>NW_027411644.1:284986903-286240653 GCF_047663935.1 Musca autumnalis | reverse complement strand
TTTATAAGTAAATTTACTAACATGCAGCATGATTGTTTATGAGGTTCTTCATCAAAGACCCCCCAAATGCTAGTCGGGTTGTGTGTGGAAGTCTCCTTGCAATAGCAAACGTTTGCACAGTAGATGGCAAAAGTTTAAGTAACATAGTTGACCTCAGAATGGGTAAAGGTTGTCGAAAATTAGAAAACTAGAAGCTGGTCAGGGGGTGGGGGGCTGTGGTAGGGTATAATTTATAACTGATGTCCAGGGCTTATGGAGAAAAGAAGTAAAAAAATAATCAGTAGGCTTTAGCGAACCTCTAAATACCCTCGTCTATATTCCACCCTAAAACTTATAAACAGAACAGCATTTTTGCCCTTGACTGTATTATCAAATTGTCTTCATTCACCAGACAAATCAAAAGCGTGGTATATGTTCATGGATCTTAGACTCAAACTAGACGTTCCTTATTGCATGGACATGATTTTAATTGCAACATATAGAAATTACAAAAAAAAGATGGCAACATAGTGTATAGATACATTGAAAGAAGAAAAAAAAAAATAACAGGTAATTGCAGTGAAAACTTGAAGAAAAATCTCAAATATGTTTGTGAACACGTTTCATAATATCATTGACATCAAATGGAAGTTCCACACTACCAAACATCGCTGCTTAGTTGGTTGTAACAACAGTAAATTTTTCTTTGCAAGGCACTAAAGTATATACAATTCCTCATGTTTGAATGCCACCTAGAATGTCACCTTTGTTACAACAACGGCAGCAGCAACTCGAACCAACAGGAAACAGGACATGAGGTAACAACAACAACATAGTAATACCAACAACTTAGGATTAACAACATACACTCACTCTTGTGAATAAAAGCATCTTGTTTTGCTGTTTTGTAATATTCTGTTGCAATAACAAGCCAACAACACAGTATGTGCCACACGTTTTGTAACAAAAGTGCCAATGTTGTTGCCGTTGTTGCTGTTGTTCTTAGTGCATTTGGTGGTCATATATAAGATAAAATTAAAAGGAAATAAATAATCCCAAAATACTATGAACTCTCCTGTTCGCTTTGGCCACCCTGAACAACATTGTAGTTTTTACCAAATTGTTTGTCGTAACATGGCAGCATACAGGCTAGAAGGAGAACTTTTGCGCATGTGTGATATGGTTAAGCAACATTTTGTTACAGACTGTTGTTTTGTAAGAGCTAAAACTTTCAGCTGATGTTGTAAACAAATAAGGTATTTTTGTTTAAATTCAACAACAATTCAACTTTAACGAGTTCACATTTTGTTCATTCTTAATTCCAGGACCCGAAAGGTGATTGTTAGGATAAGTTGTGTGACGTTATTTGGCTGAAAGCGTTTGGTGGTGATTGTAAGTGTTTATTATACCCTAACCAAAATGTGAAAAATGTATTATAAGTTTGTTTTTCCGAAAATGCATGTAGCAACGCGAAATATATTTCGTAGATTCCCCATGTTGTATACCAAAATTCATATCTCGACGAGATAAAGCGATTTTGAGGTGTGATACCGTCCGTCCGTCCATTAAAAATTGTAATCAAACTCTAGGCCGCAATTATGGACCAATCGCCGCGAAATTTTGTATAGAGGTCGGGTTCCCACCAGAAAAGAAACGATCAGTTTAGGTGATCGTGAAATATTTAGGGTGAAAAGGATCAAAAATCTTGACCTTTCCACTGATGCCAATTATGATGATGTACTTGGTTAGATATCGTACTTACAGTCTAGTATATACATAGATTCCACAGTTTTAATTGTGTGTAGTTTAACCACAATGAAGAAAAATTGATCGTGGACTAGTCCATATTTATATTAGGCAATTTTCCTTGCGTCAATTGTCAGTTTGAAGGAGAGAGAGGTGGGGCATATGTTAACCCTTTGCCTCTCAGCACTTTCTCACCTACAAACTGACAATTGCCGCAAGGAAAATTGCCAAATGTGAATATGGACCTATTGTGTGAAGAATATCAAAAGTTAATTTTTGGTCCAAATTTTAAATTCTGGGGCCATATTCCGGCAAAATACCAACACGAAACTTGAAAACCAAATCTTGACCTTTCCTTTGATGCAAATTATATCAATAATAAATGATGCAAAAATATTAATTAATTATATCAATAAGATAACGTGTCTCAATAATATAAACTAAATTCCATGAAAAACTAGTGCCCCGAGAGAGTGGTGTAGGGTATTACATGGTCGGCCCGTCCGACTATAGCCTTCTCTTATGTGTTTTTAGATGAAGTCATTTTTAATCCTTAAATGGAAGATTTGAAGAATACAATCTTGAGGCTATATGCTGGAGCCGCATTGCCACCAGATCTACCGATCTTCGTATAGGCCTCCTGGTGGACCATCGCGATGGCTGTAGTTTAGACACAAATCGCGGCTAAAGCCTCGGCTCGAATGTTGAGTTGCGTTATCAACCGTGTGCCTGACCCATAGAAATGCAGGATTGTTAAATAGCCTCCAACCCTAAACGAGGACGTTATCATGTCCGGACTTTGCTGTGGGGACGTTAGTAGACGCATTGCATTCTTCCGGAGTTAAGAGCCCGTTTAGTATAAACGTCGGACCCAGAAAATCCCAATGGAATTAACATAACTAAACATAACTTTGTCTAAAATTGAAACCTTCGGGCAACCTGTGCCACCTCCCAGGCTACGTCATTGGTACCGATCATTCTTTCCTCCATAAAAAGGATTATTACATGACATTGAAAATATTCTAGGCGATTTTATTGCCGAAATGGGAAAGGGACATAACTATGACATGAAACATATGATGATCAAGAATTCTGGATGTACGATCGGTACAAGAAACAAGCATCAACTCGGATCACTACCTTGTTGAAACAAAGTTACATACCTGATTAAAGAAAGTGAATAAAGTACGAACATACACAACACGATGGATGGGCATCGGAAAGTTGTAGTCCGAACAGTGTAATACCAGATGCGTACACCACAGAACTCAAGACCGAGAGTGTTGTGTTGCTACCGAAGAGAAGAATATTGCATTCAAGGCTACTCATCAGTAGTAAAGCGTAGTGCACGATTTATCGGCAGAAAGGTAGCAAACGAAACGTTTATTCCGCTTGCGGCCTATGCAACACGCAGTGTCGCCAGGCGTCATTTGAAATTTTTTTGGAAAGTTTGATAGGTTTTAGCCTAATCGTACTCAGGACGGTTTGACATACGACCATGTGTTGTATTATTTACAGTGATTTGAAAAAAATCACTTTGCAAAAAAAAAAATGCAATTTACTTGTGAACATTTTCGTCCGATAATTTTTCACAATTTTAGTGTGGATACTGACGGCAACAGCACATCGACCAAATTAAATCTTTGTATGTCGATAAAGGACCATCCTACAGCACTATGAAAAACTGGTTTAAAGAATTCAATCGTGGCCGACACTCGCCAAAAAAACCAAGTTCGTCAGGGTCGTCCAAAAACTATCGCTGTGCCAGAAAAAATTGAGCCGTGTGTAAACGGATAATGCAAAATCGCCATGTTATGTACCGTTAGATAGAGGCATACGTGGACATTTATTCCATCAACTAACATTTGATATTGCATTGACACTTGGCGCCAAAAATTGGGTTTTTCTCGTCGGATCCCGTGTTGATCGGTTCAAGAAATGTTGAAAAAACACGATTGCGGTGCTTCAAAAGACGTTTATAAGATGGATCCAGGTAACTTATCATAGAACTATGCGTATGAAATGTAACTATGCCCGAAAAATCCCAACAATTGCCAGAAGATAGTGTAACAGTGTTCAAAACCATGTTTTTGTGGTGTCTCAATCAAGCCACGTAAACTACCCAACAGATGGTCGTATGTCAGACTGTCCTGAGTAAGCTTAGGCTGAAATCTGTCAAACTTTTCAAAAAAAAAAAAAATCAAATGACGCCTGGCGACACTGTCTAGGTGTTGCCTACATCGCAAACTTTTCTAGTTCCCCTCGTATCATGACATCCTGGCATCCATTAGTAGCGAAGACGAAAAAGATACCACAGATCATATCCACGACAACACACAGTTTCTCTTGGGTTATGTCACCTCCCTTTAATTGTCTCCATCACCAGACCGCCCCACTTCATCGCCTCTGAACACCACAATTTCAAATTACCTAATTTCACACCAGAGGCAATGTAATTAGCAAATGAGCGTTACGATCTTCGGCGAAACTGGATAATGGAAGTTAACAGGTTTCTGGTGACACCTATGGCTAGATTATATGAAAAGTTGCAACATTGGAAGCAGAATGAGTGAATTTTTGGCAACAGTTAATTCATTCTCGAAAGCTGGATAGAATGAAAAAGGACATAGGTCAAGTTTGGCGACGTTTCGCTGACTGAAACAAAGAGGTGCGCAAGTTAATTTAATTGACAATTAGTCGAATATCCCGAGATTGACAGGGAAAGGGAAGAATTAGATATCTTCCTGCCGAGAAGTAACCTCCACAATTTACAGTGCCCTGACGGAATGTCCGTCGTAAGGTGGAATGTGAAGCCGGACATAGATGTCAGCATGTCAGCAATAGTTAAATTGTACAAAGTGATTTCAAATTTGTCGCCCATAGGAAAGACTATTGTAGATGTAATCTTCCAAAGCCTCAGAAATAACTATTCATCTGCCGATCATCAGCCTGGGTTTCGTAAGCAGCACAGCACTACAAGAACGCTGCACACCATCTCCATGCATATAAGTCAATGACTCAACTAGAGCCAACCCTGCGGATCACATATAATGCGATTGACTGGTCTGTGGTGAACTATGTGGTCCGCGAACATAAGTCAAACCTGATGGAATAACACCCAAACCTGCCAGAACGCCGTCCTGATAACTACAACAGGGTACCTCGTCATGTCGTTGGTAGTGCACCTGCATAAGAAGCCTAAGATTCCTCCCGCACGGCAACACAATTAAATGCTTTCGTTGCAGTACTTTCTAGGGTGTTACCGTGGGAGTCTTACTAATCACCATATGGTGGATAGGTCACCCCCTAGATATGGAAGCCGATAAAGTGAGTTTGAATAACATTCTTTTAGATGTAGTCTTACTTAGTTGGCCTCTACAGAACATTTGTCCCATAAGCCGAACTAAGAAAAGAACTCTATTTTTATTTACGTCTATTTGTTGCTTTTCGTTCCCAATTTGAAATACCGTGTTTTCGTCTTCCAGTTGTTTGCTCCATCGAAGCTTGGCCTTCCAGTTCTGCGTAACCGCAGTGTGGCCCGTATTTATATGCCTTTTTAGCAGGTTCAACATCATTCATTCTTATGGCACAGCCAACGCAATCTCGATACTTTTAACTATACTGATTTCGTTGTATAGCCGATAAATCTCGAGGTTCATACGACGTCCATATTAACGGTCTACGCAGACTGACCCGTAGATTTTTCGATGAGTTTTTCTCTAATAAAACAACAACAATCATTGCCTTATCTGCTTGCCTTTGGTCGTGAACTGCTCGGGGTGGTTATTTCCTATTTTAACTTAAAACCGGGTATCAGTAAAAATTTTCTTACAAAGAATGAGGTTTGCGGGGATACCAAATACAGACATGGCGTGAAATAACTGCTCTATAGTCGACACAAAGACGGAATGTGCCTATCTGAATATCTTGGGGCTTTTCTGGGATTTGCCTCAGTATAAATATCCAGCCAACGGTAGATTTGAAAGGTCTAAAGTCGCATTGATACGGCCCAATTTTTTCGTTGACCATAGGCTTTAATTGTTCGCGCAATATCCCTGGCACTATCTTAAAAGCAATAGGGAGCAGTCATATTCCTCTATAATTAGAGCTCACAGTCGTATCTCTTTTCTTATGGACGGGACAAAGAATGCTCAGGTTCCAATCGTCAGGTAAGCATTCTTCCTGCTAGATAGTGTTAACTATTTGATGCTGGTAAGCTATTGGCTCCTGTTGCCTATACATTCAACACCATCTTCTGGGATTGGATTACCAACAGTTTGGAAAAATGCTCTTTCCATATCCTGAAAACATTACCTGTATCAGTTACAAAATTACCTTGCTGGAGGGTGTACCTGTACCAAAGCAATCAGTTTGATGTTTCACTCTTTGTTAGAACTTTCAGTCTTCATTCTGGCACCTGTACATCTCGATTTTTATACTCCCGCTTTTCCATTTCTCTCTTTTTCCTGCGGAAGAGACGTTCTTCTCTCCTTTTTTCCCGACACCTCTCTCGTGCGATACGCGTTGTTACAGATTGTAGATTCCTTGGTGGAAGTCTTAATGGGGGTCTCTGGTATCCAAGAATGGATTTTGCGGCTGTTTGCATGGAGTGGGCAATACTTTGCCACTGTGCTGATATGTTATCGGGACGAGGAGTGCTTTGATTTATCATTGTGATTGCATCGTACCGACGTTTAACTTTCGTGTGGTGTCTGTTCGTACTTTTTTAGCCACGTTTACCGGGTACGTACTTCTGCTTACCTCCCATCTATCACAACGTGATCAATTTGATTTCTTGTTTTCTGATCCGGAGACAAACAGGTGCCTTATGAATGTCGATATGCTTAAATCTGATGCTGCTAACTACCATGTTTTTTGCCAAACATTAATTATCGTAATATTTCTGAGAATTTAAAAAAAAATCAAAATGGTGCTTATCGATCCATTCCTTCCTGCACCCCCTCATAAACGGAGCAACTGATTTGGTTCAACATTTCGTAATATTTCCTCTGAACATAGTTTAAGTTCTAAAATATTCCATTTTCGAACTTATCCTTAGGCTACCTCCCCCGAAAAATTTCAAAATTTTTGTTTTGTTTAAGTGCAATTAAAGATTTATTCGAGGATCCTGTGGACATACTCCTTATGATCCTGTTTACAGAAATATTATGTTTTTCGTGGGCAAGTCCATCATGTTTGGGTGACCACCAGATGGCCACGATATCTATGGAAAGGAATGACTCCCAAATTATGATCCACTTGCAACGCTTTGAACTTTAAGACCAAGGCTCCAGAAAGGCCAAGGCTCCGATGGAGTAAAAAAAAATGAGAGGCTAGATGAAAACTTGTGATATTCAAAATTTGAAAAGTAAAGCAGCAGATAGAGAGGAGTGGAAATATATTTTGATTCGGCTTATTAGACAAATGTTCCGTATATATACATATGTATGTATGTATGTTTGTATGTATGTATGTATGTATGAAAGTACACGGTGCTCTTAAAGGAACTTTAAATGGAAGGTGCTTACACATGGGAAGTTTTTGCGGATTCTGAAACTACAATGTTCATAGATGAGACAAATCAAAAAACAAAACAAAACAAAAAATCGCCGGAGCGCTTTTCAAAAAAATCGCGATTCAAGTTGTCATTTTTAGGGGTTTTTAGGTTTTCATGATTTTGCTTGGAAACCGCAAGTCGTACCGAAATAGGATTAAAGAAGATATTGTAGCTATGAAACATGGTGCGCCTTAACTAACTTTAAGTGAAAACCGCTTACAACCGGGAAGTTTTTGCGGAATTTGAAACAGCAATGTTCATAGGTGAGAAAAAATCGCTGGAGGGATTTTTAAATAAAACGCGGTCAAAATTCACATTTTTAGGTTTATTTTAGGCTTTCGCAATTTTGCTTGAAAACGGCAAGTCTTATCGTAATGGGATTAGAGAGAATCTTTAAGCTGTGAAAATTCTCTACAAGATTGGCTTTCGTAATTTTTTCCTAGGTTGTACCATTTTCGAGATATATATGTACGTTTAAGTTCGGAAATTGCAGTCATGACATTGTTTTGTTAGGAGGCGATACAGTCAATGCATTGTCCCAATTTGAACTTCTATAACTCAATAACGGTAAAACCTACGAAATTATTATAAAAGTCAATCTTGTAGAGAATTTTCATAGCTACAACATTTTTTAGTCCCATTTCGATAGGACTTGCGGTTTCCAAGCAAAATCGTGAAAACCAAAAAAAGCCCTAAAATGTCAACTTGAATCGCGATTTTTTTAAAAAGCGCTCCGACAATTTTTATTTTTTGTGTGTTTTTTTTTTTTTTTTTTGATTTTTCTCATCTATGAACATTGTAGTTTCAGAATCTGCAAAAACTTCGCAGGTGTAAGCAGCTTCCATTTAAAGTTGCTTCAAGAGCACCGTGAGTAGTAAAATAAGTACTAAATGAAATTTATTTTTTATTTTTTGGCAAAATCCTATTAAATGAGCTGTAACTCGTTTTAGTAATTTTAACAAAATCAATCAACAAATAAAATCTGCTAACTCAGAAAACTCCTTTTTCAAGTTATCCCACACTTTGAGTAAATGAGCAATATTTATCACCACGACATAATCGGTTTTATATCTAGGCTATATATAGTTTCTATAAAATTCGCATTAATTCTAATGATTGATAAGATTTGTATGTTCAACTTAAACTTTATTGGTCTTCTTGTGATGACTTTCAATGTCATGGAAATCTGCCTAGCAGACAAGTGAAAGTAAATATAAAGAGATTTTTAATTAAAAATGCATATAAAATAATACCTTGCATATGTCATCATTCAAAGTCATACACACACACGCACCCAAACAAATACTTTCACACATAATAACTACAACCCCAATACACAAACAAATATAATATGTTGTTTGTTTGTATGTCAAAAGATGATGCTGGCTCCTATCTGTGTGAATGAAATCTGAATGAAATAAAAATCTGTAGTCTGTCTGTAAGTTTTACTTACCAATTAATTACCATTTCTCCGGCAACCGGAACCTGTTGCATATCAGAAAAACCAACAACACCACCAACACATGTTCAAGTTCAAGCAGAAGCAGCATCAACATTTTCTTCTTTTGTATAAATCATGGTTAAGTTATTACCAGGAGGTGTTGTTGTTGCTGTTGTTTTATTTTTCCTTTCTTTGTTGTTGTTGTTGCATTCGCAAAAGAGAAAATTTTACCTCAAATGTCTAGAGTAAATTGTTGTGCGTATGTATAGGTGAAAATGCATGCGAATAAAGAATTTTGTTATAAAATTTTACTATGATGACAGGTTGTTTGTTATGATGTTGCAGTTGTTGTTGCTGTCGGTATTTTGATGTTCATTAAAAAGTCCTACTCATTACCTTACTCACGCACTTCCACTCCCACTCTCTGGGAAGGAAATAAAAAGAAGACAAGAAAACATCCATGTCAGGACATGTGTAAAATTAAAAATCTCACTTTCACACAAAAGCCCCAAAACACAAACACAAACACAGAGATATTGACAAAAACATAAGGACGAAATGTGCTGATGAAATGTCATAAATCAGTCAGCCAGCCAGCCAGTCAGTTGGTCCGAAATATGCAAAAACGAAGAGATGTAAACAAACAAAAATATATTTGTCTTATTCGTTGTTAGAGCAACACGATGAAAGCATTAACTTGGCCCTTTGGCAGTGCTGTCCCCACACACCCCCGCAATGTACGCACAATGCACTTTGTGACTGTAATTCTGGGTGTGTGTGTGATTTTTTATTAGTTTGAAGGACATTACACCGGAGACATGAATGCCGGACACCATGAATGTATGAATGAAAATAAAGGATATAAAAACTTACACACACAATGCTACGCATTAATGTGTGTATGATGCCATGAATCTGGAGTAAAATTCAAAGAATTTGCATATAAACCGCAGAAATAGAAACCACAGTCACTTAGCTTTCTCTCTCTTTGTCTCTCTCCCCAAGTCTCTGGTAGATGGATGGATGTCGTCTGTCTAGGTGTCAAAGTCAACAACAAGAAAAACCTCAATGTAGAATCATCGTCAATACAAAAATACGCAAATATTTACTCTCAACACGTCTGTGTTTGTCTCACGGGTTTCCCACAAAAGAACCCCACAAATAGTAGAGAGAAAAAACGTTGGAGTTTGGGCAGAGAGAATATGGGAGAGAACTCCAAAAATCCCACAAAAAGAAAGGAACTAAAATTTCAAACAAAACTTAAAATAAACAAACTATTTGTAGAAAACTTATTAACTAACAATTTTTTAATATAATTTTGAAAACTTGTTAGGCAAACTTTTAATTTCCAAAGGTCTAAGGATGATTTTCATCCTTTATAAAATGACACCATGGCATCATTTGCACACTTTAGCAACAACAACAACACCACAACATCAACTTTAACAACAACTCTTCTATTTATCCCGTAGGCCACCCGGCTATCCTCTTTGCCATTATTCCACTCGGCGCCACACCGCACTTCACTTCCCCATTTCCCACCAACTCTACTCAACACTCAGAGAATACAATGACAACGACATCAAACGAACCACAAATACGCGACACCATAAATTTCTAATTGCGAGACAATCGACAGCACACCAAAAAAAATTGTCACCTTCTTTTTTGCAAACGAGAAATTTTTCACATACAATTTTCCACGGATTTTCTTCACGAAATTTCACTTTATTTCACATTTCAGCGATTCGCGCAATATTTAGGAAGCATTTTTTATCGGGGATTCTAAGGGAAACACTAGTTTTTCAATAGATTATTAGAAAAAATATCACAAATTTCGTTCGATTTGGTCAAAAGTCAAAAAAACTCTCACTCGCGTTGCGTGACGTTTTGTGTCAAAGTAGATGATGATAGCAGAAGAGGAAACACAACAACACAGCATTTGGTGAATTCCTAAAAAATATACGCAAACGAAACAACACACATGCACATCCAAACAAACATTCATAGAAACATAGTTTAGAGAGGGCTAACAGAACAGAAATCGAATGACAAGCGCAACGAAAACGCGGTGACAACAAACAAACAACCGCACCACACACACACGCGACAGAGTACTCCAAATATACACCAACACACAAACAGCCAGTGCTCCAAAAGGATGCTCTTTCAGTAGCCAGTGTCAACACAGTCGTCATTGGCATCCTCATCATTATCACATGGTGAAAGCTACCAATAACTCCCCATCTAATGCAAAACAAAGGAACGAACGAAAACACAACACACAACGTCAGCTGAAATTTCACAAAAACAAGGAGACTCCAAGTGACTAAAAAAAAATATTGGCGCGCCTGTCTCTTTTTTCCCATATCATCTCAACATCATCACATTCAAAATCCTGTTTGTACAAAATGTCAAAACTTATAGACACCAACATGTCAAAATCTCGCTCGCTCTCCTCGCAATATGTATAATGATGTTTCTCTTCTCATTTTTGGCTCTCAACAAACGTACATCCGAACATTGTCTTCGTTTGTTTGTTGTTAACATAATTTTTGGCATATGTCCTAACAGCCATAACAGACTGACAGTTGCCAATCAAAAATTCCGATATGCCAAAAAACAGCCGTCAACAGTTTGTTTACATGGTGGCCAGCCAGCCAACAAGTTTTGTTGACATATCAAAGCTTTTGTACAGCATCCTGGTTTAGCATATCCTAAAATGTGTATGGATGCTGTTAGAGAAAGCTTTTGTTTAGTTTGGAGATGTTACGAAAAGGACAACAGACGTATTGACAATTTGTCATGAATAAGTGTCCTTACATCGGCTGATGGTTGTATGAAAGCGCTATTGACAAAACAAATGGGTACCCAGCAAAAAAACCTTATTAAATAATAGGGTTTAATAGCTCTCTTTGGTAGTCGTAACTACTTACAAAACCCCCTATTAACCCATTATTTTTACAAGAGCACTATAAATTAAAAAATAAGCTAAAAACAAGTAAAAAAGGATCATTCGGCTTTGCCGACAGAGATATACCCCCAGCCTGTGTGAATTGAAGCACTTTTTTCCAAAAAACGTATATATTTAAAGGGGTTTCAAAATTTTGGGCGTATGAACCGACAAAAATTTGGATAGAAGCTAAAAAGTTTTGCGGGGAAGGTATCTAAAGGAATGGGCCGACATAGCCCATTTTGGAAGTGGGTCTTATTTTGGGTGTCATTCCCCTCGATAGATGTCGCGGCCACCTGTCGTTTTAGTTGGTCACCATATAATTCAGAGGTTTTGGACCATCAGGAAGCAACATAATAGCGCTCTAAACAGGACCACTAGGAAAAAATTTCAAGGGATCCTCGAACAAACCCTCAACCGGAATGCTCTCTTTATGAGATATCGCGCGTACCATTTTAACGATTTTACTCGAGAAAATATTCGAATTCGAAGAAATATTATGATATGCAAAGTGCGGACCAACTCAGTATTTGGTTCGAGAGTTGTCGTGCTCTCCAGCCACTACATATGGTGCCATAGAGGGTTTTACACCCTTCGGGTGGTTTTCTCAAGAAGTATGGACTTGCTCAGTGGTAATTGAGGCAGCGAATAAAAGTTGCTTCAAGAAAAATCAAAGTGATTCCAGAGCAGGTCTTAAAGTGAACTCATCCAAAATTTTGTGTGGGAGGTACCCGAAGGAGTGGACATATATAGTCCATATTCGACCAAATCGGTCAATTTTTCAATTTTTCCGAAAATTTATGAACTCGTGTGATGGAGGTACCTGAAGGAGTGGACTGATATGGCTTATCTCCGATCTTAAACTAAGTTTGAACAAAATATTACGAAGACCAACCACTACACACGGTGCCATAGGGGCTTTTTGCATCTTTCAGGATATTTTCTCAGGAAGAATTGACTTGCCGACAAAAATCAAAGCGATTCGAGAGCAGGTCCTAAGCTGAACTTTTCCGAAATTTTGTTTGGAAAGTACCCTATTGAGTCCATATTGGAACATCATCTAAGTCTGGTAGAAATTTCACGATGTGCAAAGCATGGACCAAATCGGTTACTCCCTTCAAAAGTTATCGCGCGCACAAATTTTCCGAACATTTCCGAACTTTTGTGAGGGAGGTACCGGAAGAAGTGGACAAAATATTACGAAAGCCAAATTTTGGACCGAATCGGTTGATCCGTTCGAGAGTTATCGTGCGTTCCAGCCAGCCAGACAGACCGATGGACGGACATTGCTAAATCAACTCCAAATTGTCTGAAACACAATTCGTCCAAACAAACTTGGGGTATAAAACCATTATTTCGATGACGCACATTGAAAGTGTATATAGCCTCGTTAGCATAAATGCTGAGGGTATAAACATGTGTTATATTTTAGATCAGGGGTGGGGGAATTTCTTTTCAATTTTAACACACTTCATATTTTCATTTTATTTTTCTCTCGATTGAGTCCATATTGGAACATCATCTAAGTCTGGTAGAAATTTCACGATGTGCAAAGCATGGACCAAATCGGTTACTCCCTTCAAGAGTTATCGCGCGCACAAATTTTCCGAACATTTCCGAACGTTTGTGGGGGAGGTACCGGAAGGAGTGGACAAAATATTACGAAAGCCAAATTTTGGACCGAATCGGTTGATCCGTTCGAGAGTTATCGTGCGCTCCAGCCAGCCAGACAGACCGACGGACGGACATTGCTAAATCAACTCCAAATTGTCTGAAACACAATTCGTCCAAACAAACTTGGGGTATAAAACCATTATTTCGATGACGCACATTGAAAGTGTATATAGCCTCGTTAGCATAAATGCTGAGGGTATAAACATGTGTTATACTTTTAGATCAGGGGTGGGGGAATTTCTTTTCAATTTTAACACACTTCATATTTTCATTTTATTTTTCTCTCTGCTGGATTTAATCATGCGAACTTCTGATTTGTAGCGAAACACACTGCACACTGTGCTACGCGTACGAACATTAGGAGTTGTTTAAACGTTTAAATGTGCACCACCAACTTTTTTTATATTTTTAATAAAAAAATCGCGTGCCGACGGCGAGCGTTGAACACACACCCTAGGATTTGTATTCGGACGCACACGCTCTGTGCCACCGTACTCATTACTAAGTAAGTAGTGAAGTTAGTAGTTTTACCTTGATACATTACTTTGTAATGGGTTACATAATGTCAAACGGATCTAAATTTGCTGGGTACCCGAACAAGTACTACAACGAAAGCATGCGATTGTGTTGCTGTAGAGGAAGAATCTTTGTCTTCTCATTTAGATGTTCCACTGTAAACATGAGGAGGAAACCTGTTGCAGTTCTCAAGAAGGCATTATTTTAGGAATATTTTCCATCGCGCTGCACTTATATTTGCGTATCAAATTTACTCCGGCCTATCGCGTTATATGTGGTCTTCAAGGTTTCTGTGGCATGCGCTGACGACATGAATATGCTGTCGAATGTGGCCCCTTGAATTTGGAGGTAGTTTGTGGTCGGGATTCTACTAACGTCGACCATGGCATTCAACTCTCTTCTCACCTCTGTACAGTAGTCCCAAATCCTTTTTTTCTGCCCAATAATATTTCTATGACCTTTATGTACTGATATTTATTTTTAGTTATAATTACCGCTAATGAATAATAATTCGGAATAATTTTCACCTAAAATTCACACAAAATAGCTAAAATATATTACACCCATTTTTTGGGGTCTAAACTAAAATGTTGACCTATGTTATTTTTTTTTTTTTTGGTACGAATGGTTTGCACCGTCTAAGAAGTCAAAATGAAAAATTACAGGAAAATCAGCTTCAAAACGTGGCTAAAATTTTCAAAATATCTTAAATTGGGGGATCCCCTTATATGTATAACTCCCAACGTGGAAATTTTTGGTGGAGAATTTTTTTGGGCACTCAGAATAAAAATTCCAAATTTACAGGAAAATCGGTTCAAAATTGTGTGTCCTACACATAAGTTTGTATCAACTAAATTTCTAATATTTCGGAATTTGATGTAAGATAAAAAAATTATGCTTCATTTATCGCAGCGAATCGCAACATGAAATTAGTCTTTTTTTCCTTCCTAATTTTGATTTTTATACCCTTAGCATTTATGCTAACGAGGGTATATACACTTTCATACGGGCAAAATGTGCCTCATCGAAATAATGGTTTTAGACCCCAAGTATGTTTGGACGAAATGTGTTTCAGACAATTTGGAGTCGATTTAGCAATGTCCGTCCGTCTGTCTGTCTGGCTGGCTGGAGCGCACGATAACTCTCGAACGGATCAACCGATTCGGTCCAAAATTTGGCTTTCGTAATATTTTGTCCAAACTTAGTTTAAGTTCGAAGATGGGTTATATCGGTCCACTCCTTCCGGTACCTCCCCCACAAAAGTTCGAAAATGTTCGGAAAATTTGTGCTCACGATAACTCTTGAAGGAAGTAACCGATGTGGTCCATACTTTGCACATCGTGAAACTTATTCTTAAATAAGGTTCCAATATGGACTCAATCGGTCCACTTTTTCGGGTACCTCCAACACAAAATTTCGGAAAAGTTCTGATTAGGACCTGCTCTCGATTCGCTTTGATTATTGTTCTAACAGCTTGTATTCACTGGCCCGTATACGACGGTACAAGGGGCCAGTCCATACTTCTTGAGAAAATAGCCTGAAAGGTGCAAAAAAACTCCTATGAAACTGTTTGTAGTGGTTGGAACGCAATATAACTCTCGAATGGATCTACCGATTCGGTCCAAAATGTGGCCTTCGTAATATTTTGTGCAAACCTAGTTTATGTTTACCTGTGCACTCCTTCAGGTACCTCCCCACAAAAGTTCGAAAATGTTCGGAAAATTTGTGCTCACGATAACTCTTGAAGGAAGTAACCGATGTGGTCCATACTTTGCACATCGTGAAACTTCATTTTAAATAAGGTACCAATATGGACTCAATCGGTCCACTTCTTCCGGTACCTCCAACACAAAATTTCGGAAAAGTTCAGATTAGGACCTGCTCTCGATTCGCTTTGATTTTTGTTGATGCAATTTGCATTCGCTGCCTCAAGTACGACAGTAAATGTTTTTTTCTGGGGCAAGTCCATATTTCTTGAGAAAACAGTTCGAAAGTTGTAAAAAACCCTTATGACACCATATGTACCAGCTCGAACCGAATACTGCGTTCGTCCACACTTTGGATATCGCAATATTTCATCGAATATTAGATGAAATTCGAAGGTGTTGCTTATAGGTCCACTCCTTCCGGTACCTCCCCCACAAAAGTTCGAAAATATTCGCAATATCTCACAAACGGAGCAACCGATTTGGTCCAAATTTTGGATATCGAAATATTTTTTTCAAACTTAGTTGATGTTCAAATTTGGGCCCTATCGGTCCAATTCTTGGGGTACCAACCACACAAGTGCTCAACATTTTTGTTTGGTAAAGGTCTGTTCGAGAGTCATTTGGATATTTTTACCGGGGTTTTCGTAGGCTAGTATGGTACAAAAGCTCTTTCTATTGATATCCCCCGCAAATTTTTGAGCTTTAATCCAATCCATATTTTTGTCGGTACATACGCCCACAATTTTGAAAACCCCCTTAAATACAGAAGTTTTTTTGGGAAAAAAGTATTTCAATCCTCACAGGCTGAGGGTATATCTCAGTCGGCAAAGCCGACTGATACTTTTTTACTTGTTTATATGTTTTTCAAGGACGTGCGTTTAAACCCCTGCCTGGCGAAAGCTGATTTTCAATGTGCTCTCCCGTGCATGCGGTGAACAGAGAGACCGTAGATATAATTGCAGATATTTGCATATTCGTAGCGTGGAAAAAGGTGGTTATATCAGTCAAATAGGAGTTCAGACTTACATAATTGAAATCAGGGACGTTACCTGAAGCCAAGATCGTAAAGTCATCCTCATACGTTACGATCACAATGCCGTATGTAGGGGGGCGGACTACAGCAGAGGTAGAGGCTAAACAGTTCCGCAAAAGCACCTTACCTTAGGTAACTCACACTACGTGGCTTGGACTTCTTATTCCTGAATTCCACGTACGACTGGCATCCACACATATAATTGATTGCCCAACGTTTCCAATTTGGCCGGACGGTTGTCTGCTCGATGTCCTCAAACAGCGTGGAGTGCTTGACAGTATTAAAGGCTTTTGATAAGTCAAACGTCACCATCACTGTTCCATCACACGTCTAGCTTTGGTTAAGTCCTCGACTAATATGTGTGGAAATGGCGTGCAACGTTGTTGTCGTGCTGTGCTGCTTACGGAACACATGCTGATGATCGGCAACTACATAGCTATTTCTAACGCTGTGGAGGACTAAAGCTTCAAGTGTCTTTGCTACGGCGACAAAAGCGAAATCGGTCGGCAATTCACCTTTGCTGGCATCCTAGCCTGGCTTAAGTAGCTGGACCACCCTGCCAATTTTACAGACTTTGGGAAGTATGTGGGTCGGTAGCAACAGGTTGAAAACTTAAGTGTGATATCCAACGCCCGGCACATCCAGCTGTTTCAGCATTAACATGGGGATTCCAGGCCCAAAGCCTTCGGAAAATTTAGCGTTCCTGATGACATTAGCAACATTATCCATTCCCAGCAAAAATTCGAATCCGTTAGTCATTATGTAACCCATTACAAAGTAATGTATACAAAAATAAATACTTATATTACTCCTTATTAAGTAATGAGTACGATGACACAGAGCTTGTGAGTCCGACTACAAATCCAAGGGTTGTGTGTTCAACGCTCACCGTCCGCCGGGTACTTTTTTTTAAATCAAAGAACAGTTGCTGGTTCTCATGTAAGCATATGTACACGTTGAAACAACCCTTAATGTTCGTGTGCGTGGCCGATTGTGTAGCGTGTTAGGCTACAAAGCAGAAGTTCGTGTGTTCAAATCCAGCAGATGGCGAAATAATAAAAATAAACAGCGGAGGCACGCGCAAAGGGAAATTTTTTAAAAACAAAATTCCAACAACAACCTCATAGGCTACTGTGGTGATGTTCTTTTCAACCCACAGAATTCGATGAATTCTTAGTTGATACGTGCTGACATGTTGCAGAATATTTTGATTTTGGTGTTTCTTTGGAAAAACCGAAAAGTGAGGATGATTCTCATTCATATGGGAATACTAGATACTTAAAGAGTTCGGTTTTTCGCCAAAAAAGGCATCATTTCAAAAACTGAGAAGCCAATTCATAATTCCCTTCGCCGGGATGAAATCATGATATTGGTAGCGATCAGTAAAATTTTGCAACACTGTCAGTTTGTTTTGAAAAACATTACTCTGTGGGGGCTAGGGGGTTTTGTAAGTAGTTACGACTACCAAAACATACCTTAAAAACGCATTATTTTGGGAGGATTTTTTTGCTGGGTGTTAATTGTGGTGGTTAATACTCGGCAGTACTCTTCTCTTCGCCCTGTCACTCCCGGGGCGCTCGACAAATTGTCTATTGAAGTTACTTACGCTCCTTTTCGGATCAGTCAGCGTAACGTCGCCAAACGTCACTGAGATTTCCGATTTCCGATGACGACGACTCAGCTGGGTTTTCCTCCGTTCCGGTACAGTCCAAAAGACTACGGAGCAGGCACTCCGGAATATATTCTTCTCAACACAGAAAAACGATGCAAATACAAAAAAGGTGTACACTGAAGTATACTACGGTGACAAGCAAAACTGACAGGCGGACATGATAACTACCGAAAGAAGTGATAGACATTCGTTTAACCTTTGCATTTATGCTCTAAAAAATCCTACGGTGGCTGACTAAAATGACTGTTGGGCTCGAAAACTATCAAAAGATCAAGATCCATTAAAGTCTAAATCGGTCCACTAATATCCTGTTTAAAGCCATTATCGGATCGTGGTGGAATTTTAGAAGCGTTGCATAACTCGAACTAAGAATAGATTTAAAAAGTAGCTGATGTTCAAATAGAAGAAAGTTTCCCTCCAAAATCTCCTAGAATGTCCTAGATATGATGACCAGGGCAGCAGCTATCTCTATGCGCTCGTAGAATTAGTATAAATGCAACAACTTGGTCATGTTTCATTTCACGATCCCTCAGAAAAAGTGCATATAAGTCTTGGTTATTGATGTAGGTAGTCTTTGTGGTTCATATTAGAAAACCCTATAAACTTATTCTCCACGCGGCAATGACGAGAAAGTTCGAAAAACCCCTCCTTGCAATATTGTGAATTTTACTGCTGCAGACTATGTTGATTGGATTTGTCAGTGAAGTAATTCGAACCGGTTCGCAGACTTGGGAAAACATAAGCCATATTGTACCCGATGATATAAACCAGCAATTTTTTGCCATGGTGTACAATATGTTATCATGCTTTCTGTGACGGAAGGACTAAAATCATTCTTCTACTTTTTATTGGTCCAAAACATTTAAAGATTTATAATCGGATTTCCTATGAAAATATCTATAGATTATGTTCTGTTATCGATAACTGTTGTAACCGCTTTCTAACAACTTGAACATTCTTTTGTGATATGTATGTGTTTTAATATGGCACCCTTATACGGTTTACACCTAAACATTTGCAAATGTAGCCAAGTTAACAGTAAAAGCTTCGTATTAATATATTCCGGTATTGTTGTGATGCTGTTATAAAATCATGTTAGCTAGTGGGCTGATAACCACCCTTAAAAAGGATGCTGTCTGTCAATTATTGATTTCTTTTAACAGAATATGACAGGTGTCAAAATATCTATTATTCTGTTTACAATGTTAATGCTAATGTTTTATTTTGTGTGGTGAAAAATGTTCAAGTGGGTTTGCAGGGTGGTTTATTGTTATTTAAGTTAAAAGTTTTATTCGGCACTAAAAGTTGTGAAAATTCGTTAAATTATTACTTTACTAATTGGAAAATCAGATTTATAAAGCACGGGTAATAAATCAATGAAATACATGTGGAATTATAGTTCAGACAATAAAAGAAGGAGTATGATAGTAAGAATTTGAAAGGCAAAGCATATTTACCACACAGTGCACGGCGCTCTTGAAGCAACTTTAAATGGAAGGTGCTTACACCTGGGAAGTTTGTGCGGATTCTGAAACTACAATGTTCATAGATGAGAAAAATAAAAAAACAAAAAAAAAATTGCCGGAACGCATTTTAAATAACTCGCGATTCAAGTTGACATTTTTAGGCGTTTTTTAGGTTTTCGCAATTTTGCTTGGAAACCACAAGTCCTATCGGAATGGGACTAAAAATATGCTGTAGCTATGAAAATTCTCTACAAGATTGACCTGTATGATAATTTCGTAGAATTTACCGTTATTGAGATATAGAAGTTCAAATTGGGACAATGCATTGACTGTATCCTTACCTTATAAAACAATGTCATACATAATGCGCCTTAACTAACTTGAAGTGAAAACCGCTTCATCTGGGAAGTTTTTGCGGATTTTGAAACAGCAATGTTCACAGGTGAGAAAAATCCAAAAACAAGAAAAAATCGCTGGAGGGACTAGAGAGAATCTTTTAGCTGTGAAAATTCTCTACACGAGTGGCTTTCGTAATTTTTTTCTAGGTTATACCATTTTCGAGATATATAAGTTTAAGTTGGGAAATTGGAGTCATGACATTTTTTATAAGGAGGTAAAAGGTAACGGTAAAACCTACGAAACCATCAAAAAGATCATTCATGTAGAGAATTTTTATAGCTACAACTTTTTCTTTAGTCCCATTTCGATAGGACTTGTGGTTTCCAAGCAAAATCGTGAAAACTTAAAAATCCCCTAAAAATAACTTTAATCGCGATTTATTTAATAAGCTCTCCGGCGATTTTTTTTTATTTTTCTCATCTATGAACATTGTTGTTGCAGAATTCGCAAAAACTTCCCAGGTTTAAGCACCTTCCATTTAAAGTTGCTTCAAGAGCACCGTGTATTTTGTATATATTCGTAAGAGCTTTTACTATTCTTAGAGCACAATTTCTGTTTTAATTTTGCTGTCCCCACTTCGAGGTTGAATTTCAAATAACAACGATATTATGAGATAATTTTATAGTATAACGAAATCGTTATACTTAATTTACCAACTGTCGCACATTTTTATTCAAATATATATCGATTGTGAAAAATTTTTGACCTATTTAACAAAACCGGTTTCAATCGGTTATCCGGTTTTGAAAATTTTTAAAACCAAAAACCGGTTTTTACAAAATTTGAAAATGTCGGTTTGGATACCCTCCTGTCTATTTCAAAACGTGGACCGATATAGCCCATCTTCGAACTTGGCATTTTTCCAAAATGTCAGCGGATTATATCAAGTTTTGTGGGTGCTAAAGTAATTACCACAGACGGACGGACATGCAGAATTTTACGTTGATTATTTTAATGCGTTACCAACAGAAAAACAGGCTTAATATTTCCTACATACTATAGTGGAGTGTATTCAAATTAAAAATAACCGAAACTTCCTTTCTCTCCTGAGCGACATAAATTGAAATATAAATTAAATTTATAGAGTAATAATAATAAAAATGCAGCTTTAGACCAGCAATGGGCACCACCACAACCAAAGACTGAACATTGTGCTTGCACTGTGTTAAACAATAACAACCCAGCAAACCAATCGTACCGATATCGTAACGAAATCTGAACAAATTTCGGACGTTACGTCCGATATCTGATCCGAAATCGTAACGATATCTTAACGAAAGTTGTATGAAGTGGTTGACATAATTTCGGAACGAAATGTCGGAGCGAAATCAGATCGATTTCGGTCAGAATTCGCAACGAAATCGGTAGAAAATCCTTGGGAGATTCGGAATTCGAATTTCTTCCTCCGAATTTTCGTACAGATTTCTGAACGATTTCGGAATAATGTCGTATGAAAATCTGAGGTACCTTCCGAACTTTCGTAAAGGTTTCTGAACAATTTTGGAATAATTTCGTATGATTATCGAAGGAAAAATTTTTTCGCTGATGCCTCTTTTTTATTGATAATTTTTTTTTATTGGAAGATTATAATTTCGAAAATATCTAATGATTTTCACTGTTGTTATCATTTTGTTAGTTATAGTAGAACAATGTAAACTTTGAGTACGAATATGTTGAGTCTATCAGCACTATCTTGAATTATTATATGTTGCATTTATATTAAAAATATTTAAAAAATGTATATGCGAATTTTATAACCAACCATTTTGTTTTTCGACAACAAACTAAAATGTTACTTGTTAGATATATACAAAAGGTGATTGTTGTGCGAAGGGAAAATTGTTTCCGACATATCGATCCGAATTCGTAACGAAATCGGAAGAAAAACATTAGCAAATTCGAAGGGAAATTTACTTCCGACATTTTCTCCGAAATCGGAAGGAAATCTGAACAAATTTCTTTACGAAAAATAGTATAGAAATCGATACGAAATCTGAACGATTTTGCTTCCGAAATTGTTTCGATATGTCGGACATCCGACATTTGGTTTGCTTGGAAATGCCTCACCCGAATGTACCCAGCAAAGTCGGAATTTTTTTCCGACACGTCTAACCGACTTCGGTCCGAACTCTGTCCTGTTGGTCTGACGAACTTTTTTCCTTCTCTCTCTCTGAATGGAATTTTTTCTATTTTCTAAATTTTCGCACATTAATATTTCACAGATCCGGTTGATGAATTTGTTGTTCTACACTGTTGGTTTTTTCTACCAAGTGGCGCACGAACATTTAACATCCTTACACGGTGGAAAAAAACGCATCTCTAACATATCGACACCTCCAAATAATAGTATGCTAAGTCTAAAAAGTGAGTTTTGCAAGAGAAGCTCTCAAAGTGTGGAAATTTTTTTGAACTTCAGTACTTTGCTAAGTCAATATTTGTTTATAACTTCTGTTCGGATTGACCGATCATTGCCAAAATTTGACGTTCGACACCTTAAAATAATAGTTTGCTAATTCTGAACAGTGAGTTTTTCAGGACAAGCTCTAAAAGTTTGGAAATTTCTTTGACCTTCAGTACTATGCTAAGTAAATATTTGTTTATAACTACTGTTCGGATTGTCCGATTATTACCAAAATTTGACAGAATTTAAGGTAAAGGACGTTAAATATAAAAATGTAAAGAACTTGAAAACATGCTAAGTCGGCTTAGCATACTATTGTTTGGAGGCGTCGATATGTCCCAAACATATTATGCAGCAAACATACATTTGGTTGCAATCAGTCCCAAACATAACATATGTTTGGGTATTGCAAACAAATATATTTTTTGCTAACAAATTATATGTTTGGGTGCAAACATATACAAACCCAAAAGCCCCCAAAAAAACAAACACATGCACCAGTGGGCGCTTTCTGAGAGCAAGGCAGCGTAAATGTCAATGTGAAACACATTGAAATGTATGCGCACTTGCTCTCAGTAAGTGCTCACTGGCTATCTCTATCATATACACACATTTATAAATAGTGGTGGTTTATTGAAAGGCATAGAAAAAAAGCAAAAGCAACAAAGGCACATACATACATACATAAGTGCATAAAAAATTCCAAAGAAATACATAACAGACTTTAATAAAAGAAAAACTGAATGAAAAAAATTTATAAAAAGTCGAACTTCTAAAAAGGAAAAATTATATAGAAATATCGTTGAACGCTTCTCCTAAGTTGTGAAATAAAACACATTTTCCTCAAATCTTAAATCTGGAATCAAATGATTATATATTGTAATAAATAGGTACATCCATATTTCAAATATACATATGTATGTATGTATTTCTGTATATGAAAAATGTATTGATGTAATTACCAATATTAAATGCGATTTCGTCCTTGTCCAATAATATATTTCCATTCACCTTTTTGATTCAATTATAAAATGTATTGGGCATTTAATTTACTCAAAAGCACAATTTCTTTAAGAAAAGACAAACACTGATTTATTCACTCACTTTACCATCTTTACCAAGCGATTGTATGTAGACAACTGAAGAAAAAATAACAACATAATTCATAATTTTTTTTTCTTTTCCCCTTCGCTTGCTGCGTTGGTTAACAACAACAAAGCTTCTGCGTCTCCTATTACACCATAAACCATAGATGCTCAAAATATTTTGCTCATTAGTCTCTCTGAGAGTGTCTTTCCTTTGCAAAACCACGACAGATGAGGACGTATGTTGTTGTTGCAGTCACGTTAACGTATATGGGTGATATTGGCTGCCATAAACACAGCCCTTTATTATAAACCAGCTTTCCGCAGCCGCGAGAGCCCTGTTGTTACTCTCTTTGACAAAAATCCTCTCTCCACCCATAAAAAATATGTTCTAACATAAAAAATATGTTGATAACCAACAAAAAAAATTGAGATATGTTACAAAATGTTGCAAACATATATTTGTTTGGACACAAACAAATTATTTTAAAAATTTTGCCATTTTAGGCGAAGATCAATTTTAGTATTAATTATACCCTCAGCCTTTAGGCTATGAAGGGTATATACACTTTCATACGGGCAAAATGTGCCTCATCGAAATAATGGTTTTAGACCCCAAGCATGTTTGGACGAAATGTGTTTCAGACAATTTGGAGTCGATTGAGCAATGTCCGTCCGTCTGTCTGGCTGGTTGGAGCGCACGATAACTCTCGAAGGGATGAACCGATTCGGTTCAAATTTTGGCTTTCGTAATATTTTGTCCAAACTTAGTTTAAGTTCGAAGATGAGCTATATCGGTCCACTCCTTCCGGTACCTCCCCCACAAAAGTTCGAAAATGTTCGGAAAATTTGTACGCACGATAACTCTTGAAGGGTGTAACCGATTTGGTCCATACTTTGCCCATCGTGGAGCGTGTACCAGACTTAGATCAGGTTTTAATATGGACTCAATCGGTCCACTCCGTCGGGTACCTCCCACACAAAATTTTGGAAAAGTTCAGTTTAGGAACATCTCTCGAATCGCTTTGATTTTTGCTTTAGCAACTTGTATTCACTGCCCTCCATACGACGGTATAAGTTTCATCAGGGGCAAGTCCATACTTCCTGAGAAAATAGCCTGAAAGTTGCAAAAAACCCCTATGACACCGTGTGAGGAGGTTGGAGGGCAAAATAACTCTCGAACAGGTCTGCCGATTCGGTCCAAAGTTTGGCCCTAGTAATATTTTGTCCAAACATAGTTTAAGTTCGAAGATAAGCCATATCGGTCCACTCCTTCAGGTACCTCCCCCACAAAAGTTCAAAAATGTTCGGAAAAATTGTGCGTACGATAACTCTTGAAGAGAGTGGCCGAATTGGTCCATACTTTACACATCCTAATATATCTACCAGATATAGATCAGGTTCAAATATGTTTGTCCACTCCATCCGGTACCTCCCACTCAAAATTTCGGATACATGTTCACTTTAAGAGCTGCTTTCGAATCTCTTTGATTTTTGTTGAAGCAACTTGCATTGCTGCCTCAATTGCGATGGTAAAAGTTGTTTCAGGGGCAAGTTCATACTTCTTGAGCAAACATCCCTGAAGGTCTAAAAACCCCTATGGTACCATATGTAGTGGATGGAGATCCATTCTTTTTAGTATCTCCTCCGCAAAACTTTTGATATTAAATCCTAATCAACATTTTTGTCAGTTCAAACGCCCAAAATTTTTAAAACTCCCTAAATACATGGGTTTTTTGGAAAAAAATTGTTTCAATATACACATGCTGAGGGTATATCTCTGTCGGCAAAGCCGACTGATACTTTTTTACTTGTTTTTAATTAATTTCTCTTTGGAAATTGAGCTTTATGATCAATAATGTATCTAAAAAAGGAAAGCCGACGACTCGAAATGGCAAAATTTTCAAAATAAATAAAATCAGCTGAGTCAGGCTGGGGTTTGAACCCACGTCCATGAAAAACACAAGGTAAAAAGTGTTGTCACGGCGTGTAGTGTTCAGAGCCAAACTCATAACTTTCAAAGATTACGCTAAGCGTTTGTCATGAAAGCCATACAATTACTGAACAAAACATTGAGAATTGTAAAAAACTATTTGCATTTGAAAGAGTAAAAAGTTAGACGATAGCGAAGCCTTCCCACATCCGATATGTCTGAGGAGCCTTCTTTACCAAAAGGCGAAACATGCCATGTCACATAGTGGCGAGTGTGTGGGTTCGAGTCGTCGGCTTTCTTTTTTCAGATGCATTATTGATCATAAAGCTCGATTTCCAACAAAAATTAATTTAAAAAAAAAACAAACAAATGATGTTTGGATCCAAACATATATTTGTTTGCAATCAGTCCCAAACCAATATTTGTTTGGATCCAAACATATTTCTAACATATATTTTTCTGCGTGTAGATGATATTAAAAACATTATTATGTTTATAGTAGATGAACATACCTTTAAATGCAAGGATTTTAATTAATAATTCGGTACGAAAGTCGTCTAAAACTTCACAATTGCTTCCCAATTCGGACCGGAATCTGTCAGAATTTCGGTTAATAAATCAGAAATACATACGATAGTTCATCAGACCGAATGCGGTTCGAAAGTCTACAAAAACTGCTGATTTTCATCCGAATTTCGGCCAGGGAACATGTCGGCCACACCCTATGACTTTCGATCAGAGTTCGGACCGAACTGGCATCCGTACTCGGATGTTCTTTCCGACTTTCGGTCCGAAGTCGAATGTTTCTTTCGATTTTGGTTTGCTTGCTAGGCACACGATGGTGTTTATAGCATACGTTTGATTCTGTTCGTGTTCCTACACTCCTATGCTTTAAACCTAACAAACCCAACTTTCACCATATCTCCACCTTACGGCAAATTCAGCTTTAACGCCTTTGACATTAACTGAGTTCTAAGTTAAAATAGGAACTTCGCGGCAATTTTCAAAGCTGTAGATTTCCAGTAGTAGCGATGAGGAAGATACCACATATTTAATAGCAGACGATAATATTGAATGTGTATTGCCCAGCTAGAATATGGCAAAGTCAGCATTAGGCTCGCTGAAGTATAATACGATGGCTGCTCGATAACGTTCTGGCCTAGGCAATACTGCGTATTGCCAGGCTCAATTTTACACTTTTTTGACATATAACCATGTAAAAATCACTTGCCAAAAACAAAATGGAATTTACTTTCGAACATTTTCGTCTGATCATTTTTCACAACTCTCGATGTGGATAATCTTGGCAAGAGTGGATCGATCAAATTAAATCTTTGATTGTCGATAAAGGACCATTCTATAGCACAATGAAAAACTGGTTTACTGAATTCAATCGTGGTTGACAATAGCTAAATAACGAAGTCGTCGTTGCATGAACACCTGACCGCAAATATGGGGTTTCTCGTTTGATCTAGCGCAATTTGACAATCTCTCAAAAGCGGCTCTTATCGATTGGTGCAAAGAAATTGTAAATAAATGCGATCGGGGTGCTTTAAACGATGTTTATAAAATCGTCACAAACGACGAATCTAGGATGTACTCGTATGTGTATGAGCCCGAAACAAAACAGCAATCGATCGTGGGGGTCTGTGAAGGCGAGCCAAATACAACGAAAGTTGTTCATGGACGAAACACATCGAAGCAAACGGTTGTTGATGTTGTAACAGTGTTTTATTATTATGTTTGTATGTTCGTTCTCCTGTTCAATCTGGCTCTGGGTCTATATACAGTGCCAGGAAAGTGGCTACTTCGATGGGATGTAACCACAGATCCACTGGAGTTAGATGAGTAGTTTTGGCGTGGCAGTTGAATAGGTGCTTAGTATCGTGCGGACCCATGCCGCATAATGGGCAGATGTCTTGTACGGTGCGATCGATTCCCGCCCAATAGGAATTTAGGCGTCTGCAATATCCCGAGCGTAATTGAGCCAAAACTAATCCGGTTTGTCGTGGCAGCTGACGCTCTTCAGCTGAGATAGATGATGTACTCCGATGACTGCATTCACACAATAATTGCTTATGGCCTTAGCAACTGTGTCTGTGTGAATGATGCCTTATATGTTGATCTAGAGGTTCTCTCCTATATTGTTGGACCTCCGTCTCTAGAGCAAGAGTATCCTTCTTGATATGCCTGGGTATATCGGTGACCAGCATATGGTGATTGGGGTGGCTCTCACGGTAACACCCGAGCAAGTACTGCAACGATAGTATCTCATTATGTTGTCCTACTGGAAGAATCTTTGCCTCCTCATGTTGATGGTCCACTGTAGATTTCAAGAGACACTCTGTTGCTGTTCTCAAACTGGCTTTGCATAGCTTACCACAGACCGACCTCTCGCTTTATACGTGGTCAACAAGGTTTCTTTATCTGCACCCCAAGTGCTGCCGGCTAGGGAGTTGAGGACCTTTTCTCAGATAACTGTGGCATGCGAGGACGACGTGAAAGTGGTGTCGAATGTGACACCTAGAAGTTTGGGGCAGTTTGTGGTCGGAATTCTGCTACCATCGACCCTGATATTCAACTCTCTTCTATACTGCGCCGTCCATGTGGTGAACAGAGTGGCCGTCGATTTAGTGGCGGATATCTGCATATTCCTCGCGTGGAAAAAGGTGGTAAGATCGGTTATATAACGCCAGGATCGTACAATCATCCGCATACGTTACGATATCAATGCCGTCTTGAGGGGGCGGAATACAGGAGAGGTAGAGGTTAAACAGTACCGGAGATATCACCCCTCCTTGCGGAACTCCCTGTTTCACTCTATGTGGCTTGGATTTCTTTTCCCTGAATTCCACATACGACTGGCGACCACACTTATAGTTGATTATCCAACGTTTTGGACTTGGCCGGAGGGTTGTCTGCTCGATGTCCTTGAACAGCGTGGAGAGTTTGACAGTATCAAAGGCTTTTGATAAGTCAAGCGCCACCATCACTGTTCTATCACACGGCCGATCCCGGTTGAGTCCTCGACAAATGTGTGTGGAGATGGGGTGCAGCGCTGTTGTCGTGCTGTGCTACTTACGGAATCCATGCTGATGATCGGCAACTTGATAGCTATTTCTAATGCAGAGAAGGACTAAGGCCTCAAGGGTCTTCGCTACAGGTGAAAAAAGCGAAATCGGCCTGTACGATTCACCTTTGCTGGCATCCTTGCCTGGCTTCGGTAGCGTGACCGTACTGCCCATTTTCCAGACCTCGGGAAAAATAAGGTACAGGTTGAGAACTTTAGTGAGATACTCCACTCCCGGCTCATCCAGCTCTTCAACATTACCATGGAAATTCCATCAGGGCCTAACGCTTTGGATGATTTAGCGTTCCTGATGGCATTCGCAACATCATCCATTGTAAACTGTGGTGGTTCATCCTCGGCAGGAAGAGATCTAATTCGACGTAACACTCTTCTCTTCGCCCTGTCACTCTCGGGGTGATCGACAAATTGTCGATTAAAGTAACTTGCACGCCTCTTCGGGTCAGTCAAGGTAACGTCGCCAAACGTGACTGAGGTCATGTTATCCCTCCTTCCGGGGTTCGAGAGTGACTTAACCGTTGCCCACAATTTACTTATACCGGCTCCAATGTTGCAACTCTTCAGATGATTTAATCATTTGTTCCGCTTATGTTTGCAGACCAGCCTGTTAACTTCCACCGTCAGCTCCCTAACTCTGGGGTCATTGGGGTTGGTTCGACGAAGCACATCACGCTCATTTGCTAATCCCGTCGCCTCTGCTGGGAAAATTGGCCTTACTTCGGGTATTCGACCAGCAGGCATATGGCGAGCGGATGCAGCATTGATGATGTCTCGGAACGTCCTTTCCGCTACCCGAACATCAGAAGGATTGGGCAATTCTCTGAAGCGATGATAGGTAAACTCTCTGAAACTCGGCCAATCAGCTTTCCCATGATTGACGAATGTGCGGCGTGAGACAAGGTAACACGATGGTTATAGCTGGCGAACTGTGATACGCTCCTCTAATTCTGGTAGGGGCGTCTTCATTGACCGAGCAAAACGTAGAGCTATCAATCTGCTCAGCCAGCCCTATACCCCTCTGGTCGTTTCCGAGGGCCGAATGCCACATCTAAGATGCGCATTAAAGTCCCCCAGTACCAGACGATTATGACCTTCCGAAAGCCTTCAGGCTTATTATCTGAGATACAGCTATTTCTCGGCGGGATGTATACGTTCAGCAACTCTGTCTCAGCAGTTCCACAACTGACTGCTACTCCCATACATTCCATGTACGGATCGGTAGAGGCAGGCTCAAGCGAGATAGGTCTGTATTGAACAGACTGGTGCAAAAGAAAAGCTAATCCCCCACCTCCACATCTGGTGCGATCCTTCCTTATTACGTTGTAACCATCACAACGTTCTGAGCTGTCGTTCAGCATGGTTTCCTGCACCGACACGACCTTGATCTTCTTCCGATTCATAAATTCCACTATTTCATCGATCTTACCTCGGAGCCCATTGCAATTAAATTGCAAAAAGGATGCATTTTCTGTGAATGGAACAACACCGTTGGGGGGGACTCTGGGGGGTTTCGTAATCTGACGACGACGACTCACTGGGGGCTGTGTTCGCGCAGCATGCAGCAACATAGTCCCCATCGTAGTCCTTCGCGTGGGCAAGTCCAGAGCAACCCCTTAAATACACCCACTCCTGACATATATTGCATCTCACCGAAGATTATATATGGGTGAAGATGCGGATGTGACAAACCGAGCTCAAATATATTGGTCCTGGGTTTTCCTCCATCCCGGCACGGACCAAAGGAATCCGGAGCAGACATTCCGGGATATGTTGCTCCCAGCACAGAAAAACGAAACAAATACATGTACACTGAGGTGGCAGCCGCTGGCCGGAACGCTGATGTTGTGTGGTCCCGGGTCAATCCGGTACAGAGAACCCGTTGTCGTGGGATTGGAAGCAAATGGTCGCCTGTTTCTTCGGGTTAACTGACCACGTAGCTACTATACGACTAGAGGAATGTAGGACGGTTGTTTGCTTGAAGTCTCTGGAGAAATTCGAAAAACGAACGAGAGAAGACGAATCATTGTTCACAATGACAATGTGACCTCTCACACATCGATTCAAACCAGCCCTTTTTGAACGGACAACATGTGGAATTAATGGATCATCCATCGTACAGCCTTGACTTGGAACCCAATGACTTCATTTGATTCCCATACATCAAGAACAAAAGCCATTGTCAATGATTTTCGTCGCCAGAAAATGCTGTTGAAGCTTTCAAAACCATGATTTGGAGGTGTCTCAATCGGAGTGGAAAAATCTGTATGCACCGTAATGAGAGGCGATACCAAATCATTAACATATACCAAACCTTTTTAGTGACCAAACTTCTTCATAAAGGACTCGTTAAACTAAGTTTGAAAGATATTTTTGAAAAAGTGTTAGAGTTATCTTGCACAATGGCCATTTTAGTATGTGCCGGGAGGGTTTTGGTGCTTGGACTATTATCTCGGGAAGTACTGACTTACTCCGGAAAAAGACTGTACCCACGAAAATGAGGCCTCTAGAACAACCTACTGAAAAAAGAATGAAAACGATGCGAGAGGAGCTCTTAAACTTTTTTTTCGAATTTTGTGTGGGAGCTACCCGAGGGAGTGGTCCGTTATTGCCCATATTCCAAAGTCTGAATCAATCAGAAACTCCTGCGAGAATTATATTGCGGATTTGCCATTTAGGACTTGGTACGTAGTATGGACATGCGCAAGAAAAAAAATGTACCGTCATAAAGGCAGTTGTAAGGACAACCTGGTGAAAATAAAATTCAAGACGATCCGAGAGGAGCTTCTTAAACTTCACTTTATCCGAATTTTGTGTGGGAGGTAACCAAAAAAGTGGACCGATATAGTCCATATTACAACCTGATACATGACTGGATGAAATAATATGATGTGCAAAGTCTTGGACGAAATCCGATTCAGACAATTTGGAGTCGATTTAGCAATGTCCGTCCGTCTGTCTGGCTGGTGCGCACGATAACTCTCTAACGGATGAACCGATTTGGTCCAAAATTTGGCTTTCGTAATATTTTGTCCAAACTTAGTTTAAGTTCGAAGATGGGTTACATCGGTCCACTCCTTCTGGTACCTCCCCCCCAAAAGTTCGAAAATGTTCGGAAAATTATGCGCACGATTACTCTTGAAGGGAGCAACCGATTTGGTCCATATTTTGCACATTACCAGACTTAGATGGGGTTCCAATATGGACTCAATCGGTCCAATCCTTCGAGTACCTCCCATACAAAATTTCGGAAACGTTCAGTTTAGGACCTGCTCTCGAATCGTTTCGATTTTTGTTGTAACTACTTGTATTCACTGCCCTCCATACGACGGTACAAGTTTCATAAAGGACAAGTCCATACTTCCTGAGAAAATAGCCTGAAAGGTGCAAAAAACCCTATGACACCGTGTGTAGTAGTTGGAGTACAAGATAACTCTCGAACGGATCAGCCGATTCGGTCCAAATTTTGGCCTTTTGTAATATTTTGTCCAAACTTAGTTTAAGTTCGAAGAAGGGTTATATCGGTCCACTCCTTCTGGTACCTTCCCCACAAAGGTCGTGAAATTTCTACCAGACATAGATGGGGTTCCAATATGGACTCAATCGGTCCAATCCTTCGGGTACCTCCCAGCCAAAGTGTCGGAAAAGTTCAGTTTAGGACCTGTTCTCGAATCGATTTGATTTTTGTTGTAGCAACTTGTATTTACCGCCCCCCTAACGACGGTAAAAGTTTCATCAGGGGCAAGTCCATACTTCCTGAGAAACTAGCCTGAAAGGTGCAAAAAACCCCTATGACACCGTATGTAGTGGTTGGAGTGCAAGATAACTCTCGAACGGATCAACCGAGTCGTTCCAAAATTTGGCCTTCGTAATATTTTGTCCAAACATAGTTAAAGTTCCAAAATAAGCCATATCGGTCCGTAGATGAAAGTTTCAATTCACATAGGCTGAGGGTATATATCTGTCGGCGAAGACGACTGATACTTTTTTACTTTTTGGTCGTATCAAAGTGTATATTTCCTTTCTAGCCTAAAGGCAGAGGGTATAAACAGTTGCCAGCCTTTCACAGCAATTATTCTCACAAAAATTTAACCAAAGCGGAAAGATACTTTTTTTCTCGGCCAGGTTGCATGCTTACATTTATTTTCTTATGTAAGACTTAACTTTGCTAAATATCAAAAGGTGATAATATTTTCTAAATTAATAAACATTTACACATTTTTAGCAGAGCAGAGCAAAAAATGTCTAACGTCTAGTCCACATAAAAAATACAAAACAATGGTGATGTTCATGTTTTTATATGTTCTACGACAGCTACAACAACTTCGAGGAGCCCAAGCAAAAAAAAAAAAAGAAGAAAAATAACAACAACCGAAAGTACGAAATATTTATAATATCTTAAAAACACGCACGCATAAAAATCACGTGAGTCAATTGTCAGATGACTTTTAATGAACTTTAACATGAAATGTGAATGGAAGGAATGGAGGGAATTATTAATAAAACGCCCAACGTAAAGCCATGCCAACCGGCACTTCGTGGCTAAATGAAATATGAATAAACATGGAAAAAATTATAAACGAACAAAAAAAGTAACTAGAAAAAATTAATATAAATATATTCCACAAAATACACTCACAACCACATCGTGTAAGCGGTTTAAGGTGTTTTTGGGAACATTTAAACAAATTAAATTTGAATAAAATAACAATTCATCTTTGTTACATTTTTTGGTGTAGGCTGCTCAGTTGGCAGTGAGTGTCCTGTTTCCTACCGAGGCATGCACTAATTCTGAGTGGTCACAACAAGAAGAGCAACAACAAAAAAACACCAACAGATAATAATTATTATTGCGACAAGCTGAACGCTATTCTCGCCCTCTTTAACCTTATGACATTTTTATCAGCTAAAAACAGTAAACGAAAAGAAAAGCGCAAATGAAACGTAACAACCAGCCGCAACAACAACAACAGCAAAGTACCAGAAAAAGGATGTGGCATTCTTAAATGAATATAAATGGTCAGTTAGCCACAAAACAGCCAAGAAAAGTAGGCTTGTCCGCCATTTAAATGTTCCATAAACATTTTGACAACTTTTTAGCCCAAATGTTATTGCCATTGTTTAGCGGTCTTGCGTTTTTTCTATGCCTTTCATCTGTATAACACCCCCATTCTCTTGTGAGTTTTGTTTGAGTAATGTGAATCGAGCAAAGTACACTGGCAGAGAAATTTCAAAGCATAATTGCTTAATTATGGAAATTTTCTTGGGATGAAAAATAGCTGAACAAGAAAAGACTTTACAGAAGTAGGAAAATGCTTAGACATAGGTTCTAGGACAATACGAGTAGCCTTTGAAGGAGAACAGTTACATATGGGTGTATCCATTAAAAACATAACGTGCTAATGGCGAAATTAGAGAGGAGAATATCTTTGGTTCACTGAGCGGTAAGATTTAGTCACCACAAGGAAACTCCGACTATGAAATGAAGTTGATATATTTCGTGGTTGGAAAAAAGAGATCAAAAAGATTATGTTGTGGTAGATGGATATAAGATATGTGAAGATTATAACAGCTCGCCAGACATCACTATTGTGGCAGCCTGTCTGACATGAGACGCAGCATCTTTCGATCATGGTCTCCTTTAACAGATCACTTCAAAAACTCTGACCGCCGAACTTTTCTAAACTATGAAAAAGCTGATTGACAAGGATGGCTGAGGGAATTATACAGGACATCATCACAGATGCAGCCGATCGCTACATAAATGTGGTCTAATACGACTGGCGACTGGACTAGCAGACGAGCATGATGACCATGGACGTAAGCAGGGTGTTTTCTAGGAGGTCCGGTCCGTCACCGAAATTAACATTTCACTATTGTGGCAGCCTGTCTGACATGAGACGCAGCATCTTTCGATCATGGAATCCTTTAACATTTTGCTTGAAAACCGCGAGCTCTATATAAATAGGGCAAAAGAAAATGTTGTAGCTGTGAAAATTCTCCACGAGATTGATCTTTATGATATTTTCGTAGGTTTTACCGTTTTTGAGATATAGAAGTTCAAATTGAGACAATGCACTGACTGTATCGCCTCCTTAGAAAACAATATCATGCTTAGTTCGCCTTAACTAACTTTTGATGAAAACCGCTTACACATGGGAAGATTTCGGGGATTCTGAAACAGCAATGTTCATAGATAAGAAAAATAAAGAAAACAGAATAAAACGCAGGAAGGATTTTTAAATAAATCGCGATCAAAATTCACAATTTTAGGGTTTTTTTAAGTTTTCACGATTTTGCTTGGAAACCGCAAGTCGTATTGAAGTGAGTCTAAAGAAAATGTTGTAGCTGTGAAAATTCTCTACAAGTCTGACCTTTAGGTTTTTTCGTAGATTTTACCATTTTTGAGATATATAGGTTCAGTTCAAATTTCTAGGTTTTTATCTTAAGTCTTCAAAATTTTGCTTGGAAACCGCAAGTCATATCAAAATGGGACTAAAGAAAATGTGGAAGCTGTGAAAATTCTATACAAGATTGGGTTATTTATTTTTTCCTAGGTTGTACCATTTTCAAGATATATAAGTTTAATTTGGGAAATTGCAGTAATGCCATTGTTTTATAGGGAGGCGATACAATCAGTGCATTGTCTCAAATTGAACTTATATACCTCAAAAACGGTAAAACCTACGAAAATATCATAAAGGTGAGTCTTGAGGAACATTTTTACAACTACAACATTGTCTTTAGGCCCATTTACATAGGAATCGTGGTTTCCAAGCAAAATCGTAAAAACCGAAAGAACCCCTAAAAAAGTGAACTTAAATCGCGATTTATTTAAAAATCCCTCTGGCGTTTTTTTTTTTTTGTTTCTTGATATTTCTCATCTATGATCATTGTAGTTTCAGAATCTGCAAAAACTTCCCAGGTGTAAGCCCCTTCCATTTAAAATTAGTTAAGGCGCACCGTGAGGTTGGATTTGTTCGCCAAGGGGTAAGGCAGGGAAGACTAGTTTCGATCCACGCCACTGGGATTACGCCAGACTATTTTGAAAAAACAAAATTGTATTAGCTATCCCAATAAAAAACGACGCCACCAATGTTCAATTATTATCTACTTAATTTTAATGCAAAAATTGGAAAGGAGAATATCATTGACCCACAGTCGGGAAATTCAGTCTCCACAGAGAAAGGTCTGATAACAATTTTCCAAATTTTTGGTCGCGAAGGCGACGAAGAAACCTCAGATCCAATCCAAGAAGATGGTATTGAATTATACTGCCCTGCCAAGATAAGGTAAAGACAGCAATTAGCCGGCTGAAGAATAATAAAGCGGCAGGAGCAAAACAAACTTATAATACCTCTTCCACGTTGTGGTGTAATGTCTAAATATTCCAAAATACATAAGTGAAGCCCGGCATTATAATATGCTTTCGCTGCCGTAAATGTTTGGATAACACAGTAATCCCAGAACGTACACGGAGGAAAAAAAGGTCTCTCTAACATACAAACATACATATAATTTACTCAAAGAGTGACATATTTAAAAAAAATCGAGTTTCGAGAAAAATGCGTTTTAAGTTGGCGATTGAAATTTGACTTCCCAACTTAAAAAGATTATTACACAAAAAACAAAATAAATACGTGGACCTTATTTTGCAAACACCAAGCCAGATATCAGTCTTAAATTTCTGTGCAAGATCAAGCATGATTGGAAGTGTTTTATTGCTTCATAAACTCCAAAAACATTTGTGTTGAATTATGCGAAACTTGTAGTAAATCCGCTTTAGCTCGTCGAGTTTTAGAGATATCAGTATGAAAATGTTACACAAGATAAAGTAGAAGTCGTAGAAAAAATATAAATTGCTAACTCAGAAAACGCATTTTTTGAATTATGCCACTCTCTGAGTAAATGAGCGAATGTCCCAAACATATTTTGCAGCAAAACATATATTTGTTTGCAATCAGTCCAAAACATAACATTTGTTTGGGTCCTGCAAACAAATAAAGCTTTGGGTGCAAACAAATTATATGTTTGGGTGCAAACAAATTCTATGTTTGGGTGCAAACAGATACAAACCCAAAAGCCAAAAAAAAACAAACACATGCACCAGCGGGCGCTTACTGAGAGCAAGGGAGCTTAAATTTCAATGTAAAACCAGTGTTTGAATTTGCTACCAGCACAGCACTGAAATCACTAAAAATATGCTATTGCTATGCTGTGCTGTTTTCAAAAACAAAATCGAAAACTGTTGCTGTGCTATGCTGCGAACATAAAAGTAGCACAGCACATGGTCTATGCTGTGCTTCTGAAATCTGCGAAGCACATAGCATAGTCATCAAAATCAAAAACGAATGCTATTGCTATGCTGTGCTGCAGACATTTTAACAGCATAGTAAACAGCCGCAGTCAAGAAAACAAAAACGAAAACTATTGCTGTACTGTGCTATGAACAAAATCAACAGCATAGCATCAAACATAACCCAGAAAAATGTTTGATGCCAAAGAAGTATGTATTTGAAATATAACAGAATTTGCTATTGAGCTGTGAAAACATGACTAATTACACATTTCGATATTTTTAACACACTACTATTATTTTGACCGCAATTATTGCTCTGTTCCAGAACCTGCAACAGTCTACTATTTTTGAAATGTTGACACTTTTCCTTTATAAAGCGAATTTCGAGTTATTGCCACTTGTACCTTTTTATACCCTACACCACCATGTGGTAAGGGGTATTATGTCTTTGTGCATTAGTTTGTAACATGCAAAAGGAAACGAGATAGACCCATAGTTCCTTTTAGGGATATACATAGAATCACTTTCTGAGTCGATTTACGCATGTCCGTCTGTCTGTCTGTCCATGTATTTTTGTAAACAAAGTACATGTCGCATTTATTGTCCGATTCGCATGAAAATTGGGGAAGATAGTTTTTTTGGCCAAAAGACGAACGCTATTCATTTTGGTAAAAATCGGCTCAGATTTGGATATAGCTCCCGTATATATCTTCGCCCGATTTAAGGCATTTGGTGCACGAAACACGCTATATATGTCCGATTTCAATGAAAATTGGAATGTGCGACGGAATTTAGTCTAGAAATAAGAGTGCCAAATTATATAGAAATCGGTTCAGATTTGGATATAGCCCATATATATATTTTCGCCCGATTTAAGGAATTTGGTGCACGAAACACGCTATATATGTCCGATTTCAATTAAATTTGGAATGTGCGACGGTATTTAGCCTAGAAATAACTGTGGCAAATCATATCGAAATCGTTTCAGATTTGGATATAGCTCCCATATATAGCTTCGACCGATATAGGCATTTGATGCACGAAACACGCTATATATGTCCAATTTTGATGAAATTTGGACTATGTGACGGAATTAGGTCTACAAATAATTGTGAAAAATGGTATCAAAATCTGTTCTGATTTGGATTTAGCTCCCATATATATTTTACATATTAACAGTGGTGTAGGGTATTATATAGTCGGCCCCGCCCGAATTTGATCCTTTCCTTACTGGTTTAATATATGTATTAGAGTGGTTTAAAAAATCGATGTCGGATTTCTTATGCGGCATCCTCCTAAAACATTTAGTTTTGTTAAAAATTAAGATTGTCAGAGTTTGAGCTCAATCGGAGTATGTTAACACGTGCCACTGGGGCCTCAAAGTTTCCATGGACCCTTTATATAGCCAAAATTAAAATCTGACCCGATTTTCAAAAATTTTTGTGGGATTACTTGTTTAGCAACTTGTAAACTGTTTTCATCGATTGGACAATAAATGTGATCTGTAAAGTGATTTTGTGAAAATTCGCCAATACAAATTAAAATTAAAATTGGTCCCCATTTTAAACGGCCAAAGGCGAATTTTCACAAAATCACTCTATAGACCACATTTATTATCCAATCGATAAAAAAGTACCATGTATGTACCTTGTAAGCAATAAACAACACTGAACAACTCATAAGGCCATTATTATAAGTTCTCTTTTACTATCGGATGTATTTGAAAATGCAAAATAAATGAATTTGAAGACATTAAAAATATAATTTTCTCATTATAAGTTAATGTCAAGAAAGTAATCCTTGAAATTGAATGATCCCTTTTAATATTATTTTAACCGGAACGCTAAAAAATCTGATCGAAAAATCCAAACTATAACCAAAGAAGGCTTTATAATAATGGGGGTTAGTGAGTTTGCTGGGTTAACATTAATTATGCTATGCTATGTAGAAATGTTTACAGCATAGCAGAGCACAGCAATCATTTTTCGATTTCATGACTATGCTATGTGCTATGCTACTTTTATGTTCGCAGCATAGCACAGCAACAGAGTTCGTTTTTGTTTTTGAAAACAGCACAGCATAGCAATAGCATTCGTTTTTGATTTTGATGACTATGCTATGCTATGTGCTGTGAAGATTTCAGAAGCACAGCATAGACATTGTGCTATGCTACGTTTATGTTCGCAGCATAGCACAGCAACAGTTTTCGATTTTGTTTTTGAAAACAGCACAGTATAGCAATAGCACTAGTTTTTTATTTTTGATGCTGTGGCTATGTGCTATGCTGCGTCACTTTCACAGCACCAGCATAGACCTTGTGCTGTGCTGTGAAAAACTAGTAGCAAATTCAAACACTGTGTAAAACACATGGCTCACTTGCTCTCAGTAAGCGCTCACTGGTTATCTCAAACATATACACACATTTATAAATGGTGGCGGTTTATTGAAACGGATGGAAAAAAGCAACGACAGACACATAGGTACATAAAAAATTCCAAAGAAATACATAACAGACTTTAATAAAAGAAAAACGGAAAGAAATAATTTATAAAAAAGTTACACTTTTAAAAAGAAATAAATATATGAAATAAAACACAATTTCCTCATCAGCGGGAAATCGGCATCTGGAATTAAATGATGTATGGCCTAAGGAGGGAAGTTCAAGGACACAAAAATGATGTTACATCGACAAGGAAGTTAGAGTAAAACAAGTAAAAAAGTATCAGTTGGCTTTGCCGACAGAGATACCCTCAGCCTATGCGCATTGAAACTTTAAGCTACGGACAGATCGAATGTATTTAGGGCCTTTTCAAAAATTTGTGGCACTTTTTGGACATTTTAACTAGCCGATAAAAATGTGGATTAGGATTATAATTCAAAAGTTTTGCGGAGGAGGGAATGGACCGACATAGTGCATTACGGAAGTGGATCTTTTTTTGAGAGTCATATCTTTTCGATAGATATCGCGCCTACTAGTCATTTCAGTGGGTTATCGTATACCTGTTGGACCAGGATGCCAAGAAGCATGGGCTTGTCAACAGAAAACATAATATGGCGGTAAACAGGACCACAAAGAACATCATCGGTATAAATTTCCAAAGGACCTCCGAACAGACCCTAAACTACACCTGGACACAAATGTTGAACCTTTGTGGGGGAGGTATCCTAAGGAGAGGACCAATATGGGCCATTTTAGAAGTTAAACTAAGTTAGGACAAAATATGACAAAGGCCAAATTTTGGACCAAATTGGTTTATCAGTTCGAGAGCCATTGTACTCTCCAGCTACTACATATGGTGTCATAGGGGTTTTTTACAACTTTCGGGCTGTTTTCCCAAAAAGTATGGACTTTCCACTGAAAAAACTTTTACCGTCGTAATTGAGACAGCGATTGCACGTTGCTTCAACAAAAATCAAAGTTAGTCAAGAGCAGGTCTTTAGGTGAACTTATCCGAAATTTTGTGTGGGAGGTACCCTTAGGAATGGACAAATATAGTCCACTTTCAAACCTGATCTATATCTGTTAGATATATTTGGATGCGTAAAGTATGGACCAAATCGGTCCCTTCCTTCAAGAGTTGTCAGGCGCACAATTTTTCCGAACATTTTTGAACTATTGTGGGGGAGGTACCTGAAGGAGTGAACCGATATGGCCCATCTTCGAACTTAAACTAAGTTTGGACTAAATATTATGAAGGCTAAATTTTGGATCGAATCGGCAGATCCGTTCGAGAGTTATCTTGCGCTCCAACCACTACACACGGTATCATAGGGGTTTTGTGAAACTTTCAGGCTATTTTTTCAGAAATTGTGGTTTTGCCCCTGATGAAACTTGTACCGCCGTATGGGGTGCCGTGAATACAAGTTGCTACAACAAAAATCAAAACGATTCGAGAGCTGGTCATAAACTAAACTTTTCAGGAATTTTGTGTGGGAGGTACTCGAAGGCGTGGACCGACTGAGTCGATATTGGATCCTCGTCTAAGTTTGGTATACATTTCACGATGTGCAATGTATAGACCAAATCGGTTACTGCCTTCAAGAGTTATGGTGCACACAAATTTTCCGAACATTTGCGAACTTTTGTGGGGGAAGTACCTGGAGGAGTGGACCGATATAACCCATCTTCGAACTTAAACTAAGTTTCATCCGTTTCATCGGTTCATCCGTTCAAGAGTTATCGTGCGCACCAGCCAGCCAGAGGGACGGACATTGCTAAATCGACTCCAAATTGTCTGAAACACAGTTCGTCCAAACATACTTGGGGTCTAAAACCATTATTTCGATGAGGCACATTTTGCCCGTATGAAAGTATATATACCCTCATTAGCATAAATGCTGAGGGTATAATCAGTAGCTTCCGCCAAGATGCAGTACATCTGTCTATAAACAATTACAGGGTGGACCTGTGCATTGTCATGGCAAAGCCGATCAGTGCAGATTGGTGTCCCATGCCAGATTTTGGGGCATTCAAAATCAAAAACAAATAATTGAGCTATCATGACCTAAGGAGTTTGTATTTAAAAAGTGATATCTAGCGAAGTCCACACACATCCAAACAATATGCTACGATCGTTTCGCTGGTGGTTTAACTCAGCTCATCAGGCATATTAGATGTGGTGCTAGCCAAAGGCTGAGTTTGAAAACTTGTATATACTTGTAAACTTATTGCAAATTTGCAGTTGTGATGTATTTTTGAAGCTTTTTTACTATCAAGTCAGCCTAGTGTCTCTGGTCTTCATAGAATCCTTCTTCATGTGTGTGTAACACATATACAACCGAAGATGTTTTTGCTTCCTGAATTGTAATGCTTTCCAGTTCGGAAAATTGATATATTGGCAGTGGCTTAGAATGCTAAGACCTCGACAACATTGTCTGTTTGTTGGAGAGGACCCAGGTTCAATCCTCAGCCGGCATGCTATGAATTTTTATTTAATTGTTGTCTTAGTAGGACGAAGGCCATTTATTTGTGAGAGTTTTATTTGATTGAATTAATTGTGCTATAATGACCGAAGGAGTTTGTGTTGAAAAATTGATATCTAGCGAAGTCCACACACATCCAGCCAATATGCTACGCTCGTTTCGTTGGTGGTTTAATTCAGGTGTTGGGTGTGTGTGGACTTCGCTAGATATCCCTTTTTCAATACAAACTCCATAGGTCATGATAGCTCAATTAATTCAATTAAATAAAAATATATTTTTAAACTCCAGGTTCGACGAACTTGCCTTACATAGGAACGCTTTATTTTAAATTTCCACATACGGTGATGCTCAGAACATTTGGAACTGCAGAGCCTATGAGCTTTGAAGTGTACGTATTATTGTGGAAAGGGTATTATAAGATTGTTTTTCCGAAAATGCATGTAACACCGCGAAATATTCGTCGTAGACCCCCATGTGATATACTAAAATTCATATCTCCACGAGGTAAAGCGATATTGAGTTGTCTGTCCGTCCATTACAAATTGTAATGAAACTCCAGTCCACAATTATGGACCAATCGTCACGAAATTTTGTATGGAGGTCAAGTTTCGACCAGACTAGAATTGGTCGTGAAATATTTAGGGGGTGAAATGGACCAAAAACAAACATATTATTCAAGTTTGTAGCGGATCTGTATGTCGCAATGATAGTCTGATCGGTAGAAATTTTAAGTGTGGCTTGGGTTTACGACAAAGAAAAAGTTGCAATTTTAAATGACGATCACATAATCCAAAATTTTGTCGATAATAATATTTAAAGGGTTAAAAGAACCAAAACTTTTGTTTGAAAATTGTGAAAATTTTTAGTATAATGACCATCTATACCCTTATTTCTGGAAGATATCTTAAGCCCACATATGTGATATTTAGAAGAGTAACTCTATACCTTTCCATTGATTCCAATAGGGAATAGGCAAATTTGTTTGGTCCATGTTTTAAATTCTGGGAGCAAATTTCCGACAAATTACGAAAGCGAGACTTGAAAACCAACTCTTGATCACTGCCTTGATGCAAATTATATCACTGTAGCGGTTAGATAGCGGAACTACTGTCTAACGTATAATTGGGTTCCTTTATAGTTTTGGTTTGTTTGTAAAGAACCTCCATTCTACAAAATGTAGCAATAATGATAGAGAATTTTTAAAATCATGATAGATAAATTCCCAGTTGTTTTTTTAATGATTCAAAGTACAATGTTTGAAGTTTTTATGATATCTTTGGTTAATAGTAATGTAGTACCTCGAAATATTGGCCTCTTTTCATTGATCGATTCGCTAAAAGTCATCAAAACTATTTCCAAATGACTTCTTTTCGTAATACACATTTCATTTTTTGAAGACATAACGTGTGGCAATCATATAAAATAAATTGAGTGGAAAACTAGTGCCCAGGAGAAATGGTGTAGGGTAGCACATGGTCGGCTCCGTCCGACTATAATCGTTTTGTAATTTCAAGTTTCCTAGTTTCCAAACTTAAAAATGGTTTTTCTGTTTCAATGTTTTGAGCAGCACTGTATATCCCACAAAGAGAAATGACAATTTAATTTCAAAATCTTAATGGAAACCCCCATAATTAGTTACGATGTGTAAATGTGGACATTTTACAAGCAATTACAATTTAATAATAATAGACGTATTTTTTGCTTAAACTCATAACCACTCAAAACTAGGCAGTTACATTCATATACATATGTATGTGTGTGTGTGTGGGTTTATGTGGCTAGCAAATGTACCTAAAAACATAGTTTTCATTTGGAATACGCGTACGCGTATACCAGTCAAAGTCATAAAAGTGCGTTTAATGTTAATTAAATTATCACAAACCAAAAATATTCACATCATACATCATTTTCTATTCCAACACTCACCGACTCACACTCCAACTTACCTTGCACGACAGCGACATTTGGCAACGTCCGCCAATGGTTAAGAGTGTGTTACCACATGGAGGATATTTTTGTTAGATTCGTTTGTATTTTGCTAATTATGTGTTTGACCAGTGTTAGCTGCTAATGATGATGACGATGGCGCGGTGGTGGCGGATGGTAAAGCGTAACGAACGACAGTGTCTGATGGCGATTACCGTATTTGCTGGTTATGGCTATGACATTGGAATTAGTTTTAGTTGGGAGTTAGCTACTAACCTGGTTGATGTTATTAGCCAGCCAGCGCTGGCATGGGAGGACTGTGAACTGTCACTATTTGCCATGTTGCATTATTAATATTGTTGTGTGCGTTAATGTATTTTTTTGTTTTTTGGAATTTTTGTGACATTGTTTAATTGTTCTGAAAATATTTGTCTTCTGTGCGTTTTCCTCCACCGCCAACTCCCCAATGCTGCAGTCAGGAGTTCATAGTAATTTTCACTTTTAAATTAAGTTGTTACAGATTTTTATCAAAGTCGTTAGACCACTGATAAACCAGCTAAATGGTGGACTGTCATGAATGTTGGATTTGAAGTCGTCACCGTCATGCTTATTTTTATTACTTATATAGAAAGATGAAATAATGTTGGGGTGTTCATAAATAGCCAGTTAAATAAACACACATTTTTTGCGTAAAGGACGTTTAGACTAGTTGTACCGGTCTACATACATATCAATTGGTTCGGGAAAAAACGGTGGCACTTCCCATCAAACAAGGACTATAGGTAATTTGCCCTGTTTTTGAGGCAAAAATGAATAACAGCGGAATTAAAGGATTTTTTAACTTTTTAAATTATTTACGTGTAAAAGTGAGATAAAACAAAGATTTCTACAGATAAATTCGGATATAACGAACAACGGTTATAAGCAACTACGTTTATAACGAACAAAGATATTTCTTTCAATGCAATTTTCATTAGTTTTCTTATACACAACAAATTGTTGAATGCGATCACGGTAGTAAGTAACAAAAATTTTGTCCCCGTGAGTAGATTTTCAAACGAATTGTTATTACAATTTTGTATATTTTTTGAACGTACCTTAATATCAATGATTAATATGTAAAATAGAGACAAAATAAAGCTTACTACTGCCGCACCGCTATAACGGCGCTATTTTGAAAAATATCATTAATATTAATAAATGTTGGCATGTTATTTTTTCAATTCTTCTTCTTCTTCTTTATTTGCCGATCCGCATTCGGATTTTGGCGATCATACAATAACAAATTAAGTATTTTTAGCTGTATATATAGATATATGTTTATGAATATGTTGTGGTAAATTATTCAGCAATGGTGATCTCTCTATTCCTCGCAGCGTTGATAAGGCTTCTTTCATTTGGTTGATTTGTCCACTCCAAAATGTTTTTTATCCAGGAAATTTCTCTTCTTCCTCTTGGCCTTTTTCCCTCAATTTGACATTTAATTATGCTCTGGATGACAGAATACTTTTCGTTTCTCATTATGTGTCCCATATAGGATATCTTCCTACTTTTTATGATATCAAGAAGTTGTCGTTTAGTGTTCATTCTTCTCAGGACTTCTTCATTTGGTACTCGGTCAGTCCAAGGAATTTTCAGTGTTCTGCGACAAATCCACATTTCAAATGCGTTCAATTTTTGTTCGTCTATTGACTTTATTGTCCATGTCTCGGCAGCATATAGTAGAGTGGACCATACATAACATTTTATGAAGCGCATTTTTGTTGTGATGTTGACGTCATGACTTGTTAATATTTTGCGATGGTTAAAAAAGGATTGCCTAGCTACTTCTATTCGGCATTTTATCCCTCTCGAGGCATCCCATTGGTCATTTATAAGGACCCCAAGATATTTAAAACTCCTTACCCGTTCTATTTCGTCATTTTTTATTTTCAATGATGTGTTGTTTTGGTAAGTTTTTCTACTTATTACCATATATTTCGTTTTCTTAATGTTAATCTTAAGACCATACAATTCGCTTTTTTGAGTAAGCGAGTTAACCAGTTTCTGTAGACCATATAGGCTAGTGGCAATTAATGTTGTGTCGTCGGCGTATCGTATATTGTTTATTAATTCAGAGTAATTCACCCTTACGCCAATTTGCTCGTTTTCAACTGCTTCTTGAAATATTTTGTTGGAGTATAAATTAAATAATAGAGGTGATAGGATACACCCTTGTCTAACGCCTTTGGATATTGGGATATTGTCAGTGAGTTCTCCATCAACTTGAATGTTTGCAGTTTGTTGCCAATAAAGGTTTTTTATGCATCTTATTTCCTTTTCTGTTATTCCGGTATCCATCAAGATATCCATCATTTTTTCATGCCTGACCGTATCGAAAGCTTTTTCGTAGTCGACGAAACATAAGAATATATCTTTTTGAACATCTCTACATTTTTGAATAAGGACTTGGATACTTAGTAGTGCCTATCGCGTTCCCATGCCTTCTTTGAAACCGAATTGTGTTCTCCCCATATTTGGCTCACACTTAGGGTAGATTCTTTTATGTAGTATTTTAATAAATATTTTTAGGGCATGACTCATTAGACTAATTAGTCTATAATCACCGCATTTTCGTGCATGTGCTTTTTTTGGTATAGCTATAAATGTAGATTTTAACCAGTCGTCGGGGTACTGTCCTGTATCGTAAACGTGATTGAAGAGTTTCAGCAGTAGTTGTATATTGTTTCCCTCTATTAATTTCAAAATCTCTGCGGGTATTTCATCAGGGCCGACGGTCTTCTTATCTTTCATTGACTGAATTGCCGATTTGACTTCATCTTCCGTGATCGGGTTTCCTGTTATGTCTGATTCAGTATTAGTGTTATTTTCTGGCCTTTCATCATCAGTGAATGTTGTTTTGATATATTTGTGCCAAACACTTTTTCTTTCTTTGGTCTCGAAGACAGCTTTACTGTTTTCGTCGACAAGTAGAGCCGGATGAGTTTTGCGGTATATTCCGGATGCTTCTTTTAATTTCTTGTGTAGGTTGAAATCGTCGTGTAGTCGGTGTAGCCTTTCGATTTCTTCACATTGCTTGTTAAGTTGAGCGTTCTTTGCAGCTCGTGTGGCATTTCTAATCTCTTGGTTTATTTCCCAATAAATTTCATAGTTGGTATTTTTATGTATTTTTCGCTTTTCGCGAAGTTCGAGGATTTCTGTTATTATCCAAGGTTCCTCTTCCGGGTGGTTTTTGTCCCTAATATAGTTGAGGTTGTTTTAAAGACAGTTTTCATTTCATTCCACAACTCCTCAGTGCCTTGGCTGTTGACGTTATTAAGATTGGTGTTTATAAATTCTTTTACTCTTTCTTTTGTTGATGGGTCTTCTAGTTTTTCTAGATTAAGTTTAGTTTTTGCAGCTTTTTTTCTTGGCATTCCAAGTCTTATTCGCATTTTGCATAATAAAAGATTATGGTCGGAAGGGACGTCCGCTCCGGGATATGTGGAGCATGTTACAACACAAGAACAGTAGCGTCGATTTATTAGTATATAGTCAATTTGATTTCTAACTGGATTTTCTGTACTATCTTGTGGCGATCGCCATGTATACAGACGTCTTGGGTGATGGCAAAATAGAGTATTTACTATTTTCATGTTGTGTTCTTGGCAAAATTGTATGAGCCTGTCCCCTCTTTCATTTCTGGTGCCTAGTCCAAATTTTCCCGTGATATCCGCTGTTTCTATATTTCCTACCTTAGCGTTGAAATCTCCTTGAACAATCGTGATTTCATGTGGTTTTGTCATTTTCATGAGTTGTTCAACATCGCTGTAAAATTTTTCCATTTCCTCGTTATTTGAGTCACATGTTGGTGCATAGACTTGGATAATATTCATATTAAGTGGTTTTGCACATATTTTTATCATCATTACTCTATCGGATAGTGGGACAAATCCATTTATGCAGTCTGCTATCTTATTTTCCACAATAATTGCAACACCTCTCCTGTGAACGTCATCGTAGTTTCCCGAGTGATATATTTTAGTATTCTGTGACCTAAATTCGCTACTTTCGGTCCACCATGTTTCACTGATTCCTAGTATATCTATATTCAGTCTTTTCATTTTATCTATGGTGTTGTTTAGTTTTCCAGGTTCGTACAGACTTCTTACATTCCATGTTCCGATATTTATTTTTGTTTTATTTTTACCTCCGGGGATTCTTAGCACCCTCGTTTTGCCGGAGACTGAGGGCGGTATATTATCTATTTTATTCATTGCATTTGTATGATTTTTCTAGGGATGTTACTTTAGTGGTTTCCCGTTGCCTTCTAAAGGGTTTATAGTTTTCCTTCTTTCGTTCAGCCGCTCCTATGAAGTACAGACGCTGTTTGCAGCCGCCAAAACTTGGACAGACGCTGCCTTTTTCCTTTTTTTTTGGTTCACCCCGCATATTTTATTTCTGCGCTACCCGCCATATCTGATGAGCATTCCCCTATCCACCACCTGGGGAGGCGTCCGATGGGAGAAAAAAGAGGAAAAAAAAACAACTCCGCACGGAATTTTTTCAATGCCATTAATTATTATTATTAAATTATTATTATTAAAAGTTGCAAAATCGACTTTTTGCCTCAAATACTGGACAAATTACCTACAGTGCACAGGTTCAATATGATTGTTTTCAAATATGACATTCTCAATGGCTTATCCCAATACGAATCCATTGTTTGTCTTCGTTTCTGTCAACATAACGTCAATTTTAATTCAGAGTAGTTTTGAGACATATCAAACCGTTACGTCTTTAAACACAAAATTTGATGGAAATATTGGTTCTAGATCCCCTATTTAGTATGTCGAGATCAAACAATCAATTTACGTTTGTCGATCTACCCGTCTTTCTGTCCATTATAAATTGTTATCACATTCCAGTTCTGAATTATGGTCGTACGTCATGTTATTTTGAGTGTCATCCTTTGGTGATGTTCGAGTAATAAAAGTTATTTTCAAATTTCGTGAGTTACGTATGTTAGATTTTCACATTTTTTTAGCCCCATGGAAGAAATATGTCACCAAATATCGAATATTTCTTTGCGTAGGATACGATAAGTAATTATGTTCAATTCAGAGCAGCCTTCAGCAATAGCAGAACTCTCTCAATATTCTAGATTTCTTTGGGTTTATTCCTGAAAATTCGATGTTCATTATTTTCTTCGATTGGGTATTGAGGCCACAACATTCAAAATACCCTTCCTAGAGGGGGATATCTGAAAAGATGTACCTATACCCTCAGCCTGTGTGGATTGAAATACTTTTTTTTCCAAACAAAATATGTATTTAGGGGGGTTTTCAAAATTTTGGGTGTATAAACCGACAAAAGTATGGATAGGATTAAAGTCCAAAAATTTGCGGGGATAACGATAGATAGGGTTTTTTATCACACTAACCTGCGAAAAACATAGTATCGCTGTAAACAGGGGCATTAGGAAAACCTTCGGTAAAAATGTTCAAAGGATCCTCGAACAGATCCTTAACCACACAAAAATTTTGAACATTTGTGTGGGTGGTACCACAAGGATTGAACAGATAGGGCCCAAATTTGAACATAAACTAAATTTAGGCAATATTTAGAGATCCAAAGTTTGTACCAAATCGGTTGCTAGGTCTATGAGAAATCGCGCGTACCATTTTAGCGAATATTTTCGAACTTTTGTTGGGGAGGTACCGGAAGGAGTGGACCTATAAGCACAACCTTCGAATTTCATCTAATATTCGAAGAAATATTACGATATCCAAAGTGAGGATGAACGCAGTATTCGGCTCGAGCTCTCCAGTCACAACATATGGTACCATAGGGGGTTTTTACAACTTTCGGTCTTTTTTCTCAAGAAGTATGGACTTGTCCTTGAAAAAACTTTTACTGTCGTAATTGAGGCAGCGAATGCAAGTTGCTTCAAAACAAATCAAAATGATCCGAGAGCAGGTTTTAAAGTTAATTTATCCAAAAATGTGTGTGGGAGGTACCCGACGGAGTGGACAAATATAGTCCATATTCGAACCTGACCTATACCTGTAGTGCGATTCTGTAACTCCTTAACGACAGAATTAACGACAAATGTCGATAGTTAACGACAATTTTCGTTAAGTGCTATTCTGTATACCAATTTTAACGATTTTTGTCGGTAAATTTTGTCGTTAATTACCGAAAATTATTGTTAAGTTAACAACCAAAAAAAAAGTAGTCGTTAAGTCTTAACGACAGTACATTATTACAATATTTCGCTGATTTCTTTTAACAACGGCGTTTTTATATGAACATATCGCTCATTTACTCAAAGAGTGACACATTTCAAAAAATCCACTTTCGAGAAAAAACGCGTTTTAAATTGGCAAATGAAATTTGACTTTCCCCTCAAAAATATTGTTGCACAAAAACTAGAATAACTACTTGGACCCTATTTTGCAAACAGCTAGCCATATATCAGTGCTAAATTTCTGTGCAAGATCAAGCATGATTTGAAGTGTTTTATTGCTTCATAAACTCTAAAAACTTTTGTGTTGAATTATGCGAAACTCCTAGTAAAAGAACTGTAACTCGACGAGTTTTAGAGATATTAGTATGAAAATTTGACACAAGATAAATAGAAGTTGTAGAAAAAATAGAAATTGCTAACTCAGGAAACGCAATTTTTGAGTTATGCTACTCTTTGAGTAAATGAGCGATATGTTATGTTAATAAGGAGGGTACACAAGGTAAATTCCGCATTATTGAGAAAAATCTTCTTAATGCATTTACATAAGTGTAACTGTGTAGCTTCCCCACTATTGTGCTTTCGACAGCGCCGATTTTATTGAAACTGCATAAAGATCATCAAAGAGAGCTTGTAGATCTTTGATTAACCCATAACTTTCCTTTAGAACACATTTATGTAGCATCAATTAAATCGGCGCTGACGAAGGCGCAACTGCCCCATGCTACTACCCTACGTATGAAGACTGCGCTAACCTTTGGTTTACTTATTAAAGAGGAAAAATGTTAGCTAATGCTTCAAAAGAACTCAAGTGTGGTACTGCTATGTAAGACCTATACCAATGTCCTTAACACTATCTTTCTAGGAGGCACGTGACGTGAATAAAATAGTACGTGACACGTGAATAGTATTACTATAACCCACTTGGTTCTGTGATAATCTCATAGATTTAAACTCAGCATCACTAACAATCAGAATGCTAAAAATGGCTTTTCATACTCTCCGCTATGAGAAATTTCTTCTAATGTGGGCGTGAATTGAATATGTGAATATATGTATAAACTCAAATGACGGTAACGTCATTTGAGCTGAATTTTGATACAGAGCGCCACAACCCAACATATGATCCTAACTTTTAAATAAAAAATACAACTGCGCTTTTGAAAAGATTAATGGTGGTTTTATCACTTTTATTACTTTTAAATCACACACACAATAAAAACATCTTAAGAAATGCTTCATTACTGGCATCCGTAGCCATCCAAAAGACACACATTTGAGCCACATTCCTCCAAAAGTCTGAATTGTTTCCTTCTTAAACGCTTCATGTTCGCGACGGAATAATGTTTTCAGCTTCAAAATATATTTTAATTAATATTAAAATATAATATTTGACATTTCCTTCCAATCTATATTCGTCGGTATGAGTTAACGATTTCTACAATCGGTAACATAAAGTTGCAGAATAGGACATTCGTTAACTCAACTGAATATTTTCGTTAACTACCGATGTCGGTTCGTTCGTTATGAATATAAGTTGCTACAACAAAAATCAAAGCGATTCGAGAGCAGGCCCTTAATTGAACTTTTCCGAAATTTTGTGTGGGAGGTACCCGAAGGAGTGGACCGATTGAGTCCATATTGAAATCTTATCTAAGTCTGGTACACATTTGCACGATGTGCAAAGTATGGACAAAATCGTTTATTCCCTTCAAGAGTTGTGGAGTGAGGGAGCATAAACTAAATATTATTATGGACAAAATATTACTAAAGCCAAATTTTGGACCCAATCGGTTGATCCGTTCGAGAGTTATCGTGTGCTCCAGCCAGCCAGACAGACACATAGACGGACGGACGTGGCTAAATCAACACCAAATTGTCTGAAACGGATTTCGTCCGAACATACTTGGTGTCTAAAATCATTATTTCGATGAGGCATAGTTTGCCCGTAAAATGCGGCATATAGAGCTACTTTGCAATCAGTAGCAACGCGTAGCGCGCGAGAGAGATATCGGGAGAAAAGGAGAGAAGAGAAACGTCTTTTCCGCAAGAAAAAGAGAGAAATGGAAAAGCGGGAGTGTGAAAAAATCGAGATGTACAGGAGCCAGAATGAAGTCCGAAAATTCTACCAAAGAGTGAAACATCAAACAGATGGCTTTGGTACAGGCACATCCTCCTGTAGAGACCAGCAAGGTAATCTGGTAACAGATACAGATAGCGTGCTCAGGATATGGAAGGAACATTTCTCCAATCTGCTGGTATCCAATAGTAGCGAAGACGATGATACCACAGATCCAATCCCAGAAGATGGTATAGAATGTATACCGCCCGGCCAAGATGAGGTAAAGACAGCAATAAATCGGCTGAAGAATAATAAAGCAGCAGGAGCCGATGGCTTACCAGCCGAGCTGTTTAAAACCGGAGGCGACGAGCTGATAAGGTGTATGCATCAGCTAGTTAGCACCATCTGGCAGGAAGAACGCGTACCCGACGATTGGAACCTGAGCATCCTATGTCCCGTCCACAAGAAAGGAGATAAGACTGTATGCTCAAACTATAGGGGCATAAGTCTTCTCCCTATTGCCTATAAGATAGTGTCAGGGATATTGTGCGAACGACTAAAGCCAATGGTCAACGAAATAATTGGACCATACCAATGTGGCTTTAGACCTGGCAAGTCCACCATTGACCAGATATTTACCCTGCGGCAAATCCTAGAGAAGACCCAAGAGATGCAGATCGACATATTTCACCTTTTTGTCGATTATAAAGCAGCATTCGACAGTCCTCTCCGATCAAAGGTATTCCACGCAATGTCTGAATTTGGTATCCCCGCAAAGCTCATCCGGCTTTGTAAGATGACTTTAACTGATACTAGGTCCTCAGTTAAAATTGGAAAGAACCTCTCCGAAGAATTTTGTACCAAAAGAGGTTTCAGACAAGGAGACAGCCTTTCGTGTGATCTCTTTAACATCCTGCTGGAAAAGGTAATACGAGATGCAAATGTCAAAAGAAATGGCACAATTTACACCAATAGCCACATGTTACTTGCCTATGCTGATGACATAGACATCATGGGACGATCAGTAAAGGAAGTAACTGATACCTTTAGGAAGGTCGAAGCAGAATCTGCGAAAGTGGGTCTGGCGGTAAACGGCGAAAAGACCAAATTGATGGTGTCGACGCGCAAAGCGTCCATAGAGCTCGGACCAACTGTGGAAGTTGGTACCTACAATTTTGAGGTAGTTAAAGACTTCGTCTACCTCGGTACTGCCACAAACACAACAAACAACATCAGTTGTGAAATAAGAAGAAGAATTGTATTGGCCAACAGATGCTACTATGGTCTAAGTAAGCAATTTAAAAACAAAGCCACATCTCGTCAAACAAAAATAACACTATACAAAACGCTGATACTACCCGTGCTAATGTATGGCTCCGAAGCATGGGTACTTGCGCAAGCAGATAAGGTAGTGCTTGGTGTGTTTGAGAGGAAAATTCTACGAAAGATCTACGGGCCGATTTGCGTTGACGGTGAATATCGACGTCGTATGAACCACGAGCTATATAAGCTATACAAAGACATGAATATAGTTAAACGTATCGAGATGCAACGATTGCTTTGGCTAGGCCATATCATGAGAATGAGCGATGATGAACCCGCTAAAAAGGCATATGAATACATGCCCCATGGCGGTGCACGCAGAATCGGCAGGCCTAAGCTTCGATGGAGCAAACAAGTGGATGAAGAAATGGAAAGGCGCGGTATTCCAAAAAGTCAAGCGAAAAACAGAGAGGAATGGAGATCTTTTCTTAGTTCGGTCTATGGAACAAATGTTCTGTAATGGGCCAACTAAGTAAGTAAGTAGTTTGCCCGTATGAAAGTGTATATCAGGAATATTGCCAATTATTTCATATTCCATTTCAGAAAAAAAGGATAAATTTTTTTTGCGATACATCAACGATGTTTGGTTAAGAAAAAAATTCCCAGTACGAATCTGGTCGCGAGCCAATTTTTGGTTGTTGTTGCGGACAAAAGTTATGGCGGCTTTATTTCGCTTTTTAAAATAGAAAATATTTTAAAATCGCTAATTATTTTAATGAGCACAATTGTTACAAAAAAGTTCTCTCGAAGTGACTTCAGGGAGAAATTTGCATAACACCTGCAAATTGATAAATTATTGAATGTAAGTCAATTTTTTTTTAATTAAAGCCCATTTAGTGGTCATAAAATTAAATAAAAATTTGTTGTGGATCAAAACTTCACGGCGGATCAAATGAGACTACAATCATACAGATCGGTGTTATAGTTTTGATGTTACAACCTAAATAAGCACATATTTTGTGTAAAAAAAATCATTTTTTGGTTGAAAAAATATTTTTTCACATGAATTGTGTAGTAAAAAAATCGATAGTAATACTTCCTTTATTTTGCTTAAATCTCCCAATAAAATAGACGGATTTTGCTTTATTGACATTCATATTAAAGATTTCCCATTAGGGAAGGTAATTGAGTTGTTGATGTTTCTGAAATGGAAATACTGGTCAAATAACCCATTTTAATTTATATGCATTTTAAAATACGCGTAAATCGCGTAATTATCAAAATCATTTTGTCCGCATGTGATTTTCATGTACAGCAAGACCATATCTATTAAGTTGTATGTATATATTTTTCGAAATACAATTTTGAGTTGTTGTGATTATTGTTGACCTGTTGGTATTCTAACATTTTGACGCTAAGATGTAGCATCGGATGCATCTTAGCATTAAAAACCCTATAAAATATCGCTAAGTTGCGCAAAGTGCATACAATTTTTGTCCGCATCCGATTTCAGTGTCCACCATGAAAAGCTACATCGATATATATCTATTTCAAGGCGATCAATCAAGAACCGTGGATGTAGCATCACACACTATTTTTTGGGATAAAATGAATGTAGCTTTCTTATCAGTGAAGTTTTCAAATCTCTGTTTCAGCTAAAACGAAGATGCTGCATTGGTTTTTTCATTGCAGTGGAAACGATTCGCAGAAAACGCGATAAAATACTGGATATTTTCAAAAACAATTTTAGGTGATTTTTCTACTTTGGAATTTCTCGTAACTCGCGTTTTAGTAGATGGATTTTCACGAGGAATGATTTATTGGATCCGGAACGTAAAAAACTAAAATGTGCAATGGAGTACGAGGTATTATAGAGACAATTGCAAATATTAGACCCGAAAAATATGATTTTTAGAAAAATGTTCGCACAAAATTTCCGCATTGGGATGCAGATTTCTACGAAGCTGTGTAGACTACATTCACAATATACGTATCAAATAACTCAAAATCGCAAGTACTACAATCCTATATATGAATTTTTGAAAAACCTGTCTGCGGAATGAAATTAGAAGAACATTTCAAGAAACACTGTAAATCTGGCTTCAAAATGTCAGCATCATTTAATGGTAGAAGCAGTTCAAATTTTGAAAAGTAATACATTGGAGAGATTATCCTTATTTAGTTTGCTTCTACTTTTACAAACTCACAAATCGCGAGAAAACAAAAAAAAAAGCAAGTAAAAAAGTGTCAGTCGGCTTTGCCGATAGATATATACCCTCAGCCGATGTGAAGCGAAATGTATTTAAGGTCTCTTCAGAATTTTGTGGCCCTTTTTGGACATTTGAACTTGCCGACAAAAATGTGGATTAGGAATTAACTGCACTAATATGTTGAACTTTTGTAGGGCAGGTAGCCTTAGGGAGGACCGATATGGGCCATTTTAGGAGTTAAACTAAATTTTGATAAAATATTAGGAGATCCAAAGTTTGGACCAAATTGGTTGCCCCATTCAAGTGATATCGTCCTAGCATTTTAGTGAAATTTTTTAAACATTTGGGAGAAGTACCGAAAGTTGTGGACCGGTATTGCCCATGAAACTAAGTTTGGATATAATATGACGAAGACCAAATGTTGGACCAAATCGGTTGAACAGTTCGAGAGTTATCGTGCTCTCCGACCGCCACATATGGTGACATAGGGGTTTTTTACACATTTCGGGCAGTTTTCCCAAGAAATATTAACTTGCCCCTGAAAAAACTTTTACCGTCGTAATGGAGGTAGCGAATGCAAATCGCTTCAACAAAAATCAAAGTGATTCGAGAGCAGGTCTTAAAGTGAACTTATCCGAAATTTTGTGTGAGAGGTACCAGAAGGAGTAGACAAATATAGTCCATATTCGAACCTGATCTATATCTGGTAGATATATTAGGATGTGCAAAGTATAGATTACATCGGTCACTGCCTTCAAGAGTTATCGTGCGCAAAATTTGTCCGAACATTTTTGAAGTTTTGTGGGGGAGGTACCTGAAGGAGTGGACCGATATAGGCCATCTTCGAATTTAAACTATGTTTTGTTAAAATATTACGAAGACCAAAATTTGGACCGAATCGACAGATCCATTCGAGAGTTATCTTGCGCTCCAACAACTACACAAGGTGTTATAGGGACTTTTTGCAACTTTCCGTCCATTTTCTCAGGAAGTATGGACTTGCCCCTGATGAAACTCGTACCGTCGTATGGGGGGAAGTGAATACAAGTTGTTGCAACAAAAACCAAAGCGATTCGAGAGCAGGTCCCAAACTGAACTTATCCGAAATTTTGTTTGGAAGGTACCCGAAGGAGTGGGCCGATTGAGTCCATATTGCAACCTTATCTAAGTCTGGTAGAAATTCCACGATGTGCAAAGCATGGACCAAATCGGTTACTCCCTTCAAGAGTTATCATGCCCAGAAATTTTCCGAACATTTTGGAACTTTTGTGGGAGAGGTACCGGAAGGAGTGGACCGATGTAGCTCATCTTCGAACTTAAACTAAGTTTGGACAAAGTATTACGAAAACCAAAAACTGATCCAAATCGGTTCATCCGTTCGAGAGTTATCGTGCGCACCAGCCAGCCAGACAGACGGACAGACGGACGGACATTGCTAAATCAACTCCAAATTGTCTGAAACACATTTCGTCCAAACTTACTTGGGGTCTAAAACCATTATTTCGATGAGGCACATTTTGCCCGTATGAAAGTGTATATACCCTTTCTAGCCTAAAGGCTGAGGGTATAAAAAGACACGTTGGCTTCAACCCATTTTTACCCATTTTTTAACGTAAATATAGCCACAGCTTCCATGCAAATTATTTTTAAGGTCAATATTTTTTGCCACGTTAAAAACATTTCAATTTATCCAAAAATATTTGATTTGTATAATATAGAGTCACAAGTAGCGTGTTCTAAAAGGGTAAACCTTGGCTTCAGCTATGTTAAATTTCCAAAAATATTGGTGATATACCCTCGTAAGCATAAATGCTGAGGGTATACAAATTAAGCAACAGTGTTTTATTTGAATGTGCTAAAAGATAAACAATATTTTTTCGCTTAGCATCAAGTAGTATCTTCTTCATATCTCTCAAATAAATCGCTTGCCGTTTAAGATTGTCACCATTTTTAATTTAAATGTAAGCGTTTTATTTGAGGGATTCCATCATGAAGAATATACTACTTGATGCTAAACGAAATATTATATTCTAGCTATTAGCGCATTTAAATAATACACTGAAGCTTAATTTTTAGAAAACACAATTTTTGAGCACTAAGAACCCCATTACCAAACTACAAACTACTACAGTCAATTTAGGCCGAAAATGTAGATAAAAACTTTAAATTGCCTGAAATCGAGTGTTACTGTTATATGACCCATGTCCACAATTTTTGGTGGGGGAGTTTCTGTACAAATGGGAACTCCAAATGCCAAGTTGCAGCCAATTCGGACTAAAAATGAAGACAAAATCCCCAAAACACCTGGCTATATGGGGGCTATAGTAAAAAATGGATCCATATTGTTTTTTGTTTCATAATCATGTATTGTCATTGGTAAACTTCAACCGTGTTAAAACTGAGTTTCTAGATTTGAACTAAACATTTGGTGTCTGAGTTAAATAAAACACTGTTAAAAGCTTTTGTTTTGTAATTTTCGATTTTGGACGAAATTTAAATACGTCATATAAATTTAATCGTAAATTTTATATCCATAAAAATTCAGGGATTTGTTAGGAAAGTAGCATGAGTATTTTCTGAACCAAAAACCAAGGGATTGGAAAAAATGTATACACCTATATTACCCTCAGAAGTTTTCGGCAGTCTCAAAAAAATAATTTTTATATAAATTTTTTAATTTTCTCGCAAAAACTTACCGGCGCTAAGTGGGATAAAATACATTTTATTGGTGTCCGTTGGGATTTTACAGCTTTAGGGTAATTATCTAAGTTAGTATGGACTTACTCCCGAAAAAATTGGGCTATCGTAGTATAAGCCGGGAGAACTAGATATATCCCTAAACTGCAATTTGCGAGATTAAATGGGGGAGGCACACTATAAAATGAACCCGTATGGTAGAAATTCAACAAGGTGCAAATTATTAACGAAATCGGATATTTTACCGTTCCTGGGGGAGATACCGAAAGGAATCGAACTGATATGGCCCATCTTCGAACTTGATCTAATTTGGGACAAACTATTGCCAAGACCAAATTTTGGACCAAATCGGTTAATGCGTTCGAGAGTTATCGCTCGTATCAGAGAGCCAGACATTCGGACGGACATGGCTAAATCGATTCCAAATTGTCTGAAACGGATTGCGTTGGAAAATAAACCCGTTTTTTCAATAAGACACATGTCATCGTATCAAGGTGTTTATACTTTCTTTAGCCTAAAGGCTGAGGGTATGAGCAAGACATCAACCTGCAAATCGCCAAAAACTTCCCTCGTTTTCCAGGCCCTCTGCGACTTCTCGTTTAATGGACGTGTCTGATAGCACATATGCAGGTTGGGAATCTTAAAACACCTTCTGGGTACTTGTTGGTACTATTAAGATGTGTACCTATACTGAATCCACCTAATTTTTGTCTTCCTAAAATATTTTAACCATTAACTTGGTTTCAACTATTCCATATAAAAACAAGTGAACAAAGGCTATAGTCGGGACGGGGCCGACCATGTGATACCCTACACCACTACCCCTGTGCATGAGCTTTTCACTGGTAAACATTTATTTTAGGGAATACAATCCGACCACCACCAAATATAATATGTCTTTTTCTCTCTGGGACCCCCATAAGCAACCAAAATTTCGTGCCCATCCGATCAGAATTGCAACCTGTAGCGTGATTGCAAAACAATTGAAGACTTGGATTCATTACCGACTATTGTAGTATCTCCCTTGTTTGACCATCTTCGTCAACCTACTTTACACCAATGTAAAGGTAATAGTTTCTTCTTCCATTGACAGGCCTTGCCGTTGAAATACCCCTACTACAAACCGATATATTCACAAAGAATTAAACTTTGAATTTGTCTCCACATGAGTTTTACCCCATTCCGACCCCTAAATAGTATCCGACTATCACCAAAATCAATAGGCTTATAAATCTGTGGGGCCCCCATTAACCCCCAAAATTTCGTGAATCTCCAACCTGTAGCGTGATTAAAAAATATTGAAAAATTGGATATATTACTGACTTTTGGGATATCTCGGTTGTTTGCCCACTTACGCCAACATACTTTGCATCAATATAAATGAGATCTTTTCTTCTTCCTTTGGAGGGCTTTCCTTTTAGAATACTCCTACCAGAAGCGGAGATATTCGCATATTCCTCTGTGGAACCCGCATCAACTTCCAAAAAATTCGTGACGATCTGATCAAAATTGCGACCTGTAGCGTGATTACAAAAAAATCGGAAAATATGATGCATTACCGATATCTCTGTTGTTTGACCACCTACGACAGCCTATTTATATCATTGTAAAGGTGATATTTTCTACTTTCTTTGCCAGGTTTTGCTTTTGATATATGTACCTCATAAAGGAACAATTTTTGCTCATTCCGACCCCTGAATATTATGAAAATCAATTGGCTTCTTCCTCTGTGGGACCCCCATTAACTCCCAAAATTTCGTGACGATCCGATCAAAATTGCGACCTGTAGCGTGATTACTAGGTTTAGATGGACGGACACACATAGCCAGATCGACTCAGCTCGTCGAGACATTCATTTTGGTATATATGTATGGATCTGCGACCATTATTTCGATGCGTTATAAACTTTTTGGCCAAAACCAACCATCAGCGTAGACTCATGGCCATCTCAGTCACTTACTTCATCAACTGTTAAATTTATCATTTATTCTCTCTTAATTAATAAATACTTAAAAATTTCCCCTAAAATATACTAACTTGCATACATATGTATGTACATAGGTAGGTATTAATAATATTTCAAATAAACCATAAAAATCTCAAAACATACAAATCAAACATTTCTGTTGACAATTTTAATACCGTGGAAAATAATCAATGAGATAGAAAAGAAAAATCTATAAAAATTAACAGCAAAATTGAATGGCCTACAAATTTGAAATGAATTTCAACATCAATATTGGGCCAAAAGAGACTTTGGGGAATTTGGCTACAGGGCTTTTGACATGCCGACGGTTAGAAGAAAATATTTTTTAAATGTCTTGGAAATACTATGACATTCATATAACAACAAAAACAACAAAAGAATAGTACACATTGGGAAATCTTATCAAAGATTATAGTAAATATAGACGACGACAACAACGGCAACAACACTCTAGCCTCCCAACACAAATACTTGCATTTGGTGGACATGTGTTTGCTATGGTCTTGGTCGTCATCAACATCATCATCAGCGTCATTAGCCAGTTCATTGTTGTTGTTGTTGGAAAAAATTCTTTGTTTCATAAATCAGTTTATACCAGAACAAATCTAACAAATACTCCAAAGACAAGGCAAATGGGTGGACGGACGGACGAAGGGACGAACGAATTGCTGTTGGTTGTTCGAACCAGAGGAATGCAAACAAAACTCAAGTTAATCACAGAGATTTTACACTTATCGCTACTGTGCACCAAACGATGACTATTTAAATATACACAAATATTATTTTATTTGATCATGTGACAGATTTGCTACTTTACTCATAAAACAAAACACAAAACGAAAACAACAAGAACGACAACGGCAACAAGATAGATATACAACAAATAGAGAGCCAGAAGCCTATATCAACACTATGGACAAATGCATGGCTGCCTCCTCCACCTCTGCTTCTCCCAGGTAGCAGCTAAGGTATCACACAATTATGGAATATCAAAGAATGATACTCACTGCTGTTTGTATGCATTCTAAAACACAATGTCATAGCCATTATCTGTAAGTTATGGACTTAAATATATAATATTTTTGTCGCAGAAAGGTGAAGTGCTTTCCTATATCAGAACAGTAGCACTGCCAAGATAAGCCTGCACAATGCACCATGCAACACCTACGCGATGCATTTCTTGTTTTGTTTTGTGTATTTAAATTTTATTTTTATCGGCGGATGTTTAACCGAGAAAACAAAAATAAATATAACAACAAAATGTGAAACAAAGAGAAAATATTTACAAGTATTTTCTACAGTATTGTACAAATTATTGGCGACACCCAAAGGAATTTTCAGAAAATGGCCACAATAGTATGACCTGAAACCGTCTAACATTTTAATTTTTGCTCGAGGTGCAACAATTTTTTGAGGCTGATTTGGATAAGAAATATGAACTCGATCTAGATTTACTCAATAAATACTAGGCATTTGATATACTAGAAACTAGATCTTATAACTTACGTATGTAAACATTTTTAATATGAGCTTTTAATTGTCAGATTTATAACATCTATATAAATAAAAATTAAATGTTGTTCGTTGGCAATTGCGTCGGAACGGCTGGACCGATTTGGATTTTTTTAAATGTTCGTCATAGGTTAGGTTTTTACGGTTAGGTTTACCACGCCCACTTTTTTAATACCCTCCACCATAATATGGAGGTTATAATTAAATTTGTCATTCCGTTGGTAACACATCGAAATATTCATCAGAGACCATATAAAGTATATATATTCTTGATCAGGGTAAAATTCTGAGTCGATTTAACCTTATCCGTCTGTCCGTCCGATATAGCCCCTATAGAACAGCACCTCCCGACTTTCGGTATTTTGAAGGTTAGCCACATTGAAAGGAAACTATTTGTTCCATTTTGCTTCAATACAATTGCGGTGGAGGGTATAAGAAATTCGGCCCGGCCGAACTTAAGGCCGTTCTTACTTGTTTTAAATATTTAACATCTACAAACTCCTGAACTGATTTTCCTGAAACTTTAAGGGAATGTAGAGGGTTGGCCCCCGAAAACAGGCTACATATTTCATTGAATTCCAGAGGGAGCGAAGCACCTCCCCTATGCGATATTTTTAAAAATGCCTATATTTGCAAAAATTACGCATGTATCGGTATTTCTAGGTATTTCTTTGGGGCATAAAGAACTAACCACGGCTGTTTTTTTTTTTAATTTTTGAATATATTTTATCTTCAATACTACTGAACCGATTTCCATGTTTGCAAAAGCTCAATGTTTGCCGTTGTTATATATATTTTATAAATTTGGGAGAAGGTGGGATACCTGCCCCAAGCCTTTCTTTTAAACGCTATATGTCTAAGCCAAACTTATGGTTATATCGGTTTCAGCATAAATTTTGGCAGGCAATGTGGTTGTGTGTACCCTAGGTACATATTTGGAGCCAAAATACCGGACCACGCCCAATTTTTTTAAATATGTTATATCTTGAAAACTGAAGACCACGCCCACTATTTTCAATACATGATTTTTCCAAAACTTCTGAACCTAATTTCATGCAATTTTCAGAAAATGTTCAGGAATGTCCGTGTTCCAAAATTCTATTGTTTTATAATCGGGGGCCTATTGTTTATAATCGCTATATTTGCAAAACTTATGAGTGCATCGGCTTATTAATTTTCGAGACAGGGGTCGTTGTGCCCCCGATCAAGAAAAACTATATATTTACTACTTTCCTTAAATGGTGAGTTTCAACGATCCATCAGTCATGAAAAACTAAAACATATAGGTCTCAATAAGCGGGAGTTTTTTTTTAACTTTTATAATTAGATCGATTTAGGATAAAGACAGGAGACATGGGCGACAATAAATACTAAACAGCATCAATGGGCGAAAAATCCGACAAAGTCCGTAAGAGAAATAAATAAATAAATAAACGGATGGGCGGGGTACCTACACCCTGCTTTATTTTTTTAAAAACGTAACATTTTCAAAAAATACTAATGTAACGGGTTAAGAATTTATTTGCGAGACAATTTGCAGACAATATTTAAAGTTGTCCCATGGTAAAAATAGAATATATATTTTGATGAATTTCGTAGGGGTGGTGCACCAATCTGTGATATGGTTTTTATGTCTTTGTACATTAGTTTCTAACAAACAAAAGGAAACGAGATAGGACTAGATATAGAATCACTATCTCAGTCCGTCTGTCTGTCCGTTCGTATTTATTTTGGTACGAATCGGTTCAGATTCGGATAAATTTTTTGGGCCGATTTCATATATTTGATGCACCGAACACGCCATTTATATCAAATGTCAATGAAATTTGGAATGTCTGACGGTGGTGGTTCTAGAAAAAATTGCCCAATAATATTGAAATCGGTTCAGATTTGGATATAGCTCCCATATATATTTTCGCCCGATTTCATGTATTCCACACACCAAACACAAAATTGGACAGATTTTTTGATGAAATTTGTCAAATTTAACAGAATTTCTTTTTTAATTAATTTCTCGTTGGAAACACTGTATTTTATATAATTACAAGGTAATTCGACCAGATTATAAAAGAGGACCGAAAAAAAAGACACGTGTATCGGCGTTTTTAAAGTTTACGTCGGGAAGTAACCTAAATAGACGTGGCAAGTTCCGCCCATTTCTACAGGTTTTGAAATATTCGACATCAGATTCCTTGGGAATCTTTGCATTTTAGGTACAAAGTGTCTTTGTCAATTTTATCAGAGCAGGTGTAGCTGCCATCATTAGAGTATTTAGGACCATGCCAAAACCATGGATGTTAGGACTCGACTGTCAGATATATATTCACTGGACTATAGCCTTAGAATATCCCCGCATTTACACATACAATATCAGGAACCTATGACTTATCCTGATGACGTTATTTTAGTTTATAGTACTAAAATACGTAATTTTGCAAAGTCCGATCTGGGTTATCAATATTTTCGCTGTATATATTCACCACAGATATTTCAAAAACAGTTTGGATCGAGCACACATAATCTTCTGAAAGAATTTATTATGAAAAACATCAATAAAATATATTTTGTGACCGCAGATAACGAAAATGTGAATAAAAACGGTAGAATATGGTCCTAAATCATATATAAAAAGCGAAAGCTTCTGGAGATGTTAAATGTTATAGCTACAAATTTCTGTTGTTCAAAGACTCATATTGCAATTCGATTTGGAACATTTCTTCTTTTGACACAACCCCCCAAAATTGCGGTATTTATGGAGATATTGACTCAGTATGGAATTAATTTTAATTAAGAGTCTAAAAGTTTAACAAATAATTTCTACCTATAATATCTAATTTTGTAACGTCATTTTCTTAACAAAGTATTTTACTTAGATATCTAGTTTGGTTTGGGACTTACAGTGAAATTTTGTGTACAATATTTCTTCTTTTAACATCTTTCGTCTAGAGCTAAATTTCATGTTACTTTCATGCATCAACTCGAAAAAGGGACAGAACGAATTTATTCAAAAAAAAATATTTGGGTGTTTTGTTGACAAACTTGATGTATATATATTTTTGATATATATTGTAAATACATATTTCATTTATTCGGCGACTTATATTGAAATTTGATGAAGAATATTTGTCTCTGACGTCTTCTATCTAGAATGAAGTTTTGTGCGACAAAACTTAATGAACTCAGATAAAGTACAACATTAATCCTAAAACGTGATTTTACTTTTGGCAGATTCCTGGCGTTTAGGTATGATTTAGAGTTTTGGTGTATTCGGGGACTTATAGTAAAATTTTATGACAAAAAATTTTGTAGAACATTTTATTCTGATACGATCACATTTTAAAGGAGTTTTTAAACGTTTTTTAAAAAAGGGACCAAAAAGACCCTTTTAGTGACTCTCATGAGGGTTAATTTTTTTCATAAAAAGATACCCCGCACTTTTGGCAGTAATATTGCCAAAGACACTTTATACCTAAAATGCAAGGATTTCAAGGAATCTGATGTCGAATATTTCAAAACCTGTAGAAATGGGCGGAACTTGCCACGCCTATTTAGATTTCTTCCCGACGTAAACTTTCAAAACGCCGATACACGTGTCTTCTTTTTTTGGTCCTCTTTCATAGTAAGTTTAAAAAAGTTCGATTTTGTTGTACAGTGAAATCGAGCTTTATGATAAATAATGCATCTGAAAAAGGAATGCCGACGACTCGAACCCACACACCCACCATTATGTGACATGACATGTTTCGCCTTTGGTAATGAAGGCTCAGACATATCGGATGTGGGACGGCTTCAATATCATCTAAGTTTTACTCTTTCAAAAGCAATTTGTTTCGTAGAGTGCTGAATGTTTTTTCAGTCATTGTATGGCTTTCATGACAAACGCTTAGCGTAGTCTTTGAAAGTTATGAGTTTTGGCTCTGAACACTAACACGCCATGACAACACTTTCTCCTTGTGTTTTTCAAGGACGTGGGTTCAAACCCCAGCCTGGTTCAGCTGATTTTTATTTTATTTCTTTTAGAAAAATCTTCATCAAATTATATTGAAATCGAGGCGGTTAAGCAGGTATAATCGACCCTGCTTTATTTGCGTTCCTCATTGATTTTTAAAACACTATATTTGAAAACAAATTGGACGCATCACCTTGAAAACTAATTTGTGAAAAAATTTTGTTTGCATTAAATAATATAGGTATTTCTTTGGGACCAAAAGGCCCGACCACGCCTTACTTATTTACTTAGTTGACCCTCTACAGAATATTTGTCATATAAGCCGAATTAAGGAAAAATTTCTATTCCACTCTATTTGTTGCTTTATTTCTTTAATTTTGAAAACCGCGTTTTTCGATCTCGTCTTCCACTTGTTTACTCCATGCAAGCCTTGGTCTTTACAGTTCTGCGTGTGCCGCCATGTGGTCCTTGATCATAGCTCGCTTATGGCATGGCCTAGCCAACGCAATCGTTGTATCTCGATACGTTTGTATAGCCGATACTCACTGTCAACGCCAATTCGCCCGTAGAATAATTTTTATTTAAAAAAAAAACCATCAGGCACTGCCTTATCTGCCTGCGCAAGTACGCAGGCTTCTGAACCATGCATCAGCACGGGTAGTATCAGTGTTTTGTAAAGTGTTATTTTTGTTTGACGAAATGTGGCTTTATTCACGGTGCTCTTGAACCAACATTAAATGAAAACCGCTTACACTTGGGAAGTAGCAACGTTCATAGATGAAACAACAATCTTCATAGAACAGAAAACTCCAAAAACAAGAAAAAATAGCTGGAGGGATTTTTAAATAAATTGCGCTCAAAATTCACATTTGTCATGATTTGTTCCTAGGGTTTGCCATTTTTGAGATATAGAAGTTCAGCTCACATGTTGAAAACGGTAAGTCTTATCGAAATAGGACTAGAGAAAATCTTATAGCTGTGAAAATTCTCTACAAGATTGACTTTCGTAATTTTTTTCCTATGTAGGTTGTACCATTTTTGAGATATATAAGTTTCATTTGGGAAATTGCAGTGATGACTAGATATCGGATTTTAGCATGTTTTTTATTTCTTATCCGATTGGACTCAAATTTTGGATATAGACGTTTTGAGGGTCAATTTTTCGATATTTGGGGTCATATCAAAAATATGCAAAATATATAAAATATATGCAAAAAATATGCTAAATATGCAAGTGTTTTTTGACAAAAATCGTCAATTAAATTTGGAAAATCATCAAAAAAGCATTCAAAATTAAGTTTTTTGACGTTTAACATAGTTTTTTGCAGATTATTATTTTATTGAGACTCTCCAGATATTCCGCCACAGCAATAAATCTAGACTAACAAGGTGAGAAAATGTCAAATATCCCAGCATTCCTATTACAACATAATTTGCTTCCTATACAAATGTAGATAGATAATGGACAAATTTCAAAAACTCAATCAGAAATGTCAAAATCAACGTATCCAAATATGGTGATAGTTTCTAATCGGCCAAAATTCTCTAGCAAAAAAAACAAAGGAGCTAGAGTTAGTCATCGCTATTTTTGTTTAGATAAAAGCGCAATTTTTTCTAGTTTTTGGAAATAGGGTTCGTTTTTTAGCGCAAAATGGGAAAAAGGACTAAAGTACCATTTACGATTCCAGGTTCTGGAATATAACTATAATTAGAAGTATACGTTTTGAATATCCACATATTAGATTTGAATATATTTTGTAGTGTTTAGTCCTATATTTGTGGTCAAAAAGCTTCTTTGACATGACATGGTTTTAGTTTAATGCACTAAAAATACATAGTTTTATATGTATATTGTACGCATACAACCGCTTAATGCAGAATTGGGAAATGTTCACTCGTCGGCGAAAAGTAATGCATTATTATACCCTCCACCATAGTATGGAGGGTATATTAAGTTTGTTTTTCCGTTTGTAACGCATTGAAATACTCATTTGCGACCCTATAAAGTATATATATTCTTGATCAGGGTAAAATTCTAAGTCGATCTGAGCACGTCCGTCCGTCCGTCCGTCCGTCCGTCCGTCTGTGGTAATCACTCTAGCATCCACAAAAATGGAGATAGGACGCTGAAATTTTGGGAAAATGCGTCTTTTGTTTGCAGGCAGGTCAAGTTCGATGATGGGCTATATCGGTCCACGTTTTGGTATAGCCCCCATATAACGGTACCCCCGATTTGCGGTATTTTGACGCTTTTAGCTAAATTTTTAGACCGATTTAGCTATAATTTGACATTTAGGGTTCTTAAGTATCAATAAACTTATATAACAAAAGTTGTGGACATAGGTCTACGTTTTGGTATAGCCCCCATATAACGGTACCTCCCGATATACGGTATTTTGACGTTTTTAGTTACATTATCAGACCGATGTAGCTATAATTTGACATTTAGGGTTCTTAAGTGTTAATAAATCTATATCTTAGAAGTTGTGGACATAGGTCCACGTTTTGGTATAGCCCCCATATAACGGTACCCCCCGATATACGGCATTTTGACGTTTTTAGCTACATTATCAGACCGATGTAGCTATAATTTGACATTTAGGGTTCTTAAATGTCAATAAACTTATATAACAAAAGTTGTGGACATAGGTCCACGTTTTGGTATAGCCCCCATATAACGGTACCCCCCGATTTACGGTATTTTGACGGTTTTAGCTACATTTTCAGACCGACTTAGCTATATTTTGACATTTAGGGTTCTTAGGTGTCATTAAACTTATTTAACAAAACTTGTGGACATAGGTCCACGTTTTGGTATAGCCCCCATATAACGGTACCCCCCGATTTACGGTATTTTGACGTTTTTAGCTACATTTTTAGACCGATGAAGCTATAATTTGACATTTGAAGTTCTTAAATGTCAATAAACTTATGTGACAAAACTTGTGGACATAGGTCCACGTTTTGGTATAGCCCCATATAACGGTACCCCCCGGTTTACGGTATTTTTACGTTTTTAGCTACATTTTCAGACCGATATAGCTATAATTTGACATTTAGGGTTCTTAAGTGTAACTAAACTTATGTAACAAAAGTTGGGGACCTAGGTCCACGTTTTGGTATAGCCCCCATATAACAGTACCCCCGATTTACGGCATTTTGACGTTTTTATCTACATTTTCAGACCGATTTAGCTATCAATTGACATTTAGGGTTCTCAAATGTAAATAAACTTATATAACTAGTGGACATAGGTCCATGTTTTAGAATAGCCCCCATATAACGTTACCGCCCGATTTCAGGTATTTTGAGAATTTTGCCAACAAGTTTTAACCGAATTATCTGTAATTTGAGCATTTGACATTTGAAATTCTTAGTTGTCACCACACCTCTCCACCAAAAATTGTCAAGAAAGGCCCCATATAATGGTACCTCCCGATTTTCAGTAATTTGATGATTTTAGCTACAATATTAAATCGAACTAGCAGTAATTTGACATTTGAAGTTCTTAGTGGTCACAACACCTCTCCATCAAAAATTGTCAACATAGGTCCATGTTCGGATATAGCTCCCATGTAACGGTACCTCCCAATTTTCAGTAATTTTAGCTACAATTTTTAACAGAACTAACTGAAATTTGACATTTGAAGGTTGTATTGGTCACCACACATCTGCATCAACAATTTTCAACATAGCCCCAATATAACGATACTTCCCGATTTTCGGTACTTTGAGGATTTTACTTAAAATGAACTAGCTGTTAATGACATTTGAAGTTCCCACGTTATGTACCGATTTTCGATATTTTGAGGATTCTAGCTAAATTTTTTAACCGAATTAGGAGTTATTTGACATTAAAGGCTCCCATGAAAAACTGCCAACATAGGCCCATGTTTTATTATAACCCCTATATAACAGTACCATAAAAAAGTACCCGAATGAAGCATTTTATGTACATTATCTGACATTTTAACGTACTCACTTAATGTTGGGGACAGGAATGAATATTTTATGGTGGAGGGTATGAAAAGTTCGGCCCGGCCGAACTTAATGCTTTTTTACTTGTTTTTAGATTCACTTTTGGCAGTTTTGTTGAGATGTGCATTATTTTATTGTTGTAAAATAATTTCAGCTTAATCTCGGGTTTTGTTGTTTTCAAATTTTTAAAAGCAACAAGCTTTATTTAAATTAGGATGTAGTTAAAATTGATGTGAAGAATACCAAATGATTAGTGCAAAATGACTTCACTCAGAAAAACCACACAATAGCGTGGTAGTGGTATAAGTCAAACCTTTGGAATTATCTTTAACATGGCAAATCCACTCACATATTTCTGATAGAAAAGCATTTGGAATGCTAAAAAATATAGTTATTTCATTCCTGCTACAGGAAAACAATTTTGATAACACAGTCGAAAAGAAATAATACAAATAATTATCTTATACCTGACCGTGTACTCGATAATTTGAACTAATTATTACAAGTGTTTCGAATTTGGACAGTTGTTTAATGGAGGAGTTGCTGTATACATTTTTTCAGCAACATTTAGAAAAAATTGTCGAGTACAAGGATATAACACCTTTTATAACACATTAGTCTAGGATATAAATAAAATATTAAGAAAAATATTCGGCGCAATATTGTCATTAAAGTTGCCAAAGGCACTATACACCTAAAAGGCAAAGATTTCAAGGAATCTTAATTTTCAGAAAAAATGAAATTTCAAACATGTCCCGTGTTTTGTTTACATCCTCATGTATACTTTAAAAACGTCATATTTCTAGCTCTACTTTCACAATCTGATTGGCGTTTTCTGTAATTTGGGAAAATTGTTACATGGTAAATTGGTAAAAAGTAAGGAAAGGAACAAATACGGGCAATGCCAATGAAAATGTCCGGATTGACGTATAGAAAAATCTCACTATTTTTAACACTTAGAGCACGTAGAGTATTATATAACTACCACGAGTTATTTAATCATAGATTATAATTTATCTTTACTATTCGTTAATCCGGACAATTTGATAATTCGGACACCGCCGAAACCTGTGGTGTAGGGATTATCGAGATTATACAGTATATATGGGTGCAATATCCAAATCTGAATCGATTCTTACCAAAATAAACAGGGATCGCCCTAGGGCCAAAAAATCTCCAATTTTTATGCGAATTGGTCTATAAATGTGACCTGTACTTTGTTTTCAAAATGACGTGGCCAGATGGATAAGTGCGAATCTATGCAGATAATCAAAAGGAACTGTGGATCTATTTTGTTTCCTTTTGCATGTTGCAAACTCATTCACTAAGACATAATACCCTTAGGGTATTAAAATATAGTTATCAGTGCAATCATGAATAAAAATTCCGTGCATAATTTGTTTCCTTTCCCAAATGTCACAATTTTTTTCCATATTTATGCCCAAAAAAGGAATATTTTTCTCGATTCGACAAGAATATGCCATCATGAAGCGAATCTAGTAGCTTTCAACTTTTAACAAATATTGATTTTAAAAGAGTTTCTAAAATTATTTTCCGTGCGGAAAATTCGGAGAGAAATATTCATGATTGCCCTGTATATGTTTTTATATGTTATATGTTTTTAGTAAAATATGAAAGATTTTATGTAGTATTCAATATTGTCTTAGTCTTAATTTCTAGCTCATTTGATACTCTGCCAGACAATTTGGCCGAGCAGAAACTATCAACATATTTGGATACGTTCATTTTGACATTTCTGATTGAGTTTTTGAACAAATTTGTATTAAAAAGCAACTTATGTTGTAATAAGAAGGCTGGGTTATAGGAAATTTTCTAAGTCTTTTAGTCCAGATTTATTGCTGTGGCGGAATAATAATTAATAACATAACATCTGCTAAGAAATCTACGTTTAACGACAATAAACTTAATTTAGAACACTTTTTGATGACTTTCCAAATTTAAATTGACGATTTTCGTCAAAAAAATTAGTTGCATATTTTGCATATTTTTTGCATATTTTCCAAATTTTTTGCATATTTTGGATATTTTTTGCATATTTTGTGCATATGCAAAATATGCAAAAAAAATAAAAAATATGAGACTGTCATTGCATTCAGTTTTCTTCAAAACGAATTTTGGTCCAATCAGAATTTTCGTATCTTTATTAATAACAAATATGCAAATATGCAAAATCCGATGTCTAGTGATGACATTATTTTATAAGGATACGATTGATTTGTCCCAATTTGAAAAATCTTGTTGATAATTTTCACTGCTACAACATTTTCTTTAGGTCCATTGAGATAGGACTTGCGGCAAAATCGTGAAAACCTAAAAAACCGTAAAAATGTGAACTTTGATATTTGTTTTTTCTCATCTACGTACATTGTAGTTTCAGTATCCTCAAAATCTTCCCAGGGGTAAGCTTATTTCATTTAAAGTTGGTTCAAGAGCACCGTGCAATGTAAATATTTTCTAATATAACAAATCGTATCAAATTTTTTAAGGCCTAAATACATTTGCACGTACTCTCTAAAAGTTCTGGCATTGCAGTTGCATATTCTTAAATCATCGTCTTTTAATTCTACCAAAAGCGAATAGTGATAACATCCCAAAAGTGTACCAATATCATTTGAACCCCTGTAACATCTCAATGACAAGCAGTGGGAATAAATGTAATTCATGTCAAGCGAAAAAAAACAGTTTGTCCTCATAATTTTTCGCTTTAATAATGAGAATGAGACGATGCGGAAGTTCCCATAAAATTAATAAAATATTAACCAAGAAATTATGCTTTATTGACGTCAATGTTTGCAGTTTTGTTTTTTTTTTTCGGCCAGACCTTTGAATGTGGCCGACAACTCATGTATTTTATGTTATTCACCAGGCAGCCGGCCGCCTCCTCTCAAACCAAGAACATAAACTACAAATTATTATTTTACTTTTAACTGAGTTAACAGAAAAGTTCGGGAAAATATCTCAAAGAAACGACAAAATTTACGCTGACAAAGTGGACTAAGCGACAAAAAAACTAAAACTACCGAAAAAATAATAACCAACATAACAGCAATGACAGCAGTAGCAGTACCAGTTGGGAGACGCAGAAAAAAAGGAGTAGCTTAACTGAAATCTGTATTTTATGATTTAAAAACCCATCTACACAGCAGCAGCTACATCAGCAACAACCATCGACCAAAAATTATAAAATATGGTTAATAACTGTAGGATGGGCAATAACGTAATAAAGTTGAGGAATTAAAAGGACACAACTCTGACCAAAAATGGTTAAATGATCCATATCTTTTTCTGGTGGCACCGCCGCACTGACGCATTACGATAGTACGGCGGCAGCAGCACAGAAGTCATTGATATCAAGCGTGGCACAGTGTTATGAAAGCAACGTTGCATTTATTCCACGGTATATTTAAGAATGCTTATGAAGAACAGGGATTTATATTGACCTACTAACCTACGTAAATTGTTGTCAGCAACCCCAAAGTCCGGAATCTTAAAAATATTAAATATGCTGATTTCGGTTTTACCTTCAGGTGCTGCTCCTCACCACATATTGCAAAAGCAGCAAATTTGAATAGAACTCTAAAATGTTGGAATACAGACAGGAAAAGTTGGATCATAGGGTTTCTTGTTTCACGTTTTGATACGGTCACTAAAAATTTTATGTATTGTGAAAATGTTACTATTGTTGTAATTGTCGAAAAGGGTTCATACCAACATATGTATGTGAGAAATACAGTGACCAACTATACTCTACTAGCAAAGTGCCCGCTACTTCGTATGCGTTAAATATATAAAACAAATGAACAATATATAACATAGAATGGTGGAAACATTTTGTGTACTAATACGTACCACTTTAATTCGATTTTTGTTACGCCAAATCTCACGAATCCAGATCTATCCGTTCATCCAATACAAAAGTTTACCATACATGGAACCATTTCGTACCCCTAAGTGTACCTAATTCCACATTTTAGGATTCGAGCGCTATAATTTCACCTAAATCCTAATTGTACAAAATGTAGTACTTTTTGTAAGCATAAGTACGCATTTCTAAAACTAAGTACGCATTTCCAAAACTAACCCCAACAGTAATATTAACTCCAAAATTCAAGATTCCAGCTCTAACCGTTCGCTCAAATCCAAGTTGTAGCATATCTCAATCCTACACTCCAACAGTAATATTAATTCCAAATTTCTTGATTCCTGCTCTACCCGTTCGCTCAAATCCAAGTTGTACCAAATTTAGTACCGTTTAGTACTTTTCGTACATATAAGTACGAATTTCCAAAACTTCATCAATCCTACACCCCAACAGTAATCTTAATTCCAAACTTCAAGATTCCAGCTCTAGCTGTTTGCTCAAATCCAAATTGTACCAAATTTAATACTTTTCGCACTCATAAGTACGAATTTCAAAAACTACTTCTATATCTCAATCCTACACTCCAACAATAATCTTAATTCCAAATTTCTTGATTCCAACTCTATCCGTTCGCTCAAATCCAAATTGTACCAAATTTAGTACTATTTAGTACTTTTCCTACCCATAACTAAAAATTTCCAAAATTTTATCAATCCTACAATTCAATAGGTATTTTAAATTCAAAATTGGGGATGGCAGCTACATCAGATCACCAAAATCCAAATTGTACCAAATTTAGTACCATTTAGTACTTTTCGTACACATAAGTACAAATTTTCAAAACTATCTCAGTGCTATGTTCAAACGATAACTGAAATCCAAATTTGGTTCCATTTAGTACTATTCGTATCCATAGTACGAATTTCTAAACCTACCTCTATCAACACTTCAACATCTATTTTAATTCCGAATTTCACGATTCCAAATGTATCCTATCACTGAAATCCAAATTGTACCAAATTTAGTACTATTTAGTACTTTTCCTACCCATAACTACAAATTTCCAAAACTTTATCAATCCTACACTCAAACAGTACTCCTTATTCCAAATCTCGGGTTTCCAGCTATATCCGTTCACCCAAATGCAAACTGTACCAAATTTGGTACCATTTAGTACTTTCGTACCCATGAGTACGAATTTCTACAACTACCTCAATCCTACACGCCAACAGTAATCTTAATTCCAAATTTCAGGATTACAGCTGCATCCGATCACAGTAAATTGTACCAAATTTGATACCATTTAGTACTTTTCGTATCGAAAGTACGTACTTCCAAACCTTCCTCTTTCAACACTCCATCAGTAATCGTAATTCCGAATTTCAGGATTCCAAATGTATCCGATCACATAAATTAAAATTTGGTACAATTTAGTACTTTTCGTACCCATAAAACTAAAAATTTCAAAAACTTCATCAATCCTACACACCAACAGTAATCCTTATTCCGAATCTCTGGATTCCAGTTCACCGTTCACCCAAATCCAAATTGTACCAGATTTGGTACCATTTAGTACTTTTCGTACACATAAGTACAAATTTTTAAAACTACCTCAGTGCTATGTTCAAACAATAAGCTTAATTCCGAATTTCAGAATTCCAGATACATCCGATAACTCAAATCCAAATTTGGTACCATTTAGTACTTTCGTACCCATGAGTACGAATTTCTACAACTACCTCAATCCTACACGCCAACAGTAATCTTAATTCCAAATTTCAGGATTACAGCTGCATCCGATCACAGTAAATTGTACCAAATTTGATACCATTTAGTACTTTTCGTATCGAAAGTACGTACTTCCAAACCTTCCTCTTTCAACACTCCATCAGTAATCGTAATTCCGAATTTCAGGATTCCAAATGTATCCGATCACATAAATTAAAATTTGGTACAATTTAGTACTTTTCGTACCCATAAAACTAAAAATTTCAAAAACTTCATCAATCCTACACACCAACAGTAATCCTTATTCCGAATCTCTGGATTCCAGTTCACCGTTCACCCAAATCCAAATTGTACCAGATTTGGTACCATTTAGTACTTTTCGTACACATAAGTACAAATTTTTAAAACTACCTCAGTGCTATGTTCAAACAATAAGCTTAATTCCGAATTTCAGAATTCCAGATACATCCGATAACTCAAATCCAAATTTGGTACCATTTAGTACTATTCGTATCCAAAGTACGAATTTCCAAACCTACCTCTATCAACACTCCAACAACAATTTTAATTCCGAATTTCACGATTCCAAATGTATCCCATCATTGAAATCTAAATTGTACCAAATTTAGTACTATTTAGTACTTTTCCTACCCATAACTAAAAATTTCCAAAACTTTATCTATCCACACTCCAATAGTACTCCTTATTCCAAATCTCGGAATTTCAGCTATATCCGTTCACCCAAATCCAAATTGTACCAAATATGGTACTATTTAGTGCTATTCGTACCCAAGAGCACCAATATCCACAACTACCTCAATCCTACACGCGAACAGTAATCTTAATTCCAAATTTCAGAATTACAGCTGCATCAGATCACCGTATTCTAAATTGTACCAAATTTAGTACCATTTAGTACTTTTTGTTCCCATAGGTCCGAATTTCCAAACCTACTTCTATCCAACACTCCAAAAGTAATCTTACTTTCGAATTTCAGGATTCCAAATGTATCTGATCACCCAAATCCAAACTGTACAAAATTTGGTTCCATTTAGTATTTTTCGTTGCCATAAGTACGAATTTCCAAAAGTATCCCAATCCCACACTCCAATAGTAATCTTAATTCCAAATTTCACTATTCCAGCTCTATCCGATCACTTAAATTCATATTGTACCAAATTTGGTACCATTTAGTACTTTTCGTACCCAAAAGTACGAATTTCCAAAATACTTCTATCCTACACCCCGACAGTAATCCTAATTCTAAATTTCAGGATTCCAGCTCCATCCGTTCCCCCAAATCCAAATTGCACCTTATTTGGTACTATTTAGTACCTTTCGTACCCATATGTACGAACTTCGAAAACTACCTCCATATCTCTACCTACACTCCAACAGTAATAGTAATTCACAAATTTCAGAATTCCAACTTTATCGGTTCGCCCTAATTCAAATTGTACAAAATTTCGTACCATTTAGTACTATTCGTACACATGAGTGCACATTTTCAAAACCACCTCCTTGTATCAACTCATCTTCCTAACCTTGATTTGCATTCCAAATTTCAAGATTTTAGCTCTGTCCGTTCACGTTATACCAAATGGTACTAAATTTAGTAACTTTTAGTACTTTTCGTACACTTATAGTTCGAATTTCCAAAAACCATTTGGTACACCTTTCTAACTCACCATCAGTGAACCTCATTCCAAATTTCAGAACTCTAGCTCTTCGCGTTTGCCTAATACAAAGGGTACCATATTTAGTACCTTTTAGTACTTTTAGTACAGTTCTAGTTCGAATTTCCAAAAATCCAGCCTTATCTGACACCTTCGGACCAAGAGTGACCCTCACCCAAAATTTCAAGATTCTAGCTTTAGCCGTTTAGTCTGGGCGTTGATTATCAGTCAGTCAGTCAGTCAGTGAGTCAGTGAATCAGTGAGTCATCATTACTGAACTCTTTTATAAGTATAGATTATAAATTACAGTACTCTATTTTTTCAGTGGACGTGCACTATGTCCTCTATTGAATTGTTCTACGAATACATGTGATTACATATGTACATACATAATCTAATTACAGAAATTAAAGAAAATATTGTCTTGGTTTAAATGAAATCACTTTTTTCTGTTGATTTTAAAACATTGGAAGGTCAGTTTTTAATAACACTGTGGAACACTGCACTTTTAACCCACTTAGCGCAGAGATTTTTTTGCGAGGAAACTTAAAATTTTGTATGAAAAATTTTTGAGACTTTTTAAGCATTTCTTAATAAATAACTTTTTTCTAAAACGAATAGTTTTCCTGCAATCGGACCTTCATTTAAAAGTGCCTAAAACTTTGAAGGGTAATGTAGGTGTATTCTTACATGACAATCCCTTGGTTTTCGATTGAGAAAATACTTTAACTACATTCCTGACGTTATGTGAATGTAACATTTTCAATTAAATATTTATGGCATATTTAAATTTTTCATCAAAAGTCGTCGTATTTTTAATTGCTTGCGTTTTAGACCAAATGCGTGGAAATGCGTAGGACAAATGAAATTTTATAGGCGTGTAATAGCAGATAACAGACAATACTATAAGAAAATGCCAAAACCCCACAAAAATATAAAAAAATATACTCGCGTTGTACGTGAATTTTTGCAACCATTTTTGGTGGCGTTTTAACGACCACTTGCTTGAATTGGGTTAATAACGCGACTTTTATAATTCGATTTGAAGAAAAAACATGCAAAATTATAGGTATATTCAAAATTCGCGGTATAATTCGAAGTCAAAGTCGAAATTTCAAAAGAAAATCATCAGGGGCAAACCCATATTTCCTGACAAAATAGCCTGAAAGTTACAAAAAACCTCTATGACACCGTGTGTAGTTGTTGGAGCGCAAGATAACTCACGAACGGATCTGCCGATTCTGTCCAACATTTGGCCTTCGTAATATTTGGTCCAAACTCAGTTTAAGTTCGATGATAAGCTATATCGGTCCACTGCTTTAGGTAGCTCTCCCCCAAAAGTTTAAAAATGTTCGGATAAATTGTGCGCACGGTAATTATTGAAGGGAGTGACCGATTTGGTCTATACTTTCGAATATGGACTATATTTGTCCACTAATTCGGGTACCTCCCACACAAAATTTCGGATAAGTTCACTTTAAGACATGCTCTCCAATCACTTTGATTTTTGTTGAAGCATCTTGCATTCACTGGGGGAAGTAAATACTTCCTGAAAAAATAGTCCAAAAGTTGTAAAATCCCTATGGCCCATGTGTAGAACTCGAACTGGTCAACCGATTTGGTCCGAAATTTGGCCTTCGTCATATTTTGTCCAAACTTAGTTTCAGTTCGAAGATGGGCAACTTCCAGTACATCCTCCCAAAAATTTAAAAAATGACACTAAAATGGCATGTACGATACATTGTCTCGAATTGACCAATCAATTTGGTGCAAATTTTGGATCTTCTAATATTTTGTACAAATTTAGTTTAAATTCTAAACTGCAGTTGCAGTTTAGGGTCTGTTCGAAGATTCTTTGGAAATGTATACCGATGCTGTTCTTTGTGGTCCTGTTTACAGCGATACAGTTTCCGTGGACAAGTTCATGCTTCCTGGCATACTAGTCCAAATATTATACGATGACCCACTGAAATGACTAGTGGGTGAAATATCTATCGAAAAGGTATGACTCCCAAAATAAGATCCACTTTCGGTTCATTCCTACAAGTACTTCCTCCGCAACACTTTTCAACTTTAATCCTAATCCACATATTTGTCGGCAAGTTCAAATGTTCAAAAAGGGCCACAAAAATTCTGAAAACTCCCTAAATATATTCGATCTGTCCGTAAATGAAAGTTTCAATTCACTAGGCTGAGGGTATATTTCTGTCGGCAAAGCCGACTGATACTTTTTTACTTGTTTTTTTTTTAACGGCGTTCACTGCATTGAAATGAATAAAATAGGTAAAATAAGAATGTCTGTTCCTTATATACGGCGTCCATTATAAACGTGTTCGTCCGTAAAATTCTTATTAAAGCTTACTTTTAAATATTATATATTAAAATATTTGTAACAGTGCTTAAATTCGTCTCTATTAAAAGCGGGCCTGTAAATCCAATCTATATAAATCAAAATCAAAAATCAAATCATGGCCCCCGGTTAAAATAGGCTACAAATTTTGTTGAATTTCGGAAGGGGCGGGGTACTTCTCCTATACCGTATTTCTTTAAAAATGATATATCTATATAAATAAAAATCAAATGTCTTTCGTTGGTAATGGCATCAGTTGAGAATGGCTGCACCAATTTCGATAATTCTTTCTGTAAAATGTGCGCCATAACCCGACTTGGGTTTTATGCAACGAAGTTTTGACCACGACTACTTTTAAGCCCACTTTTTTCAATTTTCAGTTTGTGTCATTTCTACAAAAACTACTGAACCGATTTTTCTGAAATTGCCAAAGAATGTACAGGGATGGCCCCCGGTTAAAATAGGCTACAAATTTGGTTGAATTTCGGAAGAGGCGGGGTACTTCCACTATACCCTATGTCTTTAAAAATGATATCTAATATACAATAGACAAAGTGTGTATGTTTGAATGTTCCGAATAGACTCAAAAACGGCTGAATCGATTTTCTTAAAAATTTCAGGGAATGTACAAGAAACACCGGTGGTAAAAATAGGCTATATATTTTTTTTTTTTAATTTCGGAGAGGGCAGGGTACACACTCCATGCCCTATTTTTATAAAAACCTTATTTTATCACGCCCACATTTTAAATACGTTACATACCCAAAACTACTGATCCTATTTTCCTGAAATTTTCAGAGAATGTACAGGGAGGACCCATGGTTAAAATAGGCTATTTCGGAGGGGTTTGGTACCTCCACTATGTCTGATTTAATAAAACCGGTATTTTAGCAAAAATGAAACGAGTGATTGAATTAATTCTTCCGAACAATCACCCTCTGAACTACCCCGTTCCGATCCACCCTGCTGCGGACTTGCACTCTCCGAACCACCCCGCTCCGAACTTCCACCCTCCGATCCACCCTGCTTCGACCTTCCACCCTGCTGCGGACTTCCACCCTCCGAACCAACTCGCATTGATCCACCCTCCAATCCACCCCGCTCGGAATTGCCACCCTCCGAACCACACCCTCCCATTTACCCCGCTCCGAACTTCTACATATAGAACCACTCTGCAACGAACCACCCTGCTCCGAACTTCCACCCTTCGTTTCTCCGACCCTAGGTACTCATTTTGGGACCTTCAGACCCGAGCATGCCAATTTCTATCTCTGAAACTTCTGAGCTGATTTTCCTACAAATTTCAGGGAATGTACTGGGATAATCCTGGTGAAAATAGGCTACATATATGTCCCCTGATGCTTGCTGAAAATAAACTATATATTTTGTGGAACTTCGGCGGAGCGTGGTTTGAAAATTAATTCGATAGACAATGGTGGTTGTGTCTCCGACCCGAGGGACTTATTTGTGGCTTTAAGACCCGGCCATGCCCACTTTTTTAAATGTGTTATTTCTTAGGAGGGTTGGCGTTTTTTGTTTAGGATGACGACTTCTATTTTGTTTTCCAAATTGTCAGACTTACTCCCATAGTCGTTGTTTTAATATTTTATTAAATAGATACGTGTGCAAAGAAACACTTTGATCTAGAATTTCTTTGGCACTACCTAAACTCTAGCAACTTCACTTGCAAACAAAACCAAATCTTTCCCACTGCTATGCGTTCGTCGATTCTCGACGAAAAAACACATAACTAATTTGTTGGTATTGCATACTACAGCAATAAACAACATTTCGACGGAAAAACAAGAAACAAGGGACCTGATGAAAATCTGTGGCGAGATCTGAAACTATAGTATTCCCTGCCTTACCCCTTGGTAAACATCTCCAATTTTTCCCACTAATAAATTAAAGTTGTTTTAATAAAATATTAAAACAACGGACTAGCCGACCCAGTCAAATTATAAAAAAAGTCTACTCGCGGGATGACAATTTTTGTTCGTTATAGTCGAGATCATTTTAAGAAGTTTAATGTGTGTACAAATTTTAAGAAAAATTCTTTTGGAACACAAAACTTTGTTCGTTATAAACGTAGTTTCTTATAACCGATGTTCGCTATATCCGAATTCTACTGTGTAATTCTTTGTTTTCGCTTACTTTTGTCTATAAATCACTAAAAATGTATAAGAAGCCCATAAGTCAATCGCTATTAATTTTTGCCTCAAAAACAGGCCAAATTACCTATAGTGCTGTGGACTGTTTGTCATTAATTATAGATGGATTCACAATGGAGAAAGGCACAACCGTCGATATCTACGGCGAAAATCCACTCATCAATAAGCGTGACGATAGCTGAAGCGTCTTTCAAGCAGATATTCTGGAAATCATAAAGGTAGCACAGTTGTTAGAGGACTTGAACCCAGTTCGAAATTTCGAACACTGATACTTATCCTATATATCATTGGCTATATCAAAACGTGGAAATGTACTGACAAATTAAGACAAATATGTAACCGTTTCACAAAATATAAAGAAGATGATTAAAACGCGCAAGCGCAAAGTTGACTGTTCGAAATTTCGAACACTGATATTCTTCCCATATGTCCCATATGTCAAAACGTAAAAATGTACTGACAAATTAGATGGGAAAAGGTCTTATATCCCCATAGATGACTAAATGTCAGCCATTTCTGTAGGATAGTACGGCTAAAATCCTGAAAAACCTTAAAACCGGGAGGTACCGTTCTACTGAGACTATATAAAACATGGACCAGTGCTGACACATTTCTGGTAGGCCACATGAAGACTAAATATATATTAAATTATAATCATTTCTATAGGATAATGCAGCTAAATCCCTGAAAAACACCAAAAATCGGACAGTACCATTCTATGGGGGTAGAGATGGACAGTGGGTAAATACCCAATGGGTAAATACCCGGTAAATTGGGTAAATACCCTCATCCACTCATCAATAAGCGTGACGATAGCTGAAGCGTCTTTCAAGCAGATATTCTGGAAATCATAAAGGTAGCACAGTTGTTAGAGGACTTGAACCCAGTTCGAAATTTCGAACACTGATACTTATCCTATATATCATTGGCTATATCAAAACGTGGAAATGTACTGACAAATTAAGACAAATATGTAACCGTTTCACAAAATATAAAGAAGATGATTAAAACGCGCAAGCGCAAAGTTGACTGTTCGAAATTTCGAACACTGATATTCTTCCCATATGTCCCATATGTCAAAACGTAAAAATGTACTGACAAATTAGATGGGAAAAGGTCTTATATCCCCATAGATGACTAAATGTCAGCCATTTCTGTAGGATAGTACGGCTAAAATCCTGAAAAACCTTAAAACCGGGAGGTACCGTTCTACTGAGACTATATAAAACATGGACCAGTGCTGACACATTTCTGGTAGGCCACATGAAGACTAAATATATATTAAATTATAATCATTTCTATAGGATAATGCAGCTAAATCCCTGAAAAACACCAAAAATCGGACAGTACCATTCTATGGGGGTAGAGATGGACAGTGGGTAAATACCCAATGGGTAAATACCCGGTAAATTGGGTAAATACCGGGTAAATACTCATTTGTGGGTATTTATTTGGGTATTTACTATATTGAATCGCCAATACAACATCTTACACCCTATTTCTTTGTTTAGGTTGTGACATCGCTTCAAAATTGATAGTTTTATAATACTTTAAACATGTGGGTAAATACTTGGGTAAATACCCGAGTATTTACCCAAATGTTGGGTAAAAACTCTTTAATTGCCGAACCACTTGACGTAGGCTGACGAAGTTTGGCTTAAATCTTACTTATGTATATCAAGAGAACATCTGGTATTGAAAATGGAGTCTCTGGAGTCTCTAAGCCACATTTTACAACCAAATTGCCTGTAATTTGTTACAGTGAGTCCTAAATGAGTATAAAATATCTTTGTCAGCGTAGGTCCACGTTTTCTTATAGCCTCCATATAAGGGTACCCCGATTTCCAGTATTTACCCAAATATTGGGTAAAAACTCTTTATCTGCGAATCACTTGACGTAGGCTGACAAAATTTGGCTCTAAACTATCTTATATCAGTAGTATTTAAGTTATTGAAAATGGAGTCCCTGGATCCATGTTTTGGTATAGCCCCCATATAGCCGTACCTCCCGATTTAAGGTATTTTTCCTCTATTAGACACCTTTTACTAACAAATTGACTGTAATTTGGCACAGTGAGTCCTCAAGGAGTATAATATATCCTTGCACAAATTTGTCAACGTAGGTCCACGCTTTCTTATAGCCCCATATAAGGGTACCCCGATTTCGAGTATTTACCCAAATAAAGGGTAAAAACTCTTTATCTGCCAAACCACTTGACGAAGGCTGACAAAATTTGTCACAGTGAGTTCTAAATATGTAGAAAATATCCTTGCAAAAATTTGTCAACATAGGTCTACGTTTTCTAATAGCCCCCATTTAAGGGTACCCCGATTTCGAGTATTTACCCAAAAGTTGGGTAAAAACTATTTATCTTCCGAACCAATTGACGTAGGGTTGATTGTAAAATGTAGCTGATAGGTAAAAAATGCCTTAAATCGGGTGGTACGGTTATACGGGGGCTATATCAAAACATGGACCAAGGGACTTCATTTGCAATACCTTTAATACTATTGATATAAGAAAGTTTTGAGCCAAATTTCGTCAGCCTACGTCAAGTGGTTTGGCAGATAAAGAGTTTTTACCCTATATTTGGGTAAATACTCGGGTATTTACCCAAGTATTTACCCACTTGTTTAAAGTATTGTTAAACTATCCATTTTGAAACGATTTCACAACCTTAACCCAAAATAGGGTGTAAGATGTTGTATTGGCGATTCAATATAGTAAAACCCAAATAAAAATCCGCAAATGGGTATTTACCAGGTATTTACCCACCGTGTGGGCATTTACCGTGTAAATACCCGGTAAATACCATCTCTATATGGGGGTAATCCAAAACGTGGACCAGTACTGACACATTTCCAGGGAACATTGTTGTAGACCCAAAGAAGGCTCAGTACCACTCTTCAACCATTTTTTCATTAAAAAATGATACAATAAATCAATAAAACAGCAAATAAATCAACATTTTTTTACTTCTACACATATAGTGTTCGCGTCAGTGTTCGAAATTTCGAAAACCATTTTGCGGGAAAACGAAAAATCGGAACTTTTTAGTAGATTTTTGAAATCAGTGGCATGACCTTCTTACCCTAAAAAATATTTTTTTTCTTAAAAAATAAATAAAAAATTTGACTCTGGATGAAATGGGTTAAATCTTCTCCACAAAATCCCAATCTATCCATAATGAACGCAGTGGACCAAGGGCCTCCGAAGAAGTGGTCGCTGTCGTTGGAGACTACGCTGACACTGTTATACCCTTAGATATTCACTTCGTCGAAATCAAAAATACGCCTCGTTGAAATTATAGTTTTAGACCGCAAATACATCCAAACCAACACCACTCCTGTATGTTTTGTGCAGTCATACGTTGGTGTAGGTGGTACAATGGCGAAGATATTGCAAAAAGCGCTAAGCCATAAATAAGCTTGACATCGATCACACTTTCATAGGTCGTTTAAAAAGTCGGGGACCACTTTTACGATTTAGACTTCCAAGCATATGTATGTGATATTGCCTCTATACGTGTTACAAAAGTATTTTTCCCTTGGATCGTTTGTCTCAAAGACACTGTGCTTCTTGGCGCAGCCATTAAATGCTCTGACATTTTGGCTTTAATTGCACTTCAATAATCCCTTTAACGAAGACGACAAAAAATGAACAACAACAACAACAAATTCATCGACTGGGAAAAATAAAGCAAGACATTAAATATAATAAAAAATGATAAAAATAATAAAAATGTTCTTTGGAGGATATTTTTAAAATCTGTAAACGTTGCAAGAAGATGAAGAAAAAAAAACAACAAATACAACAAGAAGATGAAAATCGGCTCAGCATCAAAATGCGTAATACAGCGACAAGCCAGAATCGCATCGAAAGACTTTCTATCATATTAACAACAACGACAACAACAAGAGAGACAATCCAACAAATGACTAAAACAGAAATAGTGGTAGTGCGGTAAATTAACTGGGACTAAATCAAAGGATGACCAAGAAGTGGGGCGAGTGGTAGGGGTATAATAAATAAAAAGCTCAACGCATAATAAGAACCATTTTTAATCCCACGGCTATGTTTTTCTTCATCATTTTCGTTTATTTTTTATCGTTTCGTATCGTTTGTGTTTTATTTGCAGAAAGCGACAACAACATTGTCAGGCAGGCCTCTGAAAGGCTTACACAACAAAAATCCCAAAGTAAAAAGAACTTGGTAGCAGGACAAGGCATCAGTGGCAGCAGCGGAAAAGGCTAAATAGGCCTTGTGCCCGACATAAAGCAATGCCACATCAGCAAACCAATGTTAAAACTGCAGAACAACTACAACAACAACAATCAATGAAGAAGACTAAATGTTGACATGAAACAAAACGTTCTTCGCTGGACTAATTGGCTTAAATGGGGGAAAATTTATTTAAGCACATTAGTGGGATTTTGTTTTCATTGTGATCAAAAGTGATTTTATCCACTGATATTAAACATATAGGACGAGCGACCGACCGACCGACGAAAATATGTAATAATGTGGCGTCGCCGTGGATGTTGTTGATTCAAAGCCTTCTTTGGATTTTTATCCTGCAGCAATAGCGGCAGGCTAAAGGAGTTTCAACTTGCTTGGATTCAATCTCATCAGCAACATCACCGGCAACCTTGTTGGTCATCTTGTCCACTATTTCTGTTGTGGCCCCTTGAAATTTTCTTTTTTCTTAAGTATTTTTTTCTTGTATTTGATTCTGATTCTTTTGGATTCAAGTATTGTGTTCTTATTAATTAACTTAAACAGCTGACAATATGTTTCGAAGTGGTGCGTTTGTACGGGAGCACCATCATCAGCATCAGTTTGACTTGGCGGCCTTTATTTAGCATAATATCAGAATAAATACAACTATCTGTGGCAAATCATATAGCAGAACCAGCATTACAATAACAACAGTAACAAAATCAACTAGCAAATGAGAAGATATGTCACTATCATGGCGCAAAACAACATTAGATGATAAATGTATTTGAACAACAAGAAGGGAGAAGGGTGTGTCAGTACGAGTTTACAAGACTAGGAGGTTGTTGACTTTCGGCTTAAGATCAGTGACATACCCTGTAGGGACTGAAACTGATTTAAATTTAACTTAAAACTGTTTTTTTTGTAAATATAACTGACTTTTTATCGATTATTTTCCCTTATGCCTACTGACTATAGTACAAGGCGATGAGCGCCTAAGTAATCAGTATGGTCCATTGCTAGACAACTCTTCAACTGAAGAGGTCAAGAGAAGAAGATGTCAAATTTATATATTTCCTTTGTATTTCTTTTTTATACCAGTACACTATGAATAACATGTACGAATATGTTCAGTCCATCAACAGTGGCTTCTATTATTGGATGCTGCATTTATATGAATGTTATTAACAAAAAGCAAATGTGAATTATTTAAACCTTTTTTTTGCATTCACAAATACTTTGCAGAAGGTACATGTTCTTGTGTTCGAAGTGGTTGATCTCTAGATGACTTTTCAACCAATTTAAAGTTAGTTGAAAGTAGTGCAGAAATGGACAATTGTCGAATTTTTTTTTTCTGTTCAAAGTGGTTGATCTCTTGACGACTTTTCAGCCAGATTATAGTCAGTTTAAAAATAATCGATTCATTATCAATCATTTTATCAACTGGTTGATAAAAGTCCGACAGGGATATGTACGTATACATACTTATATTTATAAAGTTTAATTCTTATGTACCAATAAAATAACTTTAGGAGTTCGTTCAAAATAAAAATAGAATCGGTCAGTTTTGTTGTAGTCATAGGGTGGAGGTATCAGCGCTATCACTATATACCTTTCTCCATAAAATATTCTGAATCAAAATGGAATAATATGTTTTCTTTCCTGTTCACAATTTTAGATGGAGATATTTGATAACCACGGATATCCCAAATGTCTTAATTAGGTCAGAAAATGTATCTAAAAATATCTTCAATCGAACGACATCTTAAAAGTGTGTACCTTAGGGTTATGACTTTTTTACAACCTAATATTCATGTATCATAGCGTGATGAGTTTCTATATAAGATTATATAAAATCTTTATTAAAAGGTGCATCGGTGAAAAAACCTCACGCACAAAATGATTTTAAAATTTGAAATGATCAGAATTTTGGGCAATTTTTTGAAGTCACTGTAAGCAGATATATACTTGAAAATAAGCTTTGGAGCCACATAAGATAACCAAATATTCTATAACATATGTTTCTCACTAATTTTCATTAATTCTGAGAATCATAAAAAAGGCATAAACGTTTTTTTCCAAGATATAATTTTTTTATCAAAAAACTTCAAAATTTTTTCAAAGTGGTTTGTGCATCACCCTATTCAATATTTGAATGGAATAAACGTTATCTTATTTATTAGTAGCCTTAAGGTTATTCATTCGTGCAACAAGAATAATTTTTGAAAAAAAACCTTTTATTTCATAAATTTAAAAAAAATATTTTTTTAAAATTGATTTGTGCTTGAATTTTTTATTTTATTTTTCAATGGAATGAACGTTATTTTAGTGATTTATAAGAAAAGTGGTTGACGTAGGGGATAAAAGATACCAATGAACGGTCCTGACCGGCTTTAACATGGCAAAGTCATCTGAAGTGGACACTGACCTTCCCGTGGTGTCACTTTAACACCCGTTATAGGTAGTGAGCTAAAATATGCCACGCGTTCACCATAAGAACGTTAACAACTTGGGTTTGGGCGCCGGGTTAATAAACCTAGAAAAAAGCAGCCTACTATGAAAAAACGAAATAAAATAAAAACAAGTTCCTCTAAAGTTGACCCGAGAACGTTTTAAGGACCATGATATGCGAATCTGCACCTGGAATGTTCGCACTCTATATAGAGAAGGTGCAGTTTACGCAATGACAGGCGCCAAAACAACACCTAAAGGTGACGCACTATATTATAGTTGCCATGACACAAAGCATGAGTTTGTTTGCGGATTTGTAGTTGGTCGGAGGTTAAAACATCTGGTCTCCGGCTTCACCCAAGTGAATGAAAGGCTTGCTGCAATTCGATTAAAAGCAAAATTCTTCAATATCAGGTTTATTTGCGCTCATGCTCCAACCGAAGACAAGGACGAACAGGCCAAAAATATATTTTACGAGCGCTTAGAAGAAACATATGACCGTTGCCCTGCCCATGACATTAAAATCATTCTAGGCGATTTTAATGCCAAAATTGGAAAGGAGAATATCTTTGGCCCAACAGTCGGGAAATTCAGTCTCCACAGTGAAACATCTGACAATGGTATGAGGCTGATAGACTTTGCAGCTGCAAAAAACATGAGAGTTAGCAGCACCAGATTTAATCATCTCAACATCCATAAGGGCACCTGGCTGTCTCCAGATTAGAAAACAAGAAATCAAATTGATCACCTTGTGATAGATGGAAGACATTCATCGAGCGTGTTGGATGTGCGTTCGTTCCGAGGAGCAAACATAGACTCGGACCACTATCTTGTTGCAGCAAAGGTACGCACCCGCTTAAACGTAGCAAACAAAGTACGAACAGACAGAACACGAAAGTTAGACATCGGTAAGCTGCAATCACAACAGATAGCCAACTCGCCCAACACCTTAATGAAAGCACTCCTCGTCCCGATAACATTTTAGCACAATGGCAAAACATTGCCCACTCCATGCAAACAGCCGCAAAATCACCAGGAGTGTCGTGCTGCTACCGAAGAGAAAAATGCGGCATATAGGGCTACTTTACAATCAGTAGCAACGCGTAGCGCACGAGAGAGGTATCGGAAGAAAAGGAGAGAGGAGAAATGTCTTTTCGCAGGAAAAAGAGAGAGATGGAAAAGCGGGAGTCTGAACAGATCGAGATGTACAGGAGACAGAATGAAGTCTACCAAAGAGTGAAACATCAAACTGATGGCTTTGGAACTGGCACATCCTCCTGTAGAGACCTGCAAGGTAATCTGGTAACTGATACAGATAGGAAATGATATGTGCTAAGGATATGAAAAGAGTATTTTTCCAAACTATTGGTATCCAATAGTAGCGAAGTCGACGAAGATACCACAGATCCAATCTCAGAATATGGTATTGAATGTACACCACCCGGTCAAGATGAGGTAAATACAGCAATAAACCGGTTGAAGAACAGCTCCACCTGGCAGGAAGAAAGCGTACCCGACGATTGGAACCTGATCATCCTGTGTCCCGTCCATAAGGAAGGAGATAAGACATTATGCTCCAACTATAGGGGCATAAGTCTTCTCCCTATCGCCTACAAAATTCTGTCAGGGATACTGTGCGAACGACTAAAGCCCATGGTCAATGAAATATGTAAGTGGACCATACCAATGCGGCTTTAGACCTGGCAAGTCCACCATTGACCAGATATTTACCCTGCGGCAAATCCTGGAGAAGACCCAAGAGATGCAGATCGACACCAATCACCTTTTTGTCGTTTATAAAGCAGCCTTCGACAGCCCGCTACGTTCAAAAGTATTCCAAGCCATGTCTGAATTCGGTATTCCCGAAAAGTTCATTCGGCTTTGTAAAATGACACTAAATGACACAAGATCTTCAGTTAAAATAGGAAAGAACCTCTCCGAAGAGTTTTGTATCAAAAGAGGTTTCAAGGCTTTCGGGTGATCTTTTCATCATCCTGCTAAAAAAGGTTAGAGAGGCAAACGTCAAGAGAAGTGGCACAATCTACACAAATAGCCACATGTTACTTGCTTATGCTGATGATATAGACTTCATGGGACAATCAGTGGGTCTGGCGGTAAACGGCGAGAAGACCAAGTTGATGGTGTCGACGTTGTTTCCTATAATTTTGAGGAAGTAATCCCTTACTACGACTTCGTCTACCTCGACACCACCGCAAACACAACCAACCACATCAGTTGTGAAATACGAAGAAGAATAGTGTTGGCCAACAGATGCCACTTCGGGCTGAGTAAGCAGTTTAGGAATAAAGCCACATCTTGTCAAGCAAAAACAACGCTTTACAAAACACTGATACTAACCGTGCTGATGTATGGTTCAGAAGCCTGGCTACTTACTTGGTGTGCTTGGTGTGTTTGAGAGAAAAATTCTTCGAAAGATCTATGGACCAATCTGCGTTGACGGTGAATATCGACGTCGTATGAACCACGAGGTGTATCTGCTATACAACGACATCAGTATAGATAAACGTATCGAGATGCAGCGGTTGCGTCGGCTAGGCCATATAATTAGAATGAGCGATGATGAACCCGCTAAAAAGGGGTATAAATTCGGGCCGCATGGCGGTGCACGCAGAATTGGCAGGCCAAAGTATAGATGGCGCAAACAAGTGGATGAAGAGATGACAAGGAGCGGTATTCCAGAAAGAGAAGTACTAAACAGAGAGCATTGGATATCTTTTATTAGTTCGGTGTATGGAACAAATGTTCTGTAATGGGCCACCTAAGTAAGTAATAAGCAAAAGTTCATTCATCCATGCTACAAGAAATAGTTTTTGAGAAAAAATTTCGAAACGTCATAACCCTAGTGGAAATATGCTGACAATTTCGGGTGTAGAAGTTTTGCGGCCACTGGGAATGTCAAATTACAGCTATCTCGGCGAGTTTTAGAGATATCAGCATGAAAATTTGACACAAAATAAAGTAGAAGTCGTAGAAAAAAAACTCAGAAAACGTATTTTTTGAATTATTCCACTCTTTGAGTAAATTAGCGATATGTTGGCAGCTATTGTAACCACTACAGTTTTTATTTAAATTGTTTCCCCATTTTATAAAATAAGTTAGTTGCTGCAAGGATTACTTTACATCCACATACTGTAATTAAAACAACACGTAATAGTTTTAAGTTATTATTTTTATGGAATTGTAAACTTCTTACTATTTTTTGAAAAGACTCAATAAAATTTAAATTGAAAAATTGAATTGTAACCAATAGGAACCTCAAGTCTCAAATAATAGATAGTTCTGTCAAAAAATTTAGCTAAAATCCTTAAAAGGTCGAAAATCGGAAGTTACAGTTATATGGGGGGCTATACCGAAACAATAACCTATCGGTTATGTTCTGAGACACACTTCACCTCTCATCTCACGCCTCAAACATTTTGTTCACCCTATTTACCCCGTTTTGAGAATTTCTTGGGTCTGAGATTCATTAGGGTATTTAAAAAGAATAGTACACCCCATTCCGCACATAAAATACTCCAAAAATAAGCGTAAATGGGATGAACAAAATGCTTGACGCGTGAAGTGAGAGGTGAAGTGTGTCTCAGAACATACCCGTATGTTTGCAATTTTTGAAGGATATGTCTTGTGTCTACTGCAAATTTCAAATGTCAAATTACAGGTAGTTGGGTCAAAAATGTTGCTAAAATCCTCAAAATACACTTGTTCTAGCTCAATATGTTTCACAATGTCGATGCCATTATATAATATATATGGTATAGCTCGTTGTTCATTCGACGCTCACGTTCACCGCCAACTGGCCCGAAGGTCTTTCGAAGAAATTTTCTCTCAAACACACCAAGTACCACCTTAACTGTTCCCATGCATTAGCATGTCAATAAATCCCTCAAAATATATAAAATCCGACGGTACCGTTAAAACACTTGTATCGGTAAATTTCTGATTGGATAAGTACCAACGAAGTTTGCGAAGTTTGCGCTTCAAATTCCAAGATGTACAACTTTTAACAGTGAATGTTCCATGATAATGATTTTATCATTGGCGTCCTCATTAGTGATATTGAGGAATTTAACCATATTGTCACTAGGCTTTCATCCACCGCGCTAAACTCATGCCTCTATGTGTAATATAGATTCATTCTATTGAACTTCCTGTAATCCATCAATATTGACCCCGACATTTTCGAATTCAACCGCCAGCGCGTAAGATATTAATGTCAAAGCTACCTATGTATTTTGAAACACCATTCAGACAAAATAAACCCCCACCCCTCCCTCTCCCACATTGCAGAATTTATTTTCTTGCAACAGTCTATTGTTCTGAAAAAGCCTTTCCCATAATTAAGTTATTTCGAACAATAGAAATCAATTAAGATCCATTCTTGTATTTAATGATTTGTTTAGTTCCGTAGCTATTGATAAAACAAAATGTGAAAGATACTAAGCTCAGATTAGAGATCGATATATTGAATGACAAAAACAAAACGAATTAAATAATTTTGGAGTGGAACTATGAATATTCATCGCCAAAAATCTCTACAAAAAATATATTAGACGCCAAAAAGGTATCATCATCATTAACAGATAATTTACATTTTTAATTTCAAAAACAACACAAAGAAGATTGATAATCTTTTCAAATCTGATGACAAAAGATTAATCTGGTAGAAACTAAAATATAATAAAAACAAAACCTGATAAAATGTGAGGTTATACTAGTACTACGCGGCTCTGTTTTATCGCTATAAAGGCTATGAATGACTTACGTTAAATTGCGACGTTTTTATTAGCTAAGCGTATTGATTGTTTAAGGATCGAATGATATGTATTTCCGAAACTGAATATCGATTTGTTCTCCGATTTAAATTTTTTTGATTTCACTTTTGAGACTACTTTAAAAGGGCACATTCAAAGTACATAGATATTTGGCCGTGCTCATATCCACACAATCTACAGTTGTGGTTGCAGTTCTTGTAGCAGCATTCATATATTTGTTAGTTCATTTTACTGCTTAATCTTGGAATTTAGACGACTGCACCATCCCGAGCATAGTTGAGCTAAACTACACTGGTGGAAACTCCTCATTTGTATTAGAAGGGGGATGTACTCCGAGGACCGCATTCACGCGATAGTTGCTCATGATAAGTGCGACAACATCTTTGTGAGTGTTATTGAAATCTGCTTGATAGGCTTGTTAATCTAGGGGTTCTCTCCTGTAACGTGGGCATGCCTAGGGTCCTATCTACCACATGATGATTAGGCGGACCGTGAGAACCGTAACAACCAATTAAGTACTACAACGAGAGTATTTCATTGTGTTGCCGTAATATTATCATTTTCGTATCTTCATGTAGAGTGTCCACTAAAAACATGAGAAGGTACCCTGTTGAAATTCTCAGTGCGGCGTTCTAACAGGTTTCAATGTTTTTCCATCTCGCTGGTGTCGTCTAGATTACCTATTGCGTTGTATCTGGTCAACAAATGCTGTTGGATAAGGATTTGAGGACCTGGTTTCTACGTTTCATGTTGTCGAATGTGACCCCTAGAATCATGGGGTAGTGGGTGGTCGGAATTTAGCTATGTGTTCATCTCCGTAGTCCATGTGGTGAACAGATTGCCTGAAGATTTAGTGGTGGATATTTGCCTATTCTTCGCGCGGAAAATCGCGCACAATCATCCGTATACGTTACGATCTTAATACCGCCTGGATGGGGTGAATACGGGAAATGCATTCCGGGAATATCGCACCTTGGAGAATTTCCTGTTTCAATATAAGAAGCTTGGACTTCTTGCTCATGAATTTCAAGTACGAATGGCGCCCACTCATATAATTGATTGTCCAACATTTCAAAATTGGCCGGACGGTAGTCTGCTCGATCTCTCCATATAGCTTGGAGTGCTTAATAGAATACAAGGCTTTTGTACTTGTGCTTATCCAGCTTGTGTACACGGCTAATATGTGTGGAGATGGCGTGCAGCACTTTTGTAGTGCTGTGCTGCTTACGGAAGCCGTGTTTATGATCAACAACTGGATAGCTATTTCGGTGGCCGGGAAAAAAATGAGGTCTTTGCTACGGACGAAACAAGCGAAATAGGTTTGTACGATTCGCCTTTACTGCCTTTAGTGGTGGGAAACCCGCACATTTTCCAGATTTCGGGCATGATGTCAGTGACTAGCGATAGATAGAGAACTTTGCTGTGATACTCAATTCGCGGGTCATCCAACTGTTACAGTTGTGTTCCTTTACTTACCTGAGGTTACCATTTTTACCATTTGTTACCATTTTTAACCTGCAAAGCGTTCTTTAACCACAAAAGTGGTAAAACTGGAAGCAAATTTTAAGAGAGTGAGAGAGGAGAGAGAGATATAAAGAGCAAAAATGCCTTTCTCTTCTACCACAGGCTACCACAGTCTACCAGACAAATTTCTTCAGGCAAAAAAAAAGGGTAGAACTGATTTTTCGACATTTGTTTGACGATTATTTGACAATGAAGAAAAGAATGAACAAAAAGAGAAGGAAAAGGCGAACGCTGACAAAAAATTAAAAACTATGAAATAAAATAAGAAATTTGAATTTTAATGTTTCTTTTTGACATTGCTACCAGATGCACCATTTCTTCGTTCCTTTACTTTTCTGGTTAAACTGTTCATGAGAGAGCAATTTTGAACAATTTTGACAGTTTTCTCTTTTACCACTTTTACCATGAAAAATGTAAAGGAACAAAGCTTATATCATTACCATAGATATTTCGTCGGGTCCTAACGCTTTGGATGATATAGCATTCCTTATGACATTTGCAACATCATCCATTGTAAATTGTGGTGGTTTCTCATCGGAGGGAAGAAATCTAATGCGATGTAGAACTCTTCTCGTCGCCTTGTCACTTTCGGGGTGCTTGACAAATTGTCGTTAAAGTAATTTGCCCTACATATCAGATCAGTCAGCGTAACAGCGCAAAACGTGACTGAGGTCTTAACTGAGGTTTTAACTCCCTGTTCTGGGGTCACTAGAGTCAACTCGACCTTGCTCGTCACGCTCATTTATAAGTCCCACCACTTATGCAAGGAATTTTTTTCTCACGTTCGACCAACAGGAATATAGCGAGCGAAATGATGATTTCTCGAAACATCCTTTCTGCTATACGAACATCAGAAGGGTTGGACAGATCTCTGAATGGCTAGTGAACTCTCTGAGGACAGGCCAATTAGCATTATCATGATTGATGGAAGTGCGTCGTTGTTCTGACACAAGAGAAATGACGTGTAGACATGTGACAGCATTTGTCGGGCCATGTGGCACTATGTTTGTTTCTGGCGAACAATGGCAATCACCGCTAATTCTGGTAGAGGCGTCTACATGGACAATGCAAAACGCAAAGCTAACAATCTGCTAGCCCTCTGGCCGTTACCTATAACCGTATGTTGTAAACAACACGCTGTAAGCTGCAGATGTTGTTAAGGTAGGTGTCCTAACCGCCGAGACTAATAAAGTTCCTCGGTCTTACCTCGGAGACCATTGCAATTAAATTGCAAAAATTATACTGCAACGACTGGTGTTAAGTGCTGCGAGTGTTGTTGCCGTTGGGGGATTGCGGGAAGTATAGTGTTCTGATGATAATGAACTACTTGGGGCTGTGCTCATGTAACTTGTAGCAACATAGTCCCTGTCGTAATCCCTCACATGGACAAGTCCATAGCAATCCCTTGAAATACACCCGCTCCCGGCATCTATTTCATCTCATCGTAGGTGCATGCGTATGTTTTCCTCCGTCCCGGCACGGACCAAAAATAATCCGGATCGGTCATTCGGGGATATGTTGCTCCCAACCCCTGGTAGTTAGAATCTCTGCTTGATATACTTCAACCTTATTAACCTTTTATGAGCATTCGATTAATAAATTTTTGCAGCCGAAATGTCTATTGGAATAGATTTAAGTTCAGGGCTCTCGCATTTCCAAAGTATGAAACTCGCCAAGTTCTTTGCTCCCGAAGTAAAAAAGCCAGCTGCCGCTCCTCGATGTTCCTTTTCCAGTTCATAGAGTGGTCCATGATTATACCTAGGGTTCCATCTTCACTGGATTAACACCAATACCTAGGTCATGGGCTCAGGCAGCAGGACAAAATCACTAACATAAGCCAGCATCTCAGTTTTTACCTAATAGAAGCTATTCATTACCATGAGCCATAGTAGGGGTTAGACAACTCCACCGCGGTGTAAATTTCCCAACGGTTTTATTCACGGACCTCTCCTAAGTGTGAATTAATGAACCTGCCTTTCAACATCAAATCCATCCCTTCAACTAGGTTGGAGGAAATTCGTGCTCTATTGAGAACGTTGTGGATGTATTCAATCTTTACATTATTGAAGGTGCCCTCTGTATTGGTAAATGCTGTAAAAGTGTAGTTTACATTTCCATATTGGCCTAAATGTGCCCAACGATCTCATCTAAGGAGGTTTCTATAGAAGCGTTGTTGGTGTTATGACATGACTCGGCGATTTGTACGGCTGAAAGTTATTAATCGCCCGTTGAAGCCTTGATGGGCTAGTTAATCTGCCTATAAGCTGTTCATAGATAGTATCTTGCGCAATCAGGCCGATTCGTGTCCCCCTCCTTAGACCCTCTTAAGCCATTCCGGTCATATTCGGATCGTATATTTGTATCGCTTTTATACCCTTTACCACAATGTGGACATGGTATTATACCGATATTACACCGAGACATATTCGTCGTAGACCCCACATATGGTATACCAAAATACCATATCATATCTCCACGAGATAAAGCAATTTTGACCAATCGTCACAAAATTTTATATGGAGGACCAAAAACCAAATTTTTATTCGATTTTGTAGCGGCTCTGTAGGTTTGAGTGTATGACAAGGAAGAAGCTTGGGTTAAATGGACCAAAACTTTTGTGGAAAATGTTGTAAAATTGTTAATATAATGACTATATCTTTATTCCATTTAACCCACGTTATATTTGGAAGAGGAACTCTCGACCTTTCCATTGCTGTTCATCATGTTGATAACAGAGTTACAACCTAATATACATATCGCTCATTTACTCAAAGAGTGGCACATTTCTAAAAATACAGTTTCGGGATTATTACACAAAAACTTAAATAACTACTTGGACCATATTGGACCAGCGCTGAATTTCTGTGCAAGTTCAAGCATGATATGATGTGTTGTGTTGTAGTCTATATATATAAAAAAGGATGATGTTAGTTACTACGCTTATAACTCAAGAACGGCTGAACAGATTTTGACAATTCGCACCAATTCGGAATGGTCTCATGGCAGAAAATGATAAAACCTAAAAAAATCGCGAAAATTTGCGAAAAATTTGCAAACATATTTTTTCATGAAAGTCAATTTTTCCACAAATTTCTATCGATATTCGCGTTTGGAGTATACCTTGACACTTATTTGTACAGTTTTTGGCGAAAATTGTATATGCACCAACTGTGAGGGTCCATTGTTTGTAAATTGTTGAAAGTTGTATAGAATTTTTTATTCACAATCAAATCGATGTTCATTTATTTTCAATCGTCTTTTTAGGAAATTACCAGCGAAAAATGGTTAAAAGGAGAGGGCTTAGTTTAGAGTTTGTAAAGATTAGTGGTGGTTTCGGTCAGATGCCGACTGAAAAGATGAAGATGATAACGCCGAAAGTGGTTTCCACAGTTTCGAGGAAAAAAGTACAAATCCACAAAATTGGTGGGTTATTTGAAAAATCAAGAGCTCCGAGGTAATCTCATTGGAAGTGATGTTGTGGCATATATGTATACTTTTAAACTGTAAGTAAAAACATCTTCGAAAGATCAACTTCCGATTTATGCGGTATAAAATTTACGCTGTACCAGATATAAATTGATACTGTTCAGATCGTGTCGGGATACTAGAAAATGATATCCGCACTTAAAAGGTGTATGAATTCAATCAGTTTAGTTCCCGCAGAACTGGAAGGCTGTATGTATGTACATCGAAAAAGGATGATATTCAAAATTGGAAAGAAAAAAAAAACAAAATTCAAATTCCTACGATCGCATTCCTTCCTACGAATTCAATTACTTGAGTGAAATATCGTGTTCAGTGGTGAAAACAAGAATTGTAGAAAACCATCGATTATGAAACGAATAGGGGCGTTATGATATTATTTTGCTTCAACTATGCTACCGAATATTTTTATTTAAATCGCAAAATGTGTTATTTGCTTAAAAAATATATCTTTGTCCAGATTTACAATTGCTAATTTTCTCGCAGCTATTGTCAGTTTATAGGAGAGAGAGTCGAAGAAAACAGAAACACTTTGCCTCTCAGTACCTTCTCTCTTCGTCAAACTGACAATTGTCGAAAGTACAATTATTTAATGTGCATCTGCTTCAAAGATCATCCTAAACAGTTCAAAACAAAGGAATATTTGCCACTGAACAAGGTGATAGCAATAATAGTATTATAGGTTTGAATCAAAGCCATCAAGTTCTGTACCTAACAAACTGCGAGACGAAGTTCGCCGGGTCTCCTAGTATTTTATAAACTTAAAAAAGATTTTTGTTGAATTATGCCAACCTCATAGTAAATGAGCTGTATATCTTTGAGATTTAAAGATATCAGCATGAAAATTTGAGACACGATAAAATATAAGTCGTAGAAAAAATAGAAATTGCTAACTCAGAAAGCGCATTTTTTGAGTTATGCCACTCCTTGAGTAAATGAGCGATATGTATATAGGGTGACGTAGGGGATGAAAGATACTAAGGAACGGTCCTGACCGGCTTTAGCATGGCAAAACCCAGGATCTCTCGTGGTCTCCCTTTCATCTCAAGTGGACACTGACCTCCACGTGGTGTCACCTGGGGAGCTACCTTTAACACCCGTTAAAGATAGTGAGCTAACATGTGCAGCGAAGAAGGTTAAAAACTTGGAGTTACCATGGCATTTCTCAACCAAAGATTTGCACAAAAATTATAACATCAAGCTAATATATGATAAAATCAATTCTTTAAACGAAAAATTTAAGTATCGATGTAACAATTCAAACAACCCTCTAATAAATCAATTACATAATTGATTTTCTTTTATAATTTGTAAAACATTTATCTTTCATGTGTTATCAGAGAATTCTTACATATATTTACCTCTGTAAGAACTTACGTCTATGATTTATCTATAAACACTTATATATACAGTCTGTCGCAAAAGTTAGTATACACAGTTGAAACCAAAATGTATTAGGGATAAATATCACTATAACTTATTGAACACAACAAACAATTAGTTTTATTTGATAGACAAGAAGGTTGTCTTCCGTAATAACAATTAAAAGTGCGCAATATTTGCATACGTTAGGAAATGTACGGTTCGAATCCCAAAAAGACCAAAATTTATGTCGCAAAAGTTAGTATACAACGGAGAATCCTCCTGGAACTGTGTAAAAAATTCTTGATATTTTTGAACAAAATGAAACTAAATCTGTACCTAAGATCATAAAGAGCATATTAATTGGTTTTAATGGCAGTTATAGTAACAAGTCCAACGTACACTGGATCGTAAAATCCACAAAAATTGGTCACCTACAAATATAACAACTGTAGCGACAAAATTCCGGGTGTTATGTCTTGTTTATGAATTTTAAAGCCATGAAATGCTCAGAAAGGCTCTAAAGTTTCAATATGGGGTGATCTTGATCGAGTTTCGACTTGTCCCTTTTAAAGAAACGGGAATTTCTTGAAGGAAACCCATACGTTTGAGGCCGTTGTCCTTTTGAAACATGTAATAATCCTTAATCCTTACTCAAAAGGACTTTCCTTTTCAGTTAATTTTCTCACAAATTATGTCCCTTTTCACATTTCCACCAAAAATAAATAGTAGGAGAACCTCAAGATCTGGTGTAAGCCCTACAGTGATACTCCACCACCACAGAAGGATATGATAGCTAATTTAAAATTTTAATACAGAGCTTTCTCTGCTGTTATAACGCATGGATTGTGCAAAAACGTTCTGAAAAGCTGTGTTCGCTTCACTTAGGACCAAAATACAACTAAATGGATCAATTAGAAGTAGTTCATTAGACATTAGTAGTAAATTATACACTAGGGATACGAGAAGCATGTCCGATACTGCTGAAAGGCCGGTAGGACAGTATAACTGTAGGGCTTACAACGGACCTTGAGGTTCTCCTACTATTTACTTTTGGTGGGAATATGAAAAGGGGCAACATTTGTGAGAAAATTGACTCAAAAGGAAAGTCCTTATGTGTAAGGATTAAGGATTATTACATGTTTCAAAAGGACAATGGCCTTAAAAGTATGGATTTCCTTCAAGAAATTCCCGTTTTTTCAAACAGGACAAGTCGAAACTCGATCAGGATCATCCCAAATTGAAACTATAAAGCTTTTCTGAGCATTTCATGCCTTTGGAATTCATAAACAGGACATAACACTCGGAATTTTGCCGCTACAGTTGTTGTATTTGTAGATGACCAATTTTTGTGGATTTTACGATTCAGTGTACGTTGGACTTGTCACTATAAGTACTATAACTGCGATTAAAACCAATTAATATACTCTTTATGATCTTAAGTACTGATTTAGTTGCATTTTGATCAAAAATATCACGAATTTTTTACACAGTTCCACGAGGATTCTCCGTTGTATACTAACTTTTGCGACATAAATGTTGGTCTTTTTGGGATTCGAACCGTACATTTCCTAATGTATGCAAATATTGCGCACTTTTAATTGTTATTACGGAAGACAACTTTCTTGTCTATCAAATAAAACTAATTGTTTGTTGTGCTCAATAAGTTATAGTGATATTTATCCCTAATACATTTCGGTTTCAACGGTGTATACTAATTTTTGCGACAGACTGTATATCAACATATTGTTTCTTAGAAGAAAAGCATACATAGCTAAAACTCTGTAAAAATGTGATAACATAGAATAAGATAAAATAAATAAAAAAAAAAAAAAAAAAAAACTTGGATTTGGGCGTCGGGTTAGTAACCCTTCCCTAGAATAAAGCAACCTACTATGAAAAATCGAAAGAAAAGAAAAACAAAACCCTCTAAAGTTGACGACCCCCGCAAACGTTTTGAGGACCATGATCTGCGAATCTGCACCTGGAATGTTCGCACTCTTTATAGAGAAGGTGCAGTTTATGCATTGGCAGATGTACTTGAAAACTACAAGGTCGACATCACTGCTATACAGGAAATACGATGGTTTGGGAAAAGCGTCACAACAACACCTAAAGGTGATCCACTGTATTATAGCTGCCATGACCCAAAGCATGAGTTTGGCTGCGGATTTGTAGTTAGTCGGAAGTTAAAACATCCAACTTCACTCCAGTGAATGAAAGACTTTCTACAATACGGATAAAAGCAAAATTCTTCAACAAATGCTTTACTGCGCTCATGCTTTAACCGAAGACAAAGACGAACAGACCAAAGATATGTTCTATGAGCGCTTAGAACAAACATACGACCGTTGTCCTGCCCATGACATTAAAATTATTCTTGGCGATTTTAATGCCAAAACTGGAAAGAAGAATATCTTTGGCCCAACAGTCGGGAAATTCAGTCTCCACAGTGAAACATTCATCTGACAACGGAATGAGGCTGATAGACTTTGCTGCGGCAAAAACCATGGTAGTTAGCAGCACCAGATTTAAGCATCTCGACATTCAGAAGGGCACAAGAAATCAAATTGACCACGTTGTGATAGATGGAAGACATTTATCAAAAGTGTTGGATATACAACTGTTCCGAGGAGCAAACCAATACCCTGTTGCAGCAAAGGTACGTACCTGGTTAAACGTAGCGAATAAAGTACGTACACAACAGATAGCCACAGCATATTTCACTCAACTGGCCCAATTGCTTATTCAAAGCACTCCTCGTCCCGATAACATATCAGCACAATGGCAAAGTATTGCCCATTCCATGCAAACTGCCGCAAAATCCATACTTGGATACCAGAGACCTCCAACGAGGAACCCATGGTATGACCAGGAGTGCCGTGCTGCTACCGAAGAGAAAAATGCGACATATAGGGCTACTCTACAATCAGCTGCAACGCGTAACGCACGAGAGAGGTATCGTGTGAAAAGGAGTGAGGAGAAACGTCTTTTCCGCAGGACATATAGAGAAATGGAAAAACGATAGTGTGAAAAAATCGAGATGTACAGGAGCCAGAATGACCTGGCAAGTACACCATTGACCAGATATTTACCCTGCGGCAAATCCTGGAGAAGACCCATGAGATGCAGATCGACACCTACCAACTTTTTGTCGATTATAAGGCAGCCGTCGACAGCCCCCTACGCCCAAAGGTTTTCCAAGCCATGTCTGAATTTGGTATCACCGCAAAGCTCATTCCGCTTTGGAAGATGACATTAACTGATACTAGGTCCTCAGTTAAAATAGGAAAGAATCTCTCCGAACAATTCAGTACCAAAAGAGGTTTCAGACAACTAGACAGCCTTTCGTGTGACCTGTTCTACATTCTGCTGGAAAAGGTTATACGACAACAGCCGCATGTTACTTGCTTATGCTGATGACATTGACATCATGGGATATTCAGTAAAGGAAGTAACTGACACCTTTAAGAAGGTCGAAGGAGAGTCAGCAACAGTGGGTCTGGCAGTAATCGGCGAAAAGGCAAAATTGATGGTGTCGACGCGCAATGCATCCATGGAGCTAGGACCAACAGTAGAAATTGGTTCCTATAATTTAGAGGTAGTAAAAGACTTAGTCTACCTCGGCACAGCTGTAACACAACAAACAACATCACTTGTGAAATAAAAAGAAGAATTGTATTGGCCAACAGATGCTACTTTGGCTTAAGTAAGCAGCCACATCTCGTCAAACAAAAACAACGCTTTACAAAACACTGATACTACCCGCGCTATTGTATGGCTCCGAAGCCTGGGTACATGCGCAAACAGATAAGGCAGTACTTGGAGTGTTTAGGAGAAAAATTCTTCGAAAGATCTACGGGCCAATTGGCGTTGACAGTGAATATCGACGTCGTAAGAACCACGAACTGTATCTGCTATACAACGACATCAGCATAGATAAACGTATCGAGATGCAACGATTACGTTGGCTAGGCTATATCATAAGAATGAGCTATGATGAACCCGCTAACAAGGCATTAAAATACCGGCCACATGGCGGAACACGCAAGACTGGTATGCCAAGGCTTCGATGGAGCGAACAAGTGGAAAAAGAGATGGAAAGACGCGGTATTTCATAAAACGAAGCAACAAACAGAGTGAATTAGAGATCTTTTCTTAGTTCGGCTTATGGAACAAATGTTCTGTAATGGGACAGCTAAGTAAGTAATATAGGGATCCCACAATTTTAATTCTGTGTAATGTAACCATAATCACATATATAACCATAGCTCAATACTGACAATATTTTGCATGAGATAAGAGTTTTGGTCAAGGAAGATTCAAATTTTGGATAATGATCGGATAGTGTTTAGCTGGTGAAATTGACCATAACATTTGTGGAAGAAATTTACAAATTTAATTTTTGATCCATATTTTTATTCTATGAGACATATATAAAAAAAGTTTTACAATCGTTGAAGTTGAGGTTTCTCATAATATGGACCATAACAAATAATTTACGTGGAAGCTGTGTTGGTAGTAATACAAAAAAAATGGACAGAAATATGTTGAAGTAAAGAAATTGTTTGTATTTCTTCTGAATTCTGCCCAAACCACGCAACATTCAGACCAGTACTCAAAGAAGGAATTAAAGAATACCACTCGGGTAACATGGTTCTAATGTATGATTTTTCGATATATACACTGCCAACTCCTAATCTTATCGGCCCCATCCGAGTATAGCCCTCTCTTACTTGTTTTTAGGGTGATCGTTTTGCGCCAAACCTAAGAGATCGTTACCTTCAACTAGTGTTAAATATGGGTTCCCGATTGATATCGCCAGGTGATCATTGTCCACATGAGATAAAGTTAAACCATAGTACCTGCTCTTGCTACATCAAGATCATCTTCTACATCAAGATCAATATGTATGGCAAATATCATGCCTAGAGCTTTTTCAGATATTTCTGTAACAATTCCGTTTTTTAGACTACGACTGGAAATCATCACGATTCGGTAATGTGGACGGTTCCCATTATACTAATCAACAAAGTTTCAGGTTGTTTGAAGTTGAAATTGAACTGTCAATTCTTACATCTCTTCAATCCTACACAATCGCCAAAATAGGTCTCTCGACAATGTTACAGAAACACCAACAATTATTAACGAATAAAATATATTAACCAAAAAACAACAAAAAAAGGCAATGTGTTTATTTTCAAAGTGAAAATTGTCATGACAAGAATAAGGAATGAGGACAAAGAAGGTCCACGGACAGACAGATGGATATTTACATCAGGAAAATTAAATTGGAAGTGAAAAGAAAGTTGCAGACACTTTCACACACTTTGCAGCATTGGATCGTTTTGGTAGATACTAGGAAACCGTTTTTTGTTTGTTCCCGCTTGCTCGCTCAACATTTCGTTAAGAAAAGTGGATGGAGGTAGAATTAACTAAAAAAAGGGCAACAAATCGACTTATGCACACTTAGGGTAAATTGTGTGTCGCATTGTTTGCGACAATTGGACTGACACATTCTTACGCACCCAACAAAAATACCAATCGAATCTTTGGACAGACAGACACAGCAGCAGCAGCAGCGACTTACTGAATCTATGATGGCATGGCCAGGGGATGGATGATGGCATGGTGTGACATAGTGTGGGATATAAAAGGAATAGAAAGATTTAATGTCGACTTTGGTTGATTTATTACCAACGAAATTACGTTAAGAACATTGCAGGCGACCAAACAAACAATTGAGCTGGCTGGCTGGCGGACGGACAAACAGACGGACGGACGGGCATACAAAATAAACGAAAGGGCATCAAAACGATTTCTTCTATTTTTTTGTGTCGGAGGGGATGTTTTGATACGAAAATCTTTTTCTATTTGTATTGGGAGAAAGAAATATCATCAAATAAGGGGACATTTCACAAACCAAAAAAGAAAAAAAGAACTCAAGGAATTAAAGTGAATGAACGTCTCTAAGTAGATGAATGGCGGCGAAGAGCTATTGCAGGAGGAGGAGAAACAATTCAGGGTAAAATACTTTCTTTCATTGCATTGAAATTGACAAACAAAGCCAAATGTTTTTACTTTTTTCTATGCAGGGATACTACTCACTAATAGTATTTAAGTTTCTCATAAGGCAACGTAATCCAATCGGCAAGTCAAACGCAAATTGTCACAAGGAAACAAGTACATGGGACTATACAGCCACAGGGTAATACATTAGAAGGCTAACATTGCAGTGGGTGATGAATTGCCACGTTAGGGAGGTTTTTAGTATTGATTGCTGTTATATGAGTATGATCAATATATTCTGAAACTTATATAAACTTAGATGTATTCCGCTTTTCACTACTAAACACCATGCAATATATGAAAATCATAGAAACAGAATGAATATCTCAATCGAATATCTAATCGATCTGTGATGCTAATTCTCAGTGCAACACCTAATACAAATATTCCGGATCTGGTAAATATTTATTTTGAATTTGTTCCAATATTTATTTGGTTGATTTTCCTCTTTTCAATTCAGTCACCAATGGCTGTATTTCCACACTTCTCCCACATAAATTCTTGCAAATGATTGTTGTATGCAGAAGACAATTATCTTGATATCACCAAAGCAAACCAAACCGAAAAGGACAATTTGCTATTATATCAATTTTGGAAAATCAAACAGAAAGAAATGCCAAATCGTATCTAAATGTTGTTGTTACAGCAGAGGAACAAAAAATGAATTATTTGTACACCAATGACGACAACTCCGTTGCTGACGATGATAACAACAACAATGTGAACAATTCAGTAATACGGGAAGCGTGGTATTAAGAAATTCCAAGCCATGTCGTATTAGCCCCGCAATTTCATTAGCATTGAGTGATGTAACTAATGGTATTACGGAAAGATATTCTTTGTTTGAATCTGATGTTAAGAATATTGAACATTAAAGCTACCACTACAATACATGTGGACAGATATTTCAGGAGATTGTGTGTATATATTGACATTTTAATGCTTTGCTCAATGATATTGTGATATTATAATGGAAAATGTTATTTACATATGTCTTATGAATCTAGATTTTAAGATAGTTCAATATTTTATGATCCGTAATATTGTCATGGATCTTGGAATGTTTCTATTCCCCATAGTTCTACTTATTGCCTCTAATTAGTACCCCAGATTTTAGTCCATATAATAGCACCGACTTACAAAACTTCCAGGGTTTTGGAGTCTGGCTCCAGCTCGGCTTTATCAAGACTCCGACTCCCACCAGACCGAAAGTTCATGTTCGCAAAAAAAGTCTTATTTAGCAATGATGTAACCCTTGTTTTAGACTAATTTTATACCCTCAGCATTTATGCTAACGAGGGTATATACACTTTCAGACGGGCAAATGTGCCTCATCGAAATAATGGTCTTAGACCCCAAGTATGTTTGGACGAAATGTGTTTTAGACAATTTGGAGTCGATCTACCAATGTCCGTCCGTATGTCTGTCTGGCTGGAGTGCACGATAACTCTCGAATGGATCAACCGATTCGGTCCAAAATTTGGCTTTCGTAATATTTTGTCCAAACTTAGTTTAAGTTCGAAGATGGGTTATATCGGTCCACTCCTTCCGGTACCACCCCCACAAAAGTTCGAAAATGTTCGGAAAATTTGTACATACGATAACTCTTGAAGGGCTTATCTGATTTGTTCCATACTTTGCACATCGTGAAATGTCTACCAGATTTAGTTGAGGTGCCAATACGGGCTCAATCGGTTTACTCCTTCGGGTACCTCCCACACAAAATTTCGGATACGATCAGTTTAGGACCTGCTCTCGAATCGCTTTGTTGTAGCAACTTGTATTCACTACCCCCCATACGTCGGTACAACTTTCATCAGAGGCAAGTCCATACTTCCTGATGTAATAGCCTGAAAGTTGCAACAAAAAAATCCTATAACACCGTGTGTAGTGGTTGGTGAGTAAGATAACTCTCGAACGGATCTGCCGATTCGGTCCAAAATTTGGCCTTAGTAATATTTTGTCCAAACATAGTTTAAGTTTGAAGATAAGCCATATCGGTCCACTCCTTCAGGTAACTCCCCCACAAAAGTTCAAAATTTTGTTCTTAGGTAACTCTTGAAGGGCCGATTTGATCCATACTTTACACATCCTAATATATCTACCAGATATAGATCAGGTTCAAATATGAACTATATTTGTCCACTCCATCCGGTACCTTCCACACAGAATTTCGGATAACTTCACTTTAAGACCTGCAATCGAATCACTTTGATTTTTGTTGAAGCAACTTGTTTTTGATGCCTCAATTACGATGGTAAAAGTTTTTTCAGGGGCAAGTCCATACTTCTTTAGAAAACAGCCGAAGGATGTAAAAACCCCCTATGGCACCATATGTAGTGGCTGGAGATCCACTTCCATAATGGTCTATGTCTATCCATTCCTTTAAATATATCCTCCGTAAAACGTTTGATCTTTAATCCTAATCACCATTTTTATCGCTTCATACGCCCAATATTTTTTAAAACCCCATAAATAGATACCTTTTTTTGGGAAAAAATTGTTTCAATATACACAGGCAAAGCCGACTGATACTTTTTACTTGTTTCATTTCATTTTTAAACTCAAACTTTAGACTAATGATTGTATTTATAATTGTTCCACAAACATCCCATAAGGGACAAGGGAGACTTCTCTCATATCAATGAGTGCACCCCGATTCATATTAGCTCAATGATATGGGGCCTACAGTTTATCGCCAAGTCACCAACATTACAGAGGGGTATTTTGCCACCGTTGAAAAGTGTTTTGATGTTGCCTGGCCGGGGAATCGAACCCACGACGTTTTGTGTGCAAGGCGGGTGTGCATACCATTGCACCACGGTGGCACCCACCCAATGATTGTATTTACACACTTTTATACGACAAAAATGTGCCTCATCGAAATAATGGTCGTAGGCCTCAAGTATGTTTGGACGAAATCCGTTTCAAACTTTTTGGAATCGATTTAACGATGTCCGTACGTCTGAATAGGGAGCACTAGAACTCTCGAACGGATCAACTAAAATTTGGTCCAAGTTCGAAGATGGATCATATCAGTCCACTCCTTCGGGTACCTCCCACACAGGATTTCAACAAATTTCAGAAAAGTGCAGTTTTTCAAGGGCAAGTCAATATTTCCATAGAAAATGGCCCGAAAGCTGTAAAACCCTAAGGCCACCATGTCGTCGGGGTCATGCTTAAGTGTTCCATACGCCATTTGCCCGTTTTGAGATAATCGCATTTTTATATTTTGCGTCTACACTGCGTGGAGCTGACTAAAGAAAATATTTATATTTTTGACTTAAAATATTAATAATAGTATATAGAACATATTTCCAGAAATATAGAGGAATATATATTGGAATGTAAAAGTTATAGAGAAGAAAAAAAGAATTTTTGTCGATTTGTTCCATATCCGCACTTATGACACAAATGTGAAATATTGTAAATCACATGGAACAAAGTGACAAAATTTTTTTCAATTTTTACCTCAATAAATTAAATACTTCTAAAGCGAATATTTATGTTCTGATTTTTTAAATGTGTTTTTAAACTAGTAAGTTTTTAAAATATTAATTTCATAACTGAAAAAAGTTTAAGCCTTCGCGTCGATGCATGGATATCTCGGAAACTAGAGCAGATAGGAGAAAGCCGACAAGATATTCGGAAAGAGCATACCGGAAAACCCTAGAAACCACCCGTATCTCAAAAAGTCAAAAATGGCGTATGGAACACTTAAGCATGACAACGACGATGTGTAGTCGCTGGTGCGCACGACAACTTTTGAACCGGATAATCGTTGGTACAAACGTTGAATATCGTAATATATCTTAGATAAAGTGCGAAGATGGTGCTTATCAGTCCACTCCTTCAGGTACCTTCCCCACAAACATTTTCGCTATAATGATACGCGCAATATTTCATGGACGGAGCAACCGATTTGGCTCAAACTTTGTCATATTTTGCCCAAACTTATTGTATGCCAGGGGGGCTACGTCGGTGGTTACACGTCGATACTATCAACTTGGTTTGATTTTTTTTTCAAATATCGTGAATTTTAGAACAACTTTTTTTTTAAACCGTGAATTTTAGTAGGATTATTGTTTCCAATAATGGTGTTTTTTTCCAATACTCGTGGATTTTTATACCCTACACCACCTAGTAGTAAGGGGTATTATGTCTTTGTGCATTAGTTTGTAACATGCAAAATGAAACGAAATATACTCATAGTTCCTTTTAGGGATATACATAGAATCACTTTCTGCGTAGATTTACGCATGTCCGTATGTCTGTCCGTCTCTCCATGTATTTTTGTAAACAAAGTTCAGGTCGCATTTTTTGTCCGATTCGCATGAAAACTGGGGAAGATCGTTTTTTTGGCCACAGGACGAAAAATCGGTTCAGATTTGGATATAGCCCCCATATATATCGTCGCCCGATTTATTTATTTATTTATTATAGTCAATGGAAAATTCAATTCCTTACAGACTAAGATTACAATATTATTGTTGAAAAGCAAAATAAATTGTTGATTTAAATATCTGTTTTGAAGTGCTAAATTCAATGCTGGGCTTTTCATTTGGTGCACGAAACACGCTATATATGCCCGATTTCAATGAAACTTGGAATGGTTGCCGGGATTTGGCCTAGAAATAAGTGTGTCAAATTATATCGAAATCGGTTCAGATTTGGATGTATCTCCCATATATATTTTCGACCGATTTGAGGAATTTGATGCCAATGTCCAATTTTTATGAATTTTTGACTATGTAACGGAATTTGGTCTACAAAGAAATGTGAAAAATTATATCGAAATCTGTTCAGATTTGGATATAGGTCCCATATATATTTTATATATTCCCAGTGGTGTAGGGTATTATATAGTCGGCCCCGCCCTATTTTGATCCTTTCCTTAATGGTTTCAATTACTTTTTCCAATAATCATGGATTCTTTAATATTTATTCAAAAATCGTGTATTTTTATACCCTCCACCATTGAATGGAGGGTATATTAAGTTTGTAACGCATTGAAATTATCAACCCTATAAAGTATATAAAGTATATACATATATTCTTGATCAGCGTAAAATTCTGAGTCGATCCGTCTGTTGTTATCACTCTAGCATCCACAAAAATGGAGATAGGACGCTGAAATTTTGGAAAGATGCGTATTTTGTTTGCAGGTAAGTTCGATAATGGGCTATATCGGTCCATGTTTTGGTATGTTTTGTATAGTCCCCATATAACGGTACCTCCCGACTTTCGCAATTTTGAGAATGTTAGCTACAATTTTTAACCGAACTAGCTGTAATTTGACATTTGATATTCCCAATGATCAAAAAACATCTCCACCAAACATTGTCAACACAGTTTCAAGTGCATGTACATATATCGCGCATTTAACGGTACCTCCCGATTTTCGGTATTTTGAATATTTAAGCTACATTTTCTAAATAAATTACCTGTTAAATTTGATATTCCCAGTGGTCAAAAAACATCTCCAGCAAAAAATTTTCAACATAGGTCCATATTTTGGTTAGCCCCTGTTTTGTTATAGCCCTCATATAACGATTTCTCCCAATTTTTGGCATATTGGGGATTTCAGTTTCAGTTTTAAAAGAACTAGCGGTAATTTGTCGTTTGAGGTACCTAGCGATCATAACACTTCTCCACTTTTTAGTATAAGCCCCCATATAAAGGTGCCTCCCGATATTAGGTATTTTTTGGGATTCTATCCACATTTTTTGACCGAACTACCTGTAGTTTGATATATGATCAACATATGTAGATCCGTGATTTTGTATAGCTCTATATTAAGGCACCTTCTGATTTTTGGTATTTTGACAATATCAACTATATGTTTTCACCGAGCTATCTGTAATTTGACTTTTGAGTCTCCCAATGGTCACAAAAATTATCAACATTGGTCCATGTTTTGATATAGCCCCATACAAAGGTGAATTTCTTGAATTTCCGTGGTCACAAAATGTTTATATTTAGTATCAGAATATTTTATGGTGGAGGGTATAAAAAGTTCGGTTTTTTACTTGTTTTTATTCCAATTTTTTTTTTTAAAAATCGAGGATTTTTTACAATTTTTTCACAAATCGTGGATATTTTATACAATATGCTTTTTAAAAATCCTGGATTTTTTAAAGTTTTTTTTTCAAAAACTGTGGGTTTTTTACAGAATATTTTTTTAAAAAATCGTGAATTTTTAAGAAAATATTTTTTAAAAAATCGTGGATTTTTTAAGATATATTTTTCAAAAAATTGTGGATTTTTTAAGGTATATTTTTTTTAAAAAAATCGTGGATTTTTTAAATACTATTCACGGTGCGCCTTAATAAATTTTATATGAGAGTTGCTTACCCTAAAAATGTGAACTTAGACCGCGATTTAATTGAGAATCCCTACGGATTTTTTCTTGTTTTTGGATTTTCTCACCTATGAACATTGTTGTTTCAGAAACTTTCCAGGAGTAAGCAGTTTTCATTTAAGGAGGCTATACAGTCAATGCATTGTCCCAATTTGAACTTCTATATCTCAAAAATGGTAAGACCTAGGAAAAAGTCAAAGGGGTCAACCTTGGAGAGTATTTTCACTGCTACAACATTTGTTTTAGTCCCATTACGATAGGACTTGCGGTTTCCAAGAAAAATCGTGGGACATAGAAAACCCCTAACGATGAGATTTATTTGGAAATCCCTCCGGCGAGTTTTTTTTGTTTTTTGATTTTTCTCATCTATGAACATTGTAGTTTCAGAATCCGCAAACACTTTCAAGGTGTAAGCACCTTTCATTTAAAGTTAGTTAAAGCGCACCGTGTATTTTTTTTCAAACATGGTGGATTTTTTAAAGAATTTTTTTTTTAAATCCAAAATATTTTTTTCAAAAACCGTGTATTTTTAAAAATTATTTTCCAACTCGTGTTTTTTTCAAAAAATATTTTTACAATATATCATATTTTAAAGAATATTTTTACAAAAAATTTAGATATTTTAAAGAAAAATTTTTAAAACTTGTTAATTTATTAAAGGTAGTTTTTTAAACATATTTGAATTTTTAAAGATATTTTTAAAACATATCGGATTTTTCAAAGAATGTTTCTTAAAAATCTTGGGGTTGTTTTAAATCATATTTTTTCAAAAATAGGGGATTTTTTTAAAGATTATTTTTCATAAGTCGAAGATTGTTGTAAAGTTTATTTTTTTTAATGTCAAAGATTTGTTTAAACATTATTTTTTGAAAAGACGATAGTTTTGTTAAAGTTTATTTTTTCAAAAATTGTGGATTTTTAAGAAATGGTCATACCATGGATTCCTTGGTGGAGGCCTCTGGTATCCAAGTATTGATTTTGCGGCTGTTTGCATGGAGTGGGCAATGTTTTGCCATTGTCCTGATATGTTATCGGGACGAGGAGTGCCTTGATTAAGCAGTTGGGCCAATTGAGTGGAATATGCTGTGGCTATCTGTTGTGATTGCAGCTTCCGTGTTGTGTGTTTTAACCTCCAACCAACTACAAATCCGCAACCAAACTCAGGCTTTGTGCCATGGCAGCTATAATACAGTGCGTCACCTTAAGGTGTTGTTGTGACACCTTTCCCGTTCCATCGTGTTTCCTGTATGGCAGTAATGTCGGCCTTGTACTTTTCAAGTACATCTGTCAATGCGTGAACTGCACCTTTTTTTTATAAAGAGTACGAACATTACAGTTGCAGATTCGAAGATCATGGTTCTTAAAACGTTTGCGGGGTTCGTCAGCTTTAGAGGCGTTTGTTTTTCTTTTCTTTCGTTTTTCATAGTAAGTTTTTAACGTTCTTATGGGTGAACGCGCGGATGTTAAAGGCAGTTCCCCAGGTGACACCTCGGGGACGTCAGTGTCCACTTGAGATGAAAATGGGACCAAGATAAATCCTGGGCTTTGCCATGTTAAGGCCGGTCAGGACCGTTCCTTGGTATCTTCCACCCCGTACGTCATTAATAGCTGCTACAAAAAAGTTTGAGATAAAACTCGAAAAACAACACCGTAATAAATGAAGATATTAACTATTCTCAAGTGTTTCAAGTTTCGGCGAAAATTCACACTATTATCGTTTTCAATTATTTCGATTAAAACGAATTGCAAATTTTATTTGTATCACCAATTACATAAACATCGAATATTTCATGTCCGAAAAAATAAAAAAATACAATGATACCCTACTCCTTACTCCTGAGATATAAAAATTCCAGCGGAATACAAATAAATATAATATAATAATGAAAAGGTTAAGAACTAAACAATCTCAGATATTACTCATGTCTTCACATGAAAAAAAATCTCTTCTTATTTGATTGTCACCCAAAATTCCCATGCTTGTTAAAATTAAAAACAAAAACAATTTCTCCCATCATTTTAAGTAATAAAAGTTAATTAGAATTTTTTGTTGATAAAAAGAAATGTTAACAAATTTTTTGTCTACCCAAAATTAACTCTTTGCCATAAAATTTCTTCACTTCAACCAAAACGGCCAGCAATTTGTCAAAATCTTTCTGTAAAAATCTTAGTCATAAAATTTTTAATTCAAATATGAATAAACGACGAACGGATGGCTGTTTGTTCCAGCAGCACAATAAAAAAACATTTGAAACTTTTGCTTATTTTATTTCCCCATTTCATTTAATTTCATATTTTTTTTTCTTTCTCATTATAAATTAAATCCGTCTACATTTAAGTTGAGATCCATAAAACGGTCATAAAACTTAACAACGAGAGGGAAAATACGCAATAAGATTAGGTAAAGAAACTAGCAAAACATTTGGTGTTAATTTGTAGTACTACTGAATGAACATCAACAACAACATCATCATCGTCATATCATATTTAACCGCAACACCGGTGTTGGCCAAGTCATCAAATCATCATCCAGCAGTAGCAGCATTTTTGAAGTAGATTTCCAGTGGAATCCCCAATGGTCGATGAAAGTAATAAAAATATTTTTTTTTTTAAGATCCAATTCTAACAATCGTTTGTTGAATAACATCCTCCTCTAATTTGAAATGCTCATAAAAATATAAATGATTTGAATGTTTTATTATTTTATTTTGTATTGTTGGTTTTTATGACAACCCGAAAGGAATTCTCCTTCCCTCCGCCAGCTCATTAAGAGATTTGTCAATTTATTTGTTTTCATTTGTGATTTGATATGATTTTTGTGTGTTAATGATGATGATTGTCTATTGTTTTGTCTGGGTTGTTGAAAGCTGTTGCCGATGATTTTTTTAACATTTTTATTATTTTTTTTATATTCATAAAATTAATTAAATTTTTGTTTATAAACTGGATGAGTGCGAGCATATGTTTGCAATAAATAATATGTTATTATCATTTAAATTTTAGTATAACGTAATTCATATATTTTTTATTGCACCTGGAAATAGCAATGATCTGTATTAGGAAGATCTTGGATCTACTTTTAAAGGACTACTACCACAACTCTGATATAATTTTAACTCATAATACCAAATATTCCTCTTAACAATAAATATTAAAATTAACATTTACCCCATACCTAAAGAAATAACAAAAATTCAAAAAACCTAATATGGGGGCGTTGCAAAATCAAGAAATCGTTCATGTCTAACCACATAATATTAAGCTTAGGAAATAAAGCAAATAAAGATTTTGCTCACACACTTTTCAACGAATCGCTAACGTTAAACCACAAAATCCCCACCACAATAGAAAACAATTCACACCAAAAGTCAACCAAATGTCCATAAAATTCACAAAAAAGCTGACAAAGCTCTTTAAACAACAGAAAACGGGAACTAAGCCGGACATTACTGAAAAAAACAACTGAAAATAGAAATAACACAAATAATGTTCACACACAAATCACTTCTTTTTGGACAGATACAGTAAGCAAACGGAATGAAAACAGTTTCTGTGAATATTTTGAGAAATATTTCAAAAAACGTTGATACAAATGGAAATTATGCAAAAATAAAATTTAGTGTCAGATCAAATGTGTTTTTTTGTGTATTTTCCTTGTCTTTTTTTAAGAATTTAACTGTAGTTTTTGAAAGTTACATACCGACTGGCATGGGAATAGGGAAGGTAGTTTTATTTTGGAACACAAGGTATGTTGTGGGCTAAAAAGGGAAATGTATACCCTCCACCATAGTATGGAGGGTATAATTAACAAAACACATCGAATATCGTCGGAGAATTTATAATTTGGTACAAAAGTTTCTATTACTCCTAGGATATTTGGTATTGAAAATTTGCTATATCGGTACACGTTATGATAGAACGGTAACGCCCGATTTTCTATATTTTGAAGGTTTTAGACACACAATCTTACCAAAATGACTGAAATTTGATAATTAGTTTACTTTGGGGCTACAAAACTTTCCCTCAGAAATTTAAAAGTTCCGCCCGCTCTTAATTTTTATACCCTCAGCATTTATGCTAACGAGGGTATATACACTTTCATACGGGTCGAAATAATGGTTTTAGACCCCAATTATGTTTGGACGAAATCCGTTTTAGACAATTTGGAGTTGATTTAGCCATGTCCGTCCGTCTGTCTAGCTGGCTGGCTGGAGCGCACGATTACTCTCGAACAGATCAATCGATTCGGTCCAAAATTTGACTTTCGTAATATTTTGTCCAAACTTCGAAGATGGGTTATATTGATCAATTCCTTCCGGTATCTCCCCACAAAAGTTCGAAAATGTTCGGACAATTTGTGCACACGATAACTTTTAAAGGGAGCTACCGATTTGGTCCACACTGTGCACATCGTAAATTGTCTACCAAACTTAGATGAGGTTCCAATATGGACTCAATCGGTCAACTCCTTCGGGTACCTCCCACCCAAAATTTCAAATAAGTTCAGTTTAGGACCTGCTCTCGAATTGTTCTGACTTTGGTTGTAACAACTTGTATTCACTGCCCCCTATAATACCGTACAAGTTTCATGAGTTTCATCAGGTTCGAATATGGACTACTAGCAAAATACCCGCTACTTCGTATGCGGAAAATGAAGAATATACAAATAAACAATCCTTATATGTATCAACACCTATTTTAAATGATTTTTAATTTAATATTGTTGGTACACCCTTAGTTCCAATTTCTAAAAAAAAGAAAACCTTGTCGCATTACAACGGTGCGGGTAGTTGTATCCACTTTTTCCAACCGAAGTAGTTGTAATTTCGGAATTTGTGATATCAAAATGTATTTCCGCATTTCCAACAACAGCTCAATACCTTGGCCCTCAGTGACCTCCATACCTAATTTCGCATATAAAAAACCTCCTTATCTAAAAACTAACACTGAACCTAAACAAAAATGCGAAATTCCAGCTATATCCCTTTATGCAACAACAAAACGGTACCAAATTTAGTACTAATAATAGGTAATAGTTTCAAAACGTACATCCCTATATCAGAAACTATATCGCAACAGCGATACCTATTTAATGATCCTTATCTCCATTCAGTACCCCAACCGCTATCCTAATGCCGAATTTCACAATTTCAGCTCTACCTTTTATGGTACGTATATCCACAATGACATCCATAATTCAAACCTACACACCAACAGCAACTATAGTACCAAATTTCCGAATTCCGTATACAAAATTTAGTACCATTTAATACTTTTCATACGAAAGTGTAAATTTCAATGACTAACTCAATCCTCCACTCCGGCAGTAATCTTAGTTCTACATTTGAGGACTTTACCTCGATGCGTTAACCAAATTTAAATTTTATCACGTTAAGTATAATTTAGTACTTTTGGTACACATAAGAACGAATTTCAAAGGTTACTTAAATCCTCCACTCCAACAGTAATCTTAATTCCAAGTTTCAGTACCATTTAGTACTTTTTTGTTACCTAATATTAGATATTTCCAATATCATTTCAGCCATTAACGACCCTCATACCAAATTTCAGAATTTGTACGCATTAAAAAACTACTTATATGATCGTTCATCGTACCAAATTTAGTACTTTTCATACACGTGGGTATAACCTCAAAAAATTACTTACTTATATCAACCATTTGTACCAACCGCGATTCTCATTTCCAGCTCTATCAGTTCCCCCAAACTAAATTATAGTACTTTACAAATACATAAGAACGAATTTCCGAAACCTCCTCCTAAAATTCCAAAACTTCCTACTAACCCCTTTACACAATAAAAATTATATCAAATTCTATACCACTTACTACCTTTTATAGTATGTATTTCCAAAACCATCTCCATATCTTAACCCCACAAAACAAAGTTTAAAATTCCACCCGTGCCTACACCCGATACAACATTTATACATATTTAGTACTCTTCGTAAATATACAAATGTTTTTTTTTTTTTTTTTTTTTTTTTGTTATTTATTTATATATTTCATTTCAATTTCATTACAATATTTATATGTCGCCCCACCACACCAATACCCACCCTAACTCCAAAAATACAGATTCCAGCTCCGTCCCCACACCCAACAACAAATTGAGTACCATTTAGTAATTTTCGTAAACTTATCGTACGTATTTTGGAAACCACATGTCTCAACCCTACACTGACAATTATACAAAATAACAACATTAATATTGATTCCAAATCTCAGAATTCAAGCAGTATCTGTTCGTCCATTATCAAATTGTACGAAACATTGTTCCATTTAGTATTCTTCGTACCCATAAGTACGATTTTCCAAAAGTACCTCAATTCTTCACTTTTACAGTAACTTTAATTCCAAATTTCAGAATTCCAGCTCTCTCCGTTCAACCATATCTAAATTGTACGAAATTTAATACTTATCATAACGATAAGTACGAATTTTACAAAACTCCCTCAATCCTACAACTCAACAGTAATCTTAATTCCAAATCCAAAGTGTACCAAATTCAGTACCATTTAGTATTTTTTGTACCCATAAGTATGAATTTCCAAAACTTCCTCAATCCTACAGTCCAACAGTAATCTTAATTCCAAATTTCAGGATTCCAGCTCTATCCGTTCACCCAAATCGAAATTGTATGAAATTAAGTACCATTTAAAACTTTCCGTACCCATAAGTACTAATTTCCAAAACTACTTTAATCCTACACTCCAACATTAATCTTTATTCCAAATTTCAGGATGCCAGCTCTATTCGTTCACCAAATACAAATTGTACCAAATTTAGTACCATTTTTTTCTTTCAGTACCCATAAGTACGAATTTCCAAACTACTGTTAATTCCAAATTTCAAGATTCCAGCTCTATCCGTTCACCCAAATACAAAGTGTAACAAATTTAGTACTATTTTGTACTTTTCGTACCCATAATCACGAATTTCCAAATCTTCTTCAATCCCACACTCCAAATGTAACCTTATCTCCGAATTTCAGGTTTCCAGACCTATACGTTCACTCAATTCCAAATTGTACCAAATTTAGTACGTTTCGTACACATAAGTACAAATTTCCTAACCTATCCCATATCTCCATCCTACACTGCAACAGTAATCTTAATCCCAAATTTCAGTTTTCCAGCAATTTCCGTTAACTTAAATCCAAGTTATACTAAATATAGTACCAATTAGTACTTTTCGTTCACATAATTTACGAATCTCCAAACCTATTTCAATCCTACACTCCAACAGTAATCTTAATTCCAAATTTCAAGTTTGGAACTCTATCTGTTCACCCAAATCAAAGTTGTACTAAATTTTGCACCATTTAGTACTTTTCGTAGACAAAGTACGAATTTCCAAAACTATCCCCATATCTCAATGCTATACTCCGTCTTAATTCCAAATTTCAGGTTTCCAGCTCTATCCTTTTACCCAAATCCAAATTGTACTAAATTTAGTACCATTTAGTACTTTTCGTACACATGAGAACGAATTTCCTAAGCCACTATCTTTTATAAACACCACTTCCCAATCTTCATTTACATACCAAATTCCAAATTTCCAGCTAAATCCCTTCAAAATATACAACTTGTACTAAATTTTGTAACTTTTAGTACCCATAAGTACGAATTTCCAAAACACATCAATCCTACACTCCAACAGTAATCTTAATTCCAAATGTCAGGATTCCAGCTCTATCCTTTCACCCAAATCGTAATTGTACGAAATTTAGTACCATTTAAAACTTTCCGTACCCATAAGTACTAATTTCTAAAACCACTTCAATCCTACACTCCAACAGTAATCTTAATGCCAAATTTCAGGATTCCAGCTCTATTCGTCCACCAAATACAAATTGTACCAAATTTAGTACTATTTAGTACTTTTCGTACCCATAATTACGAATTTCCAAATCTTCTTCAATCCCACACTCTAACTGTAACCTTAACTCCAAATTTCAGGTTTCCAGACCTATCCGTTCAATCAATTACAAATTCTACCAAATTTAGTACCATTTAGTACTCTTCGTACACATACATAAGTACAAATTTCCAAAACTACCCCATATCTCAATCCTACACTGCAACAGTAATCTTAATCCCAAATTTGAGGTTTCCAGCTATTTCCGTTAACCCAAATCCAAGTTGTACTAAATACAGTACCATTTAGTACTTTTCGTTCACATAATTTACGAATTTCCAAACCTATCTCAATCCTACACGCCAACAGTAATCTTAATTCCAAATTTCAGTTTTCGAATTCTATCCGTTCACCCAAATCCAAGTTGTACTAAATTTAGTACCATTTAGTACTTTTCGTACACATAAGTACGAATTTCCAAAACTACCCCCATATCTCAATCCTATACTCCGTCAGTAATCTTAATTCCAAATTTCAGGTTTCCAGCTCTATCCTTTCACCCCAATCCAAATTGTACTAAATTTAGTACCATTTAGTACTTTTCGTACACATGAGTACGAATTTCCTAAACCATTTCCTTTTATAACACCACTTCCAAACCTTCATTTACATACCAAATTCCAAGTTTCTAGCTAAATCCGTTCAAAATATATAACTGGTATTAAATTTTGTAACTTTTAGCACTTTTCGTACACTTAGAGGTGGAATTTCGAAAAACCCTTTGGTACATCTTTCTAGCTCTCCATCAGTTATGCTCATTCCAAATTTCAGAATTCTAGCTTTTCCCGTTTGCCTAATACAAAGGGTACCATATTTAGTACCTTTTTGTACTTTTCGTACCCTTCTAGGTCGAATTTCCAAAAACCCAGCCTTATCTTAGCCCTACACACCAACAGCAACCCACAGTCAAAATTTCAGCTTTCTAGCTTCAGCGGTTTCGTCTGGGCGATGATATGCCAGTCAGTCAGTCACTCACTCACTCAGTCATCACTAAGCTCTTTTATATATATAGATATTTGTCCACTCCTTTGGGTACTTTCCACACAATATTTCGGATAAGTTAACTTTAAGACCTGCTATCGAATCATTTTGATTTTTGTTGAAGCAACGTGCATTTGCTGCCTTATACCCGAGATAGACGGCAGCGTTAATTTGCATTAACTGCTGAATTCAAATTAATTCGTGCATTATCCACATTTTTAATGTACAAAATCAAACTGATAACTCTCGAGCTGATCAACCGATTTGGTTTAAAATTTGGCCTTCGTCATATTTAGTCCAAACTTAGTTTCTGTTAGAAGACAATACCAGTCCACGACTTCCTGTACTTCCCCCAATATTTTAATACGTCACTAAAATGGTAAAACTTTGGATCTACAAATATTTTCTCCAAATTTAGTTTAACTTCTGAAATGGCCCATATCGGTCCACTCCTGAGGGTACATCCCCCACAAAGGTTTGTTCGAAGATCCATTTGAAATGTATAGCGATGCTGTTCGTTGTAGACCTGTTTACAGCGATATTATGTTTTCCGTGGACAAGTCCAGGCTTCCTGGCATACTGGTCCAAAAATAATACGATGACCCACTCAAATGACTAGTGGGCGCGGTATCTATCGAAAAGATATGACTCCCAAAATAAGGTCCACTTCCACAATGGACTACGTCGGCCCATTCCCTTAAGTACTTCCTCCGCAAAGCTTTTAAACTTGAACTAATCCACATTTTGCCGGCAAGTTCAAGTCCAAAAAGGGCCACAAAATTTTGAATAGACCCTAAGTACATTCGATCTGTTCGTTGATTAAAGTTTCGATTCACATAGGCTAAGAGTATATCTCTGTCGGCAAAGCCGACTGATACTTTTTACTTGTCGATTACTAAAATAGCTTTACTTGGGGTTGTCAGCCTTCGATCGTGATTTAAATTTACGGGTTTGGAACCTCCTTAAGCCTATCATTAATTTAAATTAACATTTTCTGAAAGTATGCGGCCTTCGGGTTTTAACACTGTCACCCTTGGACAGATTTAAATCCGTTTACGTAATTAAAATACATTATTAATATTTTTTATTAAAAATAATGTATTTTTTTATCATATCGGCCAGAAGGTGTTTTTCCGTTTTTAACACATTGAAATAATCATTAACCATTCTATAAAATTCTGAGTCGTTCTAACCATGTCCGTATGTTGTAATAACTCTGGCGTCCGCAAAAATTAAGCTAGAGCGCTATATTTTTGCACCCGAGTAATATGACATTTCAGATCCCAAGTGGTCAACACATCTTCACCAACAATTGTCTATAAGGGTCCATTTTCTGGTATAGCCCCATATATAGATCGGTACCTTTCGGTTTTCGGAATTTTGAGCATTTTAGCAACATTTATTGACCGAACTACCTGTAATCTAACATTTGAAAATTGCTACCTACTATACAAAAGTTTAAAAATTACCGGAAAATTGCAATTTACGGACATGTATCGAATCGTTTTGGTTTTTTGTAGAAGGTTGTCCTCGGGTCACTACGGTCAAATTATCTCAAGAAGTGCTGACTTGCCCTAAAAAATTTCATCTTTGTAAAAGCTCTAAAAAAGTCCATACTTCTTGAGATGATGACCCAAAAGCTCTAAAACACCCTGTAGGTACCTTTATAGATGACTCATGATCACTATATCTTACGAATTGAGCATTCGTTTTGACCACATCGTAAAATTCTTCCAAACATTCAAGTACAGTTTAAGAACTGTTTGAGGTGCATGCCTAGATTTCTGTCAATGATGACCCAAAAACTCTGCAAGATCCTACCAATGGGACCAAAGGAATGACTTTCAAAATAATTCAGTTACAAAATATACTGTAGAGGTAGAGGTTAAACAGTTCCGGAGATATCACCCCACCCTGGTGAAGTTCCTGTTTCATTCCACGGGGCTTGGACTTTTTGTTTCGGAATTTCACGCACGATTGGCATCCACACATATAATTGATTATCTAACGTTTCAAACGTGGCGGGAGGGTATACTGCTCAATGTCCTCAAACAACGTGGAGTGCTTGGCAATATGAAAGGCTATTGATAGGTCGATCGCCAATAATACTGTCCTACCGCAGGGATTGCGTCCTCGACTTATTGAGTCCTCAACTAATATGTGTGAAGAAAGCGAGCAGCGCTATTGTCGTGCTGAGCTGCTTACGAAACCCATGCTGACGATCGACAACTGGACAGCTATTTCTGACGCTGGGGTAAAGCCTCCAGTGTCTATGGTACCGGCAATAAAAGCGAAATCGGTCTGTACACTTCAACTTTGCCGGTATCCTCGCCTGGATTCAGTAGAGAGACCACCCAGACTTCGGAAACGAAGGGTGTTGCTAGCGATTATCTGTTTCAGCATTACCATGGAAATTCCATCAGGTCCCAACGATTCACTTGTTCCGCTTCTGCTCACCGACCAACCTGTTAAGCTCTCCGACTCTGAGGTCACTGGGGTTGGCTCGACGAAGCTCATCATAATCATTTGCTAATTTGACGTCATTTGTCAGATCGTGAAACTCTCTCCGCTAATTCATGTAGGGGCGTCGTCATTGATCGTGCAAAATGTAAAGACATAAATATGCTTTGCCAGCACTATAGCCCTCTGGTAATGTCCGAGGACCGAATGTCACAGCTCATGATGAACATTGAAGTCCCACGAGACCGGTTGACGTTCAAAAGCGGGCTAATATTGGGCTTATAACCTGGAGTACATTTATATTATTTGTTGGATATATCTCTTCTTCCTGCTGAAAGACGTTTCTGTTCGCACCTATTCTTCCGGTACCACTTTTAGAGCGAACCTTTGTTGCAGGGGAATACCAGCAACCAGAATGCCAACATTAATCTGTTTGATTTGAGCCTCGATTTCAGCGAGCGATGATATTTCTCGAAGCGGTCTGTTTAAAATGTAATTTCTTCTTGTAGGATAACGAGGGTATATACTATATCATATCATTGAGCTAATATGAATCGGGGTGCACTCATTGATATGAGAGAAGTCTCCCTTGTCCCTATGGGATGTTGTGGAACAATTATTATTATTATTATTAATATTTTGCCCAAACTTAGATAAAGTTCGAAAATGGCTATATCGGTCGCTTCCTTAGGGCACCTCCTCACAAAAGATTAGTATTTTTGTTTAAGTGCAGTTTAAGGTCTGTTCGAGGATCCTTTAGAAATTTATACCGAAGGTACTCCTTGTGGTTCTGTTTACAGCGATATTTAGTTTTTTCGTGGGCAAATACATGCTTTCTGATATAATTGTCCAAAAGCTCTAAATTATACAGGGACCAAAAAAAAAGTTCTGCTTCCGAAATGGACTATGTTGGTCCTTTCTTTCAAGTATCGCCTCCATATCCATATTTTTCCGGCAAGTTAATATGTTTAACCAGTAAGGAAATTCCGTTTTTAAGATATTAAGTTTGGGATCTATCGTTATAATGGCTCGGTTTATTTAATTAGTATATTACCCTCATTTGCATACCCAAACAGATACAGTTGTTTTTTTCTGTTATATCCTATAGTAAATTCGATGATGGATGTCTTCTTCGCATTATCTGACAAATTTTCTCATATTTGTCATCATTTCCATTATTTATTCTCCCACCATTCAAAACGCATTCAAAACTAAATGCATTCAAATTGAAAATTTAAATAATATTTTTTTTTGTTTCCCTTAAAAATGTATTCAATAAAGGTTTTATCTTTCCCATTCCCTTTCTCAAAGTTGCATAAGTTACAAAAGCCTTTTTCCCCGTTTAACTTTAAACCTCCCTCAACTAATTTGCTTAAATACAATATCGCATCACATCAGGAGGCAAACGCCGTGTGTTGGTCGCTTTCGGTTGACTGCTAACACCAGTCAGCCCACATAAACCGGATATCTGGTAAATGCGATCAAGGCATTTGCAACAATCAGCAGCGACGACGACCCTCTTCATTCTATTTATGTACCATAAATGAGCAAGGGACATCCTTCAAAAAAAATTTAACGCATCTTTCGCTTTACACTCTTCAAACAGCAGCAATTCGATTAAAGTCCAAACGGAAGAAATGTTGGTAACAATTACAAACACAACATAAAACACTTCAGTAACAATGTAACAACCATCCAGCTAGCCAACCAAACCAACCAGCAATACATATGTTATGTTTTTTTCCGAAGGTGTTTTCATCTGTGAGTGGTTGGTTATTTAAAAAACATGGTTTCTGTAACTTCGAGAACGGGGTTGGGGTGAATATAATATTATGCGTTAAGAAGTGAATTTGATTAATGCAAAACTGTCACTGATATGTCACATGCATGTCAAACGTTGACATTTGACATTTTACCAGTAGCTCCGTTTCGCTCTGACTTTACCAAAGAAATTTGCACCAGTCCTTTGCACCGAATGGCGGCGGCTGGCTGAAAATAGTATCGTAACGAGTACAGGCGTAACGTATTGTCGTAACACTTTTTTCCGTAATGTGAAAAAGGGCAATTTCAATACTTGAAACCTCTCTCCAAGTGTGTTTTATTCATTTATATAAAAATACATTTCACACACATATGTGTATGTACGTACATATGGCTAAAAAGTGGGGGGATGGCTATAGCTCTCCTTAGGGTATTTGCAAGTTTGTACTTGTATCGTGTCTTTGAGTGACACTTGTGCCATTTTGTAAAGTGTTTCATTTCATGTTGACTACTGTTTGGGATTCCATTTCTTGGCGATACCATTTTAGAGAAAATATTTTTAAATTATTTAGAGGGACTATTCTTCTGCTTTTTGGCGTAAGGTAAAATAAATACGTTCTATTTTGTTGATACGTATTTTTGAATGAAAATAAGACCGTTTTTTATAGGCCTTATACATTTTAAGGTATTCCAAGACATGTTTGATATCCCATTAAACCCAACCAATTTCTTACGAATGCGAGTAGAATTAACTTACAATACACAAATCCACACATTTTCTTTACATGGAGTCGGCCGAAAATATATACAGGATTTCAATATAATTTAAAAATCTAATTTCTAGACCGAATTTGACACACATTCCCAATGTCAAAAATTAGACATATATAACGTATTTGGTGCAATCAAATTCCGCAAATCGGCAAACAATATGTACGATTTCTTCAATCTAACGACTTTCTTGCTATAACGTATTCACTGTTTCACTCACCTTCTTATGTTGACATTTGACAATGACGACATTTATACATAAAATATTTAACCGATTTAACATTGAATTAATGTTGAAAATGTGTTCTTACAAACACATATACATGCATACATATATAAAGGTGATAAATTGTATAGGTACAGAGTTCAGCTAAACTAATGCGGGACGCTTATACCTATAAACCACAATTTGTGTAGGATATATTAAGAAACTGTCGTTTCGTGGAACTTTCAGCTGCATTTTATGACTGACGGTGTCTCTTCACCAGTTAATACCATATTGTTAATCTTAATGAACTTTGAATGATCCAAATTTACTGAGAATCCACCAAAAATTTCATAAGAAACTTATTGTTTTAAAATGTTTTCCTTTTGATACCGGCATTTCCTTTTTCTGGAAGTGTCTGTATACTCAATGCTTGTATTTAGTTATCATTTGATGAGCTTTCTAAAACTTTTTAAGTTTATACACACAGAAAAAAGGCCTCTCTAACATATGTCCCAAACATATTTGGCAGCAAACATATATTTGTTTGCAAGCAGTCCCACACATAACCTACACGGTGCGCCTTAACTAGATTTAAATGAAAGGTGCTTACACCTGGGAAGTTTTTGCGGATTCTGAAACTACAATGTTCATAGATGAGTAAAATAAAAAAAAAATCGCCGGAGGGATTTTCAAATAAATCGCGGCCAAAGTTCACATTTTTAGAGCTTTTCTAGGTTTTCACGATTTTGCTTGGAAACCGCGATTCTTATCGTAATGCGACTAATGAAAATATTGTAGCAGTGAAAAATCTCTTCAAGATTGGCCTTTATGACTTTTTCCTAGGATTTACCATTTTTGAGATATTGAAGTTCAAATTGGGACAATGGACTGACTGTATCGTCTCCTTATAAAACAATGCCATGACTGCAATTTCCCAACTTAAACTTATATATCTAAAAAATGGTACAGTCTAAGAAAAAATCACACAATCAATCTTGTAGAGAATTTTCACAGTTATAAGATGTTCTCAGGTTCCATATCGATAAGACTTGCGGTGTTCATGCAAAAACGCGAACCCTAACAAAAAAAAAAAACCTAAAAATGTAACCTGAGCTTCTTTATCTCAAAAATGGTACAACGTGCTACCAAATCATTAACGTCAATCCTATAGAGAATTTTCACAGCTACAACATTTTCTTTAGCTCCATTTCGATAGGTTTTGCGGTTTCCAAGCAAGATCGCGAAAACCTAAAAATGTGAACTTTGACTGCGACTTATTTAAAAATCCCTACATGGATTTTTTCTTGTTTTCGAATTTTTCTCATCCAACAACATTGCTGTTTCAGAATTCACAAAAACATTCCAGATGTAAGCTGTTTTCACTTAAAGTTAGTTAAGGCGCTCCGTGCATGACATTTTTTATAAGGAGGCGATACAGTCAGTCCGTTGTCCAAATTTGTACTTCAATATCTCAAAAATTTTAAATCCTAGGAATCCATTCTTCTAGAGAATTTTCACTGCTACAACATTTTTGTTAGCCCCATTACGATACGACCAGCGGCTTCCAAGCAAAATCGTGAAAACCTAAAAATGTTAATTTTGACCGCGATTTATTTGAAAATCCCTCTTGCGATTTTTTTTTCTTTTTTGATTTTTTCTCATCTATGAACATTGTAATTTCAGAATCCGCAAAAACTTCCCAGGTGTAAGTACCTTTCATTTAAATTTAGTTAAGGCACACCGTGCATATGTTTGGAACCTGCAAACAAACATATGTTTGGGTGCAAACAAATTATATGTTTGGATGCAAACAAATTTTATGTTTGGGTGCATGCAATTACAAACCCAAAATACACAAAAAACACGCTTTCTGAGAGCAAAGGAGCGTTAATGTCAATGCGAAACACATTAAAATGTATGCTCACTTGCTCTCAACAAGCTCTCACTGGATATCTCTAACATATACAAACATTTATAAATGGTGGTGTTTTATTGAAAGGTATAGAAAAGAAGCAAAAGCACAGGAGACACATAGGTACATAAAACAAAATCCAAAGAAATACAAAACAGACTTTAATAAAAGAAAAAAACTAAATGAAATAACTTATAAAAAGTCGCACTTTTAAAAATAAAAAAAAATATATATGGGAACATGGATGAACTCTTCTCCTGAATTAAAACACATTTTCTTAAAAGTTCAAATCATCAGCGGGAAATCGGCATCTGGAATGAAATGATTATTTAATGTAATAAAAAGGTACATCCATATTTCAAATATACATATTTATGTATGTATGTATGTATGTATATGAAAAATGTATTGATGTAATTACCAATATTAAATAAGATTTATTCCATGTCCAATAAAATATTTCCATACACCTTTTTGACTTAATTAGTAATCAGTTTAGAGGTTTTTGCAAAGATTTCTTCAGTTTAGTCTGTCTTGAGCCACAGCTTTGGCTGTTGTGGGTTCTATATTACGTGTGGTTAATATATTGTTAACTGTCTCCATCCAGGTTTTCCTTCGTCTTCCTCTGCTTCTTGTCCCAGTGGGTCTTGCTTCTAAAGCACGTTTTGGTAATCTTGTATCTGGCATTCTTGTCACATGGCCAAACCATGTTAGATTGTATTTCTCGATTTTGTCATTAAGGGGTTCTATTTCTAGATTAGATCTGATTGTATCATTTCTTATCCTATCTCTCCTGGTTTTTTCTGCAACGCGACGTAGGTACTTCATTTCTGACGTTTGGATTCTGTTCTGGTTTTTAGTTGTGAATGCCTATGATTCACTTCCATACATAAGTGTCGGAACGTATGTTGACTTGAAAAATGCTAATTTTGTTCCCTTTGTTCTCTCTTACTGATACAATTTCGGTTGAGGCTATAGTAGAGATTTGCTGTTGCTGATATTCTGCGGTTAAGATCTCTGTCGGCTTTCCCGTCTTCGCTTAGTATTTCACCAAGGTAGCAAAAATGTTTAACTTGTTTTAGGGGTTCAGGTTCGATGTGCAGTTGGTGTTCACATTTATTTCGGCTGATGACCATTGTTTCCATTTTCTTGAATATTTTATAAAAACTTCTATATATATATATATATATATATATATATAGTCACATCATCTGCATAAGCTACCCAGCAAAATTTGAAGGAAGGTGTTCCATGCGATGACGTGATTTCATGGCATTTTTTGCATTGGTTCAAACGAAGTCGTGAAAGATCCGATCTTTTTATCAGCATTTCAACCAATGCAAAGGAAGTCATGAAAGATCCGATCTTTTTATGAGCATTTGGACCCATGCAAAGAAAGTCGTGAAAGATCCGATCTTTTCGTCAGCTTTTGAACCCATTCCGTCGATTCAATAGAAATGAATTTTGTGTTTCTATTTATACAATTTTTTCTAAATATATAAGATTAATTATTTAAAATAGGATTGATGTTGTCGGAGACTCAAAATCACAACCAACGTTGTTAATGATAATGTCATTGCAAAGAGTTGGTGAAAATGACATGCCAAAGCATTGGTGAAACTGACATGTCAAAGCATTGGTGTAAGTGACATGCTTTGGATCCAAAAATGAATAGCATCTTTTGGTGGCCACGCTCATATAGAATTCATCGATGAAGATGCTAACAAGATGACATGCCAGCTCACTTGATTGAATGGCATCTTTGGCATCGAACATTTTGCTGGGTAGCATTGATATTTTAACAGGTTGCATTTTCCAATTTCCCATATTCAATGTTCGAAATGACTCCTTACACATCTTTGTAATGTCGTCCATTAGAATTATAAATAAATATGGGATCAATACGTCTCCTTGTCTTACACTTTGGTTCGTCAGAAATTCTTCCGAGGAAGGGTTTCCCGTTCTCACGTAATTTCGGAATATTTTATAAAAACTTCTTATTCTTCTTATCAAATTACCGTTGATATTTCTTTTCTCCAGCACATCCGATAATTCCTGCCATTTTACCGAGTCGAAGGCTTTTTCTTGATCGATAAAGCAACAATGTGTTTCCTTATTGTATTCTATGGTTTTGTTTGATATTTGTCTCATTGTGAATATCAAGTCTTGTGTACCTCGATTGGGTCTGAAACCACACTGTTCTTCTTCGAGTTGGTCTTCGATTTCACTCCTTAGTCTGTTTGTTAGGATTCTAGAGTAGATTTTCCTTCAACTGATAAAAGGGATATTCCTCGATGGTTCCGGCAAAGTTGGTTATCGCATTTTTTAAAATAAGATTGATTACGGCTACCTGCCAGTCGCTGGGTATCGTGGCCGTCGTCCATGCAACATTTATCACTTCGGGAAGCATTTTTTCGCCTGTCGCACCCATGTATTTCAGCAGTTCTGGGCTATACCATCGTGGCCAGCTGCTTTCCCTAGTTTCATTTTCTGTAAAGCTTGACTATATTCTTGCGTTGTTATTATATTTGTTATACCTTCATCTTCTTGTGTTATTGGTGTTTGTTCCGTAACGGGTGTGCTATCACCATTCAGTAGTTCGTTGAAATATTCTCTCCACCGTGCCATTATCTTTTGGTCGTCCCTCAGTAGCTCTCCTTCTTTACTTCGGAATAAATTTAATGGGGCACTCTTTTGGTCTTCTGCGGCTTTTAAAAGTTCTATAAAACAGTTTTTGGTCCTGATTGTAGTTTTCTTCCATATTCCTCCCTCTTTTCCGAATTCCTCCCACGATTCTGATTTCGATTGGCGACTGGGAAATTTCCTTGACTCTTATTCGTTGTTCCTTGTAATGGTTGTAGTTTGATGGCGTTCTGTTTTTGAGGTATTGTTTCCATCTTGTTTTCTTTTCTCCAACTTCGCATTTAATAGTGTCGCCGCATAATAAAATGTATAGGACATTTAATTTACTAAAAATCGCAATTTCTTTAAGAACATACAAAACGCTGATTTATTTATTAACTCACTTTACCGTCTTTAATCAACGATTGTCTCTAGAACACTGAAGAAAAAAGATTAATACAATTTTTTTCTTTTCCTCTTCGCTGGCTACGTTGGTTAACAACAACAAAGCACGAAACATACGTTTTTACGCATACACATCACAAAACTTCTGCGTCTCCTCCCAGCAAACCAAATCTCGGATGTCCGCACGTCTGAACAATGTCGGAAGCAACGTCGTTCAGACTTCGTTCCGATTTCTAAACGATTTTTCGGGCCGGATCAGCCATCAGACGTATCGTCCGAATTTTGTTCCGATTTCGTTAAAATGTCGGTACGATTGGTTTGTTGTTCTATTACACCATACACACAGCTCCTATTTTGTTTTTCAAAATAGTCAGGCTTAATCCCATAGTCGTTGTTTTAATAGTTTATTAAAACAACTTTAATTTATTAGTGGGAAAAAATTGGCGGTGTTTACCAAGGGGTAAGGCAGGGAATACTATAGTCTCAGATCTCGCCACAGATCTTCATCAGTTCCCTTATTTCTTGTTTTTCAACAAGAAACTTTTTATACCCAAGTGCCAATTGCTAGCTCAAATAGATACGTGCGCAAAGAAACACTCTGATCAAGAATTCCTTTGACACTACCTAAACTCTAGCAACTTCACTTGCAAACAAAACCAAATTTTTCCTACTGCTATGCTTTCGTCGAGAATCGACGAAAAAACACATAACTAATTTGTTGGTATTGCATACTACAGCTATAAACAACATTTTGACGGTGCCCGGTCTCACAATTAGGAGGGTTGGCGTTTTTTGTTTGGGATGACGACTTCTATTTTGTTTTTCAAAATAGTCAGGCTTAATCCCATAGTCGTTGTTTTAATATTTTATTAAAATAACTTTATTTTTTAGTGGGAAACAATTGGCGGTGTTTACCAAGGGGTAAGGCAGGGAATACTACAGTTTCAGATCTCGCCACAGATCTTCATCAGTTCCCTTATTTCTTGTTTTTCAACAAGAAACTTTTTATACCCAAGTGTCAATTGCTAGCTCAAATAGATACGTGCGCAAAGAAACACTCTGATCGAGAATTTCTTTGGCACTACCTAAACTCTAGCAACTTCACTTGCAAACAAAACCAAATTTTTCCCACTGCTCGTTCGTCGATTCTCGACGAAAAAACACATAACTAATTTGTTGGTATTGCATACTACAGCAATAACCAACATTTTGACGGTGCCCGGTCTCACAATTAGGAGGGTTGGCGTTTTTTGTTTGGGATGACGACTTCTATTTTGTTTTTCAAAATAGTCAGGCATAGTCGTTGTTTTAATATTTTATTAAAATAACTTTAATTTATTAGTGGGAAAAATTGGCGGTGTTTACCAAGGGGTAAGGCAGGGAATACTATAGTTAGAAGTCGTCATCCCAAACAAAAAAACGCCAACCCTCCTAATTGTGAGACCGGGCACCGTCAAAATGTTGGTTATTGCTGTAATATGCAATACCAACAAATTAGTTATGTGTTTTTTTGTCGAGAATCGACGAACGCATAGCAGTGGGAAAAATTTGGTTTTGTTTGCAAGTGAAGTTGCTAGAGTTTAGGTAGTGCCAAAGAAATGCTCGATCAGAGTGTTTCTTTGCGCACGTATCTATTTGAGCTAGCAATTGACATTTGGGTATAAAAAGTTTCTTTTTGAAAAACAAGAAATAAGGGAACTGTGGCGAGATCTGAAACTATAGTATTCCCTGCCTTACCCCTTGGTAAACACCGCCAATTTTTTCCCACTAATAAATTAAAGTTGTTTTAATAAAATATTAAAACAACGACTATGGGATTAAGCCTGACTATTTTGAAAAACAAAATAGAAGTCGTCATCCCAAACAAAAAACGCCAACCCTCCTAATACACATAGCTCTTTATTATAAACCGGCATTCCGCAGCCGCGAGATCCCTGTTGCCACTCTCTTTGACAAACATCCTCTCTTCACCCATGAAAAATATGTTCTAACATAAAAAATATGTTGGTTGAAAAATATGCTCTAACATAAAAAATATATTGGTACCCAAACATATAAAATTGAGATATGTTGCAAACATATATTTGTTTGGATCCAAACATATATTTGTTTGCAATCAGTCCCAAACAAATATTTGTTTGGATCCAAACATATTTCTATAGCCTCATATTATGGTACGTACCTCCGGATTTTCCGTATTTTGAGGGTTTTAGTTGATTTTTGACTGAACTACCTTATAAGTTCAAAATATTCATGGTGGAGCGTATTAAAAGTTCGGCCCGGCCTAATATTAATATTTGTCTTACAGAGTTTGTTCTAGTCTTCTGGATATCGCTCTGTTTAACTGATTTATTTTTTTTCAATTTAGGTGGCAGTTTCCGCTTACAATGATCGACCTATAGCATTTCGCTACCTTCTATCCTCTGACAAATGTGATTTTGTCTGTTCATACTTATAACCACGAATATACATATGTATGTAAGTAATAGAGGGTGTACTTATATTTATTGCGCAAAGTGTATGTATGTTATTAGTGAGAAGGCGGAGTTTCTTAATTTCACAGTAAGTATGTTTCACGGTTGTTGTTTTTACCATTTGATGTGATGTGGGAAATGTCACTATTTGACAGGTACTAGTTTCTCTTTTTGTGTGTTCTTTCGTTGATGTCTTGCAAGGGAATGTATTCAAACCATGTTTTATAAATATTTAATTTGTTTCTCTTCTTGAATAAAATACTAATATCGTTACAGGAGATGGGGACATGTGGAATGTGTGAATATTGTTCGCAGTATTTTTTTGCATTTTGATTATTTGGTTGCGCTCACTCAATCCTTGAGAGTCAAATTAATTATAATATCAATGGAAATGCAGTGATCGATAGTGCTATTGACAATTGGGATACAAATTCTTCAAGAAATTTTTATTCATATTTACACCATATTGGGGATGTCAAGGAAAACATTTTTGAAACGTATAAAAATCAGAGAAATATCAATTAAATTTAATTATTAATTAAAAGTAGATATTTGGATGAAATTTTTAGTGAATAACACATAACGTTACTTATGGACCTGTACACAGAAAAAGAGGTCTGGAATAGGTAAGAACAAATAAGAAGCATATAAAAACCCAATACATATTCATACAAAACCCCGTGCAACCTCAATTTTTAACACTTTCTGCACACCTGAAATCCATTCAAAAGATTTTACACAATTGTATTTCATTAAAATAGTTCCAAATTATAACATTGATCCGAAACCGAATATTCCCATTTATGGTGAAAATGTAAAATCTGAAAATGCGTTTATGAATAGATTAAATTTAGCTAATCCGGTTTTTGTGTGAACATAAAATCAACCTTTTTCCTATACATTGATGTGTTCATTCGTTTTCCGAGCTCATTATTAACATTCTTATTCCTCATATCCTTTCATAAATTCATCAACAGTAGTACATACAGAAAAAACAAAAGATCAGTCATATATGTCACACACATGAACAGATTTGGGTGTGTGTGTCAAATAGGAAAAAGTCAAACGCTGATGAATAGCGTGTTAATTGCTGACAGGCCAAAAAGTGACAGATTCACTTGAACACCCTAATCGCATTTTACTGTTTGCTGCCTTCCAACAAAACAGGATTTTGTTCACATATCCAATGCACCTCTCTGAATACTATTTTATTCCCTTAAGTGCGTATGTGTGTTTGTGAGTGAATCCAATAGTTTTGCTTGATATTTCAATGCTTGATTATTCCATAAAATGTTTTTATTCAAATCAACATTTTTTTGTTTTGTGCTTAGAAAAGATCCTTTATATCCTGCAATACAAATTGCAACAAATATGACATTTATCCGTTTTTCCACATTTCGCATTTGGTGGTTGACTTTATCAATTGTTGTTACACGGTAAGTACGTGTGTGTGCGTGTGATGTTTGGTGCTACTGAGGTCCTTTTTTGTTTTATTTATTTTTTTCTTCATTGTCAAAATGCTAGAAATTCATCATCTGCGCTTAGCTCATCATCATCAACCTTATCGTCTTCGTCAGCAGGGTGATTGTTTGCTTGTTGTCCGCATTCTCACAGCTTCGCTCATCATAATGTATGTCCTTTTTTACTTGTCCTGTGATAATCAACAACTCAGCTGTTGTTATTGTCGCTTGTATTTGATTTTTGATATCGTCCTACCCTTCCAAGTCATCATCGAATTAAATCTCCTTCCCCTTGCTGTTTGTTTGAGAAACCCTTTCGCCTTCGTTACGTTCCATTTGATAAGCAGCAAATGTTTTGCAGTCTAAATGAAATTGACTTTTTGACAATTATTAGTTTTTGTTGCCTAAATTGTTTGTTATTCTTGGCGATTTGTATGGTATTTGTTGGTACTGTTGCAAACCATAGAAGGATTACATACATCCTTTAGTTGAATCCTGGAACTTTGTGGATTATAATAGAGCAGTGGTTTGTTAGCACCGTAAGAAGTCAATTCTTTCATTGTTACAACTATGGGAATATGTAAAAAAGATTTGTATAACCAGATCGGTTATAATATTACAATAGTAATAGAAATTTTAGCGTCAGAGCTGAACGAAGATTTTTTAACCAAGAAAAGTGAAAAAGACCTTACAAAAATATTACACTTACAGCTCTTTCATTTCCAAAAAAAATCTCACTCAACATTGTAGCCACCAATCTAGAAGTGGAATGTAATACTATTCTTACCAGCAAAAAAAAAAAAAAATAAATAAAACAAAAACCAAACATTAAATCAAATCACATCAAAATGTAAACAAAATGTTCCTTTTTGATTTGAGAAAATTTATTTACCAAACAACATACTTTGCGATCGATCGTCTCACTTTCATAATGGCTGGGCGCATTGGCATGAATAATAGCTGGCGCCAAGTTTTGAGAAATTATTTCCTGGTGTTGAAGTATAAACCACTAGCAAATCGACAGAAAAAACTGAAAAAAAACACAATAAATGCTAATGTTCAAATTGTTACAGGGTATAAATCTAACAAACGATTCAGTGCAAGAATATTGGATCAAATTAATGTTTACATACATATCTTGAAATAACAAAACGTAACCTACCTAATATGCATTCACTTCACCATACATTTATTCATTCCAGTGGTTTTTTATCAGTTATTGCCAACATTGGCAGTTTTTTTCCTTTTGTTTAGATTTGTAGAAATTCACATTTCACTTCTTTCAATGTTGCCATATCTTAACACGTCAACACGGATTAAAATAAACAAATCTATGATAAATACAAAAAATTGCAAATAGAAGAATGTGATAGATGTTTATGTATTTGTTATGTATGTATAAAATCATATAATCATTTGTAAAACCGTCATTATTTTACAATTACAAAGTGTACTATCACTTTCATTTGCATTATTGCGTACTCAACACAAACTGCTTTGTCAAAAGAATCAGGAAGAATATATATGTGAAAACGTTCCTGTTGCTTTATACCAGCGACGGCCGCAGAAATACATCCAAAGCGAAGACATGTATGAACGTATGAATGAAAAAAGCAACAACCACATTATGTTTTTGTTTGTTTTCATTCATTTACACTGTACGTGAGAGAGAGAAGCAAATGCAAAAACAACTCAGTGGGCGCCCTCACTATACGATCTAAGCAAAGAAGCTCGTCCCTGTTTTATACATATGTGGAGCGGGAGACCCAAGACTCCGTGGTATTCAAAATGGGGGGAACATATAAAACATCGAAAGACCTACGGACCAATATGCGTTGAAATTGGATATTGTATGAACCACGAGCTTTATCTTCTATACAACGACATCAATATAGTTAAAAGTATAGAGATATAGCGATTGTGTTACATGTGTCCAAAATGGGATTTTCGTGTCAAAAATGTATAGTTTCAAAACGGATAAAGAAAGAGCTATGAAATTTACAGAACATGTTTATCAAATTGGTTCAAAATTGTGCTCGAAAACTTAAAAACCCTCCAAATTTAAGGTACTGTTATATATAGCCCCCATATTGTTGAAGAGCAAGCTATTCTACAGCAATAAAAGTCAATCAATCGGAGAAAATTATTTCAAGTTGAAGAAAAGCTTTTATAGAACACTAGCTGACCCGGTCCGCGTTGCTGGCCCGTTGTTTGGGTTCTCCGTGTAAACTTTAGTTATCTATCCAGCATTGATACAGCCATAATTAGGCATCCCTCTAGAAACTTCATAATATAAATCAATGTTTTTGACATAAATTCCATGTATCCAGGTATCCCCTAAATTTAAGATATAAAATCTCTTTTATTATACCCTTCACCATAAATTGACAGTTTAAAGCACTTTGTGACCCACATATAATGATCGGTGCACGTCAATTAACATTGCTATATATTGGATTGTTGGTCTTGGTTGAGTCGTAATTATTACTGCAGAGAATTGTCAGTATAGGTCCACGTTTTGATATAGCTCCCATAGAACGGTACCGGCTGATTTTTGCTATTTTTGACGATTTAACATCTTTATCTCACCGAAATGGCTAAAATTTGGTTTTAATGTAATTTAAAGAGGAGAGCATAAATATTCGTATCGACCGAAAGACACGCCTTTTTAGTTGGGTTCGGTATGCAACAGTTATAGGTTCTCGTTTTGATATAGCTCCCATAAAGCAGTACCTCCCGATTTTCAATAGTTTGGAGATATAGTCACTTTTGGGGGTCGTAAACAGTCTTGCAGAGAATTTTCAGTATACGTCCTCGTTTTGATATAGCTCCCATAGAAGGGTGGCGCCTGATTTTCGCTATTTTTGGTGGATTTAACCTCTGGATAGTGACATCTCAAGTTATCGGGATTTTACTGTATTCCAAAATGTGGAGTTGATCGCGCTATCTAACTTATTGTTTAGTGTTCAGCGTTTATAGCGTTTTTTAGGCACGCTTACAAAATTATGTATATTATCTGAAATAATAAATGTTTGAACATTTTGTGATGACCGCGATATTTCACTTCCGCCAAGACCATTCAGGGTCAAGACGGTAATTACAGTAGTATTGCAAACAATCTGTACACAATACGTTCAAAAATATCATGGACTTCAGATTTTTTTTTTAAATTTTGAAGGAGAACCTCCGGTCACTACCTCCGGCCACTACCACTTGTTCAAGCTAGTGTTTATATCATTTTTGTGTCACGCTTACTAAAATTATGTATATTAATTGAAATAATACATTTTTGAAAACTTTGTGATGACCGCGATTTCAGATTTTATTAAAAACATTGTAGGGGAGGACCACCGGTCACTACTCTTAGTCGTATAAAAACAGCTTACGAACGTTCTAATTAATTGAAATAATACATTTTTGAAAATTTTGGGATGACCGCGATATTTCACTTCCGCGACGACCATTCAGGGTCAAGACAGTAATTACCATAGCATTGCAAACAATTTGTAAACAATATATTAAAAAGTATCTTGAATTTCGCGGTTTTCTTAAAAAATTGTGGGGAGGACCACCGGTCACTACACTTAGCGGGTTAAATAAATAGATTACGACCTATTCTCAGACCTAAAAACTTCACATACAAAATTTTATAAGATTTCCCAATCGATTTTTCGGAATTGCTTTATCGTGACATCTCAAGTTATCGGGATTTTACTGTATTCCAAAATATGGCGTTGACCGCGTTATCCCACACATAGAAGCCAGTGTTATAGCGGTTTTATAGTCACGCTTACTAAAATTTGCTATACTATCTGAAATAGTACATTTTTGAATAATTTAGGATGACCGCGATATTTCACTTCCGCGACGACCATTTAAGAAAATATATAGCCTATTTTCACCACCGGTGTTCCCAGTACATTATCGGAAATTTTCCAAAAAATCTATTCAGCCGTTTTTGAGTCTTTTCGTTTTTGAATAATTTGGAATGACCGCGATATTTCACTTCCGCGACGACCATTCAAGAAAATATATAGCCTATTTTCACCACCGGTGTTCCCTGTACATTATCTGAAATTTTCAAGAAAATCTGTTCAGCCGTTTTTGAGTCTATTCGGAACATACAAACATACAAACATAGTAACATACACACATTGTCTTTTATATATTAGATTTGTCTTCAGTCTATCTAGAATATTCGAACCTATCATTTGTTTTTCCTTTCAATTATAAAATTGTTCTATTCATTGTCCTATTTTTACATAAAAAATCTGAGATTCAATAGGTTATGGGCGACTCAAAAGAATCTCATGGAATACCGCAGTTTAACGGATCGGGATTCGATGACTAGCAATTTCGAGTAAAGTTGCACATGGACTATTTGGGTATATCGGACGTTCTAAGAGACGATCACCCGGACCCAGCTTCTAAACTAGTAATTTTTAAGAAGAATGATATGAAAACAAAATATAGACTCGTCGGATTCATACATTCTGATTACTTGTGTTATGTTCGAGATAAGAAGACCACAAAGGAAATGTTGGAAAGTTCGAATTCCGTCTTTGCTAAGAAGCATAATATGACACAACTTTTAATTCGGAAAAGGATCTGAAAATGAATGAAGGTGCCAGCGTTTTATCTCATATAAATGCGTCTGAAAATTTGGTTCGGCAGTTGCGATTGGCTGGGGCATATGTTGAAGAACCAGATGTTATTGTACAACTCTTTTTAACATAACCTGAAAAGCACGACCTGCTAGTTACGACGTTGCATAATGTGGAAGATGGTAAACTTACTTTTAATATAATAAAGGAAAGGCGGATGACAGAGGATGTGAAATTGTCCGATCGATACGAAGAAGTAGCCGAAGAAAAGACGGCGTTCATAGGGAAAAGCCGTAAGAATACGAAGAAATTTATTGGAAAATGCTTCAAATGTCACAAGTTTGGCCACCAAGTACGTAATCGCAGGCAAAAAGAAGGGTATGTAGCTAGCAAACATGCAGTATGTTTTATGTGCTGGAACCAAAAGAGCAAACAAAGATGACAGAAATATAATCATTTTTAAACTGGACTCGGGCGCAAGTGACTAACTTGTCAACGAAAAGTGGTGTTTTAAAAATCTCAAGGACTTGCAAGAACCTGTAGAAATTAATTGAATAATGAATCCGTGTTTGCAAGGCATTATGGAGAAATCAATGGCATCAGCTGTAACGGAGTTCCCCTGGTAATAAAGGACGTGCTATATGTTCCAGATTTGCGGGATAATTTTTTATCTGTAAGAAAATTTACATCTGTCGGCGTACAAGTCAAATTCACTGGAAACAAAGAAATTATGATTAACAACGGTAAGATAACAGCATCAGCGCAATTATCTGGCAAGATAAATCTAACAATGGCAACCGCTCTGACTTCCGACAAAAATGATGGAGCTTTGTGGCATCGAAGACTAGGTCACACCGGCGCTACTGGTTTAAAGAAGTTATCAAAAATGAATGCAATCGAAAATATGAATCTACAAAACGAACAGTTAGCCGTTTGTGATGCATGTGTAGAGGGCAAACAATGCCGAGAACCATTCGATGATACACGGGTAAGAGCGAAAAGAGTGGAGAGGATTCACTCTGATGTGTGTGGACCATTCGAAAAAATTGCATGAAATGGTGCAATATACTTCTTTAGTTTTATAGATGATTACACCCACTTTGCAATGGTGTATACGATTAAGAAGAAGTCCGAAATATTCGAAGTATTCAAAGAATACGAAGCTATGGTCACTAGTCTATTCATCGGGATGTCAATACCAAAAATTACTACTAACCCAGGTGAATAATATTTTTGCAAGGAATAACTTGACTGGTATAAAAGGAACCTGCAACCCCAGAGAGGTTTAACAGAACCTTGAGTGACAAAATGAGAACAATGCTGATGGAATCCAAGTTACCCAAGGAGACGTAGTGTGAAGCCGCTCTAGCTGCCGTTTACATTATTAATCGTTTTCCAACTGGAACAAAACTCCAACAGAAATGTGGTTTGGCGTAAAACCGAAATTTGATAAAATTAAAGTTTTTGTTTGTTTTGTTTTAGTTGAAGATTCAATCATATGATTGTCTAAGTCTGGAGTTTCCCCCATTGGCTTAACTTCATCACTTTCCTCTTTGCAGAGAAAAATGTTTACAAAACGCACTGACAGCTTGCAAAATTTACTGATCGCTACCAATATCATGATTTCATCCCGGCGAAGGGAATTATCAATTGGCTTTTCAGTTTTTGAAATGATGATTTTTTAGTGAAAACCTGAACTCTTTAAGCATCGAGTATTCTCATGTTAATGAGAATGATGCTCACTTTTCGGCTTTCCCAAAAAACACCAGAACAAAATATTTGCAAGCTGACAGTTTTTGAAAACTGAAAAACTGAAAAGCCAATTGATAATTCCCTTCGCCGGGATGAAATCATGATATTGGTAGCGATCAGTAAATTTTGCAAGCTGTCAGTGCGTTTTGTAAACATTTTTCTCTGCAAAGAGGAAAGTGATGAAGTTAAGCCAATGGGGGAAACTCCAGACTTAGACAATCATTAAAGTTTTTGGATGCAAAACTGTGATGGTGGGCTATGTGACAAACGGCTATAGACTATGGGATACCATGAAAAGGAAGATAATAATTTCAAGAGATGTGAAATTTGACGAAAACTGTTTCCCGTATTCTTTGACACCTGATGATAAAAGTAGTGAAACAATATTTGTAAAAAGAAGTCACGAGCAAGAGGGGGAGAATGGTATTATCGTGCCTACTGAACCAAATGAAACGCATCGTTGATACCAAATGATGAGTTGCATGATGAAGGTGAAACTGTAAATAATGATACAACTTTGACTAAAGAAGCGTTGTCTCAAGATTCTGCTCGCCACAGCACTAGAAAACAAAGATTACCTAGTAAACTTTTGAACTACATCACTGGATTCGAAACAACAGATTTATCAAAAAGTATACGGGAAAGTTATAAAGAAATGTCTGGATGATTTAGTAGTTATGGGAGCAAACTGTCCTCAATTGAAAAGGTTAAAAGGGATCTGTCCATCAAATTTGAAATGACCGATTGTGGAGTTCTGATATTTTTCTTAGGTATGAAATTGAGATTAACAAAACTACAATTGCAGCGTGGAAGAGAAAGTAAGTGTAATCATCCATGCCGTGAATTACTTGGAAGTTTAATGTAAATGATGCTTTGTTCAAGGCCAGATATATGCTGAGCTGTTGGATATTTGGTCAGTCGGTTAGGTAGGTTACGTTTTGTTATTTCAAGATATGTATGTATGTAAACATTAATTTGATCCAATATTCTTGCACTGAATCGTTTGTTAGATTTATACCCTGTAACAATTTAAACATTAGCATTTATTGTGTTGTTTTTCAGTTTTTCAACAGATTTATCAAAAAGTATACGGGAAAGTTATAAAGAAATGTCTGGATTGGAAGATGCTGCCAAATGGCATGATGCAATTGATGACGAAGTAACGTCATTGAAAAAGAACCAGGTATGGGAAGAGGTTGAAACTCCGACAAATGTAAAGTTGTTAAAATCCAAAAGGATTTTTCGAATAAAGGAAGACGAAAATGAGCATCCAACTAAATATAAAGCTCGTTTAGTAGCTAAAGGATACCTTCATCAAGAGGGTGTAGATGTTTTCGAAACGTATGCAACCGTCGCAAACTTAACTGCCATACGTTTGTTACTTGCTGGTGCCATGAAACGGAATTACATATTTCATCAGCCAGATGTAAAAGCAGCATTTTTACATGCAGATCTTAAAGAGGATGTGTATATGGAAATTCCTGATGGCATAACCACGAAAGGTATGGCCATAAAGTTAAGAAAATCATTATATGGACTCAAACATTGTTAAAACTAAACAATTCTCACGATGATGATTTAGTAGTTATTCTTTACGTCGATGACTTGATTATTGCTGGGAGCAAATTGTCCTCAATTGAAAAGGTTAAAAGGGATCTGTCCATCAAATTTGAAATGACCGATTGTGGAGTTCTGATATTTTTCTTAGGTATGAAAATGAGATTAACAAAACTACAATTGCAGCGTGGAAGAGAAAGTAAGTGTAATCATCCATGCCGTGAATTACTCGGAAGTTTAATGTAAATGATGCTTTGTTCAAGGATATGCTGTGCTGTTGGATATTTGGCACGTTATCAAGAAAATCCGACTGACTTGCACTGGCAACACTTGAAACGAATTGTAAGGTACCTCAAGGGAACGATATCATAAAAACTGCAATTTAAACCTAATGATGAAATAATAATTGTATTCGTGGATGCTGATTGTGCTTCAGATGCAACTGATAGAAAGCTGCAACTGACTGTAAGCGTTTACGTCTTTAAAGTTTTTGGCTGCACAGTGTCATGGTGCAGTAAAAAGCAGCAGACTGTTGCAATATCATCCAGAGAAGCGAAGTACATTGCACTAGGCTTGGCAACCACAGAAGCTATGTGGTTGAAAGGTTTGCTGGAAGATCTTGATACTATTAGACAGAATCAACCAGTTACAATATTTGAAGACAGCCGTGGTTGTATCGGTATGGCATCGAATGAAGAAAGTAAGCGAGCCAAGCATATCGATATAAAACACCATTTCGCAAGAGATAATGTTGCTGCTGGTAAAATAGAGCTGAAATCAATTAATACAAAGGATCAACTGGCTGATACATTTACTAAGGCAAGAGGTCAAAAACGATTTAATACACTAACAGAACTTATTGGCATATCCGATTGAGAGGGGGTGTTGAAGAGCAAGCTATTCTACAGCAATTGAAATCAAGCAATCGGAAAAAAATTATTTCGAGTCTATCTAGAATATTGGAACCTATTACACTGTGCAACAAGGGATCTGTGCGGTGGAAAATTCCTTTTGGAGATGAAAGCCCTTAGTGAGTATATTAAGAACCCAAAAGGAAATTTTCCCCATAGGTCAAGTTTCTGAGATATCGCGCGATGAATTTTTTGAATTTTCGCCTATGACGCTTGAGAAAATAGCTTTATATCTCTGTTTGCCGTTATTGTAGCTACGTTTTGAGATTACATGTCTTCAGTCAAATCGATTGGCGAATCTTTTTGTAGAACATTTCATTCTTCTAACTCAATTCCTTTCATGTCCTTTTCGTCCTTTCTTTCTTGAACCGTAGTAAAAGTACCACAAGATGAGATTTAACAGCATCCAAATATTTCACAAAAATATTGCTCAGAGAATTTTAGGTACGGTTCTCATTGACAACTAATCGATATTGTCACGTTTTCATTGTCCTTTTTGACAATTACCCGGTTTTTGTTCAGAAAAAACCTATGTTTTGTTTTTTTGTATATTCGTTATTTGTTATGTATTGGTAGGTAGACATACCCATTGGTTATCGCTTATATTGACATCTGGGATGTATCTGAAATATTTACCATATATATCTCCCGATATGCTGAACACGTTAATGACAAATTTTCTTGGAGAATAGATCCGGTTATCTAATATTTTGAACCGGATATAGCGATATAAAACCCGGATTTTGTACCGATTTTAAGTAACCGATTAAGGTTATATATATGTATACCATTAGAAAGCTAATATAATTGCCAATCAGGGAAAATAAATTTTTTGACAGCATCTTACCTGTGTTCGGTGCTAAAACAAAAAACCCGCATTCTTGAACCGTTTTTAAGGAAAAATATCACTGCGCGTAAATATAAAGATCAAAGCTTGGTGGGTGAAATATTCTTTTTGACGATGAAAGTGGATGAAGTTAATATTATGAACCCGGAGGGACATTTATGCCATAGGTCAAACTTCTGAGTTATAGCGAATTGGAATTTATGTTACGGGTTTATTGTCGTGCTCTTAAAGTTCATCAAGAATGTATGCATCACGCCATAACTCAGAAGCTTTTATCTTCATATATACGCGCAGTGATATTTCTCCTTAAAAACGGTGGGGAAAATTTCCTTTTGGGTTCTTAATATACTCCCTAAGGGCTTTCATCTCCAAAAGGAATTTTCCACCGCACAGACCTTGAGTTCCAATTTGTGGCACAGTGTTATTTGTTATTCCTTTCAATTATAGAATAGTTCTATTCATTGCCCTATTTTTTCATCAATAAATCTGAGATTCAACACATATAACAGTAGCTCCCAAAACGTGGACCTATATTGAAAATTTTTGGTACTGATATTTTTAACTCGAAGAAAACGTCATATTTAAATTTTTAGATAAAAAATCTTGAAAATCAAATAAAATCGGATGGTACCGTTATAGGGGATGTAGTGAATATTCCCCAGTTCAGTTAGTGCCATCAGACTTTTTTGGATATAGTGATTATTCCCCAGTTTAGTTAGTGCCGTCAGGCTTTTTTGAGATTTAGTGTAATTATCTCAGAAAGTATGGACTTCCCGCTGAAAAGAATTGCCCGTTGTAACAGGACCCGCAAGAATAGCTTTTTGAAAAAAAAAAAAAAAACAAAACGATCCGAGATGAGTTGTTAAACTGTACTTTTTCCAAAATGTTGTGTAGGTAATACCCGAAGGACGGGACCGATATAGTCCATATTCCAACCAGAAACACAACTATATACAATAATTCGATGAGCAAAGTTTGGACCAATCAGAAACTATCAGCGAGAGTTATCTTGCGGATTTATCATAGTTAGTGCTGTCAAAGTTTCTTGGAGCTTTTAGGCCATTATATCCGGAAATATGGATTGTCCCAGAAAAAATTGTAGCATCGTAAAGGAGGCCGCAATTACAACCTGCTGAAAAAAAAATTCAAAACTATTTCAGAGGAGTTTTAAAGCTTCACTTTTTCCGCATTTTGTGTGGGAGCCGAAGGAACAGGATTTTGCTTGGAAACGACAATTCCTATCGAAGTAGGGCTAAAGATAATGTTGTAGCAGAGATAATTCTCTACAACATTTTTTAGTCCTATATCGATAAGACTTGCCGTTATCAAGCATAATCCTGAAAACCGAAAAAAAACTAAAAATGTGAACTTTATTTAAAAATCGATTTATTTCAAAATCCCCTCAGTGATTTTTTCTAGTTTTTATACCCTCAGCCTTTAGGCTAAAGAGGGTATATACACTTTGATACGACCCAAAATGTGCCTCATCGAAATATTAGTTTTAGATCCCAAGTATTTTTGTACGATATCCGTTTCAGACAATTTTGAGTAGATCTAGCAATGTCCGTCCGTCTGTCTGTCTGGCAGGCTGGTGCGCACGATAACTCTCGAACGGATCAATCGATTCGGTTCAGATTTTGGGTATCGAAATATTTTGTCCAGATTTGATTTAAGTTCGAAGATGGGCCATATAGGTCCACTCCTTCAGGTACCTCCCCCACAAATGTTCAAAAATTATCGCAAAACTTGTGCGCACGATAACTCCCGAAGGGAGTAACGGAATTGAACCAAACTTTGCATATCAGGTTCGAATATGGATTGTATCGGTCCACTCCTTCAGGTACCTCCCACACAAAATTTGAAATAAGTGCAGTTTAGTGGCACCTCACGAATCGTTATGAAATTTTTTGTAACAGGATGTTCGTGCGGCGGTGGCCAAATATAAAAAGAGTTGGCGTTGGCAGATGAATTCTGTTATAAATACTTATAGTTGACTGACAATGTAGAGAGCAAAAAATTGGGAAGGTCGGTCCAGGTTTTGGGATAGTCCCCATGTAACGGTACTTCTTAATGTTTCGGTATTTTGAATATTTTATCTAAACTTATCAACCAAATTGGTTAAATTTTGAGATGCGGAGTTTTTACTTTACACGTTTTGATATAGACCCCATATAACGGTACCTCCCGATTTTCGGAATTTTGAAGATTTTACATATGTTTCACACCCAAATACGCCGACATTTTGCATTGAGGGTTCCCAATGGACCAAAAAACTTTTCTAATAAAAATTATGTATATAGGTCCACGTTTTGATATAGCTCCAATAGAACGGTATCGCCCGATTTTCGGTATTTTCATGGTTTTAGCCACATTAAACAACCAATGTAGCTGACATTTGGTATTTAGTCTTCGCCAGGTCTTGCGAAATATTCTTACAGAGAATTGTTGTATTCTTTTCCTTGACGGTGTATTCTTTTTCGGGGACACGTCCATACTTTTTGAGATAATGGCCCTGTAGCTCCAAAAATCAGACAATTTGGAGTCAATTTAGCAATTTTCAGTAGATCTAGCAATATCCGTCCGTCTGTCTGTCTGGGATGAACTGATTTGGTCCAAAATTTGGCTTTCGTAATATTTTGTCCAAAATTAGTTTAAGTTCGAAGATGGTTTACATCGATCCACTTCTTCGGGTACCTCCCCCTCAAAAGTTCAAAAATGTTCGGAAAATTTGTGCGCACGATATCTCTTGAAGGGAGTAACCGATTTGGTCCATACTTTGCACATCGTGAAATTTCTACCAGACTAAGATGAGATTCCAATATGGACTCAAATGGTCCAATCCTTCGGGTATCTCCCATACAAAATTTCGGAAAAGTTCAGTTTAGGACCTGCTCTCGAATCGATATGATTTTTGTGGTAGCATCTTGTATTCACCGCCCCCATACGACGGTAAAAGTTTCATCAGGGGCAAGTCCATACCTCCTGAGAAAATAGCCTGAAAGGTTCAAAAACCCCTAGGACACCGTATGTATTGGTTGGAGTGCAAGATAACTCTCGAACAGATCAACCGATTCGTTCCAAAATTTGGCCTTCAGAATATTTTGTCTAAACATAGTTTAAGTTCGAAGATAAGCCATATCGACCTGTAGATGAAAGTTTTAATTCACATAGGCTGACAGATACTTTTTTACTTGTTGATGTATGAACTCATCTATGAACATTGCTGGTGTAAGTGGTTTTCAGTTATAGTTAGTTAAGGGGCACCGTGCATTACATTGGTTTATAAGGAGGCGATACAGTCAGTGTATTGTCCCAGTTTGAACTTCTGTATCTCAAAAATGGTAAAAGCTACGAAACTATCAAAAAGTTTCTTTTTTTTGATAATTTTCACCGCTACAACATTTTCTTTTGTGTTATTTCCATAGGACTTGCGATTTCCATGCACAATCGTGAACAAAGGTGAAGTTTGACCGAGATTTATTTAAAAAGCACTTCGGCGATTTTTTTGTTTTTTTATTTTTCTCATCTATGAACATAGTAGTTTCGGAATCAGCAAAAACTTTCCATGCAAATTATAAAATTCTATCTTTAATATTGCAGGGTACATCATGATTTCAGTAGACATACGGACATAGTTACAGTTAGTCAACTAAATTATTGCAAACATTACTACAATAAATTCTTTTAATAATGCTGGGTTTTTGTACATACATATATGTTGGTTTACCTGTTAACGAAAACATCAAGCAAATAAATGCAGAAATCGGTCGGAAATAACAAAAACAACGGATAAAAAGATAAGGTATCTGGCTTTATGGTGTCAACTAAATAATTGCAAAATTAATGAATCGTGAGTTTTCCCCCAAATTTATTGCAACTAATGATTTTATGAATTTTATGGTGTTATGTATATCCATAATTTTTGATCATAAATTAAGTGTTGTGTGTGTAACATAGCCGGTATATTCAAGAAAATATAAAGTCAGGTGAACGGATTTCGGAAAATATGCTTAAACTGGTTTATTCCAATTACAATAATGGTGAATCCGCCAGAGAAATCGCTAAAATTCGCTAAAATCACCTCTCAAAAGCTGAGAACTGTATACAACATCATTTACCGACCAAAATCGTTACCGCACCAATAAACAGGAGAATGGTTAAAAAAATTCACGAAAGACACCAAAGCAGCACCAGAAATTTGCTTTTTCTAATTAAAAAATATTTTGGAGTAAGTGTGTCACATGGAAAAGTCAGAATAGGCAACATAATAACAAGCCTTCATCACGAGTAACTAGGTAAAAACCATTGCGCTCCCAGCACAATATATAGAAACTATTCGGACTTGTTACAGACAACTTTTGAAGCCATCTTTAGTATTGGGATTAACGTCATTCATATCGTATTTTGCTGATTAGGCTAAAATTATGTTGTACTATCATGACGGACCTCAAAAAGTATTCGGAAAACTGTCAGTTATGGTATGGGGTTGTATATCAAGCAGTGACGTTGGTAACATCCAGATTTTGAAGGAAATTATCAAAGATGAGGTTTATTTAGATATTTTAAAAAATCACTTAACCAACAGCGTCAAGAAATTTAGGGCAGTTGACTCCGAAAATTCAAAAAAAAAAAAATCTATATAATTACTACCAAGGCAACGACCCAAAGCACAATTTATGTAGGATTTGGTTCCTATAGTAACTTTTATGAAATACAATATTTTCTGAGAGTTCTGAAGAGTGGACTTTCCCCCCACAAAAGTTGCGCCGCCGTAACAGGGCCTTCAAGTACAACTTTTGGAAAGAATTTCAAAACGATTCGCGATGAGCTGTTAAACTGCAATTTTCCTACATTTTGTGTTGGAGGTACCCAAAAGGCTGGACCGATATAGTCCATTTTCCAACCTGATGCATGACTAGAAATAATACGATGTGTAAAGTTTGGACCAATCAGAAACTTCTTGCGGGAGTTATCTTGTCACTTTTCCACTTTAGTTGTTGCCAAGGTTTCTTGGAGCTTTTAAGACATTATCTCAGGAAGTATGGACTTGTCCCCGGCAAAATTTGTACCGTCGTAAAGGGGCCGTAAAGACAAACTGCTGAAAAAATTTCAAATCGATCTGAGAGGAGCTCTTAAAATTCACTTTTTCCGAATTTTGTGTGGAACCCGTTTTATGCCTGGAACTAATATTAAAAAAAAAAAAAAAACATTGTTCCACAACATCCGGTACGGGACAAGGGAGACTTCTCTCATATCAATGAGTGCACGCCGATTCATATTAGCTCAATGATATGGGACCTACTGTTTATCGCCGAGTCCGAACGGCGTGTCTAAAGACACCACTTGTAGAGAAGTTTTACAAGGCTGAAATACTCAGGAAATGTCGCCACCATTACTGAGGGGTATTTCGCCACCGTTGAAAAATGTTTGATGTTGCCTGGCCGGGGAATCGAACCACCGAACTTCTGTGTGCAAGGCGGGCGTGCATACCATTGCACCACGGTGGCACCCTGGAACTAATATTACCATATGCAAAATTATGACCCATTAGGTTACTCCCTTCGAGAGTTTTCATGCGCACCATTTTAGTGACAATTGTTGAAATTTTGTGGGGAAGGTACCGGAAGTAGTGGACCTCCGATATGGTCCATCTACGAACTTAAACTAAGTTTGAAAAAAATGTCGAATGCCAATTTTTTACCCGATCGGTGGCTTCTTTCGGGAGTTATCGTGCGCACCAGCTAGCCAGCCGGACACTCTTTAGCCCAATGACTGAGGGTATACTATACAAATTTGACTTTAAAATAGAAATTATTCTTTCGCAATTAAATGGAACAGAATAACTATCCGTCATTATAGTCTATGTTTTTGGTGCGGCTCTTATAACTTTTTCTCTGAAAACATTTTGTAGATTAAAGTTATTTGCAAATCTTTTGTAATTTATTGATTCTGTAAAATCTAATCGAATTTTGATTAGTTGTGATAAATGTTAAAATATATTTCCCGATTTCCCGGGAAAATCCCGTAACCAAGGAACCGAGAATTCCCGGGATTTCCCTACCCAAACCCTAGCACCAATAGTCGGCGTTTGAAGCATTTTCTTATCGTTCGGCCAATATCTGGCACTCCTTTCTACAGGTAGCTCACCAGTCATTTTAGTTGATCACCGTAAGCATTTTTGGAGCTTTTGAACTATTAGGAAACATAGACTTGTCCAGAAAAACAATATATCGCTGTAAACTGGACCGCAAAGATAGATATTATCCTCGATCAGACCTTAATCTTCACGCTTGGAAACAATTGTACGCAAATCTGTTACTCAATTAACATACGAATTGAGTAACAGATTTGAGTACAGTTGTTTCCAAACGTGCAGATTATCTCAAGAAGTATGGACTTGGCCCAAAACATGGGTCTCTCGTAAAAGTGACTGCGATCTGAAAATGTCCACGGACTAGACTTTTGCAACAAAATTTTGGGCATGTACTCTAAAAAGGTGACCGATATTCGAATCTGTTTTAAATACAAAATGATCTAAGTTTGGACCACATTCGGTGATCAGTTCGAAAGTTATCGTGCGCATACTGGAGGTCCAAAATCTTTATTTTAATGAGACACATTATTGATCGTACAGCCTAAAGGCTGAGATTATAAAAATGTCTAGGGTATGATTAGTCAGAATTACTGGGAACGAGGTCAATATTAAATCAGTACAGCAACATTTCGCCTATTGAATGATTTTGTATTTGAAACATACAAAAAGCTCATAAACACTTTTTGAAGACTAAATCGAATCTATCTACCTTTCTATCCATACAGCTTTCTATTTTTTCCCAAAATCTGTGACGGTGTCCATCAAACATTTTTTTAAACAACAACCGAACAATGAATATAAAGAAATTTTGTGATGATATGACATGTAACATATTCGAATAATTCAGTCAATTCCCAGTGATATGTCGTCTACAATGCCAATCAAAAAAAGAAAGAGAGACTTCATTATCAATTATATGGATTTGTATGGGCCGCCTATCTAAACATATTTTTTCCAATCATATTTTCATTTTTCTTCCTTTCTTTTTGTCTCGTTGTTGGTTTTTCCATTTTTGCACTGTCATAATTCATTTGTTCGACATTGTCTGTATAAATAATGGAACAAAATAATAAAGAAAGAGAAACATTCAAAGTGATCGAGACAGTCCAACAGGGGGAGAGAGTGAGAGAGCGATCAATAAAAAATCAAACGTATTAATGAATTATGAAAAATGATTTTCATTGCGCACGCGTGCCATCTGTCAAATATATTTAAAATGTCACTATTTCTAACATTGCAGTCATTGGATGATTGTCCGTCTTTCCGCCGGCTGGCATATGCTTGCCTTCCTGTCCATGAAGCATGCATGCATGTATGTTTGTTTGTCAGTTCGTTCATTCTGTTGGGTGTTTTAATATGAAATGTATACCTTTTTAATAGAAATCAAATTCTCATAAATGTGCCACGCTAATAAACAATTTTGATTTATGATCGCATACACGTACTGCTTGCTTGCTGCCTGCATTGGTTGCTCCACTCTGCCGCTTGCCACGGCTCCCAAACCATTTGCCCAATCATCAACAAAAAACGAAAAGTTAGTTGAATGTGGCATATGGACTCATATGTCCGTATCTTTTGAATGTATCACTCGATATTTTTTTTCGTTTAGAATATTCCATTGCCCGTGAGCACCCATAAAAAAACACGTCATAGAACAAAGTACGAAACTTGCCGCCAAAGTATTTTCTGAGCTTGTGTTACCAAAAATAGAAGGCGTAATTTTGTTAAAGAGTCATTGCAGGAAAATATGCCATGTCATGACACAAGGTGTTGATTTGTAGCCGATTTAATAAAAATACTTCACTGCACTCGTGGCCTATTCTTCTTACAATGAGAGAGACTAAATGCATTTGTAGTTATTTACATAAATGTCGTATCAAATTGTTGATCGCATTCAATTTGAGATGTTGTTATTCTATTCTTGAATATAAGGTCTGACAGCCATGGTTGATATATGATTTGCTGATTTATTTGTTGTCTTAAATGTCAGCCAAATGATATGACTCCATCCATTTGATGGATAGATCAAACAGGCGTGAACTTAGTCATGAAAATAAAAATAAGTTTTACAACATTAACAATTTTTGTATGCTTTAATTAGTTTCATAAATTTCAATTAACATACGTAATTTAAATTTGGTAACAATAGGTTTCTATTTAACTATTATTAGCAGGTAAAAAAGAATCAGCCTTCTTTTAAGACAGTAAAAAGCAGTTCGCCTAGTGTCCATAAATGTGCAATAATGAGATTCTTAATATAAAAAATAGCAATTATCAAGTAAAAAAGTATCATAGACAGAGATATACCTTTTTCTTTTGTTATTTTAGGAGTCATATATCGCACCCACTAGTCATTTCAGTGGGTCATTGTATAACTTTTGGACCAGTATGCCAGGAAGCAAGGACTTGTCCACGGAAAACATATTATCGCTGTTAAGAGGACCACAACGAACAGACCCTACACTGCACTTAGACACTAATGTTAAACTTTTGTGGGGGAGGTAACCTAAGGAGAGGACCGATATGGGCCATTTTATAAGTAAAACTAAATTTGGACAAAATATTAGGGTATCCAATTTTGGACCAAATTGGCTGTCTCGTTCAGGAGATATCGTGCATACCATTTTAGTGAAATTTTGTTAATATTGGGGGGAAGTACCGGAGGTTGTGGACCGGTATTGCCCATCTTCGAAATGAAACTAAGTTTGGACAAAATATGACGAAGGCCAAATTTTTGTCTAAATCAGTTGATCACCTCGAGAGTTATCGTGCTCCCCAGCCACTACATATGGTGCTACGAGTATAAGAATTTTTTTTACACCTTTCGGACTGTTTTCTCAAGAAGTATGGACTTGCCCCTAACAAAACTTTTACAGTCGTTACTGAGGCAACGAATGCAAGTTGCTTCAACAAACATCAAAGTGATTCGAGAGCCGGCCTTAAAGTGAACATATCGGAAATTTTGTGTGGGAGGTACCCGAAGGAGCGGACAAATATAGTCTATATTCGAACCTGATCTATAACTGGTAGATATATTAGTAAGTGTAGAGCCGGAATCGGTCATTCCTTTCAAGAGTTATCATGCTCACAATTTTTCTGAACATTTTTGAATTTTTGTGTGGGAGGTAACTGAAGGAGTGGGCCGATATGGCTTATCTTCGTACTTAAAATAAGTTTCAACAAAATATTACGAAGGCCAAATTTTGGATCATATCCGTTCGAGACTTATCTTGCGCTCCAACCACTACACACGGTGTCATAGGCGTTTTTTGCACCTTTCAGGCTATTTTCTCAGAAAGTATGGACTTGTCCCTGATTGGACTTGTACCATCGTATAGGGAGCAGTGAACAGTAGTGCTGCAACAAAAATCAAGGCGATTCGAGAGTAGGCCCTAGACTGAACTTATTCGAAATTTTGTGTGGGAAGTATCCGAAGGAGGAAGCCGATGAAGTCCATATTGGAACCTCATCTAAGTCCGGTGGAAATTTCACGATGGGAATAATATGGACCAAATCGGTTGCTCCCTTCACGAGTTATCGTTCGTACAAATTTTCCTAACATCGTCGAACATTTGTCGGGGACGTACCGGAATGAGTGGACCGATATAACCCATCTTCGAACTTAGACTAAGTTTGTACAAAATATTACGAAAGCCAAATTTTGTACCGAATCGGTTGATCCGTTCGATAGTTATCGCGCGCTCCAGCCAGCCAGACAGACAGACGGACGAACATGGCTAAATCAACTCCAAATTGTCTGAAACGGATTTCATCCAAACATACTTGGGGTCTAAAACCATTATTTCGACGAGGCACATTTTCCCGTATTAATGTGTATATACCCTCGTTAGCACAAATGCTGAAGATATAAAAAACGTTAAGTTCGGCCGAGCCGAACTTTTTATATGCTCCACCATAACATTTTCAGAACGAAAATGGAAAAATTATTTTGTGACTAAGGATAGCCCAAATATGGGTCAGCAAATGTATGTGAAAATGCCTTCAAACTGGCGGCACTTTTATACATATGTGGACTATATCAAAACATGGGCTTATAATGACAATTTTTAATGGAGAAATTTTGTAACCACGGGGACTTTAACTGTTGAACTAGAATCAGGGGGTACCGTCATATGAGGACTATATCGAAACATGGAATTATGTTGACAATCTTTAGTAAAGAGATATTGCTACCACTGGGAATTTCAAAAGCCAAATTACAGATAGTTCTGTTAAATATTGTAGCTAACATCATCAAAATTCCGATAATCGGAAGGTGTCGTTATATGGGGACTATAGGAAAACATGGACCTATGTTAACTATTTTCGGAGAAGATGTTTTATAATCACTGGGAACCTCAAATTTCCAGTTACATGTAGTTCGGTCGAAAAATGTAACTAAAATCCTCAAAATAGCGAAAATCGGAAGGCTATACCAAAACATGGGCCTATGTTAAATATTTTTTGGTGGAGATGTTTTGTGACCATTGGGAACCTCTAATTACAGATACTTCGGTCCAATTACTGGTACTTCGGTTAAAAAAATATTGCTAAAATCCTCAAAATGTCAAAAATCAGGAAGAACCGCTGTACGAAAAGATGGAAATATGTTGACAATTTTTGGTGGAGAGGTGTTGTGACCGCTAGGAACCTCAAATGTCAGATTATAGCTTACTTACTTAGTAAGCCCATTACAGAACATTTGTTCCGTAAGCCGAACTCAAAAAAGATCTCGGTATTCCATCTCTTTTTCCACTTGTTCGCTCCATCGAAGCCTTGACCTGCCAGTTCTGCGTGTACCGCCATGTGGCCCGTATTTAAACGCCTTTTTAGCGGATTCTTCATCGCCCATTCTTATGATATGGCCTAGCCAACGCAATCGTTGCATCTCGATACGTTTAACTATACTGATGACGTTGTGTAGAAGATACAGCTCGTGGTACAGCTCGAAGAATTTTTCTTTCAAACCCATTAAGCACTGCCTTATCTGCATGCGCAAGTATTCAGGCTTAGGGACCATACATTAGCACAGGTAGTATCAGTGTTTTGTAAAGCGTTGTTTTTGTTTGACGAGATTTGGCCTTGTTTTTAAACTGCTTTAAACTCCCAAATTAGCATCTGTTGGTCTACACAATTCTGGGTACTCGTTCTTTCTGCCAGATGGTGCTAACTAGCTGATGCTTACACCTTATCAGCGTGTCGCCTCCGGTTTTGAACAACTCGGCTGGTAAGCCATCGGCTCCTACTGCCTTATTATTCTTTAGCCGTTTTATTGCTGACTTTACCTCATCTTGGTTGGGCGGTATACATTCAATACCATCTTCTGGGATTGGTTCTGTGGTATCTTCGTCGTCTTCGCAACTATTGGAAATCAACAGTTTGGAAAAATGCTCTTTCCATATCCAGAGCTCACTATATGTATCAGTTACCAAATTACCTTGCTGGTCTCTACAGGAGGAAGTGCCTGTACCAAAGCCATCAGTTTGATGTTTTACTCTTTGGTAGAACTTTCGGACTTCATTTTGGCTCCTGTACATATCGATTTTTTCACACTCTCGCTTTTCCATTTCTCTCTTTTTACCTCTCTCGTGCACTACGCGTTGCTACTGATTGTAGGGTAGCACTATATGCCGCATTTTTCTCTTCGGTAGCAGCAAGGCACTCCTGGTCATACCATGGATTCCTCGGTGGAAGTCTCTGGTATCCAAGTATGAATTTTGCGGCTGTTTGCATGGAGTGGGCAATACTTTGCCATTGTGCTGATGTGTTATCGGGACGAGGAGTGCTTTGATTAAGTAACTGTGGCTATCTGTTGTGATAGCAGCTTACCGATGTCTAACTTTCGTGTTGTGTCTGTTCGTGCTTTATTTGCAACGTTTAGACGGGTACGTACTTTTGCTGCAACAAGGTAGTGGTCCGAATCAATGTTTGCGCCTCGGAACGATCGTACATCCAACACGCTAGATGAATGTCTTCCATCTATCACAACATGATCAATTTGATTACTTGTTCTTTGATCTGGAGACAGCCAGGTGCCCTTATGAATATCGAGATCATTAAATCTGGTACTGGGAGTGGGAACATAAGCGCAAATAAAACTGATGTTGAAGAATTTAGCTTTTATTCGAATTGCATCAAGTCTTTCATTCACAGGGGTGAAGCTGGATACCAGATGTTTTAGTCTCCGACTAACTACAAATCCGCAACCAAACTCATGCTTTACGTCATGGCAGCTATAATACAGAGCGTCACCTTTAGGTGTTGTTGTGACGCCTTTCCCAATCCATCGTATTTCCTGTATGGCAGTATGGCCAATGCGAAGACTGCACCTTTTCTATAAAGAGTGCGAACATTCCAGGTGCAGACTGGCAGATCATGGTCCTTAAAACGTTTGCGGGGGTCGTCAACTTTTACTAACTCTGCGCCAAACCCAAGTTTTTAATGTTCTTATAGGCGAACGCGTGGCACATTTTAGCCCACTTCCTTTAACGAGTGTTAAAGGCAGCTAGCCCTTGTGACACCACGGGGAGGTCAGTGTCCAATTGAGATGAGAGAGGGACCAAGACAAATCGTGGACTTTGCCATGTTAAAGACGGTCAGGACCGTTTCTTGGTATCTTTCATCCCCTACGTCAGCATTTTTACCATTTCTAACTGGATCATTGCTGCTTTTATTTTACTCATTGAGGGTATACCTGATTTTATATGTTCCCTTGGACTATTGTTGGGGTGGCGTTGAACGGTGTCGTTATTTAACTATGTAGCTGGTTCAGCATTTCAATTTAGGATACCCCAAAGTGTTCCCTCCTTCTTTTAAGCTAGACGTGTAAGACTTAAGAATAATTCCTTTTTTCTTATGGCTCTAATTAATAATTGTTCCACAAACATCCCATACGGACAAGGGAGACTTCTCTCATATGAATGAATGCACCCCGAATCGCATTAGCTTAATTATATGAGTCCTACTGTTTATTGCCGGGTCCGAAAGATGTGTCTTACGATATCACTTGTAGAGAAATTTTACATGGCTGAAATACCCAGGAAATGCCGCCAACATTACTGGGGGTATTTTGCCATCGTTGAAATTTTTGATGTTGCCTGGCCGGGGAATCGATTCAACGACCTTCAGAGTGCAAGGCAGGTTTGCATACCATTGCACCACGGTGGCTCTAATTACTGCGCAATATTTTTTGGGTAAGTCCGTTCTTCGAAAAAAAATTTCTGTGACTAACAAAATTGATTGGTGGACAGCAAAGACGTACGTTAGTTTTTAGAAGGTCAAATTATAGCAGGTGAAAAATCATTAATATCCATAAAAAATAATTTTCAGGTATATGTGCCACACTGGTGAAAGCTACTACCCAACTTTTATAACGTAACGTGAGTTCAATGATGTCCACCACCGAATTTAGGCAGTTCTCTTTTTGCGCATTTCAATTACCACTTAAACAACATGTATCTTAATTATTTTTGATATTAACAACATCAGCGAAAAAAAGTTGATTAAATAAAATATTTATGCAGAAGTAGTGTATCACATGAATGTGTTGACATGATTTTGTGACACATGATCTTCACAAGAAATGCCAGAAAAACGAAAAAAACAACAATCCGCAGAAAAAAATAACACTACTTCATACAGTTCAACTAAACGGCTACATGAACAAATGACAATAATAAAATGTCATGTGTTTCCAACGGAACTTTTTTCCAAAAGGGGTTCATTTTATAATTTTTCCATAAAAAACAGATAAAGTGAATAACAGGATAGCTGGAGGACTGGCGGCCTAACAGACCGACAAACAGTCAGGCTGAATGAAGAAAACAATAACCATTTTACGCCATTTTTCAATTTACCCGGAAGTTGTTTGTTTTCCATTTTTTGTCAATTCCGCATGTTGTTGTTTTTTTGTTTCTTCATTTCGTTGTAGTCCTACGGTTCTACCCCTCCTCCTCGTATAGGTAAAAAATAAAGTTCTGCAAAAAACAACACAAACTGCCACTTTGCTGCTATGGAGAAGAGTACGACAATATTCATCCACTTGTAATCCAAAAGTGTAAGTCCTTGTCATGTTTGTGTCAACACTGCTGACATTTGAATGAAATTTTAAATATTAAATACACACATTCATACATGACTGTATGTCATTGAATATGTAAGTTTATTTTTGTTCGACTTGAACAAGCTGTTGTAAATACTCGTGCATATTAATGTAGGTATGTATGGACGGTTGTAGATATACTCTTCTATGTATAGATATGTGGAATATGTTGCAAAACTTTAGAATATAAAATAACTATGTATGTATTTAATGAATGTTGATAAAGGACTATGAATAGGGAGGAAGGTAGTTTTTGAAGAATGTCAAATCTTTGCTTTACTAAAAATACGAAATATTCTATAAAAATTACATCTAACAGTCTAATGTAGATTTTGTGCTGATGTGGAGGATATAACATACCAAACCTCATTGTCCTTTAAGAGGTAAAAGGTTATGACCTATATGGACACTTATTTCGATGGCACTGACTTCTTCCTGGTGTAAAATGGTTGATTGCCTCTGACAACAGTTAAATGAAGTAACAACATTTTCAGATCTCTTCGCCACTATTAGGCAAATTTTGAAATGATGTTTTCTAAAACACATATTTACAGCCTACAGATTTTAGAAAAAACGCGACTAAAACTTTCAAAATTGCAAATATTTTGGGACTACTTCAAATGTCGATACCCGCCAATTACAGTTAAAAACAATTTGTTAAGATTTTACTAAGAAGCAGCAAAATCGGTGAAACCAATAAAAACAAGCTTTATGTCAGGATATGTTTCCTATATCTTAATTAGTTTCCTTTCTACACACAGAAAAATATATGTTAGAAATATGTTTGGATCCAACCAAATATTTGTTTGGGACTGGTTGCAAACAAATATATGTTAGGGTCCAAACATAATTTGTTTGAGTCCAAACAAATATATGTTTGCAACATTTTGTAACATATCTCAAATTTATTTGTTTAGGTACCAACATATTTTTTATGTTAGAACAGCCAGATCATCCATATACGTTAACGTGACTACATAATACGTGTACTGATAATGAGAATAACAAACAGTCGTCGTTGAGCAGCCGACAAGTAAACATGTGCATGGATGTACGCATACTTTTAGTGGGGACACTGAACAAAATCGAACACACCCGCCACATGTTTACTGGTCGCAGTTCTAACAACCACTGAATGCTAATACAAACTTTCTTGTGATTCTCTCACTACTTTACTCTCTTTTTTATTTTGAGCATCAATGTGTTAGAACAAATTTTTTATGGGTGGAGAGAGGATGTTTGTCAAAGAGAGTAACAACAGTGCTCTCGCGGCTGCGGAATGATGTTTTATAACGGTGGTGCTCAAATATTTTGTGCAATAGTCTCTCTGGGCGAACCATTCCTTTGCTAAACCACGGCAGATGAGAAAAAATGAGAACATATGTTGTTGTTGTAGTCACGTTAACGTATATGGGTGATCTTGGCTGTTTTATAATAAAGAGCTGTGTGTATGTTATAATAGAAGACGTAGAAGCGAAGAAGGGGGCTTGGTGGCGTGTATGCGTCAAACACGTGTGTTTCTTGCTTTGTTGTTAACCAACGTAGCAAGCGAAGAGGAAAAGAAAAAATGGTATGAATTATCTTGTTCTTTTTTCATCAGTTTTTTAAATACCATCGTACCATACATACAGACGGTACAGTGAATGAATAAATCAGTGTTTTGTGTTTTCTTAAAGAAATTGTGCTTTTTAGTTAATAAAATGCCCAATACATTAATTTATTGGACAAAGAAGAAATCACATTTAATATTGGTAATTATGTACAAACATACATATGTATGTACATTTGAAATATGGTACATCCATATTTATTTATTACATTACATAATCATTTGATTCCAGATGGCGATTCCCCGCTGATGATTTCAACTTTGAGGAAAATGTGTTTTATTTCAAGACAAGGATTAGTGTTCAACGATGTTTTTATATTTTTTTTTTTCTTTTTAAAAGTGTGACTATTTACAAATTGGGTGACGTAGGAGATGAAAGATACCAAGGAACGGCCCAGACCGGCTTTAACATGGCAAAGTCCAGGATTTATCTTGGTCCCTCTTTCATTTCAAGTGGACACTGGCCTCCCCGTGGTGTCACCTGAGGTAGCTGCCTTTAACACCTGTTAAAGGTAGTGAGCTAAAATGTCCCGCGCGTTCACCCATAAGAACGTGAAAAGCTTGGGTTTGGGCGCAGGGTTAGTAACCCCTAGAAAAAGCAGCCTACTATGAAAAAACAAAAGAAAAGAAAAACAAATCCCTCTAAGGTTGACGACCTCCGCAAACGTTTTAAGGACCATGATCTGCGAATCTGCACTTGGAATGTTCGCACTCTTTATAGAGAAGGTGCAGTTTACGCATTGGCAGATGTACTTGAAAAGTACAAGGCCTACATTACTGCCATACAACAACAACACCTAAAGGTGACGCACTGTATTATAGCTGCCATGACATAAAGCATGAGTTTGGTTGCAGATTTGTAGTTGGTCGGAGGTTAAATCACCTGGTCTCCAGCTTCATACCAGTGAATGAAAGACTTGCTACAATTCGAATAAAAGCAAAATTCTTAAAATCAGCTATGCTCCCACTGAAGACAAGGACAAACTGACCAAAGATATATCCTACGAGTGCTTAGAAGAAACATATGACAGCTGTCCCCTGAAATTAAAATTATTCTATGCTATTTTAATGCCAAAATTGGAAAGGAAAATATCTTTGGCCCAACAGTCGGAAAATTCTGTATCCACAGTGAAACATCTGACAATGGTATGAGGCTGATAGACTTCGCAGCGGCAAAAAACATGGTAGTTAGCATCAACAGATTTCAACATCTCGACATCCATAAGGGCACCTGGCTGTCTCCAGATCAGAAAACAAGAAACCAAATTGATCACGTTGTGATAGATGGAAGACATTCATCGGTAAGCTGCAATCACAACAGATAGCCACAGCATATTCCACTCAACTAGCCCAATTGCTTAATCAAAGCACTCCTCATCGCGATAACATATCAGCGCAATGGCAAAGTATTGCCCACTCCATGAAAACAGTCGCAAAATCCATACTTGTATACCAGAGGCCTCCATCAAGGAATCCATCGTATGATCAGGAGTGTCGTGCTGCTACCGAAGGAAAAAATGCGGCATATAGGGCTACTTTACAATCCGTAGCAACGCGCAGCGCACGAGAGAGATATCGTGAGTAAAGGAAAGAGGAGAAACGTCTTTTCCGCAGAAAAAAGAGGGAGATGGAAAAGCGGAAGTGTGAAAAAACCGAGATGTACAGGAAACAGAATGAAGTCCGAAAATTCTACCAAAGAGTCAAGCATCAAACTGATGGCTTTGGTACAGGCATATCCTCCTGTAGAGTCCAGCAAGGTAGTTTGGTAACTGCTACAGATAGTGTTCTTAAGATATGGAAAGAACATTTTTCAAAACTGTTGGTACCCAATAGCAGCGAAGACGACGTAGATACCACAGAACCAATCCCAGAAGATGGTATTGAATGTATACCGCCCAGCCAAGATGAGGTAAAGACAGCAATAAATCGGCTAAAGAATAATAAGCCTGCAGGAGCCGATGGCTTACCAGCCGAGCTGTTCAAAACCGGAGGCGACACGCTGAAAAGGTGTATTCATCAGCTAGTTAGCACCATCTGACAGGAAGAACGAATACCCGACGATTGGAACCTGAGTATCCTGTGCCCCGTCCATAAGAAAGGAGCTAAGACTGTATGCTCTAACTATAGGGGGTTAAGTCTTGTCACTATCGCCTACAAGATAGTGTCAGGGATATTGTGCGAACGACTAAAGCCAATGGCGAACGAGATAATTGGACCATACCAATGCGGCTTTAGACCTGGCAAGTCCACCATTGACCAGATATTTACCCTGCGGCAAATCCTGGAGAAGATCCAAGAGATGCAGCTCGACACCTACCACCTTTTTGTCGATTATAAAGCAGCCTTCGACAGCCCGCTGCGTTCAAAGTTATTCCAAGCCATGCGAGAATTTGGTATCCCCGCAAAGCTCGTCCGGCTTTGTAAAATGACTTTAACTGACACGAGGTCCTCCGTTAAAATAGGAAAGAACCTCTCCGAAGAGTTTTGTACCAAAAGAGGTTTCAGACAAGGAGACAGCATTTCGTATGATTGCTTCTACATCCTGCTGGAAAAGGTTATACGAGAGGCAAACTTCAAAAAAAAAAAAAAGTGGCACAACCTACACCAATAGCCATATGTTACTTGCTTATGCTGATGATATAGACATCATGGGACGATCAGTAAAAGAAGTAACTGATACCTTTATGAAGGTCGAAGGATAATCTGCTAAAGTGGGTCTGGCGGTAAACGATGAGAAGACCAAGTTGATGGTGTCGACGTCCATTGAGATCGGACCAACTGTGGAAGTTGGTTCCTATATTTTTGAGGTAGTAAAAGACTTCGTCTACCTCGGCACCTTCGTAAACACAACAAACCACATCAGTTGTGAAATAAGAAGAAGAATTGTATTGGCCAACAGATGCTATTTTGGTTAAAGTAAGCAGTTTAGAAACAAAGCCACATCTCGTGAAACAAAAATAACGCTCTACAAAACACTGATACTACCCGTGCTGATGTATGGCTCCGAAGCCTGGGTACTTGCGCAAGCAGACATGGCAGTGCTTGGTGTGTTTGAGAGAAAAATTTTTCGAAAGATCTACGGACCAATCTGCGTTGACGGTGAATATCGACGTCGCATGAACCACGAGCTGTATCTGCTATACAACGACATCAATATAGTTACACGTATCGAGATGCAGCGATTGCGTTGGCTTGGCCATATCATAAGAATGAGCGAAGATGAACCCGCTAAAAAGGCGTATAAATACGGACCGCTTGGCGGTGCACGCAGTATTGGCAGGCCAAGGAATAGATGGCGCAAACAAGTGGATGAAGAGATGAAAAGGCGCGGTATTCCAGAGTGCGAAGCAACAAATAGAGAGAATTGGAGATCTTTTCTTAGTTCGGCCTATGGAACAAATGTTCTATAATGGGCCAGCTAAGTAAGTAAGTAATATAAAGATGAAATGTCGTATATAGATGACAGTGAACCGGATTCAAAACTTTTCCGGAATAATAAAGCGGATACTCAAAGTCGAAGAGAAAAAAATTGGCGCAGATTAGATCCATGTTACCGTATTGGATGGGGATGGAAATCGGTCCACCCTGTCGCAGTCCACAAAGAACCCAACTAAATTCTTTGAACTATTTTCACGGACGAGATTCTCGAGCATATTATTATAAAATCTAAATTATATGCTCTTCAGAAATGTGATGAGTAAAAAGTGGGTATTGACGAAATTAATGTTTTTATTGGTATTGGTAGGATATTCTATATATCCCCAGAGACGTCGGTTTATATGATGGGCCTGTTAGTGGCTGCTTACAGGACAAAAATGCGAAAACACAAACAGTGGTGCAATTTCGTCAATTTTCTGGACATTTCTGTGGTCATGCATGGATATTAATGAAAATGTGTACCCATATTATCCATATTGTACTAACTTACTAACTTCCCACCGGTATATAGCCACATAATGTTTGGAAAGATATGGATTGCCTTCCTCCAGAAGTTAATTGCTTTCAATACATGTTAACTTGATAATACTCGTTACGACATAAAATATCACATTATTGACCTCAATCCAACCCAAAAATTATGTGCTTATTGCAGTCAAAAGAGTAAATTAATTTGTCGCAAATGCAACAAACAACGTCAAACCAAGAACAGTAATAAAATATATCACACGCTAACTGTTCCCACTGCATAGCGTCCGATATAACGGACGGTCTGTAAAACCTAAGATAATTTATAAATGATAAGTTGTTTAAATTGTTTATTTCTTTTATTCTCATCTAAAACAAACAATAAGTTTGCATTACATTTGTCGGGGAACTTCATGCATAAATGGGTTAATATACGAAAGGAAATTAATTGTTCCTATTTACATTAATATAGTGAGTGGTGAAGGGTATAAAAAGTTCGACCCGACCGAACTTAACGCCGTTCTTACTTATATTTTGGCTCGCTACCCTTAACGACACCAGAGCCAATATGAGATGAAAGAGGGACCAAGATTAGTTCTGGATTAGTTCTTTACCATCTTAAATCCAGTAAGAACAGTTCCTTGGTATATTTCATATTCTACGTCACCCAATACGGATTCAACAACATATATTATTTATACATATACAGACTTCGCTCTATCTTTTGCATTGCTTCAAATGAATTCGACAAAGATAGGATCTTTTCTTAGCATTTGAATGAATTTCATGATAGATTAATAATTATATTAATTATTGATTAATAATTATATTGATTAAAATTAGCATTTCATTTTCTCACAAATATATTCTTATATTTATTTTTTTAATCTCCTTAATTTAAAATATTCCCAATATTAGCCATTTTAAGCACAATTCAATTGCTAATGACATTTGGAAAAAACAATTTGCAATGTGCTAACGATGTTAGTTAGTCATCATTGCGGACCCAATATATGTACGTATGTATATGTACATATATATGTTCATCTGTAGATTGCACTAAGTGTATTTTAATTAAGGCATCATTTGAATTTTTAATTGGCAAATATTTAATTGTTGAATTTCAAAACAACAAAGGTAACAACATCTAAAAAAGATTTTTGTTAAATTAACAACAAAATTAGCAAGAAATTAATATAAGAATTACTAATTAGTAGCAGCGGCGATATGAAATCCAATCAACTCAGAGAAAAGAGCTTTAAATGATTAATTTCAAAAATTAGCTAAATGGAACAGTCGTGGTGGGGCCCCCTCTACAAAAACATTTGACCCTCACCTTCGACATAATCAAATTGATTCTCACCACATACAACCACTAGTTCATGCCACTAAACTTAGAATGTTATCTGTTAATCAGTCGGTCAGCCAGTCGTACCAAAGATTTGGAATGCAGAATTTATGTAAATTATTTTGTTCGTTAATTTGGTTATCTTTTTGAGTTGTTTTGTTTTTGTCAGGCAAAACATCTTCAAACTTAATGATCTTTGCTGTCTTGTCTATATTCTTAGGTTTTTAAGTAATGCTAGGCAGCAAACTTGATTATTTTTTAGTTATTTATATTAGTTACAACATTATATAGATACCTCTATTAATTATGCATTCAGAAAAATTGAATTTTTTATACGAAACAAACAGCAACAAACAGTGACTATTGTTACGAATGTATTTGAAAGATGACGATAAGTTTGTTTGGAAATTTATGAATTTTGTTTGCGCTTACATTGAAAGTGTTAAAATATTTGTGATGTTTTGAAACACACATATTTTTGTGTTGATGTTATGCCTATCAATATACGCATAATATTTGATATCGTAAATAAAATAATAAAATCTTTATCTAATTTTAGTTCAGTAACCCATTTTTTGTATGCGAAATTATTGGTGCCGTCGATATACTTGTAGATATGTTTATTGTTAAAAGTCATATGGAATTTGCTACAAGAAAAACGTTTTCTATCAATTTTAAAGATCCATTCCATTTCAATTAATGGAGTTTTCTATCAAACTGTTGTCAATCTTATCAATTTTATTCGCGAAGTATTCTGACTTTGGGGATGAAAGATACCAAGGAACGGTCCTGACCGACTTTAACATGGCAAAGTCCTGGATTTATCTTGATCCCTCTCATCTCAAGTGAACACTGACCTCGCCTTGGTGTCACCTGGGGTAGTTGCCTTTAACACCCGTTAATGGTAGTGAGCTAAAATGTGCCGTGCGTTCATTTACAAGAACACTTGAGTTTGGGCGCCGGGTTTGTAACCCTCCCCTAGAAAAAAAACAGCCTACTATGAAAAAATAAAAGAGAAGAAAAACAAATCCCTCTAAAGTTGAGGACCCCCAAATGTTTTATGGACCATGATCTGCGAATCTGCACTTGAAATATTTGCACTCTTTATAGAGAAGGTGCAGTTTACGCAACAAAACTTAGGCCGCCATCAGACCATCTGCTTTTTCACATGTATGTAGTCACTTTGGGTATACTAATATACAGAACAGCTGATACCATACATGTGAAAAAGCAGATGGTCTGATGGCGGCCTTAAAAGTGACGCACTGTACTATAGCTGCCATGACACGAAGCGGATTTGTAGTTAGTCGGAAGTTAAAACATCTGGTATCCAGCTTCACTCCAGTGAATGAAAGACTTGATACGGATAAAGGCAAAATGCTTCAACATTAGCCTTATCTGCGCTCATGCCCCAACCGAAGACAAGGACGAACAGACCAAAGATATATCCTACGAGTGCTTAGAAGAAACATATGACAGCTGTCCTGTCCATGACGTTAAAATTATTCTAGGCGATTTTAACGCCAAAATAGGAAAGGAGAATATCTTTGGCCCAAAAGTCGGGAAATTCAGTCTCCATAGTAAAATATCTAACAATGGAATGAGGCTGAGAAGACTTCGCAGCGACAAAAAACATGGTAGTTAACAGTACCAGATTTAAGCATCTCGATATTCATAAAAGCACATGGCTATTGCCAGATCAAAAAAGAAGAAATCAAATTGATCACGTTGTGATAGATGGAAGACATTCATCGGATGTGCGTTCGTTCCGAGGAGCAAACACGGACTCCGTTCACTACCTTGTTGTAGCAAAGGTACGCACCAGATTAAATACAGCAAATAAAGTACGAACAGACACAACACGGAAGTTGGACATCGGTAAGCTGCTATCACAACAAATAGCCACAGCATATTGCACTCAACTGGCCCAACTGCGTAGGCAAGCACTTCTCGTCCCGATAACATATCAGCACAATGGCATAATATTGTCCACTCCATGCAAATAGCCGCAAAATCAGTACTTGGATACCAGAGACCTCCACCAAGGAATCCATGGTATGATCAGGAGTGTCGTGATGCTACCGAAGAGAAAAATGCGGCATATAGGGCTACTTTAGAATCCGTAACAACGCGTAGCGCACGAGAGCGGTATCGGGAGAAAAGGAGAGAAGAGAAACGTCTTTTCCACAGGAAAAAGAGAGAGATGGAAAAGCGGGGGTGTGAAAAAATCGAGATGTACAGGAGCCAGAATGAAGTCCGAATTTTCTACCAAAGAGAGAAGCATCAAACTGTTGGCTTTGGTACAGACAAATCCTCCTGTCGAGACCAGGATGGTCATTTGGTAACTGATACAAGTAGTGTGCTAAGGATAGGGAAAAAGTATTTTTCCGAACGGTTGGCATCCAACAGTGGCGAAGACGGCGAAGATACCACAGGTCCAATCCCAGAAGATGGTATTGAAGGTATACCGCCAAGCCAAATGAGGTAAAGATAGCAATACACCGGCTGAAGAATAATAAGGCAGCCAGAGCCGATGGCCTACCAGCCAAACTGTTCAGAACCGGAGGCGACACGCTGATAAGGTGTATGCATCAGCTAGTTAGCACCATCTGGCAGGAAGAACGCGTACCCGACGATTGGAACCTGAGCATTCTGCGTCCCGTCCACAAGAAAGGAGATAAGACTGTATGCTCCAACTATGGAGGCATATGTCTTCTCTCTATTGCCTACAAGATAGTATCAGGGATATTGTGCGAACGTCTAAAGCCTATGGTCAATGACATAATTGGACTTTAGACCTGGCAAGTCCATCATTGACCAGATATTTACCCTGCGGCAAATACTGGCGAAGTCCCAAGAGATGCAGTTCGACACCTACCACTTTTTGTCGATTATAAAGCAGCCTTCGATAGCCGACTATGTTCATAGGTATTTCAAGCCATGTCTGAATTTGGTATCCCCGCAAAGCTCATTCGGCTTTGTAAAATGACTTTAACTGACACTCGATCCTCAGTTAAAATATGAAAGAACCTCTCCGAAGAGTTTTGTACCAAAATAGTATCCCTCATGAGGTATTTGGGTAAGATTAATGACTTGGTAGATAGGTTAACGTTTTAAAGGACCTTCGCCGAAGAAGGTCCACCCAAAAATGGTGTTTTGTGCGTATGGCATATTTTGCTCCAAGATTGGCAGCCCGAGAAAGATACCGTCTGATGCGTCCTGGCCAAGTATTACACTAATAACGCCCGGTGTTTCCAGCTTGGTATCTGCCACAGCCTTCTTAGGATAGTTGCGGCGGATGCAACGAAGATCTAGAGCCTGTGTAGGCTCAGTGCGAGGCCGTCTCGAACTAAGGCGCAGTACGGTCGTGAACGTGCGCACGTTATTTGTCGTGGACGTCATCACGACTTTGATTAGGGTAAGAATTTTTGGCTTTTCTCGGGCAAGGGATCTCCAAGGTGTATAGTGCTATCTATAGCTCGAGGATTTATGAGTACGCGAACCTTCAAAGCGGGATCAATTACGCCTGGGCTATACAAAAGGACTTCGGCCGTCATTTTAAGCCAGTAGTGGCGAGTTGAATCAAAAGGGTGAATTAATGTATGGTGAGCAAGACGACAAACGTGGCAACCATCTTGAGCAGGGCAGAATCTGATGACATGGCCCATCCCCAAGCAATTTAAACAAAACAATGATTGCCGAATAAACGTTCGCTTCTTCTCTGGGGACATTTGTAAAAATACTCGACAATGACGTAGGGAGTGCCGTGTATTGCACATAGGGCATTTAAAATTACTGTTATAGTTCATCTGTAAGAGAGGACAAATAGAAATTAGAGCAATATTTCGCATGTGTAAAATATCGAGTAAGACATCATTGGCTAGTGTGCATGGTGGGTTTTATTCCTTACGGGGAAGAAGAACCAGTTTGTGGATAGAGCGCGAAATTATACCACCTTTGGTTTTCAATTCCACTACCCGGACGCGACCGTCCTGACCTTTGTGCAAGGTTACTATTCGCCCAAGACGCCACTCGTTTGGAGCAAGTGAATCGCTGTGGATAACGACTACGTCATTCAGTTGTACATCATCTTGCGCGCTCTTCCATTTGGTGCGTTTGTGCAACTCCCTGACATATATTTAGATTTCCAACGCTGACAAAATTCTTGTGCAATCGCCCTCAATCGACTCCATCGGTTTCGAAGAGATATTTTTGTCCTATAGTCCTCTGGCTCGGCTGGAGAAAGCATGGCCCCGCCAATCAGGAAGTGCCCCGGGGTTAAGGCCCCCAAGTCATCAATACTATTGGACAGTGGAGTAAGAGCTCTAGAGTTTAAACATGCTTCTATGGTTGCCAGAATAGTAGCGAACTCCTCGAATGTATGTCTGATTTGTCCAGACATCTTTACACCAGCCTCCCAAAGCCCACCCATATGCGGAGCTGAGGCTGGTATGAAATGCCGTTGTAATTTCTAAAATCCGTAGCGGGTAACGGCTTCGTCCTTCAGATTTGAGACAGTCTTCATAAAATTGGATCTGATCTCCCTGTCTGCGCCCACAAAGTTCTTGCCGTTGTCAGAGTAAAGGTGGAGTGGGCAACCCCGCCGAGCAACGAAACGGGACAAAGCGGCTAGGAACGCAGAAGTGGAGAGGTCACTCACAGGTTCCAGGTGGATAGCTTTGGTAACAAAGCAAACAAAGAGGCAGATGTACCCTTTTGAGACACGGCAGCCACGACCATTAAAATTCTTAATATCAAAGGGGCCGGCAAAATCCACCCCCGATGTGGAAAAGGGCCTTCCGAAGGTCGTCCTCTCTGGAGGAAGAGCAGCCATTAACTGGGTTTGTCGCCTCTTTTGGGCAAGAACACATTTGGTGCACTGTCGATAATGAGCCTTAACCAGATTCCTGCCCTTCACAATCCAACACTCCAGTCGAGTGGTTGCAAGAGTAAGCTGAATACCTCCGTGATTCGTCCGTTTGTGAGCATCATCAACGTATAGTGCGGCAAAATGGCTCCGATAAGCCAAAATAATGGGATGCCTTTCACTGTATGGTAGAGCAAGGTTAGAACTGAGGCGCCCATTGGCGCGAATTAAATTATCCTTATCCAAAAAAGGATTCAATGACAACAATGGACTACTAGATTCTAGTCTGCGATTCATCGTAAGACAGTCATATTCCGCTGGGAAGTATAATCTCTGAGATAGAGACATCAAGCGGTACCGAGCAAAAGTTATCTCTTCGGGAGAAAGACTAGCACTCTTAAAACAGACACTCTTCTTCACGCAAGGAGACTGCCTTTCATGTGATCTCTTCAACATTCTGCTGGAAATGGTTATGCGAGAGGCAAACGTTAAAAGAAATGACACAATCTAAACCAATAGCCACATGTTACTTGCTTATGCTGATGAAATAGACATCATGGGTCGATCAGTAAAATAAGTAATCGATACCTTTATGAAGGTCGAAAGAGAATCTGCTTATGTGGATTTGGCGGTAAACGGCGAGAAGACCAAAGTGATGGTAACGACGCGCAATGAGTCCATTGAGATCGGACCAACTGTTGAAGTTGGTTCCTACAATTTTGAGGTAGTAAAAGACTTCGTATACCTCGGCACTGCCGTAAACACAACAAACGACATCAGTTGTAAAATAAAATAAGTAAAAAAGTATCAGTCGGCTTTGTCGACAGAGATATACCCTCAGCCTATATGAATCGAAACTTTCATCTACGTACAGAATTTTGTTGTTCTTTTTGGACATTTGAACTTGCCGACAAAAAGTTCAAAATGTTGCGGAGGTACATATATGAAGGAATGGACCGACATAGTCCATTATGGAAGTTGATCTTATTTTGTGGGTCATATCTTTTCGACTGATATAGCGCCCACTAGTCACTATAGTGGGTCATAGTATAACTTTTGGATCAATATGCCAGAAAGCATGGACTTGTCCACGGCAAACATAATCTCGCTGTAAACGGGACCACAACGAACAGCTTGGTATGCATTTCCCACGGATCTTCGAACAGTCCCTAAACATAAATGTTGAACTTTTGTGGAGAAGTTAATCTTTTGGACAAAATATTAGGAGATTAAAAGTTTGGACCAAATTGGTTGCCCCGTTCAAGATATATCGTGCATACCATTTTAGTGACATTTTTTTAAATACACATGGTGTCGTAGTGGTTTTTGGCACCATTCAGCCTTATTTGTCAAGAAGTATGTACTTTCCTCTGAAAATGCTCTTGCTGACGTAAAGGAGGCAGCGTATGCAAGTTGCTTCAACAGAAATCAAAGTGATTCGAGAGCGGGCCTTAAAGTGAATTTTGTCCGAAATTTTGTGTGGGAGGTACCCGATATAGCTTATTATCGAACTAAAATTAAGTTTGGACAACATATTACGAAGCCCAAATTTTGGACCGAATCGGCAGATCCGAGCGAGAGTTATCTTGCGCTCCAACCACTACACTAAGGAAGTATGAAACTTGTACCGTCGTATGGGGGGAAGTGAATACAAGTTTCTACAGCAAAAATCAAAGCGATTCGAGAGTAGGTCCTAAACTGCACTTTTCCGAAATTTTGTGTGGGAAATACTCGAAGGAGTGGACCGATTGAGTCCATATTGGAACCTAATCTAAGTCTGCCAATTTCACGATGTGGATAGTATGGACCAAATTGGTTACTCCCTTCAAGAGTTATCGTGCGCACAACTTTTCCGAACTTTTGTGGAAAGGTACCGGAAGGAGTGGACCGATACAACCCATCTTCGAACTTAAATTAAGTTTGGACAAAATATTACCAAAGCCAAATTTTGGACATAATCGGTTGATCCGTTCGGGAGTTATCGTGCGCTCCAGCCAGCCAGACGGACGGACATTGCTTAATCGACCCCAAATTGTCTGAAACGGATTTCGACCAAACATACTTGGGGCCTAAAACCATTATTTCGATGAGGCACATTTTGCCCGTGTGGAAGTGTATATACCCTCGTTAGCATAAATGCTGAGGGTATAAAGAGGAATTGTATTGGCCAACAGATGCTACTTTGGCTTAAGTCAGCATTTTAAAAACAAAGCCACATCTCTTCAAACAAAAATAACGCTTTACAAAACACTGATACTATCCGTGCTGATGTATGGTTCCGAAGCCGGGGTACTTGCGTAAGCAGACAAGGCATTGCTTTGTGTGTTTAAGAGAAACATTCTTCGAAAGATCTACGGACCAATCTGCGTTGATGGTGAATATCGACGTCGTATGAACCACGGGCTGTATCTGCTATACCACGACACCAGTATAGATAAACGCATCGAGATGCAACGATTGCGTTTGCTAGGCCATATGATAAGAATAAGCGATGTTGAACCCGCTAAAAAGGCGTATAAAATCGTCCCACATGGTGGTGCACGCAGAACTGGCAAGCCAAGGCTTCGATGGAGCAAACAAGTGGAAGAAGAGATGACATGGTGTGGTAATCCAAAAAACGAAGCGCTATATAAAGAGAATTGGAGATCTTGTCTTAGTTCTGCTTATGGAACAAATGTTCTGTAATGGCCCAGTTAAGTATGTAAGTACTCTGATAAGTCGTTGATTCAAAATCAAATTTCCCTTGTCCCATTGTCTCTAAACTATTGTGCCATATAATTAATTATAAGAATCATTTCACTGTTACGAAAAAAAACTTCGTTTCATTCCGTATTTTTGAATTTGCATCCAACGAAAGAAATAAACAAAAGCTCTTAAATCAAATCAAATTAACAACAGCAACAAAATTCAATTTAAATCAAATGAATTGCCTTAACAAATTCAAAAAAAAAGAAACAGAATCTAAATACTAGAAATACAATTTCACACAAGCACAAGATAAACGATGTTGTCTATGAAGTCCAAGAGGAATTTTGAAATAAAATTTATTGCAACCGAACGAAATGTGTTAAACAATTCTTTAAATGGTCGATGTGGTGGTAGTCGAATGCCAAAAATCAAAGTATTTTCGATTTCGTTAGAAAAAGGGAATTTGGCGAGGACAAGGTGTACGAGGGTATTTATATGGGAAAATAATGTCTAAACTGTAAATATAATTATTTTTATTTTGAAAAAATCGTATGTAGAAACATTTACAAATTTACATTCACACCCATTCCCACAGTAAGTGAATGTTATTTTAATTATAACATTAATGCTTGTTAACATTAATAAATCTTCATTTCACACGAAAGAAGGAAATAAATAAAGAATGAATATTTGACGTTTTGATATGATAAATGGGACATATAGAGGTGATATCTTCATAAATTTGTTGTCTCATTTATGAGAATTATATGCCAAGTTGAATTATGTCTCTGGTTAAATAGATTAGATTAGGATGTCCTGAATTCTATTTTTTCTGTTTATTTTTTTCAGAGAATCTCAGGCTTCATGGACTTACAAAATTATATCAGTTGCCTTAGACAACAACAATGTAAAACATTTCAAAATTTTAAAGAATTTGGATAACAAATTCTTATTTTTGTGACATACATAGCATGATACATAAAATCAGGAAAATACATAAATACATAAAATCAGGCGTCCTTTGGTAAAAAGTATTTTTCAGAATTTTATGTGAATCGAGCAATAAATGCAATCTGTACATTGATAACAAAAATACATGGACAGGCAGACATAATACCCCTTACCACAGTGTGGTGTACGGTATAAATAGACCTATTGAATGTGGATTTTTTCAATGATTTAAGGATTATCTCCTTTGGCAATAAACGTAAATTGTGGATTATCAGATTAGCCCATAGAACACAATGATCGTGGTTGTTTCAGATTTATCAGGAGAACAACAATCTTGATTTTGTTATACCCTCAGCCTTTAGGCTACACTTTGATACGACCAAAAATGTGCCTCATCGAAATAATGGTTTTAGACCCCAAGTATGTTTGTACGATATCCGTTTCAGACAATTTTGAGTAGATCTAGCAATGTCCGTCTGTCTGTCTGGCTGGCTGGTGCGCACGATAACTCTCGAACGGATCAATCGATTCGGTTCAAATTTTGGGTATCGAAATATGTTGTCCAGATTTGATTTAAGTTCGAAGATGGGCCATATAGGTCCACTCCTTCAGGTACCTCCCCCACAAATGTTCAAAAATTGTCGCAAAACTTGTGCGCATGATAACTCTCGAAGGGAGTAACCGAATTGAACCAAACTTTGCATATGGTAATACTACCTCTAGGCATACATCAGGTTCGAATATGGATTATATCAGTCCACTTCTTCAGGTACCTCCCACACAAAATTTGAAATAAGTGCAGTTTAGTGACAACTCACGAATCGTTATGAAATTTTTTGTAGCAGGATGTTCGTGCGGCCCCCGTTACGTCATTGTAATTTTTTTCGAGGGCAAGTCCATAGTTCCCGAGATAATGGCGCATAACCTCAAAAAAATCTGCACTATGTCGCGAGTTCAAATAAACCGTGGCCAAATATAAAAGGAGTTGGCGTTGGCAGATGAATTTTGGAATAAATACTTATAGTTCACTGACAATGTTGAGAGCAAAAAATTGGGAAGGTCGGTCCACGTTTTGGGATAGCCCCCATACAACGTTACTTCTTAATGTTTCGGTATTTTGAATATTTTAGCTAAACTTATCAACCAAATTGGTTGAATTTTAAGATGCGGGGTTTTCTCTTTACAAAAAACTTTCCGATAAAAATTATGGACATAGGCCCACGTATTGATATGGACCCAATATAACAGTACCTCCCGATTTTCGGAATTTTGAAGATTTTATATATGTTTCACGCCCAAATACGCCGAAATTTTGCATTGAGGGTTCCCAATGGACCAAACAACTTTTCTGATAAAATATATGTACATAGGTCCACGTTTTGATATTGCTCCAATAGAACGGTATCGCCCGATTTTCGGTATTTTCAAGGTTTTAGCCACATTAAACAACTAATGTAGCTGATATTTGGTATTTAGTCTTCGCCAGGTTTTGCGAAATATTCTTACACAGAATTGTTGGTATTGGTTAACGTTTTGATATAACCCCCGTGGAACGGTACCGCCCAATTTTCGGGTTTTTAAGGTTTTTGCCACATTATCCACTCAAAATTACAGAAATTTGGTGTCCATTCTTTATATATATTTGTGACTTTATTGAATACATCAAAATTTTGTCTTCAAATAAGAGAATTTTCCTTAAAATTTTTTTGACCGATTAATGGTCAATTAACGGCACATTTTTTTTTGTTAAAAATCGAAATTTTGACTTTGTATTCTTTTCTTTGACGGTGTATTCTTTTTCGGGGACAAGTCCATACTTTTTGAGATAATGGCCCTGGAGCTCTACCGGCACAAACTAAACTTGGTTGTGCCTAACATAACACTCGCGTACATACTTGGATTACGTCCAAATATGAAACGTACATCGTACCACTCCTTAGGGTATCTCCCACACAAAATTTGGAACATGTAAAGTTTAAGGTTTTTATACCTTCTGCATTTATGCACGTTCATACGGGCAAAATGTGCCTCATCGAAATAATGGTGTTAGACCCCAAGTATGTTTGGGCGAAATGTGTTTCAGACAATTTGGAGTCGATTTAGCAATGTCCGTCCGTCTGCCTGTCTGGGTGGCTGGTGCGCACGATAACTCTCGAACGGATGAGCCGATTTGGTCCATAAAATTTTGGATAAATTCACTCTAAGACCTGCTCTCGAATCACTTTGATTTTTGTTGAAGCAACTTGCATTCGCTGCCTCTATTACGACAGTAAAAGTTTTTTCAGGGGTAAGTCCATACTCCTTGAGAAAACAGCCCGAAAGTTGCAAAACCCCGAATACTGCGTTCGTCCACACTTTGGATATTATCATATTTCTTCCAATATTAGATGAAATTCGAAGGTGGTGCTTCCGCAAATAGTCGAAATACATACACGTAGCAACCGATTTGGTCCAAACTTTGGATCTCTAAATATTGTCGAAACTTAGTTTATGTTCAAACTTGGACCCTATCTTGTGGTACCACCCACACAAATGTTCAACATTTTTGTGTGGTTAAGGGTCTGTTCGAGGATCCTTTGGACATTTTTACCGAAGGTTTTCCTATTGGACCTGTTTACAGCACTAAACCTAAACCTTACGGTATGAAAAGACGGGTTATCTCCCTTTCCTGGGAATTAAAACAGACATTTATTGATGCAAAACTAGTCTATAACCTACTAATATTCAAATGCGATAATATATGTTTCAATATCATATGATTATTATATGGCTGGCTGCTCGGATGAAAATTATTCGTAAACGATCGGGATCTCATTGCTCGGATGTGACCATACAATGGTTCAGAATCGTTTTCCTGGTCAAAATTCTATAACTATGACAGATTAAAATTCGCTGTAGTAATTGTAGAAATTTAAAATTTTTGTTAAACGGACTCGAAGTACGGGTACAAAAGTATAGATGGGCTGAAAGAGGACTCTTTCAGGCAAATATTTGCGGATACGGAACTTAGTTCGATATTGTTCCTTAAAACTTGTTGGAAATTCACTAAGATTAAGTACCTGAGGAAAAATAAAACAGTTCAACATGTGTAAACGGCTACGGTAGTTTATTATGAAAACATTACCTAAAAGCAAGAATGAACACAATGCCGTTTTAGGTTCCCAGAAATTTGCAAGAATTACGTATTTTTCTAATACCATATATAAATTAACAATCGGTTTCTGTGGGGCTATTTGAAGATGATCCGGAACTCGGCCACTCCATAGTGGATCCACTTGTATGGAGAAAGTGGCCAACAATATTTCAGTGTAAATATCAAGCCAGCTGCAGCTTTGTGCTGCTTCGAAGATAAATTCTCCCCCTTTCCCCTCTGCTGGGGGTATACGGTAAGAATTGTTTTATGCTGTTAATACAAAATGACATGAACAAAGGTCCCGACTATCTTATGATGCAAAAATAGGCTTGGGGAAACAAAACAATCCCCAAAACAACATAAAATCCAACCAATTTAGCGGATTAAAAAAATCAAAAATTTTGTCTGAAAATTGGTAAAATTTTTAATATAGACCTTATAGCGTTCTTCCTGGAAGGCACGTACCGCCAACGTAAGACAAATTTGGAAGAAGATGTCTTCATCTTGCCACTGATACCAATTATGTTAATGTACGTGGTCAGATAACAGAGTTATACGTTAATATATTCTAGGGCAGCTTTAGTTAGCGGCCCACCATTTATAGTCTGGCACTAGATGGCAGCTGATTTTAATACTGAATAATCTTAAACCCATGACCTACTTTGGAAAATTATTCCCGAGGTGGGCACTGGTGGGCATCATGACTAAAACCTTAGGTCAAATTTAAGTATATGATCGAATTGGCATTACAAATTACACTAAGAAAATATGCAGCTAATAGAATTCCACAACACGCTAAAACACGATTTTTTAATTTAAATTAAACTATTACCTTACTTACTTACTTAGCTGGCCCATTACAGAACGTTTGTTCTATAGGCCGAACTAAGAAGAGATCTCCATTCCTCTCTATTTGTTGCTTTGCTCTCTGGAATACCGCGCCTTTTCATCTCATCATCCACTTGTTTGCGCCATCTATTCCTTGGCCTGCCAATTCTGCGTGCACCGCCAAGCGGTCCGTATTTATACGCCTTTTTAGCGGGTTCATCATCGCTCATTCTTATGAAAAGGCCTAGCCAACGCAATCACTGCATCTCGATACGTTTAACAATATTGATGTCGTTGTATAGCAGATACAGCTCGTGGTTCATGCCACGTCGATATTCACCATAAACGCATTCTTTCGAAGAATTTTTCTCTCAAACACACCAAGCACTGCCATGTCTGCTTGCGCAAGTACCCAGGCTTCGCAGCCATACATCAGCACGGGTAGTATCAGTGTTTTGTAGAGCGTTATTTTTGTTTGACGAGATGTGGCTTTGTTTTTAAACTGCTTACTTAAACCAAAGTAGCATCTGTTGGCCAATACAATTCTTCTTTTTATTTCACAACTGATGTCGTTTGTTGTGTTTACGGAGGTGCCGAGGAAGACGAAGTCTTTTACTACCTCAATATTATAGGAACCAACTTCCACAGTCGGTCCGAGCTCAATGGACGCATTGCGCGTCGACACCATCAACTTGGTCTTCTCACCGTTTACCGCAAGACCCACTTTAGCAGATTCTCCTTCGACCTTCATAAAGGTATCAGTTACTTCTTTTACTGATCGGCCCATGATGTCTATATCATCAACATAAACAAGTAACATGTGACTATTGGTGTAGATTGTGCCACTTCTTTTGACGTTTGCCTCTCGTATAACCTTTTCTAGCATGATGTTGAAGAGGTCACACGAAAGGCTGTCTCCTTGTCTGAAACCTCTTTTGGTACCAAACTCTTCGGAGAGGTTCTTTCCTATTTTAACTGAGGACCTCGTGTCAGTTAAAGTCATTTTACAAAGGCGGATGAGCTTTGCGGGGATACCAAATTCAGACATGGCTTGGAATACCTTTGAACGCAGCGGGCTGTCGAAGGCTGCTTTATAATCGACAAAAAGGTGGTAGGTGTCGATCTGCATCTCTTGGGTCTTCTCTAGGATTTGCCGCAGGGTAAATATCTGGTCAATGGCGGACTTGCCAGGTCTAAAGCCGCATTGGTATGGTCCAATTATCTCGTTGACCATAGGCTTTAGTCGTTCGCACAATATCCCTGACACGATCATGTAGGCAATAGGGATTTGACTTATGCCCCTATAGTTAGAGCATACAGTCTTATCTCCCTTCTTGTGGACGGGGCACAGGATACTCAGGTTCCAATCATCGGGTACTCGTTCTTCATGCCAGATGGCGCTAACTAGCTGATGAATACACCTTATCAGCGTGTCGCCTCCGGTTTTGAACAGCTCGGCTGGTAAGCCATCGGCACCTGCTGCCTAATTATTCTTCAGCCGATTTATTGCTGTCTTTACCTCATCTTAGCTGGGCGGTATACATTCAATACCATCTTCTGGGATTGGGACTGTGGTATGTTCGTCGTCTTCGCTGCTATACCAACAGATTTGAAAAATGTTCTTTCCATATCCTGAGCACACCATCTGTATCAGTTACCAAATTACCTTGCTGGTCTCTACAGGATGATGCGCCTGTACCAAAGCCATCAGTTTGATGCTTGACTCTTTGGTAGAATTTTCGGACTTCATTCTGGCTCCTGTACATCTCGATTTTTTCACACTCCCGCTTTTCCATCTCTCTCTTTTTCCTGCGGAAAAGACGTTTCTCCTCTCTCCTTTTCTCCCTGTATCTCTCTCGTGCGCTACGCGTTGCTACGGATTGTAAAGTAGCCCTATATGTCGCATTTTTCTCTTCGGTGGCAGCACGACACTCCTGATCATACCATGGATTCCTTGGTGGAGGTCTCTGGTATGCAAGTATGGATTTTGCGGCTGTTCTGGAGACAGCCAGGTGCCCTTATGAATATCGAGATGATTAAATCTGGTACTGCTAACTACCATGTTTTTTGCAGCTGCAAAGTCTATCAGCCTCATACCATTGTCAGATGTTTCACTGTGGAGACTGAATTTCCCGACTGTTGGGCCAAAGATATTCTCCTTTCCAATTTTGGCATTAAAATCGCCTAGAATGATTTTAATGTCATGGGCAGGGCAACGGTCATGTGTTTCTTCAAAGCGCTCGTAAAATATATCTTTAGTCTGTTCGTCCTTTTCTTCAGTGGGAGCATGAGCGCAAATAAAGCTGATGTTGAAGAATTTAGCTTTTATTCGAATTGCAGCAAGTCTTTCATTCACTGGAGTGAAGCTGGATACCAGATGTTTTAGTCTCCGACTAACTACAAATCCGCAACCATACTCATGCTTTACGTCATGGCAGCTATAATACAGTGCGTCACCTTTAGGTGTTGTTGTGACGCCTTTCCCAATCCATCGTATTTCCTGTATCGCAGTAATATCGACCTTGTACTTTTCAAGTACGTCTGCCAATGCGAAGACTGCACCTTCTCTATAAAGAGTGCGAACATTCCAGGTGCAGATTCGCAGATCATGGTCCTTAAAACGTTTGCGGGGTTCGTCAACTTTAGAGGTGGTTGTTTTTCTTTTCCTTCGTTTCTTCATAGTATGCTGTTTTTTCTAGGGGATGGTTACTAACCCGACGCCCAAACCCAAGTTTTTAACGTTCTTATGGGAGAACGCGCGGCACATGTTAGCTCACTACCTTTAACGGGTGTTAAAGGCAGTTCACCAGTGTCCACTTGAGATGAAAGAGGGACCAAGATAAATCCTGGGCTTTGCCATGTTAAAACCGGTCAGGACCGTTGCTTGGTATCTTCCATCCCCTACGTCACCCACTTCCAAATTAACTTGTGTTTAAATGCCATAAAAAGTTAATTTAATGGACATATACAATTATTAATATTTGACGTGAAGATAGTTTATCCGTACTCGTTGGAATTTTCGCAGCTGAGGAGCTCGTGGTTAGGGGGTTCTTCTTCGAGGGAAGCCACGAAGACTGTGTTTGGTTGTGAATAATCGGGGAGACGAGATGCTGGGCGTTCGGGTGTGAATGACCGCGAAAACGATGTATTCGCTGATAAGATGATCGGGAAAACGATGTATCCTGTGTTCGGTTGCAGATGATCGAGAACACGATGAATACGGTGTTTGGCCGCAGAGGTTCGAGAATGTAATGGGTTCCGCATTCGGTTGTTGATGTTCGGGAACATGATGGGTTCAGGTATTTGCCTTGGGCTGTAGTCTAGTCTAGTTTCGACTATGTACCACTGGTGGCTAACTACGGAACAGCTGACACGAAGGCCGAGCGGAACAGCTGGCCCGAAGGCCCTGTGGAACTGCTCACCAGAATGCCCTGTGGAACTGCTGACCCAAACGCCCAGTTGAACGGCTGACCCGAAGGCCTTGTGGAACTTCTGATCCGAATGCCCTGTGGAACTGTTGACTCGCAAGCATAGTTTTAGGAATAGGTAAAATGACTTTCGATTAGTCGATTTTTTGTAATCAAAATTTTTAAAATCGAGGTCGAGTTTTGACTAGATTGAAAATCGCATAACCGATTATTTTATGATCGATTTTCGATTTTGCCCATAGATTTTAGTGGGCGGTTTTGCAGTTTTCTGAAATCATCAGTGCAAAGGATCAAAACGAAACACAAAAATCAACAAATAATCGATTATAATAGATTTTCCGCTGTTATCAAAAAGTGGTAAGTCAAGTTTTAGAACAATTGAAATAATCGCCAGACCGAAAATCGCATTTTTACTTTTAGATCAAAATCGAATAATCGATTATTGCTTTTCATTACCTATCCCTACATTGTTTAGTATTAGCCACCACAACGCTATAACACCGAGGTGTATATTGGCGGATTTAGAACAGTCTTTTATTCCAATCTGTGTAGTTAACTCCCTGCAGTATAAGCTCACCTTGGCCATCAGATGCTACTTTAAGTAAGCAGTCTAAAAACAAAGCCACATCTCGTCAAACAAAAGTAACATCTTACAAGACATTGAAACTACCCGTTCTGAATCGTGGGTACTTGCGGAATTCGTTGGCGTCATATGAAACACGGCCAGTATCGACTATGTAACAGATTAATCTGCATCATTGTAAAGCAGCTGCCGCCGAACTACTCCTGTCCCTCACGAACTCAGAGGTGGACATTGTTCTAGTCCAGGAACCTTATATATACAAAAATAAGGTCTCTGGACTGAACAATGCCAACTTCGAGGTCTTCGCATCGTCCGAAGGGGACAAGGTGAGGACCTGTGTAGTAGGTAGGAAGAACCTCAATTTAATCTTTCTATCTAATTATAGTAATGGAGACATGTGCACGGTGCGACTGGAGAACGGTAAAGAGAAGGCCACTCTCCTGTCCTCAATTTACATGCCATATGAGGACCCTGATCCACCCAATCAGGGGGTACACAGGCTGCTAAAGGAGAACCTGAGCGTTTGTAACGTAATCCTTGGATGTGACGCCAACGCCCACCATTTTCACTGGGGCAGCAAAGATACAAACACTAGGGGTGAGTCGATTTTCAACTTTATATTATCTTACAATCTAAGAATATGCAATAAAGGAAACGACCCTACCTTTAAAATTAGAGACAGGGAGGAGGTCATTGATCTAACCCTGTCAAATCTAGATGATTCTGTCGTCAAGAACTGGAGGGTATCCAACAAATGTTCCTTTTCGGATCATATGAGGATATACTTTGAAATCTCTTTCGACGGAGTCCGCCAAAATCCTTATAGGAACCCGAGAAGGACGGACTGGGGCAGGTTCACTGATCTGACGAACCATCAACTGTCACTCTCCGGAAGAATAGAAACAGTTGCTGAGCTTAACAGTAAGGTGTCCAACCTAACAGAAGTCCTTCTCCGCTGCCATAAGGATGCCTGTCCATTAACTTATCCCGGGAAGAAATCCCAACCGGTGTGGTGGAACAAGGATCTTGGCGAACTGCGGAAAAACACCAAAAAGCTGTACAACAGGGCGCACTCGACGAAACTTGACAGTGACTGGGAATCGTATAAAGCGAGTTTCACCAAATACAAGAGTGAAATCAAGCGCGCCAAAAAGAAGTCATGGGTTTGTTTCTGTGAGTCTGTAGAAGGGGTAAATGACGCTGCCAGATTCCGTAAGATACTCTCGAAGGACCCCAAATCCATTGGTAGTGTCAAAAAACCGGACGGCACGTGGACAGACTCAGGTCTTGAGACTCTAAACCTTCTTGCTGAGACCCACTTCCCTGACTGCACGGACGCCAGTAACCTTCACTATGAATGTGATAACTTCCAAGTCCAAGCGTCAGTGGACGAGAGCCTCATTGATAAGGTTGTAAGCAGAAACAAAATAAAGTGGGCAGTAAGTACATTCAAACCCTATAAGTCACCTGGTCCAGATGGAGTAATTCCTGCGATGCTTCATTTTGCCGCACCGCAGATATACCAAATTCTGGAGGAGATCTTTAGGGCCTGTTTGTTTCTTTCCTGTGTACCAGATCTGTGGAAAGAGGTAAAGGTGACTTATATCCCCAAGGCGGGGAAAGCCAGTCACTCTGCACCGAAAGACTACAGACCTATCAGCCTATCCTCCGTTCTCCTCAAGACACTCGAACGACTGATCGATCTGGAGATTAGAAGCTTTGTAGACACTGCCTCGCTGAGCAACTCGCAGCATGCCTACATGAAAGGTAAATCTGTCGAAACTGCTCTTCATGAGGTCGTGGGTTTCATTGAGAGAAACATGGAGAATTTAAACTTTACCTTACGTAAAACTTGAATCCATTCATCTCTCGCTTAGAGCGGTCAACACCCCGGAAACCCTGATCTGCTGGATAAATAGAATGCTGGAGAGAAGGATCATAAATTCCAGCATTGGGGAGTTGACAACAAGGAAGACAGTAACTAGAGGTACTCCCCAGGGAGGTGTACTCTCACCGCTGCTGTGGCTACTTGTGATAAACAATATTTTGGCGGAATTCGACAATCAGGGCATTAAGGTTGTCGCATACGCGGATGATGTAGTTATACTAATAACTGGCAAATTCTTGTCCACAATTTCGGAGCTTATGCAAAGAGCCTTATCAAAGCTGTCCCGTTGGGCCACCACAAATGGCCTTGGTGTAAATCCAACGAAAACAGAACTGGTATTGTTCACCAGAAAGCGTAAGCTCGGCGACTTCATACCACCAACATTGGATGGAGTGCAGTTACATCTATCTCCTGAGGCCAAATACTTAGGTACAATCCTGGATTCTCAATTGAGATGGAAAAGGAACGTCGAGGAACGGACGAAGAGAGGTATGATCGCACTCTATTCATGTAAGAATTCGATTGGGAAAAGTTGGGGGTTAAATCCAGCCATTATACACTGGTTGTATAATACTGTTGTGAGACCCATCCTATCCTATGGATGTCTTGTCTGGTGGCATGCGCTTCAACATAAGTCAAACTCTGGCAACATGGACAAGGTGCAAAGGGCAGCCTCGATCCTGATAACTGGAGCTTTTAGAAGTACACCACAAGCAGCTCTGAATGCGATGCTAAACCTCTTGCCCACGAGACTTAGCATCAAAGGTCAAGCAGCACGTAGTGCCTTAAGGCTACATGAATTGGCGTGACAGCACCTATGGTCATGCATGCATTCTTCGGGAGCTAGGGCCAAACCTTAGCTTGAATCAGCAGGGGAAATTCAGCGACTACTTATCACCAATCCATAGATTTGATGATTTTGAGGTCGTTATCCCTAGTAGAGATGACTTGATCCGTAGTAACCCTCCTCTGGACGGTCTGGCTTTCTATACAGACGGTTCCAAGATGGAAGAAGGTACCGGAGCTGGCGTCTACTGCGAGAAGCTTTGCCTCGAATACTCATATAGGTTGAACAGCGACTGTAGTGTTTCCAAGCAGAAATCTTCGCGATCAAAATGGCCGCAGAGTTGATAAAAAGTCTGGATGCTGAAATCTTTGAACCGGTGACTATCTTCGTTGATAGTCAGCCGGCTCTTGAAGCCATCAAATCCCCCAATATCAAGTCTGAGGCCGTTCTTGAGTGTAGAACTGCTTTGGCGAACCTCACTAACGCTGTCCGACTCTGCTGGGTACCGGGACACTGTGACATTGTGGGAAACGAGAAGGCAGATGAACTGGCAAGACAAGGATCTCAATCAACAAGTCAAGCTATCACTGATTCTATCAAACCACCCATATGTCACGTTTTTCGGAAGGTGGAGACGTTCTTTGAAGAACAAGCCAAGGAACTATGGCATAATGAACCAAGGTGCAACGTGTCAAGGGCCATTTGGCCGAATCTTTCAACAAAGAGAACAACTTCACTTTTAAGTTTGAGTAAATCAGAAATCAGGGTATTGACGGGAGTCATTACCGGCCATTGCAACATCCGAGCTTTTATCGGCAAATGGGAAGATGATGGCGTGAACTATTGCAGGCTCTGTGAAGATGAGGAGGAAACGGAGACGATCGAGCATATTTTATGTCGTTGCCCGATGTTATCTCGAAAGCGATATAGATTAACAGGAATACGCTTTCCTCCAAATTTAACCTTCTACTCAAACATGGAACCAACAATCATAAACAACATCATCAAAAATCTAAATTGGCTGGGACGGCGCGACCCATAAGCGTAACTACTTCTCTAAAAGTTTTTTCCACCATCGCCAAATAAACCACCCTTTCTTTATTTATTATATCTTCATTCTCTTTTATAATTATTTCATTTATTACTACTTTCCAAACAACACCCCTTTTTTCTTTATTTTTCTCTCTTTTCTCTTCTCTTGTCTTTTCAGGTAATTCTGAACCTCTTTTTTCCTTATGGATGATCACAACGGACCGAAAGGTCTCCGAGTGGCGTAGTCAATATATATATATATTGACTACACATCCCCAAACCTAACCTAACCTAAACTATGTAACGACATCAGTGTAGTTAAACGTATTGAGATACAACGATTGCGTTGTCTAGGCCAAGTCATACCAATTAGCGATGATGAGTCCGCTAAAGAGCCGGAAAAAGGCGTTCCTTGGAACTGGAAGGCCAAGGCTTAGATGTAGTAAACAAAAGGAAGAAAAAAATCTAAAAAGCAACAGAGGAGAATGGAAATCTTTTCTTACTTCGGTTTATAGAACAAATTTTAAGTAGAGGGTCAACAAAGTGGGTATGTAAGTAGGTCGTCTACAATGTTCTCTCCTAACATTATATATTTCCGAGAACACATAACTTCGCAATTAGCAAATATGCCTTTTTTATTTCAAATATTTTCCTCAACTTTGAATAAAAAAATTCCTCTGTTGCCAAATCAAAACATGAACTTTTTTCCTCTATACCTTTCCAAATATGGCTAACCAAGGTGCATAGTTGCATCTATGCCATTTCCACAAGTGGTTGATAAGTTAGTGGGCCCACTAGCTTAGGATAAACTGCGTGTGCGTTCATTCTTTAACGAAAACCTGTAAACCGTAAATAGTGTCGTGAATTATTTCCCGCACAATAAATCTAAATGTGTACCCGCAAATGTATTTGACTCTCCGTGTCACACACACACCTTCATCCTTATGCAATGCAAGTCACAAGAACGAAGCTGAACTCTAAACTGAAGTCTATGAAGGCAATGATTTAATTTATGGCAAATTTACAATAAATTAAACCTTTTTTTGCGCAACACAAGTCGAATGATGTCCATGTGTGTAACTACGAGTGTATCACACCAATTGGTTGGTTGAAAGTGCGTGGCAGTGGAGTTATACTGTTGAATGTTGTTGCTAACATAGTTATGCTAATCAAGTGAAATCCTTTTAGATTTGACTAAAGCTAAATTTCGGTTTAGATATGGATTTCGCCCCAAAAAATAACTCTGCAGCTAAATTATGTTGCATGCAATTTTACTAATGGCCATTTAGTTTGCAACCAAAATATGGTAGGAACTTGCATTTTGAATCAGAGATCGCTTTTTTCTAAGGTAATGTGTGTTAAGATAATAAATTATGTACATGTTGTGAACACAGCAGAACATGTGATGTGGTACCCTACTTTGTGTTAAAGATAATTTTAAAAAGCTTAAGAAAAAATAATTGTGACAGACTCATAGCAAAGATTGAAAAAGCCCAATAGATCGGAATTTTTATTCACTTTCATTTAAACATCCCCTGAAGGTAGAGATGTCCCACCGGCCTCTCAGACTGTATGCGTTTCTCATGTGCATTATATAGCGTCTCTTTTTGTCGCCTACACCAACCATTCTATAAACTAATTTCGAAACTGACCTAACTTAATCTCGGGAACCTCTGGTTAGGTTAAAATTTATTGTTAGCCTTAATTCATTTGCATTGGTGGCAACTTGGTGGTTGTTGTTGCTGTTGTTATTAAAATTGCTGATGTTGTCGTCAAGCGCCGCCAACATGGCCACATTCGATGTTGGACGACAACGACGACGAAGTTGCTGGTTGTATAATTGAGGATAACGTGAAGAACAACCTCCAAAAATTTTAATGCCACAAATCATGTGAAACATTCAACACGGTAATAAAACAAAAGTAACAACGCCATCATCACCGTCAACAGTGTACGTCGAGGCGACATAATAACCGCCAACAATTGTAGTAAGAACAACAGCAACAAGCCGAGAATATCGAATTGTTAAATGCACGGCTCTGAATTGGTGTTACTGTTTGTCCTGTCGGCCACTCTTCTCTTGTTTTTCCGTTGGAGGAGTTTAGCCGTTAATAAAGTGTGTGTGTGTTTGTGTGTGCGCAAATATTCATTCATCCATTCACATGAAACAAAAAGTCATAATTTATGCCAACGACACATGCAAAAGTCCTGCTTAAGCAAAAATACACTTCATGATGACCACCCCAAACTCTGGATAACCCCCTCCCGCCTTTACATTCCAAATGCAAGAGATATACTTGTACTACATATTCCATTTTTAATTCATTAGTTGTTCCTTTATATGGATGTGGCCTGGCGAACTTAGTGGCCACCATCAACCAAATATTACAGCAACAACAACACACAACACAATGGTAATGACAAATAAAAAGTGTTTAATTACTTGAGCGTGCCGAACCCGAATGCGTGCGTGAGTGTGTGTATGTGGAGTTGTTGCTCCTCTTATGATCTCCAACTTTGACTTTTGTTTATGAAAATGTTTACAACAAATTAGTCCACTACAACACCAGCAATAACAACAACAACACCAAGCATAATAGCAACTTAAAACAGGACAACGACAAAGTGTGAACAATAAATGTCACCGGATGGTTTGAGTACCATGTTTGTTGGCGACGCATATGGAAACCACAGACCTACAACACCGAAACAGAATATGAACCGTGTTTTTGTTTTTCGTTTGCTGTTGGCGGATTATTTATGACTTTCACACATAACAGTGACAATTTTCGTAAATAAATCAATTTTGGTTTGCAAAGGAAGAACTTAATTTGTTTCGGGAAGAAAGTGTCGCGAGAATTGTTGTACGAGAGTCAAATGAGAAGTTTATGGAAATATGTGGGTCATAACAAATCAGGTTTTCGCCGAATGCTACCGTGCACTGCGTACAAAGGTTGTGAGCAGTGGAATTAGAAAACTAAAAATCTAGTAAGCAGTAGAGTTGGGCAAAATTGTTCGATTAAACGATCCGGATCCCTATCTCGTTCAATGGACACCGGTAACTTCTTTGACAAAACTGCGTATACTTAATTTCACACATTGGTTTTTATGATGTTGCTCATTCGTCTTTGAACGAGGACAGAGATCCGGATCGTTCAATTGAACGAGATTGCCCAACTCTAGTAAGCAGTATCGGACAGCTTAGAGAGTCTGAGGTAAAAGCTAGAGTGCTTGAAATCATAAGATCTGTTTATACAATCCGAAATAGGGACCTATGTTGAAAATTGTTGGTAGAGTAGTTTTGTGACCACTGGGAACCTCAAAGGTCAAAATGCAGGTAATTTCGTCAAAAAAGGTAGCTAAAATCTTCAAACTACCGAAAATGGGGAGGTGTCGTTATATGGGGGCTATACCAAACTATGTACCTATGTTGAAAATTTTTAGTAGAGATGTTTTGTGACCACTGGGAACCTCAAATGTTAAATTACGGTTAGTTAAGTTAAAAACACTTATGTAAAATAATTATATGTGCAAACTAATATTGTGATATTTATTGTCGAAAATAAAATATATTTCCAATATTCTTTTTAAATTGCAGTTAGTGCTTACGATTGCTTTTAAAATTTAAAAGAAAATTGCGTTCTTATAATTTCATATTACAGAAAAATAATTTATAAAGAACTGGTCATAGAAAATATTTATATGTGCAATAACGAAAATGTTTAAAATATTCATAATAATGAACAAAACTGTTGTGCATTTAACATGATATTGTATTGTTCTTGTGGATTAGGACTTGTTGTTGCCTTCGTATCATAGAACCGACTAGGTTTCTTAAGGTGTTAGTGGTGATATACTCCCATTCCGCCAATAATGCACATTTCAGTTCTTTCAGCGTCGTGCACTCCTTTGACTACGCGAGAACTTTGCCCCGAATGTCTTCAATGAGTTTGTGGCCATGAGTTATAGCTGGCCACTCCAATAACCAGGTGATTCGGGACATTATCCTGGTGGAAAGTCCAATTATATCCGTACAGTTCTCCAGCAAAATCTATGTATTAAGTTGTTCTCTAACAACTCAACATATGTTTCGGCACTCATTTTTGTCGGAACAAAACTTAAATTAGGCTTTCGTCGAGCTCCGAATGTAGCGCATACCATAAGAAATCCTCCGCCAAAAATTCTCAATTCTCAAATAATTTCTAACGGTATTAAATTTAAATTTTTTCTACATTTTGCTTATGTCCTCTCACTTTTTTCTTAGTGGTAATATCTCCTTTGGATTTAATTTGTAATCCCGTTAGTTGAGACATTCCATTTTAATTTACAAACCAATAAAATATAATTATATGAGAATTATAAAACATTCGCGTCTGTCACGTCATAAAGGGAACACTTAACTTCGACGAAAGTCTACTTTAAGCTTTGTTCCGACAAAAATGAGTGCCGAAACATAAGATGAGTTGTTAAAGAACAACTTAATAGGTTTTTCTGGAGAACTGTACGGATATAAATGGACTTTCCAGCAGGATAATGCCCCGAATCACCCTGTTCGACATACAAAGGATTTTTTAAAGCACGAAATGTACCGTTATTGGGCATTGAAGACCTTCTGGGCATACTATCCGCCAAAGTTTTTGCGAAGTCAAATCAGTGCACGACGGTGAAAGAATTGAAATGTGTATTATTGGTGGAATGGGATTATATCACCACTAACACCTTAAGAAACCTAGTCGGTTCTATGACACGAAGCCTACAACAAGTCCTAATCCACAAGGGCAATACACTATCATGTGAAATGTACAACATGTTTTTTTTCATTATTATGAATTTTTTAAACATTTTCGTTACTGCACATATACATAAATATTTTCTATGAAAATTGTTTTATAAATTAAATTTCTTTAATAGGAAATTAATGAGAACGCAATTTTCTTTTATATTTTAAAAGCAATCATAAGCACTAACTACAATGTAACAAGTAAGAAAGTATCAGTCAGCTTTGCTGACAGAGATATACCCTCAGCCTATTTCTGGGGTCTTTTCAGAATTCTGTGGCCCTTGTTGACATTTGAACCTGCCGACAAAAATTTTGATTAGAACTAAAGTTAAAAAGTGTTGCGGAGGAGGTACTTGAAGGAATGGACCGATATAGTCCATTATGGAAGTGGATCTTATTTAGGGAGCCATATCTTTTCGATAGTTATCGCGCCCACTACTCATTTCTGTGGGTCATCGTATAATATTTGGACCAGTATGCCAGGAAGCATGGACTTATCCACGGAAAACATAATATCGTTCTAAACAGGACTATATCGAACATGATCTTCGAACAGCACTTAGGCACAAACGTTGAACTTTTGTTGGAGAGGAACCCTAAGAAGAGTACCTATATGGGGCATTTTAGAAGTTATACTAAATTTGGACAAAATATTAGGAGATCCAAAGTTTGGACCAAACTGGTTGATCGGTTCGGGAGTTATCGTGCTCTCCAGCCAATACATATGGTGCCATAGGTGTGTTTTACGACAGCCAAATTTTGGACCGAATCGGCAAATCCGTTTGAGAGTTATCTTGCGCTCCAACCAATGTACACGGTGTCACAGGGGCTTTTTGCATCTTTCAGGCTATTTTCTCAGCAAGTATGGACTTGCCCCTGATGAAACTTGTACCGTCGTATTGGGGCGGTGAATACAAGTTTTTACAGCAAAAATCAAAGCGATTCCAAAGCAGCTCCTAAACTGAACTTTTCCAAAATTTTGTGTTGGAGGTACCCGAAGGATTGGACCGATTGAGAGCATATTGAAACTTTATTTAAATCTGGTAGAAACTTCACGATGTGCAAAGTATGAACCAAATCGGTTACTTCTTTCAAGAGTTCTCGTGCGCACAAAATTTCCAAACATTTTTCAACTTTTGTGGGGGAGATACCGGAAGGAGTGGACCTATATAACCCATCTTCGAACTTAAACTTAGTTTGGACAAAATATTGCGAAATCCAAAATTTTAGACCAAATCGGTTGATCCGTTCGAGAGATATCGTGCGCTCCAGCCAGCCAGACAGACATACGGACATGGCTAAATCAACTCCAAATATAACAAGTAAGAAAAGCGTTAAGTTCGGTCGGGCCGAACTTTTTATACCCTCCACCACAAATTTCCGCCATTTGGGTGGATTAATGTGGCCACAACCTTCAAAATACCGAAATTCGGAAGGTACCGTTCTATGGGGGCTATATGATGGCGTGAACCTATACCTACAAATTGCTGGGGGAAAGTTTTATACGCCTAAAGAAGACTAAATACCAAATTTCAGCCATATCGGTGTGATAATGAGGCTAAAACGTTCAAAATATCGAAAATCGGGAGATATTGTATTATGGGGCCTATATCAACACGTGGACCTATATAAACATTTTATGGTAGAAATGTTTTTAGCCTCTGGAAACACAAAATACAAAGTTACAACCGATTCTTTATTCAAATGGGTCTAATACATTCAAAATATATTAAAATGACGTGTACTTTATAAGGGGCCTTATGGGGGGGGCTATACCAAAACGTGGACCTATATAACCCAACTTTGGTAGGAATGTTTTCTGGCCTCTGAAGACACAAAATACCAAATTACAACCAATTCTGTGGTCAAATGGGTCTAATACATTCAAAATATATTAAAATGACGCGTACTTTATATGGGGCCTTATATGGGGGCTATACCAAAACGTGGATCTATATAACCCAACTTTGGTAGGAATATTTGTTGGCCTCTGGAGACACAAAGTACCAAATTACAACCAATTCGGTGGTAAAATGGGCCAAATATCTTAAAAATTCCTTAAAACGACGACGCGTCACGCGTCATTTTGTATGGGGGCTATACGAAAGCGTGGACCTACATAGCCCGCTTTCAATACCAAAAGTCCTACGTAAATATAACATATTTTCCCAAAATTTCATCAACCTACGTCAATCCGTTCGGACGCTAGAGTGATTTCCACAGACGGACAGACGGACAGACGGACAGACGGACAGACGGACGGACATGGCTATATCGATGTAGAATTGCACGCTGATCAAGAATATATATACTTTGTGGGGTCTACAATGATTATTTCGAGTAGTTACAAACGTAGTGACAAACTTAATATACCCCCATCCTATGGTGGAGGGTATAAAAAGTATATTGGAAACATATATTTTTTCGAGAATAAATATCACAATATTAGTTTGCACATATAATTATTTTACATAGGTATAGCCAAAACCCCGCAAATACTGAAAATCAGAAGTTTTGTGACCACTGGGAACCCTAAATGTCACGTAATAGTAGTTCAGTCAAGTGTAATTCAAACCCTCAAGATGCCGAAAATCGATGGCTATACCTAAACATGGTCCTATGTGGTGGTGACCACTAAGAACTTCAAGTTCTGAATGGTAATAAAATTGGTCTTGGGTTTATTTGTGTACAAGAATGTTTTACCTTCTGAGGACCGAAACCTCTTATTAAAATGTCTCAAGAAATGTGGCTGTGTAATGGTAAGATACGGCAGATTTTTTGTCTTTTGGAAATCGAACTAAAGTGGTACGAACAGTACTTAATTAAAATAGGTATTCTTACAGCTAATTTTCATGGCGAACACATATTAAATACTATTTATTTGTTTTTTTTTATATCCTTTCCGCATACGAAGTAGCGGGTCGACTCCGAGAGTGAATTCCTATACCATTAAAATTAACAAAATGTGCCAAATTTTTTAACTTTTTCCTATATTTTGGTCTAGGCTAATCTGTTAGATTTTTCTTACATCTTCCTTGGAAAGGTCATTCGTTCGAATATAATACTCAACTACAGAACATAAATATGAAGTAAAATTAATTGAAAATGAAGGGACAATACAAATCATAAGGACTACATGCGATAAAAATTATAAGCAATTCATGACCAAGCCTTAAAAAGATACCCCCAGTTGTAAAGCCATTTTTCATGATTTTTCCTGAGAAAACTACGAACAAATTTTGGTAGATTTTTTTCTTCATCTGAAAGAGAAAAATATTACGAAGGTTTGTGGCAAATGGTCGTCTACGAAACCCTATTTTTATTAAAGCGTTTTACGGTACCAACTCTAGCTCGAAAACTAATAAACCGATTGTCATATATATTTGTGGCCGATTTCTAAATGTCATTTCGAGAAAAACACGTTTGTAGTTTATATGCTGTATACAAAGACAATAAATTTCTCCCTTCTAACGCTCACCGCGGTACTCTTGAACCAACATTAAATGGAAGGTGCTTACACCTTTCGAAATGGAATTAGAAAAAATGTAGCAGTGAAAATTCTCTACAAACTTGGCTTTCATGATATTATCGTAGATTTTACCATTTTTAAGACATAGAAGTTCAAACTGGGATAATGCACTGACTGTATTGCCTCCTTATAAAACAATGTTATGACTGTAATTTCCTAAATTTAACTTATACATCTCAAAAATGGTACAACCTACGAAAAAATTGCGAAGGCCAATCTTGTACAGAATTTTCACAACTATAATATTTTCTCTAAGACAATTTCAATAAGACCGTTTTCAAGCCAAATCGCTAAAACTTACGAAAAAAAAACCTAAAAATGTGATCTGAATTTCTATATCTCAAAAATGGTAAAACCTAGAAATAAATCATTAATCGCAATTGTCTAGAGAATTTTCACAGCTACTACATTTTCATAAGCTCCATTTAGATAGGACTTACGGTTTCCAAGCAAAATCCCGAAAACCTAAAATAAACCTAAAAATGTGAACTTTGACCATTGTGACTACTTTGTAGCAGAACTACTTCTACTGAAAATAATATTTTTTATTGAAAAGAAAACTTTGGATTTTGTTTTGAGTGTCAGAAAGTTTTGGTATAGAAATGAAAAAATTGTGTTGGGGTTTCGACTTTTGGTTTTCGTTTTGAAAAGAACATACAAAAATATATTATAAAAAAAATATAATATTCATAAAAGGGGAATTTTCAAAATCCCTGCCGAAGGATTTCTATTAATTAAATTGGATTTCAAGGATTGAAATTTTTAAATATCCTTTGAATGAAATTACCGCTCAATAATTGGGGAAAAGGATTGCAACCAATAATTTTACATCGGCCATAGAAAGAAGTCTTTTTATACGTTTGGAGAACAGTTCGTTGAATTTTATACAATTTTGCAATAATCAGGACGAATCCGTGATTTTTTATCAAAAATTTGGAAAAGCAGATCAATACAAAAATTTATAAGAATTTGCAATTTTCAATCTTGGCTATATTAATATTCTGAAGCTGGGATCTATTCAAAATTCTTAAGATATCATGCCTAATGTTTAAGCTGCCATAAATTACAACATAAAATCAATATTTTCATCTGGGGAAAAGTTCATGGAGCTAATATCTATTCATTCAACATTTTCCTTGCATACACCCAATTATTTTAAATAAGTATCCTGTCAATTATCTATATAGTTTCATCAAATCTAATGGAATTTTGCAGTATTCATTTTTAATCATCACACTTAACATAATCATCTAAAACTGCTGAACTACGATCTACAAGCGCTTGTCGACGCAGCATCAATGATAAAACATTGTGAATATTAAATGAACATTTCTTTATTTGTATTCTAGTACACATAATTATAGATATTTCACCGTTTTATCTATGAAAACATTAAAATTTTTTTTTGTAACCACACACTACATCAATGTTATGAAATCTGTATATAATATCCTAGATCATTTATATAGTATATATTATTCAAACTCGTTTTCTGTTGGTCATCGATTCTTTTTTTTTTTTTTTTTTGCTAAATATAAATTGAATTGAAAATGAAGGTATTAGTGATGGCGGATTATTCAAATTAAGCTTATAATTAAATCCACGAAATTGAAGGCATGACCATTTAGAATGATTAGTGGGCTGACAGAAACATAGTCGGCATGGTTGGGTGGGATAACCGACATTTCGGTAGAATCAACAACAACTGTGATTCTAATGATCCTTTATATTAGCTTGGTTCATCATTGCGTATGATTAATATGTTGCTACCAAAAATTTTAATTTTTCTGTAACCGGTTGGGACAATTTCTTCTGACAATAACACCCCCAAGCCCTGAGCATGGTCGGATATAAAGGTAGCATTAGTCAGAAGAAATAGTGTCTGGTGAGGACCGCTACACCATGATTTATTTAAAAATCCGTCCAACATTTTTTTTCATGTGTTGGCTTTTTTCTCATCTATGAACATTGCTGTTTTAGAATCCCCAAAAACTTCCCAGGTGTAACCGGTTTTCATTTAAATTCAGTTAAGGCGTACATGACATTGTTTTATAAAAATGCGATGCAGTCAGTGCAATGTCCCAATTTGAACTTATTTATCTCAAAAATGGTAAAACCTACAACAATATCTTAAAAGCCAATCTTGTAGAGAATTTTTACTGCTACAACATTTTTTCAAATCCCATTTAGACATGAGTTGCGGTTTCCAAGCAAAATTGTGAAAACTTAAAAAACCCCTAAAAATGTCAACTTGAATCGCGATTTATTTAAAAAGCGCTCCGGCATTTTTTGTTTTTTGATTTTTCTCATCTACGAACATTGTAGTTTCAGAATCCGCAAAAACTTCCCAGGATACTGGTACCGTGTCATATCTAATGTCATATTGAAAAATTGACCTATTCAATGCTATTTATACTTTTAATTTTTTTTCTAAAATTTACAAATGGGGATCATCCCTTAAACTAAAATTCAGCGCACACATGTTGAACTTTGGTGTCCTTTATTACATTTACCCGATCCTACATAAATGTCCGGGTGAACATTTTTGTACAAAATTTCATCTTGTGTTACTTTTTCAGTTCAGAACAAAAAGGATATGGAAGGAACTGAGTTAAAAGGACAAAATATTCGACAGAAAGACTGCTCACTCTCTTTAACTGAAAACATGTAGTCTCAAAATGATGAAACAATATCTCCAAATAGAGGTATAAAACTATTTTCTGAATCATTCTTGGGGGGTCAATCAAAAATTTCATTGCGACATAATTCAGAAGTATCTGCTATGTGATCTTTTGGGCTTCTTAATATACACAATACTAGAGATACGTAAAATCGATTTCGGTTAATCGATTAATCGATTATTAACCGTAAAATTTCCAAAAGTCGTACTCGACTATTAACTGTGCGAAAACCGGATAATCGATTATTCATAGTCGACTTTCGGAAGACAGAGTCAACTATTATTCGTAGTCAACCATTAGTCGTAGTCTATTATTATTCGTAGTCGGCTATTAATCGTGGTCGATTATTAGTCGTAGTTGGCTATTGGGTCTGCTAAAACCGCATAATCGACGGTATTGTTCATACATATAACCATCACGTATCGCATCAACGAAAATGGTCGATTATATTCGATTATAATCGGTTTTCGGCGGTTAACGATTAATCGAAAGTCGAGTTTTATGTTTTTCACGAAAACCGAATAATCGAAAAATCGATTATTGCAATTCACTGCGTATCGCTACACAATACATTGGCCCCTAAAGGGGCTTTCATGCCGAAAGGGAGTTTTTCCACCCCAGACCATCCTTGATTTCCATTATGTGTCACAGAGTATTCAGTAGGATTTCCCATAGAAGACTACAATGCCTTTAATAGAAGACAAGTATAACTTCTCATAAAAAAACAATATGAGGAGACCAGTAGACCTTTTTGAGAAGACCAGTAATTATTCTGGCAAAAGAGGGTTAAGGTCTAATCTGAATTCGATTGCCACAGAATTTTACTTTTGTTTGCAAACATTTAAAGGATCGATTGGACCAACAAAATGGGGATGAATTGACTAGACTTCAGAGGAAAGTATATATCCTGTGAACCGTCCTCTAATATAGTATAATTTAGCGTTTGTATATATGTTTTCTTATCGCTTTCTTTTAACATAAATAATGATTTTGGAAAAAAATTTGGTGTGCCGAATTTAATGTTATATTTTTGTAACGTAGAAAAAATATTGCCCGAATTCGGAGTCGAGTAATTTTATTCGACTCAGACTCCGACTCCAGCAAAATTGCTCGACTCCGACTGCGAAACGCTGGTTATTGCCAATATTAAATGTGATTTCTTCCTTGTCCAATAAAATATTTCCATTCAATTTTTAGTTCAATTATAAAATTTATTGGGCATTTAATTTACTAAAAAGCGCAATTTCTTTAAGAAAACATAAACACTGATTTATTCACCCACATTACCGTCTGTATTCAACTACTGCCTTGGGGAAACTGAAGAAATAATGTCTTTCTCGCAAAAAGAACAAAAATAAGTCATAAATTTTTTTATATTCCTCTTCAAAAATAAACTTTTTCACCCTCCCGTCGTCGCTTCTACGTCTTATATTGCACCACACGCACAGCTCTTTATTATACAGGTCTCCCGCTTACCCTGTTGTTACGCTCTTTGACAAAAATCCTCTCTCTACCCATAAAAAATATATTCTAACATAAAAAACATGTTGTTACCCAAACAAATAAAATTGAGATATGTTAAAAAATGTTGCAAACATATATTTGTTTTGACCCAAACATAATATTTTTGGATACAAACTTATATTTGTTTGCAACCAGTCCCAAACATATATTTGTTTGGATCCAAACATATTTCTAACATATATTTTCCTGCGTGTATATGTAAGAAATATCATAATTAGAGCTGCTATAACACCAATTTCCTAGTTGTCATTTTCACGAGAGCTTCTTGTCGAACAGTTTCCCTCCCCTTCTAGTGAACAATGTATAAGCTAGTTCGTATTCAAACCACTTCTTTGGTTAGAGCACTTGTACTCCCTTCTACAAAATGATCTCGTCAGCGAAATCTTTGTAATTTTCTATATTTATCATTGCCGGAGTATAGCGAGTGGAGCGAGTCCATTTCTACTATTTCCTAAAATTTGCTGATATAGGTGGACAAAAGCAGCAGGGTCAATGACTATTGATTTGATTGATTACAGTTAAATGTATTTTTATGCCGTATTAATGAATATTAATTTTAATATTTAATGCAATCATTCATATGAACGAACATTCGAATAATGTATCGCACCAAATTCCGATAGTAACCCTCGTTCAATTTAATTTATCATCATATCATCGGCCAAGACACTTCCTCTAGCCAACAAAAACTGATATGTTGTTAATTATAAAAGGGAACAACTATGACCGAACCCTGTTATCTGCTGCCTGCTAAGGAACCCTCATATATTTCATTTTTGGAAATGAAATTGTTAATTGAAATATAAACACCTCTCCATTACGAGTCGATTAATATATCGCCAGAGCCATTTAATTTCTGTGTGTAATGAAGATTTCTGTTGGAGCGCTTGCTGCGCTTTTCCATCATCATTTTTGTAGTTTTTAATCAGTCACTCGTCGTAAGCACTTGGTTGGCAGTGAGTGTGAGATGGAAGAGTTTGATTGGTAAATAAATCGTTCTGTCAATCATGAAGATTTTTATTTTCATGTTCCTAATCTAAATGGCTAACAATTCTATTTAACAACAAACACAGCACGATGGATTGACAACAACTGACAAGTGATGGCAAATGATGCGGCTACTTATGGTGGGTTATTTTCAATTTTCAGATATTTTCAACTTAATTTGTGTTATTTCAAGAGTGCTTGGTGGCATGTAAATGCGGGTCAGTTTGTTTCCAATGATCAGAAACAAAGGAATGTGCATTATTCATAAATGCGCATTTAGATGTGAGGATATGTTTTAAATAGTTATGTTCAAATATTAGACGCAAGGGCGGTGGGGTAATTACAAAGACAACCGTGTCAAAATAGCAAACCCATGATGGTAGTGAAATGTAATGGTTATAAATGACCATCTTGACCCTTTCATTTTGATAAACATATTTATTTAAGAAAATTATTAACAAAATTAAAATGACCCCCAGTCTGCAACCATTTAGTCTGTATGAAATTCTATATAAAATATCACATCCTGCAAAAGTTTTGTTTTCCTTCATTCCCTATGGAAATATTTATGAACACTGTTTTTTTTGCCTTGCCGTTTGTCGGCGAACTTCTTTCTGTGTCTCATTCTGTGCTCACCAGGCATTAAATTGAAAATATGATTTTGTCCAAAATCATGACGTATTCGACTTTATCTCATTTAAATATCACCGGTTTTCTCAGCGGGTTGTCGTCTTAATTTCATTTGTAGCCCTCTTGTGTTCTTGAAGAATGTAGTGGGGCATGATGCATGCCGAACATAGAAGAGGTAGGTTGTGTCTCATTGATCGCACATATTCGATATGATTGTGTCGCTTTAAGCACCGATATGCACCGCATGTGGTTGTGTTCGACAATATTTGTTTGTGACTAAATAACTCAGGTTTTCTCACATCACATTTTTTCGGAAAGTTTCTTTTTTTGCTTACAGTACCAAACGCAGGTAGAATGGCCTAGAATAAAGATCAAGAAGATCAAGTTTTGCTTAGGAAAAATTGCAGAATTAATAAAAACTGAGTACAATATAATGAATATAAAGAAAAGTTAAGTATAAAGAAAATATGCCAACAAAACTAAATGATAATCAAATTTTTGAATAAGTTTCCATGTCCAATATGAATACGAAAAAACATTCCCTCCGATCTTTTACAATTTTCTCAAATATTAAATACTAAACTTTCGATGTAATCGGTCACTTGTTTCCTCCATCAGAGTCTTGGTTTTGCTGCTTCTCGTTCCCACTCCATGGTCTTATTACGCACTATAACAAAATGTGGAGAGGTTCCCAGCAAAGAAATCGTACCTACATCGTAACGAAATCGGTACGAAATTCGGACGCTACGTCCGATATCGGATCCGAAATCGTAACGATATCTTAACGAAAGTTATTTGAAGTGGTTGACATAATATCGGAACGAAATATCAGAGCGAAATTGGATCGACTTCGGTCAGAATTCGGAACGAAATCGGAAGGAAATTCTTGGGAAATTTGGAAGGCGAATTTTTTCCGAATTTTCGTACAGATTTCTGAACGATTTCGGAAAAATGTCGTATGGAAACCGGAGGTATCATCCGAATTTTCGTAAAAACTACAGAGCGATTTCGGAATAATGTCGTATGAATATCGAAGGAAAAGAATTTTCTCTGACTCCTTTTTTGTTGTTATTGTTTGAAGATTCTAATTTCAAACGTTTCTAATAATTTATTATCATTTTATAGTTATAGTAAAACAATGTAAACTTTGTGTACGAATATGTCGAGTCTATCAGCACTAGTTTGAATTACACTATGCAACACTGAAAATGCAAACAACTTCTAGTATGCATTTTTTTAAAGTACATATTTAGACTACAAAAACACTAGTAGGGTTTTGTCCTGTCAGATCCAGTTCGGATTTTATGGCCTCATCTAAACCGGGCTAAATCTACACTTTTTTTGCATTTATCAGGCCTTTATCTCAGAAACGAATAGGAATTTGGCCTTGCTGTCTGTAGCAATATTGTAGCCCTAAACTAGTAGAAGTTATCTTTTAAAAAAACCACGTAAGAAAAACTCCATATAGGCCATCAAAATCTATAAAATATAGAAAATTTTACATAATTGCTGAAATTCTGGTCAGTATCGGCTAAACTATTGGGAGTTGAACCAAGTAACATTTCGCAAAAAACTTCCAAATAAAGTTCTCAACAATTCTTTAGAACATTCTGAAAGTCTAAAATGCTTACTTCATGTTGTTTCAGCGGTATTACATTCCAGGGAATATTTTTCCAAAAGCAAATATTCAGAAAAAACTGACAGTTTTGGAGATACGGTGCAATATGTATAAAAATTGTGGATTTTTGCATATATTTTGAAATTTGAGGCAATGAATGTAGTTTTTCGAGTTCATTGTTTCTCCAAATATTTTATTCTTGTCCTTATCTACAAATTTGGTTCAGAGGTCAGAAGAAGATTCGCATTGGTTTCAGAGATATAGCCCCGAATTTCTTTAAAAACTCAATATTTAACCATGTTTAGATGGGGCCATAAAATCCGAGCTGGATCTGACACAACAAAACCCAAATAGGGTTTCTTGTCGTTTGGGTCTGTACTTTCAAAAAATCTTCAGTTCGAATTGTTTGCACAAGATCACCTTAAAAATGTTGCACAGTGTTATTGTATGTTTTATTTTTATTATAAATATTTAAAAATTATAATAATATAATTGTTCCACAAACATCCCAGATGGGACAAGGGAGACTTCTCTCATATCAATGAGTGCACGCCGATTCATATTAGCTCAATGATATGGGACCTACTTTTTATTGCCGAGTCCGAACGGCGTGTCTTACGGCACCACTTGTAGAGAAGTTTTTCAAGGCTTAAATACTCAGGAAATGTCGCCAGCATTACTGAGGGGGAGTTTTGCCACCATTGAAAATTTGATGTTGCTTGGCCTGGGATTCGAACCGCAGACCTTCTGCGTGCAAGGCGGACGTGCTAACCATTGCACCACGGTGGCCCCCCAATATTTAAAAATTGCATATGCAAATTTTATAGCCAACCAATTTCTTTTTCTACAACAAACTAAAATGAAACCAACTCCTTGCTGTGAGATGCATACAAAAGGTGGTTGTTGTGCGAAGGGAAATTTATTTCCGACATTTCGCTCAGAATTCTTACCGAAATCAAAAGAAAATCATCAGTTACTCGAAGGGAAGTTTACTTCTGATATTCTCTCCGAAATCGGAACGAAATCTAAACGAATTCCCCAACGATAAATCGTATAGAAATCGGCACGAAATCTGAACGATTATGCTTCTGAAATTGTTCCGATGCACAGTGGATCCACTTGTATGAAGAAAGTGGCCAAAAATATTTAGAGTGTAAAAATCAAGCAAATGTGCCGGTTACGGCTTTGTGCTGCTGCGAAGAGTGCTTTAAGAAACCACGAGCGTAACATTCTCCCCCCTTTCCCCTCTGGAGGGGGTATACGGTATGAATTGTTTTATGCTGTTAATACGAAATGACATGAACAAAGCTCCCGATTATCGTATGATGCAAAAATAGGCTTGGGGAAACAAAACAATCTCCAAAACAACATAAAATCCAACCAATTTAGCGGATTAAAAAATCAATATTTTTGTCTGAAAATTGGTCAAATTTTTAATATAGATCTTATAGCGTTCTTCCTGAAAGGCACGTACCGCCAACGTAAGACAAATTTGGAAGAAGATTTCTTCATCTTGCCACTGATGCCAGTTATGTTAATGTAGGTGGTCATATAACAGAGTTATACACAAATACACGAGGTGGGCACTTGTGGGCATCATGACTAAAACCTTAGGTCAAATTTAAGTATATGATCGAATTGGCATTACAAAATACACTAAGAAAATATGCAGCTAACTAGAATTCCACAACACGCTAAAACACTATTTTTTAATGAAAATTAAGCTATTACCTTCTCTTTCAAAATCCACTATAATATTTTGCTATACGCATTAGTTTCGCGATATTTTGAATATATTTACTTGCACTTAAAATATAGTTTGTACTCACAACAAAAAATTATGAGTCAAATGTTCCGACTTATGAAGCTATTCTTAAGAATTACAGTCCGATCAACATGACAATAATCTAATTAGAGTTTGGAACATATAAGATTATACTCTTATACTCTTTTTGTGAAAAATTACAAAATGTGTTGTCTTAAAGTCCATATTACTGAAAGACACATTCTACTGTTGAAACACACATTGCCACAGGGATGAATGAAACTACATAAAATTTCCGATTATATTGTAGAGCTGGCAAACAGTCGACTTCATTATCGATGATATCGTTTGTTTTTTAAAAAATCAACATCTATATATAGTTTTGAATAAATTCTCTTTCGAGTTGAGCTGTTATGACCTAATAGGTACATTGAAAAATTAGAAATCCACCGAAGTCCCACAAATTCAACAATTATGCTACGTTTCACGGTTTGTTAAGTCCGATCATCGGGCATATCAGAATGTTATTTTAGTGGGTGGATGAAGGCTAAGCTTGGAAACAAGCATTTATACTACAAAATAGTGAACACAAGATATGCAATTACACCTTGGTTTGTTGGCTCTTATACAATTTAAGAAAAAGTTGCTATTAAAGAGAAGAAAGAAAGGTACAAATCCCAGTTTTGACACCACAATAAAAATTTAAGTAAAGTAATAAACAAGTAAGAAAAGTCTATAGTCGGACGGAGCCGACCATGGGATACCCTATACCACTAACCCTGGACAATCGCTCTCCACGGTAAACTTTCTACTAGAGTAATATGAGGTCCCAATATGGCCTCAATAGGTCCACTCCTTCGGGTACCTCTCACACGAAATTTCGGAAAAGTTCAGTTAAGGGCCATCTCTCGAATCGTTTTGATTTTTGCTTTAGCAACTTGTACTTAGCGCCCCCCTACACGACGGTAAAAGTTTCATCAGGGGCAAGTCCATACTTCCTGAGAAAACAGCCTGAAATTGGCAACAAAAAAAACCCTATGACATCGTATGAGGCAGTTGGAGCGCAAGATAACTCTCGAACGGATTTGCAGATTCGGTCCAAAATTTGGCCTTAGTAATATTTTGTCCAAACGTAGTTTAAGTTCGAAGATAAGCCATATGGGTCTTCTCCTTCAGGTACCTCCTCCAGAAAAGTTCAAAAATGTTCGGAAAAATTGTTCGTACGGTAACTCTTGAAGGGAGTGGGCAAACTGGACCATACTTCACACATCCTAATATATCTACCAGATATAGATCAGGTTAAAATATGGACTTGTCCAATCCATTCCTTTAAGTATCTCTTCGGCAAAACTTTTGATCTTTAATCCTAATCAACACTTTTATCGGTTCATACGCCCATAATTTTTAAAACCACCTAAATACATACGTTTTTTGGGGAAAAAATAGTTTCAATATTCATAGTCTGAGGGTATATCTCTGTCGGCAAAGCCGACTGATACTTTTTTACTTGTTGGATCCCAAATACGTAGGTAAGTTCGGAGACACAACCACAATTGTCTTGCAAATTAATTTCCAAACCGATACATTCGTAATTATTGTAAATATAGCATTTTTAAAGAAATATAGTATAGGGGAAGTAGCCCGGCATTTTCGAAATTCCATTCCTGTACATTCATTGACAATTTTTGTACGGCGGTGCCGGGGTATAGAAATTCTTTTACTACCTCAAACTTATAGGAACCAACTTCGACTGTTGGTCCGAGCTCTATGGACGCATTGCGCTCCGACACCATCAACTTGTTCTTCTCGCCGATTACCGCCAGACCCACTTTAGCAGATTTTCCTTTTACCTTCTTAAAGGTATCAATTACTTTTTTTACTGATCGGCCCATGATGTCAGCATAAGCAAGTTACATATGGCTGTTTGTATATATTGTTCAACTTCTCTGGACCGTCGCTTCCCGTATAACCTTTTCCAGCAGAATGTTGAGTACGTCACACGAAAGACTGTTCCCTTGTCTGAAACCTCTTTTGGTACTAAAATCTTTGAACATGTTCCTTCAAATTTTAACTTAATACCGAGTATCAATTAGTGTCACCTTACAAAACCAAATGAGTTTTCCCGTAATACCAAATTCAGACTTGGCTTGGAATACCTTCCCAGCAAAATTTGAAAGAAAGGGTTCCATGCGATGACGTGATTTAATGGGTCTTTTGCATTGGTTCAAACTAAGTCGTGAAAGATACGATATTTTCATCAGCATTTGAACCAATGCAAAGGAAGTCGTGAAAGAGCAGATCTTTTCATCAACATTAGAACCCATTCCATCGATCCAATAGAGATGAATTTTGTGTTTTTATACCCTCAGCCTTTAGGCTAAAGAGGGTATTTACACTTTGATACGACCAAAAATGTGCCTCATCGAAATAATGGTTTTAGACCCCAAGTATGTTTGTACGATATCCGTTTCAGACATTTTTGAGTAGATCTAGCAATGTCCGTCCGTCTGTCTGTCTGGCTGGCTGGTGCGCACGATAACTCTCGAACGGATCAATCGATTCGGTTCAAATTTTGGGTATCGAAATATTTTGTCCAGATTCGATTTAAGTTCGAAGATGGGCCATATAGGTCCACTCCTTCAGGTACCTCCCCCACAAATTTTCAAAAATTGCCGCAAAACTTGTGCGCACGATAACTCTTGTAGGGAATAACCGATTTGGTCCATACTTTGCACATCGTGTAATTTCTACCAAACTTAGATGAGGTTCCAATATGGACTCAATCGGTCCACTCCTTCTGGTACCTCCCACACAAAATTTCGGAACAGTTTAGTTTAGGACCTGGTGTCGAATCGCTTTGATTTTTGTTTACACAAGTTGTATCCGCTGTCCTCTATACGACGCTGTAAGTTTCATTAGGGGCAAGTCCACACTTCCTGAGAAAATAGCCTGAAAGTTACAAAAAACCCTATGACACCGTGTGTAGTGGTTGGAGCGCAAGATAACTCTCGAACGGATCTGCCGGTTCGGTCCAAAATTTGGCTTTCATAATATTTTGTCCAAACTTAGTTGAAGTTCAAAGATGGACTATATCGGTCCACTCCCTCCGGTACCTCCCCCACAAAAGGTCGAAAATGTTCGGAAAATTTGTGCGTACGATAACTCTTGAAGGGAGTAACCGATTTGGTCCATACTTTGCACATTATGAAATTTCTATCAGACTTAGATGAGGTTCCAATATGGACTCAATCGGCAAACTCCTTCGAATACCTCCCACACAAAATTTCGGAAAAGTTCAGTTTAGGACCTGCTCTCGAATCGCCTCGGTTTTTGTTGTAACATCTTGTATTCACTGTCCCCTATACGAAGGTATGAGTTTCCTCAGGGGCAAGTCCATACTTCCTGAAAAAATAGCCTGAAAATTGGAAAACAAACCCTATTACACCATGTTTATGGGTGGTAGCGCAAGATAATCCTCGAACGGAAATGCCGATTCCGACCAAAATTTGGCCTTCGTAATATTGTTTCCTAACTTAGTTTAAGTTCGTAGATAAGCCAAATCTGTCCACTCCTTCAGGTTCCTACCTACAAAAGTTCAAAAATATTGTGCGCACGATAACTCTTGATGGGAGTGACCGATTTGGTCCACACTTTACACATTCTCATAATATCTACCGGATATAGATCAGGTTCGAATATGGACTATATTTGTCCACTCCATCCCGTACCTCCCACACAAAATTTTGGATAAGTTCACTTTAAGACCTGCCATTGAATCACTTTGATTTTTGTTGAAGCAACTTACATTCGCTGCCGCAATTACGATGGTAAAAGTTGTTTCAGGGGCAAGTTCATACTTCTTGAGAAAACAGCCCAAAGGGTGTAAAAACCCCCTATGGCACCCCCATGGTCTGTGTCGGTCCATTCCTTTAAGTACCTTTTCCGCAAAATTTTTGAACTTTAATCCTAATCAACATTTTTGTCGGTTCATACGACCAACATTTTGAAACCCCCTAAATTCATAAGTTTTTTTGTGAAAAAGAATTTTTAATTTATACAGGCTGAGGGTATATCTCTGTCGGCAAAGCCGACTGATACTTTTTTACTTGTTATTTATACACATTTTCCTAAATATATAAGGTTAATTATTTACAATAGGCTTGATGTTTTCGGAGACTCAAAAACAATTAACGATGTTAAAACTATGTCGTAATCATAATGTCATTGCAAAGGGTTGATGAAAATGACATGCCAAAGCATTGTTGGAAATGACATGCCAAGGCATTGGTGAAAATGACATGTCAAAGCATTGGTGTAAATGACATGCTTTGGATCCAAAAATGAATAGCATCTTTTGGGGTCCACACTTATATAAAATTCATCGTTGAAGATGCTAAAAAGATGACATGCCAGATCACTTGCACCCGTGATTGAATGGCATTTTTGACATCAAACATTTTGCTGGGTTTGAACGTAAGAGGCTGTCGAAGGCTGTTCTATAATCGACGAAAAGTTTGTAAGTATCGATCTGCATCTCTTGGGTTTTTTCAGGATTCGCCGCATTGTAAATATCTGGTCGATGGTGGATTTGTCAGGTTTAAAGCTGCATTGGTATGGCCCAATTATTGCTTTCACCAAAGGCTTTACTGTTTCGCACAATATCCCTGACACTATCTTGAAGGCAATAGGGAGAAAATGTATGCCCTGTATTTAGAGCGAACAGATTTATCGCATTCATTGTGAAAAGGACACGCATGTTAGACTAGCGGCTCCTGCTGCCTTGTTATTCTTCAGCCGGTTTATTGATGTCTTGACCTCAGCTTAGCTCATCTTTTTCGCTAGTATTGGATACCAACAGGTTGGAAAAATGTGCTTTCCATATTCTAAGCACACTATCTGTATCAGTTACCAAATGACCTTACTGGTCTCTACAGGAGGACGTGCCTGTACCGAAGCCATCAGTTTGATGTTTCACTCTTTGGTATAAATTTCGGACTTAATTCTGGCTCCTGTACATCTCGATTTTTTTTTCACACTCCCGCTTTTCCATTTCTTTCTTTTTCCCGATATCTCTCTCGTGCGCTACGCGTTGCTTCTGATTGTAAAGTAGCTCTAAATGCCGCATTTTTCTCTTCGGTAACAGCACGACGCTCCTGGTCATACCATGGATTCCTTGGTGGAGGTCTCTGGTATACAAGTACTGATTTTGCGGCTGTTTGCATGGGGACGAGGAGTGCTTTTATTAAGCAATTGAGCTAGTTGATTGGAAAATGCTGTGACTATCTGTTGTATTTACAGCTTACTGATGTCCAACATCTGTGTTGTATTTGTTCGTGCATTATTTGCAACTTTTAGACGAGTACGTACCATTACTGTAACGAGGTCAATTTGAATTCTTGTTCTATGATCTGGGCACAGCCGAGAGATGTTTAAATCTGGTATTGTTAATTACCACGTTTTTGCGGCTACGAAGTCTATCAGCCTCATTCCACTGTAAGATGATTCACTGTTGAGACTGAATGTAACGACTGTTGCGCCAAATGTATTCTCCTTTCCAATTTTGGCGTTAAAATCGCCTAGAATAATATTAATGTCATGGGCAGGATAACGGACTTATGTTTCTTCTAAGCGCTCGTAAAATATACCTTTGGTCGGTTCTCCCTGTTGAAGAATTTTGCTTTTATTCGCATTGTAGCAATTTTTTTATTCACTGGGGTGAAACTAGAGACCAGATGTCTGAACCTCCGACCAACTACAAAATCCGCAACCACACCCATACTTTGTGCCATGCCAGCTATAATACATATCGTCACCTTTGGGTGTTGTTGTAACGCCTTTCGTAATCACTCGTATTTCCTGTATGTCAGTTATATCGGTCTTGTACTTTTCAAGTACATCTGTCAGTGCAGTTTACCTTCTCTATAAAGAGTGCGAACATTTCAAGTTCAGATTCGCGCATCGTGAGGGTTACTAAAGCGACGCCCAAATCCAAGTTTTTCTTATGAGCAGCTCCCCAGATGACACCACGTGGAGGCCAGTGTCCACTTGAGGTTAGAGAGGGACTAAGATAAATACTGGGGCTTGCCATGTTAAAGCCGGTCAGAGCCGTTGCTTGGTAAATTTCATCCCCTGCGTCACCAAACAGTATTAAGTAAATAAATCGGATAAATAAATCAGGCAGCTAGAATAACGGGCGCACAAAATTGTGTGAAGTAAATTGTGGACTTATAGCATTATTTCGATGAGGTACATTTTCGATCGTATACATACCCCCGTTAGCCTCTATCTGAGGGTATAAGATCTTCCAAAGACCTGAACTTTATCGACGTAAGCAGCAAATTATCCTAGTTAACAAATAAAATAAGGAGATTTGTGGACTTTTGGACTTTTGTTATGAAGCATGTTCAACTTTTTTCGTTCATCGAAACCTTTAACATGGTTTAGAAACCCCTTTAAACAATTTACAGAGCCCCACGACAAGACCACCACTAGATTGGTAGGCAGGTAGCTAGCTGTCTTGTACTACAAAACATCAATCAAATTAGATTACAACTATGTTTGGATATTTTCATGGCTTTAATTGGAAACATAACTCGTGGAATGCTATGAGAAGCTAAAAAGATGTATTTACTAACAATCTTATCCCAGATTGAACTCTAAATGAGATTGGAATGCGTTAATAATCGTACAAATGAACACTGATCGATAATAACATCACGCGATAAAATAGTTGAAAACAGCCTCAAACAATGCATAGCCATCAGCTATGACTACCGTTTTATTGTTTTTTCAGAGATCTGCCGAAAATCAGAATTAGATTTTTATCGATTTTTAAGCTTATGGTAGAGCAAGAATTGGAGAAAATTGACAGGACCTGTCAGGGGGCCAACAAAAAGGGCCTTCTAAACAAACATAAATAGATCTACTTGATTTAAATACTATTGCTGAATGAGTTTTTTCCTTATGGAGAAAGAATAAATATCGGAAACGTACGAATGCTTCAGGTGCTAGTTCGTCTTTTTATGATTTAAAGGCAACTTATTACTAAGATAATACTTGCCTCTTTTGTTGTTAAAATAAAAATATAGGTTAACAGCTTTAATATAATCAAAAGACTATCCTTGCAATGTTCATAATTCCCCAAATGTGTTTAGAAACGAGTACTTGAATCAGTTACCACTTTAGAGGCCCTATTTTGCTTTGGAACAAAAAAGTAAACTCCTCACTTCCAAAGATTGTGCCGCATACATTTTTGAGAAAGTGCCACGGCTTTAGGCTAAAAACCCCCTATCATGCTTAGGGAAAAAGTTAAGTAGCACTTAGACTCTCAAAGAAAATGGATAAACAATAGAATCATAATCATAATTTAACAATACACCAACACTAACAACAACAAAACGATCTAAAGACGCCATATACCGCAAAACAAAAATCCACATCGAATACCCTGCAGCTTTTTTAATTAACTACAAATACCAACAATAAACTAAACGACGATCAAGACGAATTAAGCTTAACGTATCGTAAAACTGGCATTCGATAGCTACTCTTGACTCCGGGCTTAAATGCGGCGGCGCAAATGCCACAGCTATTCAACATTATCGCCATTGCCACCGTCAACTGCTGAGGCGTAGAAAATTTATTTGTTACATCCATTACAGGGCGTCATACCCACAATGGCGCCACCGTTTTACTTTTTTTTTGCCGTGCCGTGTTGTGTGCTTTGCTTCGTTTCGAAATTAAAATTATTATGAAAACTGAAAACTATGATAAAACGGCGTTTTAATAAAGAAATCATAAATCACGCGGTGACTAATTTGTGAACATTGAGAGAAAATAAAATGCTGAGAAAAAAAAACATACGAACAACTGAAAAATGTTATTTGATATGCATTTGAAGTTACAAATGTGGTGTGTGTGGTTCATAACATCATTACATGCTATACCATAATTACATTAGACAAACTGATAAAAGCCAACAGAAATGGATTTTATTTTATTTTTATTTAATTAACTTTATAATAATTAGCATTGGAATTTGAATTATAGAATGTGTTAAATGGAAATGTAATGTATATTTATAATATAACAATTTAAAGAGCATTATTTACTTTGTCGGTCCATTTTTCAATCAGATAAATGAGCTCCCAGGGATAAAAAATTAAATTGTTGCATACTAACTGGATTCGCAACGAAATAAAAAGAGGAAACTATAAAACCGAAATATTTTCGACTGATTAAGGAAACATGCTTCCTACAAAGAAATATAAGTCTTGAGGAACAGAAAACATGAATACAGGTCCATCAGTAAATAATATCACTGTTTTTTAAACTATTATGGCCTTAGCAGACAGAAACCTTCCCGTGGTGTCGCCTCGGAACCTCCCTTTAACACCCGTTGAAGGTAGCGAGTTAACATGAGCCGCGCGGTCGCTCATGAAACCGATAAAAACTTGGGTTTGGATGTCGGGTTAGTAATCCTCCCCAAGAAGAAAGTATTATTCTATGAAAAAACAAGTAAAAAACTATGAGTCGGCTTTGCCGACAGAGATACACCCTTAACCTTTTGTGAATTTTGTGGCCCTTTTTGGAAATTTGAACTTGCCGCCAAAAATGTGGATTAGAATGAAAGTTCAAAAGTATTGCGGAGGAGGTACTTAACGTAATGGACAGACATAGTCCATTATGGAAGTGGATCTTATTTTGAGAGTCATATCTTTTCAATAGATATCGCGCCCACTAGTAATTTCAGTGGGTCATCGTATAACTTGTGGACCAATATACCAGGAAACATAGACTTGCCACGTGAAACATAATATGACTGCAAACATAGACTTGTCCACGGAGAACGTAATATCACTGTAACCAGGACCACAACGAACAGCATCGGTATACATTTCAAAAGGATCATCGAACAGACCCTAAACTTCACTTGGACAACTTTGTGGGGAGGTACCTTAAGGAGAGGACCGATATGGGTCATTGTAGTAGTTAAACTAAATTTGGACAAAATATTAGGAGAACCAAAGTTTGGATCAAATTGGTTGCCCCGTTTAAGATATATCGTACATACCATTTAAGAGACATCTTTTAAATATTGGGTGAAGTACAGGAAGTTGTGGTCCGGTATTGCCCATCTTCGAATTGAAACTATGTTTGTACAAAATATGACGAATGCCAAATTTGGACCAATTCGATTGATCAGTTCAAGAGTTACCTTTCTCTCCAGCCATTACATATAGTGCCATAGGGTTTTTTACACCTTTTGTGTTGTTTTCTCAAGAAGTATGAACTTGCCCCTGAAAAACATTTCTGTCGTAATTGAGGCAGCGAATGCAAGTTGCTCCAACAGTTATTAAAGTGAACTTATCCGAAATTTTGTGTGGGAGGTATCCGAAGGAGTGGACAAATATAGTCCATATTCGAACATGATCTATATCTTGTAGATATATTAGGATGTGTAAAGTATGGACCAAATCGGTCACTCCCTTCAAGAGTTATTTTTTTGTACTTGTGTGGGACGGGTACCTGTAGGAGTGGACCGGTATGGCTTATATTCGAAGTTAAACTAAGTTTGGACAAAATATTACGTAGACCAAATTTTGGACCGAATCGGCGGATCCTTCTCGATCCCTTGCGCTCCAACCATTACACACGATTTCATAGGGTTTTTTTTTGCACTTTTCAGGCTATTTTCTCAGGAAGTATGGATTTTCCCCTGATGAAACTTGTACCGTCGTATGGGGGGCAGTGAATACAAGCTGCTACAACCAAAGCGATTCGAGGGCAGGTCCTAAACTGAACTTTTCTGCAAATTTTGTGTTGGAAGTACCCGAAGGATTGGACTGATTGAGTCCATAAGTCTGTTAGAGAATTTCACGATGTGCAAATTATGAACCTAATCGGCTACACCCATCAAGAGTTATCGTGCGCACAAATCTTCCGAACATTTTGAACTTTTGTGGGGAAGGTACCGGAAGGAGCCAGACAGATAGACAGATGGACGGATATGGCTAAATCAACTCCAAATTGTCTGAAATGATTTTGGTACAAACATACTTGGGGTCTAAAAGCGTTATTTCGATGAGGCAGATTTTGCCCGTATGAAAGTGTATATACCCTCGTTAGCATAAATGCTGCGAAGAATAAGAAAAACAAACCCCTCTAAAGTTGACGACCCAGAGTGTTGCCGCTTCCATACAAAAGTGGACAAAAATAGAAAGCGTTGACCTAGGTTGATGAATATATCAAATATTTATGACGGCACGGGAGCCACCGTGGTGCAATGGTGTGCACACCCGCCTTGCACACATAAGGTCGTGGGTTCGATTCCCCGGCCAGGCAATATCAAAACACTTTTCAACGGTGGCAAAATACCCGTCAGTAATGTTGGCGACATTTCCTGAGCCATGTAAAACATCTCTACAAAAGTGGTGTTTTAGACACGCCGTTCGGACTCGGCGATAAACTGTAGCTCCCATATCATTGAGCTAACATGAATCGGGGTGCACTCATTGATATGAGAGAAGTCACCCTTGTCCCTTATGGGATGTTTGTGGAACAATTAAAAAAAATACTTATGACGGCACAGGAATGAAACATATCAACTTTGGTCCATATCGGTTCAGACTTGGATATAGCCCCCATATATATCTTTTCCCGATTTTGCTATAACTCGTTCAATTTTAATCGAATGGCCTTCAAATTTAATATGTGTTATTTTCTTAGGCCGAAACTCAGTGAAACTACACAAGGGCCTAAGAAAATATTACATATAAAATTTGAAGGCTATTCGAAATTAAATCTGAACCGATATATCTCAGAAGGTTAGGTTTAGGATGCGTAACTGCCGTGCTGGTAGCCATTCCACTTGGAGACCTTGAGGTCCAGAACAGGGCTTCGGAGTCGGAGTTGGAGTCGGAGTCTGGAGTCGGAGTCTAGCAAATTTTGCTGGAGTCGGAGTCGGAGCCGGAGTCGTGAAAAAAACTCTACTCCGACTCCGGGAAACAATCTGTTCTACATTTATCAAAATTTGTCAAATCAATTTAATATATTTAAATGATCATAGTTTAAAAAACTCTTAATCTCTATTTTGACTACAAAATGCATATCGGAAGCATTTTTGGTCAATTGATTGGAATAATGTTTGCATGCTCCAAATATACTTGGAGAAGATCTTTTACAGGTCATTTTAAGGAAGACTCACTGGTCTTCTCTTGTTTTTTTATTAGAAGTCATTTATGTCTGCTGTAAAAGAACCTCTTGGACTTCTTTAAAAGACCTTGTTGTATTTTAACCAAATTTAAATCGAAGGAGCTTACACCTGAGTTTTTGCGGATTCTGAAACTGCAATAGCCGGAGGGCTTTTTAAATAAATCGCGGTCAAAGTTCACACTTATAGGGGGTTTTTAAATTTTCATGATTTTGCTTGAAAACCGCAAGTATTATGGAAATGGGTGTAAAGAAAATGTGGTAGCAGTGAAAAATTTCTACAAGATTGACCTATCTGATATTGTCGTAGGTTTTACCGTTTTTGAGATATATAAGTTCAAATTGGGACAATGCACTGACTGTAGCGCCTCTGTATAAAACTATACCATGACTACAATTTACCAACTTAAACTTATATATCTCAAAAATGGTACAACCTAGGAAAATATTGCAAATATCAGTCTTGTAGAGAATTTCCACAGCTATATGATTTTCTCCAGTCCCATTTTGATAAGACTTGCCGTTCTCAAGCAAAATGGTGAAAACCTAACAATAAAAACCTAAAAATGTGACCTAAACTTCTATATCTCAAAAATGGTAAAACCTACGAACAAATTATAAAGGTCAATCCTCTAGTGAATTTCTGCAGCAACAATATTTTCTTTAGCCCCATTTCGATAGGACTTACCGTTTTCAAGCAAAATCGTGAAAATATAAAAAACACCCTAAAAATGTGAACCTCAAGTAACCTTAACCACGAAAGTGTATGTTAAGGGGAAATAGGCTATTTTGGTCTTCTATCACGATGCGGTGTTAAAATATCGTTAATTTTCCATAACTCAAAAAATTACAAAGAGTGTTACCGGACAGTAATTATGGTAATTTGATATTTCGAGTCTCATTGGGTACATAACACTGTGCAACACTGAAAATGCAAACAACTTCTAATCGGCATTTTCTGAAAGTACATATTAAGACTACAAAACCCCTATTTGGGTTTCGGGTTTTTAGATCGGGTTTGGATTTTATGGCCTCATCTAAACCGGGCTAAAACTACACTTTGGTCTGGGTTTTATCTCAGAAACTAATAAGAATTTTGCTTTATGTGTTTGCTTATGTGTAAAATAGGTAAACTACGAAAAACTGCATCTAGCGCATCAAAATCGTTAAAATATAGAAAAGTTTACACAATTTCTGGAATTCTGGTCAGTAGCAGCTAAAGTGTTGGGAGTTGAACCAAGTAACCTTTCGCAAAATATTGCAAATAATGTGCCCACCAATTCTTTAGAACATTCGGAAACTCTAAAATGATTATTTCACGTTGTTTACGCGGTATTTAATAACATACCTTCTCCAAAACATATTTCAAACAATGTTCACACAACCAGTTTATTCTCATATTTCAGATTTCAATGTATTGTTGAAATATTTATCAAATTGTAGTTGCAAACTATGCAAGAAAGAACGCAATACAAGCGTTTTACAACAATGACATGTTTTGAAGAGTTGTGTATTACATTTCAGCGAATATTTTCCCCAAAGATAACATTAAGAAAAATTTTACAGTTTTGGAGATACGCTGCGAAATATATACAAATTATGTAATTTTTAGATATATTATAAAATTTGAGGCAATAAATCCAGTTTTTCGAGTTCTTTACTCCTCCAAATATTTTCTTCCTGCTCTTATCTACGAGTTTGCTGCAGTGGCCAAAACAAGATTCGTATTGGTTTCTGAGACACAGCCCCGATTTGCGTTAAAAAGTCGATATTTAACCATGTTTATATGAGGCCATAAAATCCGAACCCGGTCTAAGAATACAAAACCCAAATATGGTTTCTATTGGTCCTCTTCTTTCAAAAAATTCTCGACAGAAGTTGTTTGCACGCGATTAGCTCAAAAATGTTGCACAGTGTAATCGTAAATATACTCGTATGTTGGTGTTTAGGTTTGCTACATGTTCTGAAGTGTGAAGTGTACTGAAGTGCTTGTTACTTTGTATTCCGTATTGTCAACAAAAAAAAAAAAAAACGAACAATATAGGTCTATGTTTTGGTATCCTCCCAATGTAATGTATCTTGAAAGTTCAAACTGAAATGACTGTAATTTAAGTTGTGAATTTTATTTTATCTATTTTCGGAGTCGACTCCGGGGTTGGAGTCGGAGTCGAGAAAAAAATTGGACTGGAGTCGGAGTCTGACCAAAAATGGCTCGACTCCGAAGCCCTGGTCGAGAAGGTTGCAGGGATGGGCAGAATATTTTTACACATTTCGCTTCGGATGAAATGTCCAATTAACAGAAATCAAGAGCCAAGGTGGCAATCAAAAGATAAACTCTTCGAAATATTAAGAATGTAAATATTTTTTATAAAATTTAAATTTTTACTAATTTTCTCGTTTGGAGTTAAGCTTGATGATCGGAAATTATTTGCAAGTGAAAAAGGAAAGCCAAGGACTCGAACCCACATAGTCACCAAATTACGTTACCTGGTTTCATTGGTGGTAAAGCAAATCTTCGGACGTATCGACTATGTAATGGCTTCTCTGTCCTAGAACTTATCGTTTTTCAAACGCAAATGTGTTTTGTACATTTACGCGGATACTTGGCCACAGAAATGTATTTTCTTCACGACAAACGCTTTATTTGCGCTGCCTTTGAAGTTATGAGTTACGTTACCAATGAAACCAGGTAACGTAATTTGGTGACTATGTGGGTTCGATTCCTTGGCTTTCCTTTTTCACTTGAAAATAATTTCCGATCATCAAGCTTAACTCCAAACGAAAAAATTAATAAAAAATCATTAAAACTGATCTTCGCTCTTACAGGCAAAATTTCAAAAAATTTTAATTCTTGATAACGGTACTTTGCCTATGTCCAGTTGATGTCAACTTATTGTACTAAAATTTTATATATAGCCCATCCATCAAATCACAACAGATAGCCACAGCATATTCCACTCAACTGGCCCAATTGCTTAATCAAAACACTCATATTCTGGATAACATTTTAGCACAATAGCAAAATATTACTCAATCCATGCAAATATCCGCAAAATCCATACTTGGATAGCAGAGACCTCCACCAAGGAACCTATGATATGACCAGGAGTGTCGTACTGCTACCGAAGAGAAAAATGCGGCATATAGGGTTACTTTACAATCAGTAGCAACGCGTAGCGCACGAGAGAGGTTTTGAGAGAAAATGAGAAAGGAAAAATTTATTTCCGCTGGAAAAAGGGAAAAATGAGAAAGCGGGAGTGAGAAAGCCAGAATGAAGTCCGAAAGGTCTACCAAAGAGTGAAACATCAAACTGATGTCTTTGGTACAGTTACATCCTCCTGTAGAGACCAGCAAGGTAATCTGGAGCTGACACAGATAGTGTGCTAAGGATATGGAAAGAGCATTTTTCCAAACTGTTGGTATCCAATAGTAGCGAAGTCGACGAAGATACCACAGATCCAATTCCAGAGGATGGTTGAATGTATAACTCACTGGCAAGATGAGAAAAAGACAGTAAAAACCCGGCTGTGGTATAATAAGGCAGCAGGAGTCGATTGTCTACCATCCGAGCTGTTTAAAACCGGAGGACGGTTGAACAGATATTTACCTTGCGGTAAGTCCTGGAAAAGACCCAAGAGATGCAGATCGATTCTTACCAACTTTTTGTCGATTATAGAGCAGCCTTCGACAGCCCCCTACGATCATGGTTCTCCAAGGCATGTCTGAATTTGGTATCCCTGCAGAAATGACTTTAACTGACACTCGATCCTCAGTTAAAATAGGAAAGAACCTCTCCGAAGAGTTTAGTACCAAAAGAGGTGTCAGGCAAGGAGACGGCCTCTCGTGTGACTTATTCAACATTCTGCTGGAAAAGGTTATACGAGATGCGAAGGTAAAAAAGAAGTGGCACCATATAAACAAACAGCCATATCGACACCTCCAAATAATAGTATGCTAAGTCTAAAAAGTGAGTTTTGCAGGAGAAGCTTTCAAAGTTTGGAAATTTTTTTTGAACTTCAGTACTATGCTAAGTCAATATTTGTTTATAACTTCTGTTCGGATTGACCGATCATTACCAAAATTAAACAGAATTTAAGTTAAAGGACGTTCGACACCTCCAAATAATAGTTTGCTAATTCTAAAAAGCGAGTTTTGCAGGACAATCTCTAAAAGTTTGGAAATTTCTTTGACCTTCAGTACTATGCTAAGTAAATATTTGTTTATAACTTCTGTTCGGATTGTCCGATCATTACCAAAATTTGACAAAATTTAAGTTAAAGGACGTTAAATATAAAAATGTAAAGAACTTGAAAACATGCTAAGTCGACTTAGCATACTATTGTTTGGAGGCGTCGATATGTTACTTGCTTATGCCGATGACATTGACATCTTGGGCCGATCGGTAAAGGAAGTAACTGATACCTTTGCAAAAGTCGAAAGGGAATCTGCTGAAGTGGGTCAGGCGGTAAACAGCGAGAAGATCAAGTTGATGGTGTCGACGTGCAATGCGTCCATAGAGATCAGGCCAACTGTTGAGGTTGGTTCCTATAATTTTGAGGTAGTAAAGGACTTCGTCTACCTCCTCACCGCCGTAAACACAACAAACAACATCAGTTGGGAAATAAAAAGAAGAATTAAATTGGCCAACAGATGCTACTTTGGCTTAAGTAAGCAGTTTAAGAACAAAGCCACATCTCATCAAACAAAAACAACGCTTTACGAAACACTGATACTACCCTGCTGATGTATGGCTGCGAAGCCTGGGTACTTGCGCAAGCAGACAAGGCAGTGCTTGGTGTGTTTGAGAGAAAAATTCTTCGAAAGATCTATGGACCAATCTGCGTTGAAGGTGAATATAGACGTCGTATGAACCACGAGCTGTATCTGCCATACAACGACATCCGTATAGATAAACGTATCGAGATGCAACGATTGCGTTGGCTAGGCCACATCATAAGAATGAGCGATGATGAACCCGCTAAAACGGCGTATAAGTACGTGCCACATGGCGGTGCAAGCAGGTGCAGGCTTAAGCTTAGATGGAGCAAACAAGTGGATGAAGGATAAAAAAAGCGCGGTATTCCAGAAAGCGAAGCAGCAAACAGAGAGAATTGGAGATCTTTTCTTAGTTCGGCTTATGGAACAAATGTTCTGTATTGGGCCAGCTAAGTACGAAAGCAGTTTAAAAACAAGTAAAAAGTCGTTAAGTTCGGCCGGGCCGAACTTTTTATACCCTCCACCATAAAATAGTCTTAATTAAAATGGAATAATTAGGGTCCTTTCACAATTTTAGGTGGAACAACTTTTCGACAATGGATAGACTCCTACTGTCTCCCACTATTACTTAAATTACACTGTGAACACAAATGTTGGGGCAGAGATAATTCCTTTTGGAAATGAAAGCCCTTGGTGTGTGTATGTTAAAAACCCCGAAGGACAGATGCGCCGTGAGTCGAACTTCCGCGTTATGGCGTGATGAAGTTTTTGAAGAGACCCTGTAAGCCATCATGAATTATCATTATATCTATGTTTGTTGTATTTGTAGAGAACTTAAGCAACAGTGAACAGAATTATAACGCTAATTCCTGATGGCCCACATGGTCTCTAACAAAAATTTCATCACGCCATAACGCGGAAGTTCGACTCACGGCGGATCTGTCCTTCGGGGTTCATAATATACTCACCAAGGCCTTTCTTCCCCAAGAGGAATTTTCCGTGCCCCAGACTTTCACCTCCATTTTGTTGCACAGTGTTATCTAATCTAATCTAAAAAAATGTGTTCAGCTAGATGAAAGGTGAAATAGGAGTCAACCTATCTTTAAATTTTTTGGCGGAAAAGTTTTATAGCTGCAAGGAACTTCAAGAGTCAAATTGAGGGTAGTTTCATCAAAACAAAAATGGACCCATGTTGATGAATTTTAGTGAAGAAATTTCGTGACCACTGAAAATTCCCGAAAATCGGGAGGTACAGTTATATGGGGGGATATACCAAAACATGGACCTATATTGACGATTATTTTTGAATAGACAAAATTGTAGCTAAAATTCTCAAAATACCGATCATTACAGCTAGTTCGGTTCAAAATTGCAGCTAAAATTCTCAAAATACCGAAAATCGGGAGATACCGTTATATGGGAGCTATACCAAAACATGGACCTATGTTGACGATGTTTCGTTGGAGATGTTTTATGACCACTGATAACCTCAAATGTCAAATTACAGCTATTTCGGTTAAAAACTGTAGCTAAAATTCTCAAAATAGCGAAAATTGGGAGGTACCGTTATATGGGGGCTATACCAAAACATGGACCTATGTTGACGATGTTTGGTGGGGATATTTCATGACCACTGAGAACCTCAAATGGCAAATTACAGCCAGTTCGGCTAAAAATTGTAACTAAAATGCTCAAAATACCGAAAATCGGGAGGTACCGTTATATGGGGGCTATACCAAAACATGGACCTATGTTGACGATCTTTGGTGGAGATATTTCATGACTACTGAGAACCTCAAATGTCAAATTGCAGATAGTTCGGTTCAAAATTGCAGCTAAAATTCTCAAAATACCGAAAATCGGGAGATACCGTTATATGGGGGCTATACCAAAACATGGACCTATGCTGACGATGTTTCGTTGGAGATGTTTTATGACCACTGAGAACTTCAAATGTCAAATTACAGCTATTTCGGTTAAAAACTGTAGCTAAAATTCTCAAAATACCGAAAATTGGAAGGTACCGTTATATGGGGGCTATACCAAAACATGGACCTATGTTGACGATGTTTGGTGGGGATAGTTCATGACCACTGAGAACCTCAAATGGCAAATTACAGCTAGTTCGGTTAAAAAATGTAACTAAAATGCTCAAAATACCGAAAATCGGGAGGTACCGTTATATGGGGACTATACCAAAACATGGACCTATGCCCATATCCTTTGGGATATAGGATTGTTGATCACTAGGAACCCTAAGTGCCAAATTATAGCTTATTCGGTCTGCAAATGTGGTGAAAAACGTCAAAATACCTCAAATCTGGAGGTACCGTTATATGGGGGCTATACCAAAAAGTGGACCGATATAGCCCATCTTCGAACTTGACCTGCCTATGGAAAAAAGACCCTCGGGTGCAAAATTTCAGCACTCTATCTCAATTATTGCGGACGCTAGAGTGATTACAACAGACGGACAGACGGACGGACAGACGGACATGGCTAGATCGTCTTAGAATTTTATCCTGATCAAGAATATATATACTTTATAGGGTCGCAAATGATTAGTTCGATGTGTTACAAACAGAATGACAAACTTAATATACCCTCCATACTATGGTGGAGGGTATAACAAAGCCACATCGCGTCAAACACACACATAACACTTTACAAAACGCTGATACTACCGGTGCTAATGGATGGTTCCGAATTATGCGTCATTGCGAAAGCAGATAAGGCAGTTCTTAGTGTGTTTGAGAGAAAAATTCTTCGAAAGATCTACGGTGAATATCGATGTCTTATGAACAACGAACTTTATCGGCTATACAACGACATCAGTAAACTTAAACGTATCGATATACAACGATTGTGTTTGTTAGGCCATGTCATAAAAACGGGCGATAATGATAAAATAATAATAAAAAGGCACATAAATACACGCCACATTGCGGTGAACGCAGAACTGGAAGGCAGAGGCTTCGATGGAGCAAACAAGTGGAAGACGAGATAAAACAAGTAAGAAAAGCGTTAAGTTCGGTCGGACCGAACTTTTTATACCCTCCACCAGCCATTTCGGTGGATTAATGTAGCCACAACCTTCAAAATACCGAAATTCGGAAGGTACCGTTCTATGGGGGCTATATGATGGCGTGGACCTATACCTACAAATTTCTGGGGGAAAGTTTTATACGCCTAAAGAAGACTAAATACCAAATTTCAGCCATATCGGTGTGATAATGAGGCTAAAACGTTCAAAATATCGAAAATCGGGAGATATTGTATTATGGGGCCTATATCAACACGTGGACCTATATAAACATTTTATGGTAGAAATGTTTCTTATCCTCTGGAAACACAAAATACAAAGTTACAACCGATTCTTTGGTCAAATGGGTCTAATACATTCAAAATATATTAAAATGACGCGTACTTTATAAGGGGTCTTATGTGGGGACTATACCAAAACGTGGACCTATATAACCCAACTTTGGTAGGAATGTTTTCTGGCCTCTGAAGACACAAAATACCAAATTACAACCAATTCTGTGGTCAAATGGGTCTAATACATTCAAAATATATTAAAATGACGCGTACTTTATATGGGGCCTTATATGGGGGCTATACCAAAACATGGACCTATATAACCCAACTTTGGTAGGAATATTTTTTGGCCTCTGGAGACACAAAGTACCAAATTACAACCAATTCGGTGGTAAAATGGGCCAAATATCTTAAAAATTCCTTAAAACGACGACGCGTCACGCGTCATTTTGTATGGGGGCTATACGAAAGCGTGGACCTACATAGCCCGCTTTCAATACCAAAAGTCCTACGTAAATATAACATATTTTTCCAAAATTTCATCAACCTACGTCAATCCGTTCGGACGCTAGAGTGATTTCCACAGACGGACAGACAGACAGACGGACAGACGGACGGACATGGCTATATCGATGTAGAATTGCACGCTGATCAAGAATATATATACTTTGTGGGGTCTACAATGATTATTTCGAGTAGTTACAAACGTAGTGACAAACTTAATATACCCCCATCCTATGGTGGAGGGTATAAAAACGGTATTCTAAACTGAAAAAGCAAAGCAACAAATAGAGAGAAATTAAAATCTTCTCTTAGTTCGGCTTATAGGACAAATGTTGTGTTCCGACTGACCCACGTAAGTCCTAATCTCTCAACCTCTACACATAAATTCTAAATAAAATTGCTACTTGTCCTTGTTCCTAAAATTGTGACTTTGACTTTAAAGGTTTGCTACAAAATGACTAGGTCACGCTTTTTAACACATTTAATCCCGATTATAATTCATATTTCAATATGCATTCTCAAGTGTTCTACACAACCGATTATCACAATCGAAATTCTGAAAGATCATCATGATTTGTAACATCTAAATTTCAGCTTAAATATTTATGTTGCACTTCAAAAAACACTTGTTTCGTTTTGTGTACAGCCATTGTTTCTTTTGTCTCTCTTTTGTGGAATTGTGGTTTCTGATTAACATAAACACCTTTTTTCGGTGTGTGATCTTTTACACGGATCTCAAACAATTTTTATGTGATCTCATACATTTCATTGTACGGTTCTAAACTGTCTATGATTTATGGATGGTGAAAGTGACGGGGGAGAAAAACAATTATTCGTCACCGCCACATCCAGACGGGCGGCTACTCAAGTAAAATTGTCGCATTCCAACCAGCTGCAAACCAACTAAACGTCCCACTTTTCTTTGTTTTTTTTTTGAAGATTCAAAGGAAAATTAATGAATTTCCAATAAAGGAAAAATACAACTCACCTTGTAAATGTAGCAGTGTGCCTGATTGGGCTGCAAGAACATAATTTTTCATTTTTGTTAAATGGCATTCAAAATTAAGAATGAAGAAAAAGTGATGAGACATCATCAAATGTAAGGAATTTTGAACTGTGATGAGAGTTTATTTTGTCGAAAAGCGGATTAGTGTTAGAGGTTTATCATATTTTGTACAGTGGTAAAGGGAGACAGAGCAATATTATGTTTTTCGTAGGCTAGTGTGATAAAAAAGCCATATCTATCGATATCCCCGCAAATTTTTGAGATTTAATCCTATTCATACTTGTTTCGGGGCATACGCCCAAATTTTGAAGACCCCCCTAAATATATACGTTTTTGTTTGGTATTTTTCCAATAGTTTGCCTTCTGTTAATTTCTTCTGTTGTTGTATTGTTAGGCTATAGGCTTTTTAAGTAAAAGACTTGATGTTTAATTTTTCCAAGCTTTATTTGTTTCCAATATTTCGATTGGATTCTCCAATCATCTTCAGGGAACTACAATTATTACAATTTGTAAATGTTTTACAAAAGTGAGGTGTACTTAAAACTTACTTAAAGGAAGAGTAATGGCTGTTTACAGTCCAAAGTACTATCTTTAACTAAAGGTTTTTCATATCTGTATTTGTTTACCAAATGTCTATAGATCTGAGCGCAATTGTCGGTGTCCGTTTTATAATTTAATCGTTTGTTAGTGGGTGTGTTTATTATGTGCAACATCTCAAGAGTGAAGCGTTTATGGTAATTGTTCTCTTGAGCTAAAATTTTAACGTCATCAAAATCAGGGACGTGTCCTGTGAGGGTGCAGTGCGCTGCAAGCGCTGTTTTTTGTTCTATTGGTTTGTTTCGAGCTTTTAGATCTGATTTGTGTGATGATGTTCTGGTCTTCAACTTGGTTTTAGTAGTGCCAACATATACCTTCTGGCATATGTTGGACTTGTCACCCTTACAATTAATGCGATAAACTACGTTGGATTTGTCTTCGATGTTTATTTTGTTTTTAAGTTTGCTGAATAAATTATTCAGAGTATTATTTGATTTAAACGCCAGTTCATATGTGGTGTCGTCATAGATTTTTGAGTGTTTGACTCGTTCAGAGAAACCTCGAATATATGTCATTGGTTTGTAAATCTTTTCGTTCATCTCCCGCGTTTTTGTGTGATTAGTTTTGGCTGCACGATTTATAAGGTTGTGTATAGTCTCATTGGGAAAACTGTTATTGCTAAGAATTTCTTTAATTTTGTCAATGTTTTTCTTGTGATATTCCGCATCACTTATTTCTAACACCTTTCTAATAAAGTTAGAAGCCGTATTTATTATGGTTTTTCTTGGGTGTTTGGATGTGTAGTTTATGAGTCTCCCAGAAGCCGTGGGTTTCTGGTACCAGTCCAATTTTAGTTTACATCCATCTCTTATAACGACTGAGTCTAAATACGGTAGTCTGTTGTCATTTTCCATCTCCATTGTAAATTTAATTTGTGGGTTGTATGCATTTAGAATCTTTAATGTTTCATTGATGTCGTCTTTCTTGATAACTGCAAATAAATCATCGACATATTTCGTAAGAATTTTCGGTTTTGTTTGCATTTTCTCTATTGTTGAGTCTAAAAGTTTCTCCATTATAATATCTGCCATCACTGGCGATGCAGGCGAACCCATGGGCATACCTCTATTTTGTTTGTAAAATTTGTTGTCAAAAATGAAATATCTTGTATCCTTTATACAAAGCGTCAATATATCCATAAAAAGCTCTTTGGGTATTGATGTGTATGTTTTGATATTGTCCCATTTGTCTTCTATAGTATTCAGCGCTAGATTGACTGGAATACTGGGGAAAAGTGATACCACATCAAAGGAGATTAATATTTCGTCCGAATCAATATGTATGTTCCTGATCTTTTCCTTAAATTCCTTAGCGTCCTTAATGTTATAAATTGAATCTTTAGTCATTTGTTTTAGTATATTTACTGCATACTTGCAGAGGCCGATTGCAGGTGAATTGATCGTAGAACAAATTGGTCTGAGAGGATTACCCTCCTTATGAATTTTGGGCAACCCATAAAGCCTTGGTGGCATAGAAGTTTTATTGGTGAGTTTGAGTTTTTCCGTCTCGCTGATGATGTTAAGGTGGTATAATTTCTCCACTATTGCATTGTTTTTGTTTTGTAAGTTATTGGTTGGGTCTCTTTTCAGTCGTCTGTATGTACAGAGATCCCCAACTATTGCTGCCATTTTCGTTTGATATTCATTTTTGTGCATTGCCACTGTTTTTCCTCCCTTGTCGGCACTCATTATGAGTATGTCATCATTTTCTTTCAAAAAGCTCTTACACCGCCGCACTGTGTTTGCAATTACTTTGTCTTTTGCATCTAATTTCTTTTTCTTCATTTGGTCGTCTATGAGAGAAACAAGATTGATTCTCGCGATTTCTTGTTTCTCCTTGTCGTTGATAGTTTGTATGCAGTTTTCTCCTTCTGCAATCACGTTAAACAGTGGGAAAGTATTTGTTGTAGTCGGCGTTGCATATTTGGGCCCTTGTGAGAGCAACCACTCAACGTCTGATGGAAACTCTTTTGTAGTTGTGTTAACAAACCATTCGTTTTTGTTGTCCATTTTCATATTAATATTTTGTTGTCGCAGTGACTGAAGCTTTTTGATTTGAGTGCATTTATGTGTGTTTGTGTAAATCTCTTTAAGTTTTGACTCACTCTCTAAAAAGAGTTTCAAATCTTCTTCATGTAAAAGGTTCGTTTTTTTGGACAAAAGTATTTCAATCCACACAGGCTGAGGGTATATCTCTGTACTTGTTTTCACCTGGTATTCTACATACCGAAATCTTGACGAAAAGGCACATTGTGATCCATATATAGATCTTGTGGGAACAGCACATTGTTAGACCTTATATTCTCCTCTGCATGAGCAGAGGAGAATACAACTGAATATATAATATAACTGAACTAGCTGTAAATTGACGGGTGACGTAGGGGATGAATGATACCAAGGAACGGTCTTGACCGGCTTTAACATGGCAAAGCCCAGGACTTATCTGGGTCCCTCTTTCATCTCAAGTGAACATTGACCTCCCCGTGATGTCACCTGGGGAGCTGCCTTTAACGCCCGTTATAGGTAGTGAGCTACATGCGCCGTGCGTTTACCCATAAGAACTATAAAAACTTGGGTTGGGCGTTGGGCTAGTAACTCACCCCGTCAAAACAGCTTACTATGAAAAAAAACAAGTAAGAACGGCGTTAAGTTCGGCCGGGCCGAACTTGTTATACCCTCCACCACAAGTTGTATTGAAGTAAAATGGAATAATTAGTTTCCTTTCGTGTATGAAGAAGACTTAATACTAAATTTCAGCAATTTCGGCAAAACTATGTGAGGCATCATTCTATGGGGGCTATTTCAAAACGTCGATCTATACCGACAAATTTCTGACGGAAAGTTTTTAGACTCAAAGAAGACAAAATACTAAATTTCCTATATTTCGGAAAGAGAATGTGGCTAAAACTTAAAAAATACCGAAAATCAAGAAGTACGCTTCTATGGGGTTATAGGAAGACGTGGACCTATACTGATAATACTATTCTGGAATATTTTATAACTCTTGGAAGACGAAATAACGAATTTCGGCCATTTCGGTTGGATATTGACGTCACAATCTTCAGTATTACGAAAATCGGGAGGTACCGTTCTATGGGGGCTATACCGAAACATATTTCTGGCGAACAGTTTTATATCACATTGAAGACTAAATACCAAATTTCAGCCATTTTTAGTGGAATATTGAAGACACAACCTTCAAAATACGAAAAATCGGGAGGTAACTTTCCATGGGGGCTATATGAAGGCGTGGACCTATACCTATACAAATTTAAAGGGGAAGTTTGAGTACCCCCAACGAAGTCTAAATACCAAAGTTCAGCCATTTCGGTGGAATATTGAGGCCACAACGATCAAAATACCGAAAATCGGGAGGTACCGTTCTATGGGGGCTATATGAAGGCATGGACCGATACCGACAAAGTTCTGGGGGAAAGTTTTGCACCACCAACGTAGACTACGTACCAAATTTAAGCCATTTCGGTGTGATAATGAAGCTAAAACCTTCAAAATACCGAAAATTGGGAGGTACCGTTATGGGGGCTATATGAAGGTGTGGACCGATACCGACAAAATTCTGGGGGAAAGTTTTATACCCCTAAAGAAGACTACGTACCAATTTTCAGCTATTTTGGTAGGATAATGAAGCTAAAACCTTCAAAATACCGAAAATCGGGAGGTACCGTTCTATGGGAGCTATATGAAGGCGTGGACCGATACCGACAAAATTCTCGGGGAAAGTTTTATACCCCTAAAGAAGACTACGTACCAAATTTCAGCCATTTTGGTAGGATAATGAAGTTAAAACCTTAAAAATACCGAAAATCGGGAGGTACCGTTCTATGGGGGCTATATCAAAACGTGGACCGATATATCCCATTTTCAATACCAACCATCCTGCAAGTAATAAAAACTTCTGTACCAAATTTTGACTCTCTATCTTTAAAATTGCGAGCTGTATCTTGATTTCAACAGACAGACAGACGGACGGACTGACGGACGGACGGACAGACGGACATGGTCAAATCGACATAGAATTTTATGCTGATTAATAATATATATACTTTATAGGGTCTCCGACGAATATTTCGATGTGTTACAAACGGAATGACAAATTTAATTATACCCTCCATATGGTGGAGGGTATAACAAAGAAAAAGAAGAACAAGTTAGAACGGCGTTAAGTTCGGCCGGGCTGAAGGGAGGAACCGTTATATGGAGGCTATTCGAAGGCGTGGACCTATACCGACAAATTTCATATGGAAAGTTTTATACCCAAATTGAAGACTAAATGCCAAATTTCAGCCATGTCGGAGGAATATTGAGCCCACGACCTTCAAAATACCGAAAATCGGGAGGTACCGTTCTATGGAGGCTATATGAAGGCGCGGACCTATACCGACAAAATTCTGAGGAAAAGTTATATACCCCCAACGAAGACTAAATACATACCAAATTTTTAAGGAATATTGAGGCCACAACCTTCAAAATACCGAAAATCGGGAGGTATTGTTCTATTACGGGTTATATGAAGGCGAGGACCTATACCGACAAATTTCATGTGGAAAGTTTTATACCCAAATTGAAGACTAAATACCACATTTCAGCCATATCGGAGGAATATTGAGGTCACAACCTTCAAAATACCGAAAATCGGGAGGTACCTTTTTATGGAGGCTATATGAAGGCGTGGACCTATACCGACAAAATTCTGAGGAAAACTTCTATACCCCCAACGAAGACTAAATACCACATTTCAGCCATTTCGGAGGAATATTGAGGCCACAACCTTCAAAATATTGAAGATCCGGAAGTACCCTTCTATGGGGGCTATACGAAGGCGTGGACATGTATCAAAAAATGTCTGGGGAAAGTTGTATACTCCCCAACGAAGACTAAGTACCAAATTTCAGCCATTTCGGTGTGATAATGAAGCTAAAACCTTCAAAATACCGAAAATCAGGTGATACCGGGGGCTATATCAAAACGTCGACCCATATAGACCATTTGTAATACCAAACATCGTCGGAGTAATAGACACAGACGGACGGACAGACGGGCATGGTTATATCGACTTAGAATTTTACCCTGATCAAGAATATACCTTATAGGGTCTCCGATGAATATTTCGATGTGTTACAAACGGAATGACAAATTTAATTATACCCTCCATATTATGGTGGATGGTATAAAAACAAACCCCACTCTCTACAGAGTATGTGCAGTTTGCGCACTGGTGGATGTACTTGATAAGTACAAAGCTGATATCATCACCTTACAGGAAGTGCGATGGAATCGGGCAGACGTAAAGATCACATACGATTACGCAATGTATTATAGCTGCCACGAAACAAAACATGAGCTAGGTGTTGGATTTATGGTAAAAATGATGCTTAAAAATCTCGTATCCAGTTTCACTCCGGTTGATGAGAGAATTGCCACATTCCGTATAAAAGCAAAGTTTTTCAACATCAGTCTCATCTGCGCCCATGCTCCGACCGAAGAAAAAGACGAACAGACCAAGGATATATTCTACGAGCGCCTAGAGAGCATATGGCCATGACATTAAGATTGTTCTAGGATATTTAAATGCTTAATTTGGAAGAAAAATATATTTGGTCCCACGGTCGGCAAGTTCAGCCTTTATGAGGTAACATCCGACAACGGAATGAGACTGATTGATTTTGCAGCGGTAAAGAACATGGTAGTGAGCAACACCTCGACATACACAAGGCTACGTGGATATCCCCAGATGGTAAAACAAAAAATCAGATTAATCATGCTGTGATAGACGGAAGACACTCGTCCAGTGTGTTAGATGTCCGATCGATTCAAGGTGAGAATATCGATTCGTACCCTTTCCTTGTAGCAGCCAAGGTACGCACTCGTCTTAATGTTGCGGCAAAAAGTGCGATCTAGCACAGGACGGAAGCTGGATGTCGAGAAGCTGCAAACACAACAGACAGCACAAGCCTACTCCGCTCAACTGACCCGCATGCTGGAAGACAGCACTACTTGTCCCAATAATGTAGAAGCGCAGTGGGAAAGAATAGTCCACTCCCTTTAGACGGCTGCAAAATCTATACCAAAAATCTCCACCTAAAAATTTACCATACGACCACGAGTGTCGTAAAGCTACAGAAGAGAAGAAAGGGGCATACAGAGCAACACTGCATTCAGTAGCAACACGAAGCGCGAAAGAAACTTATCGGGAGAAAATGAGAGAGGAGAAGCGTATTTTCAGGAGAAAAAAAAGAAGGAACAAGAAATGTTCAGGAGTCAGAATGACGTCCGAAAATTTTACCAGAGTGTAAAAAACCAGACTGAAGGATATGGTGCAGGCACATTCTCCTGTAAAGATGACGAAGGGAATCTGGTAACTGATACAGATAGCGTACTGAGGATTTAGAAGGAGCACTTTATGAAGCTTTTGGTAACGAATATGGGTGGCGATGAAGATACCCCAGACCCAATCGTAAATGACAACGTTGAATATCTACCACCTAGTCAAAGCGAGGTAATGACAGCTATTAATTGGCTAAAAAACAGTAAGGCAGCAGGAGCTGATGGACTTCCCGCTAAACTGTTCAATACCGGTGGCGAAATGCTGATAAGGAGTATGCATCAAATAATTTGCGAAATATGGCAGGAAGAAAGCATACCCAACGATTGGAACATCAGCCTGCTATGTCCCGTACACAAGAAAGAAGACAAGACGGTTTGTGCAAATTACAGAGGCATCAGTCTCGTACCCATCGCATAAATCCCATGGTCAATGAAATAATCGGGTCATACCAATGCGGTTTTAGACCTGGTAATTCGACAATTGACCAAATCTTCACACTGCGCCAAATATTGGAGAAGACCCACGAAAGACAGATCGACACATACCACCTGTTCGTCGACTATAAGGCCGCGTTCAACAGCCCAATTATAGCAAATGTGTTTCAAGCCATGTCTGACTTTGGCATCCCCGCAAAACTAATTCGACTATGCAGGATGGTATTAGCTGAAACAAGATCAGCAGTTAAAATAGGAAAGAACCTCTCCGAGCCTTTCAACGCAAAACGAGGTTTCAGACAAGGTGACAGTCTATCGTGTGACCTATTTAACATCTTACTGGAAAAGGTCATACGAGATGCGAATCTTTATACGGCCAGAGATAAAAACAACACAATATACAATAAAGATGTAATGTTGCTTGTGTACGCAGATGACATAGACATAATAAGTAGATCAACGCGAGGTGTAACAGCCACCTTTGAACAAAATTGAAAAAGATTCTGCCACAATGGGTCTGGCAATCAACAGCGATAAGACGAAGTTTATGCTATCAACACGCAAGTTGTCCAGTAGACTCGGACCAACTGTGGTTGTTGATAATTAAAAATTTGAGGTTGTAAATGACTTTATTTACCTCGACACCGCCACAAATACAACTAACAATATAAGCTTAGAAATAAAAAGAAGAATAATATTGGCCAACAGATGCTACTTTGGTCTAAGTAAACAGTTTAAAAGTAAAACCACCTCTCGTCAAACAAAACTTACACTCTACCGGACTCTGAAACTACCCATACTTATGTATGGATCTGAAGCATGGGTACTTGCGAAAGCAGATGAGGCAGAACTTGGTATGTTTGAGAGAAAAATTCTTCGAAAGATTTATGGACCAATATGCGTTGACCGTGATCTATATACTTAAACGTATCGAACTACAACGATTGCGTTGGCTTGGCCATGTCAGCAGGATGGATAAAGATGTCCCCGGCAAAAAGGCATTTGAATACGAGCCACTCGACGGTAACGCCCAAGTTGAAGAAGATATCACAAAACATGGCATCCAAAATTGGAGAAGTAAAGCAAAAGATCGGTGCGTTTGGAAATCTATTCTTAGTTCGGCTTATGGAACTAGACGCTCTGTTTAGTATAAAAGCCATCTAAGTAAGTAAGGAAGCTTCTCCACCAGAAATCGTCCACATACGTTTTGGAATAACCGTCATATAAAAGTACCAACACATTGAAAAAAATTTAGAGAAATTTTTTGACCTAACTTGGGTACTTGGGCTATCCGTGGTCGAACAATTTTTGCTCCTAACAGGAAACTAATTATTTCATTTTATTTCAGAATATTTTATTGTGGAGAGTAAGAAAGTTTGACCCAGCCGAAGTTAATGTTCTTTACTTCTCTTTTTAATCTCGTACTTTGTCTAAACCCACTGTGCTGCGCCTTAAAGGTGATCTTTCTTCATAACTGATATTGTGATTATCATGATGACTGGTCGGTTTCTTTTCGACATTTGTTTTTTTTAGTTCTTTGCCGATTACAAAGAATCCATTACCCACTTTTGTAGCTGACAATGCATGGCCTTTTTTAACACATCATGTAAATTGATGTATTCATTTTGTTGCACATGAGTGTTGGCTCAACGGTTACTGCACAACATTGTCATCATCTGCAGCAACAGTTCAGATCGCCAGGTAACACAAGGATTCAGGGCAATGCTATCGATCGATCGAAGGGCAAAATTACAAATTCCTTTAAGAGATGGAAAGAGATATGTAGCAGTTATTCTCAATGCATTACCATTGCAAGTGTTATTTGATCAATGACCCCGGAATCAGCAGCAGCGGTAAGCAACAACAGCATTATTTATGTTTGCTCTTTATGTGTCCAACAAAACATGCGTGCAGCTAATTCCCAATGCAGTATATCAAAATATTGATATAAGCGTGTAACATGTGCCATGTGAGGATCAAAACCATTGCCAGTCATCATCATCATCGTCATCATTCTAAATGATTCTTGACTGCCAATGTTATTCCAATTTCCAGTTCAGGGCAGTTATGTGGACATCTGTACAAGTTCAATTGAACAGGTATGTTGTGTGTTTGTCTCTCTCTGAAAATTTACATAAATTTAAAAACAATTTAAAAACGGAAATATTTATTTTATTGCAATTTTATCTTAGTTCCATTTGTTTCTACGAATGGGTAATTCCACTGTTACCATTGATCATTGTTTGGCGAGAAGGAAAACTGTTACAAAAAACAGGTGCTTTTTCCCTTTTTGTAATTTTCGCAATCAAGCATTTGGCAGTTGTAAAAATACCTAAACACAAACTATTTATTTATTATTACAGATTAAAATGCATGTAAAATATTTAATGGAATTCATTTGTTTTACAAGTCATCGTTCATCACGTCGTCGTCGTTGTCTCCGCTTGCACTGTCAATGTAAATGCGAAAAAATTGTAATTTTGTGCAATTCTAAATTGCTTGAACAAACATAAATTTACGATAAGAAACCGTTCTGTTTTGGCTGCAAGGACGTAAAACTTTAAAAAGGGCAAGTTGTTTCTCTTCAAGTTGAGGTTCCCAAGTAATTTGTAAGGGGCCAATGGGGAATTCTCACAAAACGTAAGAAAGGCGAAAAGTTGCCCCTGAAGCCTTCCCCCTATTTTTAAAATATCAAAGTTTTTTGGGAAAGGAAAGCCTATTTCTCAGTTGAGTTTCCCAGTAATTTGTAAGGGGCCAATGGGGAATTCTTACAAAAGGTAAGAAAGGCGATAAGTTGCCCTGAAGCCTTCCCCCTATTTTTAAAATATCAACGTTTTTGGGGAAAGAAATGTCTATTTCTCAGAAACAATATTCGATATTAGGTTAATTTGTTCTTTGTTTGGTAAATAGGGCGTTGAGACGATCTATTTTATTTTTCATAAGGTTTTATATTTAGTTAATTTCCAAATTTGGTGGACTGCTTACGTAATCCACGTAATCCACACCAGGCACCCTTGCCTGGCTTTAGTAGCGGGACCACCCTGCCCATTTTCCAGACTCCGGGGACAATGAGGGTGGCTAGCGATAGGTGGAGAACTTCAGTGAGATACTGCTTTCCCGGCTAATCCAGTTATTGCAGCATTACCGTGGAGATTCCATCAGAGCCCCACGATTTGGATGATTTCATTCATTGTAAATTGTGGTAGTTCCGACTCGGCAGGGAGAGATATAATGCGCCGTACTATCATTCTCTTCTCCCTGTCATTCCCTGGGTCCTCGAAAAAGTGTCGTTTAAAATAACCTCCGCATCTCTTAGGGTCAGTCATCGTAAAATCGCCAAACGTGACTGAGGTCTAATCGTCCTTCTTTACCGGGTTCGAGAGTGAGTCAACTGCAACACTTATTCCGGCTCTAATGTTGCAGCTCTTGAGATGATTTAGCCACTTCCTCTGCTTATGCTCATCGATCAACCTGTTAACTTCCAGTGTCAGCTCCCTGCACTGGGTTTGGCACAAGGAAGCTCATCTTGCTCATTTTCCAATACCGTCCCATCTGTTGGGAAGTTTAGTCTCATTTCGCGTATTCGACCAGTAGATATATGTATATAGTGAGCGGCTACCGCTGTAATGATGTCTTGGAACTTTCTTTCTGCTACCCGAACATCAGAAGGGTTGGACAGCCGCATCAGAGGTGACTACTCAACTCTCTGAAACCAAGTCAATTACCTTTTTAACGATTAATAAAATTCCGGTGTTCAGAGGTGATGAATTCAAGCGGTCTGCTGATGGAGATAATTAAGATGGTCTGATCCAAAAGATCTGACAAATGACATAACGGTTATTGTTTAAGTTCAAATGTGATTTTTATTCTAATTCGACTGACTTTTAGTCATGTGTCATGCCTTGTAAGAACTGGTCTACTACGTTAATTATGCAACTTTGCGCATTCGGCGCAAAGTAATATTGACATATTCTGACAAGAGAGATTGACAATTGGCCCTCCAAAGGCTAGTTAAAGCTGCGTTTGAGTAGAGTGTGTTATTCGACACAAGGCAGAACTGCGACACTCTCCGCTAAACGTAGAGATATCAAACTGTTCAGCCAGCACTATACCCCTCTGGTCATTTCCGATGACCGAATACCACAAGTCATGATGAGCGCTTAACTCCCCCGAGATCATACGGTTATGACTTTTCAAAATCAGGCTAATGTTGGGAGTAATCTGGAGTACAGCTTTTTATCGGCGGGATGTATATGTAAAGCAATTCTACCTCATCAGTTCCAATCTGACTGCTGCCCCCATATATTCCATGTGAGGGTCATTAGAGCCAGGCTCAAGCGACATATATCTGTATTGAACAGACTAGTGCAGTAAGCTAATCCCCTTTCTTCACTTCTGGTGCGATTCTAACTCAGTACTCTGTAACCATCACAACCCTGTAAGCTGTTGATGTTGTTGAGCTTGGTTTCCTGCACCGCCGCGACCCCCTACATTCTTCCGATCTTACCTCGTAGTCCGATGCATTTAAATTCCACATAGGATACATTTTCAGTGATTGGTATTAAGCGCTGCGTGTGCGGCTGCTGTTGAGGGGACTGCGGGGAGTCTCGTATTCGGATGAGAACGACGACTACTCTCTGATGGCTGTGTTCACGCGGTATGCAGCAACATAGTCCCTGTCTCAGTTTCTCACGAGTCCAGAGCAACCCCTGAAAGGCACCCACTCCCGGTATCTATTGCGTCTCACAGAAGTTTCAGTATGGTAGGAGCGTATGTGGCTAACTGAGAACATCCATATTGGTCCTGGGGTTTCCTCCAAATAATACAGAGCAAACATTTTGCTCCCAGTGGAGAAAAAAGATAGAAATAAAAACATGCACTCCACGTCAGTAGAATAGAACACCTACATTTTTGTTAATGTTAGCTTATTTATCCCAAAACGAATGAATCTGCGTTTTTAATCTTGTGGGGATTTAAAGTCTATGCCGTTCCGTATCAAACACAGAAAAAATTATGTTTCTAGCTCTTCGCGAAATGATTTTCTGATCAATTTTCCGATAGTACTATGAAAAATAGGCATTTATTTTCGGTCATCAGGATAGAACAGTCACTATATTTTCGCGAATTTTTAAGATATTAACGCCGAATTTTCTTTCAGTCGATAAAGCAAAGCTTTCTAATCATTTTTATTATTCCGCGGATACCGAAATAACAGCGTTAAAGGGTTTAACTTGACAGATATTTGAAACATATTGGAATATCAATAGGAGTCGCGCAGTTATGTCATATTTCTTCACAATAAGATAGAATATGACACAGACAACCTAGACGGATACAATCGAGTGCTTCGGATGCTGATAAAATGGAACATTTTCAAAATAATTATGAAAAACATCAACATTTCTTATAAATACCTTGATGTTTTGTTCAACAAAATGGGTTTTCCGCGCAAATGTCTGCCGTTTAAAGGTTTGGATATATACTCCAGATTTAGAGGAAAATAATCTGATATGAAAACAACCGTTATTTTAATACACTGAAACAATGTTATGCTCCAATATAAATGGACCAGGTTATGCTCCCTATACCAGATTTTACGAATTAGTAGTTTTTTTAACAGAACTCGCAAATGTAAAAGCCCCGTTTTCGCGGGAAAGCACATTCATGGAAATTGAGGTTTTAGGTTTCGTATGTTGTTTTAAAAAGTACTAAAATTTCCCACAGTGAATTAAAATAACGGCTGTTTTCGTATCAGATTATCTTCCTCCAAATCTGGAGCATATTTCCAAACCTTTAAACGGCAGACTTGTTCGCGGAAAAACCATTTTATTGAACAAAACATCAAGGTATTTATAAGAAATTTTGACATTTTTCATAATTATTTTGAAAATGTTCCATTATCAGCATCGGAAGCACTCGATTGTATCCGTCGTGGTTCTCAGTGTCATATTCTATCTTATTGTGAAGAAATATGACATAACTGCGCGACTCCTATTAATATTCCGATATGTTTCAAATATCTGTCAATTTAAACCCTTTAACGCTGTTATTTCGGTGTCCGCGGAATAATTTATAGGGTTTCTTTGGTGAAAAATGATTAGAAAGCTTTGCTTTATCGACTGAAAGAAAATTCGGCGTTAATATCTTAAAAATTCGCGAAAATATAGTGAATGTTCTATCCTGATGACCAAAAATAAATGCCTATTTTTCATAGTACTATCGGAAAATTGATCAGAAAATCATTTCGCGAAGAGCTAGAAACATAATTTTTTCTGTGTTTGATACGGAACGGCATAGACTTTAAATCCCCACAAGATTAAAAACGCAGATTCATTCGTTTTGGGATAAATAAGCTAACATTAACAAAAATGTAGGTGTTCTATTCTACTGACGTGGAGTGTATGTATGTACACAAGGGCTATAACCAAATAAATACCACCCCAGTACCATGTGGGGAAAATTGTGCTGATAACGAAATAACGAAAACGCGTTTTTAAGACAATTCGGTTAAAAAAGCTTCCGCACCGACTGCAATTATTAAAGCCCTTTTAATATATTTTTTTATTTAAAAAATTAAATTTGCTTCTCAAAGGCAAAGTCATTAGAAACAGTCTGTAACTTTCGCGAATTCGTTGCAAATGACCACATATTCTCTTGTCCGATAGGTACAATATATATATATGTCGCGATTTGACAACAAATTGGTCCAGAATGGTTTGGTATTGATTTTAAATTATATGAAAAAGTAATAATAAGTGATTACTAAAAGCGTATATGTCATTATCTATATAAATAAAAATCAAATGTCGTTCGTTGGTAATGGCATCAGTTGAGAACGGCTGGACCGATTTGGATAATTCTTTTTGTGAAATGTTCACCATAACCCGCCTTAGGTTTTTATGCTAATTTGACCACTCCCGCTTTTTTCAATTTTTATCTCTTCTACAAAAACTACTGAACCGAATTTTCTAAAATTGTCAGGGACTGTACAGGGATGACCCCTGGTTAAATTGGTCAAACGATTTTGTTGAATTTCCGAGGGAGGCATAAAGCAACTTAGGTTTTTATGCAAAGCAAATTTGACTACGCCCACTTTTACACCCACTATTTTAATTATCAATTTTTATCTTTTCTACAAAAATTACTGAACTGATTTTCCTGAAACTGTCAGGGAATTTACAGCGATGGCCTCCGGTGTTTAATTTCGGAAGGGCTGGTGCACTTACCCTATATCCTTTTTCTTTAAAAATGCTATATTTACCATAATTACGAATGTATCGGTTTGGAAATTAATTTGCGAGACAATTTTGATTGTTTCTCCGATCTTACTTTTTTAAGACCCAAAGGCTTGACCACGCCCACTTTTTAAAATATGTTACATCTACAAAACTACTGAACCGATTTCCCTGAAATTTTCAGGGAATGTACAGAGATGGTCCCCGATGAAAATAAGATGCACATTTTCTTGAATTTCGAAAGGCGGGGTACTTCCCTTCGCCATATTACAAAAACGACGTATCTTTATGAATAAAAATCAAATGCCGACATAACCTACCTTAAAATTTCAATGTTCAATTTTAATTTTTTTCTGCAAAAACTACTCAACCGATTTTTTTAAAATTTTCAGGGAATGTACAGGGATGGCTCCAAAAAACAGGCTACATATTCTATTGAATTTCAGAGGAACCTCCCCTATGATATATTTTTAAAAATTCCTATATTTGCAAAACTTACGCATGTATCGGCCTAGGTACTTCTTTGGGGCATAAAGACCCAACCACGCCTGATTTTTTTTTAATTTTTAAATATATTATATCTTCAATCCTACTGAAACGATTTCCATTTTTGCAAAAGCCAATGTTTGCCGTTGTTATATATATTTTATGAATTTCGGAGGAGGTGGGGTACCTTCCCTTAGCCTTTCTTTTAAACGCTATATGTCTAAGCCAAACTTATGATTATATCGGTTTCATCATACATTTTTGGAGGCAATGTGGTTGTGTGTACCCTAGGTACATATTTGGAGCCAAAATACCGGACCACGCCCAATTTTTTTAAATATGTTATACCTTGAAAATTGATGACCACGCTCATTATTTTCAATACATTATTTTTCCAAAAGTACTGAACCTAATTTCATACAATTTTCAGAAAATGTTTAGAAATGTCCCAAACTCCATCAAGTGCATCAAAATCTATAAAATTTAGAAAATTTTGCATAATTGCTGAAATTCTGGTCAGTATCGGCTAAACTATTGGGAAATGAACCAAGTAACCTTGAAACCTGAAAAAATCTTCCAAATAAAGTTCTCAACAATTCTTTAGAACATTCTGAAACACTAAAATGCTTACTTAATGTTGCTTCAGCGGTATTTTGCATCATATCTTTTACAACACGTATTTCAAACACAGTTCACACCAACAGTTTATTCTCGCATTTCGGATTTCTCTACATTTTTAGACATTTTTATTAAATCGTCGTTGAAAAATGTACTGAAAAAAACGGCATAGAGGCATTTTACAACAATCACATGTTCTGAAGAGTTGTGTATTACATTCCATTTTTCCAAAAGAAAATATTCAGAAAAAATGAACGGGTTTGGAGATACGGTGCGAAATGTATAAAAATTGTGGAATTTTTGCATATATTTTGAAATTTGAGGCAATAAATGTAGTTTTTTGAGTACATTATTTCTCAAAATATTTTATTTTTGTCCCTATCTACAAATTTGCTTCAGAGGTCAGAAGAAGATTCGCAATGGTTTCAGAGATATAGACCCGAATTTCTTAAAAAAACTCAATATTTAACCATGTTTATATGGGGCCATAAAATCCGAGCTGGATCTGACACAACAAAACCCAACTAGGGTTTCTTGTCATTTGGGTCTGTACTTTCAAAAAATCCTCAGTTCGAATTGTTTGCACAAGATCACCTTAAAAATGTGGCATAGTGTTATTTTATAATTGCTATATATTTGCTAAACTTATGGGTGCATCGTCTTATTAATTTTCGAGACAGCGGTAGTTGCGCCCTCGATTAAGAAAAACGATCAGTAAAACTCATTACGAAGGGCCAGCAACGCAGACTGGGGTCTGCTAGTAACAAATAAAATTAAATAATGCATTACTGAACTTCAATGCATTTGGTGCGGAAACTTTTTTCGCGATAGAGAAAAAATATCATTGTATTCCGTAGTAGTTTTTCATGCTCTACACAGATATGTGTTATTTTTGATATTTGCAAAAATTGCAAAAAAGTTATAACCCTAATATACACTGAGGTGGCAGCCGCTGAGCGGAACAATGGTGTTGTGTGGTTCCGGATTTATCCAGTATCGAGGAAACCGGCGCCGTGAGATTTCGTCTATAGAGACATGGTGATAATGTCCGCCTTGCAATAAACATTTGCTAAGATCTAGACTTCGTCTAGACTACATCGCCTTTTTCAATCGTGGGATTTTTACCAGCGATAAATTCAAATGGACACATTATCTTTTCTAGGATGTTCGTCAAAAAGTGTGTGCGCATTTATGTGATCTAATCATTTATTCTTTTGTCCCTTACTCATATGCACTCCCCTTGAGGAGGGGGTACAATGTCATCACAGTGATAATCGTAACCCAAAAGCGGTTACCAATTGGAAACATGATAAACAATATTTCCAAAGATGACAAACATTTCAAATAACACTACAGATATGTTTGTATGTATGTATAAGTGTGTTCATGCAGAGAAAGCGTTGACCCAAAATCCTCTAAGGATTAACCATTGATTACAAATGCCGACAAGATCAAAAGACGATAAACAATTGAAAAATGAAACAAAAGTAACACCGAAAACCAAAAACGAACGGCAAATATCACAGAAATGACCGAAAAGATGTCAAAAATGACGACATTAAGCAACAACAGAACACTGGGCAACAACAAAAGAAACGTAACGAAAAGAAAAATAACCAGTTACAAGTGGGTCTCGTGTGCATTGGAATAACAATCATATGTATGTCTCGAAGATGATGCTTGAAATGATTATATTACGCAACATTTTGTTCCACAGAAATCATCACCAAGAAAACAAAAGACAGTCAATCGAAAAAAATATGAAACAGCAAGAGGTCAATGTTTGTTTAACTGAAAAGGAAAAGTTACAAGCACTTGAACCACAAGAATGAAATACACAGAAACACAGATTAACAAAAGCAGATTATCGACATTTGTTGGCATTTCTTGGATCAAGTGTTTCAAGAAGTTTTCATTGTTGGTTTTGTTCTTTTTCGGGAATTGCTTTCTCTCTGGAGGGAACTGCATGCTGATGATAACTTCAAAATGTTGAATGTTTCCTTTAGCTTTGCCGCTCTCGAGATTCCATTCATATATGCCGCTGATATAATTTGAAATTCCAAAATTGTTTTATTTTTTATTATTATTCCTCTCAATCTCCTTGGCCGCATTGCCGCCGTCCCGACATCATATAGGAAGTCATATATTTGTTGGCCCAAAAACGGACAAACATTCGTACATATGTTCCAAGGTTGATAGGCTGCTTGTCTCGGACAATGCGGTGAATAACAAACATTTACGCATGCGCCGTGACACTTATTTGACATTTGATGTTCGGGGCAGGCCTGCAAGCAACCAAGCAAATGTCTACAAATGACAATGACAACAACGATGACAACAATAGTAACAACAGCAGTCACAGTGTCAGTTAGTCTTGTCATCTTTCGCTAAAGTCCCAAACAAGAACAACAACAAAGGGACAGACAAAAACTACGAAAAGGGAAGCTGTGCGTCCATAAAATCCAAAAAAGTAATAAATCACATTTTCAAGACATTTCATCTGAAAAAAAACCAAACTGCGGTAGAAGATTTCCAAAAAGACACAAAGGTGTCCCCTCAAAAAAACTCTTTGTAAGAGGACAAATGCCCAACAATTCACCTGTTAGTTTGTAATTTGAGTTTATTATTGTCCGCATTATGTTGGCCGCCAACCTGATAAGGTTTACACCGGCACAAGTTTGTAATTTACATGACCCCCTTCTCTCTCTTGGTTAAAGACATGAAAAATCTTAAATGTTAAACTTCAATTTCAACAGCTCCAGAAATGTCCAAAACATTTTGTTGTTTTGATGTGTTTTTCTGTTTTTTATTATTAATCTTTTTTAAGAATTTTTTATAAACATTTTTATGATTGTAATTTGGGTTGTAAAACTATAAACCGGAAAACAGTTAAGGTGACCTTTTCCACAAGTTACAGTGTCTACTCCAAACATAATCGCTTAACCTCGTTGTAAACATTTTACGACCATGCTCAAGTGCCCCTCCCTTTGACCGGCCACCTTGAAGTGAGTTCTTAATAGGTTCTTGGGAAGTGAGGTGTTAAAATTGTCATTTATGAAATAAATACTCCATTAGGAGTTAAGTTACACATTAAAAACGTTTCCCGGGAAAACTGAATAGCATTAATTAATTCAACTTCTTACTAACTTAGGTGGTCACTTGTGAGTTATTGTAGTTACGGGAATTTGAAGCAATTCAGACTTTTGCATTCCTCTTAACCCACAAATGGGTGCACCAAACAGTGTTGCCGAATTTAGCTTTACTACTGTGGGTTGTTAAGTCTCATTGCCATAACTATAAGCCTAAAAGTCACATTAAGCTGTAACAAACCTAGTTTTGGACTATGTCGACGATTTTTGACGATTTTTCCAAATTTTATTGACAAAAATTGTCGACAACGGTGGCACCAAATCTTTAAACAAAATTTTTTGCATGGAGGATCTCTAGTTACTCAGACGACATAATACAAGAAAATGGACCCTGTCACAAAAGTGTTCTTAGAACTCGAACTTCACACAAAGAACGTATTCATCATCAACGCATATTCATACATAAATTTTGAGTTTTGATGAACGTTGGGTATTACAAAAACTCTGGGGGGAACCACTTGTATTTCAAATAAAAATTCAAATAAAATGTAATGCGAGAACATGAAAGAACAAGGTCACCGTAGAATTTTTAAAGCTTTTGGGCCATTTTTCCTGAATCTTGGACCATTCTCGAACAGTCTTAAAACTACACTTTAGCTTCTTGGATATACAATTGGGTTTTGAACGCAAAACAGCATCTTCTGGGAATAATTATTTTGTTTCGGGCTCATACGCACACGCAGAAAAATTTATGTTAGAAATATGTTTGGATCCAAACATAATATGTTTGGGTCCAAACAATTATATGTTTGCAACATTTTGTAACATATCTCAATTTGATATGTTTGGGTAAAACATATTTTTTATGTTAGAACATTTTTTTCCTGGGTGGAGAGAGGATGTTTGTCAACGAGAGTAATAACAGTGCTCTCGCGGCTGTGGGTATTGTATAATAAAAGACGTAGAAGCGAAGAAGGGGGCTTTGGTGGCATGTATGCGTCAAACTCGTGTGTTTCTTGTTTTGTTGTTAACCAACTTAGCTGGCGAAGAAGAAAAGAAGAAATGATATGAATTATATTTTTTCTTTCTTCAGTGTTTAGTTGCCTTTGTAGAGCCAAGACGGTAAAGTGAGTGAATAAATCAGTGTTTTGTGTTTTCTTAAAGAAATTGTGCTTTTTAGTAAATTAAATGCCCAATAAATTTTATAATTGAATCGGAAAGTTGAATGGAATTATTTTATTGGACAAGGAAGAAATCGCATTTAATATTGGTATTTACAAACATACTTATGTATATTTGTTTATTACTAGACATCGGATTTTTGCATGTTTTTTATTTCTTATCCGATTGGACTCAAATTTTGGATCTAGGCGTTTTATGGGTAAATTTTTCGACATTTGGGATCATATCAAAAATATGCAAAAAATATGCAAAATATATGCAAAAAATATGCAAAAAATATGCCAAAAAATATGCAAAATATGCAAAAAATATGCAAAATATGCAAAATATGCAAAAAATATGCAAAATATGCAAAAAATATGCAGAATATGCAAAAATATGCAAAATATGCAAACAGTTTTTTGGCGAAAATCGTCATAAAAGTCGTAACATTTACAATTAAAGTTGGAAAAATCATCAAAAAAAAACTTTAAAGTGTCCTAAATTAAGACTGTTGGCCATTTAACGTCGATTTTTAGCAGATTATTATGTTATTGATACCTCTTACGACAGTGTGATGTAGGGTATATGATATTTTAATACTATTTTTATTGTTAAACTATGCAAAAATATAAAATTTAATAAAACATCAATAATTTTATGTAATTTTATGTAAATTCAATATTTTTCTTTGTCTTAATTTGTAGCTTTAGGCTGGTTTCAACACAAAGGGAAGAAATCGATGTCGGATTTTTTTAGGCGGGGGTTGCCGTCTGAACTGTTTACTTAGATTAGATTTTAGAAAGATTAAAGAATAAGATTGGCAATTGAGTACCATTGGAATAAGTTAACACGTGCTACTGGGGCCTCGAAGTTATGAACATGTCGTCTCTCTCGGGGGCCCATATCTGTGGAACGGTTAAAGCTATTTGCCTGTATTATGCATTAACTTAAAGGTCATTCTGTTCATTTTATGTTCAAAAACAAAATGCGTAAGTATTACTGAATTCGACATAGAAAGCCAGTGTCCCGATTAACGTGACTACGTACGCCTTAGGGCGAAAATGGAGACTATCTGGGTACAGCCGACTACTTGGTACAGCGAACTACTTGGTTGTAATCTGTGGTGAGCTCGACTCGGAGTTAATGTGACTTTTTTTTATTAATTTCGAATAGTTGTTCTCTTGTAAGTTTGGGTCGAATATTTCCGGAGAAGTTTCCATCTTCGCGTTGTCAAGATTTTTGTCGCCATTTGACACTTTACGGTATTTCGCACTGTCGGATCAACCAATGCCAAGCCAACAAGTTCAGGACTAAGATGCCACAAGTGATTTATCATTTTGTTATTTCTTTTTCTGTCTATGTTTTCCTATTTCAATAGATTTTCAATGAGGTCTAGGTCTTTTTTTTGATGCTAAACGCTTCGTTGAAGGACCATCTGTGCCGAAAATAATCAAGCGCGGCTTCAACAAGAACTCTTAACCATGAAATTGTCATTGCTGCTGGACCCCTGTAAAGTGTCCTATAAGAACGTTAGTCGTATCATTTTATCTACAGTAGAAGCTCTCGGAGAGGACCCCAACATATATAAGATCTTTAGAAGCTTTATCCGTGAAACAGTGAAAAATACTCGCAACAGCATCAAGGAAGGGTTAAGATACACAAAAACAATGCTATTTGCGTGCACTGGCATGGAAAACTATTACCAGGTATTCCCAAAACAGTGCAGAAAGAACGTGTTGCTGTTCTGGTATCATCTGGTATGGGGGCAAAGAACAACTCCTGGGCGTTCCTGAAACTGACAGTAGCTCAGGGGAGAAACAAGACTTAGTAGTGTACGAATGCCTAGAAAAATGGGGTCTTACCAGCTTGAGCAGATGTTAGGTCGAGAGCTTCTGTACCTGCGTACAGACTTATTAGAAGTATTGTTGAGAGGGATTTTTGACTGCAAGTTTGGCAGCACATCCGAACATCAACCAAACATATTTACGCGATTTCTATAAAAATAGTTTGCGATTGACAAATCCAAGTTCGATGTAGAAGAGAATGTTTTAAAACTACTTCCCAGCTGACTTCCCAAGAAGAAGAGGTCGTAGAAGCACTTTGTGTTTTCATCTTTCGAGCCTGGTTTAATGCGCCCAGAAAGTTTTTTATTTTGTTTATTTATTTTGTATTAAACGACAACTACCGAGTGTTATAAATGAGAGTGTGGGTTATTGATTTTACAAAACGTATAATTAACAAGATAATGTTTATATAGATATAATATAGGATGTATTGGGTAAACATAATCAATAGTTTAAAAAGCATTAGAGGAAATAAATTGAGTTTAATACAAAAAATAGTGAAAACGAAATTCAGAAATATTTTTTAGGTCCAAAGTAAGACCTAAACCGCATTGAAGATTTATTGATATACGAAACAAGTATCAGATAAAAGAAATAACAAAATGATAAATCATCTGTGGTATCTTAGTCCTGAACTTGTTGGCCTGGCATTGTTTGATCTGATAGTTCAAACCACCGTAAAGAGCCAAATGCGACAAATATCTTAACAAAGCAAGCAGAAGAAAATGGAAAAAACCAAACTAACAAAAGAACAACTGCCGAAATTCCCAGAAAAAGTCTTCCAGACGTATTTACAGGGTATACTCGTACTTACTTGTTGTTCAAGAGATTATGCATTAACTCAGAATTTCTTAAAAAGATCCTGCACCTTGACCACAGAACATCAATTACCAGGAAGGATGGTAAACAACTTGTGAACGACATAGCAGAGCTAAGAGTCGAATTCATCACCAAGTAGTTATCTTTACCCAGATGGCTCCAAAATCACATTATGCCAGTCCCTTAAATAAATTTAAATATGAACAAAATGTAAAAGGCATTTGTTTTCATTCCAAAAAATTGATAATATGGGAAGAAATAAAAAATAATAAAAAATAAGTTACAATGTTTTATTTGTAAAACTAGAAAATTATTTTTAATGATAGATTCTCTCAAATAAAACGCTTGCCGTTTAATACTGCCACAATTTTTAATTCAAATGCAAGCGTTTTATTTGAGAGATTTCATCATTAAAAATTATTTTCTAGTTTTAAATAAAACACTGTAACTTATTTTGTTAACATTTTTTTATTTTTAACTTTTCAGCATTTAATTTTTTTGACCACTGAGAACCTCATAACAAAATTATAGACAATTTAGGCCGAAATGTAGATAAAAACTTTAAAATACTTCAAATCGTGTTGTACCGTTATATAGGGGTTATAGCAAAACTTTGGCCTGAGTCCAACATTTTTGGTGAGGAAGTTTCTGTACCATTGGGAACCCCAATTGCCAAGTTATAGCCAATTCGGCCTAAAAATTAAAACAGAATCCTTAAAATACTTTAAATCGGGTGGTACCACTATATGGGGGCTCTAAGAAAAAAATGGATCCATATTGGTTTTGGTTTCATATTCATGTATTGTCATCCAAGTCTGAAAAGTGTGCAAAGTTTTAGTTCGATTGGTCAACTACAACTGTGTTGAAAATAAGTTACTAGATTTGAACTATACAGACACAAAAGCAAGTTAAATTAAACACTGTAAAAAGGGTTATTTTTCACAATAGACTCCATTTTCACCCTAAGGCGTGTTCAGGACATTGACTTTACTATCTTGAATTCAGTACTACTTAAGTATTTTGTTGTTCGGCAAGAAATATCAAGAAAAGTATTGCATTTAATTTAATGCATAACACGGGCAAATAGCTTTAACCGTTTCATAGATATGAGTCGCTGAAGTCGTCAAATAGCCAAAAAATCAAGATTTCGATAATTACGAGGCCCCAGTGGCATGTGTTAACATATTCCAATGGTGCTCAAACTTTAACAATCTTAAAATCTAACCAAACTAACAACTTTAGGCGAGTGCCGCATAAAAAATCCGACATCGATGTTTTCCCTTTGAGTTAGAACCAGACTAATGTAACAAATTAAGACAAAGAAAATATTGAATTTTACATAAAATATTTGACAATTTAACAAATTTTATATTTTTTAATAGGTTTAAAATAAAAAAAATGGTATTACAATATACATATAACGATATTTTTATATCCACACTGTGGTAAGGGGTCTCAATCTATACTTATAAAAGAGTTCAGTAATGATGACTCACTGACTCACTGACTCACTGACTGACTGATTTATAATCAACGCCCAGGCTAAACGGTTGGAGCTAGAATCCTGAAATTTTGAGGGAGTGTCACTCTTGGTCCCAAGGTGTCAGATAAGGCTGGATTTTTGGAAATTCGAACTAGAACGGTACGAAAAGTACTAAAAGGTACTAAATATGGTACCCTTAGTATTAGGCAAACCCGAAGAGCTAGAATTCTGAAATTTGGAATGAGGTTCACTGATGGAGAGTTAGAAAGGTGTACCAAAGGGTTTTTGGAAATTCGAACTATAAGTGTACGAAAAGTACTAAACGTTACTAAATTTAGTACCATTTGGTATTACGTGAACGGATAGAGCTAAAATCTTGAAATTTGGAATGGAAATCAAGGTTTAAAAGATGAGTTGATATAAGGAGGTGGTTTTGAAAATGTGTACTCATGTGTACGAATAGTACTAAATGGTACTAAATTTGGTACAATTTGAATTTGGGCGAACCGATAAAGTTGGAATTCTGAAATTTGGAATTACTATTACTGTTGGAGTGTAGTTTTGAGATATGGAGGTAGTTTTCGAAATTTGTACATATGGGAACGAAAGGTACTAAATAGTACGAAATAAGGTACAATTTGGATTTGGGGGAACGGATGGAGCTGGAATCCTGAAATTTAGAATTAGGATTACTGTCGGAGTGCAGGATAGAGGTATTTTGGAAATTCGTACTTTTGGGTACGTAAAGTACTAAATGGGTACAAAAGGTACTGAGTGGTACTAAATTTGGTACATTAGGGATTTGGGTAAACGGATCGAGCTGGAAACCTGAAATTTGGAATTGAGATTACAGTTGGAGTGTAGGATTGGGGAAGTTTCAGAAATTCGTATTTATGTGTATGAAAAGTACTAAATGGTACTAAATTTGGTACAATGGGGATTTAGGTGAACGAAAAGAGCTGGAATCTTCAATTTTGGAATTAAGATTACAGTTGGAGTGTAAGATTGAGATAAGTTTGGAAATTAGTACTTATGGGTGGTAAAAGTACTAAATAGTACTAAATTTGGATTTAGACGAACAGGAAGAGTTGGAATTCTGAAATTTGGAATTAAGATTACTGTTGGAGAGTAGAATTGAGGTGGTTTTGGAATTTCGTGTTTATATGTACGAAACGTACTAAATGGTACAATTCTGATTTTGGAAGATGAAATTTGGAATAAAGATTACTGTTGGAGTGTAGGATTGAGGTAGTTTTGGAAATTCGTACTTATGGGTACGAAAAGTACTAAACGGTGCTAAATTTGGTACAGTTGAGATTTGGGTTAACATATAGTGCTGAAATCCTGAAATTTGATATTACAATTTCTGTTGGAGAATAGGAATAAATGAATGGTAGTTTTGGAAATTCGTGCTTATGGGATCAAAGAGTACAAAATGGTACTAAATTTGGTACAATTCTGATTTCGGAAAATGGATGGAGCTGGAATCCTGAAATTTGGAATTATGATTACTTTTGAAGTGTAGGATTGAGGTAGTGTGGGAAATTCGTAATTATTGACATGGAAAGCACTAAATGGTACTGCATTTAGTACAATTTGGGTTTGGGTGAACGGATAAAGCTTGATTCCTCAAATTTGGACTGAAGGTGAGAAAAGAGTTTTTATAAAATATGAGTGTACGAAAAGTACTAAATAGTACAAAATTTAGTACAATTTGGATTTGGGTAAACGGATAGAGCTGGAATCCTTAAATTTGGAATTGATATTACTAGGACTAAAGTAGTTTTGGAAATTCGTACTTAGAGTACAAAAAATACGAAATGATACAATAGAGCTGGAATCCTGAGATTTCTGTTGGAGTGTAGGATTGAGGTAGTTTTCGAAAATCGTACTTATGGGAACGAAAAGTTCTAAATGTTACTAAATTTGGTACAATGGGGATTTGGGTGAACGGAAAGATTACTGTTGGAGTGTAAGATTGCTGTAGTTTTGGAAATTTGTATTTATGGAAACTAAATGGTACTAAATTTGGTACAATTTGGATTTGGGCTAACGGATAGAGTTGGAAATTTGGAATTAGAATCACTATACTAACAGTAATAATGGTACGAAATTTAGTACAATTTGGATTTGGGTGAACGGATAGGGCTTATTTCCTCAAATTTTGACTGAGGGTCACTGATAAAGAGTAAAACAGATGTACCAAAGAGTTTTTGGAAACTATAAGTGTACGAAAAGTACTAAATTGTACTAGATTTGGTACAATTTGGATTTGAGTGAACAAATAGACCTGAAATCCTTAAATTTGGAATTGAGATTGCAGTTGGAGTGTAGGATAAAGGTACTTTTGGAAATTCGTACTTATGGTGAGCGGATAGGACTGAGGTAGTTTTGGAAATTCATAATTATGGGTACGAAAAGTATTAAGTAGTACTACATTTGGTACAATTTGCATTTGGGGGACGGATAGAGCTGGAATCCTTGGATTTGGTAAAACTACTGCTGGAGTGTGGGATTGAGACATGGAGGTAGTTTGTGAAATTCGAATTTTACCAACTGGTACTAAATAGTACAATTTTGATTTGATTGCACGAATAGCGCTGGAATCCTGTTATTTGGAGTTGAGGTCACTGTTGAAGTGAAGGATTGAGGTAGTTTTGGTACAATTTGTTATTGGCCGAACGGATGGATGTGAAATCCTAAAATTTTCGAAATAATTTACTGTTATTATTTGGTATTAATGTCAGTGTATGATTGATATATGTGGTTGTCAGGATGAGTGTTGGTGTGTAGCGTATATGGAGGTGGTTTAAAAAGTACGAGCATATATCATATATACACGAAAAGTACTAAATCGTTCTAAATTTGGTATCGGGTGTATCGTCATACTATGAAAAGTACTAATTGTTACAGAATTTGGTACAATTTGCTTCTGTGTAAAGGGGTTTTTGGAAAGCCGTCCTAGAAAAGTACGAAAAATACTAAAGGGTACTAAATATGGAAGTTCGTACTTATACATACGAGAAGTACTAAATGATACTAAATTTGGTACAATTTGGATTTGAGTAAATGAATAGAGCTGCAAACTTGAAATTTGGTATTAATATTACTGTTCGACTGCAGGATTGAGGATGTTTTGGAAATTCGTACATATGGGTAAGAGAAGTACTAAATGGTACTAATTATGGTACAATATGGATTTGGGGTGAACGGATAGAGGTGGAATCCTGAAATTTGGAATTAGTATTGTTGTTATTTACTGTTGAGCTGTAATATGGTAATTTATATTTGATGTATATTTCGGCTAAACGTCAGTGAAAAGACGTTGTTTATGTTTAGTTTTACATTTTTATTTTTATTCCAATATTTCGGTTGACTTCGTTAATTAATATTACTGTAAAAGTGTAGGATTCAGGTAGTTTTGGAAAGTCATACTATTTGGATTTGGGTGAATTAATAGAGCTGGAATCCTGAAATTTGGAATTACGATTACAGTCGAAGGGTAGGATTCAGGTAGTTTTCAAAAATTGTACTTATGGTTACGAAAAGTACTAAATTTGGTACAATATGGATTTAGGTGAACGGATAGCGGTAGAATCCTGCAATTTGAAATTATGATTATTGTAGGCCTGTTGCATTGAGTAAGGAAAATTCGTACATATGGGTACGAAAGTTCTAAATTGTTCTAAATTTGGTACAATTTGGATTTGGTTTAACGGATAGGGCTGGAGTCCTGAAATTCGGAAATTAACTGAAGGATTGAAGTAGTTTTCGAAAATCTTACATATGGGTACGAAGAATACGAAATAGTACTAAGTTTGGTACAATTTGGAATTGTACGAACGGATACAGCTGGAATCTTGAGATTTGGAATTACGATTACTGTTATTATTTTGTATTAATGCCAGTGTAGGGTTGGGATATGTCGTCGAAATACGTACCATAAGTATACGAAAAGTACTTAATGGTACTCAATTTTCAGTGTTCGCCATTTCCATATTATATATTATTTATTTGTGTTTTATATCCTTTCCGCATACGAAGTAGCGGGCACTTTGCTAGTAGCATAATAATCTGCTAAAAATGCGACGTTAAACGGCCAACAATCCTAATTTAGGACACTTTGAAGTTGTTTTGATGATTTTTTCCAACTTTAATTGCCAATTTTACGACTTTTGTGACGATTTTCGGCCAAAAACTGTTTGCATATTTTGCATATTTTTTGCATATTCTGCATATTTTTTGCATATTTTGCATATTTTGTGCATATTTTGCATATTTTGCATATTTTTTGCATATTTTGCATATTTTTTGCATATTTTGTGCATATGCAAAATATGCAAATATGCAAAATAAATACAAAATATGACCCTGCCATTGAATTTAGATTTCTTTGAAACGAATTTTGGTCCAATCAGAACCTTCGTATCTTTATTATTAAAAAATATGCAAATATGCAAAATCCGATGTCTATTTATTACATTACATAATCATTTGTTTCTAGATGCCGATTCCCCGCTGATGATTTCAACTATGAGGACAATTTGTTTTATTTCACAACTAAGGAGAAGCGTTCAACTATGTTTCTATATATTTTTCCTTTTTAAAAGTGTGACTATTTACAAATTATTGCAATCAGTTTTTCTTTTATTAAAGTGTGTTATGTATTCCTTTGGAATTTTGTATGTACCTATGTGTTTGTTGTGTGTATACTATATATGTGTGTATACTATAGAGATCGCCAGTGAGTTCTTACTGAGAGCAAGTGAGCACACATTTTAAAGTGTTTTACATTGAATTTTACGCTCCCTTTCTCTCAGTAAGCGCCCACTGGTGCATGTTTTTGTTTTTTTTTGTGCCTTTTGGGTTTGTATTTTTTTGCACCCAAACATATAAAATGTTTGCACCCAAACATAAAATTGTTTCCACCCAAACATATCTTTGTTTGCACCCAAACATATATATCTTTGCACCCAAACATAAATATCTTTGCACCCAAACATATAAAATGTTTGCACCCAAACATATCTTTGTTTGCACCCAAACATATATATCTTTGCACCCAAACATATATTTGTTTGCAGACCGAAACATATATTATGTTTGGGACTATTGCAAACATATATATGTTTGCTGCAAAATATGTTTAGGACATATGTTAGAGAGGCCGTTTTTTTTGCGTGCATAACACTGTACAACACAAAAAATAATTACAAGATAATTCGGCCAGATTATGAAAGAGGATCGAAAAAAAGAAGACACGTGTATCGGCGTTTTGAAAGTTTACGTCGGGAAGTAACCTGAATAGGCGTGGAAAGTTCCGCCCATTTCCACAGGTTTTGAAATATTCGACATCAGATTCCTTGGGATCCTTGCATTTTAGTATAAAGTGTCTTTGGCAATATTACTGACAACAATGCGGGGTACCTTTTTATGAAAGAAATTAACCCTCATGCGAGTGACTAAATGGGTCTTTTTGGTTAAAAACTCCTTTAAAATGAGATCGCATTAGATCAAAATATTCTACAAAAGTATTTGTCATAAAATTCTACTATAGATCCCCGAATACACCAAAACTCTAAGTCGTACCTAAACGCCAGGAATCTGCCAAAAGTAAAATCACGTTTTAGGGTTAAAGATGTACTTTATCTGAGTTTATTACGTTTTGTCCCACAAAACTTCATTCTAGATAGAAGGCGTCAAAGACAAAAATATTCTCCATCAAATTTCAATATAAGTCGAAAAATAAATGAAATATGTATTTTCAATATATATCCAGAAAATAGATACATCAAATTTGCCAACAAAATACCCATACATTTTTTGAAAAAAATTAACTTGAGTTTTTCTCGAATCAGGCAAATGGCGTATGGAACACTTAAGCATGACACCGACGATGTGGCTTTATTGCTAAACTGCTTAGTCTGTCCGAAGTACCATCTGTTGGCCAACACTATTCTTCTTCGTATTTCACAACTGATGTTGTTGGTTGTGTTTACGGCGGTGCCGAGGTAGATGAAGCCCTTTACTACCTCAAAATTATAGGAACCAACCTCAACAGTTGGCCCGATCTCTATGGACGCATTGCGCGTCGACACCATCAACATGCTCTTCTTGCCGTTTACCGCCAGGCCCACTTTAAAAGATTCCCTTTCGACTTTTTCAAAGATATCAATTACTTCCTTTACCCATGATGTCAATTTCATCGGCATAAGCAAGTAACATATGTCTGTTTGTATATATTGTGCCACTTCTTTTGCAGAATGTTGAATAAGTCACACCAGAGGCCGTCACCTGGTCTCAAACTTCTTTTGGTATTAAACTCTTCGGAGAGGTTCTTTCCTATTTTAACCGAGTATACGTTAATGTCATTCTACAAAGGCGAATGAGCTTTGCAGGGATACCAAATTCAGACATGGTTTGGAATACCTTTGAACGCAGGGGGTGTCGAAGGTAGCTTTGTAATCTCAAAAAAAAAAAACGGTGGTGAGTGTAGATCTGCATCTCTTGGGCCTTCTACAGTATTTGTCGCTGGGTAAATATCTTGTCAATGGTGGATTTGCCAGGTCTAAAGCCGCATTGGTATGGCCCGATTATTTCATTGGCCATAGGCTTTAGTCGTTCGCACATTATCCCTGACACTATCTTGTATGCAATAGGGAGAAGACTTATGCCCCTATAGTTAGAGAATACAGTTTTATATCCTTTCTTGTGGACAGGGCACAGGATGCTCAGGTTTCAATCGTCGGGTATTCGTTCTTGCTGCCAGATTGTGCTCACTAGCTGATGAATACACCTTATCAGCGTGTAGCCTCCGGTTTTGAACAGCTCGGCTGGGCTTCGATCTGTGGTATTTTCGCCGTCTTCGCTACTATCGGATACCAACAGTTTGGACAAATGTTCTTTCCATATCCCAAGCAGACTATCTGTATCAGTTACCATATTACCTTGCTGGTCTCTACAGGAGGATGTGCCTGTACCGTAGCCATCAGTTTGATGTGTTACTCTTTGGTAGAACTTTCGGACTTCATTCTGGCTCCTGTACATCTCCATTTTTTTACAATCCCCACTTTCCATTTTCCTACGGAAAATACTTTTCTCCTTTCCCCTTTTCTCCCGATATCTCTCTCGTGCGCTACGCCTTGCTACTGATTGTAGGGTAGCTCTATACGCCGCATTTTTCTCTTCGTTAGCAGCACAACACTCCTGGTCATACCATGGATTCCTTGGTGGAGGTCTCTGGTATCCAAGTATGGATTTTGCGGCTGTTTGCATGGAGTGGGCAATATTTTGCCGTTGTGCTGATATGCTATCGGGACGAGGAGTGCTTTCATTAAGCAATTGGGCTAGTTGAGTGGAATATGCTGTGGCTATCTGTTGTGATTGCAGCTTACCGATGTCCAACTTCCGTGTTGTGTCTGTTCGCACTTTGTTACATTTAATCTGCTACGTACCTCTGCTGCAACAAGGTAGTGGTCCGAATCTATGTTTGGTCTTCGGAACGATCGTACACCCAACACGCTCGATGAATGACTTCCATCTACCACAACATGATCAATTTATTTGTACTTTGATCTGCAAACAGTCAGGTGCCTTTATGAATATAGAGATGCTTAAATCTCTTACTGCTAATTACCATGTTTTTTGTAGCTGCAAAGTCTATCAGCCTCATACCATTGTCTGATGTTTCACTGTGGAGACTGAATTTCCCGACTATTAGGCCAAAGATATTCTCCTTTCCAAGTTTGGCATTAAAATCGCCTAGAATAATTTTAATATCATGGGCAGGGCAACGGTTATAAGATCCTTGTAAGCGCTCGTAAAATATATCTTTGGTCAGTTCATCCTTCTCTTCAGTGGGAGCATGAAAGCAAATAAAGCTGATGTTGAAGAAGTTTGCTTTTAATCGAATTATAGCGAGTTTTTCATTCATTGGGGTGAATCTGGAATCAACTACTAATCCGCAACCAAACTCATGCATTGTGTCATGGCAGCTATAATACAGTAAGTGACCTTTAGGTGTTGTTGTGACGCCTTTCCCAATCCATCGTATTTCCTGCATGACAGTAATATCGGCCTTGTACTTTTCAAGTACATCTGCCAATGCGTAAACTGCACCTTCTCTATAAAGAGTTGCAGATTCGAAGATCATGGTCCTTAAAACGTTTGCGGCGTTCCCAAACTTTAGAGGGGTTTGTTTTTCTTTTCTTTCGTTTTTTATAGTAGACTTTTTTTTCTAGAGGAGGGTTGCTAACCCGACGCCCAAACCCAAGTTTTTAAGGTTCTTATAGGTGAACGCGCGGCACATGTTATCTCACTACCTTTAACGGGTGTTAAAGGCAGCTCCCCAGGTGACACCACGGGGAGGTTAGTGTCCACTTGAGATAAAAGAGGAACCAAGATAAATCCTGGGTTTTGCCATGTTAAAGCCGGTCAGGACCGTTCCTTGGTATCTTCCATCCCCTACGTCGCAAGTAGATAATAATAAATAGTTCCCATATCATTGAGCCAATATAAATCGGCTACACTCACTGATATGAGAGAAGTCTCTGTATGTTATTATTGGTTTATTTCCTTGAATATTGGTATTAGCTGTTCACCCAATACGTTAGATAGGACTAATGCGATTGTTAAGAGCCTTGTGTCTCTGTGGTTGACACATACCATACTGATCTCCTGATGCATACTATCAGCATATCGACACGGCTCTTGAAGAGTTGGATTATATACTAACTTGGAGTATAGTATGGTTCTGGCATATCTTCGTTCCTCTAATATCTGACAACACACACTGAATGGTATGCTCTTTCCTTCGTTATAATCGTTAGGCAAAATTTTCGGAATTCATTCTGACTCCTATACATCTGTAGTCTTCTGCGCTCTCGTTTTCTTCACACGGCATTTTTATACCCTCAGCCTTATGGATACGGAAGGTATCCACAAGATAAGGACTGTTCAAGAATCGTTTTCGACTACTATTATGTAAACTTTGTTCGTGAGCAAATCCTGCGGCCACCATCTAAATATGTAAATATCTGATTTGGTCGACACTTTTTTAAACGTTATATTTTTTCGAATGTACATCCAAAGAGTCTATATCGGACAATTCATTCGGGTGCCTCCCTCATAAAATTTAAAATGTTTGAGGATCGTTTTGAAATTTTCGCCAAAGGCAGTCAGTCCTTGTGGTTGTTATTAAAAGACATATAAAAGACATAGCTTCACTAAAGCTCAAAAATATTAACAAAATGGCTTCCGAGCACGATAAACGTCGATAGTAATGAGTGACATCGGCTCAACCTTTATAGATAGAAGTATTTCTCTCAAACTTAAATGAAGCCCTTCCCTACGAAACTTTGAAATATGTTTAAGTGCAGTTTACGGTCTGCTTGACGATCCTTGTGACATTTTACCGAAGGCGGCCCTGTAACGTAATGCCAAAAAGCACTAAAAGTCGAAGGCAACCAAATAAAAATGATTGTGTGACACGATAACTACGAAAATCCCATTCCGCCCTCTGTAACTGTAGGGTATGTGTATCACAAAATAGGAGTTTACTCTGGTTGAGTGGATCATGGGAATACATTACAAAGACGTAATGAATAAAATGCCAATTGCAAACTATGAAATTCATGAACAGTGCAAATTATCAATTCCAATATAATTAATTTTCAATGAACAAAATCATTACACAAATGTCCGTCTTACCATTGCTGAATCTTGTTTTTTTCTAAATTTTTCTTAAATGTCTTCATTCATTAATTTTCCATTAGGAATTAAATATTTACAAGCATTCCACTGAGCAAAATTGAATATGTCAAATATCAGCAGGTGATGAAAACAAGTTAAACACCCATATTCAGTGTATTTCAAAACAATACAAGAAGCCACAGTTATTTATAATACTCCTCCGTACGCCGCATTACAGTGCAAAAGAAAATTTAATAATTATATTTTTTCTGCTGTTGTACACTTTCCAAAAATGGTGAAACGGACAGGTTTTGTAATTGAAACTAATATTCAAGACAAAAAAAGCGAGACGAACAAAATTGCAACAGCAACAATTTGGGATTTGAGTGCACATGTGCAACAACAGCCATTCTTGGCTGCTTGATGTTGTTGATTGTGACGTTGATGGCGGCGGTGACGATGACGACGACCGATGATGATGACGAACATGTTATTCTTGATGTGCATATGACTCAAGTGTGAACTTAAGGCTGGACTTTTGCGACAGACAGACATCAAGCCAGCCAGTCGTCAAAAGATAAGCAAGTGTTGGTCTGTCTACATGCAACCAACCACCAACTTCAAGTTGGTCTTCAACACCAAACTCGCCGCAGTGCAATGGCACTCGACATATGCAATTAAAGCTAAAGGCCGAACATGAATGATGGCGCTATAAAATGGCGTAGTTTATGCGAAGTGTTGATGACTGACTTTATGAAATTGGTCAATTGGTCGGACGCCTTCGTCTATTCAACATCATTGTGCAGGTATTAGCCACAAGAAAATGTTAAAAGAAAATCAAAGGTGTTTGGCTATATCTAGTCTATGGTAATAAATTAGAAAATTATTGGAAATCTGAAACACATTAGGAGTCATTTATTCAAATTTATGATAATTAGGATTAAAAGTTTTTAAATTCGCCAAATAATGACAAAAATCTGTTTTAGAAAAAAAGTAATGCTTGACAATAACATAATACATATAATATGACACCGGAAGTTGTCAGTATTCTAATGATCGTGTTCTCGGCTGGCCGATAATAAGACTATTTTTCTCCACCATAACAAATAAAAACTAACGACGGGATGTGTGTTGTTTGTTTTCCTTTATCGAACTACGTTTCCAGGTTTAGGAATTAAGTGCGCTTTGCTGGACAGTGGAATGGGTCCATCCCGTTTCCACAAATGCACTAGGCAGATGTTTGGCATCATTTTACAATTCTGTCTCATTAAGGCGGGTACATAATTCCTATAGCAATTTCGCACACGTCAAATGGATTGATTCGATCAAATCGATTGATTAATGTGGCTGAAATCATCAAAACACCACCGTTAATAAGGGCTATATATCCACGTGGGCACATAATGACGATTTTCTTCATGAATCTCTCTTACCCGATGGGTACTTCAAACGCCAAATTTTTATCATATCGTCAAATCGGTGGTACAGCAATTTTGGAATTATGCTCACTTTTATACTCACTGTGAACCGCAGCTGCTTCGATCAAGTTGATCTGTTATATCTGTTCCATCTTCCCATACAAGCGGAACACCTGTGCTATGTACGGACATAATATTCGCCTCTTCAATTAGTAATCTATTGATCTATTTAGGCAGTTTTGACATTTCTACAACTGGTCAGTGCTCACGACTTACAGCATTAAAAGTGGTCAACATGGTATGCTGCAGCAGTAAAATGCTTTTAACTTATCAGAATCAGTTTTGACATGCTCGGACTATTTAAATAGGCTATAAACTGCAAATCTATAAATCTTTATCCATCGACCTGCACATTCACTGATTTAATTATCTCAGCTGCCCACGTGATAAATTTTATTACGGATATTTCCAGTCTCAAAAATATTGCGTGACTGACGCTATACAACCATGTAACTTCTTCTAAGGCTGATGCTCAACATGACTAATGGCGTTTCTATATTACTAAAAGATCCGAAATCACTCGTATATTTCCTAGCTTTCAGTAGCGGAGCGACCCTGTCATATTTCAAAGCTTCGCAAAATATATTTGTGAGTAATGAAAATGAATGTATAAATCAAAACTCCACTCCCGACTTACCATGGAAACCTGTTCAGAACCAATAGCATCGTATATTCTTGCATTCGTTATAACTTCTAAAACATACACACTGGACGGCACCGGTACAGGGCGTTTCATTCTCAGCTGAAGGGGTTCTTTTATTTTGGCCCAGTTGGAAAATTCAGTCTCCACAGCGAAACATCTAACAATGGTATGAGGCTGATAGACTTCGCAGCGGCAAAAAACATGGTAGTTAGCAGCACCAGATTTCAACATCTCGACATCAATAAGAGCTGTCTCCAGATCAGAAAACAAGAAATCAAATTGATCACGTTGTGATAGATGGAAGACATTCATCGAGCGCGTTGGATGTGCGTTCGTTCCGAGGAGCAAACATAGACTCGGACCACTACCTTGTTGCAGCAAAGGTACGCACCCGGTTAAACGTAGCAAACAAAGTACGAACAGACACAACACGAAAGTTAGACATCGGTAAGCTGCAATGACAACAGATAGCCACAGCATATTCCACTCAACTAGCCCAATTGCTCAATCAAAGCACTCCTAATCCCGATAACATATCAGCGCAATGGCAAAGTATTGCCCACTCCATGGATACTGTCGCAAAATCAACACTTGGATACCAGAGACATCCACCAAAGAATCCATGATATGATCAGGAGTGTCGTGCTGCTACCGAAGAGAAAAATGCGGCGTATAGTGCTGCTTTACAATCCGTAGCAACGCGTAGCGCACGAGAGAGGTATAGGGAGAAAAGGAGACAAGAGAAACGTCTTTTCCGCAGGAAAAAGAGTGAGATAGTGTGAAAAAATCGAGATGTACAGGAACCAGAATGAAGTCAAAAAATTCTTCCAAAGAGTCAAGCATCAAACTGATGTCTTTGGTACATCACATCCTCCTGTAGAGACCAGCAAGGAAGCAGGAGCTGATGGCTTACCAGCCGAGCTGTTCCATACCGGAGGCGACACGCTGATAAGGCTAGTTAGCACCATCTGGCAGGAAGAACGAGTACCCGACGATTGGAACCTGAGTATTCTGTGCCCCGTCCACAAGAAAGGAGATAAGACTGTATGCTCTAACCATAGGGGCATACGTTTACTCTCTATTGCCTACAAGATCGTGTCAGGGATATTGTGCGAACGACTAAAGCCTATGGTCAACGAGATAATTGTACCATACCCATGCGGCTTTAGACCTGGCAAGTCCACCATTGACCAGATATTTACCCTGCGGTAAATCCTGGAGAAGACCCAAGAGATGCAGACACCTACCACCTTTTTGTCGTTTATAAAACAACCTTCGATAGCCCGCTGCGTTCGAAGGTATTCCAAGCCATGTCTGAATTTAATATCAACGCAAAGCTCATCCGTCCTCAGTTAAAATAAGAAAGAACCTCTACGAAGAGTTTGGTACCAAAAGAGGTTTCAGACAAGGATACAGCCTTTCGTGTGATCTCTTCAACATCCTGCTGGAAAAGGTTATACAAGAGGCAAACGTCAAAAGAAGTGGCACAATCTACACCAATAGCCACATGTTACTTGCTTATGCTGATGATATAGACATCATATGACGATCAGTACAAGAAGTAACTGATACCTTTATGAATGTCGAAGAAGAATCTGCTAAAGTGGGTCTGGCGGTAAACGGTGAGAAGACCAAGTTGATGGTGTCGACGCGCAATGCGTCCATTGAGCTCGGACCAACTTTAGAAATTGGTTCCTATACTTTTGAGGTAGTAAAATACTTCGTCTACCTCGGCACCTCCGTAAACATAACAAACGACATTAGTTGTGAAATAAAAGAAGAATTATATTGGCCAACAGATGCTACTTTGGATTAAGTAAGCAGTTTAAAAACAAAGCCACATCTCGTCAAACAAAAACAACGCTTTACAAAACACTGATACTACCCTTGCAGATGTATGGTTCCGAAGCATGGGTACTTGCGCCAGCAGATAAGGCAGTGCTTGGTGTGTTTGAGAGAAAACTTCTTCGAAAGATCTATGGACCCATCTGCGTTGACGGTGAATATCGACGTCGTATGAACCACGAGCTATATCTGCTATATATAGATAATGCGCGGTATTCCAGAGTGTGAAGCAACAAATAGAGAGAATTGGCGATCTTTTCTTAGTTCGACCTATGGAACAAATGTTCTGTAATGGGCCAGCTAAGTAAGTAAGTTGCACATCGTGGAATTTCTACCACACGTAGATGTGGTTCCAACATGGACTCAATTGGTTCACTCCTTCGGGCACCTCCCACACAAAATTTCGGAAATGTTTAGTTTAGGACCTGCTCTCGAATCGCTTTGATTTTTGTTGCAACAACTTGTATTTACTGTCTCCTAATCGACGGTACAAATTTCATCAGGGGCTAGTCCGTACTTCCTGAGAAAATAGCCTGAACGGTGAAAAAACCCTATGACACCGTGTGTAGTGGTTAGAGCGCAAATAACTCTTGAACGGATCTGCAGACTCGGTTCAAAATGTGTGGCCTTCGTAATATTTTGTCCAAACTTAGTATAAGTTCGAAGATAGGCCATATCGGTCCACACCTTTAGGTACCTCCCCCACCAAAGCTCAAAAATGTTCGGAAAAATTGTGCGCACGATAAGAATTGAAGGGAGTGACCGATTTGGTACATACTTTACACATCCTAATACATCTGGCATATCAGGTTTGAAAATTGAATATATATGTCCACTCATTCGGGTACCACCCACACAACATTTTGAATAAATTCACTTAAAGACCTGATCTGTACAAATTTAGTTTCAGTTCGAAGATTGGCAACAAACTCAAAGAATTGTGTACGAGTGAAAAGCTTATGCACAGGGTAGTGGTGTAGGGTATCACATATTCGGGCAGCGACGGGGTCCGTCGCTCACTTGTTTTTTTTTTTTTTTGTTTGTTAGGACAATCCATTGTTCCTGACTTGATAGTTCGAAAGCACTAAAAATCTTATGTTGACCAACTAAAATGCCTGGTGGGGAAAAAGGGAGTGACATTGGCACATCGTAATATTTCTTCCAAACTAAGATCTATTTCGGATATGGGCAACTCCTTCAGATACCGTCAAATGGTCAGAAATGGTCAACCATTTTTTAATACCTGCAATTGAAGGGCTGTTTCTTTAAAATTTTCACCGACATGGTGTACTATAACAATCGAAAGGAATGATTTCCACATTAAGCTCTACTTTTAAAATTGACTATCCGATCCATTATCTCAGGTACTTCATGAAAGTTCAATAATGTTACACTTTATCAAATTAAAAATATATTTAGGGATAGTATTAAAACTTGAATAGGCGGTAGTAATTGTAAGCGTGACTCTTTCTCCCGCATAAAATTATCTATAAGTCCAGAATTTTCTGCAGTTACATATTTCTATATTACTTCCCTTTGTTCCAAAACCCCCAGTGTTGTTCTTTTAACATACAATGAATTATGGATTTTATTCCTTGCTGCCACTGTGGGACAATGGTAATCATACCCTGCTTGCACATTGAATGCCCGAGTTCAATTTACAAGCCAGGTAAACCCACTTTTTTAACATTGGCAAGAGATACTCCTCAGCGTAATTTTGACGGCATATCCCGAGTATTTCAGCCATGTATCAAGTGGTGTTTTTAGACACGACCTTTAGGACTCGACTATAAAAGTAGATCCCATATCATTGAGCTAATATGGATCGCGGTGGACTCATTGAAATGTGAGAACATATGTAGGTACGGAATATATTCCTGTAGACTTGAATCTGTCAGTGGCGTAATTAGATGTATGGAAACTATCGAAGAGTAAAGATATCAGTCTCCATTTGAGATATACGATTATCAGTATCATTTGATTTGTATCCTTTACCTTAACTTCAGCCAGCCATGGCATGATTGATAATTGCCTAAGAAAAATGCGTATTGCATGTCTATGTTTTTCGCAATTTTTCCCATATTTACAAAATTCCTAACATTTTTCCTTTGAACAACAAAAAAAAACATCTCATAGACATTCGAAAATATTTAAATCTCCATATTTTATACAGTGAAAAACACAAAACTCCACAATAAACTCCCTCCCGGAAAACAGCTAAAAACATTGTATTTCGGCTAGAGTGCTCGCTCCCCTAAAAGATATTTGCGTGTGAAACTAAGACGTCAAACTAGACATGGGAATAATCTATTGTCTGGTCGAACAGAGAACATGTTAATGTCTAAACATTGAAAAGAACCAAACGAACGAAACAAAGAACACAAAAAAATACTGAATGTACAAAGAATGAAGAAAAAGGCTGCCGACATGGACAGACTACAGTGCAATGGTGGAGAATGGTGGTCAAAGTACCGCCTAGATATGGTAACAGTCCGTCGACGAAGTGGAGTGCAACAAAAACAACAGCAGCATGAATGCGGTCGCCAAGTGGTAAACCATTCCAGGCCACAGACTATTAGAGTGGACAGACAGACAGCCACATATGCATACCATGAAATCGACAGTGATTATGTGGATCCAGTTGCCAGTTGATATGCCCAATGGACCAAATGAAGGGGGGATGGAGAAGAGAACAGGGTAAGAAGAACGAAAGAACGAACATTGATTTATCACAAATAATTTATCACTCATTAGGGAATGCATTTTAGACAAAAAACAAAACAGCAAAAACAACAACAACTTGTTTTTAGAAAATCCATTCAAACCCAAGAGATTACAAGATTTCTTGAAGTTTTCAGTAACATTATTTTTTTTAAAGATTTCCAGTTGCAACAGCAGCATCAGCCACAACGAGGAACGAAAATCAAAAAAGGCGTTGAAAGGCTTTAACAAAAATATTTGTAAATCCATGCAAGTCTGTGCAGTCAGCCAGCCACAACGCAAAATATGTTCGTCCCGATGTGTCCGCATCAAACAAATCGAAACTCAAGTTTCACGATAGCGATTAGTTCTTGCCTTTGCCCAGCTTATGTTAATTTATGTCATGAAACCTGTTACACTGACATTTATATCATGGCCAGAACATTTTGGAATCAGAATGGAAATAGGGAAGATAACAGCTGGATGATAGATTTTCAATTAGTGCACAGAAGAAAGTGATACGTAGTATTTGAAGTGAATGTCTTGAAAACATTATCGCTTATCATTGATTAATTTGACTATGTAAATATATCACATTTGCCGATAGAAATATGAAAGAAAGAAACGAAATCTTAAAAAAACAAATAAATCCAAGTTAACAATCGTTAGGTTTGGCCGGGTCGAACACAGTACCGGAAATCGGGAGGAACCGTTCAATGGGATTTTGCGACCACTGGGAACCTCAAATGTCAGATACCATAAAGTAGCTAAAATCGGGAGGCTCCGTTATTAGGGGCTACACTAAATCATGGACATATTTTGAGGATGGTTGGTTGGTTTACGTGGTGGCTATAATCTTCATAGCCTCAATTAGTATGTTAAAATATACCGTTTTGAAAACCACACCACTCGGATAAAGATTGTTATTCCGTTATAGTAAGTTGGTAAATTATATCCAGCCTGATGAATTGAGAAACCTCAGAAGGTCTCCCAGACCTAGTTCGGATGTCTCAGCAAGATCGTGTAGGAACGGTCGTTCAAGAGATTTAAATCTTCTTTGCAATTGTGCAGGGCAGGAGCAGAGGAGGTGTTCAACCATTTCTTCCTCTTCTTCGTTCTTGCAGCTGCGACAGTAGTCATTGTATGGAATATGTAAGCGTTTTGCATGGTTACCAATGGCCCAGTGACCTGTTAGCACCGCGATTAGTCTTGCCAGGTTCCGTCGATTTTGGCTACTCAGGAACTTTGTACGTTTGATGTTGTAGTGTGGCCATGTAGATTTTGATATTTTGCAGATTTCAGTCTTGTCCCATCTGATCTCTGCTTGTGAAAGATAGTATTTGAAGATATCCCCTTTAACTACTCCCATTGGTGTTGCGACTGACGCAACGCCGCCGGCAGATCCCGCTCTAGCCAGTTCGTCTGCTTTTTCGTTTCCAACAAGACCCTTATGACCTGGGATCCAAGTAAGAACTACTCTGATCAGAAGCCCTAGCTTAGCAAGTTCTTCTTTACATTCCTTCACCAGTATGCCTATTCTGTAACTTTTAACAACTATCGATATTGTTAAAATTTCTTTTGTTTTTGTAACAACTACAAAAAGCAAATGAAATTGTTGTAAAATAAACAATGAGTAAAGTTGTTAAAAAGTTACAGAATAGGCCCCGTGCTTTGATGTGACAATGTTTGACTTCAATGCTAGGAGCGCCGCTTGACTGTCGACAAAAATTCCTATTGAGTTTGGGTGCTGTAGAAGTATATTACAAGCTTCCTTTATAGCCAGTATCTCCGCCTGAAAAACACTGCAATCTTCAGGTAGCTTTGTGGATTTAGCTATGTTTGCTTCTTCCGAGTAGACACCAGAGCCGACTCCACAATTCATCTTAGAGCCGTCCGTGTATACAATGATGTCGTACCCCGTCAGTGAAGTTCTATTTTTCCATTCTTTCCTGCTTGGAAATTTAACTTTAAAAGGCTGATCAAAAGTTATTGCAGGTGTGCAGTAATCAGCATTAGTTGCTAGTTGCTATTTTTTGAGGATTTTAGTGGAAACGTTTTGTGACCGCTAGGAACCTCAAATGGCAAATTGTAGCTACGTCGGTCAAAACTGTTAGTTACAATCCTCAAAATATCGGGAGGTACCGTTATACGGGGGCTATACCAAAAAATGGACCTATATTGAACATTTTTGGGGGAGAAGTTTTGTGTCCGCTGGGAACCTCAAATTTGAAAGTACAGCTATTCTAAAATTCCCAAAAAACCTAAAATCCGGAGTTACATATATACCAAAACGTAGAGCAAGGGTTATATAGGCTATGACTGAGCAAAGTACTATATCAGCCTACCAGAATTAGCTGGGAGTGTCATAGTTCGCCAGACATAATCATCGTGTCACCATGTCTGACAAATGGCGTTACCTGGCAACCCGTCCTTTTCCTTGGGTCAGACCATCTTCCCATCCATCCTATCTATCAGCAGACCGTCCTTTCTGGTCAGACCATCTTCCCATCCATCCTATCTATCAGCAGACCGTCCTTTCTGGTTTTAGAGGTAGGGAAAATATAGACCTGGTTTTAGAGGACTTTAATGGTTATGATCAGATGTGTATAGCGCGGTCTGAGCTGATCGATATGTTTACGTTTTCCTTACCAAAATCAGCGTCAGAGTGTCCGTCCCGTCGTTTCTGGTTTCTAGACCATCTACATAAAATCTTCTCCATTAGGAGACCGTACAAGTGGAACAATTTGCTACATCATCTGAAGAGTTACCACGTTGGAGCCGAAATTTGTGATCTTTAGGCAGCGGTAAAGTCACTATCAAACCCTACGAAGAAAGAAGATAGGACCAAAGGACGATACGTTTGACGCCATTACGCTGACTGATCCGAATATGAGCACAAGTTACTTTAATCGAAATCGTACCAACGTCTTCCACCAGTCGCTAACCACAAATATATCGGGGTGAACTGTCCGGTGTGGAACTAACGAGGTAGAGTTGCATAACGTATACATCCTGCCGATTAATAGCTGGACTCCCGGTTAGCTCAACATTAGCCCGCTTTTGGAAATTCATAGCCGACTGGTCTTAGGGGACCTTAATGCACATTATGAGTAATGGTAGTCGGTCCTTGGTAATAACCAAAGGTGTATAGCACTGGCTGAGCAGATTGATAGGTTTATGTTTCCATACCAAAATCAACGTCAGAGTGGCATAGTTCGCTAGACATAACCGTAGTATCACACGGTCTGACAAATGACGTCGTTTCTGTTAGGTCATATCATTTACTTAAAATCGTCTCCATTAGAAGACTGCACGACATCATCGCATCTGAATGCCCCACTTTCATCAAAAATGGGAAAGTTAATTGGCGAAATTTCGTAGAGTTCATTAATCACCACTTCAGAGAACTGTCTAAACCTTCTTATGTTCGGGTAGCAGATTTGATGTTCCGGGACATCTGCTGGTCGAATACACGAAATGAGACCTCATTTCCCTTACCAATGAGGGTGATGAACTTCGGTGAGCCAACCCTAACTGACCCCAGAGTTAAGAACCTTGCACTAGAAGTAAATAGTTTGGTCGGTGAGCACAAGCGGAACAAGTTGCTGCGTCATCTAAGTAAGGGTTACCAGAGTTACCAAACCCTAGAAAGAATGAAAATAGGACCTTAGGACGATACGTTTGACATTACTGATCCAAAGATGAGCACAAGTTATTTTAATCGACAATCGAAATTGTACCAACGTCTTCAACCTGTCTCTAGCCGCAGATACATCGGAGTGGAGTTTCAGGGGTGGATCTAACGAGGTAGAGTTGCATAGCGTATGCATCCTGTAGATTAGTAGCTGTACTCCATATAGACTCAACATTAGCACAGTTTTGGAAGGTCATAACCTTAGGGGATTTTAATGCTCTCCATGTGCTGCGTCATTCGGTCCTAGGTAATGACCAGAGAGCTATAGCTGAGCAGACTGATAGCTCCACGTTTTCCCTACAAGAATCAGCGTCAGAGTCGTTACTGTTGGGCCAGACCATCTCCTTATAATCGTCTCCGTAAGCAGACCGCAAGACGTCATCACCCTTGAACGCCGCACTTTCACCTTGTGAAAGCTATAGAGAACTGCCCTTCCCTTCTTATGTTCTGGTAGCAGAGAGGTTATTACGGAATATCATCAAATCTGCCGCCGCTTGCTATATACCTGCTGATCGAATACCCGAAGTGAGAACAAATTTCCCAGAAGAGGCGACAGAACTAGAAAACGAGCGTGCTGAAAATTGTCGACCCAAACCTAGTGATCCCAGAGTTCGGAGGCTGACATTGCAAGCTAACAGGTAGGTAAGTGAGTACAAACAAAACGAGTGACTAGATCAACAAAAGAGTTTCAACATTGAAACCGGAAATAATGAATTGTAGGCAACGGTTGTCACTATCGAACCCTTAAAATAAGGATGGTAGGACCTCCATTCGCGATGTTATGCAGACTGTTCCAAAGACTGTTTGTCGAGCACCCTGGGTGTGACAGATCGAAGAGAAGAGTACTACGTCGCATTAAATCTCGTTCTGCCGAGGAGGAATCACCACAATCTACAATGGATGATGTTGCGAATGTCATTAGCAACACTAAATCATCCAAAGTATTGGGCCGTGATGGAATTTCCATTGCAATGCTCAAGCAGCTGGATGAGCCGGAAGTTGAGCATATCACCAAAGTTCTTAACCTGTCGCTAGCCACATTGTCCTCGAAGCCTAGAAAATTGGCAAGGTTGTCCAGCTACTAAAGCCAAGCAATGATGACAGCAAAGGTGAATCGTACAGACTGATTTTGCTTTTGTCACCCGTAGCAAAGACTCTTGTATTTTTACTCCTCCTCAGCATAAGAAATTCTAACCGAACTAGGCATGTCAGGAGAGATCTTCATGATCTATCATGATCGTCATCAAGACTATCAAACAGGTTTGTGTAGAATTTGCACAGATACAGTAGCAGATGCCATAAAAGTGTGAATGCGATCCTCAGAAGTGGCGGGACATATAAACCAACGCATATAATTTCAAAGTGTTGGTGTTTATGTCCGCATTTATTGTAGGGTATAACGATGTTATGGGCGGAAATAACTCTCAACCAGGGATAGGAAATTAAGAGTAATTTTAAAATTACAATCATTAAAAAAATATGAAAAATATGAAAATTAATTAAAAATACATATTAAATAAATAAAAATACATACATTGTTCCGATCGACTCAAAAATTTTACCACATCTTATATGCTATTTATACTTTCTACTTTTTCCTGAAATTTATAAGCAGGGATCACCCCTTAAACAAAAATTCAGCGCTCACATTTTGAACTTTGGTGTGGAGTGGATATTTTATTGAAATATTTGAGATAATTGTGTACATCACCTAGCACGTAAGCAGATGGATGTTTTCTGAAACTGTAAACTTAGCACACGATGAGATTTCGTGCATTATAATATTCTACAAAAATTTTGCTAGGAACATTTTATGTAGGGTCGGTCCACTAGGACAAGAGATCGATGTTTTCATTGTCCTTTATCACTTTTAGCCGATTCTTTCTCATGAAAACTCTATGATTATGTATTTCATTGAATTTCGTATATGCTATTGATTGCGTAGAAAACTCGGATACACATGAACTATATCTGTTCCTTGCGGACAGATCCGGTTATTTGAATGTCTAAATCTGAAGCCCTCATTGAGTATATAATGAATCCTAGAAGAAAGATTCGTCGTTTGTCAGACTTCCATTTTGTGTCACAGGATGAATCTGTCGTTGACCAACGACGAATTTATGATGCCCTAATTCAGAAGCAAACCCTGAAATGTTAAAAGCAAACCCATTCACAAGTGCATTGATCTTACATCCAGTCGTCAACAAATTTTGGAGTACTGGGGAATTGCCATCCGACCTAAAGGAAGGACTGGTAATAAATGTGCCAAAAAAAGGCAATCTTTCTCAATGCTCAAACTACAGGGGCATAACTCTTTTGAGCATGGCAAATAAAACAATTACATATATTTTAAACGACCGAATTTCATCAGCAATTGCACCCGAACTAAGAAAGCAGCAAGCTGGCTTTCGACAAAACTATTCCTGTGTGGATCACATAAATACTCTAAGAATCATCATAGAGCAATTTATAGAACTAAGATCATCATTGTATCTAACGTTCATAGACTTTCAAAAAGCATTCGACACTATATCCCACAATGCCATATGGGCGTCCCTAGTATGCAAGGGTGTTACAACAAAAATAATCGACCTTATTAAAGCTCTCTATGATGACTCACGACGACTTAACTAGCCAGAGAATTAAAATATGTGCAGGAGTAAGACAAGGATGCGTATTATCGCCGCTCCTTTTAAACATTGTTTTAGATACGGTGATGGCTGCTGCGACGCGGGAGCTTGGCGGCATCATTTGGGGTTTAAACGGCAGGTTGACTGATTTAGACTACGTTGATGATATTTGCCTTTTGTCGCATCAGAACTCAAACATGCAACATCAAATCAACCAAGTTCAGGAGTATGCGCAGAAAGCTGGCCTTCATATAAATGTATCCAAGACTAAATGCATGCGCATCAATGCTGGAAACGCGGCACCATTAACCTTGGACAACACCCCTTTTGGAAGAAGTAGAAGAATTTATCTATCTCGGCAGTATGTTAACATCGACAGGAGGCTCTGAAGCAGATATAAATAGCCGCATGCGAAAGGCAAAACAAGCATTCGGAGCACTCAACAATATATGGAGATCATCGCAAATCAGACGGAGTACAAAAATACGACTATTCAACTCAAATGTAAAATCTGTTCTATTGTACGGATGCGAAACATGGAACATGTCCTCAAGAATAGCGAACTCAATCCAGGCATTCGTCAATAGATGCTTAAGAAGAATTTTGAGAATACATTGGCCTAATGTGATTACAAACCAATCTCTTTATGAAAGGTGCAACCAAAATCCAATAGTCAAGGAAATCAGACTAAGAAAATGGAGATGGATCGGTCATACACTGAGGAAACAAGAAGGAAATATTGCCAAAGAAGCCCTTGAGTGGAACCCGCAAGGTAGCCGCCGTAGAGGTAGACCTTTGCTAACGTGGAGACGGCAAGTTTTAGAAGAACTGAGGAAGGCGAATAAATCATGGAATGAAATTAAAATTTTAGCTTTAAATAGAAATAATTGGAAAAATTTTGTTGTGGCCCTATGTTCCACCTAGGAACCTGGATATTAATAATAATAATAATTCAGAAGCGTAACCATCCGAATTCCATATATAGTTAATAGATTATGCGAAATTTACCGAAATACATGAACATACGGTTTTTTGAGAAAGTAACGGGTAAAACTGATAAAGGAAAATTAAAACGTGACAATATCGATTTATTGGGTATGGGAAACCTACGTATAATGATTGATGGGGGTCAATCAAAAAATTCGTTATGTCATAACTCAGAAATTTCAGCTATGGGATCTTTGGGGTTCTCAATTAAGGGCTCTCATTCCGAAAAGGAATTGTTCCACCCCCAGATGCTGACTTCCATTTTGTGTCACAGGGTATTCAGTAAGATTTCCCACAATGTCTTTGATAGAAGACAAGGATGAGTTCTCGTAAAAAACAAGATGAGAATACTAATAGACCTTTGTGAGAAGACCAGTAAGACTTCTGGCGAAAGAGGTTAAAGGTCTAATCTTATTTCGATTGTCTTAGAACTTTACGTTTGTTTGCAAAAATGTAAAAAATCAATTGGATCCAAAAAAATAGGGTTGAATAGATTACACTTCAGAGGATAGAGTATATCCTGTGAATTGTCCTTTAACTTAGTATAATATACCGTTTGCATATATGTTTTCTTATACCTTTTTTTAAAAAAAATGTGATTTAAAAAAGTGTTCTTGTTCCAAATTTAATGTTGTTTAATGTTCCAGCAAAATTGCTCGACTCCGACTCCGAAACCCTGCTCTCAACAACGTCAAAGTTCATTGACCGTCATTGGAGTATATCCCCTTCTATCGCAGCTGAAGAATCTCAACTACCACACAAACCATAGAAGTTTTGACTCAACCACCTGCGGGAAGGTGCAGTCGTCTTATTTCCTATAGGGCGAGTATATGTAGATGACACCGTGCATAACATCTGTCCAACATGTGATACAGATCCGCACAACATTGTGCATCTTTTTAACTGCCCTGCCACACCTACTCAACAAACTCCAGTAGCTATGTGTTACAAACCATCGAAGCAGACACATTCTTAGATATGGAGACAGAGCTCAGGAACATACAGAAAAAGGAACACACAATCATAGCACAACAAATTTTGTTAATATAAGTGTACCTTAAACAACCACACAAAAATTATCATTTCCATAAAATCACCCTTTTTAAATCAAGTTTACAATTTGTGATGGAAATAAATATTACTTATGCAAAATTGAAGCTTGATTAAACATCTATTATTTCAGCTTTTAGCAGCAAAATGTCATTGTAATTTTTAATTGTTTACATTTAAGATAATTTTTGTCATTCTAATTTTTCTCTTTAAATACAGAATGTTGTTATTTTAAAACAGAACGAATGGTGGTCAGAACAGGGTTAGATTGGAAGACACTATCCTAGACTTCACATCAAATCACACACAGAAAAGAGATATTGCAGGGGCAAATAGGGTATTTTAAAAATCTAAAAATATATTGTTGAGTCAAGAATATATTTTGTGTCACGCCTCATAATGACAGAATGCGATTGCTCCTATAATATCTCTTCTCTGCGTGCAAATAGTCAAACCAGGAGTTCAAAAGACTTTTCCCACAACGGAAACATTGAGCCTAAAATTAAAATATGACATACATACACACAATTGTACGTATTCAATTGCCTAAAATCATCAACGCCAAAATTGTGGGTGATTATCTGTCGGTGGTGACGTTTATTATTTTCTCTAAAGCTAGAAACGAAAAAAACAACATTCAACAGTATGTCTTAAATTTAATGGACAAGTGGCATTGTTAATATGACATTTTGATTGACATTTAGCTTATTTTGTGTTGAATATTGTTTTTGGAGAAACAAACAAAAACTACGAAACGAAAACGCATTCCATAACTGTAAATGTTTTCTTTTAGAGATTTCTTTAATTGCACCCACTTACTGTTGCTTTTGGGGCGGACATACATACATATGTTGGGGCTTTGTTTATTTTGAAATATCTACCACACTGAATAAATAGTTTGTTGCTGGCTCAAATCACAATGTGCTTTACATGTCGACGCCTCCAAACAATAGTATGCTAAGTCAACTTAGCATGTTTTCAAGTTCTTTACATTTTTATATTTAACGTCCTTTAACTTAAATTCTGTCAAATTTTGGTAATGATCGGACAATCCGAACAGAAGTTATAAACAAATATTTACTTAGCATAGTACTGAAGGTCAAACAAATTTCCAAACTTTTAGAGCTTGTCCTGCAAAACTCGCTTTTCAGAATTAGCAAACTATTATTTGGAGGTGTCGAACGTCCTTTAACTTAACTTCTGTCTAATTTTGGTAATGATCGGTCAATCCGAACAGAAGTTATAAACAAATATTGACTTAGCATAGTACTGAAGCTCAAAAACAATTCCAAACTTTGAGAGCTTCTCCTGCAAAACTCACTTTTTAGACTTAGCATACTATTATTTGGAGGTGTCGATGTGTGATCAGCGAGTATTAAATAAGTGAATACATGTCCCCATATGTATTAGGGTAAATCACAATTATGCTGTTTTCATGGACTGAGTAAAGAAACCAAGGACTAAAGACAGAAACATTTGCGGGGTGTTAAAGGAGTTTTAATTATAATTATGATAATTATCAGTATATGTATTTTTCAAGGCCTCAAAAATAAAAGCCATGTGAGAAACACTTATTTCCTCATACAACAAATTTTCGCAGTGTACACCACAATATCAGATTTTAACAGATTCACCACTTGTTTCTCAAAGGAGAAACAAGAATCAACATATCCCACAATGGTCCCAAGTCCAATATTCGTGTCTAAAACTATGTAACCCTCCTTCTTGCGTTGAAATTAACTAAAGAGGACCCGACTCGGACCACCACTTGCTGCAGCAAAGACACGTACCAGATTAAACGTAGCAAATAAAGTGAAAAAAGCCACAACACAAAAACTATATTTCGGTAAACTGCAATCAGAACAAATAGCCTGCGCATAATCTACTCAACACTTGTAATTGCTTAGCGAAAGCACTCATCATTTCGATAACATATCAGCACAGTGGCAAAGTATTGCCCACTCCATGGAAACAGCCGCAAAATCCATACATGGACACCAAAGACCTGCACCAAGGAAGCCAAGTTATGACCAGGAGTGTAGTACTGCTACAGAATGCGGGAATGAGAAATGGAAAAGCGGAAATGTGAAAAAAGTCGAGTTATACAGAAGCCAGAATAAAATAATAAAATTCTACAAAGAGTGAAACATCAAACTGATGATTTTGGTGCAGGCACATACTCCTGTAGAGAAGCGCAAGGAAATCAGGTAACAGATACAGATTGTGCACTCAGGATATGTAAAAATATTTGTTTCCAAACTGTTGGTATCCAATACGAGCGAAGACGACGAAGACACCAGAATATGGTATAGTTTACCGTTCAGCAAAAATGAGGTGAAGACAGCAATAATCCGGCTGTAGAATAATAAAACCCTAGAAAACGATCGTTTGCCAGTCGAGCTCTTCAGGACTGGAGGCAGGTGATGAAGATATACCCTCAGCCTGTATGAATTGAAACACCTTTTTATGTGTTTTGGACCGAATAGGCTTATCCGTTCGAGAGTTATCGCGCCCCCCTTCCACTACTCATGGTGTCATAGCGGGTTTTTTACAGCTTTCGGGGCATTTTCTCATGAAGTATGGACTTGCCCCTGAATAAACTTGTACCGTCGTAATGGGGGCAGCGAATACAAGTTGCTACAACAAAATTCAAAAGTATTCGAGAGGAGGTGTGGGAGGTAGCGGAATGAGTGGACCGATATAGTCCATATTCGATCTTGATATATGTCTGGTAGAAACATTACGATACTCTTTTCAAGAGTTATCGTGTGCCCAAATTTTCCGAACATTTTCGAAATTTTGTGGGATTGGTACCGGAAGGAATAAACCGATATAACTCATCTTCGAACTTAAACTAAGTTGGGAAAAAAATATTACGAAAGCCAAATTTTGAACCGAATCGGTTGACTTGTTCGAGTGTTATCGTGGGCTCCAGCCAGACAAACAGACGGACATGGCAAAATCAATTCCAAATTGTCTGAAACGGATTTCGTTGAAACATACTTGGGGTCTAAAACCATTATTTCGATGAGGCACATTTTGCCCGTATATAGGGCATAAATGCTGAGGTAAAAAAAATGATATTGAGTGTATACCGCCCGGCCAAAATGAGGTAAAGACAGCAATAATCCGGCTGAAGAATAATAAACCAGCCGAGCTGTTCAAAACTGGAGGCGTCAATCTGATAAGGTTTATGTATTAGCTATTTAGCACCGTTTGGCAGGAAGAATGTATGTACGACAATTGGAACGTGAGCCTCCTATATCCTGTCCACAATAAAGGAGATAATTATATGGGCATAAAGTGGTTTCCTATTGAGATGTGTGTAAACGACTAAAGCTTTAGACCAGTTAAATCGTGTAGATTACGATTGTACAATGCTTTATGGACTTTATTCACGCAAGACTTTACTTCGTAGTTATTCACAAGACCTTACTCCGTCTCTAAACACACAGCTTAATTCTACTAAGCACACAGCTTTACTCTATTCACTTCACTGATGGTTTTAATTTGCTGTGTGAATTGCAACTCCACTCGCCCACCTCCTACTCCCCCGTATTTATACTTGATCGCTTATGCATAGACTATTCTAGCCTCCTTAGTCTAGGAGGTTTTTCAATGTTCAGGCGAAATGTTTCGTAACACTACGTTAAACATTTTCGCAAAATCGTAAAATGGAATACATTCTTAAATGAGGGGAGAGACACATCGAAATGGGGACCGATGTCGAAAATTTTTGGATTTGAGATTTTCTTGTCAACAAAATTGCAGATCAAGTGATGTAAATCACTGAGCTAGGTGAATGAAAGGAATGTAATAAATTCATGGAACGAAATGAACGCAAGAGTCTCAATAGTTTCGACAGTTATGTTTCGGAATAGTTCCTCTTACTAGTCCGTTCCGGAACTGCACAACTCTACACGTTATGAAGAAACGTTGAGGTGTGCCGATTTTTGACCCAATAAAGAGTTTTTTTTTCAGGAAGTATGATCGAGACCATAAGAAGGATCTTTGGAGAATATCAATATAACCCTCGAACGTGCCTCAAACTCCACTTAATAGACCATTTTTAAACTGTTGTGTGGTATCAATAAGGAATGGCCGAACTTGACCGAACTCCTACAACTTGATCTATGTTTGGAAAGAATATTACGATGTACACAGTTTCTACCCAATCTACCTACCGTTCTTACCAACCATTCATACAAGAAACGAATGGACTAGATCAATTCCACGTTTTCTGAAAACAAGTAAAAAAATATCAGTCGGCTTTGCCGACATAGATTACCCTCAGCCTATGTGAATTGAAACTTTCGTCTATGGACAGATTGAATGTATTTAGGGTCTTTTAAAAATGTTGTGGCCCTTTTTGGACATTTGGAATTGCCGACAAGAATGTGGATTTGGATGAAAGTTCAAAAGTGTTGCGGGGAAGGTATTTAAAGGAATGGGCCGACATAGTCCATTATGGAAGATGATCTTATTTTGGGGGTCATATCTTTTCGATAAATATCGCTGCCACTAGTCATTTAAGTGGTTCATCGTATAACTATTGACCCAGTATGCCAGGAAGCATGGACTTGTCCACGGAAAACATAATATGGCTGTAAACAAGACCACAAAGAACAGCATCGGTATACATTTCGAAAGGATCTTCGAACACCCTAAATTGCACTAAGACACAAGTGTTGAACTTTTGTGGGGGAGGTACCCTAAAGAGAGGACTGATATGGACCATTTTAGACTTACTTACTTAGCTGGCCCATTACAGAACATTTGTTCTATAGGCCGAACTAAGAAAATATCTCCATTTCTCTCTGTCTATTGCTTCTCTTTCTGGAACACCGCGCCTTGTCATCTCTTCATCCACTTGTTTGTGCCATCTATTCTTTGGCCTGCCAATTTTGCGTGCACCGCCAAGCGGCTCATATTTATACGCCTTTTTAGCGGGTTCATCATCGCTCATTCTTATGATAAGGCCTAGACAACGCAATCGTTGCATCTCAATACGTTTAACTATATTGATGTCGTTGTATTGCAGATACAGCTCGTGGTTCATGCGACGTCGATATTCACCGTCAACGTATATTGGTCTTTCGAAGAATTTTTCTCTAATACACGCCATGCACTGCCTTGTATACTTGTGCAAGTACCCAGGCTTCGGAACCATACATCAGCACTGGTAGTATCAGTGTTTTGTAAAGGGTTATTTTTGTTTGACGAGATGTGGCTTTGTTATACCCTATACCACAATGTGGAAAAGGGTATTATAAGTTTGTTTTGGTAAAAATTCATTTAACACCGCGAAATATTCGTCGGAGACCCCCAATGTTGTATACCAATCTTCACATCTCGACGAGATAAAGCGATTTTGAGATGTGTGTCCGTCCGTCAGTCCGTGCGTCTGTCCATTATAAATTGTAAACACGCTCCAGGCCGCAATTATGGACCGATCGTCACGAAATTTTGTATGGAGGTCGGGTTCAGATCAGAATAGATCCCTATTCTTATTGGTGATGATCGTGACATATTTAGCGGGTGAAATGGACCAAAAACATACTAGCGGCTCTGTAGGTCTCAATAATAGTCCGATCAACGCTTAATTTTAAATAGGGTAAGAGTATATGACAAAGGAGAAGCTTGCAATTTGAGATGGCGATCGGATAATATTTAGGGGGTTAAATGGACCAAAACTTTTGTGTGAAAATTGTAAAATTTTTTAATATACAGATTATATCTTAATTCCTGGATGTGACATTCCGGACAAGTGAGATATACTTGAAAGTGGAACGCTTGACCTTTCAATTGATGCCAATTATGTCGGCGTGCATGATCAGATAACAGAGTTACAGCCTAATATGGTAACATGGGGCGCCTTCGCCACTGGGGCGGCTACGCCAGCGCCGATTTTCTCGCAAAATACAAGTGCTAGAAAATATCCGTTGAAAGCAAAATTGTGAGCTTAATGAAGATCTATCATCTCCCAAAAGTTGGCAGTTGTATCATAGGTATGATAGCGGACGCACGCGGTTTTGTGTTTTCAGGGTATTGGGAAAAATAATTATGGTAGGTATTTTTTGTGATATCTTCTTTACCTTTTGTGATATCAAAAACACAATTTATACCATTAGAAGACAACTACTGAAGAATATAAATCCCAATAATTCTCATGAAAAAAGCAAATGCAAATGTCAATATATTAATATTATGAAATATGTAAGGGGTGGGGCGCCTACGCTATGATTAGAGCGTGGTGGGTTAATGTTAGAAATTTGTCATGTTTCACTTAAATTCTTAATACCATAGATATGCCACACTATAATATGAAGTTAAATACAAATATTATCCTAAATGTATCTTGTTTTAGTTATATTATGATTTTTGTACCTAAATTCAAGGCACCTACTTCAATTAACCGCTAGAATCGGTTACTTTTTGTGAATTTTAAAATAATTTTTGATTATTCAATAGAAAACATGTTCCTGTTTTGCATAATGTTGATATTTAAGGAAGAAGTATGGTAAATTACAGTTTTAGAGTCCGTTGGAGAATGTTCAATATCGATGGCGAAGCTGCCCCATGGGTGGGGAGGCTTCGCCACTTTTTACACATTTTGTAAATTCTCAAAAATAATATTTTAAAAACAAAATTATAACCATTTATATATCAAAATTTATAGTCAAGATATGCGAATATTTGTACGAAAAATAATATTTGAAAAAACTTTTACGGTGTCGGTATGAGAACATTTTGAACAAAAACGTGGCGAATGCGTAATAATAAACTCGCTAGAAGTCGCAATTATACATCAATAGTCACGAAATTTTGCACCGGGTAAGAGTATAGGTCGAAAAACAATTTTGAATGAAGATCTGATATTCTTTAGCGGGTGAAATGGACCATTACTTTTGTATGAAAAATATAAAAATTTTATTTTTTGATATTTTGCCTTTTTTTAGGGCGAAGATCATTTTTTAATGATTTTTGTTAATTTTCTCGTTTAGAGTTAAGCTTGATGATCTGAAATTATTTGCAAGTGAAAAAGGAAAGCCAAGGACTCGAACCCACATAGTCACCAAATTACGTTACCTGGTTTCATTGGTGGTAAAGCAAATCTTCGGACGTATCGACTATGTAATGGCTTCTCTGTCCTAGAACTTTTCGTTTTTCAAATGCAAATGTGTTTTTGTACATTAACGCGGATACTTGGCCACAGAAATGTATTTTCTTCATGACAAACGCTTTTTGCGCTGACTTTGAAGTTATGAATTGGCTTTGAACGCTAACACGCCATGAAAACATTTTTTGATATGTTTTTCAAGGACGAGGGTTCAAATCCCAGCCGGGCTCAGCCTGTTTTTTATTTTTTGATATTTTCACTTGCAAATAATTTCAGATCATCAAGCTTAACTCTAAACGAGAAAATTAACAAAAAAATTTTATTTTTGGTCGATATTTTAACTCCTTGAGGACATATATATTTCGCAAAGTAGCCTATATATGGAAAAAAACTACTGACCTTTCCTCTGATGTAAATTGCAATAAAGTGTTTGCTAGATAACGGGCCTACTGCCTAATATATAATGGGTTCTGTGTAGAGAACCACATTTTTATCCCATGCTACATATTGTCTCTCCAAAAGTTTATGTAACACCACGAAATATTCGTTCTAGACCCCTTATGTGGTATGCCAAAATTCATATCTCGACGAGATAAAGTGATTTAGCGATGTGTGTCCGTCCATTAAAAATTTTAAACAAGCTTAAGGCCGCAATTATGGACCAAATTGGGAGGTTGGGTTCGGGCCAGAATAGAAATGATTAGTTTTTGGTGATGATCGTGAAATGTTCAGGGGATGAAATGGACCAAAAACTAAATTTTAACCAATTTTGTAGCGGCGCTGTTGGTCAAAATAATAGCCCGCAAAATTTTAAACAAAGTTTGAGTTTATGATGAAGATGAAGCGTACAAACCAACGTGAAGATCAGATAATACATAGCGGGTTAAATGGACTGAAACTTTTGTTTGAAATTGGTAAAAATTTTAATAACGTAGCGGTAAAACAACGGAAGTAGTAGTACTAAATAAGTGGGTTTCATTACATTTTAGTTTGTGTGAACTAAATTTTCCTTTCCTGCTACAAAAATGTCTTTGTCATGCTAGATAACTTTTTGGTTTTGGTCATAAGTATTATACATTACATCCCTGCTCCGTCCGACTATAGACTTTTCTTACTTGTTTTTAAACTGCTTACTTAAGCCAAAGTAGCATCTGTTAGCCAATACAATTCTTCTTTTTTTCACAACTGATGTCGTTAGTTGTGTTTACGGCGGTGCCGAGGTAGACGAAGTCTTTTACCGTCTCAAAATTATAGGAACTTAGTCTTCCCGCCGTTTACCGCCAGACCCACTTTAGCAGATTCTCCTTCGACCTTCATAAAGGTATCGGTTTCTTCTTTTACTGATCGTCCCATGATGTCTATATCATCAGCATAAGCAAGTAACATGTGACTGTTGGTGTAGATTGTGCCACTTCTTTTGACGTTTGCCTCTCGAATAACCTTTTCCAGCAGGATGTTGAAGAGATCACACGAGAGGCTGTCTCCTTGCCTGAAACCTCTTTTGGTACAAAATTCCTCGGGGAGGTTCTTTCCTATTTTAACTGAGGATCTAGTGTCAATTAAAGTCATTTTACAAAGCCGAATGACCTTTGTGGGGATACGAAATTCAGACATGGCCTGGAATACTTTTGAACGTAGTGGGCTGTCAAAGGCTGCTTTAGTCGTTCGCACAATATCCCTGATACGATCTTGTAGGCAATTGGGAGTCGTATCTCCTTTCTTATGGAAAGGATACAGGATGATCAGGTTCCAATCGTCTGGTACGCGTTCTTCCTGCCAGATGGAACTAACTAGCTGATGCATAAACCTTATCAGCATGTCGCCTCCGGTTTTAAACAGCTCGCCTGGTAGGCCATCAGCTCCTGCTGCCTTTTTATTCTTCAGCCGGTTTATTGCTGTCTTTACCTCATCTTGGCCGGGTGTTATACATTCAATACCATCTTCTGGGATTGGATCTGTGGTATCTTCGTCGACATCGCTACTATTGGATACCACCAGTTTGGAAAAATTATCATTCCATATCCTTAGCACACTATCTGTATCAGTTACCAGATTACCTTGCTGGTCTCTAGAGGAGGATGTGCCAGTTCCAAAGTCATTAGTTTGATGTTTCACTCTTTGGTAGAATTTTCGGACTTCATTCTGTCTCCTGTACATCTCGATTTTTTCACACTCCCGCTTTTCCATCTTCTTCTTTTTCCTGCGGAAAAGACGTTTCTCTTGTCTTCTTTTCTCCCTATACCTCTCTTGTGCGCTACGCGTTGCTACGGGTTGTGAAATAGCCCTATATGCCGGATTTTTCTCTTCGGTAGCAACACGACCATGGCCATACCATGGATTCCTTGGTTGAGATCTGTGGTATCCAAGTATTGATTTTGCGGCTGTTTGCATGGAGTGGGCAACGTTTTGCCATTGCGCTGATATGTTATCGGGATGAGGAGTTCTTTGATAAGGCAATTGGGCTAGTTGCGTGGAATACGCTGTGACTGCCTGTTGTGATTGCAGCTTACCGATGTCTAACTTTCATGTTGTGTCTGTTCGTACTTTGTTTGCTACGTTTAACCGGGTGCGTACCTTTGCTGCAACTAGGTACTGGTCCGAGTCTATGTTTGCTCCTCGGAACGAGTGCACATCCAACACGCTCGATGAGTGTCTTCCATCTATCACACCGTGATCTATTTGATTTCTTGTTTTCTGATCTGGAGACAGCCAGGTGCCCTTATGAATGTCGAGGTACTTAAATCTGGTGCTGCTGTTTTATGCCGCTGTGAAGTCTATCAGCCTCATGCCATTGTCAGATGTTTCATTGTGGAGACAGAATTTTCCGACTGTTGGGCCAAAGATATTTTCCTTTCCAATTTTGACATTAAAATCGCCTAGAAAAATTTTAATGTCATGGACAGGACAACGGTCATATGTTTCTTCTAAGCGCTCATAAAATATATCTTTGGTCTGTTCGTCCTTGTCTTCAGTGGGAGCATGAGCGCAAATAAAGCTGATGTTGAAGAATTTTAGAAGTTAAAATAAATTTGGACAATATATTAGGAGATCGAACGTTTGGACCAAATTGGTTGCACCGTTCAAGAGATACCGTGTATAAAATTTTAGTGAAATTTTTTTAAGTATTGGGGGGATGTACCGGAAGTTGTGGACTGGTTTTGCCCATCTTCGAACTGAAACTAGGTTTGCACAAAATATGACGAAGACCAAATTTTGGACTGAATCGGCAAATCCGTTCGAGAGTTATCTTATCTGAACTTTTCCGACATTTTGTGTGGGAGGTACCCGAAGGAGTGGACCGATTGTGTCCATATTGGAAGTCTAGTAGAAATTTCACGATGTCCAAAGTATGGTCCACATCGTGCGCACAAATTTGCCGAACTTTTGTGGGGGAGGTACCGGAAGCAGTGGACCGAACTTCGAACTTAAACTTAGTTTGGACAAATTATTACGAAAGCCAAATTATGGACCGAATCGGTTGATCCGTTCGAGAGTTATGGTGCGCTCCAGCCAGACTGATGGACGGACATGGCTAAATCAACACCAAATTGTCTAATTCCGCCCGTGTGGAAGTGTATATACCCTCCATAGCTTAAATGCTGAGGGTATAAAGAAGAGGCTGCTAACGTAACAAAAGTTTGATTTTCAGAAAATTTCCGGTACCAATATCAGTATATGCCACTCACACATATTAACATGCTATCACCTGCTCTCGAAGAGAAGTTCGACACAGACAACTGTCGTTAACTGTTTGAGGATTCAGAAAAGAGGAACCTTGAGGTAATATGTCAAGGATTTAACCAGAACAGTCACGGTAACATTAGACCTACACGGTGTGCCTTAACCAAATTTTAATGGAAGGTGCTTACACCTGGGAAGTTTTTGCAGATTCTGAAACTACAGTGCTCATAGATGAGAAATATTGATCAAAATTCACAATTTTAGGGTTTTTTAGGTTATCACGATTTTGCTTGGAAACCGAAATGAGTCTAAAGGAAATGTTGTAGCTGTGGAAATTCTCTACGAGACTGACCTTTAGGTTTTTTTGTAGGTCTTACCATTTTTGAGATATAGAGGTTCAGTTGAAATTTTTCGGTTTTTATCTTAAGTCTTCAAGATTTTGCTTGGAAGACGCAAGTCATACCAAAATGGGACTAAAGAAAATGTTGAACCTGTAAAAATTCTCTACAAGATTGAATGATTAATTTTTTTCTACGTTGTACCATTTTCAAGATATCTAAGTTTAATTTGGGAAATTGCAGTAATGTCATTGTTTTATGAGGAGACGATACAGTCAGTGCATTGGCTCAATTTGAACTTCTATATCTCAAACACGATAAAACCTACAAAAAAATTATAAAGGTCAATCTAGTGGAGAATTTTTACAGCTACAACATTTTCTTTAGGCCCATTTACATAGGGCTCGCGGTTTTTAAGCAAAATCGTGAAAACCTAAAGGACCCCTAAAAATGTGAACTTAAATCGCGATTTATTTGAAAATCCCTCAGGCGATTTTTTTTTTGTTTCTTGATATTTCCCATCTATCAACATTGTAATTTCAGAATCTGCAAAAACTTTCCAGGTCTTACACCTTCCATTTAAAATTAGTTAAGGCACACCGTGCCTATCGAAGACTTCGATGCAGAAAACCATAAAAACTATTCAATGAGGGCTTGAAACTTTGGGTCTGTAAGATGTCGAAGATGCCTTAGATTCAACAGGGTGGTCGCTAAGGTGTAGTTAATCATTCGAAACTCTCAAGCACAACCAATAGTCGTTGTTGAAATAAGTAAAATGTGAAACATATCTACCTAATACAGTATCGATTCCAAAACTTATTGGCTTCATCAAAAACACAAGATATGCCCGAAGATATTATGGGCACATTATATTACATACATATGTCACAGATATTGTAGATTCAGAATTGTGAACAGTTATCCCGCAACAGGCACTTTAGAAAAGATCAGTTGAACTTTTTAGGTCCTAAGGCGCAATAGTTATTCAATCCTGAAATGAATTCACAACGACTGCCATGCAATATTACTCTAACGCCTAAATGCCATATTCGGAGACCATAAATTATATATCACGGCATTTTAGCACAGAGTCAGCTATGTGGAGGAGGAAAAAAATTACACAGCATCTTCATCTATCAAATCGTAGTAGAATAACGGTAGCTTTGAGTAGAACGGCCAACATCATATATTCGTATTGAGCCAGAATAAATGGTGGCATCCACCATGCGGCAACAACATTATGCGTATTTCTTCAACTTCTCATTCGAAAAATTTTTATTAACGCAGCCAGTTCATGTTTAGACCTCCAACTGTAATATCGTTTCAACTAACTTTAATGTTGTTATTATAAAATCCAAATGTAATTCAACATTTTTCTGAAATTTTAAGATCATAAAATGTTAATACCAATCTCGTTCTTCATTTACATCAAAAATCTAACACGCAATCGTTCCGCTTAAACTAACCTAATTCAGAAAATACTTCTTTGTCCCTCCATTTAAAAAAATTCTTTGGAAAAGCGGTAAGCGGTATTGTCACACTTTACAAATGTAGATTTCAACCTGATGATGTCGGTCGGCATCAGTTGAAAATCCAACGCCCATTTAATGGTTTTCTCCAAAACAATGAATGCATTTCACTTAGTGAAAATAATTGTTTCCCATGAAATCTATCAAACAGTCAACACAAAATTGACATTTGAAGGGAAGAAAAGAACATTCAATTATCCAGCATCAGCATCGCATGAATATCATGCAGATCATCAAAGAGGAAAAGATGTGTACTTGAGAATATGCCTGAACACTACTCCATAAGGGTGATGATTGTGATGGTGGTCTATCATTTTCCCTGAAATAGTAAGCAAAACAAAACCTAAAACCCTAATAGAAATCACCCTGATAATATTCTATTTAGGATGTGTACTCGTACAGGGTAGTAGATCAACATTGATTGTCCTTATTCTCATCATCATAAAAATAATTATGGTGGTAGACACCATAGAGCACATACGGCGACCTCGTCGTGGTCAAGTAAATTAACGAGCTTGTCCATAATGAACACTTTGTCCGCAATAATGGAACACAACATTAGTAAAATGTAGGACATGCTGACTTTGATGACTTTTTGATGGTTAGAATTCAATCATCTCGTCATTGACCTTTAGAAATTAACAGAAATTTTGCGGGCGATAACTTCATTTAAATCCTAGAACATGTGAAAAAGCAACAACTACAACAATTGACACCAAAGTGCAGTCGTTGCTATTTCAATGGAAAAACATCAGGGCCTGTCTCCCTGGCTGTCTGTTTGAGCAAATGTACAACAACAATGCAGCTAGACAAATCAAAATATGTTGGATGAGAATGAAAAACCTTAATCCGTTAACGCCCTTTTGCCCTTTTAAGAATTCAAACACGCTCACTTTACCTTCAAGGTACCTGCTTTGCAATCCAATCAGCCGTTGAGTGATCTTTGTTGGTTTACCCTTACTACCCTGATGATGGCAATGGTAAAGACAATTCTAATGGCTACATTTAGATGACGCTGATACCATCAAAATGATTTCTTGCTTTCTATTTTCATCGCCTTTGTTGTTGTCATGGTTATCATAGAAAACCTACAAATTAAATTGATTTGAAAGAAATCTTGAAGAAATTATTTAAACAAGTAAAAAAGTGTCAGTCGGCTTTGCCGACAGATATATACCCTCAGCCAAAGTGAAGCGAAACTTTTACCTACGGACAGATCGAATGTATTTCAGGTCTCTTCAGAATTTGGCGCTTTTTGGACATTTGAACTTGCCGACAATAATGTGGAATAGGAATTAACTGCGCTAAGACACAAATGTTGTACTTTTGTAGGGCAGGTACTCTTAGGGAGGACCTATATTGGCCATTTTAGAAGTTTAACTAAATTTTGATAAAATATTAGGAGATCCAAAGTGATATATTTTAAATATTGGGGAGAAGTACCGAAAGTTGTGGACCGGTATTGCCCATGTGACTAAGTTTGGGTATAATATGACGAAGACCAAATGTTGGACCAAATCGGTTGAACAGTTCAAGAGTTATTGTGTTCTTCGACCGCCACATATGGTGACATAGGTGGTTTTTACACCTTTCGGTCTGTTTTCGCAAGAAATATGGACTTACCCCTGAAAAACTTTTACCGTCGTAATGGTGGTAGCGTATGCAAATAGCTTCAACAAAAATCCAAGTGATTCGATAGCAGGTCTTAAAGTGAACTTATCCGAAATTTTGTGTGAGAGGTACCAGAAGGAGTAGACAAATTTAGTCCATATTCGAACCTGAGCTATATCTGGTAGATATATTAGGATGTGCAAAGTATGGATTACATCGGTCACTCCCTTCAAGAGTTATCGTGCGCAAAATTTTTCCGAACATTTCTGAAGTTCTGTGGGGGAGGTACCTGTAGGAGTGGACCGATATAGCCCATCTTCGAATTTAAACTATGTTTTGGTAAAATATTACGAAGGCCAAATGTTGGACCGAATCGACAGATCCGTTCGAGAGTTATCTTGCGCTCCTACCACTACACAAGGTGTCATAGGGGCTTTTTGCAACTTTCCGGCCATTTTCTCGGGAAGTATGGACTTGCCCCTGATGAAACTTGTACCTTCGTATAGGGAACAGTGAATACAAGATGTTGCAATAAAAACCAAGGCGATTCGAGAGCAGGTCCTAAACTGAACTTTTCCGAAATTTTGTGTGGGAGGTACTCGAAGGAGCTTACCGATTGAGTCCATATTGGAACCTCATCTAAATCTGGTAGAAATTTCATAATGTGCAAAGGATGGACCAAATCGGTTGCTCCCTTCAAGAGTTATCGTCCGCACAAATTTTCCGAACATTTTCGAACTTTTGTGGGGGAGGTACCGGAAGGAGTGGACCGATATAATCCATCTTTGAACTTAAACTAAGTTTGGACAAAATATTACGAAAGCCAAATTTTGGACCGAATCGGCAGATCCGTTCGAAAGTTATCTTGCGCTCCAACCACTACACACGGTGTCATAGGGTTTTTTGTAACTTTCAGGCTATTTTCTCAGGAAGTATGGACTTGCCCCTAATGAGACTTACAGCGTCGTATAGAGGACAGCGAATACAACTTGCGTAAACAAAAATCAAAGCGATTCGAGACCAGGTCCTAAACTGAACTTTTCCAACATTTTGTGTGGGAGGTACCCGAAGGAGTGGACCGATTGAGTCCACATTGGAACCTCATCTAAGTTTGGTAGAAATTACACGATGTGCAAAGTATGGACCAAATCGGTTGTTCCCTACAAGAGTTATCGTGCGCACAAGTTTTGCGACAATTTTTGAACATTTGTGGGGGAGGTACCTGAAGGAGTGGACCTATATGGCCCATCTTCGAACTTAAATCGAATCTGGACAAAATATTTCGATACCCAAAATTTGAACCGAATCGATTGATCCGTTCGAGAGTTATCGTGCGCACCAGCCAGCCAGACAGACAGACAGACAGACAGACAGACAGACAGACGGACGGACATTGCTAGATCTACTCAAAATTGTCTGAAACGGATATCGTACAAACATACTTGGGGTCTAAAACCATTATTTCGATGAGGCACATTTTTGGTCGTATCAAAGTGTAAATACCCTCTTTAGCCTAAAGGCTGAGGGTATAAAAAACCAAGAAACCTTTTACAACTTGTATTAGGTTTTGGGTAGACAGAATTTTCCTTAGAAATACGGGACAAGTTATCCGTTTGATTTTGTAATTTTGTAAGATAATAAGGTTCGATAAAAACAACAACAAAACATTACAACAATTTTGAAGAGTGAACATTGAAATACAATTCAAGTCCAAAGGCGAAAGAAATTTGTTTTTTAAAATTTCTATACAAAATAAAATCTTTTGATTCGACAATTGTTATAAATATATGCAATTTTATTGCTATAAATATATACAAAATGTGATAAATACAACAAGTAAAAATCGTAACTTCGGCCGGGCCGAACTGTTTATACCCTCTACCATAACATATTCTGAGCTAACATGGGATAATTGGTTTTCTTCCTTATCCACAATTTTATGAATATATATCTAAACATGTCTTCAATGGGGCTGCCCCTTTATATGGTGATTCGATAAAAAATCTCACGCACAAAGTCACTTAAAAATTTTTATTTTATTTTTGAACAATTTTTAGAGCCGCTGTAAGATAGATATATACAGCTAGTCAACTTAATTATTGCAAAACCAAAATTATTACAAAATCTATATATGAAGAAAAGACAAAATTTTTTAGTTTTCCATAAAAAAAAAATTAAAAATTTTTTTTAAGCTACATGAATGATTTTTGGTACATACATTGGGAAAAAAGTCCCATTCCTAAATCTGTTCGAGATACTAATTTTGGTTGTTGCGCGCAAAAGTTATGGCGGTTTCAATTCTGATAAAAAGAAAAAATCTTTAAAAGACTCTAATCATTATATTGAGAAACTCTCTTAATTAGGGGCTCCCTACATACTATATGGTTACTGAGGTCCCATAACTTTAGTGAAAAAGTTGTAAATTTTCGCGGAAATTAGGAAAGCATTCAAAACAATTGGTAGTTTACAACTTGTTCTAATAAAATTCAAGCTGTTTATGCATCTGAAAAATATATAAAAAATATGTACGTAATCTAAACATCGCGAAGATTCAAATGAAACCAAAACTATACAAATCCGTTTAGCGGTTTGCATATTATAGCAAAAAACAAAAAATATATTGAGGAAATTTATAAAATTTTTGTAAGAGAAAATATTTATTAAAATTTATTTTGTGAGTTAGTTGAACAAAATGTAAGAAAAATAGGTCGGAGTTTTTCTTCTATTTTAGTTAAATTCCACGCAATAAATCACATTCTTTATTCTAATCACTTCTCGAAAACACGCTAACATCTAGCAGAAGATATGGATATCTTTCAAATAAATGTTGGGTTCCTTTAAATGGGGTATAATCTTGAAATAAAATTGTATCGGGTAATGTTCATTTTGAAATGCGTGTAAATCGCGAAATCCTCAAAATCAATTGATGCGCATGCGGGTTTGTACACATTTGCCAGGATTTACTTTGGCCGCTAAGATGTAGCATCGTCTGCAGTTTAGTATGCAACAAACTGTATAACGCTTATATTTTGCCCAAAGTGCATACACTTTTTATGCGCATCCGATTTCACTATCAACCGTGAAAAAATACATCGATCTAAACATATTTCAATAAAATCCATCTAGAACCGTGGATGTAGTATCACACAGTATTTTTGGATAAATCGGATACAGCTCCCATGCCACTAAATTTTTCAAACCGCTGTTTTCGCACAAACGCGAGTGATGATTCACTTTCTTCATTGAAATGGAAACGATCCACATAAAACGCGAATTAGTCAGCGATATTTTGAAAAACATTTTTTGCAAATTTTTCAATTTTTGCTGTAGCCATTTCCGCCGTTCTAGTAGATGGATTTTTACGATCTGTGATTCATATGATTCGGATCGTCGAAAAACTAAAATATCGCGGGGTACCAGCACACTCAAAACGATATTGTAAATACTGTACTCAAAAAATAGTTTTTTTAGAACAAATATTGCACTAAATGTTGGCCTTTGGCAGTAGATTACTCTGCTGCTGTGTGGGCTACATACTTAATATACATATCAGATTATGCGAAATCGCGAGTTCTTTGGTCCTATAATTGGTTTTTCGAAATATCCGAATGCGCGTCCCAGTTACATAAAAAATACAAAAAACACCTGAAATCCGGCTTCAAAATGTCAGCATCCATAAAAGGTGGATGCAGTGGAAATTTTGGAAAGTGATACATTAGAAGTGTAATCTTCATTTTGTATTCTCCAACTTTTACTTTGGACAGATGTCCGTAATTTGAATGGTTTAATCAGAAATCGAATAGCAATGTAAAAAACCTGTTTAGATTCAACGTGTTTTTACCTATGGTTTTTCCTTTACGCGGTCGTAACTACCACGTAAATTAAATTTTTTTGCTAAATTTTTGAGCTTTGTACAAAAACATCTAAATTAATCCACCAATAGTCATAGTTACTGGCAAACTACAATAGTTCGCGTATTATAATAGTGCAAACCTTGGCTTCATGGAAACTAAAAAATTTTGACTTTTCCTCATATATAATATATATATAATTGTTCCACAAACATCCCAGATGGGACAAGGGAGACTTCTCTCATATCAATGAGTGCACGCCGATTCATATTGGCTCAATGATATGGGACCTACTTTTTATTGCCGAGTCCGAACGGCGTGTCTTACGACACCACTTGTAGAGAAGTTTTTCATGGCTTAAATACTCAGGAAATGTCGCCAGCATTACTGAGGGGGAATTTTGCCACCGTTGAAAATTTGATGTTGCTTGGCCTGGGATTCGAACCGCAGACCTTCTGAGTGCAAGGCGGACGTGCTAACCATTGCACCACGGTGGCCCCCGTATATAAAATAGAAATTTGTTTGTACGTTTTTTGGTTTGTTTGTTTGTGCCTTATAGACACAAAAACCGCTGAACAGATCTTCCCGAAATTGTTAGGGTACATTGCTACATTGCCTGGAATGAAAATATTTTTTTTTTTAATTCCGCGTTGATCTGGAGACATAGCATCAAAACCGGAGGTACCTCCAAAAAATTTAGATTTTTTATGCAAATATCTTTACAACTGTTACAAATACAAACTCCAATGTTTGTATGTATGACGGAATTTGATGTACAAATAAATTTACCAAATTATATTCAAATCGGTTCAGATTTGGATATAGCTCCCACATACATATGTATATTTTCATCCGATTTCCTTATTTTATGCACCAACCACACTATTAATGTCCAATTTCAAGAAAATTTTGAATCTGTGACGGAACTTGGTCTAAAAATATATGTACCAAATTATATCGAAATTGTTTGAGATTTGGATATAGCTCCCATATATATTTTCGGCCGATTTCCCGTATTTGATGCACAAAACACGCTATATATGTCCAAATTCGCTGAAATTTGGAATGTATTACAGAACGTGGTCTAGAAATAAGCGTGCCAAATTATATCGAAATCGGTTCATATTTGGATATAGCACCCATATATACATATTTTCGGCCGATTTCCTGTATTTTATGCACCAAACACGGTATATATGTCCAATTTGGCTAAAATTCGCAATGTGTAACGGAATTTGGTCTAGACATAAATGTGCTAAATTATTTCGAAATCGGTTAGGATTTGAATATAGCTCCCATATATATTTTCGTCCGATTTCCTGTATTTTATGCACCAACCACGCTATATATGTCCAATTCCACTGAAATTTGAAATGTGTAACGGAATTTGACCTAGACATAAATGTGCCAAATTATATCGAAATTGGTGCAGACTTGGATATATTATAGGCCGATTTCCCGCATTTAATGCACCAAACACACTATGTATGACCAATTTCAATAAAATTTGGAATGTGTGACGGAATTTGGTCTAGACATAAATGTGCCAAATTATTTCGAAATCGGTTCAGAATTGTATATTGCTGCTATATATATTTTCGGCCGATTTTCTGTATTTGATGAATCAAACACTCTATATATGTCCAATTTCACTGAAATTTGGAATGCGTGACGGAATGTGTTCTAGAAATAAATGGGACAAATTATATCGAAATCGGTTCAGATTTTAATATAGCTCTCATATATATTTTCGACTGATTTCCTGTATTTTATGCACCAAACACGCAATGTATGTCCAATATGATTTTGTTTGATATGTGTAACGGAATTTGGTCTACAAATAAATGTGCCAAATTATATTGAGATCGGTTCATATCGGAATATAGCTCCCATATGCATATTTTCGGTCGATTTCATGTTTTTGTTACGCATGTCCAATTTCAATGAAATTTTGAAGTAGTCAGTAGAAGTCATCATTATATACACAAGTACTTATATTTGGGTTACATCCCAGCAAAAATCCTCATTACAAACCTCATTTCCCACCCATTATTTTAACAAGGGCATGTCGCTCGAAATATCTGGTTATTTTGTAACCACTGAAATAAGTAGTCAGAATCTACTCAGTATCTACTTATTTCAGTGGTTACCACCTACCTATTTCAGTGGTTACAAAATAACCAGATATTTCGCGCGACACGCCCTTGTTAAAATAATGGGTGGGAAAGGAGGTTTGTAATGAGGATTTTTGCTGGGATCTATTAAATATCATATCATTGAGAGATTTCTTATGAGGGATATTTTATTATGATATATCTAAAGCATTATTGGATTAAAAATTTTAAATACAAGTGTAATTTAAGGTATCACAATAGGTTAATAAGTATATGACCTGCAAAAAAACAATTCCCATGTATGAAATAAATTACGACTATCCTCAAATTTAAGGTTCTCAAAACTCAAATCTAAGGTTCTCAATTAGGTAGATCTAAATCCAATCTGTCGAAATAAAGAGAAATTAATAGTGTAGAAGTATATAACCAACGTAAGAATACTCATAGTCGAAAAGCTTTAGGAGGAGTGTTACCTCCTGCAACATACAAAAATAACAGCCCTGAATAGGCAGAGAACGCCTTCATATCTCCTGTATTTATACGTTAAATTATTAAAAAATTTAATATAACTATATCATTTGATTACATTTTGTCTTACTCGGGGTAGCAAAGAGCACCGGGTTCAGCTTTCAATATTATTGAAAGAATTTCTTGTAGTAATTCCTAATTAAAAATCTGAACTTTTAAAAATGCACCGTTTGCAACAATTTAGTAGACTAACTGTAACTTATAATGAGCTTTGGAGCCACATAACATAACCAACATAGCATAACCTTTTCTTTATCACTAAAGTTAACACCTCTCAAAGCATTGGAATGCTCCTTCAGGAAGTTTTGGCATTGAGAAAGTGAAAAATGTTCGGAAAATATCGATAAATGACACTGTGCTACAAAATGGAACTCACAGTCAGTGGGCAGAAAATTCCTGTTGGAGATGAAAGCCCTAGGTGAGTGTACTAAGAACCCAAAAAGAAATTTTCACCATAGGTCAAGTTTCAGAGATATTGCGTGATTAATGGTTTAATGTTGGCCCCTTAATTTGAGAGAAAGTAGCTTTATATCTCTGTTTAGCGTTATTGAAGCTTCATTTTGAGATTACATGTCTGCAGTCAAATGGCGAATCTTTTCGTAGAACATTTCATCTTTCTAACGCAATTCCTCAATGGTTTGGATGTTATTTGCCAAAATGTTCAAAAAACCTGGATAAAAAACTTCAAGTTAGAATCCGGGGGCTCGATTTTCACTTTAGACATACGGTCAGATACTCCAGGCGTCTGTTAAAATTTATACCTTCCATACAAATCGCCCCGGCCTACGGGGAATATATCTGTGTGAGCAAAACCGACTGACACTTTTTTGCTTATTTTATTCGTGGCGACAGAATAAAACATGCAAAAATGGCCTAAAAATGTATGCGGACAACTGGCAAAACTAATTTTGTCACCTACGAAAAATCCCATTTATTTTTAACTAGTAGACCCCGGTCCGCATTGCCGGCCCGTCGTAATTAGTTTTATTGACAATTGTTTATGGAATTTATGCTTGACAATTCAAAAATAGGTATTTTCTACTTCACTTCATCGGTCCATTGTCAAACCGAGGAGGATTTTAAATTTATCAACAGATTTTGTCTCTAACCTTTCTTCTCTCTTATGGACTATGTCGAATTTTGTGCCCATTGATGCTGCTTAGGTTTTATCATCGTCCACGTCCATGTCTTTACAATAAAGCAGTCTAATTATAAAAGTTTAAAAAAAATTAAGTCTACTTCTCCCGCTTATTGAGACTTATATGTTTCAGTTTTTCATGCCTGGTGGACCATTGAACCTCACCATTTAAGGAAATTTGTAAATATATCGTTATTCTTGATCGGGGCCGCAACCATCTCTATTTGCAAGCCGATGCACTCATAAGTTTAGCAAATCTGGCGATTAGAAAACAATAGGCCCCCGAAATTCGTCTACAAATATATAGCATTTTGAACCACGGGACATTCCTGAACATTTTTCAAAATTTTCATGAAATTAGGTTAAGTAGTTTTAAAAAATATGTATTGAAAAGAGTGGGAGTGGTAATCAGTTTTCTAGATATAACATATTTATGTTGGCTCCAAATCATAAGTTTGGCTTATACATATAGCGTTTTAAAGAAAAGCGTGGGAAAGGTACCTAACCTCAACATTCGTAATTTTTGCTAATATGAAATTTTGCAAATGTCGTGATATTTATTTATATAGTTATAGTATTTTTAAAGAAATAGGGTATAGGGGAAATACCCCGCCCCTTCCGGAATTCAACTAAATTTGTAGCCTATTTTAACCGGGGGACATCCCTGTACATTACCCGGCAATTTCAGGAAAATCGGTTCAGTAGTTTTTGTAGAAATGATAAAAATTGAAAATTGAAAAAGTGGGCGTAAATTTGTAGCCTATTTTAACCGGGGGACATCCCTGTATATTCCCTGCCAATTTCACGAAAATCGGTTCAGTAGTTTTTGTAGAAAAGATTAAAATTGAAAAAAAGTGGGCGTGTTAAAATTTTCTTTGCATAAAAACCTAAGTCGGGTTATGGCGAACATTTCACAAAAAGAATTATCGAAATCGGTCTAACCATTCTCAACTGATGCCATTACCAACGAACGACATTTGATTTTTATTTATATAGATACAGCATTTTTAAAGAAATAGGGTGTATGAAGCATTGTGGCGTTTTTTTATTGGGATAGCGTTTGCAATTTTGTTTTTTCAAAATAGTCTGGCTTAATCCCATTGTTGTTGTTTTAATATTTTAAAACAACTATTTTATTAGTGGAAAAGATTTGGCATTGTTCGCCAAGGGGTAAGGCAGGGAATACTATAGTTTCGATCCACGCCACTGGATCTCATCAGTTCCCTTGTTTCTTGTTTGTGGATATTCTCCACCGAAGTTATTTTTCAATAACTTCTTCAACAAGAAACGTTTTATACCCAAACATCAATCGTCAGCTCGAAGTATAAAGGTAAGCAAAGAAAAAAGTTCAATGAGAAGTTTTTCCTTGGCAACCTCATACAACTCCGACGAAAGTGTCTGCGAAACAATTCAAACCTCTTCCACTTGTGTGTGTTGTCGAATTTCGACAAATGCACACACCAAAATTTGGTTGGTCTGCTTTACAGCAAAAACAACACACGTCGTGCCAGTGTCTTCAATTTGAAGCATTGTGGCGTTTTTTTATTGGGATAGCGTTTGCAATTTTGTTTTTTCAAAATAGTCTGGCTTAATCCCATTATTGTTGTTTTAATATTTTAAAACAACTATTTTATTAGTGGAAAAGATTTGGCATTGTTCGCCAAGGGGTAAGGCAGGGAATACTATAGTTTCGATCCACGCCACTGGAAGACACTGGCACGACGTGTGTTGTTTTTGCTGTAAAGCAGACCAACCAAATTTTGGTGTGTGCATTTGTCGAAATTCGACAACACACACAAGTGGAAGAGGTTTGAATTGTTTCGCAGACACTTTCGTCGGAGTTGTATGAGGTTGCCAAGGAAAAACTTCTCATTGAACTTTTTTCTTTGCTTACCTTTATACTTCGAGCTGACGATTGATGTTTGGGTATAAAACGTTTCTTGTTGAAGAAGTTATTGAAAAATAACTTCGGTGGAGAATATCCACAAACAAGAAACAAGGGAACTGATGAGATCCAGTGGCGTGGATCGAAACTATAGTATTCCCTGCCTTACCCCTTGGCGAACAATGCCAAATCTTTTCCACTAATAAAATAGTTGTTTTAAAATATTAAAACAACAACAATGGGATTAAGCCAGACTATTTTGAAAAAACAAAATTGCAAACGCTATCCCAATAAAAAAACGCCACAATGCTTCAAATTGAAGACACTGGCACGACGTGTGTTGTTTTTGCTGTAAAGCAGACCAACCAAATTTTGGTGTGTGCATTTGTCGAAATTCGACAACACACACAAGTGGAAGAGGTTTGAATTGTTTCGCAGACACTTTCGTCGGAGTTGTATGAGGTTGCCAAGGAAAAACTTCTCATTGAACTTTTTTCTTTGCTTACCTTTATACTTCGAGCTGACGATTGATGTTTGGGTATAAAACGTTTCTTGTTGAAGAAGTTATTGAAAAATAACTTCGGTGGAGAATATCCACAAACAAGAAACAAGGGAACTGATGAGATCCAGTGGCGTGGATCGAAACTATAGTATTCCCTGCCTTACCCCTTGGCGAACAATGCCAAATCTTTTCCACTAATAAAATAGTTGTTTTAAAATATTAAAACAACAACAATGGGATTAAGCCAGACTATTTTGAAAAAACGAAATAGGGTGTAGGGGAAGTTCCCCACCCCTTCCGAAATTTAACTAAATTTGTAGCCTTTTTTACCGGGGGCCATCCCTGTACATTACCTGGCAATTTCAGGAAAATCGGTTCAGTAGTTTTTGTAGAAGTGATAAAAATTTTAAATTTAAAAAGTGGGCGTAAAAGAGGGCGTGGTCAAATTTTCTTTGCATAAAAACACAAGATATTGATATTAAGAAAAACAAAAAATTATATAAAAATATTGGAAGGTGTGGGCGTGGTGTGCTCCTTAAGACGAAAAATGTTTTTCAATTTTGGAAAATACGTAATTTTTGTAAATATTTGGAGAAAAAAATAGCTATTTCTCAGAAACTAAGACAGATATTGTGCTCCTTTTTTTAGGTATGTAGGATTGTTTTTTTTTAAGAATCGTTTTAACAAATTACTGTAGCGTTTACACGAAGTGAGCTATTTTATTTTCCCCGAGCTACTAAATTTTAGTGAATTAAAAGTTTAGTGGACTAGAACTTGTAGGGAAAAACTTGGTGCAAAGTCCTCCGTCCTTTCAACACTTTTTTAAATTTATGTAAGTTACATGTGTAAAAATTTGTGTTGTTCCATACGGTTTCCCATATAAATTATAGCTTTTTCACACAAATGGAAATTTTTTTTATTTGAAAAGTTTGCCTTTTTAGTCGAAGTTCATTTTTGTAGTATTAATTTTTTTAATTTATTAATCGAGCTTTATGATCTATAATGCAAGTGAAAAAGGAAAGCCGACGATTCGAACCCACACACCCACCACTATGTGACATGTATGTTTCGCCTTCGGTAAGGGCTCTTCAGACATATCGGATGTGGAGCGGCTTCGCTGTCCTCGAACTTTTCTTCTTTCAAATGCATTTTATTTTTTAATATATGAGTTTTATAAGAGTCTATGAGGAGTATTTTTTTCAATTTTGGAAAAAAATTTAAGTATTTTGAAAAAAAAAAATTGAAAAATATTTTAAAAACAATTTTGAAAAAAATTTAAATTTTTTTTAAATTTTTGTATGGTTTGTTTATTTCTTTAAATAGTTAGAACATATGAAAAACTCAAAAACAGTCACATTTTGATGCAAAATATGAAAAAGAACTCAAATATTAAACTTTGGCCTTGAATTCGTCTGCAACCGCTAGACCGAATTTGGTGGCTTTTAATGTGTCGGTAACGCGAGAGCGTTATCTGTCGAACAGAAAATTATGGAAATATCTCTATCCGTTCAAAGTTTACAGAGTTTTGGCCAGGAAAAAACGATTTTGAACCACTGTGCAGCGTATTAAAGTGAAGTATGTACATTTAATATTATTGCGTTACATTTATTGTTTCATCGCAATATCTGTAATGAACTTTACAAATATTTGGCTCCAGTGAGAAAACTAGAATGAATCGAGACAATCTAGCTCTTGTATAGAGCATAGCCGACCAAGAAGAGGGCACACAAAATTCTCAATATTTGCAACTTTTGACAGTGTGTTAGTAACGTTGTATGCACGCATGCTGCAAAACAAAAACAAATCAAAACATTTGTGTGCTCTTTCGTTGCGTTCGGGTCGTGTGTGTGTGAATAACCGAAAAACTTCGTAACTTTAACAATATCAAAGCACGACATTGGTATAGAGTTACAATAGGAATAGTGCCACAAATAATGGGGAATTCATGCTTTCTCAACTGTCAGTGTTTCCTTTTTTATCTTTTAAAAGAGCAGAATTTTAAAGAGTGTATCCATAGACTTTTCTCCAACATTTGTTTTTTTTTTAACACCATAAGGTATGACAATTAGGCTTCAAACGGCAATCTTTTCAATTCTTTACAAAATTGTTATTGAAATGTTGCTTAATTTTATGATCAAATCTCTGCCTTTGATTGAAAAAATACTCAAAAACATTTGTATTAAGAAGAAATACGTAATCTAGTTTTTGTTTTTATTGTCGTTTTGTTATTTAAATTATTTCTGTTCTCTGTTATTTTAATAAAAACAATATACATAGGAATGTAATATGTATATTGTTTTTATTGAAATAAATTTATGACATATAACTTGCGGCTATCACGTGTGCGTGCTGGTCATTTCATTTGACAATTTTGACTTTTGTTACCATCAACAATGATGGGCATGATGACGATGATGCCTCTATGATGGCATATTTTAATGATGCCAATAATCGTTACGATTATTAGTTTTATAGTCAATGGTCGGGTATTATCATCACCACCAAGCGGTAGCTCTTCGATGTCGAGTTTATGACTATTTTGAGGTTTTATGCGGTTGGCTTTGTTTTGCATTTTAACGTGGCGCGATGACCAGCTAGGCCATCCAGTGACATTTTTTTATATGGAAATGAAACAACAAAGGAAAACAAGAAGAATTTGAAGAATTGTTAAAAACAAAAAAAAACTTGTGGTCAATTTGGTGCTATTGTAGCTGAAATCTATAATCACAATGTATCCCAAAGCTCAAAACAAAAAAGCCACACACCTGGTCGTTAGGTCACCGCCACCAGCATTACCAGCTGGCTTCGAGCTGCTACTATTCATATTTATGAGTTATGAAATTTTTTGTGAAGATTATTTAGAATAATTGCTTTAAATTTACATTTATAATTGGATTTTGGCTTGTGTGTTTGTTTTGTCGTAAAGATTTAAAAGATTTCATTTACGATTCCAAAGTTTCTGAGATGCATATTTTAATAATAAATCCCAAATGGAATTTATGTCGTTAATATAACAGATTATTTTGTTAAGAAAGCGGGAAAAGAAAAATAATAATGGTATGATGAAAATGTTTTATCATATTGTAATATTTGGAGGTTTTGAACAATACTAGGACAATATTAGTTGGTATATAATATAAGCCCAGGGTATGTTTATATTACCGCTTTGTCTCCTAGGCTACGTCGACGACAGGTTTTGCAAATATATATCGAGCAGTCTGAATCCTTTGTTATTGTTTGACAGAGCCCAGACCATGTTTTCCCGATACTAATTTCATGTGTCATTGTGGACGAGTATTGAAGTCCATAACCTTGAATACTCGTATTGAACCTAGATGGCGTCCAAGTTGTTCGAAGGGTCAAAGTTGTACACCGACTTGTTTATAGGCTGAACACATTCTGTTTTCGTATCTCCAACATTTATAGTTTTAATGTATATCATTCAAATATTAATTATTACTTGTCTTAATTTGTGATTCTAATATATGAAGACGACGCTTTCATCCATAAAAAAGTCAATGGAATTTGTTATTTAACTGTCACGTTTTTGTCCCCTGATTATTTCATGTTTTATTGATCGATTTTATAACCATCGCTTGTTATTAAAAAGACATAAACTTTATCATTAGGTAAATCAATTCCTAATCACCTAAATCTGTTTAGTAATACTCTAGTCATGAGAGCGTGTCCAGTAGCCCGATAAGTGACATAGTTTAATATACAAATAAATTACCATTTCAATCAGAAGATAGCTCTCTATAAGATGACTTTACTCCGGAATTAAAGCGTTTCTATTAAATTTGGAATTTTTTGGAAATTATCTTAAAATTTATCGTAGTTTTAGAAATCATTATGATATTTGCTTTTATTTCAGTATTAATATTCCGACTTTTGTCGTTGCCAAAGAGAAGATTAATATAAATCTATGATTATGATGAACAAGATGCATATTGTTTTAGAGATTATGAAGACTTGGATGAAATGCCAGTTTAGTCAACCTACCCATAATCTGACATCTATAGCTTATTGCTTTATCACAGATTTAGCGTAATATAAATATTGAAACTATGCTAGGCATACAAACATATGAAAAATCTCAGATGCAAGTGATATGGATAGATAATATCAATCACAAAAATGTTTCGAGAACTTTTTAACATTCTCAACAAATAGAAACGTTCATCCCTTAATTTGCCCTCCTTTGAAACGGTATTACGATATTTCCGTGACAGTTTTACATTTAAAAATGGGGAGCTTTCGCCCATGGGGAGCCATTCTCTTCAGCGAGAAAACAGTGGATTTATTGAAGATATACCATCTCCCACAAAATTGCCTTTGTAAAGTGCATATGATATGAACATTTTCGTTAGTTTGTTAATACATATAAGGAATTTGTTGGTGTATGCATAGATTGTTTATTTGCAATTTTGCCTATTAGGGCGAAGATCATGTATTATATTACGTACTCTCTTAGTTGGCTCTCCACAGAACATTTGTTCTTTAAGGCGAACTAAGACAAAATTGCAGTCCTCTCGGTTTGTTGCTTTATTTTACCAATTTGGAATACCGTGTTTTTCGATCTCGTCTTCCACTTGTTTACTCCATCGAAGCCTTGGCCTTAAAGTTTAGCGTGCACCGTATTTACATGACGTTTGCGGGTTCACCATCGCTCATTCTTATGACATGACCTAGCCAACGCAATCGTTGCATCTCGATACGTTTAGCTATACTGATTATTACACTGTACAACAAAATCGATTTTTTTTTTAATTGCAAAAAACCCCCACAGATTATGAAAGAGGACCAAAAAAAGAAGACACGTGTATCGGCGTTTGAAAGTTTACGTCGGGAAGTAACCTAAATAGGCGTGGCAAGTTCCGCCCATTTCTACAGGTTTTGAAATATTCGACATCAGATTCCTTGGAATCCTAGCATTTTAGGTATAAAGTGTCTTTGGCAATATTACTGACAACAATGCGGGGTATCTTTTTATGAAAAAAATTAACCCTCACGCGCGTCACTAATGGGGTCTTTTTGGTCACTTTTTCCAAAAAAGTTAAAAACTCCTTTGAAATGTGATCATATCAGATCAAAATATTCTACAAAATTATTTGTCATAAAATTTTACTATAGGTCCCCGAATACACCAAAAACTCTAAATCGTACCTAAACACCAGGAATCTGCTAAAAATAAAGTCACGTTTTAGGGTTAATGTGGTACTTTATCTGAGTTTATTAAGGTTTGTCCCACAAAACTTCATTCTAGATAGAAGACGTCAAAGACAAAAATAATCTCCATTAAATTTCAATATAAGTTACCGAATAAATGAAATATGTATTTGCAATATATATCAAGAAAATATATACATCAAGTTTGCCAACAAAACACCCAATAATTTTTTGAATAAATTTGTTTTGTTCTTTTTTCGAGTTGATGCATGAAAGTAACATGAAATTTAATTCTAGACGAAAGATGTTTAAAGAAGAAATATTCTACACAAAATTTCATTGTAAGTCCCAGAACAAACAATATATCTAAGTAAAATACTTTGTTAAGAAAATGGCGTTACAAAATTATATATTATAGGTAGAAATTATTTGTTACACTTTTAGACTCTTAATTAAAAATTATTCCATTCTGAGTCAAAATCTCCTAAAATACCTCACTTTTTGGGGGTTGTGTCAAAAGAAGAAATGTTCCAAATTAAATTTCATTATGAGTCTCTGAACAGAAGAAATTTGTAGCTATAATATTTAACATCTCCAGAAGCTTTCGATTTTCATATATGATTTAGGACCATATTCTACTGTTTTTATTCATATTTTCGTTATCTGCGGTCACAAAATATATTTTATTGATGTTTTTTCATAATAAATTCTTTCAGAAGATTATGTGTGCTCGATCCAAACTGTTTTTGAAATATCTATGGTGAATATATATAGGGAAAATTTTGTGTAGAATATTTCTTCTTTTAACATCTTTCGTCTAGAATTAAATTTCATGTTAGTTTCATGCATCAACTCGAAAAAAGAACAAAACAAATTTATTCAAAAAATTATTGGGTGTTTTGTTGGCAAATTTGATGTATATTTTTTTGATATATATTACAAATACATATTTAATTTATTCGGCGACTTATATAGAAATTTGATGAAGATTTTTTTTGTCTTTTACGTCTTCTATCTAGAATGAATTTTTGTGGGACAAAACGTAATAAACTCAAATAAAGTACAACATTAACCCTAAAACATGATTTTACTTTTATCAGATTCCTGGCGTTTAGGTAAGATTTAGAGTTTTGGTGTATTCGAGGACCTATAGTAAAATTTTATGACAAATAATTTTGTACAATATTTTGAACTGATACGATCACATTTTAAAGGAGTTTTTAAACGTTTTTGAAAAAAAGACCAATATGACCCCTTTAGTGACTCGCATGAGGGTTAATTTTTCTCATAAAAAGATACCCCGCATTGTTGTCAGTAATATTGCCAAAGACACTTTACCTAAAATGCAAGAATTCCATGGAATCTGATGTCGAATATTTCAAAACCTGTAGAAATGGGCGGAACTTGCCACGCCTATTTAGGTTACTTCCCGACGTAAACTTTCAAAACGCAGATACATGTGTATTCTTTTTTTTCGGTCCTCTTTCATAATCTGGCCGAATTATCTTGTAATTATTTTTTGTGTTGTACAGTGTTATCGTTGTATAGCCGATACAGCTCGTGGTTCATGTGACGTCGATATTCACCATCAACGCAAATTGGCCAGTAGATTTATCGAAGAATTTTTCTCTCAAACACATCAAGCATTGTCTTACGCAAGTACCCAGGCTTCAGAACCATACCAACCATAAAGCGTTGTTTTTGTTTGACGAGATGTGACTTTGTTTTTAATTACTTACTTAAGCTGTCTCCGTGTCTGAAACCTTTCTTGGTACTGAATTGTTCGGAGAGATTCTTTCCTATTTCAACTGAGGGCCTAGTATTTGTAAAGTCATCTTACAAAACCGAATGAGCTTTGTGGCGATACCAAATTCAGACATGGGTTGGAATACTTTTGGGCTTAGGGGGCTGTCGAAGGCTGCCTTATAATCAAAAAGGTAGTAGGTATCGATCTCTATCTCTTGGTTCTTTTCCAGAATTTGCGCCAGGGAAAATATCTGGTCAATGGTGGACTTGCCAGGTCTAATGCCGCATTGGTATGGTCCAATTATTTCATTGGCTATAGACTTAGTCGTTCGTACAATATCCCAGACACTATCTTGACACTATGTTGCAATGTTACATGAATATTGGAAAAATAAACTTATAATACCCTTTCCACATTGTTGAGTAAAGTATAAATATGTTTTAATCCGTAAATTGAAGGAAAAGGAAGAAAGTCCCAACAAAATTTCAAAAATGGTACGAGGAAAAGGTCGTGAGTCCAAAAATATCCAGTTATCTCCCAAACGCGATAGAATTTGATCAAACAAAATACAGGTATTGAAGCGGAAAAAATAAACTAAGAATACTGTTTTTACCACCATAATAAAATCTTTAGTACAGAAAGCGGTAGAATGTTTTTTCTTCTTTCTGAAAATTTTCTAAAAATGAACTTACGACGTTTTCGTGCGTAGCAGACGAAATGCAAATTTGCAATCTTGTAAACATAAATAGAGGCTCCAAATGACGAAAATTGTCCAGCAACAACAACATCTAATATGTTTGATGATGTTAACCCAACCAGTTAACCTTTCGCCTACCTCGGTAGAGACAGGAGAATAGTATTGGCCAAGAAATGCTACCACATTTCTTCAAACAAAAATCACACTTTACAAAACACTGATACTATCCACACTAATTTATGGTTCCAGGTGTGTGTGTGTTTTAAATACTTTGTGTTTTAAATCCTGGGAGTGTTTTAAATCCTTTGACCGCTTACGGACCGATCTGTGTTGATGGCGTACATCGACGTCGTATGAACCACGAACTGTACCGGCATAGTTAAGCGAGTTATAAGGCTGCCTTGATAATTGATGAATACACTAAAAAACGTACAAAAGCTTCAAAGGAGTAAACAAGTTGAAGACGAAATGATGGCCTCATAAGTTAGAAACTAAATAATAACAAAAAAATATATATTTAAACAAATGGTGGACTTTCATAGTCTAAATTTAGGTGTTTACACAAACTTTAACAGCCGTTCAATTCAAACTCCATATAAAAATTGCATCTGCTTGACTCATAAAACTGTTTGAGTTTCACGAATTTATCTGCATATGTAAGGCATAACATAATAACTCATCAAATAAATTCAGTTTCATTTCAAATTTGTTATCATCATTCCTGCACCACATACATATTTAGTATGATCACAAATTAAACATGACTTTCACATAAAATCCACTCGTTGGGCAACGAAAGAAAAACTACCATTTCAAATTACACTTTTAAATTATTTATTCACAATGAATTACGATGTTAGGAGAAACATGAAAATTTACGTTATTGTTGAAAAATCTAATTTTGTTATGATTGAAATGAGCCACTCAATGAATTTACGATCCAATTTCAATTTAAATCTGAAAACACTGGAGAATGACAAACCCCATGCCACTGCGCACAGCACTTTCATGCATTTTGAATGTGTTGAAGATGAGTTCGTTGAAGATAATCTTGAAATTATTTGGGATTTCTTAGGGTGTTTGTGGTCGTCGGTTGGTCTCATAATAAATTATGACAATGAGATTGTGAACATTAACATGATCAGTGTTGTGCCAGAGTGTGTTTTGGGGAATGAGAACGCACCAGCTATCACTTCTTCTAATGGGTGATTGGGTTTTCTATTTGTTTCGTTCGTTCGCTTCATTTCATTTGTTTGGAATTTTCTCATATCTTTAGAAAACCAAAATTTAAGACCTTGCATATGATTATTATAATGGCCTACTTCGTCGATATATTGCCCAGTGATAAACACTTAACAATGACGAACTCATAAGTTTACGCTTTTAACGAAAGGCTGCGTCTTTCGAGGAGTGGGGAGGGAGAGAGGTTATGATAAGATTCTGTTTTGAAATTCTATAAATTTATTTGATAATTCGATGAATGTTTAACTAGTTAAGAGTGAGAGGTCGCATACATATGGATGTCATTAGTGAAAGATGGTGCAAAATGGATGAGTTAATTGAGTCCGATGATTCAAACGTCTTTCTAATTTAATCGCATTCAAAAATGTAAAGGTAGATATTTTATTAATTAGGTTGGAGATCTTTGAAAGCTTCATGATCAAGAAGACTTCAAATGTTTGAGAAAAAATTTAAAGCCTATATTACCTACCTTGGGAAACTTTATTCTAAACCATGGAATTCTTTGCTCATTACTCCCATATCCTTGTGTTCGAACCATTATTTGTAAACAATCTGTGACCTAATATCTAAAATAAAGGTCAAGTTGGCATGTCTTTTAGATTCCAAAAAAATCCGCCTTATTCTAGTCGAATAACAAAATTCAACACAAAAATTCCAATGCTCCAGATGAATGTTGCCCATAACTTCGTGATTAGTTGCTTAAAAATTATTATGTATTTTTTTTTTAACATCCAAATATTGTTTTCTACTGCCAAGGCTTACAAACAATTGTGAACAAACAACTCACATAAATGTCGAAGAAATCAATCTGTATGCAAATTATTTCAAACACACTCTAAAATCAGACCAACACACTCTAACTATGATCGGGGGGAACAAGAAACAAAACATCAACAACACTTCAAAAGCTAAACATAACCCAAAAAGCTTAACTCATTTGATAGCGCCTCCTTTGTGACGGCGATACACAATGTCTAGGTAGACATATTGATGTTTGCCGCCTCGAAATGTTGAACATAATATTGAAATATTTTTTCTTGTTGTTTTTTTTTCATCTTGACTTTGTAAAGAAAAAGAACGCCCTTATTTCCCCCACTTGACAAATATTGAATATTTCTATCATTAAGCGGCACTTAAGGCTACAAAGATTAAAATAGCTAACGTTAGTTTTTTGTTTATTTTGTAAATTTTTTTGTGATCAACCACATGACTGTTTTATGCCAAAAAAATAAAATTGAACAAATATTTTACAGTCGCATGATATGCGTTTGACAAATAGAGGAACCACTATAGTTGGCAATATAAACAAATCGAAATAATTTTGGAAGCTATATTGAAGCAAGTATCCATTATCGATATTGTAATAAATAACGAACCATCTGACTCAAAGTCGTAGGGTCCTTAAGAATATTTTGAATGGAATATAAGATCTATTAACATAGACATTTTACGGATATTAATTGATGATGCGAATTGATTTAATATTGTATATCCTTATCTGAGTACAATGATCTAATGTTTTCCATGAGGAAGTCCGTTCTTCCTGAAGTAAAGAAGCGTTAAGTTCGGTCGGACCCCTTTAATACCCATGATGTTTTCTGAACATATAGGGAATAATCGATTTTCTTTCTGTTACGAAAGTACCAAAGCCCACCAATTTAGTTGGAGAAGTTTCTTGACCACTGGGAACCCCAATATAAAAACCATACATATAAACTTGAACATACTTGAAATAGGGCGGTAAAGTTACACGGTGCTTTTGAAACAAATTTAAATGGAAGGTGCTTACACCTGGGAAGTTTATGCGGATTCTGAAACTACAATGTTCATAGGTGAGAAAAATCAAAAAACTAAAAAAATCGCCGGAGCGCTTTTTGAAAAAATCGCGATTCAAATTGAAATTTTTAGGGTTTGTTTAGGTTTTCGCGATTTTGCTTGGAAACCGCAAGTCCAATCGAAATGGAGCTAAAGAAAATGTTGTAGCTGTGAAAATTCTCTGCAGGATTGACGTTTATGATTTGTTCTCAAGCTGTACCATTTTTTAGATAAAGAAGCTTAGTTTACAATTTTAGGTTTTTTGGTTAGGGTTTCGCGATTTTGCTTGAATAGGGCAAGTCTTATCGGCATGGGACATGAGAAAATCTTATAGCTGTGAAAATTCTCTACAAGACTGGCTTATCTAATTTTTCCTAGGTTGTACCATTTTTTTAGATATATAAGTTTAAGTTGGGAAATTACAGTCATGACATTGTTTTATAAGGAGACGATACAGAATTGAATTGAATTTGAATTGTCCCAATTTCAACTTCTATATCTCAAAAGTTGTAAAACCTATGAAAATATCATTAAGGTCAATCTTGTAGAGAATTTTGATAGCTACAACATTTCCTTTATTCCCATTTTGATACGACTTGCGGTTTCTAAGCAAAATCGCAAAAACCTAAACAAACCCTAAAAATGTGAACTTGAATCGCGATTTATTTAAAAAGCGCTCCGGCGATTTTTTTAGTTTTTTGATTTTTCTCATCCATGAACATTGTAGTTTCAGAATCCGCAAAAACTTCCCAGGTGTAAGCACCATCCATTTAAATTTGATTCAAGAGCACCGTGGTTATATGGGAGTAATACCACAACTACAATTATAAATTGAAGTTGTTTTCTACAATTCTTAATGAAGATTTATTAACCACTAGTAACCATAAATACCAAAGAAATGTTGATTAAAAATAAAAAAGCCTGAAATCGGCTATACCGTTTTAGTGGCCCATACCAAAATATTCACCTATATTAATTTTTTTATTATTTGTTGGAGAATTTTTGTGACCACTGGAAACCTCAAATGTCAAATCGCAAGTAGTTCGGTCACAAAATGTAGCAAAAATCCTCAAAATCGGGAAGTACCGTTATGTGAGGGCTATACCACAACATGGACATATGTTCACAATTTTTGGTGGAGAAGTTTTGAGATCACTGCGAACCTTAAATGTAAAATAACAGCTAATTCGGACAAAAACGCAGCTAAAATCCCTAAAAATCCCGACGTACCGTTATATGGGGCTATAGCAAAACATGGACCGATATAGCCCATACTCTAACTTGACCAGCATATGGAAAAAATGCACTCTGCTGCAAAAATATTGCGTTCCTGTTGATATAAATATTAATAGTGGAAATTCCGTGTGACCATGACTACAATATTACAATTTGTTCCTTTTAAAGTCCATTTTTTTATCGCATTTAGTCTTGTCTCCTCCATTCATTCCTCGATAACCACCAGAAACTTCCGAAACGCCCACCTAAGTGGCGATTTTGTTAATATAGTTTGGATCTTATTAAGTTCATGGGTGGCCCCCTTCTTCTTCTTCTTTATTTGCCAACCCGTATTCGGGTGTTAGCGATCATACAATTATGTTTTACATTGTTAACAATTTTATAATATTTTTTATTCCATTATAGATAGGTTTCGGTTCTTGGCAGCATTCAGGGGGTTTCTTTCGTTTTGCAGTCCCGTCCATTCTTGAATATTTCTTAACCATGATGTTTCTTTTCTGCCTCTTGGTCTTCTTCCATCTATTGTGGTTTGGATAATGGCTTGGAGGAGCTTATATTTTTCATTGCGCATTATATGACCCAGATAAGATGTTTTTCGGCTTTTTACATCGCGTGTTATTTGTCGTTCCACATTCATCCGTCGTAGTACTTCTTCATTTGAAACGTGGTCAGTCCAGCGAATTTTTAGAATACGACGATAAACCCACATTTCAAAAGAATTTAGTCGTTTTTCGTCGGCTAATTTTATCGTCCAAGTTTCTGCAGAGTATAATAATACTGACCATATGTAGCATCTGACAAAACGTATTTTCGTTGAAAGGCTTATGTCATGGCTGGTTAGCGTTTTCTTATATTTGGAAAATGAATTTCTTGCCATTTCGATTCGGCACTTAATTTCACTTGACATATCCCAACGGTCATTTATCTGGACTCCTAGATATTTATATGTTCTTACACGTTCTATTTCTATGTTATTAATTATCATAGGTACATTATTTTCCACCTGTTTTCTGCTGACAATCATATATTTAGTTTTTCTTATGTTTATTGATAATCCATATTTTTCGCTAGTCTTCATGAGTGCATCTATTAGTCTTTGTAGCCCTGCTAAGCTGCTCGCCAGTAATGTGGTGTCATCATCGTAACGAATGTTATTGATGAGGATGTTATTTATGCTAATGCCAATGTTTTTGGAAGCTATTGATTCCTGAAAAAATTTTTCAGAATATATATTAAAGAGAAGAGGTGACAAAATACATCCTTGCCGTACACCTTTCGAAATTGGGATATTGTCAGATAATTCACCATCCACTTTAATATTTGATACTTGTTTCCAGTATAGATTTTGAATACATCTTTTATCACATTCTTCTAGTCCAATATCGGTTAAAATATCCATCAACTTATCGTGTTTTACGGTATCAAACGCCTTCTCGTAGTCCACAAAACAAAGAAAGACGTCCTTTTGAACTTCGCGGCATTTTTGTACTAGAACGTGAACTCCAAGCAATGCTTCTCGGGTACCCATGCCTTCTCTGAATCCAAATTGTGTGTTACCCATATGCATCTCGCATAATGGGTATATTCGTCTGTGTATTATTTTTAAAAAGATTTTTAGAGCATGGCTCATAAGGCTAATTAGTCTAAAATCACCGCACAAATTAGCATTGTTTTTTTTAGGTATGGTTACAAATGTCGATTCCAGCCAGTCTTGAGGGTAATGTCCTGTGGCGTAAATTTGATTGAATAATCTCAATATTAGTTGTATATTTCTTCCTTCTATTAGTTTCAGTACTTCGGTGGGTATTTCATCAGGACGCGATGTTTTTTTATCTTTCATGGTTTTTATTGTTGCTCTTAATTCTTCCTCTGTAATGGGTCTTATCGTTAAACCGCTTTGATATTCTGTATTTTGTAATTGTGTTCGACTTTCGTCCGTAAATAGAGCTTTTATATATTTTTCCCAAAGTTTTTTCTTTTCAGAAACTTCGTAATGGGCTATATTGTTTTCATCAAAGAGAAATGTGGAAGATCTTCTGGAATATATCCCGGATGCCTCTTTCAATTTTTTATGGAGATTGAAATCGTCGTGGAGAATTTGTAATCTTTCAATTTCCTGGCATTGTTTTCTTATTTGTGCATTTTTTGCAGCCCGAGTTGCGATTTTAATTTCCTGATTGATTTCCCAGTATTTTTCGTAGTTTATGTTTTTGTATTTGCTTCTTTCTTTGCGTAGAGCTCGTATTTCATCTGTCACCCATGATTTTTCTCTATTAGACGTTGTGGTGCCTAACATATTATTAGTTATGTTGTTGATGGATTCTTTAACATCATCCCATATATTTTCGCTATCTTCAGCGATGTTATTCAGTTCGGCATTTAATCGGGTTTTTACCGAATGTCTCGTCAATTCATCATCAAGTCTATCAAAATTTAACTTCTTCTGCGTTTTTTTCTTGCGTGTTACTGCCAGTTTTATGCGTATTTTGCAAACTAGAAGAATGTGATCAGAGGGAACGTCAGCGCCGGGATATGTGGAACATTTGTTCACACAGGAAGCATATCTTTTATTTATTAAGATGTAATATATTTGGTTTCTGACAATATTCTCACTATTATCTTGTGGCGACTTCCATGTATACAAACGCCTCGGATGGAGGCAAAACAACGTATTAGTAACTTTGTATTTATACTCTTGGCAGAATTGAATTAATCTCTCGCCTCTTTCATTTCGTTTACCTAAACCAAATTTTCCTGTTACATCAGTTGTTTCTTCCTTCCCAACTTTTGCATTAAAATCTCCCTGGATTATTGTAATTTCGTGTTGTTTCGTCATTGTCAGTAATTTTTCCACATCATTATAAAATTGTTCTATTTCCTCATTGCTACCATCACATGTAGGTGCATAAACTTGTATTACATTTATGTTAATCGGTTTTGCGGACAATTTAATCATCATTACTCTATCAGATACTGGGAAGAATCCTGTGACGCTGGGTGCAATATTGTTTTTGACTAGGATGGCAACACCTTTTCTGTGGATTCCGTCAACATTGCCTGAGTGATAAACATTTGTGTTTTCAGAGAAGAACTCTGAGCTTTCAGTCCACCATGTCTCACTTATACCCAATATATCTATTTGTAGCCGTTTCATCTCACTTATGGTATTATCAAGTTTTCCAAGCTCATAAAGACTTCGAACATTCCATGTTCCGATGTTAAGTTTTGTTTTACGTCCGGGGATTCTTAGCACCCTCGTTTGACCGGAGACTGAGGGCCGATTGTTATTTTGTATTTCCATTTTTCATTGTATGATTTTCATGGGATATTACTTTAGTGGTTTCCCGTTGCCTTCTAAAGGGTTTAGAGTTTCCATCTCTGTATTCAGCCGCTCCTCCTGGAATTCAGACGCTGTTTGCTGCCGCCAATCCTTTGGTCAGACGCTGCCGTTTTCCATTTTTTTTTCTTTTGGTTCGCCCCGCATATTTTATTTCTGCGGTACCCGCCATATCTGATGAGCGTTCCCCTATCCACCACCTGGGGAGGCGTCCGATGGGAGAGAAAAATATGGAAAAAAAACTCCGCACGTCCCCTACAGAACATTTAATTGTCCAATAAGCCAACTAAGAATAGATCAAAACTCCAATCTAGAATATGGGGTCTTCCACATGTTTACTTCATCGAAACCATGGCCTTCCAGTTTCGCGTTTACCGCCATTTTTTAGTAGGTCCATCACCGCCCATTCTTATGACATGACCTAGCCAATGAAATTATTTTTTTCTCTCAAACACACCACATTATCGGATAGCACGGGTAGTATTAGTGTCTTTAAACTGTTTACTTAGTTCAAAGTAGCATCTGTTGGCGAATATTCTTTTAATTCTAATTTCATAGCTCATGTTGTTTGTCGTGTTTACGACGGTGCCGAGGTATACGAAGTTTTGACTACCTCAAAATGTAGAAAACCAATTTCCACAATTGGCCCGAGTTCTGTGGATGCATTGCGCATCGGAAAAATCAACTTGGTCTTCTCGCAGTTTACTAACAGATCCACTTTAGCAGATAAACTTTCGACTTTTTCAAAGGTATCGGTTACTTCTTTTACAGATCGAGCCGTGATGTCAATGTCGTTGGCATAAGCAAGTCATGTGTGACCATGTGTATATGTACATATATTGTTTCTTTTAACTTTTGCATAACGTTTTTAACGGGATGCTGAAAAGATCTTAATGAAAACTGTATTTTTGCTTGAAACCACTTTTAGTACCAAACTGTTTGGAGAGGTACTTTCCTAATTTAAGCTTTGTTCCTTTAATTTTTTAAGAGTAAAGAGAGAAAACTGTCAAAATTGCTCTCTCATGAACAGTTTTACCAGAAAAGTAAAGGAACGAAAAAATTGTAGATCTGGTAGCAATGTCAAAAAGAAACATAAAAATTCACTTTTCTTCTTTTATTTCACAGTTTTTAATTTTGTTCGTCTCTTTCTTCTGTCTTTGTTCAGTCGAAAAATCAAATCTACCATTTTTTACCTGAAGAAATTTTTCTGGTATTCTGTGATAGAAGAGAAAGGCATTTTTGATCTCTTTCCTCTCTCACTCTCTTAAAAATTGCTTCCAGTTTTACCACTTTTTGGGGTTAAGAAACGCTTTGCACGTTAAAAATGGTAACAAAGTGTAACCTCAGGTAAGTAAAGGAACACAACTTTAACTAATTTCCTGTGGTGCTTCTATAGCAACTGTGCCACACACATCCCAGGCGGGACAAGGGATACTTCTCTCATCTTCTCCGGGGCTGCTTCTAATGGACAAACATTTGGTAAGTGTAGATATGCATCTTTTGGGTCTTTTATATGATTAGCCAGGTTTAAAGCCGGATAGATATGAGACATTTATTTCGTTCCAACCATCAGGTACACGTTCCTCCTGCCAAATAATGCTGGACAGATCGTCTGGCAAAAATTTTGAACTTTTGTGGGGAGGAACCTGAACAAAAATTAATAAATAAATTAATTAATTAATAAAAACGTATCGAGAGCAGGCATTACACTGCACTTTTCCGCAGTTTTGTGAGGAATTATGCGAAGGAGTGGATCGATATAGTCCATATTCCAACTTGATCTACGCCTGGTAGCAACATTATGTGCAAAATATGGAACAAGTTGGCTACTCGCTTCTAGAATTATAGTGATCACCATTTTTCGAAAAACTTTGAACATTTATGGGAGAGGTACCAGAGGAAGTGGATCAATATATCCCATCATTAAACATGATCTATATTAAGATCAAGATTATCATGCTCGTCTCTACAGTAGAATGTGCCTGTATCAAAGTCATCAGTTTGGTGCAGTCTGTTGTCTCTATCTGTTGTGATTGCAGCTTACCGTTGTCCAACCTCCGCGTTGTGCCTATTCGTATTTTATTTTATTTTCTACATTTAATAAGTACAGACGTAATAGACAAAAACACTCTTTGGGGTTTGTTTTGTTAGATCGGGTTCGGATTTTATGGCCCTATCTAAACATGGCTAAATATTGACTTTTTAAAGAAAATCGGGGCTATATCTTTGAAACCAATACGAATCTTTCCACGACATCCGAAGCAAACTTGTAGATAAGAACAAGAAGAATGTATTTTGAAACATAATGAACACGAATAACCTCATTTATTGCCTCAAATTTTACAATATATCTAAAATTTCCGTGATTTGTATATATATCACAGCGTATCTCCAAAACCGTAAAATTTCTTAGTGTTATCTTTGGGAAAAATATTCGCTGGAATGTAATACACAATTCTTCAGAACATATCATTGTTGTAAAATTCCTCTATCGCGTCGTTTCTATCATATTTTGTAACGACCATTTGATAAATATATCAACAATAATTTAAATTTGAAATTTAAATGTGAGAATAAATAGCCTGTGTGAAGGTTGGTTGAAATATGTTTTGTAGAAAGTATGGTATGAAATACCGCCTAAACAACATGAAATAAGTGTTTTACAGTTTCAGAATGTTCTGAAGAATTGCTGAGAACATTATTTGGAAAATGTTTGCGAAAGGCTACTTGGTTCAACTCTCAATAGTTTGGCAGTTACTGACCATAATTCCAGAAATTATGTAATCTTAACTATATTTTATTAATTTGGTGCGCTATATGCGGTTTTTCGTAGTTTGTCTGTTCGACATATAAGTTCTACTACTTTAGGACTACAATATTGCTAAAGACCGAAACGCAAAGTTCTTATTCGTTTCTGAGATAAAGCACAGATCAATTGAAAAAAGTGTGGTTTTATCCCGGTATAGATGAGGCCATAAAATCCAAACCCGATCTAAAAACACTAAACCCAACTAGGGGTTTTTTAGTCTTAATATGTACTTTCAGACAATGCACACTAGAAGTTGTTTGCATTTTCAGTGTTGCACAGTGATATTCATCACTTATGAATTTGGTTTCTTGATTTTTTATCTGGTGACAACCAGTTGCCCTTATGAATGTCGAGATGCTTAAATTTGATGCCGCATTTCGGTTTCATACCGTTGTCTGATGTTTTTTTTTTTTTTTTCAATTTGGAATAAATATGGCCAAGAATAAGTATTTTTCTAAAGGCTTGTAAAATATATCGTTGGTGTGCTCGTCCACGAGGCTGAATTTGGAGGCCAGATAGTTTAACCTCAGAGTAAATCCCATTGCCAAACACGTATCTTGTCTAAATGTAGCAGTAATATAGTGCATAGCCTGTATGTGTAGATGGGGCGCCTTTTCTAATTCATCGTATTGTTACGGAATTGACTCCCTGTAAACGTTGTTTTATTCCCCGATACGATTCGTACCAAACAAAATTCGGGTTCGTTTAAATTACGTATTTACAATGGTTTATTATCTTTACTTCACTTATTCACATAAGACTTAACTAAGCACACAGCTTGGTTCTTCTAAGCAGACATCTTCATTTCGCCGACGGTTTTAGTTCGTAGTATGATTTACAATCATGAGCTTGGTGTTGGATTTATGGTAAACCGGAGTTTTAAAAATCTCGTATCCAGTTTCACTCCGGTTGATGAGACAATTGCCACAATCCGTATAAATGAAAAATTTGTTAACATCAGTCTCATCTGCGCTCATTCTCCGACCGACGAGAAAGACGAACAGACCAAGAACGAGCGCATAGAGAGAGCATATGACCGCTGCCCTGGTCATGACATTAAGATTGTTCTAGGAGATTTAATTGCTAAAATTGGAAGGGAAAATATATTTGGTCCCACGGTCGGCAAGTTCAGCATTCTTGAGTTAACATCCGACAACGGAATGAGGCTGATCGATTTTGCAGCGGAAAAAAACATGGTATTGAGCAGCACCAGGTTCCAACATCGATCGATTCGATTTGTAGCATCCAAGGTACGCACTCGTCTTAATAATGTCGAGAAGCTGCAAACACAACAGACAGCACAAGCCTACTCCGCTCAACTGACCCGCATGTTGGAAGACCGCACTCCTTGTCCCGATAATGTAGAAGCGCAGTGACAAAGAATAGCCCACTTCCTTCAGACTGCCAGAAAATCTATACTTGGGTACCAAAAACTTCCACCTGTTAGTACGACCAGGAGTGTCGTAAGGCTACAGAAGAGAAGAACGCGGCATACAGAGCAACACTGCATTCAGTAGCAACACGAAGAGCAAAAGAAACTTATCGGGAGAAGAGGAGAGAGGAGAAGCGTTTTTTCAGGAGAAAAAAAATGAGCAAGAAAAACATAAACGTGAGAAACTCGAGATGTTCAGGAGTCAGAATGAAGTCCGAAAATTTTACCAGAGTGTAAAACACCGGACTGAAGGATATGGTGCTGGCACATTCTCCTGCAAAGATGAAGAAGGGAATCTGGTAACTGACACAGATAGCGTACTGAGGATTTAGAAGGAGCACTTTATGAAGCTCTTGGTACCGAATATGGGTGGCGATAAAGATACCCCAGAACCTATCGTAAATGATCACGATGAGTCTCTACCACCTAGCCAAAGCCAGGCTATGACAGATGTTAATCGGCTGAAAAACAATAAGGCAGCAGAAGCTGATGGAGGCTGATAGACTTCCCGCCAAACAATTCAAGACCGGAGGCGAAATGCTGATAAGGATAATGCTTCAGATAATTTGCGAAATTTGCCAGGAAGAAAGCATACCCAACGTTTGGAACCTCAGCCTACTATGTCCCGTACGCAAGAAAGGAGACAAGACGGTTTGTGCAAATTACAGAGGCATTAGTCTCCTACCCATCGCATACAAAGTGCTGTCGAGCATACTGTGTGAACATTAAAATTCCATGGTCAGTGTAATAATCGGGTCATGCCAATGCGGTTTTAGACCTGGTAAGTCAACAATTGAAACTGCGCCAAATACTGGAGAAGAAACACGAAGGACAGATCGACACATACCACCTGTTTGTCGACTATAAGGCCGCGTTCAACAGCCAAATTAGAGCAAAGGTGTTTGAGGCCATGTCTGAGTTTGGCATCCCCGCAAAACAAAGTCGACTATGCAGGACGACATTGGCTGACACAAGATCAGCAGTTAAAATAGGAAACAACCTTTCCGAGCCTTTCAACACAAAACGAGGTTTCAGACAAGGTGACAGCCTGTCGCGTGACCTATTTAACATTTTACTGGAAAAGGTCATACGAGATGCGAATCTATATACGGCCAGAGATAAAAACTGCACGATATACAATAAAGATGTAATGTTACGTGCATACGCAGATGACATATACATAATAGGTAAATCAACGCGAGCGGTAACAGCCACCTATGCAAAAATTTAAAAAGAGTCGCCAAAGTGGGTCTGGCAGTAGTCAACGGCGATAAGACGAAGTTTATGCTATCAACACGCCAGTCGTCGAGTAGACTCGGACCAACTGCGGATGTTGATAATTATAAATTTGAGATAGTAAATGACTTTATCTACCTCGGCACCGCCATAAATAAAACCAACAATATAAGCCTTGAAATAAAGAGAAGAATAATATTGGCCAACAGATGCTACTTTGGTCTATATAAACAGTTTAAAAGCAAAACCACCTCTCGTCAAATAAAACTTACACTTTACCGGACACTGATACTACCCGTTCTTATGTATGGATCTGAAGCATGGGTACTTGCGAAAGCAGATTAAGCAGAACTTAGTGTGTTTGAGAGAAAAATTTTTCGAAAGATTTAATGACCAATATTCATTGACGGTGAATACCGACATCGTATGAACCACGAGTTATACCAGCCGACCGACATCGTATCGAACTACAACGATTGCGTTACCATAGCCATGTCAGCAGGATGGATAAAGATGCCCCCGCCAGAATGGTATTTGAATAACTGAATGATCAAAGCAAAACCTTTATTAAACACACTCTACTATGAAAACAGGTGCAGATCATGGTCCTTAAATGTCTGCGGACGTCATTAGCAATAAAAATATTTAGTTTTCGTTTAATGATTGTTTTTATAGTAGATAGTGTATATAACCGGTAGGTAACTAACCCAACGTCTGTACCCATAACTTTACTGTTGTTAAAGGTGAGCATCATATTGCATTTTTAGGCACTCAGGTCTTGCTTCTAGGCTCACTCACCTCCTTCCCTTAACCAATTTGTCGACGGTTAACTTCTGAGATTTGAACTCTCAGCAATCTGTGGACAATATCATTGGATATATTTCCGGTAAGATATCATATATTTTATATAAGTCATCACTTTTATATTAAATAATTTTTTATACTTGACGGGATGTTTTTTCAGTAATTCCAACAATTTCATAATTCGGAGACCCCCGAAATTTCTATCCTTGGATACCAGAGTTGTTTTCTAAACACTTTCCAACTTTCGTGGTTTAAAATTTTTCTTGCCACTAAAAAGCCTAAAAAATGCATGCGGCCCAGCTCTGAACACCCGCCGATTATAGGGTAATATTTTCATAATATGTGTAGTACACAAAACGTGCGCGCATTAATGGTTAATTGAATATTGTTTGAATACAAAAACACCACGAAACAAAATGTTCAACAAAAGACCCTATCATAGATCACTGATCGATAGCAATAATAATAAAAAAACTGAATAATAACAACAACAAAAGGTCATAAATCCATTTCTTGTTACCAGCAATAAAAAAAATGTGTAGAAAGAAAAAAAAAACATCAAAGTCAAAAAAATGTGCCAAGTCATAACTGGCAAAGGACAGATTCATATTCATTACTTTCAGCTTAAGAAACAGGAGAATAAATAGATGTAGGGGTCTAAATCGGAGATAGGTTGGTGTTGTATGGCTTTTCCTATGAATACTCATGGCAGACAGACAGGCATTTATGAAAGTTTTTTGTTTTTTGTTATTCACTCTCTTAAGTGCAAAAACATTTCAAGCCATCCATCCATCCATTCACACACAGATAAAAGAAAGAACAAAAAGATCTCTTAAAAGTGTTAAGAAATCAATTAAAAACAACATGTCTTTTATTCACTCCTTTTAATGCCGCTTATAAAATCGAAATTATGAAAGCCAGCCGCTCATAGTAGAGCAAGGAACGTGCACACATTGTCGCTTATGTTTGTGATGATTAAGATGATGATGATAACACTACATTAACGACAATGACTGTAGTTTGTTGTTGGTTATTTCTGAAAATTTTGTCTATCCCATTTAGATATTTCTAAGATGATTCCTTAAAACTTCAACCCTGAAAATAATATTATAACGACTAGGCTATAGGTATATCGTTTACGTCCATGCCCTAACAGGAGACAAATATGAACCGATCAATTAGGTATTTTACGACAAATTTGTGCCTAGAAGCGCTGCACGATGGGGCCAATAGCAGGTTTTTTGAGGCAAAAAGTCAATTTTTGAAGTGAACAATTTGAAAAAAATAATAACGGATTTCGATAGCCAACACTCTGAATCACTAAAAATAAATCAATCTGGTAACATCACATAGCGACATACTGATCTGGCAATGGTGACATATTTTCTTATGCATCATTTTCCGACATTCATTATAAATAAGTAGTGAAAGCATTTTAGGCGCCAAAAAGAACATTTCAACATTTTTATATTTTCTAAACATGGAAAGCTCTTCAATGGGTATGTAAAATAAGATAGTGTTAACAAATAATAAAAATGTTATGTGTGGTAAATGTATTTTTGAGTTAAGATGTTATGTCTTTTTTGGAGTATTTTGCTTTGTTATCTATGTGTTCTCTGGAGTATAACTTTTGAGATCTAGGTAGATCTAGGATATTATATATATGTGGTGAAAGGTATTGATGTGTACTATCATTTTGCGAAAAAATTAGCCGCGCCCAGCTGCGCCTTTTCATAAAAATCTGATTTCAGATGTCGTAATACTTAAAAATATGGACATTTTTATGTTTTGGTTGGAGAATAATCGGAAACCCATTAATGTTATCAATTGGATTTCGGAAAAATTTAATAGAAGTATATAATAATAATATATAATTTCCAAGATATCGCAGACAAACTTTGGCTTTTGACGGAATATTAGCCGATTTTTACTAAATTTGGAACCTTGTTTTATTAACTTATAACAAACCACAAACCATGAAATTTGAACATACGTATATATGGGGGGCTATTTCTATATCTGAACCGATTTCAATATAACTTGAAAAACTTATTTGTAGTCCGAATTCCGTAAAATTTTCCAAATTTTATTGTAATTTGATGGAATTTGCATGCTTGGTCAATCATTTGCCTGAAATCGGGCGAACATATATATGGGAGCTACATGTATCCAATTCTGAACCGATTTCAATATGATTTGCCAAAAATGTTTCTAGACCAAAATCCGTCACACATATCAAATTTCATCAGGATTGGACATACATAGGGGGATTGGTGACCAAATACCTAAAATCGGGCGAAAATATATATGGGAGCAATATCAAAATCAAAACCGATTTCGATATAACTTGGCAAACTTATTTGTAGTCCTAATTCCGTGGTATTTCCCAAATCGCATAAAAATTGGGCAGAATTTGCGTGTTTGGTCCATCAATTGCTTGAAATCGGACGAACATATATATGGGTGCTATATGTATATCGGCCTTTTTGTAGAAAATTTACTTCTGTTGAAACTGAGGTATGGGGTATTGTATCTCGCGAATTGTTGTAATATACCATAACTTTGGAACGCATTTAGGTAAAATAAACTGTTTTAGCACGATTCACCGATGGATTTATTTAAATTATAATTTGAGCGGAAGCTGTGGTCATATTAATGTAAAAAAATAGAAAAAAATCGTTGAAGGAAACGAGTTTTTTAAGTCAGTTTTCAATTAGTGGCTGTACAATACAATGTAGAGTATAATGTTCAAAGAAGAAGTTAAAGAATACACTTCAGAGATGAAGTTTCTAATGTATGATTTTTTAATATAACCACCGCATCAATCTCAAACGGATGCTGACATTTTGAAGACTGAAAAAATGGGGTTTTTGATTTTTTGCTCTAATCGGAACGCGCAACTGTACTCGTTTAAAAACTGATTATGAGATTGTAGTACTCGCGATTACGCATTTTTTGATGTATAACTAGGGCGTGTAGCCTTCAAAGGTTCACAACAATCTCAGCTTAAAGTCGAAATTTTTGTGCGTATTTTTTTTTTAAAAACCAGTTTTTTGGATTCAAAACTTACAAATGCCTTTCGATTTCAGTGGAAACCCGCGTGAATTTAGTTTTTTTACGTTCTGAATCTAACAAGCCTTTGCGCGTCTAAATCCATCCACTAGATCGGCGGATATGATACCCCTCAAATTTCGAAAATCTGCAAAAAATATTTTTGAAAATATCGCGTATTTAGACGCGTTTTAGATGTGTTATTCCTACTTAGATAAAAAGAGCGAAACGCATATTTAAAATGTGCGAAAACAGATATTGAAAAACGTTCGCGAATCCGGAGATATAATAGATTTTTTTCTAAAAACTGAGTGCGATGCTACATCCACGGTTTTTGATGGATCGCATTGAAATGACATAGGATGATGTATTTTTTAATGGTGATCATTGAAATCTGATGCGCATAAAATGTAAATGAACTTCGCGGAAATTATGACCATTTTACAGTATTTTGCACCCTAATATGCAGCAGATGCTACATCGTGGCCGCCAAATAAAATTTGACAAACTGTACATCAAAAAAGAGGGATTGATTCGCTGTGTTGGAAAATCGGATGCGCATCATGTCATTTTCATAATTACGCGGTTTATATGCGTCGCACATGTTGTAATATTCAATATAACATTATTTTAACGTTATGCCACAATTGGAATCCATTGTGATTTAATATAGGGTTCTAAAAATATTCGCCAATAGGAAAACTATAAGTGAAAAAGTTGTTGCAACGGAATATCGTCATTATTGCGTGAAATTTGGACGAAAATGAAGAAGAACTCAATCATTTTTTCTTCAACATTTCCTATAAAACCATAAAAAAATAAAATTAGAATAACATAATTTTTATTTTTTTCGTCACATTTTCATTGTATTTTTGCAAATAACACGAATACTATAGCTCCAAAATTCACGACTTAGGTTTCATTGTATTCCTCACAATGTCTGGATGCTGCTATAGTTTTTTTTTATATATATTTTTTGTAAGTATAAGCGCTATTGTTTCAAAAATATGTTTGTAAATACGTTAAATTATTTAATAAATTTATTTTTTCGCGAATCCATTGAAACTTTTTGAATTTTTTTTGCATATTCTCAAAGTGTGCGAATTCAGTTAACGACAATTGGATATAACAGCTTACTATATTAAGCCGCGATTTTTTTAGAATTTTTTCTAATTAGCATAATTAAAACAGTCATATCTTTTGCGCGCAACAATCGAAGTTGGTAACGAAAACAGATTTGGAATGACGATTTTTTTTCTTAATCTATGTACCAAAAATCATAGATGTAGTATCAAAATTTTTTTTTGATTTTTTTGAAATGGAAAAGACGATTTTAGACATTTTTGCTGATATATGAACCGATATGAATCAAATTTGTCATATTAGTTTCTAAGCCCATTATAAACATCTGTACAAAATTTGGAAGGTCTAGCTTGCGCCAGTGATTTGTTGCCTCGAAAACCTGTCATTGGCCCCATCGTGCGCTGTTAAGGCAAATGTTTTCGATGAGGAATATGTTTCGGATGGTTTGGTCGTCCTCGTCGACCACTATTACGACGGTACACTTTTTATACCCTCAGCATTTATGCTATACACTTTCATGCGGGCAAAATGTGCCTCATCGAAATAATGGTTGTAGACCCCAAGTATGTTTAGACGTGTTTCATACAATTTGGAGTTGATTAGCCATGTCCGTCCGTCTGGCTGGCTGGAGCGCACGATAACTCTCGAACGGATCAACTGATTCGGTCCAAAATTTGGCATTCGTAATATTTTGTCCAAGTTCGAAGATGGGTTATATCGGTCCACTCCTTCCGGTACCTCCCCCACAAAAGTTCGAAAATGTTCGGAAAATTTGTGCGCACGATAACTCTTGAAGGGAGTAACCGATTTCGTCCATACTTTGCACATCGCGAAATTTCTACCACACTTAGATGAGGTTCCAATATGGACTCAATCGGTCCACTGCTTTGGGTACCTCCCACACAAAATTTCGGAAAAGCTCAGTTTAGGACCTGCTCTCGAATCGCTTTGTTTTTGTTGTAGCAACTTGTATTCACTGCCCCATACGACGGTACAAGTATCAACAGGCGCGAGTCCATACTTCCTCAGAAAATAGCCTGAATGATGCAAAAAAAATCTCTATGACACCGTGTGTAGTGGTTGGAACGCAATATTACTCTCGAACGGAACTACCGATTCGGTCCAAAATGTGGCCTTCGTAATATTTTATGCAAACTTAGTTTATGTTGGAAGATTAGCCATATCAATCCACTCCTTGAGGTACCTCCCCCAAAAAAGTTCAAAAATGTTCGGAAAATTTGTGCTCACAATAACTCTTGATGGGAATGGCCGATTTGGTCCATGCTTTACACATCCTAATATATCTACCAGATATAGATCAGGTTCGAATATGGACTGTATTTGTCCACTCCTTCTGGTACCTCACACACAAAATTTTGGATAAATTCACTTTAAGACCTGCTCTTGGATCACTTTGATTTTTGTTGAAGCAACTTGCGTTCGCTGCCTCAATTACGACAGTAAAAGTTTTTTCTGGGGCAAGTTCATACTTCTTGAGAAAACACTCCGAAAGGTGTAAAAAACCCCTATGGCACCATATGTAGTGGCTTGAACCGAATACTAGACGAATATTAGATGAAATTCGAAGGTGTTGCTTATAGGTCCACTCCTTCCGGTACCTCCCCCACAATAGTTCGAAAATATTCGTTATATCTCACAAACGGAGCAACCGATTTAGTCCAAATTAGTTCATGTTCAAATTTGGTCTTAATCGGTCCAATCCTTGGGGAACCAACCACACAAATGTTCAACATTTTTGTTTGGTAAGGGTCCGTTCGAGAATCCTTTATTTGTTCCATAAGCCGAACTAAGAAAAGATCTCCAATTATCTCTGTCTGTTGCTTCACTTTTTGGAATGCCCGCCATTCCATCTCTTTTTCCACTCGTTCATTTCTTCGAAGCCTTGGCCTGCCAGTTCTGCGTGTACCGCCACGCCTTTTTAGCGGGTTCATCATCGCTCATTTTTATGATATGGCCTAGCCAACGCAATCGTTGCAGCTCGATACGTTTAACTATATTGATGTCGTTGTATTGCAGATATAGCTCGTGGTTCATCCGACGCCGATATTCACCGTCAACGCAGATTGGCCCGTAGATCTTTCGAAGAATTTTCTCTCAAACACACCAAACACTGCCTTATCTGCTTGCGCATGTACTTAGGCTTCGGAACCATACCATAGCACAGGTAGTATCAGTGTTTTGTAAAGCGTTGTATTTATTTGACGAGATGTGGCCTTGTTTTTGAACTGCTTACTTAAGCCAAAGTAGCATCTGTTGGCCAACACAATTCTTCTCTTTATTTCACAACTGATGTTGTTTGCTGCGTTGATGGCGGTGCCGAGGTAGACGAAGTATATCACTACCTCAAAATTATATGAACCAACTTCCACAGTTGGTCCTAGCTCTGTGGACGCATTGCGCGTCGACACCATCAACTTTGTCTTTTCGCCGTTTACTGCCCACTTTTGCTGATTCTCCTTCGACGTTCTTAAAGGTATCATTTACTTCCTTTACTGATCGTCCCATATTGTCAATGTCATCAGCATAAGCAAGTAACATGTGACTGTTGCTGTATATTGTGCCATTTCTTTTGACATTTGCATCTCGAAAAACCTTTCCAGCAGAATGTTGAACAGGTCACACGAAAGGCTGTCTCCTTGTCTGAAACCTCTGTTTGTACTGAATTGTTTGGAGAGGTTCTTTCCTATTTACACTGAGGACCTAGTGTCAGTTAAAGTCATCTTACAAAGCCGAATGAGCTTTGCGGAGATAAAAAATTCAGACATGGCTTGGAATACCTTTGGGCGTAGGGGGCTGTCGAAGACTGCCTTATAATCGACAAACAGGTGGTAGGTGTCGATCTGCATCTCTTGGTCCTTCTACAGGATTTGCCGCAGGGTAAATATCTGGTCAATGGTAGACTAGCCAGGTCCAATGCATAATTTGTATGGTCCATTTATTTCGTTGGCTATAGGCTTTAGTTGTTCGCACAATATCCCTGACATTATCTTGACACAATGTTACAATAGGGAGAAGACTTATGCCCCTGTAGTTATAGTATACAGTCTTATCTAATTTCTTGTGGATGGGACGGGACACTAACTAGCTGATGCATACATCAGCATGTCGCCTACGGTCTTGAACAGCTCGGCTGGTAGGCCATCGGCTCATGTTGCCTTATTATTCTTTAGCCGGTTTATTGCTGACTTTACTTCAACTTGGCTGGGCGGTATACATTCAATACCATATATTGGGAATGGACCAGTGGTATATTCGGCGTCTTCGCTAGTATTGAATACCAAAAGTTTTGAAAAATGTTCTTTCCATATCCTGAGCACATATCTGTCTCAGTTACCAAATTACCTTGTTGGTCTCTACAGGAGGGTGTGCCTGTACAAAAGTCATCAGTATGGTGTTTTACTCCTTGGTAGATCTTTCGGACTTCATTCTGGTTCCTGTACATCTCGAATTTTTCACACTCTCGCTTTCCCATTTATTTATTTTTCCTGCGGAAAGGACGTTTATCCTCTCTCCTTTTCTTTCGATACCTCTTGCGTGCGCTACGCGTTGCTACTGATTGTAGAGTAGCCCTATATGCCGCATTTTTTCTTCGGTGCATGGTCATACTATGGATTCCTCGGTGGAGGTCTCTGGTATCCAAGTATGGATTTTGCGGCTTTTTGCATGGAATGGGCAATCCTTCACCATTGTGCTGATATGTTATGGGGACGAGGAGTGCATTGATTAATGAATTGGACCAGTTGAGTGAAACATGCTGTGGCTACCTGTTGTGATTACAGCTTACCTATGTCTACCTTTCGTGTACGTTTAACCGGGTACGTATCTTTGCTTCAAGAAAGTAATGGTCCTAGTCTATGTTTGCTCCTCGGAAAGAACGTACATCCAACACGCCCGATGAATGTATGCCATCTATCACAACGTGATGGATTCGATTTCTTGTTTTCTGATTCGGAGACAGCCAGGTGCCCTTGAGAATGTCGAGATGCTTAAATCTGGTGCTGCTAACTGCCATGTTTTTTGCCGCTGCAATGTCTATCAGCCTCATAGCGTTGTTAGATGTTTCACTATGGAGACTGAATTTTCCAACTGTTGGGCCACAGAAATTCTCCTTTCCAATTTTGGCTTTAAAATCGCCTAGAATAATTTTAATGTCATGGGCAGGACAACGGTCATATGTTTCTTCTAAGCGCTCATAAAATATATCTTTGGTCAGTTCGTCATGTTGAAGAATTTAGCTTTTATTCGAATTGTAGCAAGTCTTTCATTCACTGGTGTGAAGCTGGAGACCAGGTGTTTTAACCTCCGACCAACTATAAATCGGCAACCAAACTCATGTTTTATGTCATGGCAGCTATAATACAGTGCGTCACCTTTAGGTGTTGTTGTGACGCCTTTCCCATTCCATCGTATTTCCTGTATGGCAGTAATATCGGCCTTGTATTTTCAAGTACATCTGTCAATGCGTAAACTGCACCTTCTCTATAAAGAGTGGGAACATTTCAGGTGCTGATTCGCAGATCATGGTCCTTAAAACGTTTCGTCAACTTTAGAGGGGGTTGTTTTTCTTTTCTTTCGTTTTTTCATAGTATGCTGTTTTTTCTTGGGGATGGTTACTAACCCAACGCCCAAACCCAAGTTTTTAACGTTCTTATGGGTGAACGCGCGGCACATTTTAGCTCACTACCTTTAACGGGTGTTAAAGGCAGCTACTCCAAGTGACACCACGGGGAGGTCAGTGTCCACCTGAGACGAAAGAGGGACCAAGATAAATCCCGGACTTTGCCATGTTAAAGCCGGTCAGGACCGTTCCTTGGTATCTTTCATCGTCTACATCTAATATATACAGTTATTTGTTTGTAGTGTAATCATAAAGACGCAATTATAGCTCAATAGTCACGAAATTTTGCACGAGTTTAGGTAAAAGAAGATGAAAAATTTAAACATTTAAATGTTGGTCCATATTTTAATTCCTGGAGGGCATATGCCGGCAAAGTAACCTACATATGAAAAAAGAAATACTGACCTTTCCCCTGATGCAAGTTGCAATAATGTGTAAAGTTTTTCATGACTGAAATACTCAGGAAATATCACCAACTATGGGGTATTTTGACACCGTTGAAAATTTGATGAGGCCTGGGAATCAAACCCGGGCATTCTGCGTGCAAGACGGGTGTGCATAGCTAATTCCCAGGGGTAGTTATGTAGGGTTTCACATGTTCGGCTCCGTCCGACTATAGTCTTTGCTTACATGATTTTTTTTTAAATGCCTACAAATTCTAAAATTTGGTGTGAGGGTCGCTGATGGCTGAAATGGTATTGGAAATACCTACTATAAGGCTACACAATGTATTGAATGGTACCAAAATTGGTCTTGGGTTTGATTTGTTTGTTTGTTTACAAGAATGTTTTACCTTCTGAGGTAAATTAAAATGCCTGATTCTGTTTTTTTTTTTTTTTGAAAATCGAACTAATGTTGTACGAACAGTAATTAAATAAAATTTAATATTGATTAAAATTGGTATTAGTACAACAAAATTGTCAATTTGTTCAATTTATTATACCCTACACCACTATGTGGGGAGGGTATTATAAGTTGGTTTTGGCCAAAAAGTTTGTAATGCATCGAAATAATGGTCGTAGACCCATACTTATATATACCAAAATGAATGTCTCGACGAGCTGAGTCGATCTGGCTATGTGTGTCCGTCCGTCAGTCCGTCCGTCCGTCCGTCTGTCCGTCTGTCCATCTAAACCTTGTAATCACGCTACAGGTCGCAATTTTTATCGGATCGTCACGAAATTTTGGATGTTGATGGGGGTCCCGGAGGGGAAGAAGCCTATTGATTTTGGTGATGGTCGGATAATATTTAAGGGTCGTAAAGGGCAAAAAACTTATTTGAAGAAAAAGACAACGTTTTTTTCCTAAGAGAATATCTCAGCTTCAATATGAAGTACACCAGAAGCAGAACCTGGCCATGAAAGTAGAAAATATCGCCTTTCTAATGATGTAAAGTAGGTTCTCGTAGGTGATCAAACAACGAATATATCGCAATAGCCGCTAATAGAACCCAACTTTTTATTTTTGCGATTTTAATAATAATGACGAATATCACAGCTTCGGTTGGGGATCTTCCAAAAACAAAGTCTGACTATAAAAGTAGAAAATCCCATCTTTACAGTGATGCAAAGTAGGTTGGCGTAGGTGGCCACATAACGGAGATATCACAATAGTCGGCAATACATCCAATTTTTTCATTTTTTTGTAATCACGCTACAGGTCGCAATCTTGATCGGATCGTCACGAAATTTCGGGGGCTAATGGGGATCCTACAGAGAAAGAAGTATATTGATTTTGGTGATGGTCGGATAATATTCAGGGGTCGGAATGGGCAAAAAACTTATTTGGAGAAAAAGTCAACGTTTTATTTCAAAGCGAATATCTCCGCTCCTAAAAGGGGTATATCAAAAGCAAAACCTGCTAATCAAAGTAGAAAATATCACCTTTGCAACGATGTTACGTAGGTTGTGGTAGGTGGTCAAACAACGAAGATATCGCAAAAGCCGCTAATAGAACACAACTTTTCATTTTTGCGATTTTAATAATAATGACGAATATCACAGCTTTGGTTCGGGACCTTCCAAAAGCAAAGTCCGACAATGAAAGTAAAAGATCCCATCATTACAATGATGTAAAGCATGTTGACGTAGGTATCCAAATAACGGAGATATCGCAATAGTCGGTAATACATCCCATTTTTCCACTTTTTTGGAAATTACGCTACAGGTCGCAATTTTAATTGGATCGTCACGAAATTTTGGGTGTAATTGGGTTCCCACAGAGGAAAAACCTTTTGATTTTTGATAATGGTCGGATATTATTCAGGGGTCGGAATGTGACAAAAAAAATATTTGGAAAAAAGACCAACGTTTTTTTTTCAATGTTAATATGTATCTCCCTATTGTAGGAGGTATATCGAAAGCAAAACCTTGCAAGGAAATTATAAAATATCACCTTTACAACGATGTGAAGTAGGTTGCCATTTTTGTGGAATCACACTACGAAATTTTGATCGGATCTTCACAAAATTTTGGGGGTTGATGGGGGTCTAACAGAGAAAGAAGGTTGGCATACATCCCACTTTTCCATTTTTTTATTTGGGTTGTACTGTCGATGCACTTAAATGCGTTTCAAAAAATTGACCTGTGTTAATGAAGACATTCAGAGCAAAGGCGCTAAGCTATCCCAATTTTAATATTTTGCATTTTATTAGTCAAAAGCTTATGAACAGGGGTAGTGGTGTAGGGTATCACATAGTCGGCCCCGACCCGACTATAGCCTTGCCTCACTTGTTTTTTTATATCATTGCCGCATACGAAGTAGGGTGTACTTTGCTAGTATTGATATTATTATGACACGGTCTGGTCTATGTAACTTTTGTTTGGTCTGAATCCAGTTTGTTCATCTCCCGGAATATCAGCATTTTGCTTTGTAGCTCTTTGAAGTCACTAAAACTATAGCACCCCTTTTGTAAGTAATAGCGGAATTTTTTAATTTTGCAAACTTTTAAACAATCTACTCATGTCTAAAGTCTCCTAATACCGATTAACTTTTGTAAGCAATTTAATTTATTCAAATTGTTATTTTTAATCTATTTCTGACAATGTATCCAAGAGAGTGATCGCTGCCCAAAAAACAACAAACAAAAAATTCGAAATGAAATTCAAACCAAAGAAGAAAAAATAAAACGAATGAAACGCTGAGAAAACAACCGTAAAGAAAACACAACCCCATTGCGATTAACAGCAGGCCATACGGCTATCACACTCTATCACGCAACTCAAAGAACTTTGGGGAAGGAAATAAAATGAAATTCGGCCAGATTTTGAAATAATATATCCTGCTGTGCCAAATTTGCGTTATCCAGCCCCATTCAAATCAAGACGAGGCAATGCAATGAATACGCTACGTTGTTGATGATGATGACTGCGACGACGACGATAATGGTGACCTGGCGATTAACCAGGTCCTCTTGTACTTTCCGTCCGTCTGTCCCACTCGTGTGCAATATTCAAATCAAAAGAAACAGCATCGATTATGAGCGTCATGTACGAGATGCGGGTTCCTTTTGTTGCGTTTGTTGTTGTTGTTGTTGTGGGGGTTAAGATTTTGTCTCGGCGTGTGTGTTAATAAAATCAATTCGAAAATTATTATTTATATCCCCGGACCCTTAATTTAAAAGTATTATGTTGAGGTTTTAAGTGACGATTCCATGTTTTTCGGTTTGGTCCCACTTGCCTGTTGGTGGTTTTTTTTTGTGTTAGCCTATTCTTGTGACCTGGATGTTATTGCCCTGAGCGTTCTTTGTTGTAGCTGTTTTTTGCATCTCAATATTTTTGTGTGGCTGTGCGTGAGTGATTTTTCGATTTGTTACTAAATTCTGGGTGTTTGTTGTTGTTGTTCTTCATTCCAACTGTTTTAGGAATTTATTGCTTATGTTGTTTGATTGGATTCTTTCGTTCTTTGATTTGGTTTCTTCAATACTTTTCTTTTTAATTTGTTTAAATCTCAATGAGATTGTCGATTCCACTTTATCGTTGTTGTTGCTGTGTTTCGCTGATTTGTTATTATTTAGTGAGAATTTTCGTTGAACATCATTTTGCGGCCTTTTGATTTTTTGTGTTGTTTATGCAAAGCAGCTGGGGACACTCGGCTGGTAATTAAAGGAATAATCGAAATTTAAGTGTTGCCAATTAATTAGAATCATTTTGTTTGTACAGCCGCTGCTGTGCAATGAGAGAGAGAAGGTCATTCCGACACCATGCAGCGATTCTTCATGTGTGTGCTGTTTCTTTTGTTAGGTTGTTTCACATCAAATTGTGTGTTTAAATTTGAAATTTCTTATTTGCGAAATTGATCAAAGTCAACAGGCGGTTAGAGGTGGACAACCGATTACATATTAGGCGAATAAAACGTACATACATGCATATACATACATATGTAAGTGTGATTATATTCCGGGAATGTGATATAATGACGGGAATGTTATAATGAGGTTAAAACAAAGCTTAAGGGCAGCATTTAAAACACATTGCCGTCGGACCACCAAGATGGTTCTTCCGTTTTAAGGCTGTAGCTTGTCCAAAAAAGATAAAATGAACTATGTCAGTTTACAGAAGTGACCAGAAGTGAAAAAGGTGACGGATATACTATTCCTATTCAAAAACAAGTAAAAAGAACCAATCGGCTTTGACGGCAGCAAAACACTCTCAGCCCTTGGCCAACAAATGTTCGATGCCAAAGATGCAATACAAAAGCGTGACCCGCAAAAAGATACAAATCATTTTCAGAACCTAAACATGACAATTTTCCCAGTCGATTGGAATGGCATCTTTACCAATCCTTTGCAAATGGACTGACATAGTCCTTCTTGGAACTGGATATAATTTTCGTCATTCCCTTTGATGGTTAACTAACCACTTTAGTTGGTCACCGTAGAAATTGTTAGCATATTTTGGTAATTGCAACAAGAATCACGGACTTGCCCACTTAAAAATTATATCAGAATCAGAACGGATATATTTGAAAAAACAAAAAACGGAACAAAAAATCGAACAGCACATACACATCACGTAATCGAAAATTCTGAAGTTTTTGATGGAGGTTCCCGAAGACGTTGTCCGATATAGAAACAGTCCGAGGCATATCTTTAAACTGCACTTTGGTGAACAATTTATAAACTTTTGTTGAAGAGATACCCGCAGGATTGGACCGATATTGTCCATACCAAACCTCATCTATGCCTGCAAAAAATATTACGATGGAAGGTATTATAGACGACAAGTATTTCTTCTTAAAAAGACCAAAGTTTTTTTTTTTTTTTTTTTTTTTTTTTTTGTAAAAAACCAGAAAGTCCTCTGAAGGTCTTCTTTTAGAAGACAAGAAAGATCATTACGAAGATCAGAAGTATAACCAGAAGTATTTTGTAGTAGACGACGAGAAGTTTTTCTTATAGATGACCAGAAAGTACTCCTATTGAAGATCACTATGCTTTTTTATAGAAACGCAAAGTTCTTCTCACAAAGTCTTCGGATATAAGACCAGAAGGTCTCCATTTGGCAGGTCAGAAGTAAGTCCGTGTAGAAGACCAAAAAGTCTACATGACCAGAAGACCTATAGAAATCCAAAAGGTCTTGACATAAAAGACCAAAAGGTATTTGTATAAAAAATCAGATGGTCTTCTTATCGACGACTCGAAGTCTTTCTAAAAGAAAAATCGTAAATCTTCTTAAAGAAGATCAGAGAGTCTACTGATAAAAGACCAGATGGTCGTCTCATATTAACCAAAATGTCTTCTTATAGAATGTCTTCATATAGAAGACGAGAAAGCCTTCACATAGAAGACCATCTGGTCTTCGTATAGAAGACCAGAAGGTCTTCGTATAAAAGACCAGAAGGTCTTCGTATAGAAAACCAGATGGTCTTCGTATAGAAGACTAGAAGATTTTCGTATAGAGGACCAGAAGGTCTTCGTATAGAAGACCAGAAGGTCTTCGTATAGAAGACCAGAAGGTCTTCGTATAGAAGACCAGAAGTCCTTCGTATAGAAGAACAGAAGGTCTCCGTATAGAAGACCAGAAGTTCTTCGTATAAAAGACCAGAAGGTCTTCCTATAGAAAACCAGAAGGTCTTCCTATAGAAAACCAGAAGGTCTTCGTATAGAAAACCAGAAGGTCTTCGTATAGAAGATCAGAAGTTCTTCGTATAGAAGACCAGAAGGTCTTCGTAAAGAAGGCCAGTAGGTCTTCGTATAGAAGGCCAGTAGGGCTTCGTATAGAAGGCCAGTAGGTCTTCGTATAGAAGGCCAGTAGGTCTTCGTATAGAAGGCCAGTAGGTCTTCGTATAGAAGGCCAGTAGGTCTTCGTATAGAAAACCAGAAGGTCTTCGTATAGAAAACCAGAAGGTCTTTGTATAGAAAACCAGAAGGTCTTCGTATAGAAGACCAGAAGGTCTTTGTATAGAAGACAGAAGGTCTTCGGGTAGAAGACCAGAAGGTCTTCGTATAGAAGACCAGAAGGTCTTCGTATTGAAGACCAGAAGGTCTTCGTATTGAAGACCAGAAGGTCTTCGTATTGAAGACCAGAAGGTCTTCGTATTGAAGACCAGAAGGTCTTCGTATAGAAGACCAGAAGGTCTTCGTATAGAAGACCAGCAGGCCTTCGTATAGAAGACCAGAAGATCTTCGCATAGAAGACCAGAGAGTCTACGCATAGTAGACCAGAAGGTCTTCGCATAGTAGACAAGAAGGTTTCGTACAGAAGACCAGAAGGTCTTCGTTTAGAAGACCAGAAGGTCTTCGTTTAGAAGACCAGAAGGTCTTCGTATAAAAACCAGAAGGTCTTCGTATTGAAGACCAGAAGGTCTTCGTATAGAAGACCAGAAGGTCTTCGTATTGAAGACCAGAAGTTCTTCGTATAGAAGACCAGAAGGTCTTCGTATAGAAGACCAGAAGGTCTTCGTATAGAAGACCAGAAGTTCTTCGTATAGAAGACCAGAAGGTCTTCGTATAGAAGACCAGAAGGTCTTCGTATAGAAGACCAGAAGGTCTTCGTATAGAAGACCAGAAGGTCTTCGTATAGAAGACCAGAAGGTCTTCGTATAGAAGACCAAAAGGTCTTCGTATAGAAGACCAGAAGCGTGTTAACTTCGAAGACAAAAAAACCTCGTTACCAGATTGTCTTCCTATAGAAGAGGAGAAGGTTTTCGTATAGAAGACCAGAAGGTAGCAATCCATAAGGTCTTCGTACAGAATACCAGAGCGCCTTCATACAGAACACCAGAAGGTTTTCGTATTGAAGAGCAGAAGGTCTTCGCATAGAAGACCAAAAGTTCAACCAAAAACTTATTTGTGTATAGGACCAGAATATCGAAATGTCTTCTCATGAAAGAAGGCTAAAAGATCCACAATCTTTTCTTACAGAAGGCCCGAAGTATAATTATAAAAATAGAAAAGCTTCCTTATAGAAGGGGAACTTCAATAATTTTCCCCTAACATCTTCGAAGGGACAAGGAAGACTTACCTCATATCAATAAGTGTGCCCGAATTATATTAGCTCAATGATATGAGGCCTACTTCTAATCGTGTAGTCGAAACGGCGTGCCCCTAGGAAAAAGTATTAAATCCCTGGTAGAAGGCTGTCCACTTAAAGAAATCTTACAATTTCGAAGTAAAATTTGTTCATATAGCCGGCTTTTGAACCTGTTCCGAGGAAAAAGTCCGGCGTCGAATAAAAAAACTTACGAATTAAACGAATGTTTCGGCCGTGAAGCTGAGTTTTGCAACTGTTGGTAGAGGATATCCTGAAAAAAGATGCAATCACGTATCATGTACACTGCTGTCCTTGCCAAGTATTTCTCTCATGTAGCCACCCAAACGCTGTAGTTTTATGACGGCAACTCTTCACTTCTGAGAGCACAAATATTTAACGAAGCTACTGGTACTAAGCGACTTTTATGTTCGTTCGCTCTTCTGCTTACCTCTACAATCGATCTACTTCAGAATATCATTTCCTTTAATAAACTATGGCTCTACAATAATATCCAAAATACTGATCTAATTTGCATCCCCCTTTTTAATTAAAATAAAAAATCAAGAAGCGTTCGATATTAACAACAAAATCTACGATGTACGAAAATGACAATGACATAATCTAAAATCTCTATTTAAAATTGATGGCAATAATTTAAAATCAAACAAATTCCCTGCGATAAGCTGAAAAAATCAAATTTATCAAAATTAAATATTTGAATTTGAAAACAACCGAAAAAGAAGACTGAAAGCTAATTAGAAAATAGAAATTTAGATTTAATTCAATTTCTTTGAAACAAAAGCTGATCCAATCAGTTATCGAACTGAGGAATGACAATCTCCCAAAAAATTAAATCTTTAAATTAAACCTGAATTTTGAGTGTCGTGTTTGGTTTGTTTCTTGATTTTTCTCAGACCCAAAACAAAAAACGATATACTAACTGACAATTTCTTTGTTTACCTGACATCGAAGATGACTAACAAATTCGAAAATACACTTAAACAACAACAAAAAACCCTAGACAATGATGACATGTCACTAAAATATGTTTTCAACACCTCGGATGAGACATGAATTTAAAAATTAAAACGTTCGCACGCATCACGACACTAAATGTCGTGTCGGGACCCGGTGCAACAGGAACCAGCACAAGCAACCAACCACCCTGATAGGCAATTTAAATCAAAACTTAATTACCATTAAAACTGCATAAAACCCATTATAATTCAGTATAGAAACAAACGTAGAACCTCCGTACACACAAACACTCACTGACACAAGGAAATGCCTGTGTTTGGTGGCAATGGATAGCCAAACAAATGACACCAAAAAAGGAAAACCAACACAAAATTAAGTGGGAAAAATATCATAAATTAGTTTTATTTCTTTCAAAATAAAAGGAAAAAAGACAACAACAACAAAATCACGTTGAAAACGGTTACCCAGAAATTTTGTTGGGCAGAAAAAAGTTGATTTGAGATTTGTTTGTTTTGACTTCGATCAATGCATACTTAAATAGTCTGAAGGCATAATTTTATTATTTGAAACGCATAGCTCTGATTGAAATTGAAACAAATAATTTCACAGTTTTAAATGTTTCCTGCGTTTTTGTTATAGAAATTACAGTGCAACAGAATGGAAGTTGTCATTTAAATATCCGATATATAAAAATAATAACAAAAACATAAAAAATGAAACCATACTTCTGTATTTTGAGAAAGTTATAGGAAATCATTGTCTATGACAGTTCTATGGGACAAAAAAGACCCGAACTTGTAGAATCATGAGAATGAGTTATGACAGGAAGAAATCGAGACTTCTGGATTGGTCACAGTACGCCACCAGACCCAGTTTGACATTCAGGGCAATCATGAATTAAAATTCCGTGCGGAATGTGTTCCCTTTCCCGAATTTCACAATTATTTATTTCCATATTTATGCCCAAAAAGAGACTATTTTTTCGATTCTGCGTTAATATTTCTTAAATAAGTTGTTTTAGTAGTTTTCAACTTTGTTTTTCAAAATAGTCAGGCTTAATCCCATAGTCGTTGTTTTAATATTTTATTAAAACAACTTTAATTTATTAGTGGGAAAAAATTGGCGATGTTTACCAAGGGGTAAGGCAGGGAATACTATAGTTTCAGATCTCGCCACAGATCTTCATCAGTTCCCTTATTTCTTGTTTTTCAACAAGAAACTTTTTATACCCAAGTGTCAATTGCTAGCTCAAATAGATACGTGCGCAAAGAAACACTCTGATCGAGAATTTCTTTGGCACTACCTAAACTCTAGCAACTTCACTTGCAAACAAATCCAAATTTTTCCCACTGCTATGCGTTCATCGATTCTCGACGAAAAAGCACATAACTAGTTTGTTGGTATTGCATACTACAGCAAAAAACAACATTTTGACGGTGCCCGGTCTCACAATTAGGAGGGTTGGCGTTTTTTGTTTGGGATGACGACTTCTATTTTGTTTTTCAAAATAGTCAGGCTTAATCCCATAGTCGTTGTTTTAATATTTTATTAAAACAACTTTAATTTATTAGTGGGAAAAAATTGGCGATGTTTACCAAGGGGTAAGGCAGGGAATACTATAGTTTCAGATATCGCCATAGATCTTCATCAGTTCCCTTATTTCTTGTTTTTCAACAAGAAACTTTTTATTCCCACTAATAAATTAAAGTTGTTTTAATAAAATATTAAAACAACGACTATGGGATTAAGCCTGACTATTTTGAAAAAACAAAATAGAAGTCGTCATCCCAAACAAAAAACGCCAACCCTCCTAATTGTGAGACCGGGCACCGTCAAAATGTTGTTTTTTGCTGTAGTATGCAATACCAACAAACTAGTTATGTGCTTTTTCGTCGAGAATCGATGAACGCATAGCAGTGGGAAAAATTTGGATTTGTTTGCAAGTGAAGTTGCTAGAGTTTAGGTAGTGCCAAAGAAATTCTCGATCAGAGTGTTTCTTTGCGCACGTATCTATTTGAGCTAGCAATTGACACTTGGGTATAAAAAGTTTCTTGTTGAAAAACAAGAAATAAGGGAACTGATGAAGATCTGTGGCGAGATCTGAAACTATAGTATTCCCTGCCTTACCCCTTGGTAAACATCGCCAATTTTTTCCCACTAATAAATTAAAGTTGTTTTAATAAAATATTAAAACAACGACTATGGGATTAAGCCTGACTATTTTGAAAAACAAAATAGAAGTCGTCATCCCAAACAAAAAACGCCAACCCTCCTAGTTTTCAACTTTTTAAAATATTGATTTTAAAAGAATTTTACATTTTAAAATTATTTTCCGTGCGAAAAATTCCGAGAGAGATATTTATGATTGCCCTGATTATTTCTGAAATGTCGTATTCGACTCTCGTACAGTTCCAACCGTGATGTCGATGTCGTCACCATAAATGATTGTGACAGAGGGGAGATAGATACCAAAAATCTAACAGGGTTGGCACTTACATAGGAAGTTGCAACAAAAATACTTTTGAATTAATTATATTTCGAGTTGAGCTGTTATGACTTGTGAGGTGAATTTGAAAAATTAGGAGTTCACCGAAGTCCCACACATTCAATCACTATGTTACGGTTGTTAAGTCCGATCATCAGACATAATGGAATGTTATTTTTGAGGGTGAACTTGGGTTAGGCGTCGGCTTAGTGGGTCACTGAAACAACAAAAAATATATAACTATATGAGGGTCACTAAAAACCTTCTGATCTAGACATTCACACAAGGCTTAATTTTTTCTGGCACAACGGCCGTTTTTGGACGACCCTCCTTCGTTTTTTGGCGAGTGTCTGCCACGATTGAATTCATTAAACCAGTATTTCAAAGTGCTATAGGTTGGTCCTTTATCGGCATACAAAGATTTAATTTGATCGATGCCCTCTTGCCGTGATTATTCACGTCGGAAGTTGTAAAAAATCATCGGACGAAAATGTTCACAAGTAAATTCCATTTTTTGCAGAGTGATTTTTTCAGGTCACTGTAAACAACTCAACACATGGTCGTATGTGAAACTGTCCTGGGTACACTTAGGCTAAAAAATCGTAAACAAGAAACCCCACCTAAAGTTGACGACCCCTGAAAAAGTTGAAGGGTTCATTAATGCGCACCTATCACTACAGAAAAGCAGACAGGAGAAACGCCGTTTCCACGTTAAAAAGAAAATTTAAAAAATCGCGATTTACAAGATCCAGTCCGAAAATTATACAAAACGGATGGCTCTGGTAACAAATACAGATATTGTTAATGAAAAAGCATTTCTGTTGGTTTCCAATACTAACGAAAACGGTCGAAGATACCACAGATTCAATCCCAGAATGAATCTGTCGGATGTCGATTTTTTTATGCGGCACCTCCCTAAAGTGTTAAGTTTTGTCAGATTTTAAGATTGCCAAAGTTTGAGCACAATTGAAATATGTTAACACGTGAACGGGGGCTCAAAGTTTCCGTAGTAATTTGTATGGGGCCAAAGGTGGATTTTAACGTGTCGTATGAGACACATCATTGGCCAGAAATGCAGACTTTCATCTATGGACAGAACAAATACCGGCTACACAACTGAGTGTTTTTGCTTTACCAAAAATTATCTATTTAGGTTTTTGCAGTAATCTGTGAACTTATTTGAGAAAGCAAAAAAATACATAAGAAAGTATCAGTCAGCTGTGCTGACAGAGATATACCCTCAGCCACATACCCAAAAAAACAAACCCAAACACAATAATTATGCCGTATATAAAATATATTGATTTTGTATCAGGATTTTGCTTTAACATCTGTATGTACCGTAATGTGGTTTGGTAGCCCCACATTACGGTACATACAGATTGTAAAGCAAAATCCTGATTGATATATACCAAACATTTTTAGTAACTAAACTTCTTCATAAAGGAGTCGAAATATTAAATTACATTAAACTAAGTTTGGAAGAAATTTTTGAAAAAGTTTTAGAGTTATCTTGCACGATAGCTATTTGAAAGCTATTTCTTGGAACATTTTGGCAAATATCTCAGCAAGTATGGACTTGCGCAAGAAAAAAATTGTACCGTGGTAAAGGGAGCTGCATGGACAACTTACTGAAACAAATTTCAAAACGATCCGAGAGGAGCTGTTAAACTTCCCTTTATCCGGATTTTGTGTGGGAGGTACCCGAAGGAGTGGATTGATATAGTCCATATTCTAACCCGATACATGACTGGATGAAATAATATGATATGCAAAGTCTGCATCAATCGGAAACTCTCTGCAACAATTTCCTTGCGGATTTGCCATTTGAGTGGTGCCGTCAGGGTTTCTTGGAACATTTTGCCCAATATCTCAGGAAGTATGGACTTGCACAAGAAAAAAATTGTACCATTGAAAAGGGAGCCGCATGGACAACTTACTGAAACAAATTTCAAAACGATCCGAGAGGAGCTGTTAAACTTCCCTTTATCCGAATTTTGTGGGAGGTACCCGAAGGATTGGAGCAATATAGTCCAGATTCGAATCCAATCTATTTTTGGAAAAAAAATACGAATCTGCTCGCGAGCCAATTTTTGGTTGTTGCGGACAAAAGTTACGGCGGTTTTATTTCGTCTTTTAAGAAAAAAAAATATATATTAGAAAAAACGCTAATTATTTTAGTGAGCACAATTTTTACTAAAAAAATCTCTCGAAGTGACTTCAGCGAGTAGAATTCGCGGAATGTTCATAAAATTGATAAATTATTCTCTTTAAGTCAATTGTTTTTCCAAATAAAGGCCCATTTAGCGGTCATAAAATTACATAAAAATTTGTTGTGGATCAAAACTTCACGGCGAATCAAATGAGACTAAAATGATGCAGATTGGTATTATAGTTTTGACGTTACAACCAAAATAAGTACATATTTTGGTAAAAAAATAATTTTTTGTTTAAAAAAATATTTTTTTCACATGCACTATGTAGTAGAAAATATTGGAAAAATCTATAGGAATACTTTCTTCAGTTTTCTTAAATCTCCCAATAAAATAGATGGATTTTTCTTTATAGACATTCATATTAAAGCTTTCCCATTAGGGAAGATAATTGGGTTACTGAGAATATATATCAAGGCTTCTGAAATGGAATTAGGGGTCAAATAACCCATTTTAATTTATATGCATTTTTAAATACGCGTAAATCGCGTAAATAATAACAAGTAAAAAAGCATTAAGTTCGGCCGGGCCGAACTTTTCATACCCTCCACCATAAAATATTCATTCTTGTCCCCAACTTTAAGGTAGTACGTTAAAATGTCAGATAATGTACATAAAATGCTTCATTCGGGAGGCCCTTTTTTATGGTGCCTATATCTAACTGTTGACAATTTTTGGTGGGCTAGAAATTGGGAGGTACTGTTATATAGGGGTTAAAATAAAACATGGGCCTATGTTGACAGTTTTTGATGGGAGACTTTAATGTCAAATAACTCCTAATTCGGTTAAAAAATTTAGCTAGAATCCTCAAAATATCGAAAATCGGTACATAACGTGGGAACTTCAAATGTCATTAACAGCTAGTTCGGAGGTATCTGGGCTATACGAAAATATGAACTTAAATTAACAATTTTTGTTGCAGAATTTTTGTTGACTTTTGAATTTCAAATTACAGAAAGTTCGCCCAAAAAATAAAGCTAAGGTACGGAAAATCGGGAGGTTTGTTTTGGGGATATACAAAAACACGGACCTACGTTCGGTTAAACATTTTAAGTAAAATCCTCAAAGTACCGAAAATCGGGAAGTATCGTTATATTGGGGCTATGTTGAAAATTGTTGATGCAGATGTGTGGTGACCACTACAACCTTCAAATGTCAAATTACAGTTAGTTCTGTTAAAAATTGTAGCTAAAATTGCCAAATGGGCTACCGTTATATGGGGGCTATACCAAAACGTGGACCTATGTCCACAACTTTTGTTATATAGGTTTATTGATACTTAAGAACCCTAAATGTCAAATTATAGCTAAATCGGTCTAAAAATGTAGCTAAAAACGCCAAAATACCGCAAATCGGGGGGTACCGTTATATGGGGGCTATACCAAAACGTGGACCTATGTTCACAACTTCTAATATATAAGTTTATTAACACTTAAGAACCCTAAATGTCAAATTATAGCTACATCGGTCTGATAATGTAGCTAAAAACGTCAAAATACCGTATATCGGGGGGTACCGTTATATGGGGGCTATACCAAAACGTGGACCTATGTCCACAACTTTTGTTATATAAGTTTATTGATACTTAAGAACCCTAAATGTCAAATTATAGCTAAATCGGTCTAAAAATGTAGCTAAAAACGCCAAAATACCGCAAATCGGGGGGTACCGTTATATGGGGGCTATACCAAAACGTGGACCTATGTTCACAACTTCTAATATATAAGTTTATTAACACTTAGGAACCCTAAATGTCAAATTATAGCTAAATCGGTCTAAAAATGTAGCTAAAAACGCCAAAATACCGCAAATCGGGGGGTACCGTTATATGGGGGCTATACCAAAACGTGGACCTATGTTCACAACTTCTAATATATAAGTTTATTAACACTTAGGAACCCTAAATGTCAAATTATAGCTACATCGGTCTGATAATGTAGCTAAAAACGTCAAAATACCGTATATCGGGCGGTACCGTTATATGGGGGCTATACCAAAACGTGGACCTATGTCCACAACTTTTGTTATATTGGTTTATTGATACTTAAGAACCCTAAATGTCAAATTATAGCTAAATCGGTCTAAAAATGTAGCTAAAAACGCCAAAATACCGCAAATCGGGGGGTACCGTTATATGGGGGCTATACCAAAACGTGGACCTATGTTCACAACTTCTAATATATAAGTTTATTAACACTTAAGAACCCTAAATGTCAAATTATAGCTACATCGGTCTGATAATGTAGCTAAAAACGTCAAAATACCGTATATCGGGGGGGTACCGTTATATGGGGGCTATACCAAAACGTGGACCTATGTCCACAACTTTTGTTATATAAGTTTATTGATACTTAAGAACCCTAAATGTCAAATTATAGCTAAATCGGTCTAAAAATGTAGCTAAAAACGTCAAAATACCGCAAATCGGGGGGTACCGTTATATGGGGGCTATACCAAAACGTGGACCTATGTCCACAAATTTTGTTATATATGTTTATTGACACTTAAGAACCCTAAATGTCAAATTATAGCCAAATCGGTCTGAAAATGTAGCTAAAAACGTCAAAATACCGTAAATCGGGGGGTACCGTTATATGGGGGCTATACCAAAACGTGGACCGATGTAGCCCATCATCGAACTTGACCTGCCTGCAAACAAAAGACGCATTTTCCCAAAATTTCAGCGTCCTATCTCCATTTTTGTGGATGCTATAGTGATTACCACAGACGGACGGACGGACGGACGGACGGACGGACGGACGGACGGACGGACGGACGTGCTCAGATCGACTTAGAATTTTACCCTGATCAAGAATATATATACTTTATAGGGTCGCAAATGAGTATTTCAATGCGTTACAAACGGAAAAACAAACTTAATATACCCTCCATACTATGGTGGAGGGTATAAAAATCAGTTTGTCCGCATGTGATTTTCATGTACAGCAAGACCATATCTTTAAAGTTGTATTTATTTTTCGATATTTAATTTGGAGGATAAGATGTAGCATCGGCTGCATCTTAGTATTCAAAAAGCTATAAAACATCGCTAGTTTGCGCAGGGTGCATACAATTTTTGTCCGCATCCGATATCAGTGTTCATCTATATCGTGAAAATCTATATCTATATCTATTTCAAGGCGATCAATCAAGATTAATCAAGAACCGTGGATGTAGCATCACACACTATTTTTGTGATAAAAGGAATGTAGCTCCCTTATCCAGTGAAGTTCTTAAATCTAGATTTTTCATTGCAGTGGAAACGACCAGCAAAAAAACGCGATAAAATACGCAATAGATTAAAAAAATTTTAGGTGATTTTCCCACTTTGGAACTTCTCGTAACTCGCGTTTTATTAGATGGATTTTTACGCGGAATAATTTATTAGATCCGAAACGTGAAAACATAAAATATGCAATGGAGGACGAGGTAATCGAATGACAATTGCATATATTAGACCCGGACAATATGATTTTTCGGCATTTGAATGCAGATTTCAATGAAGCTGTGCAGACTACATTCACAATATACGTATCAAATAACTCAGAATCGCAAGTACTACAATCCTTTAAATGATATTTTGAAAAACTTGTTTGGGGAACGCAACTGAAAGAAAATGTTAAAAACACTGTAAATCTGGCTTCCAAATGTCAGCTTCATTTAATGGTAGAAGCAGACAAAATTTTGAAAAGTAATACATTTGTGAAATGATCCTTATTTAGTTTTTACTTTGAGAGGAAATTCGGGAAAAGTGTTGTTTATTCACAAATCGAGAGAAAACAAAAAAGGCCAGTTGGCTTCAACCCATTTTTACCCAATTTTTAACATAAACATAGCCACAGCTTCCAAATTATCTTTAAAGGCCAATATTTTTTACCAGGTCAAAAAACATGTTATTTCATCTAAAAATATATAATTTGTATAGTATACAATTACAAGTCGCGTGTTTTAAAAGAGTAAATATTGATGATATACCCTCTTAGCCTAAAGGCTGAGGGTATAAATATATAGGGCCCCTTGAGATTTGGGACCTTTATCATGGCAATTGTGGACATTCCAAATATAGATAGACATTTGGCAATAAATTTAAAAGGGATGCAAGGAATAATTTCAAAAGTCGAATTCAAACTGATACGGGTGAAAAATTGGGTAATAGGGCTACACGTAAATATTGTCAAACATACAGTCGGATAGACCTTTCGAAATACATGAAAATCACGTAAAATTCGATATACGTAAAATCCGAAATTATCAGAACGTGCAGGGATTTGTTCCATCCTGGAATTAACCAACGCTTAAAAATAATATGAGGCTGTATACAATTTGGGTTGAATCAGTAAAACTGTTCGAGATTCGGATTAAGATATGTTGGGTGTTTTTGTAGCCTTTGCCACGATAATTTTAGACTCGTGAAATGCCTAATTTTAGACTCATGGTTTTAGAATGGTACAATCCATCATGTTCACATTTCTGAAATCACAGAAGAGTTGTTGAGATGCCGTCAAGGCGCAGAGAAGTGAATAGTTTGGCTCTGACAACAGCTTCGCTCACTTCCTGCGTTGAAAATTGCAGTACAGGGTCGATGTCAGAGTGCATTTCTTGTCATTTGTGATATCTGCACCACCAAATTACGGTTATATTACCTTTCTTGATGTTGGCTCCAGTTAGACTCTTAAGCTTATGCGAACCATCGACGAAATTGTTTAGATAACTAAGCCAGGGCTTAAAAGCCAGCGTCTAAAACCATCAGCATTATCTGTACACTTCAACTGCTACACAACATTGATACACACGGCTAAATAAGCAACCGAACGCATATTTATTTTTGTACATTTTTGCTTATTTCGTTTTTTACGCCTAATATTTTTTCGTTAGGCATAATCGTCAGCCACGCTACATATTTAGCAGTCGGCTGGCCATTCGTCGCAGCGAATTAGCCACCGAGGGTGTTTTTGTGATTAGAGTTGCCAACGCAGTAATAAACAAGTAAAAAGTCGTTAAGTTCGGCCGGGCCGAACTTTTAATACCCTCCACCATAAAATAGTCTTAACCCAGATATGCCCAACGTCCTATATATAGGACACACAAAATTCTTGCTAATTTGATATGTTATGTTCATCAAAGTACCGTTTATTTTGGTGATATACTCAGTACACATCTGTAGCTCTTGGGATATTATGTGATTCCAATATTTTGAGCTACTATTTTGGAGTTTTAAGGTCTAGTTCGTCGAAGTTGCCACTTATCGCTTAGTTTTTACAATGATTTGCGTTATGACCGATTAATTATTGGGTAGTTTTATAACGAAAACATACACGATGTGGAGCCAACTACGAAAAAACGTTAACTAGATGCCGAAAAGGTGTCTTTGGACTATATGTCAAAGGTTTTGTGTCCCATAACTCCCAGTTATATGATAAAACCTTGTGTCCAAAAGTGGCCTCAAAAACCACTTTTTTCAAAAAATTTTTAAAAAACATATAAACATACTGTTATTATTTCACATTTGCTTCTAAAATAATATAAAAATAATTTAAAAATGATCACGATCAATCAATGGGCATATCTGGGTTAATTAAAATGGAATAATTAGGGTCCTTTTACAATTTTAGGTGGAATTAAATTACACTGTGAACACAAATGTTGGGGCAGAGATAATTCCTTTTGGAGATGAAAAATTGTGGCTAAAATTCTCAAAATACCGAAAATCGGGAGGTACCGTTATATGGGAACTATACCAAAACATGGACCAATGCCCATATCCTTTGGGATATAAGTTTCTTGATCACTAGGAACCCTAAGTGTCAAATTATAGCTAATTCGGTCTGCAAATGTGGCGAAGAACGTCAAAATACCTGAAATCCGGAGGTACCGTTATATGGGGGCTATACCAAAGAGTGGACCGATATAGCCCATCTTCGAACTGCCTATGGAAAAAAGACCCTCGGATGCAAAACTTTAGCACTCTATCTCAATTATTGCGGACGTTAGAGTGATTACAACAGACGGACAGACGGACATGGCTAGATCGACTTAGAATTTTATCCTGATCAAGAATATATATACTTTATAGGGTCGCAAATGATTAGTTCGATGTGTTACAAACGGAATGACAAACTTAATATACCCTCCATACTATGGTGGAGGGTATAAAAAAGGTGTCATTTAATGTCAAAATGCTTCCATCATATGGTAGAACATAAAATGTACTAATTATAATTGTTTAAAAATAACAAAAACAAATATTAACAGGCTTCACCAAAAATGCACATGTCATTTGAACGAAAAAGTGGAATTAATTATATCGTGATTTGTAATGCATTACATTGGTAATCCTGATCTCAAAAACAATTGTTTGCTGAAAACGTGGCTAAGCCGTTGAAACTTTGTTGCTTATTCTCTTTTCTGATATGTGTTGATCATGTGTGCTGCAAAATATGAGTATGCTCTTTTATTATAGCAGCAATTTCAAATAGCATCAGCATCGCTGAAATTTGTTGCTACATGTTGCCGTTGTTCATTGTTGCTAAACATATTTCTAAGTGCTTTTGCTAATATGGCGTTAGGATTTTAGACCCTGAACTTAGCAATTTAAATAAGCTGTTTATTGCAGTCAAGGTATATAAGCTAGTCACGAGATTCCCTATCCTATGGGAACCTAACCTATTCCCTGAGGAAACAGGTTCGTGCATCACAAGTTAAATTTAACGGAAACAATATTTTAGCTGCTTTCTTCGTTGTGGAGGTGAGGTGGAAGCTTTGAACGTTAGATGGAATACATCCACTGGATGTTGAATTGTTTGTAGAGTTATTGGTACTGCTAGAACAGCACTTATGCTGCTCAAGCAGCACTTATGACATGTGTCAATAAAACAATTAGAATTCCTTCAAACCACAAATAAACTTTTTTTTAAATATTTGGTTCCTTTTTGTTTTCAACCGAACAATAGTTTCTGCAATAATATGAGTTTGCTAGTAAATCGAACGTATTTGATTTGATCCCTTTGACTGATAAGCCTACAGCATTTGCGCATATGACTGCCATGTTGGCAAACATTGCGTTGCACTTGAGTTCAGTTTCAATTGATTCTGGTATGACAGAAGCAAAAGATCTTGACCTATTTAGAAATGGTATTCTGTTCTATGGTGATGCTCGTATGAGAAAAAAACAGTTGGATACAGCTTTTGCTGAGTTGATGACCCAGACAGACTGCTTGGCTCGCTACGGAACGTAAATCCGATCGTCATGGCAACGTAATCATGTTTTTCTTACTGGTTCACCTTATACACTACCGCTCACTTGAATAGAACCCCCCATGCAAAATTTTTTTCAACCTCCATTTTTTCCAAATTATACAAGATATGAAATTATTAAGTTTTATTATATTTTGCTTCATGTGTTTGGAGTTAACTTAGTCAGTCATTTGCATTCAAATCCAATTTTTATAAGAATTATGCAAGGAAAACAAAATAAAGTCAAAAATTGAAGTAAAAAAATTGGCTCATTTGAATAGAACCCCCCTTTAAAACTTGGGAATACAGAATGATTGTAGTAGAATATCGATGCATATTTACTCTATATTGAAAACGAAGTACTTTCAGTAATATTCAGTAAAAGCATATCCCTCCTGATTAAGGATACACCCGTATATCCTGCTTTGGCAAGGATTCTTTAAATAATCGGGTGTAATGACCAACAAAGCTTGCTTTTTTCATTCAACAAGTTTATTTTTGGAAGATTGCTGTCTCCTTTAGTCGTACATTTTACGCATAAATCATTCCCATACATTTTGGAGAATATTTTCCACTCTAGAATATGGCGGTCCCGCAAGGACATCCGCATTTCTTTTCAAAATTTTAAGTTTTTATGACTCGAAGTGTACAAACGTTTATAAAATCGTGATGAAATTTAAACACGGGATATCCAAAAATGTTACTCACTACTGGATATGTCTGTTTCAGAACTCCTTTGTAAATTGTCGTGCGCATTTAGGGCGAAAGAAATTGACGCCCAAGTCCTTCATAATTAGTAAGCACTATCCTTATTAAGTAAACAATTGCATAACTATAGAACTATTTTTTTCGCATCTATTGAATGGAAGACCATCTTCTAAATTGTTTCTGTAGCGATGAATGTGCTTTTATGGTGCTGGAAGGCATTACTAATTATTAAGGACATGAGCGTCAATTTACTTCACCTTAATGCGTACGGCAATTTATAAAGGAGTTCTGAAACAGACGTATCCAGTAGTGAGTAACATTTTTGGATATCCCCTGTGGAAATTTCATCACGATTTTATAAACTTTTGTACACTTCGAGTCATAACAACTTAAAATTAGGGATACGTAAAACCGATTTTGGTTAATCGATTAATCGATTATTGGCCGTAAAATTTCTAATAGTCGTAGTCGACTATTGACTGTGCGAAAACCGTATAATCGCTTATTCTTAATCGACTTTCGAAAGACGGAGTCAACTATTATTCGTAGTCAATTATTAGTCGTATTCTTTTATTATTCCTAGTCGATTATTAATCGTGGACGACTATTAGTCGTAGTTGACTATTGGGTGTGCTAAAACCGCGTACACGCAGATAAAAAATATTTTTCGCTTTTGTTGGAACAAAAATATATGTTTTGGTTCCAAAAATGTATTTGTTTTGTTCAAACATTGTAATCCAAATCCAAAAATACCATCTTTTGTTCCAAACATAGAAAACAAACACAACTTTCGAATTTCCGCAATATTGTTAAAATCGTTAACAATACCGATTGTAGGAACTATCATAATCTAATTTTGTTTACAAAAAGTATTGTCAATACAGAAAACCAGCCCAGAAATTTTTGATTTGAGTGCATATACTTCTCATATACACTTTTCGCATAACTTGGATATAAATGTCGCGTATAATATTGCAATCATTGATGAACACAATACATGGTTTGCTGCATTGGCTGACAACAAAGACAAACAAAAAGCCACAAGAACCCACCACAACATAAGGAATAATTAAACACCATAACAAACATGAAAAGGAAAGAAGAATGAAACAAAACAGAAACAAATAAAAACAAGAGTCTCACAAGTACATACACACAAAAACAAAGGTAAAGGCAGCATGTCATACAAACACACCACAACTCACCAAAATTGTTTTTTCAACACGGCATCGAATAGCCAGAGAAGAGAAACAAATTTTCGAAGAAAAGAGAGAAATATTGTTCAGTTGACACAAACTACTTTTGGATTTACAATACTACATGAGGAATCCAACAATATGTTAACAATACATATTTTGCTCTTGGAATATTGTTGGATCAAACATATTTTTTTCTCTGCGTGTAATGGACGGTACTTTTTTATACTTATATATGTACATCACTTATCGCATAAATGAAAATTGTCGATTATATTCGATTATAATCGGTTTTCGGCGGTTAACGAATAATCGAAAGTCGACTTTTAGTACACTCTCAAATAATCGACTAACCGAAAATCGAGTTTCAAGTTTTTCATGAAAACCGTATAATCGAAAAACCGATTATTGGATTTCACTGCGTATCCCTACTTAAAATTTTTGAAAAGAAATGCGAAAATCCTTGCGGGTCCGCCATATTCTACAGTGGTAAATATTCTCTAAAATGTATGGGAATGATTTATGCGTAAAATATACGATTAAAGGAGACAGCACGCTTCCAAAAATAAACTTGTTGAATGAAAAAAGCAAGCTTTGTTGGTCATTACACCCGATTATTTAAAGAATCCTTGCCAAAGCAGGATATACGGTTGTATCCTTAATCAGGAGGGATATGCTTTTACTGAATATTACTGAAAGTACTTCGTTTTCAATATAGAGTAAATATGCATCGATATTCTACTACAATCATTCTGTATTCCCAAGTTTTAAAGGGGGGTTCTATTCAAATGAGCCAATTTTTTTACTTCAATTTTTGACTTTATTTTGTTTTCCTTGCATAATTCTTATAAAAATTGGATTTGAATGCAAATGAATGACTAAGTTTACTCCAAACACATGAAGCAAAATATAATAAAACTTAAAAATTTCATATCTTGTATAATTCGGAAAAAATTGAGGTTGAAAAAAATTTTGCGGGGGGGTTCTATTCAAGTGAGCGGTAGTGTACACGCACAGAAAAATTATTTTTCGCTTTTGTTGGAACAAAAATATATGTTTTGGTTCCAAAACTGTATTTGTTTTGTTCAAACATTGTAATCCAAATCCAAAAATACCATCTTTTGTTCCAAACATAGAAAACAAAAACAACTTTCAAATTTCCGCAATATTGTTAAAATCGTTAACAATACCGATTGTAGGAACTATCATAATCTAATTTTGTTTACAAAAAGTATTGTCAATACAGAAAACCAGCCCAGAAATTTTTGATTTGAGTGCATATGGTAAATTTCAAATTTCCTTTACAATTCCATCGAAAAAAAATTAAAAAAATTTTGTACAAGCACATTCACGATTTTTGGTACATGGGTTAAGAAAAAAATCGTGGTTTCAAATCTGTTCGCGTTCACAAAATCGGATGCTGCGCCCAAAAGTTAGGGGGATTTTATTCCCTTATAAAGAAAAAATTTTTAAAAATTCCTTTTGTGTTGTAATAAGAAAATTTATATATAAAGCGTTAACAGCATTTAATATCTATCCGTAGATGCCTAAATATTTACTAAATGTATTTCTATTTTCGCGGAAAATCAAGAAATACTGAAAAAATCTTGGAGTAAATTTAATTTATTCTAATTTAGAGTCCAAATAAAACTCGAAAAAATAAATTAAAAATACGTACAGATTCTGGACAACGCGTAGAAAAATATGAGACCAAAATTTTAAAGATAGGATTTATAACTGCCATATTACAGCAACAACAAAAGACGAAAACTTATTGTTGGAATATTATTTCAAAAATATATTTTTTGTTCAATACGAAAAATAGAAAAAACATTTTTGGGAGTTATTCTACTACTTCGCTAAATTTCGATGCAAGGACTGACGGACTTTGCTGAAACTTCTTCAGGGAAAATGCGATGATAAACCCGAAAGTGTATTTGCTTACTTTGATAAACAATAGGATTATGAAATAGTAAGTAATATTGAAATTACATCCAAAGAAAAAACATAAAAGTTAAAAAACGTATAATTCGCGAATTCGTTAAAATCAGTTAAGGCGCATGCGCTTTTCAGATACAGCTAGTGCATCTCTGTCAATATGTAGCGATTTTTCCACTTTTCATTCAGCGGCCAAAGTGTGCTGTCAGCTGCATCTTACTGTTCAAAAAACCTTAATGTGGGTAAAAATTGCGCGATCTACATAAGATTATAAGGCGCATCTGATTTCAGTGACCGCCTATAAAAAATACGTCATTATAACAAATTTTAAACAAATTCTTCAAGAACCGCGGATGTGCTACCAAATTCTATTTTATATGAAATACGAATATTACTCCAGAATCTCGGTAATTTATGCCCCACGGTTTTGGAAAATAATATCATCGCGAATAAAAGGTTCCATTTATGTAAAAATAACCAAAGAAAATCGCGGTTCAATGCGCGGAATCATCAAAATATAATTTTGCAGAATTTCCTACTTTCAAGGTATCTATAACCGCCGTTTTAGTGGATGGATTTGAAAGCGGAAGGGTTCATTAGATCCGGCGCGTAAAAAAACTAAAATCACGCGGGGTTCAAGGGTACCTAAGTCACAGTTGTAAATGTTGAAACCAAAAAATAGGTTTTTAAAGAAAAATTACACACCAAAATCTCGACTTTGGACTTCTATTACTAGGAAGCTGTATGAAGCACATTCATGAGATATACATCAAACGACGTGGAATCACGAGTTCTACAATCCAGTAAATAGTTTGAGTAATTATCTGGTTGCGCCCTCCAATTGTAAGAAAAATTCAAAAAACCCAGATTTCAAAACTTCAAAATGTCAGCATCGATTTTAGGGGGATGCAGTGTATATATCGAAATGTCATACATTAGAACCATGTTGCCCAAGGGGTATTCCTCAATTCTTTCTTTTAGCTTATGTCTGAATTTTCCGTGGTTTGACCAGAAATCAAGAAAGAACACAAAAAAACTTGTAAACTTCAACACATTTTTACCCATTTTTTAATATTACCACCAACGCAGCTTCCACGAAAATTATTTGTTATGGTCCATATTATTAGATCGTGGCTAAAACACTTCAATTAATATAAATATATTCATATTGTATAAAATATATTGACAGTTCGCGACTTATTAAATGGTGAACCTCAACTTCAACGATTGTAAAACATTTTTGAATATTACCATATACTTCTCATATACACTTTTCGCATAACTTGGATATAAATGTCGCGTATAATATTGCAATCATTGATGAACACAATACATGGTTTGTTGCATTGGCTGACAACAAAGACAAACAAAAAGCCACAAGAACCCACCACAACATAAGGAATAATTAAACACCATAACAAACATGAAAAGGAAAGAAGAATGAAACAAAACAGAAACAAATAAAAACAAGAGTCTCACAAGTACATACACACAAAAACAAAGGTAAAGGCAGCATGTCATACAAACACACCACAACTCACCAAAATTGTTTTTTCAACACGGCATCGAATAGCGAGAGAATAGAAACAAATTTTCGAAGAAAAGAGAGAAATATTGTTCAGTTGACACAAACTATTTTTGGATTTACAATACTACATGAGGAATCCAACAATATGTTAACAATACATATTTTGCTCTTGGAATATTGTTGGATCAAACATATTTTTTTCTCTGCGTGTATATTGTGCAGTTTAAGGGCTTCTATAAACTCGTATTGAAATTTTTGTAGAAGGTAGAGATTATCACAAGAATATAAGTCTATAATGCATTAGTTAATGGCTCTAAAACTTGAAAACCCCTTGGCGGCACCAACCAAAATGATTGATGAGCACTATAACAGCCGAATCGAATATCCGATTTGGCTGAATCCTTCGGGTTCTCCCTCACAAGAGTTAAAAATGCTCGCTTAAGGCCTGTTCGATGATCGGTTAAAAATGTTGCCCGGTGGCTGTCCTCGTGGTCCTGAATACACCGATATAGTTTTTTTCGTGGACAAATTCAGGATGCCTGAAGTAAAGCTCTAGAAAATACTACGGTGCCCAATAAATATAGACAATATTTATAGAAATAACTAACATTGGTCCTACCTTAGCACATAGCAATATTTTTAAAGATGGGCTACATTGGAAAACGAGAATCTCCCCCACCAAAGTTCAACATTTCCGTTATGAATAGTTTAAAGGCTGTTCGAGCATCGTTTTGCAGTTTTCCTGAAAATAGCCCTTGTGGTCTCGTTTACCGCGACATATTTTTTTTCATTGGCCACTCTATGCTTCCTGACATGATGACCCGAAAGCTCAAGGAAATAATTCCGTGTCAAACGTGAATGTCTGCTTGGCACGATATCTATCAAAATAAGTGACAACAAAACATAGATCAAGTTCAAAAAGGAATTATCTCTGTCCATTCCCTTATTTACCTCCATGAAAAAGTTCCACGATAGTATCCTTTAACCTTGTTTAAGACATCTTCTCGCATCAGCTGAAATTTTAGTAATTCGTTATGTCTGATGAACTGCGTACCTTAAAACGAAGTGGTTGCATAATTTGGTGCTTGTAAGGGAATATCTTCGACTTTTATTTGCAAAACATATTTGATTATTTTGATTATCCATGCTTCTCCCCGGATAATTGATTCTTTCTTAATTCACTGTGCAACGCAATCATAAATATAATTTTTCCATAAAAAATCCAATAAGTTGCCTTTTATCAATTTTAAACTTCTTTTAATTTTTCGACAGATTACTTTTGAATGGTTTTTTGGTTAGATGGATGAATAAATGGAACTTAAATGCATGTCCCCGACTACTACTTGTTTCTTCTTCTAACCTGTGTTCGTTGACGCGGGTATTTAAGTTGCATATGGCATAGCTTAAGTACCTGTTACTAATATTTCATTATGCGTTAAGCATTTTAAATGCAAACGTCAGTCGGTTCGTGCAGTTGGGACAGCAACGCTGTTATTGTTGCCACAAACAAATTAGAAATTCAATTTGAAATTTCTTAGTAAGCGGTGGATTTGTTGATGTTTTTTGTTGTGTTTTGTTTTTCTTTCTTTTTGTTCAAAACGTAGTTTCTTGAATTTTCCATTTCAATTTAAGACATGCTAGCCGACTGGCTAGCCATTTACAAGTGTCTGATTGTCGTCTGACTTGTATCCGATAATACCATATAGTGCAATTAAACAATGATAACTTTAACTCGATATGAAAAACACTAACCAGAGGTAGAACTAGGACAGTGATTTCGGCAAAAGGAAAAATTCGAAACTGCTGGAAAGAGAATTTATTAAAAACTAGCAAAATGCCCGCTACTTCGTATGCGGCAAAGGAATAATATTCAAATAAACAATATTTAATATGGTGAACACTGAAAAGTTTTATGTACTAATACCTATTTGAATTGATATTTACCCCCAGTTTATGTATTTCGAAACGAAAATGTGTGCGCATGAAAGACACCCAAACTTTAGTTTTTGAAATATTATTTCATTTGCTTTTGCTTCAAAACAAAAAACAAATTTGAAAAACACACTCAAATTTGGTAGTTTTTCTTGCGCATTCGTTTTCTTATCGACATACATAAACAGGCCCTTAATTTCTTTCAAGTACTGTTCGTACGTTTTGTTCGAATCTAAAAGAAGACCTCTACACTTCAACAGCGGCCTACATTTTAAATTTCAGTCCATGTTTTATTAGAACGGTATGGGTATTTTGAAAATGTTATCCACATTTTCCAACCGAATTTTGGAATTTTTGATACCAAAATGTAGAAAACCGATGGATTCCCCGGTCAGGCAACATCAAATTTTGTAATGTAATGTTGGCGACATTTCCTGAGTATTTCAGCCATGTAAAACTTCTCTACAAGTGGTGTCGTAAGGCACGCCGTTCGGACTCGGCGATAAACAATAGATCCCATATCATCGAGCTAATATGAATCGGGGTGTACTCATTGATATGAGAGAAGTCTCCCTTGTCCCGTCTATGATGTTTGTGGAACAATTATTACATTATTTAGAAACCGAATTCGTGTTAACACAGAAACAATAGTACATTATTCAGTAAAATTTTTAAAATCCAGAACGTTAGCTCATATGTTACAGTTTAAGCTCTACTTGTTCACCACTGCCAATGGTATTACATGTAGAAACCTTTCATACATTTCAAGGTGGATTTTAATAAACATTCTGATCCAATCTCAACAGTGATCCTCACGACAAATTTCATTCATCGATTCACTCAATACCAGTGCATTAGTATATATTATTACTAAATACTTCTAGTACATTTATTGTACGACCACTTCTAACAATGAACCTGACAAATAAATAATATACCAGAATTCCACTTCTATTCCTTAGCCCAATACCAAATTTATTGCAATTTTGTACTTTGCACACACTAATTATATAATCCCAGCTTCATTGCTACACCAACGTCAAATTTAATACCATTTAGTACATTTCGTATTTCTCAATAAGTCAGCCAGCTCTCAGCCTAATTTCAGAATTTGTATGCGTTTCAAAAAATCCTTATCTAAACACCAACACTATCCCTCATACAACAATTCGAAATTCCACATTTATCCCTTCAAGCAACGCCAAACTGGTACCAAATTCAGTACTTATAATTTGTATAAGTTAAAAAACTACTGCATTTTATCCCAAACTAAATCCCAACCGCAATTTAGTATTTTTCGTATACATAAGTACGTATACATAATACCGAATTTCACAATTTCAGCTCTACTAATTTACACAATAAAAATTTGAACCAAATTCTGTGCCATTTTGTAATTTTGGTACACTTATTGTACGTATATCCACAACCACATCCATATCTCAACCCTACACAAATATAATGCCAAATTTCCGAATTCCATCTCTATTCATAATACCATGAATAATTTTCGTATGAAAGTACGAATTTCAATAACTATCTCCAACACTAATTCCAAATTTCAGGATTCTACCCTATCCGTCCATCCAAAACTAAATTGTACCAAATTTAGTACCATTTAGTACTTTTCGTAACCATAAGTACGAACTTCCAAAACTATCTCAGTCCTACACTCCAACAGTAATCTAAATTTCAGGATTCCAGCTCTCTCCGTTCACCCAAATTGAACCAAATTTAGTACCATTTAGTACTTTTCGTACCCATAAGTACGAATTTCCAAAACTACCTCAATCGAACACTCCATAAGTATTCTTAATAATAAATTTCAGGATTCCAGCTCTATCTGTTAACCCAGATCCAAAATGTACGAAACTTAGTACCATTTAGTACTTTCCGTACCCATAAGTACGAACTTCCGAAACTACCTCAATCCTACACTCCATAAGTAATCTTAATTCCAAATTTCAGGATTCCAGCTCTATCGGTCCACCTAAATTTTAATTGTACCAAATTTAGTAGCATATAGTACTTTCCATACCCATAAGTACGAATTTCCAAGACTAACTCAATCCTACAGTCCAAGAGTAATCTTAATTCAAAATTTTAGGATTCCAGCTCTATTCGTTCACTCAAATCCAAATTGTACCAAATTTAGTACTTTCCGTACCCATAAGTATGAATTTCCAAAACTACCTCAATCTTACACTCCATCAGTAACCTTAATTCCAGATTTCAGGATTCCAGCTCTTTCCGTGTATCCAAATCCAAATTGAGTACCATTTAGTACTTTTCGTACCCCCTAAGTACGAATTTCCAAAACTTGCTCAATCCTACACCCCAATAGAAATCTTAATTCTAAATTTCAGGATTCCAGCTCTGTCCGTTCACCCAAATTTCAATTGTACCAAATTTAGTACGATTGTACCAAATTTAGTACTTTTCGTACCCATAAGTACGAATTTCCAAGACTCAATTCAATTCCAAATTTCACAATTCCAGCTCTATCCGTTCACCCAAATCTAAATTGTACCAAATTTAGTACCATGTAGTACTTTCCGTACTAATAAGTATGAATTTCCAAAACAACCTCAGTCCTTCACTCCATCAGTAATCTTAATTCCAAATTTCAGGTTTCCACGTCTATCCAAATCCAAATTTAGTACCATTTTGTACTTACCGTACCCATAAGTACGAATTTCCAAAACTACACTCCAAAAGTAATCTTAATACCAAATTTCAGCATTCCAGCTCTATCCGTTCACCCAAATCCAAATTGTACCAAATTTAGTTCCGTTTAGTACTTTTCGTACATAAGTACGAATTTCCAAAACTACTTCAGTCCTTCACTCCATCAGTAATCTTAATTCCAAATTTCAGTTTTCCAGGTCTATCCAAACCCAAATTTAGTACCATTAAGTACTTTTAGTACACATACTTTCACGACTGTAATCTAAATTCCAAATTTCAGGTTTTCAGCTCTATCCGTTAACCCAATTTCAAATTATACCAAATTTAGTACCATTTACTACTTCTCGTACACATAAGTACGAACTTCCAAAATCATTTCCTTATATGAACACCACTTCCCAACCTTGATTCCCATACCAAATATGAAGTTTGTAGCTATATCCGCTCAAAATATACAATTGGTACCAATTTAGTAACATTCAGTACTTTTCGTACACTTATATGTGGAATTTCCAAAAACCATACCAAAGGGTTCTCTCTATAACTCTCCATCAGTGACCCTCGTTCCAAATTTATAGCTCTTCCCGGTTGCCTAATACCATGGATACCATATTTAGTACGAAATTGCTGGGTTCCAGCTCTATTCATTCAACCAAATCCAAATTGTACCAAATTTAGTACCATTTAGTACTTTTCGTAAACATAAGTACTAAAACTACCCCATATATCAATCGTATACTTCAACAGTTATCTTAATTCGAAATTTCAAGTTTCCAGCTCTATCGGTTCACCCAAATCCAAGTTGTACAAAATTTAGTACCATTTAGAACTTGTCGTACATATAAATACAAATTTCGAAAACTACCCCCATATCGCAATCCTATACTCCGTCAGTATCCTTAATTCCAAATTTCAGGTTTCTAGTTCTATCCGTTCATCCAAATCTAAGTTGTACTAAATTTAGTACTTTTCGTACACATAAGTACGAATTTCCAAAATTACCCCATATCTCAATCAGTCAGTAATCTTAAATCCAAATTTCAGATTTCCAGCTCTATCCTTTCAACCAAAACCAAATTGTACTAAATTTAGTACCATTTAGTACTATTCGTACACATGGGTACGAATTTCACAAACCATTTCCTTTTTTAAACACCACTTCCCGACCTTCATTTCCATACCAAATTCCATGTTTCTAGCTAAATCCGTTCAAAATATACAATTGGTACTAAGTTTAGTACTTTTCGTAAACTTAGAGGTCGAATTTCCCAAAACCCTTTGGTACATCTTTTTAACTCTCCATCAGTTACCCTCATTCCAAATTTCAGAATTCTAGCTCTTCTCGTTTGCCTAATACAAAGGGTACCATATTTAGTACCTTTTAGTACTTTTCGTACCCTTATAGGTCGAATTTCCAAAAACCCAGCCTTATCTCACCCCTTCACACCGACAGCAACCCACAGTCAAAATTTCAGCTTTCTAGCTTCAGCGGTTTCGTCTGGGCGATGATATACATGTCACTCACTCACTCACTCACTCACTCACTCAGTCATCACTAAGCTCTTTTATATATATAGATATCACTATAAATGACCTTTGCCTTAATAAGGCAAAAATAACAGTAACGAAAGTCATTTGCAAAGTTGGCGTAACCCATCATAAAAGGTTCTGCAAATTCAAGCAGTTTGCAGAGTAAGGGACAGATAAAATATTTGTGCTGCAATCTTTATTGCCGTAATATTTGTGTGAAGGACGACAAATTGTTTGCAATATATGCACTACTTGGTATGATGCTTTCATATCTTATGTATGCTCTCCATAAAACTGCAATGCATTGTATCTCTATTCAAATTCTAACCACTGTGCTGTTGGCCACATTCACATGTTGTAGCCAACCATCACCGTATCACAGCCTAACATCAAATCAGTTGTTGCTGCCTTTAGATTGCACGCATTCAGTCAGTTTACAATTGTCAGTTATGTATGTAAAGCGTCAATGGAGTTTTTCGTGTTGTAACATTTCGAAATGAAAACAGTTTTGTCTCCTCATTATGCCGCCAGACAGACGGACAGACAGACTTTCAGTTACCCTGGCAAAGACATGAGACACGACAAATAAGTTTAGCCTTTTTGGTCAATTATGCTAACGTGCAGGCCAAGTTTACAGGAAGACCCTAACGAAGGAGACGAAAGACCGAAGACGAACGTATGACAGTCGTATGTCATTTAAAGCATTTCTTAAGTTACCTTTTTACCGCTTTTATGTTGCCAGACGAACATGTCATTGTTATTATAGCCATGTTGTTTCGTGGATTGTTTCGGTAGCTGCAAGTTTTTCATTTCTGGATTGTCTGCTACGTTAACTGATTTAATAATTAATATTAATCGCCCATAAAAAAGCATGGGAACTTTTTTCGTGATTAGTTTCTTGTATTATAGACTCATACATATGTGTGTAGATATTCGTTTAAATATTTGAGTAATTGGTAACAGCGACACTGTTCAAAAACTAAATTTCATTTCGTCACTTAAATATGAAATTAAAATAATTTGAATGTGGGTGGCAAACACGGTTAGGAATTCCAGGAATGTAATGAGATACAGTGTAGCTAATACCTTCATAAAGATAATACGCCTTGTAAACACATAGCCGATGCATGAATTATTGGACCCCATTTCATTCTATAGATGTTTTTCTTTGAAATTACAGTCTAGAGAATCCTTCCAGTGTCCACTTCTCTATGGTCACTGGTGCTTAAGGCAATCGTTGTCAGAGAAGTAGAACACTAAGAAGTGAAGGGTTATTGATCAAGCCTAAAATCGTACTTATTATAGCCGATGAAGAAGAAAACTAAAATGTTACTTCATGTTCACAGCCATCAACATAAATAACTCTTAATAGGAACATAGATCTGTCAATAACAGAGACCGGAGTAATGACACTCGGAAGATTTGGGGAACATAATTTTCTTCGGCATAAGGGAACCAAAGTTAATATACTCGCCTGACCCAAACGGTGAAGACGATGACGATGACACCAACGATGCTGGAAAGCTGCCCGATGGGCCATCAACTGCATCTTCCACTATAGCTTTGTTCCTTTATTTTTTAGTAGTAAAAGTAAAAAAAGAGAGAACTGTCAAAATTGCTCTCACGTAACAAGTTTTGCACAAAAGTAAAGGAATAGAAAAAATAGTATATTGTGCAGCAATGTCAAAAAACAAAAATGTCTGCTTAAAAAAATAACAACAAATAAACAAAATAAATTTCACTAATTTTTATTTTTTACGTCTCTGGTTTAATTTTTTTATTTCGCTGTTTCTTTTGCTTTGACAGTGCGCGTTGTTTTCTTTTGTCTTAAAGTCAAATAAATGTGAAATCAGCAGTTTGACAGATTTTCCACTTTTTACACCACGAAATTTGTTGAGCAGAAAGTAGTAAAAGACAAAGCCATGGCATGCTTTCTCTTAAATATTGCTTCAAGTTGTACTACTTTTTGGGGTTAAGGAACGCTTTCCAAGCTAAAAATAGTAAAACTGGTGTAAACTGGAACAAAGCTTATAAATGATACTTAAGGTCGTGCAGGGAGCAACGCACGTTCGCATTGGACTCACATAGTCTGCGGTTTAATCTCCAAACAGAACATCAAAATTTTTGGCTTGCAGTACTTCACCCATGAAAAAACTTCTCTATAAGTGTTGATGTAAGACACACAGTTCGGAGTCGGCGATAAAAAAATAGCTATCATATTATCTGAGCCAATATGAATCGTCGTGGACTCATTGATATCCCTTGCCCCTTGGGGATGTTGTGTAAAAACAGGTATGTAAGGTCGTGCAGAATAATTTCATGGCGACCCTGAGAGGATAAACTATACAACGATCAGTTTGCCTCACCGTGACAGGGCAATGCGTACTTGTCCCACTATAATAATGATGCATAATAATGATGCATATAATAATGATGCAAGTTCTACACACTAGGGTTATGACTTTTCGACATTTTTTTTCAAAAATGATTTCCTGTAGTGAGAATGAGTGAACTTTTGCCTATTAATGCCTCAAATAACATTTATTCAATTTTATTATAAAACAAGTGGGAAAAGCGTTAAGTTCGGTCGGGCCGAACTTTCTATACCCTCCACCACAAATTTCAGCCATTTCGGTGGATTAATGTGGCCACAACCCAGCAAAAATTTGGATCCGGTAGTCATTACGTAACCCATTACAAAGTAATGTAAACAAGCTTCTTTTCCCATTACAAGTAATCTGAAAAGTAATGGGATACTTCTTAAAAAAAATACAAGGCAAACCTACTTACTTTGCTCCTCACTAAGTAATGAGGACGGTGGCACAGTGAGTGTGTGTCCGACTATAAATCCTAGGGTTGTGTGTTCAACGCTCACTGTCGGCACGCGAGTTTTTTTTTTAATTAAAAAATGTGTACTGCACATTTAAGTTCTTCAGCAATCCTTAATGTTCGTGTGCGTGGCATAGTATGTAGTGTCTTTGGCTAGAAATCAGAGGGTTCGTGTGTTCAACTCGCACAGCGAGCGAAATAAAATAAAGTAAAATAAAAGTAAGAAGTGTGATGAAATTAACAAAAAATCTCTACATCAACTATTCTAAAAATAGAATTTTTTTCAACTTCTAGTGGTCATAGAATAACTACAAACTGAGTGCGACATGCCCTTGTAAAAATAATGGGGAAGAAAGGGGGTTTGCGAGTAGTTACGAAGACTAAATACCAAACAAATTTCAGCCATCTCGGTGTGATAATGAGGCCAAAACCTTCAAAATACCGATAATCGGGAGATATAGTCCTATGGGGGCTATATCAAAACGTGGACCTATATAAACATTTTATGGTAGAAATGTTTCTTAGCCTCTGGAAGTTGCAACCGATTCTGTTGTCAAATGGGACTAACACATTCAAAATATATTAAAATGACGCGTAGTTTATATGGGGCGTTATATGGGGGCTATACCAAAACGTGGACATATATAAACCAACTTTGGTAGGAATGTTTTTTGGGCTCTGGAGACACGAAATACCAAATTACAACCAATTCGGTGGTAAAATGGGACAAATATCTTAAAAATTCCTTAAAACGACGACGCGTCACGCGTCATTTTGTATGGGGGCTATACGAAAGCGTGGACCTACATAGCCCACTTTCAATACCAAAAGTCCTACGTACAAATAATAGATTTTCCCAAAATTTCATCCACCTACGTCAATCCGTTCGGACGCTAGAGTGATTTCCACAGACGGACAGACGGACGGACATGGCTATATCGATGTAGAATTGCACGCTGATCAAGAATATATATATATAGTTTGTGGGGTCTACAATGATTATTGCGAGTAGTTACAAACGTAGTGACAAACTTAATATACCCCCATCCTATGGTGGAGGGTATAAAAACTGCTTACACCTGGGATGTTTTTGCGGATTCTGAAACAGCAATGTTCATAAATGAGAAAAATCCAAAAACAAGAAAAAAAATCGCTGGAGGGATTTTTAAATAAATCGCGGCCCTAGGTTGTACTATAAGTTGGTTTGAGGCATAAAGTTTGTAACGCATCGAAATATTGGACGTGGACCCATACTTATAAATACCAAAATGAATGTCTCGGCGAGCTGAGTCGAAGTGGCTATGTGTGTCCGTCCGTCTGTCCTTCTAAACCTTGTAATGACGCTACAGGTCACAGTTTTAATCGGATCGTCACCAAATTTTGGGTATTGAAGAGGGTCCCGGTGGGAATGAAGCCTATTGATTATTGATTTTGGTGATGTTCGGATAATATTCAGGGGTCAGAATGGGCCAAAAACTCATTTTGAGAAAAAGTCAACGTTTTATTTCAAAGCAAATATCTCCGCTTCTAGAAGGAGTAGATCAAAAGCAAAACCTTCTAATGAAAGTAGCAAATATCACCTTTACAACGATGTAAAGTAGGTTGTCGTATGTGGTCAAACAACGAAGATATCAAAATAGATCCAAATAAAACCCAACTTTTCATTTTTGTGATTTTAATTATAATGACGAATATCGCAGCTATGGGTGGAGACTTTCCTAAAGCAAAGTCTGACTATGAAAGTAGAAAATCTCATCTTTACGATGATGATCGCAATAGTCGGTAATACATCCCATTTTTCCGCTTTTTTAATCGCGCTACAGGTCGAAATTTTGATCGGATCGTCACGAAATTAACCGTCATAGAGGAAGAAGCCTATTGATTTTGGTGATGGTCGGATAATATTCAGGGATCGGAATGGAAAAATATATGATTTCCTTTACATTGTTACAAATTTGGTTTGCGTAGGTTGTCTAACAACGGGGATATCGCAAAAGTCGGTAATGCATCCCATTTTTCCAGGTCGCTATTTCGATCGGATCGTCGCGAAATTTTTATGGTTAATGGGGGTCGCAGCGAGGCATAATATTTAGGGGTCGGAATGGGCAAAAAACAATGTGGAGCAAATGTCAACGGTTTATTCTTATGTGAATATATCTGCTGGAAGTATTGGTATTCCAAAAGGAAAGGCTGTCAATGGAAGAAGAAAATATGACCTTTACTTCTCTATTTTTATACCCTACACCACTATGTGAGGCCCTAAAAACGAAAAATACATTCGCAAAGCATTCGTAGGATATGAGTAAAATTATAAAAAATTGGAGAGGTAAATGTGCAATTTTCAAAATGAAACTTATAGGTGATGGCATTGGCAATGTTTTCACGAAAAAACAAATTCATAATTCGTTTTCTAACTTCATTAAAAATAAATTCTTTTTAAATGACTTTTTCTGCTATTTTTAATATAATTACTATTAATTTATGTTGAGTTTTACAAATGTTGTGATCATTTGTGAGTCTCAAATATTTTTTTAGAATGCAGGGGAAAGTCTCTATTTTATGATTAAAAAAATGCCAGCTGACCCCATCTGCCACCGGCTAAGTTATTCCTCTTATACCAAGCCTCTAAAATCGTAAAAATTCCGAAAATCGGGAGGTACGTTTATATGGGAGCTATACCTAAACTTGAACCTATACTGAACATTTTTATACCCTCAGCATTTATGCTAACGAGGGTATATACACTTTCATACGGGCAAAATGTGCCTCATCGAAATAATGGTTTTAGACCCCAAGTATGTTTGGACGAAATGTGTTTTGGACAATTTGGAGTCGATTCAGCAATGTCCGTCCGTCTGTCTGGCTGACGATAACTCTCGAACGGATGAACCGATTCGGTTCAAATTTTGGCTTTCGTAATATTTTGCCCAAACTTAGTTTAAGTTCGAAGATGAGCTATATCGGTCCACTCCTTCCGGTACCTTCCCCACAAAAGTTCGAAACTGTTCGGAAAATTTGTGCGCACGATAACTCTTGAAGGGAGTAACCGATTTGGTCCATACTTTGCCCATCGTGGAGCGTGTACCAGACTTAGATCAGGTTTTAATATGGACTCAATCGGTCCGCTCTGTCGGGTACCTCCCACACAAAAATTTGGAAAAGTTCAGTTTAGGACCATCTCTCGAATCGCATTGATTTTTGCTTTAGCAACTTGTATCCACTGCCCTCCATACGACGGTATAAGTTTCATCAGGGGCAAGTCCATACTTCCTGAGAAAATAGCCTGAAAGTTGAAACAAAACCCCTATGACACCGTGTGAGGAGGTTGGAGGGCAAAATAACTCTCGAACAGGTCTGCCGATTTGGTCCAAAGTTTGGCCTTAGTAATATTTTCTCCAAACATAGTTTAACTTCGAAGATAAGCCATATCGGTCCACTCCTTCAGGTACCTCCCCCACAAAAGTTCAAAAATGTTCGGAAAAATTGTGCGTACGATAACCTTGAAGAGAGTGGCCGAATTTGTCCATACTTTACACATCCTAATATATCTACCACATATAGATCAGGCTCAAATATGGGCTATATTTGTCCACTCCAACCGGAAACTCCCACACAAAATTTCGGATACATGTTTACTTTAAGACCTGCTTTCGAATCACTTTGATTTTAATACTCTCAGCATTTATGCTAACGAGGGTATATACACTTTCATACGGGTAAACTGTGCCTCATCGAAATAATGGTTTTAGACCCCAAGTATGTTTGGACGAAATGTGTTTCAGACAATTTGGAGTTGATTTAGCCATGTCCGTCCGTCTGTCTGCCGGTCTGGCTGGCTGGAGCGCACGATAACTCTCGAACGGATGAACCGATTCTGTTCAAATTTTGGCTTTCGTAATATTTTGCCCAAACTTAGTTTAAGTTCGAAGATGGGCTATATCGGTCCACTCCCTCCGGTACCACCCCCACAAAAGTTAGAAAATGTTCAGAAAATTTGTGCGCACGATAACTCTTGAAGGAAGTAACCGGTTTGGTCCATACTTTCCACATCGTGAAATATGTACCAGACTTAAATAAGATTTCAATATGGACTGAATCGGTCCACTCCTTCGGGTACCTCCCACACAAAATTTCAGAAAAGTTCAGTTTAGGGACATCTCTCGAATCGCTTTGGTTTTTGTTTTAGCAACTTGTATTCACTGCCCCCATACGACGGTAGAAGTTTCATCTGGGGCAAGTCCATACTTCCTGAGAAAATAGCTTGAAAGTTGCAAAAAAAACCCTATGAAACCGTGTGAGGTGGTTGGAGCGCAAGATAACTCTTGAACGGATCTGCCGATTCGATCCAAAATTTGGCCTTAGTAATATTTTGTTCAAACATAGTTTAAGTTCGAAGATAAGCCACATCGGTCCACTCCTTCAAGTACCTCCCCCATAAATGTTCAAAAATGTTCGGAAAAATTGTTCGTACTGTAACTTTTGAAGGGAGTGGCCGAATTGGTCCATACTTTACACATCCTAATATATCTACCAGATATAGATCAGGTTCAAATATGGACTATATTTGTCCACTCCATCCGGTACGTCCCAGACAGAATTTGGGATAAGTTCACTTTAAGACCTGATATGGAATCACTTTGATTTTTGTTGAAGCAACTTGCATTCGCTGCCTCAATTACGATGGTAAAAGTTTTTTCAGGGGCAAGTCCATACTTCTTAAGCAAACAGCCCGAAGGGTGTAAAAACCCCTATGGCGCCATATGTAGTGGATGGAGATCCATTCTTTTTAGTATCTCCTCCGCAAAACTTTTGATCTTTAATCCTAATCAACATTTTTGTCGGTTCAAACGCCCAAAACTTTTAAAACCCCCTAAATACACAAGTTTTTTGGGAAAATTTGTTTCAATATACACAGGCTGAGGGTATATCTCTGTCGGCAGAGCCGACTGATACTTTTTTACTTGTTTGCAGGTATTTTGCTCACTCAGAACTCAAAATGCAAAATTTCAAAAACGGGAGGTACGTTTATATGGGGGCTTTACCTTAACGTAGACTGATATTGAATATTTTTGCAATGAGGTATTTGGTTCACTCAGAACTCAAAATGCCAAATTACAGCCAAACCAGTTGGAAAATTTCGCTAAAGTTGTCAAAATACCGAAAATCTGAGGGTACATTTATATGGCGGCTATACCTAAACGTGGATCTATATTGAATATTTTTGGTAGGTAGTTTATTCACTCAGAACTCAAAATGAAAATAACATCCAAATCGGTTGGTTAATTTGGCCAAAATGGACAAATTACCACAAATCGGGCGATACCTTTCTATGAGAGCTATACTCAAATATGGACCTAAATCCACTAAAAATGGATTTCTATCTTTTTGGCTTGTTATAAACCTACGTTTAAAATTTGGAGGCGGTAGGTCGATTAGAACTATTTTTGACAATCTTTTCCATACAAGTGGCAGTGATCCCACTGATACAGGTAGAAATTTTGATCCGATCGGCACGAAATTTTGATGGCTGACGGTGGTCCCAGAGAGGAAGAAGGCTATTGATTTTGGTGATGGTCAGATAATATACAGGCTTCGGAATGTTCAAATCTGCAAATATTCCCGGTAGCGTTATTCCAAAAGCAAAGCCTGTCAATGGAAGAAGAAAAGTTTACCTTTAAAAAGATACAATGTAGGTTGGCGCAACATTTTTTACTTGAATTGTAATGACGAATCTCCCAGCTTTGGGTAGGTGCGTTTCAACAAACGAACTATCATGATATTCTGAGGATTTTATTGATCCCAATTGTGTTACCAAATTGGTGAAATACTTGAGATATAGCAATAGGCGATCAGATACCCTATTTCTAATTTGTGGAATTTTATTTCCAATTCGGTTGTTTTTGTTCGCATTGATGGTAAAATATCCGAGTTATTGAAAAATGCACTACGCTATCAATATTTTAATATTTTGAAGTATTTTTTAATGACACATACTTTCTCTTCTTTTTCTCTTCTGCCCAGGTTTGAATCAGTACCAAGTAAATTGTCGACAGTAGTCAGATATAAAATTATTAATTATTTATTTATTTTTATTAATTATGTTTACCAGTGATAAGCTTATACACAGGGGTAGTGGCGTAGGGTAGCACATCGTTGGCTCCGTCCCGACTATAGCCTTTGCTCACTTGTTTTGAGATATATAAGTTTAATTTGGGAAATTGCAGTCATGACATTGTTTTATAAGGAGAGGACACAGTCAGTGAATTGTCACAATTTGAACTTCTATGCCTCAAAACTGTAAAACCTACGAAAATTTTGTAGAGAATTGGAAAATGTGAACATTGACCGCGATTTATTTAAAAAGAGCTCCGGCGATTTTTTTGGTTTTTGAATTTTTCTCATCTATTAACATTGTAGTTTCAGAATACGCAAATACTTCCCAGGTGTAAGCACCTTCCATTTAAAGTTGGTTCAAGAGCACCGTGATAGCCTTCAAATTTAATATGTGATATTTTCTTAGACCACTGAGTAGTTCTACAGATCTTCACAAAAATTTGGTTCAGATATGGATATAGCCCCCATATATAACTTTCCCCGATGTTGCTATAACTCGGTTAATTTTAATCAAGTAGCCTGCAAATATAGTATGTAATATTTTCTTAGCACCGTGGTGCAATGGTCTGCCCACCCGCCTTGCACACTGAAGGTCGTGGGTTCGATTCCCCGGCCATGCAACATCAAACATTTTTCAACGGCGGCAAAATACCCCTCAGTAATGGTTGCGACATTTTCTGAGTATTTCAGCCATGTAAAAATTCTCTACAAAAGTGGTGTCTTAGACACGCCGCACGTTGGGGCAAGATTGAAAAAAACGGGTCTTAATTGAAAAATTGAAACACACATTTTTGATTATCTGTCTTGACAGGGTTAACGAGTACAAAATTCTACCTCACTAGCCAAAATAGCAAAGTCGTATGTTGTTTACTTTTCGTGTAGCACAGTGTTAACATTGAACATATTTTTAAAATTTAAGAAACAGGTGAAAAGTATTAAATTTTGCTGCTTTTAAATCGCCATAACTTAGTTTATGCTACATAAACTTGGCATTTTCAAACTGGATATTTCAAACATATGTCGAGAAGGTCGTGAGAATTTTTTTTGTATTTTTCTCTTGATTGTTGTCCTTGATATTGCGCAAAAAAACTTGCGTCTAGCTTGCGCATTTTGAGTTATGTCAAAAATGGTGCAAATAGCTGTGGGTCAATTTTTTGCATTTTGGGGGTTTTGTCTTCATTTTCCCTGTTATTGCTGTACAGTATGTCGTGTTTATGGTTTAATGTCTGTGGTCACCCTACATAAGACAATGTGTGCAGGTCCACCATTATGTTATAGTTACTATATATAACGATTTATATGAAATGATGGCGATGCACAAAAATGGAGATTTATTAAAAAAAAACAAGTAAAAAAGTGTCAGTCGGCTTTGCCGACAGATATATACCCTCAGCCAAAGTGAAGCGAAACTTTTACCTCCGGACAGATCGAATGTATTTCAGGTCTCTTCAGAATTTGGCCCTTTTTGGACATTTGAACTTGCCGACAATAATGTGGAATAGGAATTAACTGCGTTAAGACACCTATATTAGGGGGGACCTATATTGGCCATTTTAGAAGTTTAACTAAATTTTGATAAAATATTAGGAGATCCAAAGTGATATATTTTAAATATTGGGGAGAAGTACCGAAAGTTGTGGACTGGTATTGCCCCATGAAACTAAGTTTGGATATAATATGACGAAGACCAAATGTTGGACAAGATCGGTTGAACAGTTCAAGAGTTATCCTGTTCTTCGACCGCCACATATGGTGACATAGGGGTTTTTTACACCTTTCGGGCTGTTTTCGCAAGAAATATGGACTTACCCCTGAAAAAACTTTTACCGTCGTAATGGTGGTAGCGTATGCAAATAGCTTGAACAAAAATCCAAGTGATTCGATAGCAGGCCTTAAAGTGAACTTATCCGAAATTTTGTGTGGGAGGTACCAGAAGGAGTAGACAAATTTAGCCCATCTTCGAATTTAAACTATGTTTTGGTAAAATATTACGAAGGCCAAATTTTGGACCGAATCGACAGATCCGTTCGAGAGTTATCTTGCGCTCCTACCACTACACAAGGTGTCATTGGGGCTTTTTGCAACTTTCCAGCCATTTTCTCGGGAAGTATGGACTTGCCCCTGATGAAACTTGTACCTTCGTATAGGGAACAGTGAATACAAGATGTTGCAACAAAAACCAAGGCAATTCGAGAGCAGGTCCTAAACTAAACTTTTCCGAAATTTTGTGTGGGAGGTACCCGAAGGAGTGGACCGATTGAGTCCATATTGGAACCTAATCTAAGTTTGGTAGAAATTACACGATGTGCAATGTATGGACCAAATCGGTTATTCCCTACAAGAGTTATCGTGCGCACAAGTTTTGCGACAATTTTTGAAAATGTGTGGGGGAGGTACCTGAAGGAGTGGACCTATATGACCCATCTTCGAACTTAAATCGAATCTGGACAAAATATTTCGATACCCAAAATTTGATTTAATAATTTAAATAGCACCATAAAAAATTAAATTTTTTTGATGTATAAAGAGTAATATTTTTTTACGCATCAACAGTGCCCTTTTTAGAATGGAATCGTCAACTTCAGTTAGAAATCGGAGTCTTAGAAACATATATTTATGGCAAAAGTAGTTTAGAAGCATATTAAAAATTTATTTATTTTTTAAAAGTATTTAGAGTTAAAAAAGTAGCGGAATATTTTATATGGAGGTTATTCCAAAACGAGAATATATAGAGATGATGTTTGATAGAAATATTTTCAATCCCTTCAAAATGCACAATTCACAATTTGAGCTAGTTTAGTTGCAATATATGCATAAAATATTCGAAAACCCCCAAATTTGACTGTAATGCTTGGTTTACATTTACGAAATCCACTCGATTTCAACTGTCAAATCCTTAGGTTAAACGTCAAATGAAATCCAGATGAGATTTCATTTGACGTTTGAGCTATGGAATTGACAGTTGAAATCGAGTGGATTTCGTAAATGTAAACAAAGCATAACTCTATATGGGGTCTATACCAAAACATTGACCTATATTGACAAATTTTCATACTATGAAGTCTTAGGCATTCAGAACTATAAATCCTAATTTACAGATAAATGTACTAAAAAATGTGTGTCAAGACCCTCGAAATAAACAAAATCGGGAGATACACATGTATGGGAGCTACACTAAAATATTGACCTAACTTAATAATTTTTTGCCAAATATTATCTTAACCAATAATTTATCATATTAGAAGATTTTAGATTCATCAAATAAGAAATGTAGGCAAATCCGTAAAAACACTTCATAGTGTTTATGGTACCCATTTATGAGGGCTTCGAATATACCTCTCCAATCCCTCAGTTTGCACCAAAACTGTGTTCCGCTATATTTATTGAAGTGTAAACATTCGAAAAATATTAACATTAGATCACTCAAATGCTTCCCTGAATTAATCTCCGTTTTTTGGAATCTTGCCCCAATGTGCGCCGTTCGGACAACGCAATACACAGTAGGTCCCATATCATTGAGCTAATATGAATCGAGGTGCGCTCATTGATGTGAGAGAAGTATCCTTTGTCCCTTCTTCGATGTTTGTGGAACAATTATTATTTTTTTTTAGGCCAGAGTTTTACCGATTTTGACAAAAATCATTTCAGATTTGGATATAGCACCCATATCTATATTTTACCGATTTTGCTATAAATCGGTTATTTGTTGATGAATAGCCTTTAACTTTAACATGAGATGTTTTCTCAGGCTACCGATTTGAACAAAAAATCGGTTTCGATCACAAATGAGGCTGTACAGTTCTATGTGGGTTATTCAGAAACACCGACCTATGTCCACAGTTTTTGGAAGATATTTTTTACCACTAGGACCCCTACATGCATAATAATAGCAAATTCGATGTGAAAATGTAGATATAAACGAAATACCCCAAATCGGGTGAAAACGTTATATGAGGGCTATACCAAAACATGAACCTACGTCCACAATGTTTGTACATAAGTTTTGTGACCTCTAGGAACCTTAAATTCCAAATTATAACTAATTCGGTCTGCAAATGCGGCCAAAAAGGACAAAATACCTCAAATTGGGTGGTATCCTTATATTCCACATTGGGCCCAATGGCAGGTTTCTGAGGCAAAAAGTCTAGTTTTGAAGTCATATATTTGTATAAATTAGTAACGGGATTAGATTCTTAACACTTTGAGCCACTTAGAAACAAAATCATTTCAACCTGGCAACGCTTCGTGGTCACATACCGAGCTGTCAAAGATATTGCATGTTACTTTGTAAAATTTTATAAAAATTTATCCAACGAAGAACAAATTTGTTTCGCTCGGCAATTAAAAACCGCTGATTTAATAAACAGTTTTTTTAATGGATAAAACGTGTAAAGGTATATAAATTAATATTCTGATTAAGAAATAAAAGAAGTTAGATTTGGTAAGGAATATTTGAAGTAGACTTGTGGTGTATTTTTTGTGTAGTTCGTATTGTAGTTTAAATAGTTTTTGGAATAAAACTCGCGGTATTGCGATGTATTGTCGAAACTATATATATATGATAGAAGGTAATAGTGAGTACTATATGTGTAAAAAAATTTCATGTCCGTATGGATCCGAATACTTATAGAAAATTACTTACAGATAGCGTGACACTTAAAAATGTGGATATTTTAATTTATTAGACTGGGTTGGGACTGGACGATGCTCAATATGACACAAGTCGCCAAATTTTATAGTAATCTTATCCGAGTTACACCAAGCATTGAAATCTTCAATATTCTAGATCTTTAAATTTAATAACTGGTACTACAAACACCTACTAAATTTCAAGATCTTAACCTGTAATTATAAAGTTTTCAAATAACGGACGCGATCGCGGTTTTCTACTTCCAAAACATAAATTAATGATAGAGGTCACAATTACTATTGTTTTGTATACCAATGCGTCTAATAATCTCTGAGATTTCGCGTTTGGCTAAAACTTGTTGTGGGGGAGGTCCCCCACCCCCTCCATTTTTCGGTATAAAAAGTACCTTACGATCTATTCTCAGACCTTATGAATCTACAAACAAAATTTTATCAAATTCGGTCCAGCCATTTCAGAAGATTTATATTTCGAACATCATGGTATACCTGAAAAGGTTTCTATATATATGTAGATATATATCTGAACCGATCAGAGCCAAATTTTCAGGACCTGATTCTAACCTGAACAGGATTTACCATATCAAATTTTAAGGCGATCGGATGCAAATTGTGACCTTTGTGGGGCTTAAAAATAAAATCGGATTAAATCGGATGAAACATATACATGAAAACTATATCTATATCTGAACCGATTCTTACCAAATTTTGCAGAAGTACTTTTATGCCCATTAAAAACATTGGAACGAAATTTGGTAGCTCTAGCTGCTTCCAGTGACTTGTTGCCTCAAAAACCTGTCATTGGGCCCAATGTGTATTCATATGGGCAATATCACAACTTGGACCCATATAGCCCATCTTTGAAAATGGCCTCCCGGCAAACAAACAACAAAAACGCATCTCGTCAAAATTTCAGCGTCCTGTCTCTAGTTTTGCGGATGCTAGAGTGATTACAACAGACGGACGGACATCTATAGATCGATTTTAACCTGATTATTTCAATGCGAATGAAAAGGAAAACAAACGTAGTATACCCTCCATGCTACAGGGGCGGGTATACAAAGTATATTCATCACCCTAGTCATGATTGGATCTGTTAGTGGAATTATAAGGCTCGTTGATTATGATATCTAACCCAAAAACATTTTAAACTTCAATCGATTTAAATTCCATACAAATCTGTCCTTCAGTTGCTGAGGATATTAAACAAGCAAATTTCCTGTGTAGCGCTCATACTCGCACAAGAGTGAATCTGCAAGCTATTATAATTTGTGATCCTTACATCTGGCCGATTTTATCGCATATTCTTTAAGGCGAGAATATCAGTTTGTATTTTCCAAGTGCATGTGCGCAAACTGCACATACGATCTATACAGTCCAGGCATTCATTCAAGGTGCAGATTCACCACGAAACTTAATGTTAGAAATTGGAGTAGAGCATTAGACCTAGGCCCATAGAAGACTGTAGTACGTTCGTCTTCTAGATCAAATCTGTTGTTATATAAATATAAAAAAGGAAATAAGAATCTAGTATGATGCCTGTTCCAGAACCTGCAAGAATCTACACATTTTTAATCCGATAACAATTTTCCCTTTATGTTATCAAAAACATAGTAATAAATGTGTAGATTCTTGCAGTTCTGGAACCGATCAATGTTGTAGCCCTCAGGTGTTGTTTATTAGTTTCAAAACCAGGACATTCACATTTCAGGGTTTTAAAGATTTGATTGATAACAAATCAACTAGAAAATCATATTTTTTAATAAAAATATCACTGCCGCTATCATTTGTCACGCAAAATGGACTCTAAATGACAATTTTTATTAAGAGCTTTCATAAACAGTAGCACACATATTTTTTGACCAAATATTTTATTTACCTTCTATGCCACAGCATAACAAACGGAACAAAACATATCGAACAAAAAACCAAACCGACAAATTCCAAATAGTTTTCCACCGACTGACGATGAGAAATTTTCGCAACAATAACAATTGCCATAACGATAATGGTAACTACTAACTGTTATTACTAAAGCGTTTTACCTTCATTCTTGTTATTGAGACAACAAACAAACAACTGGACATTAGAGGAACGTACACTAACAACAAACAACGGCCACAGCAAACAAACTCCACAAGAAAAATACAATAGTTTTTTGGGGTAAAAGAAAAACCCAAACAAACAAACAACTATGTCTCAAATAAAATTCAACAATATTTGTTAACCATCTAGGCAAATAAGCGGCAGAAAATGCGAAAAACAGGGTCAGCTGCAATGCAAAAAAGCCCGTTAAACATTGGCTGAAGCGAAATGCAATACACAATTGTTGCTACTGACGACGACGACAGCGACCAGCAACACCAACAACAAAATTCCAACTGCAACAATTGTGTGGTAGCTAAAAACACAAATTCCTGTAATGCAATGTTGCACAGTGGCTTCAGTGGGAAACATAAAGTGGACCTAAATAAAATCCATAATCCTTTAATAGATGTCCTTAAAACGTCTCAATAGACGACCTTAAAGTCGCTTCCATAAACAACTTTAAAAAAAATCTCAATAGACGACCTTAAAATCGTATCAAAAGACGATCATTAAGGCGTCTCAAAAGACGACCTTATAGTCGTCTCAAAACACGAGTTTAGTCTTTATAGACGACCTTAAAGTCGTCTTTATAGACGACCTTAAAGTCGTCTTTATAGACGACCTTAAAGTCGTCTTTATAGACGACCTTAAAGTCGTCTTTATAGACGACCTTAAAGTCGTCTTTATAGACGACCTTAAAGTCGTCTTTATAGACGACCTTAAAGTCGTCTTTGTAGACGACCTTAAAGTCGTCTTTATAGACGGCCTTAAAGTCGTCTAAATAGACGACCTTAAAGTTGTTTCAATAGGCGACCTTAAAGTCGTCTAAATAGACTACCTTAACGTCGTCTCAATAGACGACCTTAAAGTCGTCTCAATAGACGACCTTAAAGTCGTCTCAATAGACGACCTTATAGTCGTCTCAATAGCCGACCTTAAAGTCGTCTCAATATACGATCTTAAAGTCGTCCTAATAGACGTCCTTAAAGTCGTCTCAATAGACGACCTTAAAGTTGATTCAATAAACCACCTTAAAGTCGATTCAATAAACCACCTTAAAGTCGTCTCAATAGACAACCTTAAAATCGTCTCAATAGACGACCTTAAAGTCGTCTCAAAAGACGACCTTAAAGTCGACTCAATAGACGACCTTAAAGTCGATTCAATAAACGACCTTAAAGTCGTCTCAATTGACGACCTTGAAGTCGTCTCAATAGACGACCTTAAAGTCGTCTCAAAAGACGACCTTAGTGTCGATTCAATAAACGACCTCAAAGTCGTCTCAATAGGCGACCTTAAAGTCGTGTCAACAGACGACCTTAAAGTCGTCTCAATAGACGGCCTTAAAGTCGTCTCCCTAGACGGCCTAAAAGTCGTCTCAATAGACGACCTCAGAGTCGTCTAAATAGACGACCTCAGAGTCGTCTTAATAGACGACCTCAGAGTCGTCTTAATAGACGACCTTAACGTTGTCTCAATAGACGACTTTAAAGTCGTCTCAGTAGACTTCCTTAAATTCGTCTCAATAGACAACCTTAAAATCGTCTCAATAGTGTATGGGAGAGGTACCCAAGTTTTTAAGAAGTATTACGCTGGACCAAATCAATTACATTCTTCTATAGTTGTCGTATTAGCCATCCAGACAGGCTATTATTTCAATGAGGCGCATTTCTGATCGTGACAAAGAAACTATACCCCCTGTAGCCATAAGGTTAAAAGTATAAAAATCCTTACTCTTTATTTTTCTCCACTGTACCTGTGTGTACGTCCTTACCATTTATATAGTTGCAATAAAGGTAAACCTATAGGAGACCATGTTAACTAACAAACATTTGAAGTATTAGCCAAATGTGTCGTTAAGAGCCATATAAATCAAATACAACGAGACACTCACATACACACGCTCCCCATTCTGTACTTACACTTGCACTCCACACTTTGACCATAAGACAGAATGAAACTTTTTTCCAACTGAAAGCAAATACATAAACCTAACACAACAACTCACAAAACCTACCTAGTAAGCATAATAAGCCACCGTTAACTAAACGTTCTCTTTCTCTCGGTTTTTTTTCGATTCCAATATGCAGCATTGGTGACGAAAAAAGTAGTAAAAATTTGCATTTAATGCACCTAATACATGCACCACCAACCAACGAAACAGCAGCGACAGCAGTTTCTTCCACCGTCACAATTGTAACGTCATCGATATCGAACAACTCGCCGCTACTTTTGCTTAAATTGCAATTGAAATGCCAGACTTTAATCTTAGCGTTACAATCATCGTTCTGCAGAATAAATTCACATTGAATGTCGTTCGTTGCGCGCTGCACTTTAAAAGAGTAGCTGGCAGCAGTCTAGGCTGTTTGTAGCTTTGAATGGCGGGCTGGCTGGTGAATGCACCCATTTTAATGACATCCATCCAAAGAAAATTGCAAACAAAACAAACAAAACGAAACGAAAAAAACTCCAAATACAATGGCTGACAACGCCATTGAAAAAAACTCCACCACTATTTAAAGCCGCCTGCTGACAGCAAACCTATGATGACGTTTCAATGATGATATTTAAAAAAGACCATTACCGCCACCGGAAGTTAAAGAAAATTGAATTCTGTTTTTTTTTTTTCGTTGATTTTATAAAAGTTTAAATGTTCTTGCAATTATTGGGACAGCAAATCAAGGGATAATTGAGGTGAGTAATTAAAACAATATTCAAAATATCTAATTTATTATGATAAGGATATGATATAGAAATACTGCTGTAATTTTTTTCTTGATCATGTTGTGTATTCAAGGATTAATTAATCCCTGTTTCATATCAAGTGGATTCTGAGCTCTCCGTGCTCTGAACTAAATTTTTGTGTAGAGCCATTATGCTAGTAGCCCATCCTTGGAAAAAAAATAACCATGATAATACTGAAAATAGTGCTGAATGAACACCCACAGTATTGGTAAGAATTAAAGAGAATGGAATGTGTACACTAGGACGACCTAAAAAAAACACAAATTTTCTTTTTTCGATTTTGTTATAGTTATATAGGGCCCAACATCCCCAAAATGTGCCAAATATGCATGTTGAAGCTATATCAAAATCCGATACGATTTTCATAATTTTTTGTAGAAATCGCTCTTCAGCCACAATAACTTTAGTGTAAATGCGCCTTTGGCCTAGAGCTGGCAAAAAGTCCATATAGAAACCTCATCTAAGTACGGTAGAATTTTCATGATCTGCAAAGTATAGATCATATCGGTTACTCCCTTCAAAAGTAATTGTGCGTAAAAATTTTCCGAACATTTTCGAACTTTTGTGGGGGAGGTACAGGAAGGAGTGGACAAAATATTGCGAAAGCCCACGTTTGGACCGAATCGGTTGATCCGTTCGACACTTATCGTGCGCTCCAGCGAGCCAGACAGACAGGCGGACGGACATGGCTAAATTAACACCAAATTGTCTGAAACGAATTTTGTCTAAACATAATTGGGGTCTAAAACCATTATTTCGACGAGGCACATTTTGCCCGTATGAAAGTGTATATACTCTCGTTAGCATAAATGCTGAGGGTATAAAAATATCATGGTTGCCGCGATTCAGGAAACTAAGCTCACCGCCACCTGAAGCTTTCAACGTACTGCATAAGGATCGCAGCGGAGGAGAAGGACTTGCCTTCCTAATACATCAGTCTGTCCAGTACACACATGAAATGTATTGGGGTAGCGGTAAAGTCTGGTACTGTCGATGTAGAGCTGCTTATTGTGTACATATCGCCGATTAATAGATATGCCCTTCGTTATATACCCGATGTTAATTCGCTTTTAGAGAGCAATAACCGTCTGGTGCTAGGGAACTTAAATGCCAATTATGAGCTTTAGCATTCCATCATAGGTAATGACCAGAGGTGTACAGCGGTGGCCGAGCAAAATGATAGCTCCACGTTTTGCACGGTAAATGAATACGCTCCTTCGAGGAGAAGAGGAGATTGCCACAGCTCGCCAGATATCACCATTGTGGCACCAGGTCTGATAAATGACGCATCCTGGCAACCCGTAATTTCCCTTTACTCAGACCACCTTCCTATCAACGTCTTCGTTAATAAACTACCATACTTCATAACGCTGAGCGCCGTACATTTCGGAACCATTGGAAAGCTGATTTGCAAGGGTTCAGAGAATTTACCATTAATCACTTCAAAGCTGAGAGAACATTCCGGGACATCATACCTACAGCAGTCGCTTGCCATACACCAGCTAATCGAATTACCGAAATCAGATCAAATTTCCTAGCAGAGGCAACGAGACTAGCAACTGAGTGTAATGAACTTCGTCGTAAGAACCCTGACGACCCAAGAGTTGCGACCGAACATCAATGGCGGCACGTAACCTATCAAAGGCCTTAAATACCGTCAACAATGCCAAGCTGTCCGAGGGTAGAGAGAAGACCACTCTTCAGCCATGTCTGTGAACACATATTTTGGGGAAGAGATAATTCCTTTTGGGGATGAAAGCCCTTGGTGAGTATATTAAGAATCTCGAAGGACAGATCCGCCGTGAGTCGAACTTCCACGTTATGGCGTGATGAAGTTTTTGCTAGAGACCCTGTAAGCCATCAGGAATTAGCGTTATATGTATATATATTAAATGCACAAAACGACCACAAAAACGCGACAAAATCGATTAGTTGTCAATGAGAGCCGTACCCAAAATTTTCTGAGCGACATTTTTGCAGAACATTTCGAACCTGAAAAACGTCATGTTGTGGTGCTTTTATAGCGGCTCTTAAAATAAAGGACGAAAGGACATTGAAGGAAGGTCCAAGTGCGCTACGAAAATAATCCTCATTCGATTTGACTGCAGACATGTCATCTCAAAAATAAGCTAAAGCTACAGTGAACAAAGATATAACGCTAATTCCTGATGGCTTACAGGGTATCTAGCAAAAACTTCCTCACCCCATAACGCGGAAGTTCGACTCATGGCGGATCTGTCCTTCGGGGTTCTTAATATACTCACCAAGGCCTTTCTTCCCCAAGAGGAATTTTCAGTGTAATCAACAATATGTGCGGACGCCGTATGTGGAATTCAGAAATAAGAAATCCAAAAATAAGAGTCCAAGAGTGAAAAAGGCTGTGTGATATATCCGGGCTGTTTAACCTCTACCTTTCTGGAATTCCATACTCTCCAGACGGCATAAAGCTCGTTATGTATGCTGATGATTGTACGATTTTGGCGTCGGGTCATATCGTCAACGACATATGTTATAGGGTAAATATCTACAATGCTGACTTAGTGCACTTCTCCCATCTGAGGAATATGAAAATTTCCGCTCTAAATCGTCTGCTACACTGTTCACGAACTGGACGGCTGAAATGAGGTTCCGCTAAAAATATTGGTGTTTTGATTCCTATCACTAACTACCCCATGATATTGGGTGTAAAGTTCGATGGTATGTTAAAGTCGTCTGCGCAGAGCACAGCTAGAAAGGGAGGTCCTCAAGTCGTTGGCCGGCAGAACTTAGTGTGCTGACAGAGAAACGTTGTTGAATTCTTTTGTAAGCTATGCGGATCCAGTCTTTGGTCTGTTGGTTTTTGGCAAGTTATATGGCTTCAGTGTGGTATGCGTATATTAGAATGCCGACCTAAGGACTGTAATAGGTGGAGGAGGCGAAGATTTTACCTGTGTATCAGCGCAATAACATGTTCTGATTTATGTTATCCCTGTGAGAGGGGTCTAAATTTACAAACGAGAACCTCTAGATTACGCCAACAGTCTACCTAGTACAAAGACCACCCCCAGCCATCGCAGCCAAAGAACGTCAGCTGTGAAGGCAAACATGAGTGGTTTTAGTCCAGTTATGATCCGCACGATGCAGTCGCCTCTATACGTATAAGGCAGTATTCGGTGTGTTGGCGGTGAATATCGACGTCGAATGAATCAGAACTATACTTGCCATAAACATAGTTGAACGTATCGAGTTACGAGTACAACGATAGCGTTGGCTAGGTCATGTCCTGAGAATGAATGATGACGCCTTCGCTAAAAAGACGTATAAAGGCGCAATATGGTAAGCGAAGTGCGAGGTATCTAAGACTTCGATGAATAGAACAAATAAACGATGAAATCAAAATGCCAGTTTATTATTAATTATGCTCTCTGTGCTATTTCGAAATGTTCAAACCAACTCGGACCATGATCGGCGAATCTGCACCTGGAATGTCAGGACTCTCTACAGAGTAGGTGCAGTTTGGGCACTGGCGGATGTACTTGATATGTACAAAGCTGATATTATCGCCTTACAGGAAGTGCGATGGAATCGGGCAGACGTAAAGATCACAAGCGATTACGCAATGTATTATAGCTGCCATAAAACGAAGCATGAGCTATGTGTTGGATTTATGGTAAACCGGAGGCTTACAAATCTCGCATCCAGTTTCACTCCGGTTGATGAGAGAATTGCCACAATCCGTATAAAAGCAAAGTTTTTTAACATTTGTTCATCTGCGTCCATGCTCCGAACGAAGAGAAAGACGAATAGACCAAGGATATACTCTACGAGCGCCTAGAGAGAGTATATGGCCGCTGCCCTGGCCATGACATTAAGATTGTTCTAGGAGATTTTAATGCTAAATTTGGAAGGGAAAATATATTTGGTTCCACGGTCGGCAAGTTCAGTCTTCATGAGTTAACATCCGACAACGGAATGATGCTGATTGATTTTGTAGCGGCAAAAAACATGGTAGTGAGCAGCACCAGGTTCTAACATCTCGACATACACATTTCCTTGTAGCAGCCAAGGTACGCACTCGTCTTAATGTTGCGGCAAAAGTGCGATCTAACACAGAACGGGCTGGTTGTAGAGAAGCTGCAAACACAAAGAAGCCTACTCCGCTCAACTGACCCGCATGCTGGAAGACATCGCTCCTTGTCCCGATAATGTAGAAGCGCAGTGGTAAATAATAGCCCACTCCCTTCAGACTGTCGCAATATCTATACTTGGGTACCAAAAACCTCCACCTTAAATGTATGGTACCATCAGGAGTGTCGTAAAGCTACAGAAGAGAAGAACGCGGCATACATAGCAACACTGTATTCAGTAGCAACACGAAGCGAGAAAGAATCTTATCGGGAGAAGAGGAGAAGCGTATTTTCAGGAGAAAAAAGAAGGAGCAAAAAAACGTGAGCGTGAGCAACTCTAGATGTTCAAGAGTCAGAATGAAGACCGAAAATTTTACCACAGTGTAAAACACCAGACTGAAGGATATGGTGCAGGAACATTCTCCTGCAAAGATCACGAAGGTAATCTGGTAACTGATACCGATAGCGTACTGAGTATTTAGAAGAAGCTCTTTGTGAAGCTCTTGGTATCGAATATGGGAGGCGATGAAGATACCCCAGAACCAATCGTAAATGACAAAGTTGAATGTCTACCACCTAGCCAAAGCCAGGTTATGACAGCTGTTAATCAGCTGAAAAACCATAAGGTAGCAGGAGCTGATGGACTTCCCGCCGAACTGTTCAAGACGGGTGGCGAAATGCTGATAAGGAGTATGCATCAGTTAATTTGCGAAATTTGGCAGGAAGAAAGCATACCCAACGATTGTAACCTCAGCCTACTATGTCCCGTACACAAGAAAGGAGACAAGACGGTTTGTGCAAATTATAGAGGTATAAGTCTCCCACCCATCGCATACAAAGTGCTGTCGCGCATACTGTGTGAACATTTAAATCCCATGGTCAATGAAATAATCAGGTCATACCAATGCGGTTTTAGACCTGGTGAGTCGACAATTGACCAAATATTCACACTTCGCCAAATACTGGAGAAGACCCACGAAAGATAGATCGACACATACCACCTGTTCGTCGACTATAATACCGCGTTCGACAGCCCAACTATAGCAAAGGTTTTTCAAGCCATGTCTGAGTTTGGCATCCCTACAAAACTAATTCGACTATGCAGGGTGACATTGGGTGACACAAGATCAGTAGTTCAAATAGGAAAGAACCACTTTGAGCCTTTCAACACAAAACGAGGTTTCAGACAAGGTGACAGTCTATCGTGTGACCTATTTAACATCTTACTGGAAAAGGTCATACGAGATGCGAATCTATATACGGCCAGAGATAAAATACGCAAATGACATAGACATAATAGGTAGATCAACGCGAGCCGTAACAGCCACCTTTGCAAAAATTGAAAAAGAGTCTGCCAAAGCGGGTCTGGCAGTCCACGGCGATAAGACGAAGTTTATGCTATCAACACGCAAGTTGTCCAGTAGACTCGGACCAACTGTGGATGTTGATAATTACAAATTTGAGGTAGTAAATGACTCAATTTAAACTTTGAAATAAAGAGAAGAATAATATTTGCCAACAGATGCTACTTTTGTCTAAGTAAACAATTTAAAAGCAAAACCACTGGTCGTCAAACAAAACTGACACTCTACTAGACACTGATCCTACCCGTACTTATGTATGGATCTGAAGCATGGGTACTTGCGAAAGCAGATGAGGCAGAACTTGGTGTGTTTCTTCGAAAAATTTATGGTCCAATATGCGTTGACAGTGAATACCGACGTCATATGAACCACGAGCTATACCAGCCGACCGACATCGATATAGTAAAACGTATCGAACTAAAACGATTGCGTTGGCTTGGCCATGTCAGCAGGATGGATAAAAATGCCCCCGTCACACAGTGGATCCACCCATTGGCCAAAAATAAAAAAATGAATGTCAAAATTTTGGTACAACATCTGGCAATACTGACAGCTATGACATGGACCTTTTTAAAAATATATTAGTTGTTGTTTCATTAAAACGCGATCTTCTTAAGAATAGCTTCAAAAGTTGGAGCATTTGACTAATATTTTTTGTTGTGAGTACAACCAATATTTTAAGTGCAAGTAACTATATTCAAAATATCGCGAAACTAATACCTATAGCAAAATATTATAGTGGATTTTGAAGGAGAAGGTAATAGCTTAATTTTCATTATTAAAAACTAGTCTTTTAGCGTTTGTGGAATTCTAGTTAGCTGCACATTTTCTTAGTGTATTTGGAATGCCAATTCGATCATAGACTTTTATTTGACCTAAGGTTTTAGTCATGATGCCCACTAGTGCCCACCTCAGGAATAATTTTCCAAAGTAGGTCATGGGCTTAAGATTATTCAGTATTAAAATCAGCTGCCATCTAGTGCCAGACTATGAATGGTGGGTCGCTGACTAATGCTGCCTTGGAATAGGGTTTCTATGGATATATTAGCGTATAACTCTGTTATCTGACCACGTACATTAACATAATTGGCATCAGTGGCAAGATTTGTCTTACGTTGCCTGTACGTGCCTTCCAGGAAGAACGCTATCTTCTTCTTCTTTATTGCATATTCGATATTCGAATGTTAGCGACCATATTACATTTCATGTATAATTTTCTTTATATATTATTGATAAAATATGAATATAAATCTCTGTTTCTTGCGACACTTATTAAATTTTCTGCATTTCGAAATTCCGTCCATTGTTGAATATTTTGAAGCCAGGACATCTCTTGTCTTCCTCTGCTGCGTTTACCTTCTATTTTGGCTTGTAGAATTCTTTGCAGGATGCGGTATTTTGGGTTTCGCATTATGTGTCCGAGATATGAAATTTTTCTCCTTTTTATGTGATCGAAGAGTTCTCTTGTTTTATTCAATCTTCGTAGAACTTCGTCATTTGATACGTGAGCTATCCACGGTATTTTAAGAATTCTTCGATATATCCACATTTCGAAGGCTTCTAAGCGCTTGACATCTATTGCTTTTAAAGTCCATACTTCCACAGAATATAACAAAACTGGCCATATGTAGGCCTTTATGAACCTTGTCTTTGTTGCAATGTTAATATCATGGCTTGTTAATACTCTTTTGTATTTGTGAAAGGTGTCTCTTGCCATTTCTATCCGGCATTTAATTTCTTTGGAGTTATCCCACTGATCATTTATTGAAAACCCGAGATATTTGAAGCTCGACATTCTCTCGAGTGGAGTGTTATGAATTGTTATATTCATGTTTTCAAAATTATCATATATTTTGTTTTATTGGTGTTTAATCTTAAACCATATGTTTCACTACACGCAGTTAGTCTTGTGACAAGGTTTTGTAGACCCGATAAGCTGTCTGCTATTAGGGTAGTATCGTCAGCGTATCTGATATTGTTTACGTATTCATTATTTATTAGGACTCCTTCTTGGACGTTGTTAACTGATTCCTTGAATATTTTTTCGGAATAAATATTAAACAATAGTGGGGACAGTGCACAGCCCTGTCTTACTCCTTTGGATATAGATATTTCTTCCGTAATTTCTCCATCGATATTAACATGTGCACTTTGATGCCAATACAGACTTTTAATGCATCTAATTTCTTTCTCGCTTATTCCAATTGTCGCCAGAATATCCATGAGCTTGTCATGCTGTACGGTGTCAAATGCTTTCTCGTAGTCTATAAAGCACATAAATATATCCTTATTGACATCTCTACATTTTTGAACCAACACTTGAACGCAGAATAGTGCTTCACGCGTTCCTTTTGCTTCTTTGAAGCCAAATTGTGTTTCACCCATTTCCCTTTCGCATTTTTCATATATCCGTTTATGTATAATTTTAAGGAAGATTTTTAGGGCATGGCTCATTAGGCTGATAAGTCGGTAGTCGTTGCATCTTTTCGGGTGAGATTTTTTTGGGATGGTTATAAATGTGGACTTCAGCCAATCCTGGGGGTATTGTCCTGTGTCATATATGTGGTTAAATAGTTTTGTTAGCAGGTCAACATTGTCACCATTTATCATTTTTAGTATTTCGGCAGGTATTTCGTCAGGACCCGTGGCTTTTCGTTCTCGGAGGGATTTTAATGCATCTTCAACTTCATTGTTTGTGATTGCCTCGCCTGTCATTTGCTGTGATATCCGGTTGTCATAATCCGATCTGGTAGAGTCTCTGAATAAGTTTTGTATGTATTCTTTCCAGATATCTTTCTTCTCAGCAGTTTCAAAAACGGGTTCATTATTATTGTTGTAAAGGACTGATGAATTGGTATTTCTGTAAATGTCGGCTGCTTCTTTCATTTTTTTGTGTAACTGGAAGTCGTCGTGCAGTGTCATCAGTCGTTCAATTTCTTGGCATTGACTGTTCAGGTGGTTATTTTTGGCTATACGCACTTCCCTTTGAATTTCCCTGTTGATTTCCCAATACATCTCGTAGTTACTATTTTTGTATTTTCTACGCTCATCCATCAGTTGAAGTATCTCTTCAGTCATCCAACTTTTACTCTTTGGTTTTGTGTAGTTTCCAAGCGTGTTACGTGCAATTGAATTGATTGTGGTCTTCACACTGTTCCATATATTTTCCACGTCATTCCTGTTGATATTGATTAATTCTGTGTTGACTTGAGAAGAAACGTCAGATCTTATTATAGGATTTTCGAGTTTTCCGATGTCAATTTTTCGATTTCGTGCTTTATTTGACTGGCGTGCTAGTTTTATGTGCATTTTTGCCATCAGGAGATTGTGGTCAGATGGTACATCTGCGCTAGGGTATGTTGTGACCTTTCTTACAGACGAGCAGTGTCGCCTGTTTATAAGTATGAAATCTATTTGGTTCCTTATCACATTGCCGACTCTATCTTGGGGGGATTTCCAAGTATATAACCTTCTTGGCGGCAGGGTGAACAGAGTATTGGTAATTTTCATTTTAAATTCCTGGCAAAATTCGATGAGTCTGTCACCTCTTTCATTTCTATCTCCTAGGCCATATATTCCTTTTACTCCTGCAACTATATCGCTTCCTACCTTTGCATTGAAATCGCCTTGGATTATGGTTATTTCATGCGGCTTTGTTATTTTAATGAGTTCTTCGACTTCAATGTAAAACGCTTCAATCTCGTCATTACTTTTATCTGCTGTAGGTGCATAGACTTGAATTATATTAATGTTGACTGGTTTTGCTGATATTTTTATTATCATAGTTCGATCAGATTTTGGAATGAATCCGATGACACTTTTGGCTATATGTTCCTTCACTATAATGCCAACTCCATTCCGATGATTTCTATTCGAGTTACCTGAAAAGTATATTTTGGCATTTTGGGATACAAAATCTCCAGTGTTTGGCCACCAAGTTTCACACACTCCCAGTATGTCCACATTGAGTCTATCCATTTCAGCTATGGTATTGTTGAGTTTTCCTGCTTCATATAAACTTCGAATATTCCATGTACCAATATTCAGTGTCTTTTTGGTTTTACCTCCGGGGATTCTTAGCACCCTCGAGTTACCGGAGATTGAGGGCCGTGTGTTTTGTTCTGCATTCATTGTTATATGGTTTTCAAGGGATAAATACATCAGTGATTTCCCCTTATCTTCTGATGGGTTTTAAGTTTACCGTCTTGATTTCAGCCGCTCTTCCTAGAGTACAGACGCTGTTTGCAGCCGCCCACTGTGGAAACAGACACCGCTACCTGTTGGTCCGCGAGAGGTATTTGATTTCCCTCCTACCACCCATATCTGGGAAGCATTCCCCTATCCGCCACCTGGGGACGCTATAAGAGCTATATTAAAAATTTTACCAATTTTCAGACAAAAATGTTGATTTTTTTAATCCGCTAAATTGGTTGGCTTTTATGTTGTTTTGGAGATTGTTTTGTTTCCCCAAGGCTATTTTTGCATCATAAGATAACCTTTGTTCATGTCATTTTGTATTAACAGCGTAAAACAATTCTTACCGTATACCCCCTCCAGAGGGGAAAGGGGGGAGAATGTTACGCTCGTGGTTTCTTAAAACACTGTTCGCAGCATCACAAAGCTGTAACCGGCGCATTGGCTTGATTTTTACACTCTAAATATTTTTGGCCACTTTCTCCATTCAAGTGGATCCACTGTGCGTCAGAAAGGCATTTGAATGCGAGCCACTCGATGGTATACGCCGCAAGGGAAGGGGAGGCCAAAAATCCGATGGAAAGATCAATTTGAAGAAGATATCACAAAACACGGCATCCAAAATTGGAGAAGTAAAGCAAAAGATCGGTGCCTTTGGAAACCTATTCTTAGTTCAGCTTATGGAACAAGACGTTATGTTTAGTATAAAAGCCATGTAAGTAAGTAAGTAAGTTAATGTCGGTTGTGTTAAGGCATTTCACAAGGTAAACTGTGTGAAAATTGCTGTTATCCTTTCTCGGTCCTAGATTCTTGGAAATGAACCCATGGTTCAAGGGTAGAATTTTTAATTACTTTCAGAGCAGAACAAATTTTCGCCGTCCATTGCACACTTCATAGCTTGGAACAAAAGTTGTCCATTTCCATGTACAGGCGACCAGGCCAAACTTAAACAGAGAATCTCCAGAAACTTCGAAACCTACATCTGTGAAAACAGACACTAATCTAATTCGACCTCTAGGGGCACGAACAAAATAAGTTAATTATGAGAATTTTCAACAGTGTTAAGGTCTATTAAGATTTCCTTCACCGAAATTTATGTATAAAGCTTTTGTCAAATATCTACAATCACGAATAGGCTGTTTTGTGTCTTAAAACCGAAAAATACAACCCTCTGTCATTGACTTACAAATTTTTAAAGCTGGTCCCTTTAATGATTTTTCCCATAATTTACCAATGCGACTATTCCCAAACAGCTTTTCTCAACATTCCCATAGCTAATCCTTAATTATCACCATCATCTGCCCTTTGCATATTCCCATGAGACAAGTGAGTATTTTATTGACAATATCACCATAACTTTAGCAATGCTAGCCAAATTTATGTTTGCCTTATCGAACTGTTGACAACAATCAAGGCATGATCCTCAGGATCATTTCGTTGAAGCTGCAATCAGTTAACCAGTTTTCTAAGTTTTTTGCAACATTCGGCCGTAGTACTACAGTTTACAGTTTGTTGTGTAAATTTATATTTGGCATCCATTCTGCATGGCCAGGTTTATGTTGTTCCTCGTAACTATGCGCATAGAAAGAGAAAATCTTAAAATTTATGGTGAATTTTTGTAAATTAAGTTCAACTAAATGACAGCTGGGCTTAAAAATGGAATTTATTTTCTGTAGATGTAGCGTTTTTTGCCATTTCTTCTTTTTAATTTCCATTTAGTTTTCTTGTGTCTGAGCTTTACGTAGTGTTGGGATGTTACTCGAAAAAATACTCTATGAAATGTTGGGATGTTATTTAACAACGAGTTGTCTGCCGGGCTGTGTCTGTTTCTTTTATTTGGCTGGCAGCTTTAGGTCACTGAGCTTGTCCACTTAATCGCACTTTATGCGCATGTGTGCACCCGCTCCTGCTGCAACATAAATTTACAATTTAACTACTTTAAGAAAAAGGAAAAAAACGGACGAAACGAAAAAAAACAACTCGCAAATACGATACAAACGCACACACGAAGGTAGCATGGCATTGCTGCACAAATAAACACATGGCTTCAAAGCAGACGTTCTTGTAAATAAGTTTGTTTAAAATGTTGTTTCTTTTCGAGATTTGACGTTTTCTTCTTTGGACAGAACTTACTTTGTTGCAGAACAAGGGTTAAGAATTACTGCGATAATTATGCCCATATTCTTCGAGTTGGTCTTAAGGAAATCACCCTGATTTTAATCCATGTTTCAACTTACTTAGATGGCTTTTATTCTAAAGAAACGCAATCGTTGTAGCTCGATACGTTTTGTTATATCGAAGTCAATCGGCTGGTACAGTTCGTGGTTTATAAGCCGCACAGTGGTTCAGAATTGTTTTCCTGGTCAAAACTCTGTAACTTTTGAACAGAAAGAGACATTTTCATAATTTTTTGTTCGACAGATAACGTAATCAGCTTTCCAATGCATTAAAAACAATCAAATTCGGTCCAGTAGTTGCAGAGGAAAATCATGCAATTATGAATACAACACAAAACATACGGCCCTCAATCTCCGGTAACTCGAGGGTGCTAAGAATCCCCGGAGGTAAAACAAAAAAAAAAACTAAAAATTGGAACATGGAATGTCCGCAGTTTATTCGAGCCTGGCAAACTAGCCAACACACTTAATGAAATGGAAAGACATAATATTGATATACTCGGCCAGAAGCAGAAACCATAGAAACGGAGTTGCAATAATTGTCAAAGCCCATATTGCCAAATGTATCACAAGTGTTATTTTAAAATCTGACAGGACCATGATGATAAAAATAATGGCCAAGCCACTTAATATAAATATTTTGCAAGTATATGCTCCTACAGCTGACAAAACCAACGAAGAAGTAGAACTCTTTTATAATGAAATTGGTGAACTCCTTAATCTGACAAAACCACATGAAATAACGATTGTTCAGGGAGACTTCAACGCGAAGGTAGGAAGCATCGCTGTCCCAGGAACAAGTGGACAGTATGGATTGGGAAATAGAAATGAAAGAGGTGACAGACTAATAGAATTCTGCCAAGAACACCGAATGAAAGTAGCAAACACATATTTCTGCCTACCCCCCAGACGACTGTACACGAGGAAATCGCCACAAGATAGAACAGGAAACACAATTAGAAACCAAATTGATTTCATTCTCATAGATACGCGCCACTTTACGTCTATAACAAAGGCCTCGACATACCCAGGAGCAGATGTTCCTTCTGATCATAATCTTCTTATGGCAAATATGTGCACAAAGATTATATCTAAATCCAAAAAAACACATCGTAAAAAACTTGATATTGGAAAACTTGCAAATCCCCTCATTAAAAGTAATATAACGCATAACTTAAATTTGCAACTGAACACAATTAACGCTGATGAGGTTGAAAATATATGGGAAAGAGTTAAAACTACCATAAACACCATATCTCAACATGATCTGGGAAACTACACAAAACCAAAGAATAAGGATTGGATGACGGATGAAATTCTACACCTTATCGATGAACGCCGAAAATACAAAAATTCAAATTACGAACTGTATTGGGAGCTCAACAGAGAAATTCAAACAGCCATACGAGCTGCAAAAACCGCTTATTTGAATAATCAGTGCGAAGAAATAGAAAGATTGAGAAACCTACACGATGATTACAACCTACACAAGAAATTAAAGGAAGCTGCTGGTGTATATCGTAAAACAACTTCTGCTGTACTATACAATGAGAGCAATGAAATAGTGACTGAAATTAGCGAGAAAGAAATAATTTGGAAAGACTATATACAAAAGCTCTTTACAGATGATAAAAGATCATGCTACGAAAATCAATCCACGCAAATATTGTCTGGAACGAGCATAACGGATTCTGAAGTAGAATGGGCCATTAAATCTTTGAGGGACAAAAAAGCAACAGGGCCTGACGAGATACCTTCAGAAATATTAAAACTCATTGATGGAAACAATCTACAACTATTTACCAAACTTTTCAACCATATATATGACACAGGACAATTTCCACAAGACTGGCTGAAGTCCACGTTTATAGCAATTCCGAAGAAGAGCAATGCCAAACGATGCAGTGACTATAGACTCATAAGCCTTATGAGTCATACATTAAAGATATTCCTTAAAATAATTCATAATAGGATATATGAACAATGCGAGAAATCAATGGGAGATACACAATTCGGATTTAAGGAAGGAAAAGGCACACGAGAAGCTTTGTTTTGTATCCAAGTTCTTATACAAAAATGTCGGGAAGTTCAGAAGGACGTATTCATATGCTTCATCGACTACGAAAAAGCCTTTGACACGGTACAACACGATAAGCTGATCGAAATAATCAAGTCTATTGGAATAGAAGACAAAGAAATAAGATGCATAAAAAGTTTATACTGGCATCAAACTGCCCAAATTGATGTCAACGGAAAAACAACAGAAAAAATAATGATATCCAAAGGAGTTCGACAAGGATGTGTCTTATCTCCACTACTATTCAATATATACTCTGAAAAAATATTTCAAGAAGCATTTTTAAATATTCAAGAAGGTATAAAAATCAGAAATAAATATATGAACAACATCCGATACGCCGACGACACCACTATTCTGGCTGATACTATGTCGGGACTACAAAGTCTTATGAACAGACTCACTGAATATAGCGAAAAATATGGGCTAAAAATTAATATCCAAAAGACTAAGTTCATGGTGATTAGTAGAAAGAATTCGCACACGGACACATCTTTAAAAATACATAACTCTACTATTGAAAGAGTAAAATGTTTTAAATACTTAGGCGTTCTAATTAATGAGGAATGGGACAACAGCAAAGAAATTAAATGCAGAATAGAGATGGCAAAGGACGCGTTTTCCAAATATAAAAAAGTGTTAACAAGCCATAACATAAACATTGAAACGAAGACAAGATTCGTTAAAAATTATATTTGGTCAGTATTGCTATATGCAGTTGAAATTTGGACCATTAAAGCTGTAGACATTAAAAGACTCGAGGCATTTGAGATATGGGTTTACAGAAGAATACTAAAAATACCCTGGACAGCTCACATATCGAACGAAGAGGTTCTCAGAAGAATGAACCGCACCCGAGAACTTACAACGCATATTAAAAAGCAAAAGAGTGCATACCTAGGACACATTATGAGGAATCCCAAATATAAAGAACTCCAATTAATTCTCCTAGCAAATATAGAAGGTAGAAATTCCAGAGGTAGAAAAGAAACAACCTGGCTCAAGAACATTCAGCAATGGACCGGATATCATAACGCAGACCACCTTATCAACACATCACGAAATAGAGAACTCTTTAGTCAAATCATAAATAACATTCAATGAAAATAGAAACTATGTAATTGTATGATCGCTAATATTCGAAAATCGAATAAGCAAATAAAGAAGAAGAAGAAGTTGCAGAGGAATTCAAGGTAAAAGCTAAAAAATTGAGTTTTTTTTTATATTTTGGAAAAAATATGAGTGTTTTTGAGTTTCACGGTACTCTTTAATCAACTTTAAATGAAAGGAGCTTGCACCTGGGAAGTTATTGCGGATTCTGAAATTACAATGTTCATAGGTATTCTTACCTATGAACATTATAATTTCAAAAAATACAAAAAATTGCCAAAGCGCTTTTTAAATAAATCGCGGTCAATGTTCACATTTTCAGAGTTTGTTAGGTTTTCACGATTTTGTTCGGAACCGCAAGCTTTTTAAAATAGAAACTAAAGAAAATGTTGTAGTAGTGAAAATTCTCTACAAGATTGTCCTTTGGAATATTTTCGTAGGTTTTGCAATTTTTGATATATAGAAGTTCAAATTGGGACATTTCAATGACTGTATCGTCCCCTTATGTCATGACTGCAATTTCCCAGCTTAAACTTATATATCTCAAAAATGGTACAACCTAAGAAAAAAATTACGAAAGCCAATCTTGTGGAGAATTTCCACAGCTATTCCTAAGAATGTGACCTGAACTTCTATATCTCAAACCTGGTAACCCTAGGAACAAATAATAGCAGTCAATCCTCTATAGAATTTTCACAACTACAACATTTTCTTTAGTCCCATTTCGATGGGACTTGCGGTTTCCAAGCGAAATCGAAACATAAAATAAACCCAAAAATGTGAACTTTGACCGCGATTTATTTTAAAATTCCTTCAGCGATTTTTTCTTGTTTTCGGATTTTCCTCATCTATAAACATTGCTGTTTCAGAATCAGCAAAAAACTTTCCATGTGTAAACGGTTTTAAATTATGGTTAGTTAAGGCGCACCGTACCTGTCATTGTTTATAAGGAAGCGATACAGTAAGAGCATAGTCCCGATTTGAACTTCTATATCTCAAAAATGGCAAAACCTACGAAAGTATTCCAAATGACAATCTTGTAGAGAATTTTCTCTGCTACAACATTTTCTTTAGTTCCGTTTTGCAGTTCCCATCAAAATCGTGAAAACCTGAAAAACCCCTAAAAATGTGAACTTTGACCGCGATTTATTTAAAAAGCGCTCCGGCGATTTCTTTGGTTTTTTTGATTTTTTCTTATCTATAAACATTCTTGTTTCATAATCCGCAAAAACTCTCCTTTCATTTAAAGTTGGTTCAAGTTCGATTGGCCAACTACAACTGTGTTAAAAATGTGTTACTAGATTTGAACTAAATCGGGTGGCACCGCTATATGGGGGCTCTAGGAAAAAAATTTACCCATATTGGTTTTGGTTTCACATTCATGTATTGTCATCCAAGTCTGAAAAGTGTGCAAAGATTTGATTGGTCAACTGCAACTGCGTTAAAAATGAGTTACTAGATTTGCACTAAACGGACACCGAAGCAAGTTAAATAAAAAACTGTAAAAAAATAAAAAATTAGAATTTTTTTTTAAATTTATAGTTTTTTCCAAAATTAAAAAAAATACCACTTGGGTTTTCATAATTCTCATATAACGCTTATATAAAAAGTTATTTAAAAAAGTCCATTTGTTTAAAAAAGCTGTATGGAAAAAACACACATTTTTGTCCATGTAAATTCAAAAAAATTAAAAAAAGTGTTAAACGGGCGCAACAGGACGTATGCAAAAGTATATATAAGGACACTCTCGGGCATCATTTTGTGAAAACGGAACTTTGTTCCAAACTGTTCCCCAAAAGTTCTAGTCCCCTAAATTTTGAATTTCACTAAAATTTTGTACCTGAGGAAAAATAAAATAGCTCACTTCGTGTAAATGCTACGGTAAGGAAAAATAAAATAGTTCACATCGTTAAATGCTACGGTAATTTGTTGAAACGTTCCTTTAAAACAACAATCCAACCTACCTAACAAAAAATCAATAAACACAATATCTGTTATAGTTTCCGAGAAATAGCTATTTCTTTCTCCAGAAATTTGCAAAAATTACGTATTTTCCAAAAGTGCCAAAAATTTTCGTTTTTAGAAGCTCGCCCCCACCTTTCAATATGTTGACATATTTTTTGGTTTCCTTAATTTCAATATGTTTACTATTGAAGCCCATATAGAAATTAACAATCCTTGACAACAAAATATGATGGTTTTGGCCAGGAAAATCGACTCCTGAACCACTGTGCGCCGCTGGTATTTACCTTCAATGCATATGAGTCCATAAATCTTTCGAAGAATTTTTCTATCAAACATACCGAGTTCTGCCTCATGTGTTTTCGCAAGTATCCATGCTTCGGATCCATACATATCTACCGGTAGTATCTCTGTCTGGTTGAGTGTGTTTTTTGTTTGACGTGGTCCGATTCTACTCTGCGTCTTGCGTGATGATACCAAAAAATTGGTCTTATCGCTGTTTACTGCCGCCTGGCGATGTCGATGTAATTTTCGTACACCAGTATCACAGTTTCTTTATTGCATATTGTGATATTTAAATAACGCTATGGGCTATATCACCACCTTTCACTATTCAGTATAGCCCCCATATAACAGTACCTCCCGATTTTCGGCATTTTGAGGATTTTATCTACAATTTTTAACCGAATTAGCGGTGATTTGACATTTGAGGATCCTAACGGTCACAACACCTCTCCACCAAGAATTGTCAACATATATCCATGCCTCCATATAACCCATATACCTTCCAATTTTCGGTAATTTGAAGAGTTTAGCAATATTTCTTGACTTAACTGCCTTTATTTCAACATTTAAGGTTCACAAAATATATCCACCAAAAATTGTCACCATAGGTCCAAGTTTTGGTATAGCCCACATATGACGGTACCTCCCGATTTTCGGTATTTTAAGGATTATAGCTACCCTTTTTAACCGAACTATCTGTAATTTAACATTTGAGGTTCCCAGTGGTCATAAAATATCTCCACCAAATATTGTTAACATAGGTCCATGTTTTGGTATACCCACCATTTAACGGTATCTCCCGATTTTCGGAATTTTAAGGATTACAGCTACCTTTTTTGACCGACCTACCTGTAACTTAAAATTTGAGGTTCGCAAGACATCTCCACCAAAAATTGTTAACATAGGTCCATGTTTTTCTATAGTCCTCATATAACGGTACCTTCCGATTTTCGGTATTTTGAGGATGTTAGCTATAATTTTTAACCGAACAACCTGTAATTTGACGTTTGAGTTCCGCATTGGTCACAACATCTCTCCACTAAAATTTTCAACATAGGTCCACATTTTGGTATAGCCCCCATATAACGGTACACCCTGATTTTGGGGGTTTTGACCGAACCATCTGCAATTCAGCATTTGAGGTTCCAAGTCGTCACCAAACTTCTCCATTAAAATTTTTCATTATAGGTCCATATTTTGGTAAAGCCCCCATATGACGGAACCTCCCGATTTTGGTTTTTTTTCAGGATATTATCAACATTTGTCGACCGAATTATCTGTTATTTAACATTTGAGGACCCCAGTGGTCACAAAACTTCTGCATTAAAAATTGTCAACATATGTCCACACTTTTATATAGCCTCCATATAAAGGTGCCGCCAGTTTGAAGAAATTTTCAGAAACATTTGCTAAACTTATTTAGGCATTTTGGGTATCCGTGGTCACACAAAATTTCGGAAAAGTCCAGTTTAAGACCAGCTCTCCAATTGCTTTGATTTTCGTTTCAACAACTTGTATTTGCTTCCCCCATTAAGTCGATATACGTATTTCCTGAGAAAATTGGCCGTACTTCCTGAGAAAATTGGCCGAAAGCAGTAAAAAGCCCTGCGGCACCATGTATAGTGCCTAGGGCGCATGACAACTCTCGACCGATTCGGTCCAAAATTTGGCCTTCATACTATTTTGTTTAAACTAAATTTAGATTCGAAGATGGGCCATATCTGTCCACTCCTTCGGATACCTCCCCCACAAAAGTTCAAAACTGTTCGCTAAAATTGTGCAAACGATAACTTTCGAAGGTAGTAACCGATTTGGTGCATATTTTACACATCGTAAAATGTGGGCTCCATCGGTCGACTCCTTCGGGTACGCCCCACACAAAATTTCGGAAAAGTGCAGTTTAAGACCTGCTTTCGAATTGATTTGATTATTTTTGCAAGAGCTAGTATTCGCTGTCGTCAATTTTACAAGTTTTTTAGAGTCCATAATTCCTGAGAAAATAGCCTGAAAGCTGTAAAATCCCGCTAAGGCACCATGCGCACTATAACTCTCCAACGGATAAACCGACTCGGTCCAACATTTGGCAGTCGTAATATTTTGTCCAAAGGGTGCCTCCCTCACAAAAAAATGTTGTTTAGGGCCTCCTCACCATTTTAATTTTTCTTACAACAGGTTGTACTTAAGGCCCCTATTACGATGGTACAAAATTTTGAGTGGCAATTCCATACTTCTTAAGAAAATTACCCGAAAGCTGAAAAAACCTTACCAGCCAGCAAGTGTAGTGGCTGGTGTGACGGACAACTCTCGAACAGATTACTGCGTTGGACCACACTTTGCATATCGTAATATTTCTTCGAAGATGAAATTCGAAGGAGGTGATTATAGGTCCACTCCTTTCGGTTCCTCTTCCACAAATGTTCGAAAATATTCCCTAAAATGGTACGCACGATATCTCATAAACGGAGCAACCGATTTGGTCGAAACTTTGGATCTCGAAATATTTTGTCCAAACTTAGTTTTTGTTCAAAAGTGGGCCCTATCGGTGCTCTCCTTGGGTTACCAGCCACACAAATGTTTAACATATTTGTTTAAGTGCGGTTAAGGGTCTGTTCACCAATTACATCTTTATCCCACCCCTACACACCAACAACCACCCACACTCAAAGTTTCTAGCTTCAGCGGTTTCGTCTGGTCGATGATATGACAGTCACTCACGAAGCTCTTTAATATATATACATAGATTTTGGACTTAGCAGTAAATGAGCTTTCAACTACTTATCCATAATGGTTATTTATGAGCATTTTATATATTCAGAATAAATGGTTAAATATGAACCTTCCATGTAAAAATAATAAGTTTTACGATCAATTTGTAAGAAGTTACTACTGCCACCATTTGCGGAACGAAGTCATTACTGGGATCATTGTCATCTTCTTTAGTATGGAATCCAACACTTTGGAAAAATTATATTTTCATAACATGAGCACGCTATCTGTGATTATCTCGCCCTTCTCCAAAGGAGGAAGCGATGTACAAAAGCCATCAAAGTTTGATGGTGGTGGAATTACATATAATTTTTTTCAAACTTCCTCACTTCAATTTATCTGGTTTCTCCTCCATTATTTTCTCCATTGTAACTTGTGCTGATTAAAACTATTGTCCACCTGATTATCAACAGGGAGTTACATCGGGTTTGTGTTTCTTTATAATTGTGACTTTTTCTCATTTGTGTTTTGTTCCACTTCCCCATTGATCATACCAGCCTCCTTATAATACAACTTAGCATTTCACTTTTTTCCTCTCTTTTCTACGCATTTTCATTGTAAGTGAAAAGAATTTATGATCCGAAGTCACATAATTTTTGTTGGCAAATAACAAATTGCCAAGGAAGTAAGCAGATTTAGTGGAAATTGTTTAATTGTGTCTACCTTCTTGGTCAGATAAGAATCCGTTCGGTTGCTTTCGGAGCGTTGCCCATGCCATATTGTAAGTGACGCACGCCTGGTGTCATGAAATTTTGGAATCTGCAAAAGAATTACTTCATCGTGGTTATTGCAACTTCATAACGGGCATATTGTGGATGGATGGACGGACGGGGGGTCGAAGTATTGCACAACAAGTAGATTCGATATTTTTATGCGTTAATACGCATGTAAAGTTTTTTTTTCAAGTTCATATTGAAGATATTCATTGGTGCAGTTTATTTGTTTGTCCGGCAAAACAAAAAAAAATAACATTTGAGCATTGGAAACGAGAGATTCGGACATCATAAACTGCAAAGAAAAAATAACAGAAAACAACTTAAGAAATCAGCTTATGTAGGTGCTGGAAAATAGCAAATGCTTGTTGGCTTATTTGGTAGGTAAGTGTCCACCTTAATGCAACGAAAGTGATGGACAAAGGAGTCAGAGAGTGCAGGCGGTAGAAAGCTAATGGTGTTGGTGTATAACTTTCTGGGCAGTCAAGCGACCGCCAGGCCGGCAGACAGACATTTTGGACATTTTGGTTGCAAAAGTTTGCAAGACTTCCATTGCAAAGACTTCATGCGTCGCACTTCATTGCATAAATTAAATTTGTATTGCAAATTTATGCGCCATGATGAAGTTGTTACCTGAACCAACATAATTTTTTGTCTTTTCGTTTCATTTGGACATTTGGGAGTGAGTTGGTGTCGTTCTTGCCGTAGTGTTACTGTTCCTGGGTTGTGATATTGCCGTTGTTTGCTTGCTGGTGGTTTCCAATTGCCATCAGCCATCCATCCAAACTAAGCATTTACCATATGGTCGTCGTCCCTGGTCGTTTTGATTCTCTGTGTGGTATGGCTTGGTGTGGGCTCCATGCGCTTGCTTGCAATTGTTGGCTTAGTTGCAGTGTGTGGCATTCAGGTGGTGAATATCACTGCCGTTTGCTGTTTTTTTGCTTATTTTTTGTTCTACAGTCTGTCTTATAATGTCTTTGAGGTTAACGCCCATTTTTCATTTTGGGAATCTCCTGTATATATTTCCTAGTTTGTGTTTTTCTTGTTGGCTTCCAAAAACTATGCTAAGATTTTTACAAGTGTTATATTACTTTTGGCGGATTCTGTTTAAATTGATTTGTTGCAAACCATAGCAGTGGCATTTCAATCGCCAGATACTTGGTATATTAAATATGTCCACACAAGTTGAAATGAATGATGACAGGATTGAATTTTTCAGCTAGCTAGGGAGGGAGCGGAATGTGACAGTTTATTTGGTCACATAAAAATGTTAGATGTAAAGTTTTTATGAATGACATTGAAAGATAAATATTTTTGTTGTTTTATTTATCTCAAGGCTAAAGGTAAGAAAGCAAAATAAATGTGTTCTTTGTTCGGTAGGCCGAAGTTTGAATGCCTCAAGCAATGAGTAAATCTTAAAACTATGGCCATGATATTAAGATTGTGTTAGCACATTTAAATTGGAAAGAGAATATCCTTGGACCCGTGGACAACGAGTTTAATCTTCATGACCAATAACACTGCGCTAAAAAGTCGACGGAAAAATGCGGGGGTTCTCATGCACCAATTCGGCTTAAGTGTAAAAACGCTTAGCAAATAACTGAAAAACTACTTTTCTCGGGTTCTATGCTGCGTAGAATACACCAAACAGTATAATTATTTATTTTTTCTAAAAAGGAAATTATGTTAGCTTACGAAAATGGGGAAAGAATGGGAAATGAAATCGGTTGAAAAATAAATGAGTTACGCATTTTTTTGTGTTTTAACTTTTTGGTTTTTTATGCATAACCATTCCTCCCTCCGGCTGCGGTAATCACTCTGCGTATTTTGTTTGCGGGCAGGTCAAATTCGAAGATGGACTAAATCAGTTCATGTATTGATATTTTAACGTTTTTAGCTACAAATTCAGGCCGAATTAGATATAATTTGGTATTTAGGGGTTCCTAGGTTTTAGCCGTTCGTCCGTCATCACTTTATTTGCGAAGTGAAGGAAGTTCCAGTTCCAAAAGCCGAATTATTGTCGTCGTTTGGGATTGGTTTAAACAAAATTTTTTTTGAAATGCTCTTTCCAGATCCTCATTACTCAATCTGTATCAGTTACCAGGGCCCTATTCCACGAAACAACTTATCAACTTTTCATTTTGCACTTATCAATATTTTTGACAATTCTCAAAGTTAAGTGTTCCACAGAACCATTATTTTTTGATAAGTGATAAGTTGCTAATTATAAAGTGAGTTTGCTTACTTTTCAAAATAATGTAGCTCTTTTTTTGATTTCTGTTCCACAAACGTTATTTCTGCTAAGTGAAAAGTTGTAACGGCAAAGCGTATTTTGCTAAGATTTTGCAAAAAAATTTGATCTTTCGTTCCACAGAAAACTCTGCATTTTGATTTTGCAGATCAAATTTTGATAAGTTTGCTTTAAATTTGCGATGTAAACGTTCTCTTTGCCAATGTTCATTGTTAAAGCGAGATTTTGTTCGGAAATAATGAAAACACGGTTATGTCAAGAAATTGTAAAGATTTTTCCGAACTTCTACCCTCTGAACCATCCTACTTCGAACTCTCACTATCCGAAATTCCACCCTACGAACAACCCCATTCCGAACTTCCACCCTGCGAACAACCTCACAAATCGATGTTTCTCGATTTTACATTTAGACTAAACTCTATTTGAGAGACTATTTTTATTTATTACTATACCCTCCACCATAATATGGAGAGTATATTAGGTTTGTCATTTCATTTATAACTCATCGAAATAATCATTTGCGACCCTATAAGGTATATACATATATTTTTGATCAGCGTAAAATTCTAAGTTGATTTAACCACATCCGTCCGTCAGTCTGTTGTAATCACGCTATCTTCAGAACGAGTTGAGATAGGGGGGTGAAATGCTGTTCACACGTGTCTTAAATCAAGTTGGAAGGTGAGCTTTGTTATAGCCCCCATATAGCAGTGCCGTCGATTTCAGCTATTTTAAGGTTTTTAGCTACATTTTCAGAACGAATTGGTTAAAATATGCTTCCAAAACTTACCGACATAGGCCCACCTTTTATTATAGCCCCCATATACCTCCCAATTTCAGCTACTTTGGGGTTATTAGCTACATTTCCAGGCCGAATTAGGTATAATTCAGTCAATCACCAAGAAACGTCTCCACAATAAATTATGGATATAGGTCTACGTTTTATTATATCCCCCATATAGCAGTACCGTCCGATTTCATTTTAAGGTTTTTAGATACATTTCTAGAACGAATTAGTAATAATTGGGCAAGTAACTTCTCCACTTTGTGGAGAAAGAAAACTAATTATTCTATGTCGAACATAACTCTTTTTACTTGTTTTATTTCGCTTAATTTTATTGTATTGTATTTTATTTTTTTTTTATTTGTATTTCCTTTTATTTTATTTTAGATTATTTTATTTCACTTAATTTTATTTTGTTTATTTTACTTTACTTTATTTTATTTATTTTTTAACTTTATTTTATTTCAATTTATTTTAGTTTATTTCATTTAATTATACCCTCAGCCTTTAGGCTAAAGAGGGTATTTACACTTTGATACGACCAAAAATGTGCCTCATCGAAATAATGGTTTTAGACCCCAAGTATGTTTGTACGATATCCGTTTCAGACAATTTTGAGATGATCTAGCAATGTCCGTCCGTCTGTCTGTCTGTCTGTCTGGCAGGCTGGTGCGCACGATAACTCTCGAACGGATCAATCGATGCGGTTCAAATTTTGGGTATCGAAATATTTTGTCCAGATTCGATTTAAGTTCGAAGATGGGCCATATAGGGCCACTCCTTCAGGTACCTCCCCCACAAATGTTCAAAAATTGTCGCAAAACTTGTGCGCACGATAACTCTTATAGGGAATAACAGATTTGGCCCATACTTTGCACATCGTGTAATTTCTACCAAACTTAGGTGAGGTTCCAATATGGACTCAATCGGTCCACTCCTTTGGGTACCTCCCACACAAAATTTCGGAAAAGTTCAGTTTAGGACCTGGTCTCGAATCGCTTTGATTTTGTTTACGCAAGTTGTATTCGCTGTCCTCTATACGACGCTGTAAGTTTCATTAGGGGCAAGTCCATACTTCCTGAGAAAATAGCCTGAAAGTTACAAAAAACCCTATGACACCGTGTGTAGTGGTTGGAGCGCAAGATAACTCAAGAACGGATCTGCCGATTCGGTCCAAAATTTGGCTTTCGTAATATTTTGTCCAAACTTAGTTCAAGTTCAAAGATGGATTATATCGGTCCACTCCTTCCGGTACCTCCCCCACAAAAGTTTGAAAATGTTCGGAAAATTTGTGCGTACGATAACTCTTGAGGGAGTAACCGATTTGGTCCATACTTTGCACATTATGAAATTTCTACCAGACTTAAATGAGGTTCCAATATGGACTCAATCGGTAAACTCCTGCGAGTACCTCCCACACAAACTTTCGGAAAAGTTCAGTTTAGGACCTGCTCTCGAATCGCCTTGGTTTTTGTTTTAATATCTTGTACTCACTGTCCCCTATACGAAGGTACAAGTTTTCTCAGGGGCAAGTCCATATTCCTGAAAAATAGCCTGAAAGTTGAAAAACAAACCCTATGACACCGTGTTTATGGGTGGAAGCGCCAGATAATTCTCGAACGGAAATGCCGATTCCGGCCAAAATTTGGCCTTCGTAATATTGTTTCCAAACTTACTTTAAGTTCGTAGATAAGCCATATCGGTCCACTCCTTCAGGTACCTACCCCACAAAAGTTCAAAAATATTCGGAAAAATTGTGCGCACGATAACTCTTGATGGGAGTGACCGACTTGGTCCATACTTTACACATTCTCATAATATCTACCAGATATAGATCAGGTTCGAATATGGACTATATTTGTCCACTCCATTCCGTACCTCCCACACAAAATTTTGGATTAGTTCACTTTAAGACCTGCTATTGAGTCACTTTGATTTTTGTTGAAGCAACTTACATTCGCTGCTTCAATTACGATGGTAAAGGTTGTTTCAGGGGCAAGTCCATACCTCTTGAGAAAACAGTCCCTATGGCACCCCCATGGTCTATGTCGGTCCATTCCATCCATTTGTCCATTTTGAACTTTAATCCTAATCAACGTTCATACGACCAAAATTTTGAAACCCCCTAAATACATAAGTTTTTTGTGAAAAAAGTGTTTCAATTTGCACAGGCTGAGGGTATATCTCTGTCGGCAAAGCCGACTGATACTTTTTTACTTGTTTTACTTTATATCACTTCATTATACCCTCAGCCTTTAGGCTAAAGAGGGTATTTACACTTTGATACGGCCAAAAATGTGCCTCATTGAAATAATTGTTTTAGACCCCAAGTATGTTTGTACGATATCCGTTTCAGACAATTTTGAGTCGATCTAGCAATGTCCGTCCGTCTGTCTGTCTGTCCGTCTGTCTGTCTGGCTGGTGCGCACGATAACTCTCGAACGGATCAATCGATTCGGTTCAAATTTTGGGTATCGAAATATTTTGTCCAGATTTGATTTAAGTTCGAAGATGGGCCATATTGGTCCACTCCTTCAGGTACCTCCCCCACAAAAGTTCAAAAATGTTCGGAAAAATTGTCCGCACGATAACTCTTGAAGGGAGTAACCGAATTAGTCCATACTTTGCACATCGTGACATTTCTACCAGACATAGATGAGGTTCCAATATGGACCCTATTGGTTCACTCTTTCTGGTACCTCCCACACAAAATTTTCCTTAAGTGCAGTTTAAGGCCTGCTCTCGAATCGCTTTGATTTTTGTTGCAGCCACTTGTATTCACTACCCCCATTACGACGATATAATTTTTTTCAGGAGCAAGTCCATATATCCTCAGAAATCAGCACGAAAACTGCGAACAACCCACATAATACCATGTGTCGTAGTTGGAGTGCACGATATCTCTCGAACGGATCAACATATTTGGTTAAAATTTTGGGTCTTTCAATATTTTGTCCAAACTTAGTTTAAATTCGAAGATAGGCCATATCGGTCCACTCCTTCCGGTACCTCCCCCACAAAGGTTCAAAATGGACTATATTGGTCCACTCATTTGAGTACCTCCCACACAAAGTTTGGAAAAAGTATAGTATAACAACTCCTCTCTGATCTTATTAATTTGTGACGCATTGTAATTTTTAAGACATTGTAATTTTTTTCCGTGGAAAAGTCCATACTTCCTGAGATAATGACCCAAAAAGGTCCAGAAGATCCTACCGGCACCCCCTAAACTGGCTAATGTGTAAAATAACCCTATAAAATAGAAATCGATTTAGCTCAACTTTGTAAATTGAAAAGTAAAATTGTAATATATTTAAATTCAGAAAATTAAGTACAACATATTTAATTATATAGTCTGTAAGGAAAATATCCATAGACTAATAAAGAAAAAATATTTCGTACAGATTTGTATTAGGTCCGAATATGTACTAGATCGGATCACTGCTATGGGTACACCCTACCCAAAGTTTGGAAAAAATACACTCGTCATGGATCATTCTGAATTTTGTTGCAACATGTAGTTTTTTGCGGCCCTTTGTATCCTGGAAAATTTTCCCAACAGCTAAATAACCTACAGAAGTATTATGTTAACTTTTTTTCTTCGGGTACGTGGCTGAGGGTATATCTCTGTCGGCTCAGCTGACTGATACTTTCTTACTTGTTTTATATTGTTATTTATTTCATTTTATGTTTTATTTTATTTTACTTCATTTGATTTATTTTGATCTTATTTTAATTTATTTCATCTAATTATTATTTAATCTTTATTAAAATTATTTTATTTTATTTTTATTTCATATTAATTTATTTTGTTTTATTTCATTTTATTTTATTTTATTTTTATTTCATATTAATTTATTTTGTTTTATTTCATTTTATTTTATTTTATTTTATTTTATTTTATTTTATTTTATTTTATTTTATTTTATTTTATTTTATTTTATTTTATTTTATTTTATTTTATTTTATTTTATTTTATTTTATTTTATTTTATTTTATTTTATTTTATTTTATTTTATTTTATTTTATTTTATTTTATTTTATTTTATTTTATTTTATTTCAGTTTAATTTAATTTATTTAATTTTATTTTATTTACTTTTAATAATATCAGTTTCTTTTAATTTTTTCGCTCGTCTCAATTTTACATGTGCTATTTATTATTGCCAAGTAAAAAATAATGCAAAGATGATAAAACGTTCTGTGGAACAAATATCATTTACACTTTGCAAGAGAACTGAGAGACTTACCAATATGGCGGAAAAATTGAGCAAGAGAGCACAACAACTGTGCTAAAAGAACAGTGATAGACAAATTTGCTAAGTGCAAGGGAAATTGAAAAGTAATTTTGTGGAACAAAAAGAGGTTATCACGAAAGCGATAAGTTGTTTCGTGGAATAGGGCCCAGGTTACCATTATAATCTTTGCAGGAAAATATGGCAGCACCAAATAAAACGGTCAATGTGGTGTTTTACAATCTGTTAAAATTTTTGGACTTCAGACTTGTGTTGCAGCTTCTTTTCCAATTTTAGCATTAAAATCCATGGGCGTAGCCAGGAATGCTTTTTGGTCGTTCTAGGGGTGGGCAAATGCTTGTTTTTTCGTAATATTTATAATTTTGTACATACAAATGAACTGTTTTGTAGGATCTAGGGGGGGGGGGGGGCAGCTTCCCCTCTCTAGCTATTCCAGGCAACGCCCATGTTAAAATCTCCTAGAGCAATCTTAATGTCATAGTCAGTGAAGTTGTCATATGCTCTCTCTAAGAGCTCGTAGGCGCTGATCCGGATTGGGTGGCAAATCTCTCATCAACCGGAAAGAATCTGGATGTCAGGCCATAAATCCAACACCTAGCTCATGTTAATTTTATAACAGTTTTAATACAGTGCACAACCGTTTGTGATCTTTCGTCTGCCCGGTTCTATCGCACTTTCTGTAAAGCGTAATATCAGCTTTGTACTTACCAAGTACATCCTCCAGTGCGCAAACTGCACCTGCTCTGTAGATAGTCCTGACATTCCAGGTGAATGTTTGCAGATCATGGTCATTAAAACGTTTGCGGGGGTCGTGAACTTTAGAGGGGTCTGTTTTTTATTTTTGTATACCCTCTGTCTTTATGCTAAAGAGGTTATATAAACTTTGAAAAAATCAACCTTATCGAAATATTGGTTTTAGACCCCCAATATGTTTGGACGAAATCTGTTTCAGGCAATTTGGAGTCGATTAAGTCATGTAATTTCGTCTGGCGGGATGGTGTGTACTATAACTATCGAATAGATCAACCAAAACGTTCCAAAATTTGACATTCGTAATATTTTGTCCACTAAAATTAGTTCGAAAAAATTTCTGTAAAAATTTGTGTGTATCTCGCGAAGGGAGCAATCGGTTTGGTCCAAACTATGCACATCGTATTATTTTTTCCAGATAAAGATAGGATTCTAATATGGACTATATCCGCCCACTCCATCGGGTACCACCCACAGAAAATTAGGAGAAGTTAAGTTTAAGACATACTCTCGGATCGTTTTGATTTTTTTGCAGCAAGTTGTTCGTCCCGCCTCTTTACAACCGTCCATACCTCTTGAGATAATGGTTTAAAAGCTCCAAGAAACCCGGACGGCACAACTAAAATTGAAAATCCCCAAGATAACGCTCGCAGGGAGTTTCTGATTGGTCCAATCTTTGCACATCGTTTGCAGAAGGTTGCTTTCACGGCCCCTATTACAGAGGCAATTTTTTTTTTTCGGAGTAAGTTCATACTTCCTGTGATAATTTTCCAAAGACCCCTGCCGGCACACACTAAAATGACTAGTGCGCAACTCTTACACTTTTTCAAAAAAATATTTCCAAACTTAGTTTGCTTACTAAACATTTAAGGTATATGTCAATTAATTGGGTTAGCCCTCGGTACCTACATTAGAGTTATGACTGTTTCACCTTTGTGTTAGAAAACTAACTTCCTGTAGCAAGAAAGAATGAACTTTTGCCTATTAATGACTAAAATAACGTTTATTCTATTTAAGTATTAAAAAAGGTTACGCACAAACCACATTGCACAGTGGTGGCACTTACATGGGAAGGTGTGACAAAAATACTTCTAGATGATATATCGAACTGAAATTTTTATCAATTGGTCCTCGGTGGCTAAAAACACTCTAACAAAAATATTGGAGTCCTAGGTCCAAAATTTCGCGTGGTTCCCATGTAGCGAGTCATTCTCAATGGTGGGCAAATTGCGAGAGACTCATGTATATTTTACACTTTTGTGTATGAGGCCGAGCATTTCTACCCAACAGTGTGAATTGAAGTATTTTACTGTTGCCAACATATTGTTTAACCGAATTCGCTGTAATACGGTACTAGGAGTTGTTATTGCATAGTAAACCTCCCCGCGAGAAACTGTCAATATTGGTCCATGATTTCCTACATCCCCATATATGATTTCTATCTCGATTTAATGTATTTTACAGATATTTAACAAATTCTAAACGGATTGGGCTTTAATAGTGAACTCAGAGTTTAGAGCAGGATTTTATAAATAAATGTGACATTGGTCCACTTTTGGCCACAGCCTCCATAGGGTTACCATATATTTTTCTGTACTTTATACGATTTATTCACCTTTTTTTTCTGCAGAATTACCTATAATAACGTATTTTTGGTTCTTAGTGCGGGGAAAATTTCCACGTGTTGCAACATTAGGGTGTCCCAAAAAAGAAAACATATTTATTAAAGTGTATACCCCCAAAACCTTTTATTTTTCAATCGCGAGTTTTCAGTGCGGCTCTAAGTTACCATGTTAAAAGAAATCACTAATAGCACAAAAACATTATATTGAAAGAAAGGATAATAAAAAAAATAATTTTAAAAATTCAAAAAATATGAATCCAGGAACTAAAAAAGGAAGTTAAACTTATAACCAGATTATAACCAAAATATTTGGCAACCCTTGCAATTTAGAGAAATTTTCATAAGTAGAAAAATGAAGCTTAGGCAATTTACTAAATGATACAAATGAAGTTATGGCGTTAAAAATAGTCCTTTGTTTCATATATTCGCTTAGAATATAACTATTTTTTCTCATTTTTAAATACATTTTTTCTTCAAAATTAATCATGTTTTTGAGGATTTTTCTCCTTAAGAACAGCGAAATGGAAAAATTAAGTTGAGTTTCGAAAAATTTGGAATGTTTTGAAGCGATTTGCATCTTTAAATTTTTAAAATGACGACATGAATTTTTTTGTTGGGCGCATCCACTGTGCATAATTTCTTTTTCATTTTTTAAATACTATGAAATGAAAAAAAATATTTCTTGTTTCACGAATAAATTACTTTTGCCTATTATTGACTATAACAAGTGAGAAAAGGCTATAGTCGGTACTGGGCCGACTATGTGATACCCTACACCACTACCTCTGTGCATAATCTTTTCACTCGAAAACATTTCTTTTAGGGAGATACGAATGTTTTCACCTATCTGGCTTTTATACCAAATGACTTAAGGTGAACTGAACCAAAATAATTAATATTTAATTTTATATTGGACTACTATCGACATCACCAATATCAATATTCTTCTATCTCTGTGAGAAAATTTCGTGATGATCCGATCAAAATTCCGACCAGTAGTGTGATTGCAGAAAACGTGGAAAAAAGGGATGTATTACCGACTATTGCGATATCTCTATTATTTGACCACCTACGCCAACCTACTTTGCATAATTTTAAAGATGGGATTTTCTCCTTTCTTAGTCGGGCTTTGCTTTTAGATGGTTCCCAACCAAAGGTGTGATATGTGTCATTATAACTAAAATCGCAAAAATGAAAAGTTGGGTTCTATTAGCGACTATTGCGATATCTTCGTTGTGTGACCGCCTACGACAACCTACGTTACATCGTTTCAAAGGCGATATTTTCTACTTTCATTGACAAGTTTTGTTTTATATATACCCCTTATAGACGCTGAGATATTTGCTTTGGAATAAAATGTAGACTTTTTCTCCAAATAACTTTTTTGCTCATTCCGACCCCTAATTATTATCCGACCATCACTAAAATCAATAGGCTTCTTCCCCTCCGGGATCCCCATCAACACCCAAAATTTCGTGACGATCCGATCAAAATTGCGACCTGTAGCGTGATTTCCAAAAAAGTGGAAAAATGGGATGTATTACCGACTATTGCAATCTCTTCGTTATTTGGTCACCTACGCCGACCTAGTTTGCATCATTGTAAAGATGGGATCTTCCACTTCCATAGTCAGGCTTTGCTTTTGAAAAGTCCCTAACCAAAGCTGTGATATTCGTCATTATAATTAAAATCGCAAGAATGAAAATTTGGGTTTTATTTGCCACTATTGTAATATCTCCGTTGTTCGATCACATACGAGAACTTTGTCAGATCTTGCTTTTGGTATACCCCATATAGAAGCTGAGATATTCGCTTTGGAAAAAACGTTGTCTTTTTATCCACATAAGTTTTTTGCCCATTCCGACCCCTGACCATTAGCCGACCATCACCAAAATCAATAGGCTTCTTTTCCCTCATCAACACCCAAAATTTCGTGACGATCCGATCAAAATTGCGACCTGCAGCGTGATTACAAGGTTTAGATGGACAGACGGACGGACGGACGGACGGACACACACAGCCAGATCGACTCAGCTCGTCGAGACATTCATTTTGGTATATATAAGTATGGGTCTACGACCATTATTTCGATGCGTTACAAACTTTTTGGGCAAGACCAACTTATAATACCCTCCCCACATAGTGGTGTAGGGTATAATAATTATTCCATTTAAATATTGAAAAAGGTGTAGCATAAACCATTTTTAATTGATATGATATATGAAACAAGTAAAAAATTATCAGTCGACTTTGCCGACAGAGATATACCCTCAGCCTGTATGGATTGAAATACCTTTTTTCCCAAAAAAATTATGTATTTAGGGGATTTTCAAAATGTTGGGCGTTTAAACCGAGAAAAATATGAATAGGACTGAAGCTCAAAAAATTGCGGCGATATCGATAGATAGTTTTTTTCCATACTATTCTACGAAAAACATAATATTGCTGTAAACAGGGCCACTAGGGAAACCTTCGCTAAAAATGTCTAAAGGATCCTCGAACAGACCTTTAATCACACACAAATATTGAACAGATAGAGCCCAAATTTGAACATAAACTAAGTTTCGACAATATTTAGAGATCCAAAGTTTGGACCAAATCGGTTGTTTCGTCTATTAGATATCGCGCGTAACATTTTAGCGAATATTTTCGAACTTTTGTGGGGGAGGTGCCGGAAGGAGTGGACCTATAAGCACCAACTTCGAATTTTATCTAATATTCGAAGTAATATTACGATATCCAAAGTATGGACGAACGCAGTATTCGGCTCGAGCTCTCCAACCACTACATATGGTGCCATAGGGGTTTTTTTTACAACTTTCGGGCTGTTTTCTCAAGAAGTATGGAAGTATGGACCCCTTAAAAAACTTTTACTGCTGTAATTGAGGCAGCGAATGCAAGTTGCTTCAACAAACATCAAAGTGATTTGAGTTCAGGTCTTAAGGTGAATTTATCCAAAATTCTGTGTGGGAGGTACCCGAAGAGTGGATAAATATAGTCCATATTCGAATCTGATCTGTTTTCTCAAGAATTATGGACTTGCCCCTGAAAAAGTTTTACTGTCGTAATTGAGGCAGCGAATGCAACAAAAATCAAAGTGATTTGAGCTCAGGTCTTAAAGTTAATTTATCCAAAATTATGTGTGGGAGGTACCCGAAGAAGTGGACAAAAATAGCCTATATTCGAACTTGATCTATATCTGGTAGATATATTAGGATGTGTAACGTATGGACCAATTCGGTCACGCCCATCAAGAGTTATCGTGCGCACAAATTTTCCGAACATTTTTGAACTTTTTTGGGGGAGGTACCTGAAGGAGTGGACCCATATGGCTTATCTTCGAACTTAAACTAAGTTTGCACAAAATATTACGTAGGCGTAATTTTGGACCGAATCGGCAGATCCGTTCGAGAGTTACCTTGCGCTCCAAACGCAACACACGGTGTCATAGGGGTTTCTTTGCACTTTTCAGGCTATTTTCTCAGGAAGTATATACTTGTCCCTGATGAAACTTGTACCGTCGTATGGGCGGCAGTGAATACAAGCTGCTACAACAAAAATCAAAGCAATTCGAGACCTGGTCCTAAACTGAACTTTTCCGAAATTTTGTGTGGTAAGTACCCGAAGTAGTGGACCGATTTAGTCCATATTGAAACCTCCCTCATCTAAGTCTGATAGAAATTTCACGATATGCAAAGTATGGACCAAATCGGTTACTCCCTTCAAGAGTTATCGTGCGCACAAATTTTCCGAACATTTTCGAACTTTTGTGGGGGAGGTACCGGAAGGGGTGGACCGATATAACCCATCTTCGAACATACACTAAGTTTGGACAAACTATTACGAAAGCCAAACTTTGGACCGAATCGGTTGATCCGTTCGAGAGTTATCGTGCGCTCCAGCCAGACAGACAGACAGTGTATATATACCCTCGTTTTACCTCAAATGAAGATGCAATTACAGTTGTAAACCACTAACTAACTAAGTGTATTGAAGTTTCAGGAGATTATATTGAAAAATAAAAATATTTTTGAAAAACTAACTATTCTCTTTCATTGATAGGCTAAGAAGTTTCCGAACCGCCCTCTTACATTCGATCTGTCCGTATGTGCAAGTTTCACTTCACATTGGCTGAGGGTATATATCTGTCGGAAAAGCCGACTGACGCTTTTTTACTTGTTTAAATGTGTTTTTAAACTTCTGAGCTTTTTAAAATATTATTTTCATAACTGAAAAACTTCGAAGCGTGGATATCTCGGAAACTAGGCAGGTACGAGAAAGACGACCAAAAATTCAGAAAGAGCATACGCGAAAACCATGGAAACCACCTATATCTCAAAAAGTCAAAAATGGAACACTTAAGCATTACACCGACGTTATATCTGTCGACTAAAGCGTCTGATTCCTTATCACTTATTTTCGTCGATTACATCCTAATTTGTTTATTTCTCACAAATATTTGCATTTTATTAACATATGGAATTGAACGGTGTCATCCAAATCAACTTTAATTTAAAAATTGTCCATAAACGGCAATTGCAATTTCAACATAAATTAGAAACTTGAAATCTCCCGCTGGGCATCCTCAATTTTACAACTAATTATAGTATTCACCCAGTGCCCCTCATCTGACCAGTTCGATTCGATTAACACAAAACACGTTTCCTTTTTTAATACACCACACCGGTCATATACTAACTAACAACCATCATCAAATATGGAAAAGTCATTCAATAAATTGGTTTAATTTGTTTAATATGCAAATCATATGGCTTAACGAACACTTTGCATTGTTTAATATTTAACAATTATTAATGATTAATAATTTAGACAAATGTGCTGAACAACAACAGCAAAAACAAGACAAACTGCAGCTGCAACAATGTTAGCAGCTTCTGGCTGTTTTTTTTACTCCATCATCTTCATTCCAACACTATTTGCAATAATATTCAATATCATTACAACGAAAATGCAGTGGGCAAGGTGTTGTAATTGAATTGCATTGGTCAGAGTTAAGGTGATTCATTTCCTTTGGAATTAGTTTTTTGTCACATCAATTCATATCAACTGATGGTAATCCACTTAATTAGTTAAATTTGAACTATGTGACAAGGGGCATAATCACTAAATTATTTATGAAATTAAAAAAGTGAATATCATTCTGTGCATAGATTTCAAAATTTGCACAAAAACATTTAAACTATAGGTTAGCTACAGTTGTATGCATGAAGTAATTGGGCACCAATACCCACCCGATTCCCTGCAAACAATGTTGCCTACCTTTTTGAATGTTTAATAATATTATATCCCACAGCGATAGCTGTCATTTTAGTAAAGTGTATTTAACTGCAGCAAAAATACCCAATGAAAAAATGCATGCAATAATATTTTTTTAAAAAAATAAAAACAAATTACACTTATGAAACATGCAATCATCTACAATTAAAACAACAACAATAGCAACAATAAAAATAGCCGCAGTTGTAAGCACGCAGTTTATGAATATTTTATAAGGCCAATGGAAATCCAATCTGCATTTCGCATAACAACTTTTGGGCCTACCCTAACAGCAAACAGCGAAAGAAAAAAACACAAACTAATATAACAATAGAATTGTTGTTCAGATTCAAACGTTTTATGTCAAATCTTCCATTTTATTATGCTTATCAAATGCATATCTAATTTGAAGTCATATATTTATAGGAATGGCATGACAGATGTTTCGTGCTCTCAAAATATCAATCTCTGCAACAAGCGTGTATTTAAGTGGAATGAAGTTTAAAATAATATATAATTAAAATTTAGTTGAGTTAAATTTAATTTATTTTACGCTTAATGTGTTAATTGCATGTTATTAGTTAAGGTATTGCAGACTAATTTCAAAAATGTGGAAATGAAAACATTTCAACTACTTAAGTAATATTCTTTAAAAATAAACGTTTTGAAATTCCCTAAAAATGTGATAGAAAACGGCAACTAACCCCACAAATTTTGGGGCAGAGATAATTCCTTTTGGAGATGAAAGCCCTTTAATTGTTCCACAAACATCCCATACGGGACAAGGGAGACTTCTCTCATACCAATGAGTGCACCCCGATTTATATTAGCTCAATGATATGGGACCTACTGTTTATTGCCGAGTCCGAACGGCGTGTCCTAAGACACCACTTGTAGAGAAGTTTTACATGGCTGAAATACTCAGGAAATGTCGCCAACATTACTGAGTGGTATTTGGCACCGTTGAAATTTTTTGAGTTGCCTGGCCGGGGAAACGGACCCAGGACCATTAGTGTGCAAGGCGGGTGTGCATACCATTGCACCACGGTGGCACCCTATGATGAAAGCCCTTGGTGAGTATATTAAGAACCCCGAAGGACATATCCGACGTGAGTCGAATTTCCGCGTTATGGCGTAATGAAGTTTTTTCTTGAGACCCTGTAAGCCATCAGGAATTAGCGTTATATCTTTGTTCACTGTTGCTTTAGCTTATATTTGAGATGACATGTCTTCAGTCAAATCGAATGAGGATTATTTTCTTAGAGCACTTCGACCTTCTAACTCGCCTCCATCAATGTCCTTTTCGTCTTATATCTTGGTCACCCATGGTGTAGACAATATGGTCTAGAGATATATAGCGTTTAAAAAAACGCTGGGAAGGTATCCCACCTCCTCCGAAATTCATTAAATATACATAACAATGGCAAACATTGAGCTTTTGCTGCAAATTTGATGGAAATCGGTTCAGTAGTATTGAAGGTAGAAAATATTTAAAAAAAAACATGTGTGGTCGGGTCTTTAGGCCCCAAAAAAGTACCTAGATTATAGATTAATCCAACAAAATTTAAACCGATACATGCGTAATTTTTGCACATATAGAGTTTTTTAACGATATCGCATAGCGGAGGTTCCCCGTCCCTTTGGAATTTAATAAAATATGTAGCCTGTTTTCGGGGGTCGTGCCTGTACATTCCCTGACAAATTCAGAAAAATCGGTTCAGTAGTTTTTGCAGTAAAATGTTCTTTCCATAAAAACCTAAGTTGGGTTATGGCGGTATTTGATTTTTATTCATAAAGATATGACGTTTCTTTAAATATGGCAAAGGGAAATACCCCGCCCCCTTCGAAATTCAAGAAAATATGCATCCTATTTTCACCCGTTCAGTAGTTTTGTAGATGTAATATATTTCAAAAAGTGGGCGTGGTCAAGCCTTTGAATCCTAGAAGTAGGTAAGGTCTGAGACACAACCACAATTGTCTCGCAAATTAATTTCCAAACCGATACATATGTACGTAATTATTGTGAATATATCATTTGTAAATTGTTAGCCTAGTTTCACCTGGGGCTATCCTTTTACATTCCCTGACAATTTCAGGAAAATAGTTTTTTGTAGAAAAGATTATAACTGAAAATTTAAAACAAGTAAGAACGGCGTTAAACTCGGCCGGGCCGAACTTGTTATACTCTCCACCACAAGTTGTATTACGAAAATCCGGAGGTACCGTTCTATGGGGGCTATATCGAAACGTGGACCTATGCCGACGAATTTTAGTCAGAAATGGGGCAATATGAAAGCGTGGACCTGTACAGACATATTTCTGGCGAACAGTTTTATATCACATTGAAGACTAAATACCAAATTTCAGCCATTTTGGTGGAATATTGAAGACACGACATTCAGAATACGAAAAATCGGGAGGTACTTTTCCATGGGGGCTATATGAAGGCGTGGACCTATACCGACAAATTTAAAGGGAAAGTTTGAGTACCCTCAACGAAGTCTAAATACCAATTTTCAGCCATTTCGGTGGAATATTGAGGCCACAACGTTCAAAATACCGAAAATCGGGAGGTACCGTTCTATGGGGGCTATATGAAGGCGTGGACCGATACCGACAAAGTTCTGGGGGAAAGTTTTATACCACCAACGTAGACTAAGTACCAAATTTCAGCCATTTTGGTAGGATAATGAAGCTAAAACCTTCAAAATACCGAAAATCGGGAGGTACCGTTCTATGGGGGCTATATGAAGGTGTGGACCGATACCGACAAAATTCTGGGGGAAAGTTTTGTACCCCTAAAGAAGACTACGTACCAAATTTCAGCCATTTTGGTAGGATAATGAAGCTAAAACATTAAAAATACCGAAAATCGGGAGGTACCGTTCTATGGGGGCTATATGAAGGTGTGGACCGATACCGACAAAATTCTGGGGGACAGTTGTATACCCTTAAAGAAGACTACGTACCAAATATGAGCCATTTTGGTAGGATAATGAAGCTAAAACCTTAAAAATACCGAAAATCGGGAGGTACCGTTCTATGGCGGCTATATCAAAACGTGGACCGATATATCCCATTTTCAATACCAACCATCCTGCAAGTAATAAAAATTTCTGTACCAAATTTTTGACTCTCTATCTTTATCGTGATTTCAACAGACAGACAGACGGACGAACGGACAGACGGACATGGTCAAATCGACATAGAATTTTCTGCTGATCAATAATATATATACTTTATAGGGTCTCCGACGAATATTTCGATGTGTTACAAACGGAATGACAAACTTTGTCTTATCGCCGTTGACTGCCAGATCCACTTTGGCAGACTCTTTTTCAATTTTCGCAAAGGTGGCTGTTACGGATCGAGTTGATCGACCTATTATATCAATATCATCTCCGTAGGCCAGTAACATTATATCCTTATTGTATATAGTGCTATTTTTATCTCTATCGGTATATACATTCGATTCTCATATGACCTTTTCCAATAGAATGTTAAATAGGTCACACGATAGGCTGTCACCTTGCCTGAAACCTCGTTTCGTTTCAAAAGGTTCCGAGAGGTTCTTTCGTACTTTAACAGCTGATCTTGTATTAGCCAATGTCATCCTGCATAATCGTATAAGTTTTGCAGGGATACCAAACTCAGACATGGCTTGAAACACCTTTGATCTAATTGGGCTGTCGAAGGCGGCCTTATAGTCGACGAACAGGTGGTAGAATATATTTCCAATCATCTCTTTTTTCGGTTTTTCATTACCAATTTCGAATTTCTTGATTTCACTCCAGTAACCCACTCATAGAAAAAACATCCCACAGTGAAAAAAACAAAGGAAAAAAACAATTCACTCTAAAGTTGACTAACACTGCAAACGTTTTAAAGTCCATTATCTGCGAATTTGCACCTGGAATGTTCGCACTCTTTATAGAAAAGCCCAATTGTTTAATGAAAGCACTCCTCATCCCGATAACATATCAGCACAATGGCAAAAAATTGCCCACTCCATGCAAACAGCAGCAAAATCCTTACTTGGATACCGGAGACCTCCAACAAGAAACCCATACCTCCAACAACAACCTCATATCCCTGTATAATAGCGTGATGTGTTTCTACATAAGATTACATACGGACAGCTCGAATGTATTTAAGGTCTCTTCAGAATTTTGTGGGCCTTTTTGGACATTTGAAAAGGCCGACAAAAATTTGGATTAGGTATTAACTGCACTAAGACATAAATGTTGAACCTTAGTGGGGGAGGAGAAGTTGAACTAAATGTTGACAAAATATTTGGAGATCCAAAGTTTGGACCAAGTTGGTTGCCCCATTCAAGTGATATCGACCTAGCATTTTAGTGAAATTTTTTAAATATTGGGGAGAAGTACCGGAAGTTGTGGACCGGTATTGCCCCATGAAATTAAGTTTGGATATAATATGACGAAGACCAAATGTTGGACAAAATCTGTTGAACAGTTCGAGAGTTTTCGTGCTCTCCGACAGCCACATAAGGTGACACACGGGTTTTTTACACCTTTCGGGCTGTTTTCCCAAGAATATGGACTTGCCCCTGAAAAAAACATTTACCGTCGTAATGGAGGTAGCGAATGCAAATCGCTTCAACAAAAATCAAAGTTATTCGAGAGCAGGTCTTAAAGTGAACTTATCCGAAATTCTGTGTGAGAGGTACCAGAAGGAGAAGACATATATAGTCCATATTCGAATCTGATCTATATCTGGTAGATATTTTGGGATGTGCAAAGTATGGATTACATCGGTCACTCCCTTCAAGAATTATCCTGCGCACAATTTTCCGAACATTTTTGAACTTTTGTGGGGGAGGCAACTGAAGGAGTGGATCGATATGGCTTATCTTCGAATTTAAACTATGTTTGGACAAAATATTACGAAGGAAAAATGTTGGACCCAATCGGCAGATCCGTTCGAGAGTTATCTTGCGCTCTAACCACTACACACGCCGTCATAGGGGCTTTTTGCATCTTTCAGGCTATTTTCTCAGGAAATATGGACTTGCCCCTGATGAAACTTCTACCGTCGTATGGGGGGCAATGAATACAAGTTGTTGCAACAAAAATCAAAGCGATTCGAGAGCAGGTGCTAAACTGAACTTATCCGAAATTTTGTGTGGGAGGTACCCGAAGCAGTGAGCCGATTAAGTCCATATTGGAACCTCATTTAAGTCTGGTAGAATTTTCACGATGTGCAAAGTATGGACCAAATCGGTTACTTCCTTCAAGAGTTATCGTGCCCACAAATTTTCCGAACATTTTGGAACATTTGTGGGGGAGGTACCTGAAGGAGTGGACCTATATGACCCATCTTCGAACTTAAATCAAATCTGGACAAAATATTTCGATACCCAAAATTTGATCCGAATCGATTGATCCGTTCGAGAGTTATCGTGCGCACCAGCCAGCCAGACAGACGGACGGACATTGCTAGATCTACTCAAAATTGTCTGAAACGGATATCGTACAAACATACTTGGGGTCTAAAACCATTATTTCCATGAGGCACATTTTTGGTCGTATCAAAGTGTAAATACCCTCTTTAGCCTAAAGGCTGAGGGTATAAAAATTAAAAGTGGTTTGTGCGGGACCTTTTTCAACATTTATGTGAAATAAAAGTTATTTTAGTCATTAATAGGCCAAAGGCTATTCATTCGTGCAACAGGAAATAATTTTTTGATAAAATTTTTTTTTTTTCATTTCATAGTACTTATACCCTCAGCATTTATGGTGACGAAGGTATATGGTAGTACTCAAGAAAGTTTTACAATCGTTGAAGTTGATGTTCACCATTTAATAAGTCGCGAACTGTTAATATATTTTATAAAATATGAATATATTTATATTAATTAAAGTGTTTTAGCCACGATCTCATAATATGGACCATAACAAATAATTTTCGTGGAAGCTGCGTTGGTGGTAATATAAACAAGTAAAAAAGTATCAGTCGGCTTTGCCGACAGAGATATACCCTCAGCCTGTGCAAATTGAAAAACTTTTTTCATAAAAAAATTATGTATTTAGGGGGTTTCAAAATGTTGGTCGTATGAACCGACAAAAATGTTGATTAAGATTAAAGTTCAAAAATTTTGCGGAAAAGGTACTTAAAGGAATGGGCCGACATAGACCACGGGGGTGCCATAGGGGGTTTCTACACCCTTCGGGCTGTTTTCTCAAGAAGTATGGACTTGCCCCTGAAACAACTTTTACCATCGTAATTGAGGCAGCGAATGTAAGTTGCTTCAACAAAAATCAAAGTGATTCAATAGCAGGTCTTAAAGTGAACTTATCCAAAATTTTGTGTGGGAGGTACGGGATGGAGTGGACAAATATAGTCCATATTCGAACCTGATCTATATCTGGTAGATATTATGAGAACGTGTATGGTATGGACCAAATCGGTCACTCCCATCAAGAGTTATCGTACGCACAATTTTTCCGAATATTTTTGAACTTTTGTGGGGTAGGTACTTGAAGGAGTGGACCGATATGGCTTATCTACGAACTTAAACTAAGTTTGGAAACAATATTACAAAGGCCAAATTTCGGCCGGAATCGGCATTTCCGTTTGGGAATTATCTTGCGCGTCCACCCATAAACATGGTGTCATAGGGTTTGTTTTTCAACTTTCAAGCTATTTTTTCAGGAAGTATGGACTTGCCCCTGAGGAAACATGTACCTTCGTATGGGGACAGTGAATACAAGATGTTACAACAAAAACCAAGGCGATTTTGTGTGGGAGGTACTCGAAGGAGTTTACCGATTGTGTCCATATTGGAACCTCATCTAAGTCTGGTAGAAATTTCATAATGTGCAAAGTGTGAACCAAATCGGTAACTTCCTTCAAGAGTTATCGTACGCACAAATTTTCCGAACATTTCCGAACTTTTGTGGGGGAGGTACCGGAAGGAGTGGACCGATGTAATCCATCTTTGAACTTGAACTAAGTTTGGACAAAATATTACGGAAGCCAAATTTTGGACCAAATCTGCAGATCCGTTCGAGAGTTATCTTGCGCTCCAACCACTACACACGGTGTCATTGGGTTTGTTGTAACTTTCAGGTTTTTTTCTCAGGAAGTATGGACTTGCCCCTAATGAAACTTACGGCGTCATATAGAGGACAGCGAATACAACTTGCGTAAACAAAAATCAAAGCGATTCGAGACCAGGTCCTAAACTGAACTTTTCCGAAATTTTGTGTGGGAGGTACCCGAAGGAGTGGACCGATTGAGTCCATATTGGAACCTAATCTATGTTTGGTAGAAATAACACGATGTGCAAAGTATGGACCAAATCGGTTACTCCCTTCAAGAGTTATCGTGCGCACAAGTTTTGCGACAATTTTTGAACATTTGTGAGGGAGGTACCTGAAGGAGTGGACCTATATGGGCCATCTTCGAACTTAAATCAAATCTGGACAAAATATTTCGATACCCAAAATTTGAACCGTATCGATTGATCCGTTCGAGAGTTATCGTGCGCACCAGCCAGACAGACGGACAGACAGACAGACGGACAGACAGACGGACGGACATTGCTAGATCTACTCAAAATTGTCTGAAACGGATATCGCACAAACATACTTGGGGTCTAAAACCATTATTTCGATGAGGCACATTTTTGGTCGTATCAAAGTGTAAATACCCTCTTTAGCCTAAAGGCTGTGGGTATACAAATTAAAAGTGGTTTGTGCGGGACCTTTTTCAACATTTATGTGAAATAAAAGTAATTTTAGTCATTAATAGGCAAAAGGCCATTCATTCGTGCAACAGGAAATAATTTTTTGATAATTTTGTTTTTTCATTTCATAGTACTTATATCCTCAGCATTTATGGTGACGAGGGTATATGGTAGTACTCAAAAAAGTTTTACAATCGTTGAAGTTGATGTTCACCATTTAATAAGTCGCGAACTGATAACATATTTTATAAAATTTGAATATATTTATATTAATTAAAGTGTTTTAGACACGATCTCATACATATATGGACCATAACAAATAATTTTCGTGGAAGCTGCGTTGGTGGTAATATAAAAAAATGGGAAAAATGTGTTGAAGTAAACAAGTTTTTTGGTGTTCTTTCTTGATTTCTGGCCAAACCATGCAAAATACAAACCTGTGCTCAAAAAAAGAACTAAAGAATACCCCTTGGGCAACATGGTTCTAGTGTATAACTTTTCGATATATACACTGCATCCCTCTAAAATCGATGCTGACATTTTGAAGTTTTGATTTCAGTGTTTTTCGCATTTTTATACCCTCCACCATAGTATGGAGGGTATATTAAGTTTGTTTTTCCGTTTGTAACGCATTGAAATACTCATTTGCGACCCTATAAAGTATATATATTCCTGATCAGGGTAAAATTCTGAGTCGATCTGTGCACGTCCGTCCGTCCGTCCGTCTGTGGTAATCACTCTAGCATCCACAAAAATGGAGATAGGACGCTGAAATTTTGGGAAAATGCGTCTTTTGTTTGCAGGCAGGTCAAGTTCGATGATATCTATATCGGTCCACGTTTTGGTATAGCCCCCATGTAACGATACCCCCAGATTTACGATATTTTGCCGTTTTTAGCTACATTTTCAGACCAATTTAGCTATAATTTGACATTTAGGGTTCTTAAGTGTCAGTAAACTTATATAACAAAAGTTGTGGACATAGGTCCACGTTTTGGTATAGCCCCCATATAACGATACCCCCCGATTTACGGTATTTTGACGTTTTTAGCTACATTTTCAGACCGATTTATCTATAATGTGACATTTAGGGTTTTTAAGTGTCAATAAACTTATATAACAAAAGTTGTGGACATAGGTCCACGTTTCGGTATAGCCCCCATATAACGGTACCCCCGATTTACGGTATTTTGACGTTTTTAGCTACATTTTCAGACCGATTTAGCTATAAATTGACATTTAGGGTTCTTACGTGTCAATTAACTTATATAACAAAACTAGTGGACATAGATCAATGTTTTGGAATAGCCCCCATATAACGTTACCGCCAGATTTCAGGTATTTTGACGATTTAAGTCGCATTTCTTGACCGAATTAGCTATAATTTGATATTTAGGGTTCTTAGTGACCAAAAAACGTATATTCTAAAAAAAATTATGAACACAGGTACATGTTTTGGTATAGCCCCATATAACGGTACCTCGGTATAACGGATTTCGGTATCCCCATATAACGGATTTTCGGTATTTTGAGAATTTTACCTACAAGTTTAACCGAATTATCTGTAATTTGAACATTTGACATTTGAAATTCTTAGTGGTCACCACAACTCTCCACCAAAAATTGTCAAGAAAGGTCGATGTATTGATAAAGCTCCCATATAAAAGTACCTCCCGATTTCCAGTAATTTGATGATTTTAACTACAATATTAAACCGAACTAGCAGTAACATTTGAAGTTCTTAGTGGCCACAACACCTCTCCATAAAAAATTTTCAACATAGGTCCATGTTCGGATATAGCTCCCATATAACGGTACCTCCCAATTTTCAGTAATTGGCAATTTTACCTAAAATTTTTAACCGAACTAACTGTAATTTGACATTTGAAGGTTGTAGTGGTCACCACACATCTGCATCAACAATTTTCAACATAGTCCCAATATAACGATACTTCCCGATTTTCGGTACTTTGAGGATTTTACTTAAAATGTTTAACCGAACGTATGTCCATGTTTTGGTATAGCCCCAAAACAAACCTCCCGATTGTCCGTAACTTAGCTTTATTTTTTGGACGAACTTTCTGTAATTTGAAATTTAAAAGCCAACAAAAAATGTTCATTTTTTTAATTAATTTTTCGTTAGAAACGAGCTTAATGACCTAATGATGCGAGTAAAGGCTACCCAGACATATCGGCTGTGGGGCGGCTTCGATATCATCCAACTTTTTCTCTTTCAAACGCAATTTGTTTTTTACAACGCTGAATATTTGTTCAATCATTGCATGGCTTTCATGTTCATTTAAGTTCATATTTGCGTATAGCCCACATACCTCCGAACTAGCAGTTAATGACATTTGAAGTTCCCACGTTATGTACCGATTTTCGGTATTTTGAGGATTCTAGCTACAATTCTTAACCGAATTAGGGGTTATTTGACATTAAAGGCTCCCATCAAAAACTGTCAACATAGGTCCATGTTTTATTATAACCCCAATATAACGGTATCGGTCAGTTTCTAGCCCACCAAAAATTGTCAACATACATAGTTAGATATAGGCACAATAAAAAAGGGCCTACCGAATGAAACATTTTATGTACATTATCTGACATTTTAACGTACCCACTTAAAGTTGGGGACAGGAATGAAAACTAATTATTCCATTTTAGTTCAGAATATTTTATGGTGGAGGGTATGAAAAGTTCGGCCCGGCCGAACTTAACGCTTTTTTACTTGTTTTATAATTAGAGGGTGTAACTAGATAATAATCCAAACTAGTTATATGATTGTAGAACTCGCGATTCCACATCGTTGGATGTATATCTCATGAGTGTGCTCTGTACAGCTTCCTAGTAATATGAGTCCAAAGGCGAAAATTTGGTGCGTAAATTTTCCGAAAAAAAACTATTTTTTGGTTTTAAAATTTACAACTGTCGTGCAGGTACCCTTGAACCTCGCGTGATTTTAGTTTTTTTTACGTGCCGGATCTAAGAAGCCCTTCCGCGTTCGAATCCATCCACTAAAACGCCGGATATAGATACCTTGAAAGTAGGAAAATCTGCAAAAATATATTTTGACAATTCCGCGAATTGAACCGCGATTTTCTTTGATTGTTTTTACATAAATGTAATCCTTTATACGCGATTATAATATTTGCCAAAAAGGTATGTCACAAATTACAAAGATTCGGGAGTAATATCCCTATTTATCCCAAAATAGAATGCTGTGGCACATCCGCAGTTCTTGACGAATCTGTCTAAAATAATTTATATTGACGTATTTTTAATAGGCCTCCATTGAAATCGGATGCACCTTATAATCATATGCACATCGCGTAATTTTTGCCGACTTGAAGGTTTTTTGAATAGTAAGATGCAACTGATGAAACACTTTGGCCGCTGAATGAAACATGGGAAAATCAATGCATATTGATAGACATGTACTCCCTGTACCAGAAAAGCACATGCACCTCAACTGATTTGAACGGATTCGCAAATCACAGTAAGCAAATATACTTTCACGATGACAAACTATTTTCTTTGAAGAAATTTTAGAAAAATATTTCAGGCTTTTTATGGAAATTTATCGAAATAGTAGAATAAGTCCCAAAAAAAATTCTCAAATTTTTCGTATTAAACCAAAGAATATATTTTTGAAATAATATTCCAACAATAAGTTTTTGTCTTTTGTTGTTGCTGCAGTATGCAAGTTAAAAAACCAATCTTTAAAATTTTGGTCTCACATTTTTCTGGGCATTGTCTAGATCCTGTACGTATTTTTAGTTTATCTTTAGAGATTTTCATGGACTCTGAGTTAGAATAAATAAAATTTACTCCAAGATTCCTTCATAGTTTTTTGTTTTTCCGCGAAAATAAAAACAAATTTAGAAATATTTTAACATCAGCGGATAGATATAACATTCTGTTGACGATTTACGAGTATACATATATTTTCTTATGAAAACCCAAAGGGATTTTTTAAATATATTTTTTTTTATAACGGAACAAATCCACCTATAACTATTGGGTGCAGAATCCAATTTTGTGAACGCGAACATATTTGAAACCACAATTTTTTTCTTAACCTAAGTCCCAAAAATCGCGGATGTGCTCGCAAAAAAAAAATTATTTTTTTTTTCAATGGTACGTATTGAAATTTGCCATATACACTTTCATACGGGCAAAATGTGCCTCATCGGAATAATGGTTTTAGACCCCAAGTATGTTTGGACGAAATGTGTTTCAGACAATTTGAAGTTGATTAAGCCATTTCCGTCCGTCTGTCTGTCTGGTTGGAGCGCACGATAACTCTCGAACGGATCAACCGATTTGGTCCAAAATTTGGCTTTCGTAATATTTTGTCCAAACTTAGTTTAAGTTCGAAGATAAGCCATATCGGTCCACTCCTTCAGGTACTTCCCCCACAAAAGTTCAAAAATGTTCGGAAAAATTGTGCGCACAATAACTCTTAATGGGAGACCGATTTGGTCCATACTTTACGCATCCTAATATATGTACCAGATATAGATCAGGTTCGAATATGGACTATATTTGTCCACTCTTTCGAGTATCTCCCACACAAAATTTTGGATAAATTCACTTTAAGACCTCCCACACAAAATTTTCGAATATTAGATGAAATTCGAAGGTGGTGATTATAGGTCCATTCCTTCCGGTACCTCCTCCAGAAAAGTTCGAAAATATTCCCTAAAATGGTACGCGCGATTTCTCATAGACGTAGCAACCGGTTTGGTCCAAATATTGTCGAAACCTAGTTTATGTTCAAATTTGGGCTCTACCTGTCCAATCCTTGTGGTACCGCCCACATAAATGTTCAACATTTTCGTGTGGTTACGGGTCTGTTCGAGGATCAAAATTCAAGATAACAATCAACCACAATAACGTAGCAAAGGCATCAATAAACAACTTTCTGGAATATGCGAAATGTCTATGAACGGTTCTTAATGGTAAAAATAGTAAACATCTTTTGAAAATATTAAATTTTTATACTTTTTTCTCTGACTCTGGTCCAAAGATACGCAACCGCCCAAAAATTAAGGATACAGTCAACTACAAAAATGTACTTTAGATTTCAACAAACAAGTTTCTAGAACAAATGAAGATTCTAGGAACGATTCATCAAGCTCAAAATTCGATTATATTAGATCATTCTTTCCTGTTCAGTTCCGTAAATAACAAACCTTTCAAATTTCCTTGAGTTTTTAACAGTTTGTTATTTCCAAACCTGAGCAGGGGGAATGTTAAAAAAATTTAATTGTTCGTGAATTTCAGCCCTAAGAATCATTCCTAGAATCTTCATATGTTCTAAAAAGTTGTTTATTGAAATCTTAGGTAAATTTTTGTGGTTGACGGTATCCTTAATTTTTGGGCGGTTGCGTATCTTTGGACCAGAGTCGGAGAAAAAAGTATAAAAATTTAATATTTTCAAAAGATGTTTACTATTTTTACCATTAAGAACCGTTCATAGACATTTCGCATATTCCAGAAAGTTGTTTATTGATGCCTTTGCTACGTTATTGTGGTTGATTGTTATCTTGAATTTTGAACGGTTTAATATCTATGGAGCAGAATCCTAGAAAAGAGGATACAAATCGCAATTGTTTTGCTATTTTGACCATTAAGATCCGTTTCTACAGAGTACGTATATTCTAGAAAGATGTTTATTGAGATCTGAGGTACATTTTTGTAGTTGGTTATTTGCTTTAAATTTGATAGGTTTTAAATATGTATAACAAAACTTGAGAAAAAATGTTAAAATAAATTTGACCATGGCGATTTTGACCTTGCAGATGAAGCTTGATGGATTATATGTCTTGACAATTTTTGTTCTTCAAGACAAGAGCTACAACTTTGCCTCCGAGATAAATTCAAATTTCCTAACGGTTTGGAAGATATAGTCCTGACTAAATGACCCTTTCTACATCAAAGCCTCAAACCTTTGGAGGCCTATACCCGCGAAAGTTGATGAGATAGGGAAAAACGGCGAGACACTTATCTTCTCATTTTTGGTGTTCTATCACACTGCGGTGTCAGAATATGGTTATTAATTTTCGTGTTGCACAGTGTTATTTATTGGATTTATTGGAAAACGTGAATCTAAGGAGATGTTTTCTAATTACCACTTTAGCGACAACATTGAATATCTATGGAATATTTTATGAAGAAGCACCAGAGTAATAATTCCAGATTTTTATATAATGTTTATTGAATCAAAATTTGGACCATAATCGCAGATACTAAGGACATTTCATAACTAAAAACTTTGATTTTATAGTCGATATTTGAAACCAAAACAATAATAAAATCTTTGAAATACTATCTCAAAGACATGGCTGGTCTCGGAGACATCAAAATTACAGTGACCATATAAGGAGTAAATGTAAGAAAACATTATACGAGTATTGACCCAATTCCAATATCCTCTACAAAACCACAATTACTTCAAAATAAAGACAATCATCCGTAATGCCTTTTTTCCAGCCACCCAAAGCGAAATACAACTTAAATGAAATTTGAAATTAGGACGATTGTCATTGAATGACAGCCAGATGTACTGAGTGAGCATCAAGTGTCAGACCATCGAAAGAAAATAAGTGCCAAAAAACAAACCAACAATGTAAAGCATATCGAAAGCCATAATCATTATTGGTTTATTCCGGTATTGTTTTAAGAAAATTGTTCCACTTTGGAATGGAATTGGCATTGGCAGATTAACACCATAACGGCAGCGGCCACAGCTTTCTCCCTCCCCGGGCAAGCTATGCATGAGGATTGGTGGGGCTGTAGGCACACATCAAATTTGTTCAACTAAGAAATTCGTGCCCAAAACCAAGAAGACCGACCGTCCTCGCCTGTCTGTAACAATTCGTCTCCCTCCGAAACAGAAAAAAAATGTCAGAACATTTTGTTGTTGAAAATTCCAATCCTGGATAGAAATGAAATTCGTTGAACTCATAGCAACAACAATAACAACAACAACGAAAAACTAAAACCAAGTTATTTTGTAGCAATCAAAGGGGAGGTTACCCTACCTACCACTCCGCCTCTTGGCGGCGACGATACAGGCGCTGTAGAACAGGCAAAGCACCACATTGCTTTGTTGCTGCTGACGCACAAACACATTGTGCGGTGGTGCCTGTCAGTTATTTTGATTGACAGTTTGACTTGAGATCTTCGTAAATGTTTTATTTCGCTTGTGTTACGCTGATTATTATTATTTTTATTATTATTGTTTTATATGTATTACGTGTTACGGCGAATTAACAGGAAAACTCGAACAAATGTGCTGCTTGTACACTCAGGCTGAAACTCACAGCCACACATACATGTATTGTAACAACAATCATGGGGTCCAAGGAATGTAAGACGACATCAGTGAAAATTACTTGACTTGTATTGGGACTAGGGACAAGTTATTTGTACGCATTCAATATAAATAAATAACAAAAGTATTTTATATCAAAATCGTAGGCACAGTGTTTCTAAACTCATAAAAGAATTATTTACAAGCTATCAGAGCTATAGACCAGACTTTATAGTAGACTTTGCGGTCCTGCAAACAAATATATGTATGTATGGTGCAAACAAATACACACCGAAAAGCCACAAAAAACAAACACATGCAACAGTGGGCGCTTTCTGAGAGCAAGGGAGCGTAAATGATTGAAATTTATGCTCACTTGTTCTCAGCAAGCGCTCACTGGCTATCTCTAACATATGCACGCATTTAAAAATGGTGGTTGTTTATTGAAAGGCATAGACAGACTTTAATAAAAGAAAAAACTGAATTAAATAACTTATAAAAAGTCGCACTTTTAACAAGAATAAAATATATACAAACAGCGTTGAAGGGTGCAGCCGCTAGCAACTTACCCGCTGGTCGAATGCCCGAAATCAGACCAAATTTCCCAGGAGAGGCAACGGGTATAGCAAATAAGCGTGATGAGGTTACTTTAACGATCCCTGAAGACCCAAGAGTTAGAGAGCTTAGTGTTGAAGTCAACAGGATATAAGGCGTACATAAGCGGAGAAAGAGGCTAAACCTCCCGAAGCAATGCAAAATTGGTACAAAAACACCCGAAGGGGTGTTTAACTGGCAGTTTGTGTGTGTGTGTTACACCGTATAAGAGCCTCCGCAGTCGAGGAGGTACCACCACAGTTTACAATGAGCGATAGTGCAGATGTCATCCGAAACGCAAAATCATCCAAAGCGTTGGACCCGCACGGAATTTCAATGGTAATGTTAAAGCAACTGGATTAAACCTTATTGGAGCATTCGACAAGTGTCCTCAATCTATCTTTAGCCATTAATATTGTACTAGAAGCCTGGAAAGTTGGCAAGGTGGTCCCGCAACTGAAGCCAGGCAAAGATGCCAGCAGAGGCGAATCGTGCAGACCGATCTCCCGTTTTGTCGCCAGTAGCGAAGATTCAGTTGCCAAACATCAACATGGATTCCGGAAAATGCACAGCATCACACCAGCATTACACGCCATGTCCACACATATCAGTAGAGGACGAGCAGTTATGGTGGCTCTTGACCTATCGAAGGCCTCTTTGATACTGTAAAACTTACCAAGCTGTTCCAGGACATAGAGAAGACTTCCGTCCAGCCGTGTTTGACTTGTTAGACAATTAACTATATGTGTGGAAGCCATTCATTTCTGGAATTCAGAAATAAAATTTCTAAGACCCTTACAGTGAAACGGGGAGTTCCCCTTAAACTCTACCTTTCTGAAATATCACACCCTCCACACAGCATAGAGATCTAATGTTTGCGGATTATTGCACTATCTTGGCGTCGGGATCTGTCGTCGATGGCATAGTTAAAAGTCTACATAGCTGATTTAGTGTAGTTCTTCCCTCTGATCTGAATATGAAAATATCCGCTTCTAAATCCACTGACACACTGCTCGCCATCTAGACGGCTTAAATGAGTTTCCTTCTGAATATATTGGTCGATGATGCACTGATGAGGGCCACACCCTTTCACTCAGAAGGTATGCGGTTCAATCCTTGGCTTACATTTCCAGACTATTTCAGCCATTAAAAACTACTCTGCAAGTGTCGCACGAAACGACATTCGGACTCGGCGATAAAAAAAGTAGGTCCTATATCATTGAGCCAATATGAATCGCGTGCACTCATTTATATGAGGGAAGACTCCCTTGTCACTTCGGGGATGTTATGTGATTCCAACCACTAATTATTCCAAGATATAGCGTATAACGTTCAACACAATGTTTAAGTCGTCCGCGCAAGCCACAGCTATTTGCGACAAGATCAGAAGTAAGAACAAGGTTCTCAAGACGCTGGACGGCAGCACTTGGGGTGCTTACAAAAACCAGGTTGACGTATAATAAAGGAATAGGCCGGTCTGTGATTAGCTATGTGCGCCGCCAGTACAGTATGCAAATGTTAGCGCTACGCAGTTGAAGAATACTTAAACCTGTCTGAACGCCTCCCTGAGAACTGTAAGAGGGTTCCTACTAATGACACCAGTGAACCGTGTTCATGAGGAGACGAATATTTTAACGGTGCATAAGTACAGAAAGATGTTGTCGACGCAGTACCTGCTTGGTTTTTACTGCCCTGAGCATCCCTGCTACGATCTAGTGGAAAGTCTTCCCCCACCTTGGTACGTCAGGAGAGATCTTCATGATCTAAAGAGAGTGGCCCAAAGGTACAAGCGAGAACCTCTTGATCAACGATCCTATCAGGCAGGCATGAATAGCATTCACACTTATGCAATTGCGCAGGCTGTACAACTGTACAGTATGAACTGTATGAGTGCTTCGCAGAAGAAGAACGCCAGCGGCCAAGGCAATCACGAGCTGTTTTAGCCTAATTAAGATCAGGGCGATGTAACCGACTCAATTCGTATTCTCAATTTCTCGGTAGATTGTCACACATGCAACTTTGCACATCGTAATGCAGGAATAGATCAGGTCCAAATATGGAATATATCGGTTCACTTCTTTGGGTAAGTTCCACTCAACATTACCAACATTTTCGCACAAATAAAAAAAAAATCAAGTAAAAAAGTATCAGTCGGCTTTGCCTCGGCCTCAGCCTGTGGGTATTGAAACTTTCATCTATTGACAATATCAAATGTAGTACCGGCTATACATTTCCAAAGGATCTTCGAACATATCCTAAACCGTACTTAAACAAAAATGTTGAACTTTTGTGGATAAAGACCGATATGGACCATTTCTAAAGTAAAACTACATTCGGACCCCAAGGAGTTGACATATCGTCGGTGTCATGCTTAAGTGTTCCATACGCCATTTGCCCGTTTTGAGATAATCGCATTTTAATGTTTTGCGTCACGACTGTGTGGAGCTGACTAAAGCAAATATTTATATTTTTGACTTGAAATATCAATAATAGTATATAGAACATATTTGCAAAAATTTAGAGGAATAGGTATTGGAATATAGAAGTTATAGAGATTTTTTTAAAAAAACAATTTTTGTCGATTTGTTCCATATCCGCACTTATGACACAAATGTGAAATATTGTAAATCACATGGAACAAAGTGACAAAAAAATTTTCCATATTTGCCTCAATAAATTAAATACTTCTAAGTCGAAAATTAAAATTCTGATTTTTTAAATGTGTTTTAAACTTCTAAGTTTTTAAAATATTAACTTCATAACTGAAAAAAGTTTATGCTTTTCCTTCGAGGCGTGGATATCTCGGAAACTAGAGCAGATAGAAGAAAGCCGACTAGAAATTCAGAAAGAGCATACCGGAAAACCCTAGAAACCACCTGTATCTCAAAAAGTCAAAAAAGGCGTATGGAACACTTAAGCATGACACCGACGATATGTAGTCCATATTCGAATCTGATCTATCTCTCATAGAAATATTACGATGTTCAAAGTGCGGACCAAATCGGATACTCTCTTCCAGAGTTATCGTACGCACAAATTTTCCGAACATGTTTGAACTTTTGTGGGGGAGGTACCTGAAGCAGTGGACCGATATGGCTTATCTTCGAACCTAAACTAAGTTAGGACGAAATAATACGAAGGCCAAATGTTGGACCGAATCGGTTTATCCGAAAATGGGTTATATTGGTCCACACCTTCCGGTACCTCCCCCACAAAAGTTTGAAAATGTTCGGAAAATTTGTGCGCAAGGTAACTCTTGATGGGTGTAACCGATTTGGTCCATACTTTGCACATCGTGAAATTTCTACCAGACTTAGATGAGGTTCTAATATGGACTCAATCGGTCCACTCCTTCAGTTACCTCCCCCACAAAAGTTCAAAAATGTTCGGAAAAATTGTGCGCACGATAATTATTGAAGGGAGTGACCGATTTATTCCATACTTTACACATCCTAATATATCTACCAGATATAGATCAAGTTCGAATATGGACTGTATTTTCCCACTCCTTTGGGTAGCTACCACACAAAATTTCGAAAAAGTTCACTTCACGATGGTTTTTGTTGAAACAAAACAACTTGCATTCTCGGCCTCAAGTACGACGGTAAATGTTTTTTTTCAGGGGCAAGTCCATACATACTGATACTGCGTTCGTCCACACTTTGGATATCGTAATATTTCTTTGAATATTAAATGAAATTCGAAGGTGGTGCTTATAGGTCCATATTGGGAGGTCCGGTACCTCCCCCACAAAAGTTCGAAAATATTCGCTAAAATGGTATGTGCGACATCTTACAAACGTAGCAACTGATTTTTTCCAAACTTTATTTATGTTCAAATGTTCAACATTTTTGGGTGGTATGGTCTATTCGAGGATCCTTTGGAAATTTTTACCGAACGTTTTCCTAGTGGCCCTGTTTACAGCGATATTATGTTTTTCTTAGGCAAGTATGGCACAAAAGCCCTATCTATAGATAACCCCCCCAAATTTTTGAGCTTTAATCCAATCCATATTTTTGTCTGTTCATAAGCCCAACATTTTGAAAACCCCACTCTTAATACATAAGTTTTTTGGGGAAAAAGTGTTTCAATCCACACATGCTGAGGGTATATCGGCAAAAGCCGACTGATACTTTTTTACTTGTTTCAGGGACAGTCCATATTTCCAGAGATAATGTCACAAAAGCTCTAAAAATTTCTCTGAAATCCAGATTAAAGATGGACTTTATGGGATAATTCCATAGATTCCCTCTCTCATAAAAGATTAAAATCGTCCCCAAGTCAAGGATTGTTCGAAAATAGTCCTTGTGATTCTGTGATTTGTAGGGAAACTTTATTGGCTAGTGCTCCAACCTCTGCCCATCGTAATATTTCCGTCAAGTGTAACTTTGGAAAAGCCGACTGATTCTTTCTTTTTTGTAGATAATTTTATAGAAGACCAGTATGTTAGAGTTGTTAGGCATTCTTCTCAGAAAAAGATTATCGTCTACAATACTTGTGGGCGTTCCTATAGAAGACCAGTAGATGATCAGTAAGTCCTCCTTAAGAAGATTAGTAGGCAATTTTAATATAGATGTTAGTTCTTCTATAGATCCAGGAATCCAGCAAAATTTGAAGGAAGGGGTTCCATGCGATGACGTGGTGTCATGGCATCTTTTGCATTGGTTCAAAAGAAGTCGTGAAAGATCCGATCTTGTTGTCATCAGCATTTGAACCCATTCCATCGATCCAATAGAGATGAATTTTGTGTTTTTATTTATACACATTTTTCTAAATATATAAGATTAATTATTTACAATAGGCTTGATGTTGTCGGAGACTCGAAATCACAGCCAACGTTGTTAAAACTCTCGTCGTAATGATAATGTCATGGCAAAGGGTTGGTGAAAATGACATGCCAAAGCATTGGTGGAAATGACATGTCAAAGCATTGGTGTAAGTGACATGCTTTGGATCCAAAAATGAATAGCATATTTTTGTGTCCACGCTCATATAAAATTCATCGATGAATATGCTAAAAAGATGACATGCCAGATCACTTACCCCCATGATTGAATGACATCTTTGGCATCGAACATTTTGCTGGGAATTGTCATCTGTTATTTCGACTATTTTTTATCAGGTTCGAAACACCGTGTCTTTTGCTACTGCTGTAGATATACACTCCGCATTTCAACTCAAAAAACAAAAATTATTTGTAAGGGGGTAATGGAGAATGAATATAAAAATCAAATAAAAGATTAGGGTAAATTACATATTTGTTTTCACATTTTCAACTGCTGCTGTTGTTGTTGGTGCTTACCATTTTGTTGGTTTTTTTGTTACGCTCCTTTTAACAAAATGGAAGAAAATTGAATTGAGAATAACAAACAACAACATCTACAACAACAATAAGAAGAACCCAACAATTGTATAAACGGAATTTACAAATTAGCTCTGCAAGTTTAATAACAACGTCAATTTGATGGCGTCACAAAAAAAAGACAGAGGATGATGACGAGCAAGGCAGGCGGACCGGGCCGGCAAGTGGTGTACATAAATACCACGGCGGCGATGATGATAGTATGAATGTTTATTTTACAAGGTTGCATTGTCAAGATATTTAATGTTGACTTTGTATTACGATATGTGGCGTTTAAACGTAATTGTTTACTTTGTTTGATACGATGGCCAATGAGAAAAAAGGTCTAACAGATAACAAATAAATTTTACAACATTGTTGTGGATTAATGTATGGAAAATAATTATAACAATTCACATTTTGTTTTAATAATAAAGATTTTTTGTTTTGTAGTTTTAAAATTATTATAAAGGTAGGTAGGTACATTTGTAATTTTTGCAAGTAACTCAACTGAAACGATTTACATAGGTGCTGTTCATGTGATCTAATAGTACGTTTCAGTACAACTGCTCACTAGAGCTATAACCAAAAAAATACCACCACATAGCCGTGTAGAGCATGGAAAACTATTATGAAATACGGTGTAAATTGTTCTCTATCGCGAAAAAATTTTCCACACCAAATGCATTGAAGTTCAGTAATACATTTTTTAATTTTATCTGTTATAACAACATATTTGCTTTTCATTAAAATTTTTATTTTTTTGTAATCTAATTTAAAATCATTATCAAACCGTTCTGGACCAATTTGTTCTCAAATCGCGCCATTTCGGAGCATATTAGGAACTTTTGACACTATTGCAATTTTTGGTTTTTCTTTATAAACTCGTGAATTTTATGTTTATATTTTTTGTACCTATCGGACAAGAGAATATGGGGTAATTTGCAACGAATTCACGAAAGTTACAGGCTGTTTTTGTTGACTTTGCCTGTGAGAATCGTATTTGTTGTTTTCTATAAATATTTTTTCAGACAAAGCAAATTTAAATTTTTAAACTTTTTTCATCGAATCGATCTTAGAAACGCGTTTTTGTTATCAGGACAAAATTCCCCACACGGGAATGTCCAATAGGGCTATAACCAAAAAATACCACACCAGTACCATCTGTGGAATATTGTTCTGATAACAAAAACGCGTGTTTTAGTTCGATTCAGTGAAAAAAGTTTCCGCACCCACTGCGATTACTAAAGCTCTTTTCATATTTTTTCTATTTAAAAATTTAAATTTGCTTTGTCTGAAAAAATATATGGTGCGGAAACTTTTTTCGCGATAGAAAAAAAAATTACACCTTATTTCATAGTAGTTTTTCATGCTCTACACGGCTATGTGGTGGTATTTTTGATATTTGCAAAAAAGTGCAAAAAGTTATATCCCTACTGCTCACTATGCCAACATAAAATATATTGCAGAAAACGAATAATATTCAAAGGCTTTACCGACAGCTAAATACCCTCAACTGTATTAAATAACCACAATAGCGAAATTTGCTGTAATATAAGAAATAACTGTCATTTTCATAGGTGACAAAAGAAGTTTTCGATGTTTCCAGTGTACATTTATTAGCGCTTGTGGGCTAGATATCATAACCAGGGGGCCTAATTATCACACTGACAGGCTCAATCAACACAGTCTACACCAACAAAAAACATAATATTTCTTATATTGCAAGAATACCACTTGGGCGGTATATTAAGAAAATTCGGGTCATTACCGGGAGAAGTATGGAGAAGAAAATTATAGTGTTGTAACAAAGTATATTAAATCTGTGCGAGAGTTGTATAAAGTAGCAGAGGCACAGGAAATAATATTGAGTTTGGCATTCTTCGTCAAGGGGTAAGACAGGACTTTAGTTTCAGTTCATGTCAATGACATTGTTTTTCTAGTAACACTTAAACTTCGAGCGGACATTGATGCAGAATATGTTTTTAACTGGCAATTCTTCACATACGCATTTTTAGCCAAATTAAAGTAGTTTTTTACGCCCTGAGAAAGTTTCTTTAAATTTTCTCTCAATACATACTTTAATTTGTAAAATTCTTTGCACGCTGTTGTTATTTTTCGTGATATTTGCGCATATAGTCCCAGGCTAGCAAACTCAGATTGAATTCAATTTCCTTTCGTTATCGCCGATTACATGTTGTTTCCCAGGGCGTTACGAAATAAGTCCTCAATGAAATAACTCCCCAAACTGAAAATTAAATAAGTCCCCAAAATTTTATACACAAAACAACAACAACTATAATTTAAATTTTTGGGGATTTATTTCATTTTTCTGGGGATTTGTTTCATACAAAAATTTGGGGACTTATTTCATTATGAAATAACTCCCCAAATTTAGAAATGAAATAAACCCCCAAAATTATTCTGGGGACTTATTTCATTTTTCTAAAATTACAAATTATATCCCACTGGACTTACCACGCAGTCGTTGTGCTTGGTCATGTAGTTATTGCTTATCAAGTAGTTTTTTGAAGAGCGTCTACTGATCAGTATGGAAGTCGAAATTATTGCCGCTGAGAAAAAAGTTCGAAGGTATTATATATTCCAAAAATGATTTACACACAACACCTGCATTTGCAGTATAAAAGGTTGCAAATCAAGAGTGAATGTGGAAGATGGAAAGTTTGTTTAACAAAAATATGGAGCTTAATCATTAGAATGAAGAAGGTATATATATAACTAAAAGCAAACAGAAATATGATTGTGAAAGTAAATCGTTTTCGATGAATGGTAGTACGAGTTGTTGTTTGTGGGAAAAAGTGTGGGAAAAAGGACGTGTCTTGAAACCAAGACACGTCCTTTTTTCCACAAACAACTACTCGTACTACCATTCATCGTATTTGATCGTAAATTGTTTTGTTGTGAAAATAGGTTGATATTTTGGTATGAAACAAAAATTCGCGCTAATTTTTAATAATTATTATTATTATATTATAAAATCTTTGAAAAATAACTCAATTGCAGAACAATTGACAACAATTGTTGTCTAGAAAATTTGTATCTAAATTGATATTGTATAACTGTATATGTTATCAATTACTATTTTTGCTGCATACGAACAAAAAACATAACAATCGATGAAAGTTTTTGGGGAATTATTTCATTTTTAAAATTGGGGACTTGTTTCATAATGAATTAATCCCCAAATTTGGGAAGTTATTTCATTTTATTTTGGGGAGTTATTTCACTTCGTTGGGGAGTTATTTCATTTAATTTTTTGGGGACTTATTTCATTATGAAATAACGCCCCAAATTTGGGGAGTTATTTCATTTTCAGTTTGGGGACTTATTTCATTGGAGACTTATTTCGTAACGCCGTTTCCCAGCACCTACTGTTTAACACCGAATGGATCGTTTTCCCGATTATTTACATCCGATCACAGAGTCATCGTTTTCCTGATTATGTACCCTTGAACGTCGAACTCACGAGCGACACATCACGTTACCCGATTACTGCCAATCTACGAACTGTCATTTATACACCAGGCTTTCGAGTATCCACAACCCGTCGTCAAGTTACCGATTATCTACAAATCCTTCTTCGCGACTATCCTCACACCCACGACCAGTCCTAATCTTTATCCATTGAAAATATTCCGTCGCATTTAAACACGAGTAGATTATAAACCAGCATTTAATTAATAAAACTCCGATTTACCCCCGGAATGGGAGTATATTAGACTTTTCATTCCTTAAGATTTAGTGGGTCCTTATTGAGACCTTGGACGCGTCTGAACTTACCTCAGTCGTCGGCAAAACCACGTTGCAAATTATGTAATGAAACCTGTGCAGTTTGTTCATCAGACTAGGACACCGGTGGTCAATTGTCTCAGTCCCTTCCTCATCTTCGCAGAGACTCAAGTATTCAATGTTATTGTCCCACTTCCCTGAACATATGGCACACTTATGTTCCCATACACATCCCCAATTGGACACGGGAGACATCCCTCATATTAATGAGTTTACATGAATTTTTACTCAGGAAATGTCGCCTACATTGCACTGAAGAGTATTTTGCCACCGACCTGAGAATCGGAACTGGGCATATAGAGTGCAAAGCAGACGTGCTTACCATTGTACCACGGTTGCACACACAACAGTAATGATACTGATAACAATTCTGCTTGCTAAGACAGGGAACGGTCGCAGTTCTAGGTCCTGAGATTACAAGTCAGATTGATATCGAAATCAAGCAAGCAGAATATCATGTCAGATCTTGAATTGGAGTCACTGCATCCGCTTTGGGTTTAGGTACTTCTTACGGCATATTGACCGATGCTAGCTTATTCTTTCATAGCCTACATTTTTCCTTTCCCCATTGGACTTATAGAGTAGGGAATATCCCTCATCGCTTAGACGTACAAACCTTATTTTTTATAAATACGGTTCCTAAGCCAATGCTATGTCGGTTTTTGTGAGGGAGAGAAAAAGTTCGGTAGCCACAGCTTTGCAGTGGTATAAGTTCATCTGCAGTACACAGTGACCCTGCTGCTTAGTTCTTTACAGTGACGGCGGGATGCGGCACCGAAGTCACTGCAAACCAAAGTACAGCCTTCCCTTACAGTCGCTTCTGTAGTCCGCACTCCCTCTGTCCATTGTAAACAACATCACAATTTCTACTACATGTCTGGTGGACTCTGCTTTCGGAACAGATTCAACATCCCTGCCACGTTCGAATCAGCCGTTGGCACCAATGTGGTAGCTGCAACACTGCATGGGATCTCGGCAGTTGAAATCGCGGATAGGCTGCAACCATCGCAAAGTGCGTTCATGTTATTTATTTTCTGGGTGAGGAAATCTTTAGATTCTCCATCCGTAGAATTTATTATTTGACTTCCTTGTATATCGCTGCCCTGCCAAAGCCGGTCTTACTGTCATCCATATCGTCAGAGGTTATGATCTTCCTCAGACAAATTTAAACAATAGCCAATTATTATTACTGATCCTGCATTCAGGATCAGACTTATCAATAACTGCTACAAGAAGGTCATCTAAGGCGATCTCTATCCATTGTGAACATCATCACGGATTCTTCACCATCTTGGAAGGAACTGATTAATTTCTATCTACTGGTCTAGAGGGTTCGATTCTGCTTTCGGAGATAGTGCAACAACTCGGTATTTGAGATTGCGGATAGACTGAAACCTTCCAAAGTGTTTCGATTTTTTGTTATTGCCTGCATGAGAAAAATCTTTTGATTCTCCATGCTGAGAATTTATAATTTTTATGGCGTTATAGATCGCTGCCTTACCAAAGCCGGCCTTACTGTCGTTTATATTATCAGATGTTTTTATCCTCCTTAGGCAACTTTCCACCAACAGCCAATTGCACAGGTCAACAAAATGAAAGGGTTGGCTGTTCCATCTGATTTTTTTGTGTTTTTAACTCAAATTTTCGACTTATTTTCAAATACGAAAAGAGTTTTTCTCTCTCTCTCTCCCTGATCCTATTTTCTGGACCAGATTTATCAATGAAAGTAATCTGAGACGGTCAACCATGCAGGCTTGAATAGCTCAGGTTCCTCCAACCAGACGGTTGAGAGAGCTTTTCCCCGTGGCTACCTTTGCGGGTCATACCAGGTTGGGCTCCTCACCTGTTTGTCCATAAGTCACTTTTGCATATGAAGCTGTGTGATTACCAAACCTACTCGTCCACCATCCTCTCAGCAACTAACTGTGAATCCTAGAAAGATCTTACACTCTTCTCGCTCGCCTGGTATGCATTGGTCTTCGAGTCACTATTCTGTTTAGAAGTTGATGGTCCGTCTGTCAGTTCAGCCACTTGACACCTCGCAGCACCATCCCATATCCACCTTCCAACTCCACTTTTCCAGTAGGAGCCAGCGACCTTGCAGTGATCTGTGTATCAATACTCTGCAAGCTCAAAGTTCCTCAGAATTTCTCGCTTTTATTTCCGTCGAAAATTTTAGTGACAGTAGCAGACAACTGTAGAATTTTTAGAGCTTCTGGGTCCTTATACTTGGAGGCTTGCCCACGAAAAACGTTATGTCCACAAGGAGTAAATGTGCTAACAATTTCAAAACTACCAACGTCGCTTAAACTGCACTTAAATAAACATTTTGAACTTTTGTGAGGGGGTCCCTAGAGCCGTTGTCCGTGGTAGTCCCTCTTCAAATTGGATTTGTGTTTAAGAGAATTTTTACGACGGCAGAGGTTGAACAAAAATGTTTTGCACTATGTCATCAATCGTCTAGGAATTTAGAAAACGGCTTCGCGATGATGATAGTTGAGCCAAAAATACTCAGGCAGCTGTCGTTCTTCAGGTGAGATAGATGGGGATGTATTCTGGGGATCACATACACAAAGTAGTTGTTCATGGCATCTGCGACTACATTCATCTGTATGAATGCTATTCAAACCTGCTTGATATGCTTACCGATCTCGGGGTTGAACCTCTCTCTCTCTAGATTATGAATATCAATGCCTGTGTGGGAAAGTCCCAAACATCATACGGAAGACCCTCACGGTAACATCCTAGCAAGCACTGCAACGAGAGCATTACCATTATGTTGCCCTAGTGGAAGAATCTTTTACTCCTCATGCGGATGGTCCATGAATAACATAAGGAGGCACCTGGACTTCTGACAGGTTTGAATATTGTTCACGGCATTGCCCTTAGCTTAACACAGGCCAATTTGTCGCGTTATATGTTGCCTACATCTCTGCTTGTCGCAGATAGCTGTGAATGTGATCCCGATGTGAATGTAACCCCTAGAATATTGGGATAGTTAGTGGTCGGTTGAGTGCCACCGTGGTGCAATGGTATGCACACCCGCCTTGCACGTTAAAACATTAAAACATTTTTCAATGGTGGCAAAATACCCCTCAGTTATATTAGCGACATTTCCTGAGTTTTTCAGCCATGTACAACTTCTCTACAAGTGGTGTCTTAAGACACGCCGTTCGGACTCGGCAATTAACAGTAGGTCCCATATCATCGAGCTATTATATTAGAAAAGTCTCCTTTGTCCCATCTGGTATGTTTCTGGAGCAATTATATTATTAGTGGTCGGTTAGTGTTACCATCGACCAAGACATCTGACGAACAGACTAGCCGTTGACTTAGTGACACATGTTTACATATTCCTTGAACGGAAAAAATTGAAGGATGAATAATAAAAGGAGTTCAGGCTATCACAAATGACATTAGGGAAAGTACCCGAATCATCATTCACTTTATCTCAGAAGGTATGGACTTGCCTTCGAAACAAATGGTATAGTCGTAATAAGGACGTGAGGACTACCTGCTGTAAAAAATTCAAAAGGGATCTAGATCTGGCCTAGGGTAGGTATTCAAAGGAGTGCCGCTTTATAGTCAATCTTCAAACTTTACCAAAATTTGGAAAAACATTATAATGTGATATATTTGGACCGATATGTCGATGCGTACGAAAGGTATAGCATGCAACTTCCAGCCATGCCGGCACAAATCCGGCTAAATCCAATCCATATTGTCTGAAACCATTATTTCGATTAGAAAATTTGTTGATAGTATCAATGTCTATACCCTCTTTAGCCCAAAGGCTGAGGATATAATTAGAAGTCTAGGAAGAGGACCGGCCTTCTGTCATGAAGTAGGACTTCAATTAACCCTTGGATAGATTCAGAAACCAGTTTTTTCCACAGTAATATGTAGGGTATAAATTAAATTTGTTATTCCGTTCGTAACACATAGAAATATTCATCGGAGACCCTATAAAGTATATATATATTTTCGATCAGGGTAAAATTCTGTTGAAATCAAGATACAGCTCGCATTTTTCAAGATATAAGTTTTTAATTTGGTATAGATTTTTCTATTACTCCTGGGATGTTTGGTATTGTACATGGGCTATATTGGTCCACGTTTTTATATAGCCCACACAGAACGGAACAACCCGATTTTCGTTTTTTTTGAAGTTTTCAGACTCAAAGGAGGTATAAAACTTTCCCCAAGAAATTTGTCGGTATAGGTCCACGCCTTCATATAGCCCCCATAGAACGTACCTCCTGATTTTCAGTGTTTTGAAGGTTGTGGCCTCAATATTCCTCAGAAATTGCTGAAATGTAGTATGTAGTCTTCGTATACAACTTACCACCAAAAAATTTTCGGGGGTACCTCCCTATTTCCGGTACCTCCCTATTTCCGGAATTTTGAAGGTTGTGGCCTCAATATTCAACCGAAGTGACTGAAATTTGGTATTCGGTGTTCATATGGGGTAAAAAATGTTCCATATGAAATGTGTCGGTATAGGTCCACGCCTTAGTATATTCCCCATAGAACGGTACCTCCCTATTTCCGGCATTTTGGAGGTTGTGGCCTCAATATTCCACCGAAATGGCTGAAATTTGGTATTTGGTCTTCACTAGGGGTAATAACCACCCATTTTTTGGTATTTAAAAGGTTTTTGTGCCAACGCTTTTGGGATTTATGCCTCCAAAAACATAGCACAATTTTGTGGTTAATTACCCGAAGTAGTGGACGATGTGGCCCATTTTCGAACTTGATGTAAGTTTGGACAAAATATTACGAAGTGGAAAGTTTGACCTAAATTGCTAAGTCTGTTCAAGAGTTGAACAATACTCCAGCCAGTTTGTCAGATAAGCAGACGGACAGGGCCAAGTCGTGTAAAAATGGTCTGACATCCCAGCTTCACGGTTTTCTAGATTTACAAGAAGTCTCAAGATCTATTTTCCTCTCGATATTTTGGCATACCTCTTTTGCCTAAATTATCAGCAGATTCTAATAAAAAATAATCGTTAGCTGACCCACTCTCATCGTTTCCACATTTTGCTCACAAAAAAACAACACCCCTCTTGCCGTTTGGCATATTCAAAATTTTAATTGTGTTTTAATCAAAATATACACTTTTAGGCAAATGGCCAGCTTAGCACATTTAGAGGTAATTAAAAAATAAGTTCAAATTTCGACTTGTTGTGAAAAAGTTTTATGGCTATTCTACGTGTATATGAAGATACGGGCCATTTATTTATGACATAATTAATTTTAAAATTTCTCCTCAACTTCCAACCATGTCATGGCAAATGAACGAACGAACGAACGAATGCAAAAATATGATTATTAAGAAAAATATTGTTAATATTAATAACAATTTATGGTTACGTTTTAATAACATTTTTACGTGTGAAAAGAACATTTTCAAACGAATAAAAAATGTCACATAAACATGCAGTTGGTCGCCATCGCCATCATCATCGTCGTCGCCGTCGTCATCAGTATAGCCACCAGTTATAGGCTAAAACCACTTGGTTGGTTAGTTGGTCTTTTGTGGTTCCATAATGCCCAGTGGCTTAACTCCTGCTGCTGCTACTGCCTGCCATTGTTGATGACTTTAAAGTAATCGCAAAGCAAGTTATATACAAATACATGTTCTTGACTTCTCACACATATGTGGATTCCACTTTTAAGACTGAACTTACATGCAAATGTGAACATGCTCCTTATTGTTGTTAGCATTTTCTAGTTACCACTGATAAGCATTAAGAGCTTTTAAAACAAGGCTATAGGAAACAACTTCAAATGATTAGAGAACTTGCTAATCTCATAAAGTATGCGTAGAATTACGCGCATTTGTGGCCTGCGTTTTGTAACAGGTTACCTTAATTTCTTTGTTAGCCGTTTCTGTCACAAGTAAAATGTTATATTAATTGTAATGTTATCCACTTCCGTTATTAAAAAATATAAATGTGAATATTATAATATATTGTTTAGTGCATTGTTGATATTTAAAACAGATGAGAATAGATTTTATGAGTAACATGGGGATACGAAGCAATTGTTATTATTCTCTTTAAAATGATATAGTCGACGAATTTATTTACTTACTAACTTACTTAGCTGGCTGGCAAATGTTCTGTAATCATTTGTTCCATATATACCAAACTAAGCAAAGATCTCAAATTCTCTCTGTTTAGTGCTTCACTTTCTGGAATACCGCGCATTGTCATCTGCTCATCCACTTGTTTGCGCCATCTATTCTTTGGCCTGCCAATTCTACGTGCACCGCCATGTGGCTCGAATGTATACGCCTTTTTAGCTGGTTCATCATCGCTCATTCTTATTATATGGCCTAGCCAACGCAATCGCTGCATCTCGATACGTTTAACTATATTGATGTCGTTGTATAGCAGATACAGCTCGTGGTACATACGACGTCGTTATTCACCGTCAACGCAGATTGGTCCGTAGATCTTTCGTAAATTGTTTTATCTTATCTGCTTGCGCAAGTACCCAGGCTTCGGAACTATACACCAGCACGGGTAGTATCAGTGTTTTGTAAAGCGTTATTTTTGTTTGACGAGTTGTGGCTTAGTTTTTAAAGTGCTTACTTAAGCCAAAGTAGCATCTGTTGGCCAATACAATTCTTCTTTTTATTTCACAACTGATGTCGTTTGTTGGGTTTACGGCGGTGTCGAGGTATACGAAGTCTTTTACTACCTCAAAATTATAGGAACCAACTTCAACAGTTGGTCCGAGCTCAATGGACGCATTACGTGTCAACACTATCAACTTGGTCTTCCCGCCGTTTACCGCCAGACCCACTTTAGCAGATTCTCCTTCGACCTTCATAAAGGTATCGTTTACTTCTTTTACTGATCGTCCTATGATGTCTACATCATCAGCATAAGGAGGTAACATGTGGCTATTGGTGTAGAATGTGCCACTTCTTTTAAGGTTTGCTTCCCGTATAACCTTTTCTAGCTGGATGTTGAAAAGATCACACGAAAGGCTGTCTTGCCTGAAACCTCTTTTGGTACAAAACTCTTCGGAGAGGTTCTTTGCTATTTTAACTGACGATCTTGTGTCAGTTAGAGCCATTTTACAAAGTCGATTGAGCTTTGCGGGGATACCATATTCAGAATGTAGCGGGCTGTCGAAGGCTGCTTTATAATCGACAAAAAGGTAGTAGGTGTCGATCTTCATCTCTTGGATCTTATCCAGGATTTGCCGCAGGGTAAATATCTGGTCGATGGTGGACTTGCCAGGTCTAAAGCCGCATTGGTAAGGTCCAATTATTTCATTGACCATGAGCTTTAGTCGTTCGCACAATATCCCTGACACTATATTGTAGGCGATAGGGAGAAAACGTATGCCCCTATAGTTGGAGCATAAAGTCTTATCTCCTTTCTTATAGACGGGACACAGTATGCTCACGTTCCTATAGTCGGGTACGCGTTCTTCCTGCCAGATGGAGCTAACTAGCTGATGCATGCACCTTATCAGCGTGTCGCCTCCGGTTTTAAACAGCACGGCTGGTAGGCAATCTGCTCCTGCTGCCTTATTATTCTTCAGCCGGTTTATTGCTGTCTTTACCTCATCCTTTGTACACTATCTGTATCAGTTACCAAATTGCCTTTACCTGGTCTCTACAGGAGGATGTGCCAGTGCCAGTGCCCAAGCCATCAGTTTGATGTTTCACTCTTTGGTAGAATTTTCGGACTTCATTCTGTCTACTGAACATCTCGATTTGTTCACACTCCCGCTTTTCCATCTCTCTCTTTTTCCTGCGGAAAAGACGTTTCTCCTCTCTCCTTTTCTCCCGATATCTCTCGTGCGCTACGCGTTTCTACTGATTGTAAAGTAGCCCTATATGCCGCATTTTTCTCTTCGGTAGCAGCACGACACTCCTGGTCATACCATGGATTCCTTGGTGGAGGTCTCTGATATCCAAGTACTGATTTTGCAGCTGTTTGCATGGAGTGGACAATGTTTTGCCATATGTTATCGGGACGAGGAGAGATTTAATTAAGCAATTGGGCCAGTTGAGTGGAATATGCTGTGGCTATCTGTTGTGATTGTAGCTTACCGATGTCCAACTTCCGTGTTGTGTCTGTTCGCACTATGTTTGCTACGTTTAATCTGGTATGTACCTTTGCTGCAACAAGGTAGTGGTCCGAATCTATGTTTGCACCTCGGAACGATCGTACATCCAACACGCTCGACGCTTATCTTCCATCTATCACAACGTGATCAATTTGATTTCTTGTTCTTTGATCTGGGGACAGCCAGGTGCCCTTATGAATATCGAGATGCTTAAATCTGGTGCTGCTAACTACCACGTGTTTTGCAGCTGCAAAGTCTATCAGCCTCATATCATTATCAGCTGTTTCACTGTGGAGACTGAATTTCCCGACTGTTGGGTCAAAGATATTCTCCTTTCCAATTTTGGGATTAAAATAGCCTAGTATAATTTTAATGTCATGGGCAGGGCAAAGGTCATAAGTTTCTTCTAAGCGCTCGTAAAATATATCTTTGGTCTGTTCGTCCTTGTCTTCAGTGGGAGCATGAACGCAAATAAAGCTGATGTTGACGAATTTGGCTTTTAATCGAATTGCAGCCAGCCTTTCATACACTGGAGTGAAGCTGCGTAAACTGCACCTTCTCTATAAAGAGTGCGAACATTCCAGGTGCAGATGCGCAGATCATGGTCCTTAAAACGTTTGCAGGGGTTCGTGAACTTTAGAGGGGTTTGTTTTTCTTTTTTTTTTTCGTTTTTTTCATAGTAGGCTGTTTTTTTCTAGGGGAGAGAGGGATGCCCAAACCCAAGTTGTTAACGTTCTTATGGGTGAACGCGCGGCACATGTTAGCCCACTACCTTTAATGGGCGTTAAAGGCAGTTCCCCAGGTGACACCACGGGGAGGTCAGTGCCCACTTGAGATGAAGGGGGACCAAGATAAATCCTGGGCTTTGCCATGTTAAAGTCGGTCTGGAGCGTTCCATGGTATCTTCCATCCCCTACGTCACCCGACAAATTTATTTAGTCCTCCTTTATTCGCGTTGTCATTTCACTCTCACACACACATTCTTATTGTGTTGAAATTAACCCTGTAGTTCGATTCTCTAACTCATTTTTTGAGTTACCGACAAAAATCGGCAACATAAAGGCAACATAATGAATGAAAAGTTCAAATAATAGTAGACATGTCTGAAAGTAATTTTAGGATGTTCAAAGTTTCAAGGAAATCGGATTTTTGAAATTTTGTGTGGGAGGTACCTGAATGAGTGCACCGATAGAAACCTATTTGGACCTTCGTAGTTATTGTGCTCATCATTTTAGTGAAACATTTTGAAGTCTTCTGGGTGAAGTGCGCGAAAGATTGGACCAATATGACTTAAAGTTTAGAGAACATATTGAGAGATCCAAAATTTGGACCAAATCGCTTAATCCGTTCGAGAGTTATCATGCGCTCGAGCCAGACAAATGGACGAACTGTGCTAAATCGACTCCAAATTGTTCGAATGGGATTTCATAAAAACATACGAGAAGTGTAGACATTATTTCGATGAGGTACAATATACAATACAAATTACAGCAGATTCAAATATCATATAACCATTGTTTGAGCATTAATTTCACTTACTTTTGTTTTCAGATACAACTTTGTTAATTATAGTAATTATAGGTGGGTATGCTACTTATAGCAGATATTAGCACTTTATGACGCACAACAATAATTTTTCTCAATTATTTTCTACTACTACTTAGCAATAAATTTATCTAAAATATGAATACAAAATTTTGATTAAGGCAGTAAAACAATTTTCTCATTGGTTTTCGAGATGTACTCCATGAAAAACCCTTGATATAGCGAACTTTTTGTCCAATTCATGCACTTCTAATCCGCACAATACTGAACTCGCATTTTTTATACCCTCAGCCTTTAGGCTATGAAGGGTATATACACTTTCATACGGGCAAAATGTGCCTCATCGAAATAATGGTTTTAGACCCCAAGTATGTTTGGACGAAATGTGTTTCAGACAATTTGGAGTCGATTGAGCAATGTCCGTCCGTCTGTCTGTCTGGCTGGCTGGAGCGCACGATAACTCTCGAAGGGATGAACCGATTCGGTTCAAATTTAGGCTTTCGTAATATTTTGCCCAAACTTAGTTTAAGTTCGAAGATGGGCTATTTCGGTCCACTCCTTCCGGTACCTCCCACACAAAAGTTCGAAAATGTTCCGAAAATGTGTGCGCACGATAACTTTTAAAGGGAGTAACCGATTTGGTCCATACTTTGCACATCTTGAAAGTTGTACCAGACTTAGATAAGGTTTCAATATGGACTCAATCGGTCCACTCCTTCGGGTACCTCCCACACAAAATTTCGTAAAAGTTCAGTTTAGGGCCATCTCTCGAATCACTTTGATTTTTGTTTTAGCAACTTGTATTCACGGCGGTACAAGTTTCATCGGGGGCAAGTCCATACTTCCTGAGAAAATAGAATGAAAGATGCAAAAAGCCCCTATAACACCGTGTGTGGTGGATGGAGCACAAGATAACTCTCGAACGGATCGTTCCAAAATTTGTCCTTCGTAATATTTTGTCCAAATTTAGTTTAATTTCGAAGATAATCCATATCCGTCCACTCCTTCAGATACCTCCCCCACAAAAATTCAAAAATGTTCGGAAAAATTGTGCGCACGATAAATCTTGAAGGGAGTGACCGATGTAATCCATACTTTGCACATCCTAATATGTCTACCAGATATAAATCAGATTCGAATATGTACTATATTTGTCTACTCCTTCTGGTACCTCTCGCACACAATTTCGGATAAGTTCACTTTAAGACCTGCTCTCGAATCACTTTGATTTTTGTTGAAGCGATTTGCATTCGCTACCTCCATTACGACGGTAAAAGTTTTTTCAGGGGCAAGTCCATATTTCTTAGGAAAACAGCCCGAAAGGTGTAAAAAATTCCTATGTCACCTGTTCAACCGATTTGGTCCAACATTTGGTCTTATATCCAAACTTAGTTCCATGGGGCAATACCGGTCCACAACTTCCGGTACTTCTCCCCAATATTTAAACAATGTCACTAAAATGCTAGGACGATATCACTTGAATGGGGCAACCAAAATTTAGTTTAACTTCTAAAATGACCGATATCGGTCCTCCCCTTCCCCACAAACGTTCAACATTTATGTCTAAGTGCAGTTAATTCCTAATCCACATTTTTGTCGGCAAGTTCAAATGTCCAAAAAGGGCCACAACATTCTGAAGAGATCTTAAATTCATTTGCTCTGTCCGTAGGTGAGAGTTTCACTTTACATTGGCTGAGGGTATATACATATCTGTCGGCAAAGCCGACTGACACTTTTTACTTGTTTTAAATACAGAATGAGTTTAAAGCTTCAAGACCTCTATATTCACCCCCACTGAATGAAAGACTCGCTTAGAAGAAAGTTATGACCGTTGCCCTGCCCATGACAGTAAAATTATACTAGGCGATTTTAATGCCAAAATTGGAAAGGAGAATATCTTTGGCCCAACAGTCGGGAAATTTAGTCTCCACAGTGAAACATCTGACAATGGCATGAGGCTGATAGAGTTCGCAGCGGCAAAAAACATGGTAGTTAGCAGCACCAGATTTAAACATCTCGACATCCTTAAGGGCACCTGGCCATCTCCAGATAAGAAAACAAGAAACCAAATTGATCACGTTGTGATAGATGGAAGACATTAATCGAGCGTGTTGGATGTGCGTTCGTTCCGAGGAGCAAACATAGACTCGGACCACTACCTGTTTGCAGCAACGCACCCGGTTAAACGTAGCAAACAAAGTACGAACAGACACAACACGAAAGTTAGACATCGGTAAGCTGCAATCACAACAGATAGCCACAGCATATTCCACTCAACTCCCCCAATTGCTTAATCAAAGCACTCCTCATTCCGATAACATATCAGCGCAATGGCAAAGTATTGCCCACTCCATGCAAACAGCCGCAAAATCCATACTTGGATAGCAGAGACCTCCACCAAGAAATCCATGGTATGATCAGGAGTGTCGTGCTACTTTACAATCAGTAGAAACGCGTAGCGCACGAGAGAGATATCGGGAGAAAAGGAGAGAGGAGAAACGTTTTTTCCGCAGGAAAAAGAGAGACATGGAAAAGCGGGAGTGTGAAAAATCGAGATGTACAGGAACCAGAATGAAGTCCGAAAATTCTACCCAAGAGTCAAGCATCAAACTGATGGCTTTGGTACAGGCACATTCTCCTGTAGAGACCAACAAGGTAATTTGGTAACTGATACAGATAGTGTGCTCAGGATATGGAAAGAACATTTTTCTAAACTATTGGTGTCCAATAGCAGCGAAGACGACGAAGATACGACGTCTCTGCAGATGGTATTGAATGTATACCGCCCAGCCAAGATGAGGTAAAGACAGCAATAAATCGGCTGAAGAATAATAAGGTAGCAGGAGCCGATGGCTTACCAGCCGAGCTGTTCAAAACCGGAGACGACACGCTGATAAGGTGTATTCATCAGCTAGTTAGTACCATCTGGCATGAAGAACGCGTACCCGACGATTGGAACCTGAGTATCCTGTGCCCAGTCCACAAGAAAGGAGATAAGGGATATTGTGCGAACGACTAAAGCCTATGGTCAACGAGATAATTGGACCATACAAATGCGGCTTTAGACCTGGCAAGTCCACCATTGGCCAGATATTTACCCTGCGGCAAATCCTGGAGAAGACCCAAGAGATGCAGATCGACACCTACCATCTCTTTGTCGATTATAAAGCAGCCTTCGACAGCCCACTACGTTCAAAGGTATTCCCGGCCATGTCTGTATTTGGTATCCCCGCAAAGCTCATTCGGCTTTATCAAATGATTCTAACTGACACAAGATCTTCAGTTAAAATAGGAAAGAACCTCTCCGAAGAGTTTGGTACCAAAAGAGGTTTCAGACAAGGAGACAGCCTTTCGTGTGATCTCTTCAACATCCTGCTGGAAAAGGTTATACGAGAGGCAAACGTCAAAAGAAGTGGCACAATCTACACCAATAGCCACATGTTACTTGCTTATGCTGATGATATAGACATCATGGGACGATCAGTAAAAGAAGTAACAGATACCTTAATGAAGGTCGAAGGAGAATCTGCTATAGTGGGTCTGGCGGTAAAAGGTGAGAAGACAAAGTTAACGGTGTCGACGCGCAATGCGTCCATTGAGCTCGGACCAACTGTGGAAGTTGGTTCCTATAATTTAGAGGTAGTAAAAGATTTCGTCTACCTCGGCACCTCCGTCAACACAACAAACGACATCAGTTGTGAAATAAAAAGGAGAATTGTATTGGCCAACAGATGCTACTTTGGTTTAAGTAAGCAGTTTAAAAGCAAAGCCACATATCGTCAAACAAAAATAACGCTCTACAAAACACGGATACTACCCGTGCTATGTATGGCTCCGAAGCCTGGGTACTTGCGCAAGCAGACTTGGCAGTGCTTGGTGTGTTTGAGAGAAAAATTCTTCGAAAGATCTACGGACCGATCTGCGTTGACGGTGAATATCGACGTCGTATGAACCACGAGCTGTATCTGCTGTTCAACGACATCAATATTGTTAAACGTATCGAGATGCAGCGATTGCGTTGGCTAGGCCATATAATAAGATTGAGCGATGATGAACCCGCTAAAAAGGCGTATAAATTCGAGCCACATGGCGGTGCACGCAGAATTGGCAGGCCAAAGAATAGATGGCGCAAACAAGTGGATGATGAGATGACAAGGCGCGGTATTCCAAAAAGCGAAGCACGAAACAGAGAGAATTGGAGATCTTTTCTTAGTTCGGTCTATGGAACAAATGTTCTGTAATGGGCCAGTTAAGTTAGTAAGTAATTTATGTTTTTCCTGAGAAAATTTTAAGAACGACCCTATTATTCAATATTTCCTTTGACATTTAATTTTCTATAACAACAATGTTGTTTTTGTAAATTTGTTAGTTGTTGTAATTCATGCATATACCTTATATAAATTTGCCTTGCTTTTAATAGAGTTCATAATAGAAAAAACTCTCTCTACACATGCATTACTTGTTGAAACAAACTATCTCCATTATCTCCGCAATTTCCTGAAAATACTTGCTGACTCATCCAAGCATTCTAGTTTTTTTTTTTTAAGTACCTAAAACCTAGATCCATGGGGAAAATCCCCAATACTGACAACTTTTTGGCCAAAACCAACTTTTAATACCCTCCGCACATAGTGTGTAGGGTATAATTAATAATCTTTGCTTAGTTAAATTTTATGCAAAATGTAGCTGATTTTTTACTTTGATACAGTAATTTGTAAGTATTTTTAGTTTAAATACAAAAACTATCCTACTGAAAATAACAGTTTTTAATTTAGTCTTATTTTCGTTTTTACATCAATACCATATGAATTTTCACCCAAAAGGCACATGTCCAAATAATACGAACGTTTTCGATTTCCCAAAGTGTTTTATTGATACCTTACGGAAGTCGCATTTTAACACCACTGTTATTAAAATTTATTATGTTTGTGTGTAAAAACAAAGTATCTTGTCATTGAAGACCTCACACACAGTCGAAACAGTAACATGATTTTATGTTTCTCTTCTTATTTTGTTTCTGTTTAGTAATCAAAGAAAATTAAACAATTAACATTTCATGTCAAATCTTTCAAGAATAAACTTTTTCCAATAAAAAAGTACCTACACAAGAAACAAAAATAACAACATGTAAAAAATGTTTATTGTTCGACTAAAACATGACAGTATGTACTCTTAAGAACAGACACATATACGTCAGCATAACGCTTAACACCTGAAGCTTAATCTTTGCTATTGACAGATCAAGTGTCAAGGAGACAGACCACCCAAGGCGAAATGACGAAACATACAGAACATTTTTTTTTCTTTCAAAACATTTTCTTATCATTCAAATGCCAATGGCTGGCTGAAGTATCAGTGCCAACCAAAGTAGACATTTTCACAGAAATTGTCGACGGCGAAACAACCATTGAAATGCGATGTGTTTCCTTTTTTAATTTGTAGTAGCTAAGGATTTGTTTTAGAATTTTCGTTGCCTAAAACAATTGAAAAATAAAACAGCATCCTGACATATACAATTTCCACTTTAGTAGTTTTTCTTTCAATTGCTTGGTTTGCTTTGAAATCAGCGCCCTTCAACGGTGAATAGCGGAACTACAGAGGAAAACACTCCATCATTATTTATAAAAAAAACCCACCCATTTGAGCAGACATCACTCTTTCACCAGCGAGTTTCCATTTCATGATGGACAGCTAAACATCAATCGAGGGCTGTTTCAAAACACCGACGCCAAATCACACACAACGAGGGTTTGTTTGTGTGCTTCCGATACTTAGCTATTTGACTCTCTCACTCCCATACTCTTCTGTTTAGGTAGGAACCCACACTATGCTATGGCGTTCATACTTCTCACTCTCTCACACACCTATCGCTTAACTCCTCCCAAATTTAAAAATGGCCTATCACCTGATTGGTTGTTTTCCAAGAAAACAAATAAAGGCGTTGCATTGGCAATAATTTCGAAATTGTTTTTGTTATTTGCGTTAATATTTTGTTGTTGGCTTCGTTATTCATCGTCTGTAACCTGTTCTCTTATTTGTTGAAACAGAATTGCCGAACATCTGGGCCAACGAAACGAGAAAAATTAACAAACAAATGAAGGCAGGAATGTATTGCGTGCGTGTGCATTGTTGATGCATTTGAGAAGTATTTGCTTTGAGCTGTTTGTTGTTGTTAATACCCCCTTATTCTCCCATCACCCAACAAACAAAATACCCCTGCGTGTTCTTGGCATTTCTCAGATTATGAAAGCGCAACAATTTGTTTTGTGTAGCCCACAAAATGCACTCTTTCCTAGCTAGCTGTCCAGCAGGTAGGCATGCATGTTTGCGGTTTGTTTCTGGCATTTATTCGATTAATTGTGGTTTTGGTGTTAATTTTTCTTGTTGCATTTTTCAGTTAGTTAACCAGCCAACCAACAACCACAATAAGAATTATGTCTAGTTGCCATTAATTGTAATTACAAATGGCCTAGAAGTGTAATTACTAATAACAATAATCGCAAAGTGAAAATGCATTTTTTCTAAATAACGCTGTAATGGAAATTGAAAAATAACACACGTTACATGTTGCTATTTTTATAAATGAATATTTTCACAATGCAAATGATATTATTTTTAAATCTAAAGAAAAAACGCAAATACCTAGTATTAATTATATTTTTTCTTTAAGTTATTAATATAGCTAATTCAGTTAATAATGCAAAAGTTTACTCTCAGATAACTTGCTTTGTACTTTAGAAATACTGAATCTGTAATTTAAGGCAATCATACTAATTACAACTACGTTGCGAATGTTTCAAAGGTCGCATTGGTTTACTTACATATATAAAATGTATATTAAAAATTACTTCGATGTGCGGATTTGCAAGAACATAAATTTCAAACCCTTCTATTGGCGAATTTGAAACGTTAATCATATACTGTTGAACTTCTCTATAACGAACTTCCCTGTAACGAACTTCTCCATAACGAATAAAAATTAAAAACACACATTTTTCTATCTATTCAAAGACGTAGCCGGTAGGGCTAAAGGGACCCCTCCCCCTAATTTTTAGAATTTTATTTTACTAGCAAAAGAAACGACGCAAAGCGAATTAAGATTTTCTATGGAAAACCAGGTTAAATTCGGAGATAGGTTCCAGGGTAGAACAACAATATAGCCCTGTTCCAGAACTAAAAAGTTTTTACAATTTTTACCACTTTTACACATTTTGCGTTCCCGTACACACAATTTATTTGAAAATCGTTTACGACTTTTACAACTTTTACGACTTTTACCACTTTATAAAGTACGGGAACAGGCCATATATTTGCTAATGCCCAAAATTTTAGGTGGAGAAATTACTTAAACACTAGGAACCCTAAACGCCAAATGATAGCTATTTTGGTCTAATTCGGCCAGAAAATGTAGCTAAAGCAGTCAAAATGCTCGGGTGGTATTGCTTTGTGGGGGCTATAACGAAACGTGGACCAATGCCAAGTTTCTACATCACTGCGAATACTAAATGGCAAATTATAGCTAATTCGTTCTGAAAATGTCGGTAAAAAGGTAAAAACAACTGAAATTGGGCGGTACCGTTATATGGGGGCTTTACTAAAACGTTGATCGATTTAGCCCATCTTTGAATTTGATGTACGTTCAGACCAAATACATATGTGGGCAAAATTACAGCCCTCTATCTCAAATTATTCGAAGATGGCGTGATTACAACAAACGGACGGACATGGCTAAATCAACTTAGAATTTTACGCTAACCAAGAATATATGTATATACCTACTTTACAGGGTCACAAATGGTTATTTTAATGCGTTACAATCAAAAAACAAATGTTATATACCCACCACTCAAATTTAAAACAACGCAACATCGAAAATCGAACGACGCAGTGTGAAAATTGGCATTAACTAAGCAACGACGCAACTTCGAAAACAACGCAAACTGAAACGACGCAAATCGAGGTCTTAGTGTATATGTAACGAACTTCCCTATCACGAATACTTCTCTATAACGAAGTTTTTTATTTCACAAATGGAATTTCTCACTTTTATTGCAATTTACACAATAAAATACATTCATCAATGTTCATTTATTGAAGACCGCACTAAAAAAGAAAAGCAAAACTAATTTACCATTAATTATACCCTCAGCATTTATGCTAACGAGGGTATATACAATTTCATACGGTCAAAATGTGCCTCATAGAAATAATGGTTTTAGGCCCCAAGTATGTTTGTACGAAATCCGTTTCAGACAATTTGAAGTTGATTTAGCACTATCCGTCCGCCTATCTGTCTGACTGGCTGGAGCGCACGATAACTCTGTCGAACGGATTAACCAATTCGGTCCAAAATTTAACTTTCGTAATATTTAGTCCAAACTTAGTGTAAGTTTTAAGATGGTTTATTTTATAATAATTTAGATGCAGTCGAACTTCTCTATAACGAACTTCCATAAAACGAATTTTTCTCTATAACGAATAAAAATTGAAAAAACAACTTTTTCCCGCACATTTACATCTATTTTAACCTCTCTGTAGCGAACTTCACTACAACTAATAATTCTCTATAACGAAGTTTTTTTAATGCACAAGTAGACATTCTCACACAGAATAATCTCTCTATAACGAATTTTTGAAAAACGTGATTCATTTTAGTACTCAGTATCAGTACTTGGATACTAGAGACCTCCACCAAGGAATCCATGGTATGACCAGGAGTGTCGTGCTGCTACCGAAGAGAAAAATGCGGCATATAGGACTACTTTACAATCAGTAGCAACGCGTAGCGCACGAGAGAGGTATTGGGAAAAAAGGAGAGAGGAGAAACGTCTTTTCCGCAGGAAAAAGAGAGAGAGATGAAAAAGTGGGAGTGTGAACAAATCGAGATGTACAGAAGAGTGAAACATCAAACTGATGGCTTTGGAACTGGCACATCCTCCTGTAGAGACCAGCAAGGTAATCTGGTAACTGATACAGATAGTGTGCTAAGGATATGGAAAGAGCATTTTTCCAAACTGTTGGTATCCAATAGTAGCGAAGTCGACAAAGATACCACAGATTCAATCCCAGAAAATGGTTTTGAATGCATACCACCCGGCCAAGAATAAGGCAGCAGGAGCAGATGGCCTACCAGCCGAGCTGTTTAAAACCGGAGGCGACACGATGATAAGTTGTATTCATCAGCTAGTTAGCTTCATCTGGCAGGAAGAACGCGTACCCGACGATTGGAACCTGAGCATCCTGCGTCCCGTCCATAAGAAAGGAGGTAGGACTTTATGCTCCAACTATAGGGACATAAGTCTTCTCCTTATCGTCTACAAGATAGTGTCAGGGATAATGTGCGAACGACTAAAGCCCATGGTCAACGAAATAATTGGACCATACCAACGCGGCTTTAGGCCTGGCAAGTCCACCATCGACCAGATATTTACCCTGCGGCAAATCCTGGAGAAGACCCAAGAGATGCAGATCGACACCTATCACCTTATTGTCGATTACAAAGCGGCCTTCGACAGCCCGCTACGTTCAAAGGTATTCCAAGCCATGTCTGAATTTGGTGTCCCAGCAACGCTCATTCGGCTTTGTAAAATGACTCTAACTGACACAAGATCTTCAGTTAAAATAGGAAAGAACCTCTCCGAAGAGTTTTGTACCAAAAGAGGTTTCAGGCAAGGAGACAGCTTTTCGTGTGATCTTTTCAACATCCTGCTAGAAAAGGTTATACGAGAGGCAAACGTCAAAAGAAGTGGCACAATCTACACCAATAGCCACAAGTTACTTACTTATGCTGATGATATAGACATCATGGGACGATCAGTAAAAGAAGTAACCGATACATTTAAGTAGGTTGAAGGAGAATCTGCTAAAGTGGGTAGGGCGGTAAACGGCGAGAAGACCAAGTTGATGGTGTCGACGCGCAATGCGTCCATTGAGATCGGACCAACTGTTGAAGTTGGTTTCTATAATTTTGAGACAGTAAAAGACTTCGTATACCTCGGCACCGCCGTAAACACAACAAACGACATCAGTTGTGAAATAAAAAGAAGAATTGTATTGGCCAACAGATGCAACTTTGGCTTATGTCAGCACTTCAAAAACAAATCCACAACTCGTCAAACAAAAATAACGCTTTACAAAACACTGATACTACCCTTGCTGATGTATGGTTCCGAAGCCTGGGTACTTGCGCAATCAGATAAGGAAGTGCTTGGCGTGTTTGAGACAAAAATTCTTCGAAAAATCTACGGACCAATCTGCGTTGACGGTGAATATCGACGTCGTATAAATAAATTCGAGCCACATGGCGGTGCACGCAGAATTGGCAGGCCAAAGAATAGATGGCGCAAACAAGTGGATGAAGAGGTGACAAGGCGCGGTATTCCATACGACTTAAAAATGCACTTAAAGTTGCACTTTTGTTTCATAATTTTTATACCCTACACCACTATGTGGGGAGGGTATTACAAGTTGGTTTTGGCAAAAAGTTTGTAACGCATCGAAATAACGGTCGTAGACCCATACTTATATATACCAAAATGAATGTCTCGACGAGCTGAGTCGATCTGGCTATGTGTGTCCGTCCGTCCGTCTGTCCATCTAAACCTTGTAATCACGCTACAGGTCGCAATTTTGATCGGATCGTCACGACATTTTGGATGTAAATGGGGGTCCCGGAGAGGAAGAAGCCTATTGATTTTGGTGATGTTTGGATAATATTTAGGGGTCGGAATGGGCAAAAAACGTATGTGTATAAAATGACAACGTTTTTTTCCAAAGCGAATATCTCAGCTTTTGTATGGGGTATACCAAAAGCAAACAACGAAGACATCACAATAGTCGCAAATAAAACCCAAATTTTCATTTTTGCGATTTTAATTATAATGACGAATATCACAGCTTTGGCTGGAGACTTTCCAATAGCAAATCCTGACTATGAAAGTAGAAGATTCCGTCCTTACAATGACGCAAACTAGGTCGGCGTAGGTAACCAAATAACGGAGATATCGCAATAGTCGGTAATACATCCCATTTATCCATTTCGAATCGTCACGAAATTTTGAGGGTTAATGGGGGTCTCACAGATGAAGAAACCTATTGATTTTGGTGATGGTCGGTTAATATTTAGGGGTCGTAATGGGCAAAAAACTTATTTATATAAAAAGAAAACGTTTTTTTCTAAAGCGAATATCTCAGCTTCTATATGGGGTATACCAATATCAAAACCTGACAATGAAATTTGAAAATATCACTTTTCTGATGATGTAAAGTAGGTTCTCGTAGGTGATCAAATAACGAAGGTATCACAATAGTCGCAAATAAAACCCAACTTTTCATTTTTGCGATTTTCATTATAATGACGAATATCACAGTTTTGGTTTAAGACTTTCCAAAAGCAGAGCCTGACTATAAAAGTAGAAGATCCCATCTTTACAATGATGCAAACTAGGTTGGCGTAGGTGGTCAAATAATAAAGATATCGCAACAGTCGGTGATACATCAATTTTTTCCACTTTTTCTGCAATCACACTACAGGTCGGAATTTTTTGAAGTTTTCAAAATTATTTTTTTTTATTTTCCGTGGACATTTCAAAAGTGAGTCACGTACATTCCCGCGTTAAGATATATACAATCCGAAATATTAGGGTCTCCTCTATAAAACAGATGCAGAAACACACAGTCTTCGGAGAAATTTAAGATTTTTTAAAATGACATCAAAAATTTCATTTAATTGCATTTTCCAAAAGTGGAAGTTAAACGCCGCAATGAACGCCATTGTTGACTGTGTTTTGATGAAATGGACTCACTAATTCTAACAAATTATGATTCTTTTTAAATTAAGAAACCTCTCGCATTTGTTGATAGTTTTGACTTGTAAATGTTGTTGATTTATATATAGCGCAACATTTTTAGATCCTGTGGTGCAAATACCAATATACCTTAAAAATTGTAATGCAGTGCCAAACTGAACTTGATCCGAGAGACATTATTAATGAAAGTAATGTACAGACCTGCTGAATAGACCAATAAACATTATAGATACAAACGAAAACTAACAATTATTGACATTTTACTCCTTAATGGATGTGTAGTGGACCTATGTTGACAGTTTTTGAGTAAGGAGGTTTTTTATTCGCTAACATCTTAAAATGTTCATTTGTACCAAATTCGGTTGCAATTTTTGTCTTTAACCTTTAAAATACCTAATACCTAAAACCCTTCATATAGGGGCTATACCAAAACACGAACCTACGTTGCTAATATTTCGCACAGAGGTTTTCTATCTACGAAGAACATAAAATGCCAAAATACAAGCAAATACGTTGGAAAATGTGTCTGTAATATTTAAAATATGTCCTATCGACCGGTACCGTTAAATGGGGGTTTGGTATAGCCCCCATTGAACGGTACCGGTCGATAGGACATATTTTAAATGTTACAGACGCGAACTTATATTGAACATATTTTGTACATAAGTTTTCTATCCGCTGAAAACTCAATATACCAATTTGTAGCAAAATCGATTGAAAAATGAATGCAAAACCGCCGTTACATGGGCGCTACAGGAAACCGCGCAGAATTTTAGCAATCTACGCCCTTTCCTTAAAAAGTTATTAGTAAAGTTCCGCTAAAGTTATCAAATATCGCACTGTATCGACCAGACAAAACTTGAAATTGATGGGTCATCCGCCGTATATCCCTGTGTTGGCACACAATCACTTCATTTGATTTCCGAACATAAAGAAAAAAGTCGTGGTCAACGATTTTCGTTTTTTTGATGATGTTTTGATGCACTACATACGGAATCGTGAAAAATGCAATCCACACCTCACATTTTAACCGCATTTGGATGCAATCCAAAGAATAACATCCATTTGTCACATTTTAACAACATCCGCATGCAGTTCAACGGAGTCGTGAAAAAGGTACTCCAATTCCTCACAACTTAACAGCATCCGGATGCAGTCCAAACGGAGCAGTTGTTAGAGATTCCTACAAGTACATAAATCGGTGTGTACATCTCTACAGGCAGCGGCATAAAATTTACAAAAAATGAACATTTCCAAAATTTTGTTATAAAATAAAATTATGGCGAATTTTTGCGGTAACTCACGACAAGAAAATTTCCCTTGGAGTACATGTCGATATCTAAGCTGGTGATGGGAAGCACCGACGTAGCCAGGGGGGGGGGGCCCGGGGGGCCCGGGCCCCCCCCGAAATGATTTTCGTTCCCATAGGATATTAGCTTATGTTACACATTTTTTTAATTTTTGAGTAAATTTTTAAACTGTTTTAAAATTTTCAAGAAATATGTAAAGTATTTGGAGGAAGTATTACAGAGAATTATTTAACTACATTTGGTATACTTATTGTCCAACATATTTGAAAGTATAAAAATAATGAAAACTTTAGACTTTTTGAGCAATTTTCTGCAGAGTTGTTGTTAAGTTTTAAGGTGTTGTTTAAGCGTTTAATTGTAATTTTAGGCTGACTGTAAGTGTTACTGAGTTCAGAACAATACGTTTTTTTTTTGTATTTATTGAACGTTTGTAGCATATTACGTCCAATACTTTAGCTTATAAACAACATCTAGAAAAAACATTCTTGCGATCTTTTGTTTTTGAAACTTTTGAATAGAGCTATGAGTATATAGTCTCTAACACCTTTTTGTAATAAACTATTTTGATCATTATATAACAATTACAAATTCTTTATTATGTTTGAAATTTGTAACAAATAAAACTATATCAATCATTTTTTATGATATATTTTCTATTCCACCGCAGTTTCGTCCGTTAAGATTATTTGAAACTCGTCTCTTCCTAAAAATTAGTAAATGTCTATTGTACAATAAAGCATTTTTCTGTCACATTTTATGTTTTGTTCGAGTCATTCCTTTTAAAAGATATTGCGCCCACAAGTCATTTCACTGCGTCACAGTATAATTTTCAGTTTTTTCAAGAAAAAATATACACAGACAAAGAATACCGACCTTAAACTGCATTAAACAACTATTTTCAAGGTTTGTTGGGATGTACCCATTTACGAGCTAATACTAAGTTTAGACAATATATTACTAAAACCAAAGTTTGGTACATATCTGTTGCTCCGTTCAAGATAAATCGCGCAAACCACTGTAGCTACAATTCTTGAATTTTGGGGTGGAAAAACCAGAAGGAGTAGACCGAAAATCACCATCTACGAACTTTATATAAGGCTCGCAGAAATATTGCTATAAACAATGTTTGGACCAACGCAGTATCCGGTTCGAAAGTTGTCGTGCGCACCAGCCACTACATATGTATGATGGCCCTAGGCGTTCCTTACAGCTTTCGGGCCATTTTCTCTGGAAGTATGGGCATGTCCCTGAAAAAACTTCTATTGTAGTAATATGGGTCCCGAGAACAATTGTTGCCAAAAAATCAAACCGTTTCCAAAGAGGTCTTTATAATTTATTTATATAATAATTTACATAATAATTTATTTCATATTTTTAATTATAACTAAATTATTAGCATAAAGGAAGTGAAGCCATGAATACTGAGGTCTTAAGCTTACACAGGTATATTTACTAATTATCTAGAGAGGTCTTAAATTGTACTTCTCCGAAAAATTTTAAATACTCTGTGGAAGGTTATCGTAAGAGTGGATCGAATCGGTTGATCTGTTCCAGAATTATCGTGTTCTCCAGGCAGCCACCCAGACGGACGAACATAGCTAAGTCTACTCCAAATTTTCTGAAACAGGTTTCTTCCAAACACACTTTGGCCCTAAAACCATTATTTCGATGAGGCACATTTTGACTAAAGGCTGAGAGTATAAAAAATGTAGATTGGGAAAAATTGTGTTCTTGGATTTTTGCTATAAATCTGGGCGCCAAAATTTCATTTTAAAATTATTGAATATAAGAGTTTTCTTGTTTTCTGATCAATTTATGAGATAATCCACGATAGGAAACAAGAATTTCTATAAGAGAAGTGCGACGATTGGACTCCAAAATAGTCTATTGACAGATGCACGATTGGGCGACAGAATTTGTCAATACATACCCACGATTGGGTACTAGAATTTCATCATGGATAGACTCACTATTGCTCAGCATTAGTTCTCTATCAAGAAAACCACTACCAGCTTCAGAATTTCTTTGTGATAAGATCTACGATTGGACACCAAAATATCTTTAGGGAATAACTTCAATGGCAGTAACAGTAACAACGATTGGACACCTGACTTTCCGAAATTGAAAAACTGACCATATTCTGACACCGGCGCGTGATAAAAGACAAGAAAAGAAGACACGTGCCTCGGAATTTTTTTCTTTTATTTATATAAAAATATAAAAAATACTAGTGGATAACGCCATGATATCCGAACGTTCCCTTTGCATAAATCAATTCTTTACTAATCCCATTTTCCTTCCATAAATCACTCAATAAAATTTGAGTGGAAAATTGAAGCCATGATTTTGAACTTTTGTGAAGTAGGAAACAAAGGAACACGGTGCTCTTGAAACAAATTTAAATGAAAGGTGCTTACTCCTCGGAAGTTTTTGCGGATTCTGAAACTACAATGTTCATAGATGAGAAAAATCAAAAAACAAACAATTGCCGTTGCGCTTTTTAAATAAATCGCGATTCAAGTATTATCGAAATGGGACTAAAGAAAATGTTGTAGCTATGAAAATTCTCTACATGATTGACTTTTATGTTATCTTCATAGCTTTTACCGTTATTGAGATATAGAAGCTCAAATTAGGACACTAGATTGACTGTACCGCCTCCTTATAAAACAATGGGTCTCATGCATAAAAACGAGTAAAAGTGATGAGTTGAGTCAAGTAAGCAATTGCTCGTAAGTTGAGTTAGATCGAACAGCAACAGCTTTTGCTCAATTTCTTATGCATAAAAATGAGTTCAAACCAATTGCAATTACTTGAGTAAATTGAGATCAAACCTCTAATTGTTATTGAAGTGCAAACATGTCGTCAAGTGGAAGTGAAATAGAAGTAGAAGCAAATAATAATAAAATAGAAACTGACGATATATCTAAATTTTTAGTACAAAAAATGAAAGAAAATAAATATTTACTTGAAAAAAGTCAGTTACCAAGCATTAAAAATAAGAAAAAAGAAACAATAGAAACATGTGTCAAACAAATGAAGCACACATTTGGAATAGAAATAACGGAAAAAATAAAATAAAAAAAATAGCTAATATGAAATGTCGCATAAAAGATAAAATAGACATGAATAAAACAGGCAATAAGAAAATTATTTTAAAAAACTGCCATTTCCTTTGACAGTATCTTATTTGATCTGCATCTTTCGGGAATTTTATCCATTCGCTTGCTTTGGCAGATATAAGTTTTGCAACTTCCGCAATTTTACGCGACACAGTTGATTGATGGACTCCAATCTCTGTGGCTATACCATTTTGGAATCCAGGATCTGCACAGGATCTTAAATAGAGTCGAATTCTTTCTTCTGACTCCTCAAAAAAATAATTCGCTAACCAGCAAATGCTACTACCATCAAATTTATGTATTTATCATTTTATTATTAACTATATAAAAAATAATAATTAAGATTACAAGCCTATACAATTTTTTATCCTCACTTGCTAAATTGGTCTTACGCTGTTGATAACATTTTTTATTTATTTGTGGTACAAAATATTCAGCCATGATTCCTTTTTAGTGTACGCGAGTCAACTAAAAGGCATGCTCCACAAAATTTAAGCAAGAGCTCACAAAAGTAAGCAAAACCTTGTTTTTATGCATATGAAGATGAGAACAATCTCATCTAACTTCAACTTCTAAGTTCAAACTGAGCAAGAAGAGATCAAACGTGAGCAGTGAGTAAAAGCAAATACATCAAATTTTATTATGCATACGACAAGCACCATTTACTCAAAAAATCGAGTCCGAGCTCAAGCTCACGTTTTATGCATGAGACCCAATGTCATTGCTGCAATTTCTCAACTTAAACTTATATATCTCAAAAATGGTACAACCTAGGAAAAAGTTACGAAAGCCAATCTTGTAGAGAATTTCTTTAGTCCCATTTCGAAAAGATTTGCAGTATTCAGGCTGAATCCTGAAGACCTAAGAAAAACATCTGGATGTTTGATCTGAACCTCTATATCTCAAAAATGGTAAAACCTATGAAAAGATCAATCAGGCAATCTTGTACAGAATTTTCACTGCTACAACATTTTCTTTAGTCCGATTTCGATCGTGAAAACCCCAAAAAATGTGAACTTTGATCGCGATTTATTAAAAATCCATGCAGTGATATTTTCTGGTTTTTAGATTTTTCTCATCTATAAACATTGCAGTTTCAGAATCCACAAAAAATTTCGCTGGTGTAAGCGGTTTTCATTTAAAGTTAGTTAAGGTGCACTCTGCATAAGGAGGCGATACCGTCAATCTATTGTCCTAAGTTGAACATCGATATCTCAATAACGGTAAAAACAACAAAGATGTCATAAAAGACAATCTTGTAGAGAATTTTCATATCTATAACATTTTCCCTGGTCACATTTCGATAGGACTTGTGGTTTCCAAGCAAAATCGTGAAAACCTAAAAAATCCCTAAAAATGTCAACTTGAATCGCGATCTATTTAAAAAGCGGCCCTGCGATTTTTTTTGATTTTTTAATTTTCTCATCTATGAACATTGTAGTTTCAAAATCTGCAAAAACTTCCCAGTGTAAGAACCTTCCGTTTCAATTTGTTTCAAAAGCACCGTGGGAATGATTAATATATTTCTAAGGTTTTCCGATGTTATACTCTTTCTTTTGGTCTTACCGAATTGATATCACTGAATTACATAACATTCACTGTAGTTGTGAGTTATTTGATAAATGATACATCCAAAAGTATACGCGATTATTAATATATCTATAGTTTGAACATATATTAACTCTGATATATTGTCAAGAAAGTTCTGAAAAAAAGGGAAATTGGCCAAGAAGTCTTACGTAATTTTAATTAAAAAATAGTAATGACAATTATTTGATGAGTAATATAAGTATAAAATAAGGTTTACATCATTGCTAAATAAGAAATTTTCGCTAACATGAACTTTCAAAACTTTGGTCAGGTGGGCCCCCCCCGAAATGAAATCCTGGCTACGTCCCTGATGGGAAGACAATATCAAATTCATTTGGCAGATGAAGCAAAAACAGTTCAGCTTGGAATAAATAGAGAGCGGAGTAAACACACATGGTTGCGACTGAATTCCATGGAGAATTTTCATAATTTGTGTTAATGTAATAAACACAGTTTATACAGTTGGCCATTCAGAGTTCTGTTAACAACATTTGACAACAAACATAATAGATTGTTCATTATTGTGATTTGATTTCCTTTGTATTTTATGTCACAATAATGTATTTGACAGCAAACTAAATAGTCAGGGCTAACTAGTTTGGGCTGAATGGCCAACTGTATAAACTGTGGTAATAAAGTTTTGCTTTACACAAATAATAAATGCATTTTATTTGTTCTGGGTTATTTTTGCAATGACTTGCACACATTCCGCAGAATGCCAGTATCAAAACACGTGTTTTGGACTGTATCCTATTCTAGCCCAAAGGGTTAGTTAAAATGCAGTGGCAAAGGGTCAGTTAAAATGCAGTGCCAAAGGGTTAGTTAAATTGTAGTGCAATGGAGTGGCTCTTTCCGGTGTCACGCTCTTGTAAAAAGAATGAGTGAAAATGCATAATTTGATGCACTTCCAAATCACTTGTACATATGATTTAACTGGCTCTTTGGAGGCAAACTTTTTGCTGGGACACAATACATGATCGTATGTCAAACTGCCCTGAGTACGTTTATGCTAAAAACAGTCAAACTTTCCAAAAAAGTCAAATAGCGATTGGCAACAGTATGTGTTGTCCCCAAATACATTAATTACAAAATAATGGCTCGGTAAGTGTTTTGAAACAGTATTATTGCTTGGTAGGTCCACCACTCCTGCTACGGTTTTTGTAGCATATGCTGCGGGAATTCCAAAGTTTTTTTTTTCGTGTCGCGTCGTGTCTTACAACGTTCGAAAATCTCAATTGATTTTGGAAGTTATGACCGAGTTCTTGGTGGACAAAATTGACAAAATCAATGTAGGATTTATTTTGGTGCCAATTATGTAAGACCAACATTCATTGAAATTTGCCAATTTCATTGACAAAATACAAATTGATTGAAAGTTAAATGCATCACGTACTGGATCACATTAGCATCGAAACCAGTCATATGCCAATGTGAATGTTACTCAAATCAATACAAAATATAATTTATGGTTTTGAAATTAAACAACTCCAAAGTTGTTAACAAAAAAAAATCGCTACAAAGCATCAATGTTGCATTTGTCGACATTTTCACTTCTAAAATGGTATGAAAATGATAACTAGTTTTTCACAACTCTGTCCAGTTTCGTCTGAATCTATGGAGCATGACCGTTATTTAGCTAGTGAAATGGTGGTACAGTCAATAGCAGCACTTTAACTAATTTTGCTGTCATTTTGTATACTAAAGGGTTATTACACACGACATTCACAAAGGTATTTATTTATTTTTGTATTTATTCTTGGAAAAAATTGAATTAAGTAGAATGGTAGGTAAAATGTAACCAAAAATATTTTTCTTACAATTTTATGTCTGTTCCAGAATCTGCAAGAATCAACAAATTTTTATTACAATTGCAATTTTTCCATTATGATATCGAAAAAAATATAAGTTTTAATATTTATTTATTCTTGCAGTTCTGGAACAGACCATTTATTTATTTTTTATTAATTCACAATTTTCGTAAATTAAAAATCACAAATATTCTTTAAATTGTATTAATATAAGCAGTGATTTTTGCATTTATTTTAGAAGCTTTTTCAATGATTACCAAGAGGTTACATCAGCGGGATAACATTTAGCACCACATCAGCAGTTTAATGTTCAATTTTTATGTACTAAACTTTTTAACTCGACTATTGTGCAAGCTTTAATAACCCTTTAAACATTTTCAAAGACAACCAAATCAAATCTTATTGACTTCCTTTCGAATAATTTCAAATCGTTACAATATGTAAGTGTTTTTGTCACACTCGCGGTGTGTCATCGTAAGTGATATTTATGGAAGGGGTAAAAGGTGTTTAATAAATTATTAAATAAGTGACAATGTTGTCACAACAATATTGGCTTAAATGTCTTCAGAAAACAACGAATAGCAATTTAAGCTATGCCATGTACTTGGTTGGCAGGCTGACTAAGTGACTAGCTGGTTTGTTTTTTTTTCTCTTTTTTTGGGAGGTGAGCACTGTTGCAATTTTTGTTATTACTGTTGTTCATTTCAGTTCGGTACATAAGTGCAATTTGTTAAGTTAGACTGACCATTTGTCTGATCATTCTTTCGCTTGTCATACGCTTGGTTGAAATGAGGCTCGATGTTCGTCGATTTGGTAAAATGGTGTTGGCCCAGTTGTTGTTATTATTGCTTGAGATGCGATAAATTAATTAGCGTCATGTTTGATTTTTATTGAAAAATGATTTATAACTTATTAACTGTTACACATTAATGACAATATTATGAATAGTTGTCTTGTCTTCATTCGATTTTAATTGTACCAATAATTGCAGTTAATTGAAATTGTATAACAATAAGTAATTATAATAAGGTAAGACAAATTATGAGGTAATAAATATTGTTGTAAGGGTTAAATATCATCGAGTGTTCATTGCAATTCAAATTAATACTACTAAGCAAGGGCTACAGTCGGAACTGGGCCGAACCTGTAATACCCTACACCACTACCTATGTATATTACCTGTTCGCGCATTAAAATTGCTAAGAAAAACAACTATTTTTTTTTTTCAAAATCAAATTAAATAGCATTTAATATGGAGTGGACCGATATAGAAAATATACGAACTTGATTTAAGTTTGGACAAATCCAATCGAGTGTTATCGTGAGCACACGCTAATGAGACAATGGGAGAAGGTAATTGTATTACAATAACTTCTTGCAGTTAATTTTTGTTTACTGTTCAATAGTGCTTTATATTTTAAGTCTTGTTAGAGAAAAGAGTAACAAATTGATGAACATACCTCAAACGTACCCAGCATTTGTATTTTACTGAATTTGCTCCAAAATTAGGAACTACAAAAATTTTTCAATCCCAAGCCGCACAATGGTTCAAGAAGCGATTTTCCTGGCCAAAATTCAAAATTTTGTTGTGTCATAGATATTTATCTTCTATATGGGATTCTATAGCATACATATTGAAACTGAGGAAACCAAACAAATTGGGTCAAAATATTGGAAGGTGTGGGCGAGGGGTGCCGCAAAAAACGAACATTTTTCCCATGTTTGAGCAATACGTAATTTTTGCAAACTTCTGCAGAAAGAAATAGTTATTTCTCAGAAACTATTACAGATGTTTTCTTCATTGTTTTTTGTTAGATAGGTTGGGATGTGGCCTTTAAAAATAATTTGAAATTCCAAATTTAGTGGACTAGAACTTTTGTGGAACAACATGGAACAATGTTCTGTTTTCACAGCAAGTTGCCCGAGAGTCTCCTCTTTCAGTCCATATATACTTTTGTACCAGTAACGTTCCGTCCCTTTAACACTTTTTTTTAAATTTGTTGAAATTACATGGGTAAAAATGTGTGTGTTTTCCATACCATTTCCCATATGAATTACAGATTTTTTACACAAATTAACATTTTTGGGGTATATGAGTTTTATAAGTTTTATGATAACCCAAGGAGCATTTTCTTTAATTTTTGAAAAAACTTAAATTTGTTGTAAAATTTAAAAAAAAAATTGAAAATTTTAAAAAAAAAAAATTACTTTTTTTGGTTTATTTATTGGTCTTTGGCCATCTTTAATATATAGGAAGATATAAAAAAAACATAAAAACGCTTATATTTTGATAAAAAAAATAGTACAAACATTCAAAAGTTTAATTTTGACCTTGAATTCCTCTGCAACTACCAGACCGAAATTGACCGCTTACCACTCACCACTCCATTCAAATGTTACAGAATTTTGACCAGGAAAAAACGATTCTAAACCACTGTGCGGCGGCTGGTTCTTCGACAATGGATTAACACGGAACTAGTCTAAATCAGCGATTCGGCCTGCGGTTGTCATCTCAGTGTTCATACGTTTGTATTTGTATAGTTTTTTGGTGTTGGAAGCAGCCTATCCCGGAATGCCTGCTCCGGTTTTTTTGGACCCGGCCGGGATGGAGGAACCTCCAGAACAAATTTTGAAATAGTTGTCGAGAGTGAGTGCATTTCAAAAGTTGTTCTGGACTCGTTCATGTGAGGAACTAGGACAAAAGGCTATGCTGCTAAGTTCTCGCATGGATTCCTGTAAATCATCGTCGTCATCAGAATACGAGACTCCTCCGCAGTCCCCTTAACAGCAACCACACACGCAGCACACAACACCGTTCGCTGGCAATGCATCATTATACCCTCAGCATTTATGCTAACGAGGGTATATACACTTTCATACGGGCAAAATGTGCCTCATCGAAATAATGGTTTTAGACCCCAAGTATGTTTGGACGAAATGTGTTACAGACAATTTGGAGTCGATTGAGCAATGTCCGTCCGTCTGTCTGTCTGTCTGGCTGGAGCGCACGATAACTCTCGAACGGATGAACCGATTCGGTTCATATTTTGGCTTTCGTAATATTTTGCCCAAACTTAGTTAAATTTCGAAGATGAGCTATATCGGTCCACTCCTTCCGGTACCTCCCCTACAAAAGTTCGAAAATGTTCGGAAAATTTGGGCGCGCGATAACTCTTGAAGGGAGTAACCGATTTGGTCCATACTTTGCCCATCGTATAGCGTGTACCAGGCTTAGATCAGGTTTTAATATGGACTCAATCGGTCCACTCCGTCGGGTACCTCCCACACAAAAAATTTGGAAAAGTTCAGTTTAGGACCATCTCGCGAATCGCTTTGATTTTTGCTTTAGGAACTTGTATTCACTGCCCTCCATACGGCGGTATAAGTTTCATCAGGGCCAAGTCCATACTTCCTGAGAAAATAGCCTGAAAGTTGCAAAAAACCCCTATGACACCGTGTGAGGAGGTTGGAGGGCAAAATAACTCTCGAACAGGTCTGCCGATTCGGTCCAAAGTTTGACCTTAGTAATATTTTGTCCAAACATAGTTTAAATTCGAAGATGAGCCATATCGATCCACTCCTTCAGGTACCTCCCCCACAAAAGTTCAAAAATGTTCGGAAAAATTGTGCGTACGATAACTCTTGAAGAGAGTGGCCGAATTGGACCGTACTTTACACATCCTAATATATCTACCAGATATAGATCAGGTTCAAATATGGACTATATTTGTCCACTCCATCCGGTAGCTCCCACACAAAATTTCGGATACATGTTCACGTTAAGACCTGCTTTCGAATCACTTTGATTTTTGTTGAAACAACTTGCATTCGCTGCCTCAATTGCGATGGTTAAAGTTGTTTCAGGGGCAAGTCCATACTTCTTGAGCAAACATCCCTGAAGTTGTAAAAAACCCCTATGGTACCATATGTAGTGGCTGGAGATCCATTCTTTTTAGTATCTCCTCCGCAAAACTTTTGATCTTTAATCCTAATCAACATTTTTGTCAGTTCAAACGCCCAAAATTTTTAAAACTCCCTAAATACATGCGTTTTTTGGGAACAAAATTGTTTCAATATCCACAGGCTGAGGGTATATCTCTGTCGGCAAAGCCGACTGATACTTTTTTACTTGTTTTATTTTCCTGTTACTCCTCTTGTGAGCATAGGTCTTCCACAAAGCATCGGCATTTTACACTGTTATTTCCTGTTGTTTTTGCCTCTTCTCGAGTAAGGTTGTTTCGCCTTATTTCTTGGGTATAGTTCGTCGCCATTGTGTTCCTTGGTTGACCTCGATTTCGTGATCCTTGCCTGGCCTTACCATTGATGTCAATTATGTCAATGAATGTGGTCGAATAGCAGAGTTTTATCCTAATATATCCATAGAAACCATGTTCTAGGGCAGTTTCAGTATGCGAGCCACAATTTAAAGGCTGGCACTAGATATATGGCAGCTCATATTAATAATGAATAATCTTAACCCCATGACCTACATTGGAAAATTATTGTCGAGGTGGGCACTGGAGGGCATCATGACTAAAACGTTAAATCAAATTTAAGTATATGAACGAATTGGCATTACAAAATACACTAAGAAAACATACAGCTAACTGGAATTCAACAACACGTTAAAACGCTATAAAAATACAAGTAAAAAAGTGTCAGTCGGCTTTGCCGACAGATATGTACCCTCAGCCAATGTGAAGGGAAACTTTCAACTATGGACATATCGAATGTATTTAAGGTCTCTTCAGAATTTTGTGCCCCTTCTTGGGCATTTGAACTTGACGACAAAAATGTGTATTAGGATTTAACTGTAATAAGACACAAATGTTGAACTTTTGTGGGGGAGGTACCCTTTGGGAGGACTGATATGGGCCATTTTAGAAGTTAAACTAAATTTTGACAAACTATAAGGAGATCCAAAGTTTGGACCAAATTGGTTGCCCAATTCAAGTGATATCGGCCTAGCATTTTAGTGACATTTTTAAAATATTGGGGAGAAGTACCGGAAGTTGTGGGCCCCATGAAACTAAGCTGGGATGTAATATGACGAAGCCCAAACCGGCGGTCGGAGAGCACGATAACTCTTGAGCTGTTCAAGAGTTATCGTGCTCTCCGACCGCCACATATGGTGACATAGGGGCTTTTTACACCTTTCGGGCTGTTTCCCAATAAATATGGACTTGCCCCTGAAAAAAACTTTCACCGTCGTAATGGAGGTAGCGAGTGCAAATCACTTCAATAGAAATCAAAGTGATTCGAGAGCAGGTCTTAAAATGAACTTATCCGAAATTTTGTGTGAGGGTACTAGAAGGAGTACACAAATATAGTCCATATTCGAACCTGATCTACATCTGGTAGATATATTAGGATGTGCAAAGTATGGATTACATCGGTCACTCCCTTCAAGAGTTATTGTGCGCACAATTTTTCCTAACATTTTTGAACTTTTGTGGGGGAGGTACCTGATCGAGTGGACCGATATGGGTTATCTTTGAATTTAAACTATGTTTGGACAAAATATTACAAAGGCAAAATTTTGGACCGAATCGGCAGATCCGTTCGAGAGTTATCTTGCGCTCCAACCACTACACACGGTGTCAGGCTATTTTCTCTCTTTATCTGTGTGACCCCCATTAACCCTCAAAATTTCGTGACGAACCGATCAAAATTGCGACCTGTAGCGTGATTTCCAAAAAAATGGAAAAATGGGATGTATTGCCGACTATTGCGATATCTCCGTTATTTGGTCACCTACGCCGACCTAGTTTACATCATTGTAAAGATGGGATCTTCTACTTTCATAGCTTTTCGAAAGTCCCTAACCAAAGCTTTGATATTCGTCATTATAATTAAAATCGCAAAAATGAAAATTTGGGTTTTTTTTGCGACTATTGTGATATCTTCGTTGTTTGATCACCTACGAAAACCTACTTTAAATCATTAGAAAGGTGATATTTTCTACTTTTAGTGTTTTTGGTATACCCCATATAGAAGCTGAGATATTCGCTTTGAAAAAAAAACGTTGTTTTTTATCCACATAAGTTTTTTGCCCATTCCGACCCCTAAATATTACCCGACCATAACCAAAATCAATAGGCTTCTTCCCCTCCGGGACCCCCATCAACATCTAAAATTTCGTGACGATCCGATCAAAATTGCGACCTGTAGCGTGATTACAAGGTTTAGATGGACAGACGGACTGACGGACACACATAGCCAGATCGACTCAGCTCGTCGAGACATTCATTTTGGTATATATGTACATATAAGTATGGGTCTACGACCATTATTTCGATGCGTTACAAACTTTTTGGCCAAAACCAACTTGTAATACCCTCCCCACATAGTGGTGTAGGGTATAACAATTGTTAAATGTTCCGACATTTGGAACTATTTTTAAGAAGAACGCGTTCGAATGAAACAGAAACTAATATATTTTTAAAAATGTCCATGTCATAGCTGTCAGAGTTGTACCAAAAATTTGAAATAATTTTTTTTATTTTTGGCCAATGAGTCGAACCACTGTGCGATTAATAGCTGTGTTCCACGTTATGAACCCACGACGAGCTTGCTTTTGGAAGGTGATAACCGACTGGTCTTAGGCGACATTAATATTCGTCATAAGTTATGTCATTCGGTCCTATGCGAAATTTACATATATGTAATTAGCAGACATAACCTTCGTGACACCTGGTCTGACAAATGACGTTTCATAGCAACGCGTTCTTTCTCTTGGGTCTGACTATCTACCTATAATTGTCTCCATCAGCAGACCGCCCTACTTCATCACCCTTGAACTTCACACTTGCACAAATCATGGGAAAGCTAAAACAGCCCCATTTTTAGTGGGTTCACCAATCACCGCTTCAGAGAACTGTCCAGCTCTTCTGATGTTCGGGACATCGTCATAGCTGCAACCGCTCGCTATTTACCTGCAGGTCGAAAACCTTAAGTGAGACCAAATTCACCAGCAGTGGTGGCGGGACTAGCAAGTGAGCGTGATGAGCTTCGTCGATCCAATTCTAGTAACACCAGATTTAGAGAGCTGACACTGGAAGTTAACAGGTTGGTCGGTGAGCTTAAGCGGAACAAGTGGCTAAATAATCTGAAGAGTTTCATCATTGGAGCTAAAATAAATGAATTGTGGGCTACGGTTAAGTCTCTCTCTCTAAACCTGGAAAGAAGAAAGATAGGATATCAATCTCCTTTGATAACTTTACGCTGATTGATCCGAAGAGGTGCGCAAGCTTTTTTAATCGATCATTTGGCGAGCATGCCTCGAATTAAGGGGAAAAGTGAAAAGTACTGAAAAGTACTCCCCGGATGAGCCGGGAGATGTGTATCTTACGGAAAATCTCAAACTGTCGCTAGTCCCTCTACCTTGCGCCGGAAGTTGAAAATGGTCAGGGTGGTCCCGCTACTGTTTAACCTCTAGATTAAATATATTCCACACTCTCCGGATCAGTGGTGATCCAATATCCTGTTTGAGAAATTGAGGTCATTGTAGGATTGTAGTAATCAAAGCTTTTATTGACCGACTAGCGTGTTAAAGCGCTTCACGGATCTATGGCAGCTGAAAAAGGTCAGATGCCACGACAAACTAGTGTATTTTTGGCTCAACTGTCCTTAATATGGTTCAGCCGTTCCAATTTATTCAAAATTATTTTGTCGTTGTCTGACAAATCAATGCAAAAATTTGCAGTTATGTTCGGTATATCCAGGTCTATACCTTCGACTGTAGCATATTATAAATTCTTCATTATAAACCTTATTCATTGAATAGAAACGTGCCTATGACTAGCGTTATTATGTTTAAAAAGATATTTAAAATCCTCATAATTATCTAATTAAAAATGTTCTTAAAAAACAAAACACGCAAAGTATATTTAAGAAAATGTTCTCTGCCCAAAATGTAAAGTTACACTTGAGTGCATTTAACGTTAAGCAAATGTCAAAAAACTAACGAAACCACAAACTCATAATGTAGGGTGGCTGGAATAGCATATAGCCAAATAAGACAACTAATTCGCTTTTCAATTTGGCCATTAAAGTGTTGATATTTCTAATGACGGGGATGGTGTTACAGGTGATGTTTATTTGTCGAATGCAAGAATTTGTTTGGGGAAAACCGCATTCAACACAACAACACTTTGGTCTTGGTGGTGGTCGTGCTAGTGATGATGACGCTATGAATGTGGTCGAAATGAATACATAGGCCATGTTTAAGTAGTCCCACACCCCCTTGAAATTGAGGAGAAGTGGTTATTCCATGCTAGGGTATTGTGTTTTTGTGGTCTAGCTGTTGAGCTTCTTTCCCAATACGGCCAGCAATCGCTCGTCTTTGTACGATAATTATGTGGTTTTCATGTTATTGGAAAGTGATGTTTGTTCGCCTGTAATGTCTTCCAGCTAAAATGTCAGTTCTAGCTGTCAACTCGTTGGCCAATTAACATTTAAGCGTCAATGTTAGCGAATACATACTATAGTTGTTCGCTGGTATGAGTATCAATAATTTAACTGTTTATTAACTAGCTGCCAACCTACAAACAATCAAGCGACCAACCAACAATTCATGGTAAGCATAATATTAGTGACCATTTAGAACGCCTCTCTTCGTGGACTTGGTGAAGTGGAGTGGTGGAGAAAGAGCAGCTATGCTTGGATGATCATTACCAAATGACTTACGTCTCAAATTGAAAATATGTAATTGCGGTTTTGTGTTAAATGGTTCATGTTTGCCTTGTTGCTTGTTGCTGTTCGTAATCCAAGTTGTAGCAATCAAACAATGACTACGGCGATGATGATGACGATGATGGTAATTGATACCTAACAGATAAAAACAATTAATGCTATTTCAGAATGTCTTGCAATGTGTTCTATTTCAAAATACAAATGCAAATTATTCATTTCACGAATTCTTGAGCCATTCGAGAGTGTGATTTGCGTTTCATGTTAAAATAGTCTCTCGAGTTTATCTCTGTGTGTGTGCAATAATTTATTGAATAACGGACTTAATTAAGAACTGCTGCTTAGTATTGCTTTGCAATGCATCCAAGTAATTAATTGTTGTGTAAGTCTTTGCTGTTCTGTGGCTGTTAGATAAAAATCTAAAGTTCATGAAACTGTCATTTTGATTGCAATAAATTCAATGTTATTTTGTTGAATGTGTCCCCACAACGGTATCGAAGTAGAGCGTAGAGCTTAGAGATAACTAAATCAAGATAAGCGACATTCAACAAGCCCTACATTGCAAAAGTGATCTATTGGACATAATGTGAAAGGTTGATGACAAAACAATTCGCCGTACATACAAACATAAATCAATTACATTGTAATTTAGTTTAATATAAACAATTTACTTTAGCAACTAGATAAGCAGAACAACTCTTTGTCCAGTACGGTTATCGAGATTGCGCTGCTGTCCACCTAAACATTTTAATTATGAGACAGAGTGTAAAATTGTTATCTGATTGTGACAATCTTATTATTTCAGTAAGTTTTTATTCTGACATGTACTATTTTGGTAAATCCAAAATAGTTGCACAGGATATAAGTTTCGATTTCAATTTCATTTATTACTAAGTAAACAAAGCCTATTATCGGCCGATCATGTGGTACTCTATACAACTAAAAGTGAAATATTTTAAATATTTTCGAAGATCGAAGATTTTTTTGCAAGTAAAAAAGGAACATTCGAACCTACAAAACCACCAAATTATATGACCGGTTTCGTTGTTAGTCTAGGCAGCCTGTTAGGTTTTATGCTTAAGTGAAGATTTAGCCGTACAATTAAGCATGCCGGCCAAAAAAAAAAGAGCTGTTATTCAATATATACATAAGAGCCTTGGCTAAGTTCTTAAAATTTTCTGGAATTTCCAGAAAAAAAAAATAATATTAAATGTTGGCATCATTTCTATGCACAGACGGACAGGTACACTACTTTTGACAAATTTTGACAATTAACATAATAGAGTTTTCATTATTGTGATTTCAGTTTCTTTATATTTCAAATTACGATAATTTATTTGACAGTAAACACCTGCTTGTTGGCCAACCTTATATAGACCTTGCCTGGCATGTTAATTTTCTGCTTAATCTGACTTTATCGCCAGGTCTAGAAATGTGGCTGATTCGATGGGTTGTAACCATAAAATTACTGGAGTTACTTGAGAAGGTGGTAACGTGGCCCTCCACACTGTCCACCTTGATTTTATACCAAAAATTCCTCAACTTAATTTTCTATTGCTTAAATGCTATCCCATCTAAATACACACCACACCTTAACCCACTTAGCGCCGAGATTTTTTTTTTTTTGCGAGAAAACTTAAAATTATAAATAAACAAGTAAAAAGTCGTTAAGTTCGGCCGGGCCGAACTTTTTATACCCTCCACCATAAAATAGTCTTAATTAAAATGGAATAATTAGGGTCCTTTCAATTATAGGTGGAACAACTTTTCCACAACGGATAGGCTCCTACTGCCTCTCACTATTGCTTAAATTACACTGTGAACACATATTTGGGGCAGAGATAATTCATTTTCCAGAGATAATTCCATTTTGTTGAACAGTGTTAACTAATCTAATCTAAAAAATGTGTTCAGCTAGGCGAAAAGTACCACCAAAGGGGCTATATCAAAAAGTCAACATATCTTTAACATTTTTAGCGGAAAAGTTTTATAGCTGCAGGCAACCTCAAGAGTCAAATTGAGGGTAGCTTCATCAAAATAATGTAGACCCCCGAAAATGGACCCATGTTGATGAAGGTACAGTTATATGTGGGATATACCAAAACATGGACCTATATTAACGATTATTTTTGAATAGACAAAATTGTAGCTAAAATTCTCAAAATACAGAAAATTACAGCTAGTTTGGTTAAAAATTGTAGCTAAAATCCTCAAAATACGGCAAATCGGGAGGTACCGTTATATGGGGGCTATGCCAAAACATGGACCTACGATGACGATGTTTGGTAGAGATGTTTCATTACCACTGAGAACCTCATATGTCAAATTACAGAAAGTTTGGTTAAAAGTTATAGCTAAAATCTTCAAAATACCGAAAATCTGGAGGTACCGTTATATGGGGGGCTATACCAAAACATGGACCTACATTGACGATGTTTAGTGGATAAGTTTTTTGGCCACTGAGAACCTCATATGTCAAATTACAGGAAGGTTGGTTGAAAATTGTAGCTAAAATGCTCAAAATACCGAAAATCGGGAGGTACCGTTATATGAGGGCTATACCAAACCATGGACCTATATTGTCGATGTTTAGTGGATAAGTTTTTTGGCCACTGAGAACCTCATTTGTCAAATTACAGCAAGTTTGGTTGAAAATTGTAGCAAAAATCCTCAAAATACCGAAAATCGGGAGCTACCGTTATATGGGGGCTATACCAAAACATGGACCTATATTGACGATGTTTGATGGATAAGTTTAGTGGCCACTGAGAACCTCATATTTCAATTTACAGCAAGTTTGGTTGAAAACTGTAGCTAAAATCCTCAAAATACCGAACATCGGGAGGTACCGTTATATGGGGGCTATACCAAAACATGAACCTATATTAACAATGCTCGGTGGATAAGTTTTGTGGCCACTGAGTACCTTATGTGTCAAATTACAGCCAATTAGTTTAAAAATTGTAGCTAAAATCCTCAAAATACCGAAAATCGGGAGGTACCGTTATATGGGGGCTATACCAAAACATGGACCTATATTGACGATGTTTGGTGGATAAGTTTTGTGGCCACTGAGAACCTCACATCTCAAATTACTGTCAATTTGGTTAAACATTGTAGCTAAAATCCTCAAAATACCGAAAATCGGGAGGTACCGTTGTATGGGGGCTATACCAAAACATGGACCTATATTGACGACGTTTGGTGGATAAATTTTGTGGCTACTGAGAACCTCATATGTCAAATTACAGCCAATTTGGTTAAAAATTGTAGCTAAAATCCTCAAAATACCGAAAATTGGTAGGTACTGTAATATGGGGGCTATACCAAACCATGGACCTATATTGACGATGCTCGGTAGGTAAGTTTTGTGGCCACTGGGAACCTTATATGTCAAATTACAGCACGTTTGGTTAAAAATTGTAGCTAAAATCCTTAAAATACCGAAAATCGGGAGGTGCCGTTATATGGGCGCTATACCAAAACGTGGACCGATATAACCCATCATCGAACTTGACCTGCCTGCAAACAAAAGAGACATCTTCCCAAAATTTCAGCGTCCTATCTCCATTTTTGTGGATGCTAGAGTGATTACCACAGACGGACGGACGGACGTGCTAAATTCGACTCAGAATTTACGCTGATCAAGAATATGCGTTACAAACGAAAAACAAACTTAATATACCCTCCATACTGTGGTGGAGGGTATAAAAAGATATTTCGGGACTTTTTAAACATGTTTAACAAATAACTTTTTTTCTCTAGAAAGTATAGTTTTCCTGCAATCGGGCCTTCTTTTAAAAGTGCCGAAAACTTTGGAGGGTAATATAGCCGTGTTCGATTTTTTTGAATATCTTGGGGTTTAGGCCAAGTGCGTGGAAAGCATAGGTCAAATGAAGCTTTTTAAGCGTGAAATGACAGACAACAGACAATAGCACAACATTTCTAACAATTTATTTTGAGGGTGCCATGTTGTATTTGATGGTATGTTTAATAATTCTAAACTAAATTAATTAACTTATGATCATAGATTGTATAATCTCAAATTTATATTGAAAATATCATTCAAGGCAGTTATAGCATTAGATTTTATAAAATCTCTGCCGACAAGTCATTCATACCTAGAATGAGGAAAAAGCTTCACGTAACAGTCAATAATTCGACCTTCCCAGTGGAAGCCAAAAAATGTTTGGTATCTGCACTGGAATTCTTAAAACTGAGGTTTTCGTTAGAAACAAAAGTGCGTTAAATTAAAACGCAAAATGATGAATGAAAAATACTAATAAAAGTTGAAAACACTGCTGCTATCGGTAGAACTTTGCGATAGTTTTATTTTGGTTGCTACTTTGCAGACAAATTTCGTTAATTACAGAATTTATAAGCATTTTAGTTTTAGCGACTTTTGTAGGCAAGCAAAAAATGTGTTGGAAAGTCCCACTACTTGCAACTCATTCTTACCATGCGATCAAGACAACTCTTCAAACGTTTAATGGCTTAGGATTCAGTGGATTTGATTCCAAAATGTAAAACCATTTATAATTCACTACAAATATTCAAATAACTGGATATTTCATTTCAGGAAGTTGATATTCATATCATATTGATATTTATATCTCCTATAAAACATTAATTTTTTACATCTTTGTGTTTATTTCAGCTTGAGTCCATATTTTGTTGTAATTCAATTGTTTGAATAACAACAAAATATTTTAAAGTGGATATGAAATTGATTAGTTGCGGGCGAAGGGTAGGGAATACTATAGTTTCAGTTGTCACCAAACAACTTCATCAGTTCCCTTTTTCGCCGACTCTGTATCGATAAACAGGTCAATAAAGCCTCATTCTCATTTTTTTAATTTGCTAGATGGCTTTATTGACCTGTTTATCGATACAGAGTCGGCGAAAAAGGGAACTGATGAAGTTGTTTGGTGACAACTGAAACTATAGTTTCACATATGGTACTTTTCACTCGCTTTATGAAAAAAATGTCAAAATATTAGCATTTTTTAATGGTTCACCAGGATAGAACCACCCTAAGAATTTCCACAAATCCTTTGTTAGATGTGGTAAACTTTAACAAAAAACTATTTATAATTATAAATAAATGCCGTGAGTGTTAATTGCTATCAAATATTGTGCAAAAATTTGTATTAGGGTTTTGAAATTTGATGAAAATCGAGGCTTAGAGTTCGAAAAAATATTTTTATGAAGAAATCGGTAGAAACAATTTATAAAGACAACATTTTATACTGAATTATGTTGAAAATTTTCTATACTACAATAAAATTACAAAAAAGACACATTTGATAGGTTTATGAGTCCGAAACAGAGGAAATATAGTAAAGTTAATTCAACATTCTACCTTTCCAATCCAAAATTTTATATTTTATCTCAGGAAAGTGAATGCAAATCGATGGGTAGCACCCAGTTTCGTTGGCTGTGGACATCTACAGGTCCAAAAAATAAAGAAAATTCCACCGCCGAACGCTGCATGTCAACATCAAGGGCTTTGATTTAGAAGATGTCGCATAACAAGAAAAGCACAGAAACATAGGCGCTATTTTTTGTGTAATAACGGATCAGAAATATTTTTCGGTACTTATACTATGAGGAAAAGATGTGTGAACATCATAACCATCAAAATTAAACCCTTTCCTTTCGAAAAAATAACGGTTTGCCTTTCGATATCGCTAAGCTGTTTCTTCACATCAAATGTCTTAGAACCTTTTGAAATTCCAAGGACTTGATGGTGAGATGGAGCGTTCGGCGGTGGAATTTTCTTTATTTTTTGTACCTGTAGATGTCCACAGCCACCGAAACTGGGTGGGACCCACCGATTTGCATTCACTTTCCTGAGATAAAATATCAAATTTTGAATTGGAAAGGTAGAATTTTGAATTATCTTTACCATATTTCCTCTGTTTAGGACTCATAAACCTATCAAATATGACTTTTTTGTAATTTTATTGTAGTATAGAAAATTTTCAACATAATTCAGTATAAAATTTTGTCTTTATAAATTGTTTCTGACGATTTCTTCATAAAAATATTTTTTGGAGCTCTAAGCCTCGATTTTCATCAAATTTCAAGACCCTAATACAAATTTTTGCACAATATTTGATAGCAATTAACACTCACGGCATTTATTTATAATTATAAAAAGTTTTTTGTTAAAGTTTACCACATCTAACAAAGGATTTGTGGAAATTCTTAGGGTGGTTCTATCCTGGTGAACTATTAAAAATGCTAATATTTTGATATTTTTTCATAAAGCGAGTGAAAAGTACCGTTATAACGCATATGTGAAACATGTTAGGTATTGAAAATATCGGTTACTATGTACTCTACATGTCCACAAAATTATAATTTACAATTCCTCTCCTTTCGTCAGATATAACGGTATTTGTAGACAACTATTGGCTGGTTCTATTCAGATGAACCGGAGTGTATTTTATAGTTTTTTAAATGGAGTCCAAAATGGTCTAAGAATTTTAATTTTTTATTAACCGTTTTATACAGTCTTTATCTAAATTACCTTATTAAGACCTCATGATTAGCATAAAACAAATAATACAACTAATATGTATTTACTATTAATAAAAAATAAAAAACATATGTTAAAAAAGTATTTTATTTTAACTTCGTTTTTCTCAAGACCACTTTTTGGGCTTACGCCGTTTTGGCGCTGAGCGCATCATATAGGGGCTATACCAAAACATGGACCTATACACCAAAAGTTCTACGAATTTAGAATACAGTTGACTAAAATTGTATGCACCTGCTTCATTCCGTTCGTACGCTAAAGTGATTTGACAGATATGGTTATATCGATGTAGAATTGCACGATGATTGTGGGATCCATTATATCGACGCCTCCAAACAATAGTATGCTAAGTCGACTTAGCATGTTTTCAAGTTCTTTACATTTTTATATTTAACGTCCTTTAACTTAAATTCTGTCAAATTTTGGTAATGATCGGACAATCCGAACAGAAGTTATAAACAAATATTTACTTAGCATAGTACTGAAGGTCAAAGAAATTTCCAAACTTTTAGAGCTTGTCCTGCAAAACTCGCTTTTTAGAATCAGCAAACTATTATTTGGAGGTGTCAAACGTCCTTTAATTTAAATTCTGCCTAATTTTGGTAATGATCGGTCAATCCGAACAGAAGTTATAAACAAATATTGACTTAGCATAGTACTGAAGTTCAAAAAAATTTCCAAACTTTGAGAGCTTCTCCTGCAAAACTCACTTTTTAGACTTAGCATGCTATTATTTGGAGGTGTCGATATGGTGGATGTTATACAAATTTGAAATTTATTTTTACCCCTTGGTTAGACGGTCGTAGATGCCATCAACAGGGTTAAAAATATGGTACTTATTCCAATAATGATAGACCATCTAGTGTTTTTCACTGACAAGGACGGAAATGATTGTCATATTATTATTCAAAATTTGGTAATTAAAGATGACTATTCAGTTAATGAACGACAATATACTGGTCAAAAAATAGAGCTTTAAAGGTTGTATAACGTCAACAATCACTTCCAAACACCACCACGGTAGCTGAAATAAACTCTGGTGTTATCTTCGGTATTGATACAAAATACATTGAATTTATATGTATGCACAAATACTTTTGAAGTATTATCATTTGTGTAGAGTATTAGCTACATGACTGCACAAAATTTAAAACGCTAGTTTTAAAATTTAATCTTTCCATTTGTTTCGTTTAACCTTTGGTCTTATTATAAATTCGGAATTTTGTATTGTGCTAATCAGTGTTATTGTATTCGGTCGCTCTAAATGTGGTAGGTTAACTTTTGTTTAGACGTTTTATAGTTCAACAATTGTTATTCACTCCAACCCACCCACTTTATTTTAGTTTAGCTCTTAAAAGGATAAGATAGCGTGACGAGGGGTTTATGAAAATGTTGGTAAATGTAAATGGAAAGGTGTTTTGTTGTAATAATATAATACTGATTGTATCCTAAGTGATATAGAAAATAGAGCAAGATAAAACCTACACTTAAGTTGGTAAAGTCGATCAGGATCATTCTTTGTAGATATGGTAGTTAAGGGGTCGGAAATATGTACTTATTTTTGAATGTTTATTACTTTGAAGTCATTTTGCAGTATTATTATTATTAAAATAACACTTTTAACACCTGCCGTCACTCAACCGAAAAACGTTCTTAATATGTATAAGCTACTCTCCTGGGTAAAAATCGACTGCAAAATTCCATACGATCCTTATTCATTTCTTGACATACCACCCTCCTTTCGTCTTTACCACTAATCCATGACTGTTTTAAAACACATACTTTAACATGTTTATAAACTTCTTGGATAAGTACCTATCTATTTGCCGGGAACTAGAGGCTAGAGTAGAGTACAATTTCTTGTATCTGCAAAATTTGCATATGAATTTGTGTTATTAATGTTGTTTTCTAGTCAAGCCGCACTGCCAACCCACTCGTTCGTTGGCTTGTTAATGTTGGCTTATTGCTTGTTAACGCTGTTATTGTGTTGTTGTTGTTGCTTTTATTCTCAATAGTTGGTTAATGGTAAATGTTAAGAATTCTACTATAGTTTTGGCGCTGTTGTTATTGTCTCTGTCGGAACAATGTTGAAAGTGCAAAAAAATTTGTTAACGATTCGTATTTGAATTTTTTTCTCCAGATAGATCAAGCGGAATCTTTATTTAATGCCATGGTTCTTGAGGTAATCTTTCATGTATTTATTGCCTCCAGGAATATGGCAAAATAAATGTTTGGCTTGAAATGATTAACAATTGTTTTGGTTAAATTTTCCCACGTTATAAATTGTTTGCTTAATTAAACAGAAATAAATGAAATTAAGACAATAACAAAACTGACAAATTATTAACCTTTAGAAGTCAATCATCAATGGATTGGGGGGTTATGGAGTTCATGTAGTCGATTTGTGGCGCCTTGTGTAAAAAAGTAATTGTTTGTTTCGCTTAGCGCAATATCACGTTTTTCTTCAGTACAAGACTGCCAGTTTTGACCTGGTCCATTCATTTATCACAACTAATCAACTTTAATAACTTCTGTTATTCCCTTTTATGATTTCAGTAATGCTTACGGTTTAATAGTAGCAGCATTTTTTACGTCGTGTTTTTGTTTTCAAATCGCCATGGTTAATATGATACCACAATAATTCATAGTTTATGGTAAATTGATATTATTTTGATATTTAATGTTGATATTGTTAGTTTGAGATCTAGCTTGTTTCAAACCTTTTAGTATTTAATATTTGGGACTAAACATATTTTCCCTCCAAATTTTAGCATTACAATTTCCTAGAACAATCTTATTGTCAAGGCCAGGGCATAACCGCTGCTCTCTCTAGACACTCGTAGAATATATCCTTGGCCTGTTCTCATCAGATGAGACTGATCTTAAAAAACTTTACTTTTATACGAATTGGGGCAATTCTCTCATCAAGCGGAGTGAATATTTGAATTGTCCAATCGAGATACAGAGACAAGACATATTCAATCAAAGGTGTAAATCCGTTAATTTTAATCAATATTAGCCGAGCTTTTGTTAACGTTTCTAACCGCAGTTCTTCATTTTTAAAAGAATAGAATTCCATCTTACTCGGAAAAAATCAATTCATGAAAAGTACATCTCACATATTTGTGTATAAAATTTAAAATTGTTTTCAAATATTTGTAGCGTATCAGCAAAGTCGCACTCTGCACCTCTTTATACCCTACACCACTATGTGGAAAGGGTATTATAAGTTTGTTTTGGGAAAAATTCATGTAACACCGCGAAATATTCGTCGGAGACCCCCAATGTGGTATACAAATCTTCATATCTCGGCGAGATAAAGCGATTTTGAGATGTTTGTCCGTCCGTGTGTCCGTCTGTCCATTATAAATTGTAATCAAATCATAAATTGTAATCAAATCCAGGCCGCAATTTTGGACCGATCGTCACGAAATTTGGTATGGAGGTCGGTTTCACATCAGAATAGATCGCTATTTTAATTGGTGATGATCGTAAAATATTTAGCGGGTGAAATGGACCAAAAACATAATTTTTATCCGATTTTGTAGCTGCTCTGTAGGTCGCAATAATAGTCCGATCGCCTCGAAATTTTAAATAAGGTAAGAGTATATGACAAAGAAGAAGTTTGCAATTTGAGATAGCGATCAGATAATATTTAGAGGGTTAAATGGACCACAACTTTTGTGTGAAAATTTTTAATAAACAGCTTATATCTTTGTTCCTGAAAGACACATTCCCCACTTGTGAGTTATATCTGGAAGACGATCTCTTGACCTTTCAATTGATGTCAATTTTATTGATGTACGTGATCAGATAACAGAGTTACAGCCTAATATATCCAGTTGTTTGTTTGCAGTGTAATCAGAAACCCGCTAGAGGTCGCAATTATAGCTCAATAGTCACGAAATTTTGCACGAGGTAAGAGTTTAGGTTGAAGAAAATGCCTATAATTTTGCATGATGATCTGATATTATTTAGCGGTTGACATACACCATTACTTTTGTATGAAAAATATACAAATTTTATTTTTGGTTCATATTTTGATTCCTGGAGGGCATATACCGGCAAAGTAGCCTACATATGGAATAATAACTACTGACCTTTCCCCTGATGCAAATTGCAATAATGTGACTTCTAGATAACGCACCTACTGCCTGATATATAATGTGTTTTGTGCGGAGAACCACAATTTCCTCCCATGCTACAAATTGTCTCTTTCATGACAGAGAAATTTTCAGTTCAGTTGTCAAATTGGATTTTTACACAAATATTGCAACATGGGGTATACCTCAGGATTTAGGGTAAAGGGGATACAGACAAAATACGACCAAATATGTGTCTCGTCGAAATATTGGTTTTAGACCCAAGTATATTTGGACGAAATTCGTTTCAGACAATTTGGAGTCCGTTCCTCCCTTAAAGTCTAACTGGCTGGTGCGCACGATAACTCTCGAACATATCTACCGATTAAAACCAAATTTTATACAACGTAATATTTTGCCCAAACTTTGTTTAAGTTCGAATGTAGGCTATGTCGGTCCAAACCTCCCCCAAATAAGTTCAAAATTGTTTTCGAAAAATTGTGTGAACGATAACTGGCGAACTGAGTAATCGATTTGCTCCAAACTTTCCATATATTATTATTCCTTCCAGATATAGATCGGATAAGACTATATCGGTCCTTAGGGTACCTCCCACACAAAATTCGGAAAAGGGAAATTTAAGAGAGAAGTCTCCCTTGTCCCGTATGGGATGTTGTGGAACAATGTTTTTGTTATTTGTGTTGTGAAATTTAAGAGTCCTCTCGAATTGTTTTGAATTTTCTTCAGCAGATTGTACTTGCGCCGCAAATCCGCAAATTAACTCTCAAGGGGATTTTCTGATTGGTCGAAACTTTGCACATCGTATTATTTCATCCAGTCATGTGTCAGGTCAGAATATGGACTATATCGGTCCGTCCTTCGAGGATCTCCCACACAAAATTTGGGAAAAGTGCAGTTTGAGGACCCGTATCGGATCTATTTGATCTATATATTATTTTTTTTTTCTGTCCCTATTCTGGTCCCTTTCCCGGGGTAAGTCATACTTCCTGAGTTTATAGTCCAGAAGTTCCAAAATCCCCTGCCGGCTCCAACTAAAATTACAAATCCGAAAAAGTAATTCTCAAACTTTTCCAAAACTCAGAAGTTAGCTTACTAAAATAGATTTGGTATAGCCCCATATTACGATACCTACAGATTCCACGTATGTTGAAGCAAACTCGTGTTACATCTTCTATTTTCTTTACCGTATAATTGAACATGAATAATTTTGGGATTTACAAATTTGTTTGCATGCATGTTTTTGAATTTCTGTTAATTGTTATTTATTTCTACCGGTATAAAATATATTTTTGACATCACAATATATTATTTTCGAATATTTTTTAGAAATGTAAAATTTATATATTTTTCCACAAACATCCCAGTAAAGACAAGGGAGGCTTCTCTTATATCAATGGATTCATATTAAGTTATTGATATGTGACCTATTTTTTATCGCCGAGTCCGAACGGCGTGTTCTAAGTTGCCACTTGTAGAGACGTTTTTCATGGCTGAAATACTCAGGAAATATCGCCAACATTACTAAGGGGTATTTTGTAACCGTAGACAATTTGATGGGAATCGAACCCGGACATCCAGAGTGCAAGGCGGTTGCACATAGCTAATTCCTACAGGTTGTGGTGTAGGGTATCACATGGTCGGCACCGTCCGACTATAGCCTTTGCTTACTTGTTTTTAACAATATTTGTTTAAAGTCTCTTTGAATAAGTTCATATATCACTGTCAATAGAGTAGGTTTTTCGTTTCATGGCAGCATAAAACTTCAACAATAATTTTTTAAATTATGTTTCATTTCCCAAAAACATAATTTTTTGCCCACATTCAAAATCGTGAGATACCAAACCGTTTTTGCTATGATTTGCCATGATATTGTTATTATTCAAATTATGATATATGTGATTACAATTGTTGAATTTACTTTATTTTAGCCGCTTTATTGTTTTAGATTTTGAACATGTTCTAGTTCTTACGGTGGTGGTGCTTGTTGGTGAGAACACCATTAATGTATGGCAAATAATGAATTTATGACAACAATTACTTAATAGCTATTATAAAACTATAATATAATTAATTAAATAATAAACAAAGGCGGTCAAAGAAATGGAGAGGCTGACATTATAGACTTCGCGACTGCTGAAAAACATGGTTGAGCAAGACCATACTCAAATTCCCGACATCGTACCTGTCACCAGATGAAGCAAACAAAATTATATGTTTGTGGTTATCCTCTGTATTGATTGTTTCAGGAGTCAAATATCGATACGGTTTACTTTCTAAAACAGCCCTTTAACCTTATGACAAACGTGTGACGAAAAAAGTCTGCCGATTATTACAACGGAAAAATCATGATTCCCTACATCACTATGTAGGAAGTAGGATTTTGGGTAGGGAAATCCCGCACCGGGATTCCCGGGAATTCTCGGTTTTTTGGTTACGTGATTTTCCTGGGAAACAAAATCATATTTCCCGGGAAATCGGGAAATATCCTTTTACATTTATCACAACTAATACTGAATGAATGAATAAACTATGCCCGCCACTTTGCACCATAGAATCAGAATTCAATTAGATTTTACAGAATCAATAAATTAGAAAAGATTTGGGTCCGGCTGGTTGGCTGATGCGCACGATAACTCTCGGACGAAGCCACCGATCAGGTCAAAAATTTGGTATTCGAGATTTTTTTTAAACTTAGCTTAAGTTCGAAGATGGACCATATCGGTGGTCCACCACTTCCGGTACCTTCCCCACAAAAGTTCAAAAATTATCGCTAAAATGGTGCGCACGACAACTCTCGAAGGGAATAACCGAATCGGTCATAATTTTGCATATTGCAATATTAGTTCCAGGCATAAAACAGGTTCCACACAAAATTCGGAAAAAGTGAAGTTTAAGAGCTCATCTCGGATCGATTTGAAATTTTTTCAGCAGTTTGTTTTTACGGTCCCCTTTGCAACGGTACACATTTAATCGGGGGCAAGTCCATTCCTCATGAAATAATGTCTTAAAAGCTATCGGTCCAGCACTTCGGGTAACTCCAACACAAAATTAAGGAAAAGTGTAGAGGTCCATAAAATTGGAATTTCTGATCAATAACTTCATTGTTTGAGCCTTAGCTTAGCCTCCTTAGCTTTGAATATTGGAAATGGTCAGTGTGGGAAAAATCCGTGCATTTTCCATATTTTTTCGTTTTTAATCTATAGAGCGAAAACGTGTCATCCATTTTTGAGCCCGCAACTCTTTGAAAATATTGTATTTCATATAAGTAACTATGTGAAGATTAGAGAATCACGTAAATATTGATCCACTCTGATATTTTAAAAATTCCCGGAAAATCCCGGATTCCCGGGAATGACGATTTTATTATTCCCGTTTCCCGGGAATGAATAAAACCGGGAAAACCCAAAACCCTAATAGGAAGGCTATTATATTTTGGTTTTGAACCTAAAATTTGGAATTAATTACTATATTACTATATTAACTAAAATATTTCGATTAGCTGAGTCCATCAGGTCATGTGTGTCCATTGGGGCTATAATTAAAACAACCGTGTAAGGTATTTGCTTTTATGTCGATTCTGTGAACATTTTTCTTTATGAAAATTTAAGTCAAAATAAATGATTAAAATATATAAATTTGGAGAAAATTATGTAAATTGATCCGATATTAGTGACTATTTTCAATTTCAATAAAAAATAGTTTATTTAAGAATAATAATTTGCATTAGAAAACTTGCACGCAATCGGTGCGGGTATGCACTACAAGACGATGTGGTGGTATTTTTGACATTTGAAAAACATGCAAAAAGACAATAAAAATCATTTAAAAAAATTAAATAATTAAAAAATTAATAATGGTCGTAGACCCATACTTATATATACCAAAATGAATGTCTCGACGAGCTGAGTCGATCTGGCTATGTGTGTCCGTCCGTCCGTCTGTCCATCTAAACCTGTAATCACGCTACAGGTCGCAATTGTGATCGGATCGACACCAAATTTTGGGTGTAGATGCGGGTCCCGGAGGGGAAGAAGCCTATTGGTGATGGTCGGATAATATTCAGGGGTCGGAATGGGCGAAAAACGTACGTGGATAAAAAGACAACGTTTTTTCCAAAGCGAATATCTCTGCTTCTGTATGGAGTATACCAAAAGCAAAACCTGACAATGAAAGTAGAAAATATTACCTTTTAAATGACGTAAAGTAGGTTCTCGTAGGTGATCAAACAACGAAGATATCACAATAGTAGCAAATAAAACCCCAATTTTCATTTTTGCGATTCTAATTATATTGACGAATATCACAGCTTTGGTTGAAAAATTTCCAAAAGCAAAGCCTGACTATGAAAGAAGGAGATCCCGTCTTTACAATGATGCAAACTAGGTCGGCATAGGTAACCAAATAACGGAGATATCGCAATAATCGGTAATACATCCCATTTTTCTATTTTTTTGGAAATCACGCTACAGGTCGCAATTTTGATCGGATCGTCACGAAAATTTGAGGGTTAATGGGGGTCTCACAGATGAAGAAGCCTATTGATTTTGGTGATGGTCGGATAATATTTAGGGGTCGGAATGGGCAAACACTTATTTGGGGAAAAATCAACATATTATTTCAAAGCCAATATCTCTGTTTCTTTAAGAGGTATATCAAAAGCAAAACCTGGCAAGGAAAGTAGAAAATATCACCTTTACAAATATGTAAAGTAGGCTGTCGTAGGTGGTCAAACAACAGAGATATCGCAATAGTCGGTAATGCATCCCATTTTCCGATTTTATTGTAATCACGCTATAGGTCGCAATTTTGATCGGATCGTCACGAAATTTTAGGGGTTAATGGGGGTCCCACAGAGGAAGAAGCCTATTGATTTTGGTGATGGTCGGATAATATTTAGGGGTCGGAATGGGCAAACACTTATTTGGAGAAAAGTCAACATATTATTTCAAAGCCAATATCTCTGTTTCTTTAAGAGGTATATCAAAAGCAAAACCTGGCAAGGAAAGTAGAAAATATCACCTTTACAAATATGTAAAGTAGGCTGTCGTAGGTGGTCAAACAACAGAGATATCGCAATAGTCGGTAACGCATCCCATTTTCCGATTTTTTTGTAATCACGCTACAGGTCGCAATTTTGATCGGATCGTCACGAAAATTTTAGGGTTAATGGGGGTCTCACAGAGGAAGAAGCCTATTAAGTTTGGTGATGGTCGGAGAATATTCAGGGGTCAGAATAGGCAAAAACTTTTTTTGAGAAAACGTCAACGTTTTATTTCAAAGCCAATAGCTCTGTTTCTTTAAGAGGTATATCAAAAGCAAAACCTGGCAAGGAAAGTAGAAAATATCACCTTTACAAATATGTAAAGTAGGCTGTCGTAGGTGGTCAAACAACAGAGATATCGCAATAGTCGGTAACGCATCCCATTTTCCGATTTTTTTGTAATCACGCTACAGGTCGCAATTTTGATCGGATCGTCACGAAAATTTTAGGGTTAATGGGGGTCTCACAGAGGAAGAAGCCTATTAAGTTTGGTGATGGTCGGAGAATATTCAGGAGTCGGAATAAGCAAAAAGCTTATGTGGAGAAAAGTCAACGTTTTTTCTTATGCGAATATCTCCGCTTCTGGTAAGAGTATTCCAAAAAGAAAGCCCCCTAATAGAAGAAGAAAAAATCTCCTTTATATTGATGTAAAGTATGTTGGCGTAAGTGGGCAAACAGCCGAGATGTCGCAAAAGTCAGTAATATATCCAATTTTTCCATTTTTTGTAATCAGGCTACCGGTTGGAATTTTGATCGGATAGTCACGAAATTTTGGGGGTTGATGGGGGCCCACAGAGGAAGAAGCCTATTGATTTTGGTGATAGTCGTATGGGGAATGGGGAAAAACTCATGTGCAGACAAATTCAAAGTTTTATTCTTTGTGAATATATCGGTTTCTAGTAGGGGTATTTCAACGGCAAAGTCTGTCAATGGAAGAAGAAAATATTACCTTTACATTGGTGTAAAGTAGGTTGGCGAAGGTGGTCAAACAAGGGAGATACCACAATAGTCGGTAATGCATCCAATTCTTCCATTTTTTGCAATTACGCTACAGGTCGAAATGTTGACCAATTTTCCATTTTTTGTAATCACGCTACAGGTTGGAATTTTTAACGGATATTCACGAAATTTTTGGGGTTGATGGGGGCCCCACAGGGGAAGAAGCCTTTTGATTTTGGGGATACCATAATAGTCGGTAATGCATCCAATTCCTTCATATTTTGCAATTACGCTACAGGTCGAAATTTTGATCGGATGGTCACGAATTTTTGTTTGCTTATGGGGGTCCCAGAGAGAAAGAGGCATATTATGTTTGGTGGTTGTCGGATTAAATTCCCTAAAAGAAATGTTTACCAGTGAAAAGCTTATACACAGGGGTAGTGGTGAAGGCTATCACATGGTCGGCCCCGTCCCGACTATAGCCTTTGCTCACTTGTTTTACCTTATTTAGGTATCAGTGGACAGACACAAAATATCTCCGCTTAAAATTGTGGACAGGAAAGAAAATAATTATTCCGTTTTAGTTCAGAATATTTTATGGTGGAGGGTATAAAACGATTTTTTACTTGTTCATCTTTGTCTTTCTGTTCCACCGCAGTCCGTTAAGATTATTTTTAACTGGTCTCTTGCTAAAAATATGCTTTACTTCAAAAAAGTTTCCGAGATATAGTAGTTAGAAAAGAAAGGCATATTTTGAACTACCTCTGCTAAAATCTCTATTGGACAAAAATTATTTTTCTTCCGATTATTCTTACAACAAAAGTAGATGAGATGAATTAAAACGACTGCATCTTGCACAGGAACCTACAACAATTGGATTCTGGATAAAATAGGGCGCTATTGAATAAATAACTACTTCCGATGGATGCATATTTCTAGAAATGTTACTTTTTTCCTTCTTTGCGAAGACAAGCGAAATAAACTGATCGGAAACCGGTTCTTGATCCACAAAATCTTAGCAAGTAGATCTCAGCCTGTGCGAATTGTTTCAATTCATTTATGGACAGATCAAATACCGGCTACACAACCAAAATCCTTTTTATTTTTATTTGAAAATTTTGCCTTTTAAGTGAAAAAGGAAAGCCGACGACGGGATTAGGGGATTTTAAGAAATTAATTGGCCAAAATATGGATTTGGATTAATGATGGCAAGTGTTGCAGAGAAGGTACCTGAAGGTATAGACCATATCGACATAGTGCACTTCGGAAATTGATTTTATTTTGGGAATCATTCCTCTTAATATATATTGCGCCCACTAGTCATTTCAGTTAGTCACCGTATAATTTAGAGCTTTTGTCAGATATGAAGATGTTGTCACGACGTGTTGGCGTTCAAAGCCAAGCTCATAACTTCCAAAGGCTGCGCTAAAAAGCGTTTGTCATGGAAGTCTTGCAGATTGAACGGTCAAATATCCGTCATAGTAAGAACGCATTGCATTTGAGAAGTAAAAGTTCGATGACAGAGAAGCCACTCCCACATCCGATATGTCACATTTTTTCATTATACCCTACACCACACAGTGGTAAGGGGTATTATGTCTTTGTGCATTTGTATGTAACATACAAAAGGAAACGAAATAGACCCATAGTTCCTTTTGGGGATATACATATAATCACTTTCTGAGTCGACTTATGCATGTCCGTCCGTCTGTCCATGTATTTTTGTTCGCAAGATACAGGTCGCATTTTTTGTCCGATTCAGCTGAAAATTGGGGACTACAACTTTTTTAGCCATAGGAAGAACGCTATTGCTTTTGGTGAAAATCGGTTCAGATTTGGATATAGCACCCATATATATTTTCGCCCGATTTCACGTATTTGCTGCACCAAACACGCTATATACGTCCAATTTTGAAATGTGTGACTGAATTTCGTCTACAAATAAGTGTGCCAAATTATATCGAAATCGGTTCGGATTTGGATAAAGCTCCCATATATTTCGGCCAATTTCACGTATTTCCTGTACCACACACGCTATATAGGTATGTCCGATTTCGATGAAATTTGGAATGTGTGACTGAAATCGGTCTAGAAATAAATGTGCCAAATTATATCGAAATCGGCTTAGATGTGGATATAGCTCCCACATATACATATGTTCGGCCGATTTCACGTATTTTCTGTACCAAACACTTTATATATTTCCGATTTCGATGAAATTTGGAATGTGTGACTGAATTCAGTCTAGAAATAAATGAGCCAAATTATATCGAAATCGGTTTAGATTTGGATATAGCACCCATATATATTTTCGGCTGATTTCGCGTATTTTCTGCTCCAAACACGCTATATAAGTCCGATTTCAATGATATTTGGAATGTGTGACTGAATTCGGTCTGGAAATAAATGTGTCAAATTATATCAAAATCGGCTAAGATCTGGATATAGCTCCGATTTATAGTTTACATATTCACAGTGGTGTAGGGTATCATATAGTTCCCTATTGTTTTTTTTTATTTCGAGCTTCTTTCATAATATCATGCATACATTTTGTATATTTATTCATACGGTACTATTTCAACGCTATTACTGATTCGCATTTTGTTTTTCATAATTTTTAGAATATCATTCCTATTTTTCAGAAATGTATAACAATATATTTATTTACCTGTTTGTTTTGTGAAAAAAAAAAAACATTTGATCTACATACTTTAAAATAGTGTCTCAAAAAACAATTCAATTCATGTTCATATGAATTCACAAAATGCTTCTGTGAAATAGAATCCTGCATTTGTCTTTTGATTAGTTATGGTTTCACCAAAGTTCTCAACCTACCACCACACTGATTTGTCCCATCATTTTGCATGAACTCATATTTGCATGAATATCATGTCAGAATAATGCAACATTCTAAGCAGGTAGATATTTTGTTTGCAAAATGTTGCATTTATTCCGCAAATGCCAATCCTGTATTTGATTATGCAGCGTGGCGAAGAAAAATCAAATTTGCAATGAAAACAGCATGACATGACATAAACCATAAAAGGTGCTGCTGTGTCATTTTATTTAGATCACAAAACGACATAAAGCGCGACCGAAGCGACACTGCAGTACTCTATGCGCCTGTCCGTTTCATACCTGCGGACACTTTGTAACAACGACACTCAGTGTGCGCGGCGCAACAAGTAGTAGAAGTCATTTTCAAATACCAACTATGTGCCCAGAACATGGTATTTCCACGAATTGTAAACTCGATGAGAAAAACGCCAACACGAACAAAGAAAACGAAACAAAAACACCGCCACAAACCCAAGTCAAACTTTAACAAATTACAAATATTTTGCATAAGACAACAAACAAAGTCCGTTTCTATTTTTGCGAACGGAGAGGACTTTGTGTTGTTGGCAAAACTGTAACACAAAAGATTTGCATATCACTGCATGAAACATAACTGAAAAAGGCCAGGCCAAAATATACCGACAACCTGACCATATTAGTTATGGCTCAGGGATCAGTGAAGAATCAAACAAACAGAAAACAAAGAATAGAACAAAAATTTGCATCTGTTTTATGGTTCTATGTGAAACAAACCAATTTTTATGCAAAAATTAACTAACCCAAAAACAGATTATAAACCAGATCTAAACTCAAAGACATAGAAACAAAAACTATGCGCCTCACAGTAGGGAAGGTAGGTGGTTGTGAATGGATGACAATAACCGAATTTATTTTAACATTTCATAAATAAAAGAAGGAGGATATGCTAATATTGACATTTTATTTGCAATGCCTCAAAATAAAAGAACGTGTACATTGTCGAAATTTGGGTTTCAACTATGAACTTCTATTTTGTAACATTTTACCTATAACTGCTAAGGCAATAGCAACTGTAATTGCAATAGAATCCCGATTATTCGCAATTCAAACAAAACTGAATTTTATCATTTTAAATATTCAGTATATTGGTTCTTTGTAAAATAACAAATGTTTTACACTGGTATAAAGGAAATCTTGTTTGAAAGTTTTTGCAAAAATTAAGAAAAATAGTAATCATTTGAACTAAGACTGAAATAAGACTTACATTTTTTTAATTAATCGTAGTTTAATACAAAAGAAAAAAAATTAAGAAAATCGAAGAGTACAATAATTGTCAAAAATTGATTCTAAATATTTAATCGCGAAAATTGCATCCAGGGTCACTCTGCCTGCTAGTAAATAGTTGAAAAAACAACAAAAAATACAAAAAGAGGTTTTTTCAAATTGGGCCGATATTAAAGAGATTATGAGTATTTCTTTGCATATAGAACATTTCGAAGCTGGAAAATAACATCTTGTGATACTTTTATTGCGGTTCGAAAAGGACATGAAAGAAATGGGTTACAAAAAAATGACATTAAAAATCCTTAAGAAAACTCACATAATGAATACAAAAACAGATATGGCGAAAAACAAAAATTTTTTACAATCGATGAATCCGAGTTTTACCCGTTCAGAATTCGCGAACTGTTAACATATTCTATATAGTATGATATACATTCTTTAAAATGAAGTGTTTTAGGAGGAATCCCATAAGGTCGACCATTAAAATTAATTTACGTGGAAGCTGCGTTGGCATCAATGTAGAAAAATAGGTAAAAATGGGTTGAAGCCAACAAGTTTTTTTATGCTCCCTTCCGATTTCTGGCTTAACCTTACATTAGACATATGCCCAAGAAAAAACTTAAAGAATACTTCATGGGCAATATGATACTAGTGTATCATTTTTCAATATAACCACTGCATCCACCTAAAATTGATGCTGACATTTTCAAGCCGGAATTTCGGGGTTTTTTGAATTGTTTTAATAATTCGGACGCGCTACAAGATAATATTAAAAATTCATAATAGTATTATAAAACTCGTGATTTTACGTCGTTTAATGCATATCTCATGAGTGTGCTCCTTACAGCATCCTAGTAATTGGAGTCTAAAGGCCAATATTTGATGCGTGAATTTTTCTAAAAAACCTATTTTTTGCTTTTAAAATTTACAAGTGCCATTAAATTTCCTTTGTACCCCGCGTGAATTTAGTTTTTTACGCGACGGATCTAATGAGCCCATCCGCGATCGAATCCATCCACTAAAACCGCGGATATAGATATCCTGAAAATAGGAAAATCTGCAAAAATTTATTTAGACAAATCCGCGTACTAAACCGCGATTTTCTTTAAATTTTTTTACGTAAATGGAATCCTTTATACGCGATTATAATATTTGCGAAAACGCGTTTCATAAATTACAGAGATTCGCGAGGAATGTGGGGTTTTCACCAAAAATAGAATGTGGAGGCACATCCGCGGTTCTTGAAGAATCTGTTTGAAATATGTGTATATAGACGTATTTTTGATGGGTGCTACTGAAACCGGATGCGCATCAAAATCGTACGCAAATTGCGCGATTTTTACCCACTTTAAGGTTTTTTGCATTGTGTGATGCAACTGGCGGCACACTTTGACCGCTGAGTGAAACATCGAAATATGCATAGATATTGAAAGAGATTGATTCGCTGTATCCAAAAACGGATGCGCATCAACTGATTTTAACTAATTCGCGAATAATAGGCTTTTTAATTTCCACATTTTTTGAATGATTGTAATTTCAATATTACTCTTTATTTCCTATAATTATAAGTTATCACAGTAAGCAAATAAGCTTTCACGATGGTAAACCATATTTCTTGATGAAGTTTTAGCAGTACACATTAATTATTGTATGGGATTTTAGCGAAATAGTTGGAGAACTCCCAAATATTTTTTTTTAATTTTTCGAATCAAACCAAAAAATATATTTGCAACAATATTTCCAACAATAAATTTTTCTCTTTTGTTGTTGCTATAATATGCAATTTATGTACCCAATCTCTATAAATTTGGTATCATATTTTTCTACGCATTGTCTAGATTCCGCATACATTTTTTAATTTATTTTTTGAGAGTTTGTACGGAGTCTGGGACAGGATAATTTGGATTTACTTCAAAATTTTTTTATTATTTGTTGATTTTCCGCGAAAATAATAAATTTAATAACTATTTAAACATCTACGACATTAAATATTTTTCTTTATATGAGAATAAAAACCGCTATATCTTTTGCGCGCATCGTCCAATTTTGTGAACGCCAACAGATTTGAAAGCAGAATTTTTTTCTTAACCTCTACGCCAAAAATTGTAGATGTGCTCGCAAAAAAATTTTTTAATTTTTTTCAATTGGAATTGCAAAGGATTTTTGTTTTTCGCCATATACACTAGGGCTATAACCAAAAAAATACCACACCAGTACCGTGTGGGGAATTTAGTCCTGATAACGAAAACGCGTTTCTAAGATCGATTCGGTGAAAAAAGTTTCCGCACCGACTGCGATTACTAAAACCCTTTTGATATTCTTTTTTACTTAAAATTTTAAATTTGCTTTGTTTGAATAAATATTTATAGAAAATAAATACAATTCTCACAGGCAAAGCCAATAAAAACGGTCTGTAACTTTCGCGAATGTCTTGCAAATGACACCATATTTTATTGTCCGATAGTTACAATAAATATAAACATAAAATTCACGAATTTACAAAAAAAAAAAAACAACAAAATTGCAATATTGTCAGAATTTCCTAATATGCTCTGAAATGCCGCGATTTGATAACTAATTGGTCCAGAATGGTTTGATATTGATTTTAAATTAGATTTAAAAAACACAAAATTTAATAAAAAGCGTATATTTCATTACAACAAATAAAATTAAAAAATGCATTACTGAACTTCAATGCATTTGGTGCGGAAACTTTTTTCGCGATAGAGAAAAAATTACACCTTATTTCATAATAGTTTTTCATGCTCTACACGGCTATGTGGTGGTATTTTTGATATTTGCAAAAAAGTGCAAAAAGTTATAACCCTAATATACACTTTCATACGGGTAAAATATGCCTCATCGAAATAATGTTTTTAGACCCCAAGTATGTTTGGACGAAATGTATTACAGACAATTTGGAGTTGATTTAGCCATGTACGTCCGTCTATCTGTCTGTCTGCCTGGAGTGCACGATAACTCTCGAACGGATCAACCGATTCGGTCAAAAATTTGGCTTTCGTAATATTTTGTCCAAACTTAGTTTAAGTTCAAAGATGGGCTATAGCGGTTCACTCTTTCCGGTACCTCCTCCACAAAAGTTCGGAAATGTCCGGAAAATTTGTGCGCACGATAACTCTTGAAGGAATTAAACGATATGGTCCATACTTTGCACATCGTGAAATTTCTATCAGACTCTAAAATGTTCCAATATGAACTCAATCGTACCTCCCACACAAAATTTCGGAAAAGTTCAGTTTAGGACCTGCTCTCAAATCGCTTTGATTTTTGTTGTAGCAACTTGTATTCACAAAAAACCCTATGGAACCATATATAGTGGCTGTAGAGCTCGAACTGAATACTGCGTTCGTCCACACTTTGGATATCGTAATATTTCTTTGAATATTAAATGAAATTCGAAGGTTGTGCTTATAGGTCCGCTGCTTCTGTTCGAAAATTTCGATTTCGATATATTATGGCCAAGCTTAGTTTATGTTCAATCCTTGCAGGGTGCACCATAACTAACTTTCAATGAACTGTGAAGTTTTTGCGGATTCTGAAACAGCAATTTTTATACCCTACACCATTATGTGAGGAGGGTATTATAAGTTGGTTTTGGCCAAAAAGTTTGTAACGCCTCGAAATAATGGTCGTATACCCATATATCCCAAAATGATTGTCTCGACGAGCTGAGTCGATCTGGTAATATTTAGGGGTAAGAATGGGCAAAGAACTCATTTGGAGAAAAAGTCAACGTTTTTTAAAAAGCGAAACCCAGCTTCTAAGCAAACCCTGTCTATGGAAGTAGAAAATATTGCCTTTCTAACAATGCAAAGTAGGTTTTTTTTTAATCACGATACAGGTCGCCATTTTGATGGGATCGTCACGAAATTTTGGTGGTCAATGGGGGTCCCGGATGGGAAAAAGGCTAGTGATTTTGGTGATGGTCGGATAATAATCGGGGGTCGGAATGGGCAAAAAACTTATTTGTAGGAAATGTCAATGTTTTATTCCAAAGCACGTATCTGAAAATGAAAGTGGAAAATACCACCTTTCTAACGATCTAAAGCAAGTTGTGGTAGGTGGTCAAACAACGAATATATCGCAATAGTCGCTAATGAAACCTATTTTTGCGATTTTAATTATAATGACGAATATCACAGGTTTGGTTGGGAACCTTCCAATAGCAAAGCTTGACTATGAAGGTAGAAAATCCCTTCTTTACAATGATGCAAAGAAGGTTGGCGTAGGCAATAGTCGGTAATACATCCCATTTTTCCACTTTTTTGAAATCACGCTACAGGTTGCAATTTACGTCGGATCGTCACGAAATGTTGGGGGTTAATGGGGGTCCCAGAGCGGAAGAAGCCTGTTAAGTTTGGTGACAATCGGACAATGTTCAGGTGTAGGAATGGGCAAAAAACGTATGCGAAGAAAATTCAACGTTTTATTCTTATGCGAATATCTCCGGTTTTAGTAAGAGTATTCAAAAAGAGAAAGCACATCAATGAAAGAAGAAAAGTTATCTGTTACATTGATGTAAAGTAGGTTGGCGTAAGTGGTTAAACAACGGAAATATCGCAAGAGTGGGTATTGCATCCCATTTTTAAATTTTTTGTAATCACGCTACAGTCGAAATTTTTATCGGATAATCACGAAATGTTGGACGTTGGTGGGAGTCACACAGAGAAAAAAGCCTATTGATTTTGGTGAAGAACAATTTTCAGAGTTCGGAATGGGTAAACAACTTATGTGAAGAAAATTCAATGGATTATTCATATGTGAATATTTCCGAAGAAGAAAAGTTCTCCTTTACATTGATGCAAAGTAGGTTGGCGTATGTGGTCAACATATGGAGATATCCCATGATGTTCATTTTTCCATTTTTTTAATCACGTTATAGATTCCAATATTCATCGAATCGTGACGACATTTTGGGAGTTGATACGAGTACCACAGAGGAAGATGCCTATTGGTGATGGTCGGATAATATTCAGGGGATGGACAAAACTACATGTGGAGAAAAATTCAAAGTTTTTTCAAAGATTATTAGGTTCTTAAAACGCCCAAAAAAATTAGCCAACATCGACCCATTTGGTTTCGAGCTATCGTTGGCACCGCAATACGTTTTTACAAAAAGGGGTTTGACAGGTAGTCATTACCACAAAACAATCCCACGGCAGCGGGTTCTTTTGTACCGGATTGACCCCAAACCATAATGTTTCGGACAGCGGCTGCCAGCCCAGCATCAAACCTATGCTTCAACGTAGGTTTCAAGCTTCAACGTAGGTTTCACAACAGAACTATGCAATATTTTTCAACAGCAAATATTCTAAAAGTAGCTCAAGATGTGCTCTTTCAGTTGAAAGAAAGATATAATTTAAAATATTGCTAGTTTCCTTGAAAAAAATTTAGTTGTTTTCGGAATCAACTACAATTTGCGATTTTTTTGCGTTTTTTGAGTTATATCACTTTTTTGCAGAAAAAAATATATTTTTTAATTTTTTGAAATTTTGCCTGTTAGGGTGCAGATCATTTTTAATGATTTTTTATTAATTTTCTCGTTTAGAGTTAAGCTTGATGATGGGAAATTATTTGCAAGTGAAAAAGGAAAGCCAAGGACTCGAACCCACATAGTCACCAAATCACGTTACCTGGTTTCACTGGTGGTAAAGCAGATCTTCAGACGTATCAACTATGTAATGGCTTCTCTGTCCCAGAACTTTTCGGGTTTCAAATGCAAATGTGTTTTATACATTTACGCGGATATTTGGCCGCTGAAATGTATTTTCTTCACGACAAACGCTTTTTATACCCTCAGCCTTTAGGCTAAAGAGGGTATTTACACTTTGATACGACCAAAAATGTGCCTTATCGAAATAATGGTTTTAGACCCCAAGTATGTTTGTACGATATCCGTTTCAGACAATTTTGAGTAGATCTATCAATGTCCGTCCGTCTGTCTGTCTGTCTGTCGGTCTGTCTGGCTGGTGCGCACGATAACTCTCGAGTGGATCAATCGATTCGGTTCAAATTTTGGGTATCGAAATATTTTGCCCAGATTCGATTTAAGTTCGAAGATGGGTCGTATAGGTCCACTCCTTCAGGTACCTCCCCCACAAATGTTCAAAAATGGTTGCAAAACATGTGCGCACGATAACTCTTGCCCATCGTAAAATGTGTACCAGACTTAGGTAAAGTCTCAATATGGACTTAATCGGTCCACTCCTTCGGGTACCTCCCACACAAAATTTCGGAAAAGTTCAGTTTAGGGCCATCTCTCGAATTGCTTTGATTTTTATTTTAGCAACTTTTATTCACTGCCCCCCATACGACGGTATAAGTTTCATCAGGGGCAAGTCCATACTTCCTGAGAAAATAGCCTGAAAGTTGCAAAACCCCCAATGACACCGTGTAAGGTGGTTGGAGTGCAAGATAACCCTCGAACGGATCTTCCGATTCGGTCCAAAATTTGGCATTAGTAATATTTTGTCCAAACATAGTTTAAGTTCCAAGATAAGCCATATCGGTCCACCCCTTCAGGTACCTCCCCCACAAAAGTTCAAAAATGTTCGGAAAATTTGTTCGAAGGGAGTGGCCAAATTGGTCCATACTTTACACATCCTAATGTATTTACTAGATATAAATCAGGTTCAAATATGGACTATATCTGTCCACTCCATCCGGTAACTCCCACACAAAATTTCGGATAAGTTCACTTTAAGACCTGCTTTCGAATCACTTTGATTTTTGTTGAAGCAACTTGCATTCGCTGCCTCACTTACGATGGTAAAAGTTTTTTCAGGGGTAAGTCCATACTACTTGAGCAAACAGCCCGAAGGGTGGAAAACTCCCTATGGCACCATATGTAGTGGCTGGAGATCCACTTCCATAATGGTCAATGTAGTTCCATTCCTTTCAGTTTCTACTCCGCAACACTTTTGATCTTTAATCCTAATCAACATTTTTGTCGGTTCAAATGCCCAAACATTTTAAAAACCCATAAATACATAAGTTTTTTGGGAAATTGTTTCAATATACACAGGCTGAGGGTATATCTCTGTCGGTAAAGCCGACTTTCATTTTTTACTTGTTTGCGCTGCCTTTGAAGTTATGAGTTTTGGCTTTGAACGCTAACACGCCGTGACAACATTTGTATACCCTACACCACTATGTGGAAAGGGTATTATAAGTTTGTTTTGGTAAAAATTCATGTAACACCGCAAAATATTCGTCGGAGACCCCCAATGTGGTATACCAATCTTCATATCTCGGCGAGATAAAGCGATTTTGAGATGTGTCCGTCCGTCAGTGTGTCCGTCTGTCCATTAAAAATTGTAATCAAACTCCAGGCCGCAATTATGGACCGATCGTCACAAAATTTGGTATGGAGGTCGGTTTCACATCAGAATAGGTCACTATATTAATTGGTGATGATCGTGAAATATTTCGCCGGTGAAATGGACCAAAAACATATTTTTATCCGATTTTGTAGCTGCTCTGTAGGTCGCAATAATAGTCCGATCGCCCCGAATTTTTAAATAAGAAGAAGTTGCAATTTGAGATGGCGATCAGATAATATTTAGAGGGTTAAATGGACCACAACTTTTGTGTGAAAATTGTGAAAATTTTTAATATACTGCTTATATCTTTTTTCCTGAAAGACACATTCTTTCCTCGCGAGTTATATGCGAAAGACGATCTCTTGACCTTTGAACTGATGTCAATTACGTTGATGTACGTGATCAGACAACAGAGCTACAACCTAATATATCCAGTTTTTTGTTTGTAGAGTAGTAATTAACACTCTAGAGGTCGCAATTATAGCGCAATAGTCACAAAATTTTGCACGAGGTAAAAGTTTAGGTAGAAGAAGATGCTTACAATTTTGGATGATGATCTGATATTATTTAGCAGGTGAAATGGACCATTACTTTTGTATGAAAAATACAAAAAAATATTTTTGGTCTATATTTTATTTCCTGGAGGGCATATGCCGGCAAAGTAGACTACATATGGAAATAGAACTATTGATCTTCCCCCTGATGCAAATTGATGCAGAACGTGTCTGCTAGATAATGGGCCTACTGCTTAATATATAATGTGTTTTGTGTGGAGAACCACATTTTCCTATTCCCAGTTCTTGCATTATTGCACATTACATGGTGCCCTAACGTTTTAATTGTCTATTTGGATTTTTATACATACATTGCAGCATGGCTCGCTTTGCTATCTTTTTGCAAAACGATTCCCCAGCCAGGCAAAAGCTAAATTTTAACTGTGGCAAAATATCCTTCAGAAAGATTTGCTACATTTTCTGAGTATTTCAGACATATAAAACCCTCATGAATCGGGGTACACTCAGTCATATGAGAGAAGTCTCCCTTGTCCCTTCAGAGATGTTTGTGAAACAATTATTATATTATTATTATTTAAGCTTGGTGTGATACGGTACCAGAATCCACAAAGTTATTTCTTACAATAAGATTATTTGTTCCATAAATAAATTTTGATTTTTGAAAAGAAATTCCCAGTGGTAAAGGTGTAGGGTATAACATGGTCGGCCCCGTCCGTCTATAGCCTTGGCTTACTTGTTTTGATATGCTTTCAAGGACGTGGGTTCAAATCCCAGCCGGGCTCAGCCTGTTTTTATTTTTTGAAATTTTGCACACCAAATTACCTATAGTGCATTGTGTAGATTCTGTACATATTTTTAGTTTATTTTTTAATATATTTATACGGACTTTGGGGCAGGATAATTTAGATTTGTTTCAAGATTTTGTTTTTATTTTGATGTTCCGCGAAAATAAAAATAAATTTGGTAATTATTTAAACATCTACGAATAGATATTTCTTGCTGTTAACAATCTATGCATATGTTATAAAAACAAACAAGGCATTTTTAAATATTTTTTTTCTTTATATAAGAATAAAAAACCACTATAACTTTTGCACGCATCGGCCGGTTTTGTGAACGCGAACGGATCTGAAACCAATATTTTTTTCTTAACCTCTAAACCAAAAATCGTAGATGTGCTCGCATTTTTTTTTCATTTTTTTTTTTCAAATGGAATTGCAAAATAAATTTGGTTTTTACCATGTACCCTCGCACAGTGGATGCGCCTAACGACAAAAATAAAATAAATTCATGACATCGTTTTAAAAATTTAAAAATGCAAATTGGTTCAAAACTCTCCAAATTTTTCGAAACTCAATTTTTTCTTTCCATTTTTCGCGGTTCTTAAGGAGAAAAAGCCGCACAAGCATGACTAATTTTGAAGAAAAAATTGTATTTAAAAATGAGAAAAAATGGTTATATTTTAAGCGAATTTATGAAGCAAAGGTCTATTTTTAATGCCTTAACCTAACTTGAATCATTTAGTAAATTGTCTTAGCTTCATTTTTCTAGTTATGACAATTTCTCTAAATTGCAAGGGTTACCATATATTTTGGTTATAATATCGGTCAAAATGAAAATATTTAATATAGATGTATGGATTTCCTTAAAGTTTAAGTTACTTTCCACAAATTCGCACAATTGGCCACTAGTACCAAATTGAAGCCTAGCGCCTGTATATTTCAAAACGGTATAGACTTTTTGCGGAAATTTGCGGTTTAGGCAGTTATGACCAAAAGTTTAAGACCCTTTTTTAGTTGCTGAATTTATATTTTTGGAATATTTCTAACTAATTTTATTATCCTTTCTTAAACTTGGTTTCAATACAATCTTTTTTGTACTATTAGCTATTTCTGTGGTCATGTTAACTTAGAGCTGTAATGAAAACTCGCGAAAAAAAAGATTTGGGGGTATTCACTTTAACAAATAACTTATTTTATTTTTGGGACACCCTAATGTTGGACCACGCTAAAAAGTGGTGATTTTTCCCCGCACTGAGAACCAAAAATACATTATTACAAGTAATTCTGCAGACAAATGTGGTTAAATCTTATAAAGTACCAAGAAAATGATGGTAACTCTATATGGAGGCTGTGGTCAAAAGTGGACCGATATGACATTTCTTTATAAGATGGTGTTCTGAAGTCTGAGATCATTATAAGAACATAGTCGCTTAGAATATTTGGTTGACAAATAAATCGATATATAAATCATAGGGGAGTAAACCAAATCATGGACCAATACTGAAAATTTTTCGTGGGGAAGCTTTCAATGCAATAACAACTACTGGTACCGGATTACAGCAAATTTGGTTGAACATTGTCTTGGTAACAGTAAAATTCTTAAATTCAAGATGATTCTTCATGGGAACCACGCGAAATTTTGGACCGAGGACCCCAATATTTTACGTAGAGTGTTTTCATGCCACTATGACCCATTGATAACAATTTCAGTTCGATATAGCATTTAGAAGTATTTTTGTCACACCTTCCAGTGAGTGCCACCACTGTGCCTCGTTAGCATAAACGCTGAGTGTATAAAAACGCGTTTTCGTTATCAAGAAAATATTCCCCACACTGTACTGGCGGTGGTATAATAATATAAGCTAGTAATCTTCCGGTAACTACACCAATATTCCACCAAATCCTTATCCAGGTCTACATCCTTTGGACGACTTTTTTGTGGACCAGGAAATTTGATTTTTTTCTAGTTACGAACGCATTGTTTATTCATTATTAGTATTCAAATATCAAACGCAAAACCGCAAACATTTCTCTGGAAGTGATTTTTTTACTCATTCTCGGGATGTTATCTGTCGTTGGTTTAATCCAGAAACGAACGAAAATCCTTGGTATGCAGAGTGTAACAAATTTGTATAAAAATATACCTTAAAACTCACTTGACATAAAGTATCAACTATGTAGACAATTCTAAACTAAAGATCAAAAAGGAATCCGAGATATCCTTCCAAGAAACATCACTTAGGTGCTATGTTGGAAACCACAACATGTCGCTACTTAAACAACAGGACACTCAGACAACACAACTTTCTCCTTAGTAACGGTGTTCAGGTCATTTTGATTGTGAAAGTTTCTCCTCACACAATATGTGTGTATGAATATGCGCAGACGTACTGATTTCCCGTCACAGTCTAGTAATGGCTGTTTGCACTTCCTTCCTTTCTCAATGTTGTTGGTTGGTTGTTGTGTATGTGTATTTGCCGTTTTGTTTGTGATAACTGCTTAAGCGTTTGAATTATGATGTGTTATCGAAATGAGCCTAACAAAACACCAACAACACGAGCTGCATTCTCATAAACATAATTTTTCGACGTTTCTTTGTAAAACTACTCTCCCATTGATTGTTTATTTATTACATAACTGTGTGACATTAGAGACTTTCACCATAAAATTTCAAGACGAGACGACGATCTCTTAGAGAAGGAATGCATTTGTTTGGTGTACGGATGAATGGTGATGGGTGGGGTGTCCGTAAAAGCGTGTGTGTGGTCTATGATTTAGCCACCGACGCAAAAACTATTTATTGTTGTTTATTTGTTTTTTCATGTTCTTCTAACCGGCAGGAAAAAACAAGAGCCTTTCACAGTGCACTGTGAATTGTGGTTATGTAACACTTGAACTAAGTCATTAACCTACCGCAGTTTGTTTTTGTTTTGGTTCTTGAATTTTCATTCAAAGTTTCCAAATTTATACTTGGCTGATGGACAACTGGATTCTCAAGGAATCTCTATTGCTGTCGCTATATGTGTTCGAGGCGATGGTGCAGTACGTGGCATCCCATTGAAATTACCATAAAAATGTTGTTTATGCGCTAAAGGATTTATGACCCTGTATGTCTTAAATCTTGACTGCTTTACATTCAGTGTTTAAAGTGTTAGAAAATGTACCAGAATTGGTGTTTATTCAGAGATTTCCAAAAAACTGTGGCATGTGGTTGTTTTTCTGTTCTTTTTTTTATTTGATAATATTTATGGTGCTTTATTGAAATTTGATAGAGTTGGCAAACTGATAAGGAAGTTGGGATATTTAATCTTATGGGAATGTAAACCCGAGTTTATATTGATAGTTTGTAGAAAGATAGCTTGAAGAATATTTGACACCTTTGGGGCTACAGATTTCTTTTGGACAAAGTAATTTATGTACACACTTAATAGAGTAAAATTTATGAGTATTTTGTAAAGAATAATAATTTCACACAAGAGAAATAGTTTCAATTTAATAAAAACGAAAACATCTCATTAAAATAAATACAGAAGTTTAAGCATCATTCTAAACAATATAATCACCATTTTTATGGCCCATTACACCCATTGCCGATTACAAATCGCTCCCAAATATTTGTTGTACTCAAATGACACCCCAAATAAACACCTTTCAAACAGCTCCCAACAACAAGAGATTTTAACACACGGTGACCATAACCAGTTGTTGTTTATTTAAAATTTATTTAGTATGTGTTGCTTGACATTTTCAAAATTTATCTCTCATTTCAATTCCGTGTTATTCAAATAGTTTACAAATAACCTTCAAGTGTTTTCCTCCTTCTGCTGCAATTTGGGTGGTCTATCTCACTGCCGCTGCTGCTGCTGCAATGTTGTTTTATTTTTCGTTTAATATTGGCTTGTTTTTCTTTTTTATGACTGTTTGTGTGTCTCGAGCATATTTGATGATTATTGTTTTTCGTTGGGGAATGTGTTAACATTTTTACTCTTCAGTTTGTACTAGCTTAAATTATTGACTTCGGGTTGGAAAATGTGAAAAATTCTATACGAATCAAATCGAAAAAATAACATTGAATATTCTTTCCTCTTTAGCGAATGATTGTTTTATAATGAGCAATCGAATCTTATATTTTCTAGGAGTATGAAAATGTTCTGGCCAGACGTAGATGTATTAAAGCACTCGAAGAATTATGTTTGTAGGAAATGTGATCAAGTATTTTAGGAAATATTATTAAACAGTTCATAAATCAATGCATTTTATATAGAAACAATTGTATACTGGGGCGGAAGCTCCAATTTTAGACTTCAATTTAGGTGGAATTCAGATTCAAAATAAGAAGAGGGAAGAGGCTTATTAACACCTATGTGCTTTAAAAAAAGTACTTCGATTTTTGCCGGTGAAGAACTATAAAAAAGTACGGGAAACAATGGATGCTGCATATCCTAGTTATTTCCTACAGGTTGATATAACAAAACAAGTAAGCAAAGGCTATAGTCGGACAGGGCCGACCATGTGATACCCTACACCACATCCAGTGGGAATTAGCTATGTGCAACCGCCTTGCACGCTGAATGACCGGGTTCGATTCTCATAAAACTGTCAACGGTGGCACAATACCCCTTAGTAATGTTGGCGGTATTTCCTGAGTATTTCAGCCTCTACAAGTGACAACCTAGGACACGCCGTTCGGACTCGGCGATAAAAACTAGGTCACATATCAATAACTTAATATGAATCCATTGGTATAAGAGAAGCCTCCCTTGTCTTTACTGGGATGTTTATGGAAAACTAAATAAATTATACATTTCTAAAAAATATTCGAAAATTGGAAAATTAATTGTGATTAGCCCCTCCTGCTACATCTTCAAATTAGAGTTGTACAATCTAGTTCATTTGAAAGATCTAGTTCAATAGCTCAGTTCTTTTAACTGAACTAGTTCAGTAATCTAGTTCATAGTTCACTATCCAGTTCAATCATTCGGATCAGAATCGTCCACGGGCTCTTAATCGTTCGCTTGATGAAAACACATATGTATATACACCAAATAGGAAAAAAACAATGGAATAGTATAATTAAACTACAAAAATATTATATTTAGATAAAGAAAGATTAAAGCTCTGTTCCTTTACGTACAAAAATCTTCAAGTTTTACAACTTTTTACTCGAAAAGCGTTCCTTTACTTCAGACACCATACAATTCATATGGAAGGAGATTACAACTTTTGCTACTTTTGCCGGTTTTACCACTTTCAAAAGTAAGGCCGCCATCAGACCATCTGCTTTTTCACATGTATGTAGTCACTTTGGGTATACTAATATACAGAACAGCTGATCCCATACATGTGAAAAAGCAGATCGTCTGATGGCGGCCTAAAGGAACAGACCATAAGTTTGCATTAAAATTACAAAACAACTTCCTCCGGAAAAAATTGAAATTAGAATTTAAGTGGCTGGCAAAAAAACTCGTATGTTGTGTGTGTTTAGAAATGATCACTGCAAAAAAAAGCTTTGTTTCTTTTTATTTTTTCCCTTTTTCTGTCCTAAACAAGGCATATTGAATAGGTTATACCTTCGATATATTGGGATATGTTATGTAAAAATGTTCTTTATGTAGAAATTACTTTTATTACAATGGGGGATGACACTTTACATTGATCCAAAAAATAAATAAAACTCATTACATTACGAAGGCATCACTTAGCACAGAAGACGGCGTCACTTTATTCATATGTGAATGACATGTGAACTAGATTGTGAATCGTTCGTTGGTTGATCGTTCTTCGTGGATCTTTTGGTCGGCGCTTAGTGAGCTATTGAACTATAATGAACTATATCGACTGATCTAGTTCATACGCTCTTTTCAATGAATCGTTCAATTGAACTAGTTCGTTCATGAACTATACAACTCTACTTCAAATTGCCTTTGAATATCATGTTCCGTTTTGGAATACACCTGAAATAAATATATATACCATGTAATTTGGTATATTTGATAATTGGGAAAATTTCGAGTTGATTGAAGATCTATCGTCCAAAATTGTGCACTTGTACCTCACATATGCTTCTAAAATAGTTCATTGTGGGCATATATTTTGATATCTTAAATATATTTTATACCGGTAGAAATAACTAACAATGAATAGAAATTCAAAAATTTTGCATGCAAACAAATGTATAAATCCCAAAATTATTCATATTCAATTACACAGCAATGAAGATAGTATAAGTCAGCTGCGCTAACGGTATTTTTTGAGATTTGTAATTTAAGTTGGAGCCGGCAGGGTTGTTTGGAACTTCTGGACTATTATCTCAGGAAGTATGACTTACCCAGGAAAAGGGACCAAAATAGGGACCGCAAAAAGAAACTTCTTCAAAAAGTCCTCAAACAGCACTTTTTCCAAATTTTGTGTGGGAGGTACTCGAAGGACGGACCGATATAGTCCATATTCCAACCTGACACATGACTGGATGAAATAATACGATGTGTAAAGTTTCGGCCTATCAGAAAATCCCCTTGAGAGTTATGTTGCGGATTTGCGGCGCAAGTACAATCTGCTGAAAAAAATTCAAAATGGTTCGAATTTTGTGTGGGATGTACCCTAAGGTGTGGACCGATATAGTCTTATCCGATCTATATCTGGAAGGAATAATAATATATGGAAAGTGTGGACCAAATCGATTGCTCACTTCGCCAGTTATCGTTCACACAATTTTTCGAAAAAATTTTTGAACTTTTGTGGGAGAGATGTGGACCTACATATATAGTCTATATTCGAACTTAAATTTAGTTTGTTCAAAATATTATGAACCATAAAATTTGGTACGCATCAGTCAGCTAGACAGTAAGAGAGGCAGATTAACGGACATGGCTAAATCGACTCCTAATTTCGATGAGACACATCTTTGGTCGTATTTTGTATGTATCCAGAGGTATAAAATAGGAGGCAATTTGACAACTGAACTGAAAAATTCTCTGTCATGGTAGAGACAATTTTTAACATGGGAGGAAATTGTGGTTCTCTACACAAAACCCATTATATATTAGGCAGTAGGCCCGTTATCTAGCAGACACATTATTGCAATTTGCATCAGGGGAAAGGTCAATAATTATTATTCCATATGTAGGCTACTTTGCCGGTATATGCCCTCCAGGAATTAAAATATGGATCAAAAATAAAATTAGTATATTTTTCATACAAAAGTAATGGTCTATGTCACCCACTAAATAATATCAGACAATCATGCAAAATTATAGGCATTATCTTCTTCCTAAACTCTTACCTCGTGCCAAATTTCGTGACTGTTGAGCTATAATTGCTACCTCTAGAGTGTTTATTACTACACTATAAACAAAAAACTTGATATATTAGGCTGTAGCTCTGTTATCTGATCACGTACATCAACGTAATCGACATCAATGCAAAGGTCAAGAGATCGTCTTCCAAATATAACTCACGAGGGAAGAATGTGTCTTTCGGGAACAAAGATATAAGCTGTATATTAAAATTTTTCACAATTTTCACACAAAAGTTCTGGTCCATTTAACCCTTTAAATATTATCTGATCGGCATCTCAAATTGCAAGCTACTTCTTTGTCATGTACTCTTACCATATTTAAAATTTCGTTGATCGGACTATTATTGCGACCTACAAAGTCGCTACAAAATTGGATAAATATTATGTTTTTGGTCCATTTCATCCGCTAAATATTTCAGGATCAACAAAAATAGGGATCTATTCTGGTCTGAACCCGACCTCCATGCAATATTTCGTGACGATAAAATATGCACAATGTAAATATGTACATAATGTATTGAAAAGAGTGGGCGTTGTCGTCAGTTTTCAAGATATAACATATTTAAAAAAGTAGGCGTGATCTGGTATTTGGCCCTAAGTGTACCTAGGGTACACACAACCCCATTGCCTCCCAAAATTTATGCTGAAACCGATATAATCATAAGTTTGGCTTATACATATAGCGTTTAAAAAGCGTGGGGAAGGTACCCCACCTTCTCCGAATTTCATAAAATAAACATCACAACGGCAAACATTGAGCTTTTGCTGCAAATTTGATGGAAAAAGAGGCGTGGTCGGGTTTTTAGGCCCCAAAGAAGTACCACATTGTAGATTAATCCGTAAATGTTTAAACCCCTATCGCATAGGGGGGTACCTCCCCTCTGGAATTCAATAAAATGTGTAGCCTGTTTTCCATCCCTGTACATTCCATGACAATTTTAGGGAAATCGGTTAAGTAGTTGAAAAAAGTGGGCGTGGTAAAATTTTCTTCCCATAAAAACCTAAGTTGACGGCATTTGGTTTTTATTCATAAAGATATGGCGTTTTTTTAAATATGGCAAAGGTAAGTACCCCGCCCCCCTCAAAATTCAAGAAAGTATGTATCCTATTTTTTCAGGAAAATCGGTTCAGTAGTTTTGTAGATATAACATATTTTACAAAGTGTGCGTTGTAAAGTCTTTGGGTCTAAAATAAGTACGTAAGATCAAAGTGGTACATTCGTATTTATTATAAATATAGCATTTTAAAAAATTGGGTTGAATTTCGGAGGGGGCGGGGTACTTAGGGGAAGTAAATTTGTAGCCCATTTTAACCCTGTACATTCCCTGACAATATCAAGAAAATCGATTCAGTAGTTTTTTTTAGAAAAGATAAAAATTGAAAATTGTAAAAAAGTGGGCGTAGAAGTGGGCATGGTCAAATTTTGTTGGCATTTCACAAAACGAATTATCCAAATCGGTCCGGCCACTCTCAACTGATGCCATTACCAACGAACGACATTTGATTTTTATTTATAAAGATATAGCATTTTTAATGAAATAGAGTATAGGGGAAGTACCCCACCCCCTCCGAAATTCAACAACTGATGCCATTACAAACGAACGACATTTGATTTTTATACCCTCAGCCTTTAGGCTATGAAGGGTATATACACTTTCATACGGGCAAAATGTGCCTCATCGAAATAATGGTTTTAGACCCCAAGTATGTTTGGACGAAATGTGTTTCAGACAATTTGGAGTCGATTGAGTAAGTCCGTCCGTCTGTCTGTCTGTCTGGCTGGAGCGCACGATAACTCTCGAAGGGATGAACCGATTCGGTTCAAATTTTGGCTTTCGTAATATTTTGTCCAAACTTAGTTTAAGTTCGAAGATGAGCTATATCGGTCCACTCCTTCCGGTACCTCCCCCACAAAAGTTCGAAAATGTTCGGAAAATTTGTACGCACGATAACTCTTGAAGGGTGTAACCGATTTGGTTCATACTTTGCCCATCGTGGAGCGTGTACCAGACTTAGATCAGGTTTTAATATGGACTCAATCGGTCCACTCCGTCGGGTACCTCCCACACAAAATTTTGGAAAAGTTCAGTTTAGGAACATCTCTCGAATCGCTTTGATTTTTGCTTTAGCAACTTGTATTCACTGCCCTCCATACGACGGTATAAGTTTCATCAGGGGCAAGTCCATACTTCCTGAGAAAATAGCCTGAAAGTTGCAAAAAACCCCTATGACACCGTGTGAGGAAGTTGGAGGGCAAAATAACTCTCTAACAGGTCTGCCGATTCGGTCCAAAGTTTGGCCTTAGTAATATTTTGTCCAAACATAGTTTAAGTTCGAAGATAAGCCATATCGGTCCACTCCTTCAGGTACCTCCCACTCAAAATTTCGGATACATCTTCACTTTAAGACCTGCTTTCGAATCACTTTGATTTTTGTTGAAGCAACTTGCATTGCTGCCTCAATTGCGATGGTAAAAGTTGTTTCAGGGGCAAGTTCATACTTCTTGAGCAAACATCCCTGAAGTTCTAAAAAACCCCTATGGTACCATATGTAGTGGCTGGAGATCCATTCTTTTTAGTATCTCCGCGGCAAAACGTTTGATATTAAATCCTAATCAACATTTTTGTCAGTTCAAACGCCCAAAATTTTTAAAACTCCCTAAATACATGCGTTTTTTGGAAAAAAATTGTTTCAATATACACAGGCTGAGGGTATATCTCTGTCGGCAAAGCCGACTGATACTTTTTTACTTGTTATTTATAAAGATGCGCTCCGGCGTTTTTTTATACCCTCAGCCTTTAGGCTAGAAAGGGTATATACACTTTCATACGGGCAAAATGTGCCTCATCGAAATAATAGTTTTAGACCCCAAGTATGTTTGGACGAAATGTGTTTCAGACGATTTGGAGTCGATTTAGCAATGTCCGTCCGTCTGTCTGTCTGTCCGTCTGTCTGGCTGGCTAATGCGCACGATAACTCTCGAATGGATCAACCGATTCGGTCAAAAATTTGGCTTTGGTAATATTTTGCCCAAACTTAGTTTAAGTTCGAAGATGGGCTATATGGGTCCACTCCTTCCAGTACCTCCCCCACAAAAGTTCGAAAATGTTCGGAAAATTTGTGCGCACGATAACTCTTGAAGGAAGTAACCGATTTGATCCATACTTTCCACATCGTGAAATTTCTACCACACTTAGATGAGGTTCGAATATGGACTCGATCGGTCCACTCCTTCGGATACCTCCCACACAAAACTTCGGATAAGTTCAGATTAGAACCTGCTCTCGAATCGCTTCGACTTTTGTTGCAACAACTTGTATTCACTGCCCTCCATACGACGGTACAATTTTCATCAGGGGCAAGTCCATACTTCCAGAGAAAATAGCCTTAAAGATGCAAAAAGCCCCTATGGCACCGTGTGTAGTGGTTGGAGCGCAAGATAACTCTCGAAGGGATCTACCGGTCCAAAATTTTGTCTTCGTAATATATTGTCCAAACATAGTTTAAATTCGAAGACAAGCCATATCGATCCACTCCTTCAGGTACCGCCCCCACAAAAGTTCAAAAATGTTCGGAAAAATTGTGCGCACGATAACTCTTGAAGGGAGTGACCGATTTAATCCATACTTTGCACATCCTAATATATCTACCAGATATAGATCAGGTTCGAATATGGACTATAGTTGTTTACACCTTCTGGTACCTCTCACACAAAATTTCGGATAAGTTCACTTTAAGACCTGCTCTAGAATCACTTTGATTTTTGTTGAAGCGATTGGCATTCGCTACCTCCATTACGACGGTAAAAGTTTTTTTTTCAGCGGCCAGTCCATATTTCTTGGGAAAACAGCCCGAAGTTGCAAAAAACCCCTATGTCACTAAATGTGGCGGTCGGAGAGCACGATAACTCTCGAGCTGTTCAACCGATTTGGTCCAACATTGGATTTTCTTCATATTATATCCAATCTTAGTTTCATGGCGCTATGACCAAAATGCTATGACGATATCACTTGAATGGGGCAACCATTTTTTCCAAACTTTGGATCTCCTTATATTTTGTCAAAATTTAGTTTAATTTTTAAAATGGACCATACCGGACCTCCCTAAGGGTACCTCACCCACAAAAGTTCAACATTTGTGTCTTAGTGCAGTTCATTCCTAATCCAGATTTTTGTCGGCAAGTTCAAATGTCCAAAAAGGGCCACAAAATTCTGAAGAGACCTTAAATACATTCGCTTTGTCCGTAGGTTAAAGTTTCACTTCACATTGGCTGAGGGTATATATCTGTCGGCAAAGCCGACTGACACTTTTTTGCTTGTTTTTTTTTTTTTTTTTGATTTTTCTCATCTATGAACAATGCAGTTTCAGAATCAGCAAAAACTTCCCAGGTGTAAGCACCTTCCATTTAAAGTTGGTTCGAGAGCAACGTGTGGTATTTTGTGTGTGATTGATTCGGTCACTTTCCTCGTCTCACAGTCATACAAAAGCACTGACTTCACGCTGGTATTAAAAATATAAAATTTTTGTTTTCTGGATATTTGAGAGGTTTGCCATACTCTTAAAGTGATGAAAGGTCTCGGGCATCGGCTAATATTTATCTGCATATGGATATATTTATCAGAACTAATACCAAGTCCATAGGTATTCCCGAATTTTGGTACCTACTAGAGTGAAATATCGAACAGAATATCATGTTGTATAGAATTCGTCTTTAAATGTACATTTCGTACCATCAATAGAAAATTCCTTGGTATTTCGCATTTAGATTACCAATTTTGTTAGATTACGAATTTTGTAAAACGCCGTCTAATCAAACCTCTTCGAACCAAATATGACCTACATGCAGAATTCTGGATTGAAACATGTGTCCTGGTTCTGACATTTCCGACATTCCCAAAATACATATGGTCTGTTCCAGAACTGCAAGAATCTAATATTTATTTCCATAACATAAAGGAAAAATTGTTGTCATAGTAAAATATGTAGTTTCTTGCAGATGGAACAGACCGATAGTTTATTGATTTGCTTGGAATTAACATGATATTTTTAAATTAGAAGCTCGCCCCTGCCTTTTTCCAAAATCATCGATCTTATATATGGACTTCTAAATTTAAATTCTATCAAACTTAAGTCAAAACATTGAATCAAATAAAAGTTTCAGGTTTGTCATTAAAGATATATGCACGATATGATATTAATAATATGTATCTCACTTTTTAAATTTTTAATTCTTAAACAAAACTTTCAGGTTTTGATATTAACAAAATATTCTGGTGACAACATCCATTCTCTGTAAATTTCAAGCAATAATCTTCTCTCACAACCACAATTGTTATTATCGTACAAAAGTTTCAGGTTTCAATTAACGAAATATTCAGGTGGCGGAGAGTGTATTCTCTCATAAAATTCAATGAGTTTATTTTTTACTCTCACAACTTCGAGTCAATTTCGAGTTTGTTTCTTAAGTCATTTATTAAAGTGATTCGAAATGAGGATAATTTGATTCTTATTTTCTCAAATGGAAATGCTGTGAAATTAAAATATTAACCTAAGGAGAACTATTAAGAGTACTATCTTTTCAATATTTTTATATATGTTTTTAGTATTATTATAATTATTGTAATTGTTATTTGTTTTTGGCTGTAACTCATTATTTAATAAGAATGTATATTTGTTTTATTTGTGTATAAAACAAGCACAACTTTATTAAATTAAGATGCAGAAAATAACCACAAAAAATAAAGAGAGCAAAGGTTGACTAAACATGAAAGAACGGTGTTAAGTTCGGCCTGGCCGAACTTGTTATACCCTCCACCACGTGTTGTATTGAAGTAAAATGGAACAATTAGTTTCCTTTCGTTTATGAAGAAGACAAAATACCAATTTCAGTCATTTCTGTGGGATATTGACGTCACAACCTTTAGCATTACGAAAATCAGGAGGTATTGTTCTAGGAGGCTATATCAAAACGTGCACCTATACCGACGAATTTCAGTCGGAAATGGGGCTATATAAATGCGTGGACCTATACCAACAAATTTCAGGTGGAACGTTTTATATCCTCAACGAAGACTAATTAACAAATTTCAACAATTTTGATGTGATAATGAAGCTAAAACCTCCAAAATACCGAATATCGGGAGGTACCGTTCTATGGAGACTATATACCAACAAATTTTAGGTGGAACGTTTTATATCCTCAACGAAGACTAATTACCAAATTTCAACCATTTTGATAGGATAATGAAGCTCTTCAAAATACCGAATATCGGGAGGTACCGTTCTATGGTGGCTATATGAAGGCGTGAACCTATACCAATAAATTTCAGGTGGAAAGTTTTATACACCCAACGATAACTAAATACCAAATTTCAGCCATTTTGTTAGGATAATGAAGCTAAAACCTTAAAAATAACGAAAATCGGGAGGTACCGTACTATGGGGGCTATATTAAAACGTGGACCGATATATCCCATTTTCAATACAAACCATCCTGCAAGTAATAAAAACTTCGTGCTCTCCAGCCACTACATAAGCTGCCATATGGTTTTTTACACCTTTCGGGCTGTTTTCTCAAGAAGTAAGGACTTTCCCCTAAAAACACTTTTACCATCGTAATTGAAGCAGCGAATGCATGTCTCTTCAACAAAAATCAAAGTGATTCGGGAGCATGTCTTAAAGAAGTGAACTTATCCGAAATTTTGTGTAATAGGTACCCGAAGGAGTGGACAAATATAGTTTATATTCAAACCTGATCTATATGTGGTAGATTTATTAGTATCTATAAAGTATGGACCAAATCGGTCACTTCTGTCAAGAGTTATCGTGCGAACAAAATTTCCGAACATTTTTGAACTTTTGTGAGGGAGGTACCTGAAGGAGTTGACCGATATGGCTTATATTCGAACTTAACCTAAGTTTGCACAAAATATTACGAAGGCCATATTTTGGACCGAATCGGCAGATCAGCTCGAGAATTATCTTGCGCTCCAACGACTACACACGGTGTCATAGGGGTTTTTGTATCTTTCAGGCTATTTTCTCAGAAAGTATGGGACAGTGAATACAAGTTGTTACAACAAAAATCAACGCGATTCGCGAGCAGGTCCTAAACTGAACCTTTCCGAAATTTTGTGTGGGAGGTACCCGACGGAGTGGACCGATTGAGTCCATATTGAAACATCATCTAGGTCTGGTAGAAATTTCACGATGTGCAAAGTACGGACCAGATCGGTTATTTCTTTCAAGAGTTATCGTGTGCCCAAATTTTCCGAACATTTCCGAACTTTTGTGGGGGAGGTACCGGAAGGAGTGGACCGATATAACCCTTTTCGAACTTAAACTAAGTTTGGACAAAATAATTCGAAAGCCAAACTTTGGACCGAATCGGTTGATCCGTTCGAGAGTTATCGTGCGCTCCAGCCAGACAGATGGAAGGACATGGCTAAATCAACTCCAAATTGTCTGAAACACATTTCGTTCAAACATACTTGGGGTCTAAAACCATTATTTCGATGAGGCACATCTTGACCGTATGAAAGTGTATATACCCTCGTTAGCATAAATGCTGAGGGTATAAAAAGTAAAACCAACCAATATGCTATCTTTTCGCTAGTTGTTATTCAGCCGTAGGTACATCAGGTATATCAGATGTGATTGACTGGACAAAGGATAAGTTTGATAACTTATATTTATACGAACTTTTGGCTTATTTGCAAATGTTACGTACAATGTGAAGCGTTTTTTATAATGTCTGCCTAGCAACTTCTCTTCTATTGGTTGGGTGTGTGAAACTTCGCTAGATATCATTTTTCCATACAACTCCCGTAGGTCAATAATTAGATTTATTTTTTTATTATTATTAATATTATAGTAGGTACAATTAATGTTATAAATATTTTTATTATTATTAATAATTCCTGTTTCTTGGTACTTCATTCACTTTCGGCATACGAAGTAGTAGGAGAAATACAAATCAGCCAAATCGATTAAATTTCATAGCTTTATTTTTAATGTTGCGAAGTATAGCTCAAAATATCGGGGACAGATTGGCTGTTGCACAGTGTCTTCGAAGAATATGATAATAAGAGGTGAAGTTTTGTGTGTTGTCAATATATCAAAACTAATAACTGATAATAATTTCCGAGTGTAATTGAAAGTCAAATAAATACAAACTAACAATATAAACGCTATCCAAAACTCATATCCCTTACTTATACAGTTACAACTCTCCCGTATCTGCCCAGCAAACCAAATGTCTGATGTCCGACACGTCTGAACAATTTCGGAAACAAAGTCGTTCAGATTACGTTCCGATTTCTAAACGATTTTTCGGAGAGGAAATAGTTGAGATTTTGTACCGATTTCGTTCCGATTTCGGAACGAATGTCGGAAAGAAATTTCCTTTCAGAATTTCCCAAGGATTTTCTTCAGATTTCGTTACGAAATCGGACCGAAATCGATCCGATGTCGCTCCGACATTTCGTTCCGAAATTATGTCAACCACTTCATATAACTTTCGTTAAGATATCGTTACGATTTCGGATCAGATATCGGAGGTATAGTCCGAATTTTGTTCCGACTTCGTTACGATGTCGGTACGATTGTGGTGCTTATTTTATAATAAAAAGTAATAAAAAAGGTAGAATAACACTCACATGAGTATTATATATGTACCTGGTTATTATATTGAAGAATTGTTAACCTTTCCTGTAACTTTAAACCTTCAAGGCACAATGTTCCTGTAATCACACACAAGTTCATTCAATTGACTATTATTTCAGAGTCCTTTTGCAAAACAACCAACCAGCGCTTACTTACAACAGTGCTATCGGACAGACAGCCATTCGATTGAAAACGAAAATAAGAAATAAAAACTATAAAAATCGCCTGCAGTGAATTTAATTGCGTTTATGTTATAAATTTGTTGTCCCCTTGTAAATGACGTTCTTTGCTCCACAGACTAAATTTTATGGCAATTTTATTTGTTAGCTCTTTTCAATTTCTTTTGAAATTACAATACTGCTAAAGATGATGATGGTGATGATTATGATGATGATACTGGCCGGTATCCGGACATTGCATTATAATACCATAAAAATAATTACAAATGTAATAATGTTCAGTTTATTGGTTGGCATTGCATTGCAAAAGGCAATTTTACTTTAAAACTGAAAATGCTTTTGTTAACCAATCTCAGCATAATTTCAATTTATGAGACATCCTTTACCTAGGTGGTTGTGGTGGTCATGGTGTTCGTACTTGTTATTGTTATTATTTATTGTATTTGTTTGTTGATCAGCTATATTGAGTAGCAAAACAGCTTCAAGGTATTGTGGATGAAGTAATGTAAGGGAGATTCAATAAATGCACCATATAATACATACATATTACGATTGAAGAATATTCTGCCTGCTTTTAGTGTTTAACTCGATGAATTTGTGGTATATTTTCCAAAATTTTTTATATCAGGTACCAGAACTGGAGTCCAGTGTTGCCAGTATTTTTCTGTGCCTCACCCATTTCCCCAGAAAAATACCCAAGAAATATATGGATGACAATTAGTGAAAATAATTGCAATAATTGCATCAATATTTCACTTTATTGGCGGCTTATCCTGGAAAACGATGATTTCTCCATCCCCTTCTTGGTGTTACTGGTAGATCTGTTCACGACATTTCTCATTTTTATACCCTCAGCCTTTAGGCTATGAAGGGTATATACACTTTCATACGGGCAAAATGTGCCTCATCGAAATAACGGTTTTAGACCCCAAGTATGTTTGGACGAAATGTGTTTCAGACAATTTGGAGTCGATTGAGCAATGTCCGTCCGTCTGTCTGTCTGTCTGGCTGGCTGGAGCGCACGATAACTCTCGAAGGGATGAACCGATTCGGTTCAAATTTTGGCCTTCGTAATATTTTGTCCAAACTTAGTTTAAGTTCGAAGATGAGCTATATCGGTCCACTCCTTCCGGTACCTCCCCCACAAAAGTTCGGAAAATTTGTACGCACGATAACTCTTGAAGAGTGTAACCGATTTGGTCTATATTTTGCCCATCGTGGAGCGTGTACCAGGCTTAGATCAGGTTTTAATATGGACTCAATCGGTCCACTCCGTCGGGTACCTCCCACACAAAATTTTGGAAAAGTTCAGTTTAGGAACATCTCTCGAATCGCTTTGATTTTTGCTTTAGCAACTTGTATTCACTGCCCTCCATACGACGGTATAAGTTTCATCAGGGGCAAGTCCATACTTCCTGAGAAAATAGCCTGAAAGTTGCAAAAAAAAACCCCTATGACACCGTGTGAGGAGGTTGGAGGGCAAAATAACTCTCGAACAGGTCTGCCGATTCGGTCCAAAGTTTGACCTTAGTAATATTTTGTCCAAACATAGTTTAAGTTCGAAGATAAGCCATATCGGTCCACTCCTTCAGGTACCTCCCCCACAAAAGTTCAAAAATGTTCGGAAAAATTGTGCGTACGATAACTCTTGAAGAGAGTGGCCGAATTGATCCATACTTTACACATCCTAATATATCTACCAGATATAGATCAGGTTCAAATATGGACTATATTTGTCCACTCCATCCGGTACCTCCCACTCAAAATTTCGGATACATGTTCACTTTAAAACCTGCTTTCGAATCACTTTGATTTTTGTTGAAGCAACTTGCATTGCTGCCTCAATTGCGATGGTAAAAGTTGTTTCTGGGGTAAGTTCATACTTCTTGAGCAAACATCCCTGAAGTTCTAAAAAACCCCTATGGTACCATATGTAGTGGCTGGAGATCCATTCTTTTTAGTATCTCTTCCGCAAAACTTTTGATATTAAATCCTAATCAACATTTTTGTCAGTTCAAACGCCCAAAAATTTTAAAACTCCCTAAATACACGCGTTTTTTTGGAAAAAAAAAAAAATTGTTTCAATATACACAGGCTGAGGGTATATCTCTGTCGGCAAAGCCGACTGATACTTTTTTACTTGTTGTTACTACTATTAGGTAATGTGTTTGATTTGTTGCTTTTGACTCAATGTTAATGAGTGCGGTATGTAAATTTTCTTGCCTCTATCGATTTTTAAATATTAAGAAGTGTTAGGAATGTGAACATTCCAAAAGAACTTTAATTTGTATGTATATGAGAAATATTCTTTCGAATTGTCTTGCATACCTACTTAAGCTGTGATAGTACCCGGCTTGATAAAAACTTCTAATTTGCAACATAGCCCTATACTAACTCATAAATTCAAATTTCTTCTTGCAAAGGGTGCAAATCAATTTTTGTAAACCGATTTTATTTAAAATCATCAAGTCTGCTGACCAGCTTAACGCTGAATTCAAACAACTTTGCGCGCATAGTACGACACTCCTACGATGAAGTTTTATATAGTCGAAATATTTACAAATGTGTCTTCCACAACCTCTGAGAAATTTGGTGTAATCATGTCAAAGTTGCAAACCGAGATGGCAGCAAAAATAATCACATTTTCTGCCTCATCATTCGAAAATATGAAGTAATTCAGTAGGTCATATGACGTATACAGAACAGTCGGCTACCATCATAGGAACTTGACTTACACGTCTTGTGGCATATTAATTGCTATATTAATTTTAGCATGTTCCAACAAAATGCAAATATTCAAAGTACATTATCCTTGATGAGAACAACAAGATTTGAAAAACAAGAGGATTTGTGTTTCTTTTTTATAAAAATGCATTTTGATTTGTACACAAATTTTCCCCATAAAATCCCCAAATTTGTAAGGCTTTTCCCCATCAAATCCCCAGCTCCCCAATCCTACATTTTGTACCTTATTTTCGAAAAAAAATATCCCCATTTTGGGGAAAAATCCCCAATACTGGCAACACTGGTCCGTACAAACCCTCAAAACATAAATTAAAAAAATATCAGCGGAATCTAGACAATGCGTAGAAAAATATGAAACCAAATTTATAGAGATTGGGTACATAAATTGCATATTACAGCGACAACAAAAGAGAAAAACTTATTGTTGGAAAATACTATTGAAAATATATTTTTTGGTTTGATTCGAAAAATTAGAAAAATATATTTGGGTGTTCTCCAACTATTTCGCTAAAATTCCGTATATTAAATAATGTGTACTGCTAAAACTTCATCAAGAAATATGGTTTAGCATCGCGAAAGCAAAGTTGCTTACTGTGATTATTTATAATGATAGGATATTAAGAGTAATATTGAAATTACAATCATTCGAAAAATATAATAATTAATAAGTAAAAAGTCGTTAAGTTCGGCCGGGCCGAGCTTTTTATACCCTCCACCATAAAATAGTCTTAATTAAAATGGAATAATTAGGGTCCTTTCACAATTTTAGGTGTAACAACTTTTCGACAATGGATAGACTCCTACTGCTTCCCACTATTCTTAAATTACTCTGTGAACACAAATGTTGGGACAGAGATAATTCCTTTTGGAGATGAAAGCCCTTGGTGTGTGTATATTAAAACCCCGCAGGACAGATGCGCCGTGAGTCGAACTTCCGCGTTATGGCGTGATGAAGTTTTTGCAGTTTTTGCAAGAGATCTTGTAAGCCATCATGAATTAGCATTATATCTTTGTTTGTTGCTTTTGTAGAGCACTTAAGCAACAGTGAACAAAGATATAACGCTAATTCCTGATGGCCCACAGGGTCTCTAACAAAAATTTCATCACGCCATAACGCTGAAGTTCGACTCACGACGGATCTGTCCTTCGGGGTTCATAATATATTCACCAAGACCTTTCTTCCCCAAGAGGAATTTTCCGTGCCCCAGACTTTCACCTCCATTTTGTTGCACAGTGTTATCTAATCTAATCTAAAAAATGTGTTCAGCTAGGTGAAAGGTACCACCTACGGGGCTATATCAAAGAGTCAACCTATCTTTAAATTTTTTGGCGGAAAACTTTTATAGCTGCAGGGAACTTGAAGAGTCAAATTGAGGGTAGTTTCATCAAAACAATGTAGACCCTTAAAAATGGACCAATGGTGACGAATTTTAGTGAAGAAATTTCGTGACCACTGAAAATTCCCGAAAATCGGGAGGTACAGTTTATATGGGGGGGATATACAAAAACATGGACCTATATTGACGATTATTTTTGAATAGACAAAATTGTAGCTAAAATTCTCAAAATACCGATCATTACAGCTAGTTCGGTTAAAAATGGCAGCTAAAATTCTCAAAATACCGAAAATCGGGAGATACCGTTATATGGGGGCTATACCAAACATGGACCTATATTGACGATGTTTCATTGGAGATGTTTTATGACCACTGAGAACTTCAAATGTCAAATTACAGCTATTTCGGTTAAAAACTGTAGCTAAAATTCTCAAAATACGGAAATTGGGAGGTACCGTTATATGGGGGCTATACCAAAACATGGACCTATGTTGACGATGTTTGGTGGAGATGTTTCATGACCACTGAGAACCTCAAATGTCAAATTGCAAATATTTCGGTTACAAATTGTGGCTAAAATTCTCAAAATACCGAAAATCGGGAGGTACCGTTATGTGGGGGCTATACCAAAACATGGACCTATGTTGACGATACTTGGTGGAGATATTTCATGGCCACTGATAACCTCAAATGGCAAATTACAGCTAGTTCGGTTAAAAATTGTAGCTAAAATTCTCAAAATACCGAAAATCGGGAGGTACCGTTATATGGGGGCTATACCAAAACATAGACCTATGTTGACGATGTTTCGTGGAGATATTTCATGACCACTGAGAACCTCAAATGTCAAATTGCAGATAGTTTGGTTAAAAATTGTGGCTAAAATTCTCAAAATACCGAAAATCGGGAGGTACCGATATATGGGGACTATACCAAAACATTGACCTATGCCCATATCCTTTGGGATATAAGTTTGTTGATCACTAGGAACCCTAATTGCCAAATTATAGCTAATTCGGTCTGCAAATGTGGCGAAGAACGTCAAAATACCTTAAATCCGGAGGTACCGTTATATGGGGGCTATACCAAAAAAGGGACCGATATAGCCCATCTTCGAACTTGACCTGCCTATGGGAAAAAGACCCTCGGGTGCAAAATTTCAGCACTCTATCTCAATTATTGCGGACGCTAGAGTGATTACAACAGACGGACAGACAGACGGACAGACAGACGGACAGACAGACGGACAGACGGACATGGCTAGATCGTCTTAGAATTTTATCCTGATCAAGAATATATATACTTTATAGGGTCGCAAATGATTAGTTCGATGTGTTACAAACAGAATGACAAACTTAATATACCCTCCATACTATGGTGGAGGGTATAAAAAGCCTGAATTTGTAAAGATCTCTTGATGCGCATCCGTTTTTGGATACAGTGAATCAATGTCTTTCAATATTTATGCAAATTTCAATGCTTCACTAAGCGGCCAAAGTGTGATCGTATCAGATCAAAATATTCTACAAAATAATTTGCCATAAAATTTTACTATAGGACCTGAATACACCAACATTCTAAATCGTACCTAAACGCCAGAAATCTGCCAAAAGTAAAATCACGTTTTAGGGTTAATGTTGTACTTTATCTGAGTTTATTAACTTTTGTCCCACTAAACATCATTCCAGATATAAGACGTCAAAGACAAAATCAAATTTCAATATAAGTGGTCGAATAAATGAAATATGTATTTGCAATATACATATATCAAGCAAAAATATATATCAAATTTGCCAACAAAACACGCAAATTGATCCCATACTGGGTCAAAATCTTTTAAAATACTTCACTTTTTAGAGATTGTGTCAAAAGAAAAGTTTCTGAACAAACGAAATTTAGTCATAGGTTCCTGATATTTTATGTGAAAATGCGGGGATAGTCTACGACTATTGTGTATTGAATATATATCTGACATACGAGTCCTAACATCCATGATTTTGGCATGGTCCTATATACTATAATGATGGCTGAATTAACCCTTGAAATCGAAGTCACTAGCCATATCCTAACTAAATTTGTTATTATCTTTCATGATACACACATGTATGTCAGTTTCTAGGGGTAATTCGGTCAATTTTATCAGAGCAGGAGTAGCTGCCATCATTATAGTATTTAGGACCATGCCAAAATCATGGATGCTAGGACTCGTATGTCAGATACCCAGCAAAATAAATTGGAAGTAGTGCAATGTGGACTAGTTATGTCACGGCATGTTTTGATGCAGTTCAAACGGAGTCGTGAAAAAGGCACTCCAGTCCTCACATTTTAACCGTATTTGGATGCAATCCAAAGAATCACATCCACTTGTCACATTTTAACAATATCCGGATGCAGAATTTAGCAGCATCCGGATGCAGTCCAAAGGGAGTCGTGAAAAAGGCACTCCGTTCGCTACATTTTATTAGCAGTTGTTAGAGATCCCTACATGTACATTAATCAGTTTGTACATCTCCACAGGCAGCGGCTACATTTTCCAATAAGAGATAAGCGTGTTAACATTTCCAAACATTTGTTAATGCAAACTAATTTAATTTTTGAACATTTTTCCGGTAACTCACGAGAAGAAAATTTCCGAATGGAGTGCTGTTGGAGTACATGTCGAAATCTTAACTGGTGATGGGAAGACAACCCATTTAGCAGATCAAGCAAAAATAGTTCAGCTTGGATTAAATGGAGAACGGAGGAAACACGCATGTTTGCGATTGAATTCAATGGAGAATTTTCATAATTTGTGTTAATGTGATAAAGTTCTTAATATTTTTGTTTTACACAAATAATAAATGCATTTTATTTGTTCTGGGATATTTTGTAATGGCTTGCACAATTTCCGCAGAATGCCTCTATCAAAACACGTGCTTTAGACTGCCTCCTATTTAACCCCAAAGGGTTACTTAAAATTCAATGCCAAAGGGTCAGTTAAAATGCAGTGCCAAAGGGTCAGTTAAAATGCAGTGCAATGGAGTGCCTCTTTCAGTAGTCACGCTCTTGTAAAAATCATGAGTCAAAATGCATAATTTGATGCACTTCCAGATCACTTGTACATATCATTTAACTGCCTCTTTGGAGGCAAACTTTTTGCTGGGTACATATATATTCACTGGACAATAGCCGTAGGATATCTCTGCATTTTCACATACAATACCATGAACCTATGACTTATCCTGATGACGTTATTTTTTAGTTTTAGTACTAAAATGCGTAATTTTACAAAGTCCGATCTGGGTTATCAATATTTTCCCTATATATATTCACCATAGATATTGCAAAAACAGTTTGGATCGAGCACACATAATCTCCTGAAAAAAATTATTATGAAAAACATCAATAAAATATATATTGTGACCGTAGATAACGACAATGTGAATAAAAACGGTAAAAAATAGTCCTAAATCGTATATTTAAAAACGAAAGCTTTTAGAGATGTTAAATATAATAGCTACAAATTTCTTTTGTTCAGAGGCTCATAATGAAATTTGATTTGGAACATTTCTTCTTTTGACACAATCCCCAAAAAGTGAAGTATTTAAGGAGATTTTGACTCAGTATGGAATAAATTTTAATTAAGAGTCTAAAAGTTTAACAAATAATTTCTACCTATAATATCTAATTTTGTAAGGTCATTTTCTTAACAAAGTATTTTACTTAGATATCTAGTTTGTTCTGGGACTTACAATGAAATTTTGTGTAGAATATTGCTTCATTTAACACCTTTCGTCTAAAACTAAATTTCATGTTACTTTCAAGTATGAACTCGAAAAAAAAACAAAACAAATTTATTAAAAAAAATATTTGGGTGTTTTGTTGGCAAACTTGTTGTATATCATCACCTGAAATGCCCAATTTTGAGGGTTACTTCTTTGGGCATTTCAGTTGACGATATACATCAAGTTTGCCAACAAAATACATATTTCATTTATTCGGCGACTTATATTGAAAATTGATGGGGAATATTTTTGTCTTTGACGTCTTCTAACTAGAATGAAGTTTTGTGGGACAAAACTTAATAAACTCAGATAAAGTATAACATGAACCCTAAAACATGATTTTACTTTTGGCAGATTTCTGGCTTTAAGGTACGATTTAGAGTTTTGGTGTATTCGGGCGCCTATAGTAAAATTTAATGACGATCACATTTTAAAGAAGTTTTTAAACGTTTTTGAAAAAAAGGACCAAAAAGACCCCTTAAGTGACCCGCATGAGGGTTAATTTTTTCATAAAAACATAACCGGCATTGTTGCTAGATATAATGCCAAAGACGCTTTGTACCTAAAATGCAAGAATTCCCAGGAATCTGATGTCGAATATTTTAAAACCAGCAGAAATGGGCGGAACTTGCCATGCCTATTTAGGTTACTTCCCGACGTAAACTTTCAAAACGCCGATACACGTGCCTTCCTTTTTCTGTCCACTTTCATAATCTGTGCGGGGTTTCTTGTAATTAAAAAAAAAAATAAATTTTGTTGTACCTACTGTGTTATAATCAATCGTCTGGTTCAAAGAAAATTTAATGACACTTGTAAATTTTACACGCAAAAATAGTTTTTTAAGAAAATTTACGCATCAAATTTTTGAATTTGGACTTCAATTACTAGTATGCTGTATGGAGCACATTCAGGAAATATACATTAAACGATGTAAAATCGCGAATTCTATAATCCTATTATCAGTTTTGAATATTATCTTGTTGGGCGTCCGGATTATTAAAAAAATCGAAAACCCCCGAAATTCCGGCTTCAAAATGTCAGCAACAATTTTAAGTGGATGCAGTGGATATATCGAAAAATCATACACTAGTATCATGTTGCCCATGGAGGATTCTTTGAGGCTTTCTTTGGGCATAGGTCTGTAAAATGTAAGATTAAACCGAGAACATACAAAAACTTGTTGGCTTCAAGCAATTTTTGGCCATTTTTCTACATTGATGGCGACACAGCTTCCACGTAAATTAATTTGTATGGTCGACATTATTCCTTCAACACTTCATTTTAAAGAATTACAAACGTACTATATAGAATACGTTAGCAGTTCGCGAATTCTGAAAGGATGAAACTCGGATTCATCGATTGTAAATCATTTTTGGTCTTTACAATATACAGTATCGGCCAAAACTAAAGCACCCCCACAGTAAATTTTTTTGAAATGATCATTTTTTTATGAAAACTAAATTTTAAATTTATTTTTCTTTTTATTTATTTATATCTTTAGAATTGAAAAATACAAAAATAAGGAGATCAGAATTTAATAAACAAAAGTTAAAATTCAAAAAACATTTTAGGTCGCAAATATAAGCGGACAAAACTAAAGCACCCCCCATTTGAAGTACAGCAAAAACTATTGAAATCAATATTTCGTTGCTTATCCTCTATTCTGGATGACACAATCACATCTTTTAGGCATAAACGATACTAAATTATTAATTATTGCAGGCGAAATAATCGGTTTTCGGAAAATGTAGCTTAAATCCTCAAAATACTGAAAATCGGAAGTTACCGTTATATGGGGGCTACACCCAAACGTGAACCCAGGTCCACGATTTTTTATGGATATGTTTTGTGACCACTAGGAACCCTAAGTACCAAATTACAGCCAATTTAGTAGGAAAATGTGGCTTAAATATCCGAAATACCGAAGATCGGAAGGTACCGCTGTAAGGGGGCTATACCAAAACATTAGCCGATATTGTTCATATTCATCCAAAAATGCTGCTACAGCATTCTCTGGTCAAATACTAAATCCCTTAGGTTTAAAAATTAGCAAAAGAACGAATTGCAAAAGAACGGTAGACGCCGGCTTATTCAGTCGGCGACCAGCAAAAAACCTTCCGCCTCCATGTTTTACAGCGTCTTTGCAATATTTAGGATTTAACGGTTGCCCATTTGGTCCAAGCCTTTTACCATCTGAATACTTTAAATTAAACATAGATTCATCGGAAAACAGTTCAAATGGGTCTTGGCGAATGCCAGTCTGGCTCCTTCATTTTTAGTCGATATGAAAGGTTTTTTTGCTGGTCGTCGACTGAATAAGCCGGCGTCTATCGTTCTTTTGCTAATTTTTAAACGTTAGCGTATTGTATTTGACTAGTGGATGCTGTAGCATCATTTTTGGATGAATATGAACAATATCGACTAATGTTTTGGTATAGCCCCCTTAAAGCGGTACCTTCCGATCTTCGGTATTTCGGATATTTAAGCCACATTTTCCTACTTAATTAGCTGTAATTTGGTACTTAGGGTTCTTAGTGGTCACAAAACATATCTACCAAAAATCGTGGACCTGGGTCCACGTTTGGGTATAGCCTCCATATAACGGTACCTTCCGATTTTCAGTATTTTGAGGATTTAAGCTAAATTTTCCGAAAATCAATTATTTCGCCTGCAGTAATTAATAATTTAGTATCTTCTATACCAAAAAGATGTGATTGTGTCATTCAGAACAGAGGATACGCAACGAAATATTGATTTCAATAGTTTTTGTTGTACCTCAAATGGGGGGGTGCTTTAGTTTTGTCCGCTTATATTTGCGACCTAAAATATTTTTTGAATTTTAACTTTTGTTTATTAAATTCTGAATTCCTTATTTTTGTATTTTCCAATTATAAAGATATAAATAAATAAAAAGAAAAATAAAATATAAATTTATAATTTAGTTTTCATAAAAAAATGATCATTTCAAAAAAATTTACTGAGGGGTGCTTTAGTTTTGGCCGATACTGTACATATTTTCGTTGATTCAGAATGCCAGAATATAGTATAGGGTGACTTCCTGGTGTTTAGGTAAAATTTTGAGTTTTGTTGTATTCTAGGACCTATATAAAATTTTATGCCGAACAAATTTCTAGAATATTTTGGACTGATACGATTACATTTTATAGGAGATTTTAAAGATTAGTGGATATAGGGACCAAAAAGACCTCTTTTTGACTCACACGAAGGTTAATTTTTTTAAGAAAAACATTCCTCGCATTCTTGTCTGAAATGTTACCATAGACACCATATATTTAAAGTGCAAGGATTCCATGTAATCTTCATTCAAATATTTCCAAAACTGGAGAAATGGTAGAAGCTTGCAGCCCTATTATAGTTTCTTGGTTTTTGGCAAAATTGATCCTGATATTTCCTTGGTATGTAATGCAAATAGAGATATAACTTATAGTGAAATTTAGTGGAAAACATTTTTGTCTTTGACGCCGTTCATCTGAAATGATGTTTTGTATTACAACTTTGCAAAAACTCACATGAAATACGACCTTAACACTAAATGTGTTTTTAATTTTGTATATTTCTGGAGTTTAGGTGTGATATAGTGTTTTGGTGTATTCTAGGACCAATAATAAAAATTGATGGTGAACAAATTTGAGCTGATACGATTTTGATCTGCTACAATTACATTTTATAGGAGAAGGGATCAAAAATACCACTTTAGTGATCGTCTAAAGATAAAAAATATGAAAATAAAACCAGCGACCCGAAAAACATAGAAACCCAAGGTTAGGTCAAATTGGACACTGTGCAAAGTTGGATATTGTAACGTTATAACTCTAAAAGCACTTAAAAATAAACTCGATTCATCTTCCAGTTCTGATCCCACAACTTTCCTATACAATTCTCATTCCTAAGCAATCCAAAAAATGTGACACTGTTCATGATCGGATTATAGTCCGATATCGAAACATTACTCATTTTGTATTGGCGAATGAAAATTTAGTAATAAAGTGTCTATAAATTTAATCCTACATAATATTTATTTAACCATTAGTTTATGTTTTTCCGGAATTATTTTATTATTTCTTAAAATCGCCATATTATTTTAATTTCACTCCGTTCGACCATTCATGTTCGAGCCAAAGTACGCCATTTAAAACAAAAATAGTAATGGAAATCTTTACGACTTCTTTAAAGATTTCTGGTAATAAAAAGTTTATGATTCGCTATGGTGCTGGGAGGATAGTCTGGTCAACAGTACAGTGTCACACAGTTAATAACTACTGGTTGTTTATCAGACTGGCTGATAGTCATAAAAGTTGTTAAATTAAAATTACCACACATAATAATCGTCAATCAAATGAAAGTTTTGTTAATGGCTTCGTTTAATTAATAATTTTAAACAGATTTATTTAAAAAAAATACAAAAGCGCTGTATTCGCATCCTCAGAATTTATGCTAACGAGGGTATATACATTTCCATACGGGCAAACTGTGCCCCATCGAAATAATAGTTTTAGAACCCCAAATATGTTTGGACGAAATGTGTTTCAGACAGTTTGGAGTCGATTTAGCCATGTCCGTCCGTCTAGCTGGCTGGTGCGTAATATTTCTACGAGACATAGAAAAATTTCGTAAAAGTGCAGTTTAAGACCTCCTCTCGAATCCTTTTGATTTTTGTTGTATCAACTTGTATTCGCTGTCCCCATTACGACGGTGGAAGTATTTTCAGGGGCAAGTCCATACTTGCTGAGAAAATTACCTGAAAGCTCTAAATACCCGCTTTGGCACCATGTGTTGTGGATGGAGCGAGCTGTAACTCTTGAACTGATGAACCGATTCCATCCAAAATTTGGCATTCGTAATATTTCGCCCAAATTTCGTAGAAGTGCAGTTTAAGACCTTCTCTCGAATCCTTTTGATTTTTGTGGTATCAACTTCCACTTACGGTGGAAGTTTTTTCAGGGGCAAGTCCATACTTGCTGAGAAAATTACCTGAAAGCTCTAAATACCCGCTATGGCACCATGTGTTGTGGATGGAGCGAGCTGTAACTCTCGAACGGATGAACCGATTCCATCCAAAATTTGGCATTCGTAATATTTTGCCCAAAGTTAAGTAAAGCTCTAAGATGGGCTTTATCGGTCCATTCCTTCGGACACATCCAGCACAATAGTTCAAAACTTTTCGCTAAAATGGTGCGCACACTCTCGAAGGCGCTAACCGATTTGGTCTATACTTTGGGCATAGTAATATTTCTACGAAACATACATCAGGTTAGATTATGGACTGTATATGACAACTCCTTCGGATACCTCCCACAACAAATTTCGGAAAGGTGCAGGTTAGGGCCTCCTCTCGAATCGTTTTGATTTTTCAAATATTTTGCCCAAAGTTTAATCAAGTTCTAAGGTGGGCCTTGTCGGTCCACTCCTTGGGGTACCTGCTCCTCAATAATTCAAAACCTTTCGTTAAAATGGTGCACACGGTAACTCTCGAAGGCGATTTGGTCCATACTTTGGACATCGTAATATTTCTACGAAACATAGATCAGGTAAAATATGGACTGTATATGTCAACTCCTTCGGATACCTCCCACATCAAATTTCGGAAAGGTGCAGGTTTGAATCTCCTCTAGAATCGATTTGATTTTTTTTGGAACAGGTTGCACTCAAGGCCCCTATTGCAATGGTACAAGTTTTTTCAGTGGCAACTCTATAATTCTTGAGAGAATGACCCGAAACCTGTAAAACCCCCCTATGAACAGCATGTGTAGTGGCTGGTGCGCACGACAACTCCTGAACCGAATACTGCGTCCACACTTTGTATATCGTAATATTTCTTAGAATATTAGGTTAAATTCGAAGATGGTCCTTATAGGTCCACTCTTGCCGGTTCCTCTCCCGCAAAAGTTCGAAAATATTCGCTTAAATGGTAAGCGCAATATCTCATAAACGGAGCAACCGATTTGGTTCAAAGTTTGGATGAAATTCAAAGATGGTGCTTATAGGTCCACTCTAGCCGGTACCTCCCCCACAAAAGTTCAAAAATAATCGCTTAAATATTAAGCGCAATATCTCATAAACGGAGCAACCGATTTGATCCAAACTTAGTTCATGTTCAAAAGTGGGCCCTATCGGTCCATTCCTTAGGGTACCACCCACACAAATGATGAACATTTTTGTTTAAATGCGGTAAAGGGTCTGTGTGAGAATTTTTGCCGAAGGTTCTCCTAGTAGCCTTGTTTACAGCGATATGATGTTTCTCGTGGACAAGTCCATGTTTCCTGATATAATGGTCCTATGGAAAGAAATGACTCTCAAAATATGACACATTTCCAAAATGGACTATTGCGGTCCATTCCTTTAGATACCTCCCCCGCAAAACTTTTGAGATTTTATCCTAATCCATATCTTTGTCGGTTGCAGCAAAGGTACCCGATTTAACGTATCAAATAAAGTGCGAAACAGACACAACACGGAAGTTGGACATCGGTACATCGGTGCAGTCACAACAGATAACCATAGCATTATTCCACTCAACAGGTTCAACAAAAGCACTAATCGTTCCCATAGCATATCAACACAGTAATGTAAACAAGCTAACTTTTGCATTACCAGTTAACTGAAAAATAATGAGTTATTTCTTAAGAATAGAGATGGTATTTACCGGGTATTTACCCGTAAATACCCACACGGTGGGTAAATACCGGGTAAATACCCATTTGTGGGTATTTATTTGGGTATTTACTATATTGAATCGCCAATACAACATCTTAGACCCTATTTCTGGGTTCAGGTTATGAAATCGTTTCAAAATGGATAGTTTTACAATACTTTAAACCAGTGGGTAAATACTTGGGTAAATACCCGAGTATTTACCCAAGTGTTGGGTAAAAACTCTTTAACTGTCGAACCACTTGACGTAGGTTGACGAAATTTGGCTCAAAACTTTCTTATATCAATAGTATTACAGGTATTAAAAATGGAGTCCCTGGGTCCATGTTTTGAGATAGCCCCCATATAGACGTACCTCCCGATTTGAGGTATTTCTCACCTATTAGCCACATTTTACAACTAAATTGGCTGTAATTTTACAGAATGAGTCCTCAATGAGTATAAAACATCTTCGCAAACATTTTTCAACGTAGGTCCACGTTTTCTTATAGCCCCCATATAAGGTTACATAGATTTCGAGTATTTACCCAAATATTGGGTAAAAACTCTTTATCTGCCGAACCACTTGACATATGCTGACAAAATTTGACTCAAAACTTTCTTATATCAATAGTATTAAAGGTATTGAAAATGTAGTCCCTGGGTCCATGTTTGGATATAGCCCCCATATAGTCGTACCTCCCGATTTGAGGTATTTATCACCTATTAGCCACATTTTACAACAAAATTAGCTGTAATTTGGCACAGTGAGTCCTCAATGAGTATAAAATATCTTTGCAAAATTTAGTCAACGTAGGTCCACGATTTCTTATAGCCCCCATATAAGGGTACCCCGATTTCGAGTATTTACCCAAATATTGGGTAAAAACTCTTTAACTGCCGAACCACTTGACGTAGGCTGACGAAATTTGGCTCAAATCTTACTTATATCTAGAGAATATCTAGTATTGAAAATGGGGTCTCTGGGTCCATGTTTTAATATAGCCCCCATATATCCGTACCTTCCGATTTAAGGTACTTTTAGCTGTTAGCCTCAATGTACGATCATATTGGCTGAAATTTGGCACAGTGAGTTCTCAATTTGTAGAAAATATCCTTGCAAAATTTTGTCAACATAGGTCCACGTTTTCTAATAGCCCCCATATAGGGGTACCCCCATTTCGAGTATTTACCCAAAAGTTGGGTAAAAACTCTTTAACTGTCGAAGCACTTGACTTAGGCTGACGAAATTTGGCTGAAACCTTACTTATATCAAGAGGACATCTTGATTTGAAAATGGGTTCTCTGGGCCCACGTTTTGATATAGCCCCCATATAGCCGTAACTCCCGATTTCAGAAACCCATATTCGGGTTACAAGAAAACGTAGTCCTATGTTGACTATTTTTTGCAAGGATATTTTATACATAAGGGGAACTCACTGTACCAAATTACAGTCAGTATGATTGTAAAATGAGGCTAATAGGTAAAAAATACCTTAAATCGGGAGGAACGGCTATATGGGGGCTATACCAAAACATGGACCCAGGGACTCCATTTTCAACACCTTTAATACTATTGATATAAGCAAGTTTTGAGCCAAATTTTGTCAGCTTACGTCAAGTGGCTCGGCAAATAAAGAGTTTTTACCCAATATTTGGGTAAATACTGGAAATCGGGGTACCCTTATATGGAGGCTATAAAAAAACGTGGACCTACGTTGACGAATGTTTGCGAGGATATTTTATACTCATTGAGGACTCCCTCTGCCAAATTACAGCCAATTTGGTTGTAAAATGAGGCTAATAGGTAAAAAATAACTTAAATCGGGAGGTACGGCTATATGGGGGCTATACCAAAACATGGACCCAGGGACTCCATTTTCAACACCTTTAATACTATTGATATAAGCAAGTTTTGAGCCAAATTTTGTCAGCTTACGTCAAGTGGCTCGGCAAATAAAGAGTTTTTACCCAATATTTGGGTAAATACTCGAAATCGGGGTACCCTTATATGGGGGCTACAAGAAATCGTGGACCTACGTTGACAAAATTTTGCAAAGATATTTTATACTCATTGAGGACTCACTGTGCCAAATTACAGCCAATTTAGTTGTAAAATGTGGCCAATAGGTGAAAAATACCTCAAATCGGGAGGTACGACTATATGGGGGCTATATCAAAACATGGACCCAGGGACTCCATTTTCAATACCTTTAATACTACAGATATAAGAAAGTTTTGAGCCAAATTTTGTCAGCATACGTCAAGAGTTTTTACCCAATATTTGGGTAAATACTCGAAATCGGGGTACCCTTATATGGGGGCTATAAGAAAACGTGGACCTACGTTGAGAAATGTTTGCGAGGATATTTTGTACTCATTGAGGACTCATTCTGCCAAATTACAGCCAATTTGGTTGTAAAATGTGGCTAATAGGTGAAAAATAACTTAAATCGGGAGGTACGCCTATATGGGGGCTATACCAAAACATGGACCCAGGGACTCCATTTTCAACACCTGTAATACTATTGATATAAGAAAGTTTTGAGCCAAATTTCGTCAACTTGCGTCAAGTGGTTCGACAGTTAAAGAGTTTTTACCCAACATTTGGGTAAATACTCGGGTATTTACCCAAGTATTTACCCACTGGTTTAAAGTATTGTAAAACTATCCATTTTGAAACGATTTCATAACCTAAACCCAGAAATAGGGTCTAAGATGTTGTATTGGCGATTCAATAAATAAATACCCACAAATGGGTATTTACCCGGTATTTACCAAATTTACCCAATTTACCGGGTATTTACCCATTGGGTATTTACCCACTGTCCATCTCTACTTAAGAACTACTTTCTTTTATCAATGGAATGAAATTCAAATTTGTTCGGATTACTACCAAACTTCAAACAAAAATGCTCTTCAAAACAGAAGTTTGGTCTTAGAGAAACAGTTCATAAGTTTGTTTTTCCATCTGTAACGTTTTGAAATAATAATTTGCCACTGTATAGTATATATGTATGTACATTCTGAATCGATCTATGCATTTCCGTCCGCCCGTCTATGGTAATCACAAGAATTGAGATAAGAAGCTGAAATTATGGTAATGTGGAAAATTGTATCTATAATAACAGTCTGAACTTATGTAATTTGGAATTTAGGGTCCACATTTGTGTATAGCCACCATAAACCGGTACCGCTACAAGTATTTGTAAGTTTCTTTATGCATTTTGGGTAAAATTGGGTGTAATTTGGCATTAACGTCTCGTAGTGATCAAAGAACTTCTCCGCCAAAAGTTGTGAACATTAGTCCACGTCCGTTTTGAGGTATTTGGATGTTATTTGGCATTTAGGGTTCAAAGTGGTTAAAATACTTCTACACCAAAAATTACAGGCGTACGTCTATGTTTTGGAATGGCCTCATATAACGGAATCAACGATTTCAAATCTTTTATCTACAGTTTCCAGCAAAACTTTATAATATTTATGGTTCCCAGTGATTAAACAATTGTACATAAAAATTGTAGACATAGACCATCGTTGTGATATAGCCCCCACATAACGGTACCGTCCGATTTCAGGTGTTTTCAAGTTCTTTGTTGGCCGAATTAGCTAAAATTAGGTATTTAGAGTCCCCGGTGGCCAAAAAACTTATCTACGTAAATTCTTGACATTGGTACTTTCGTGACAGAAAGAAAACTAATTATTCCATTTTCGTTCAAAATAAAAAGTTCCGCCAGACTGAAATTAACTCCTAACTGGCGATTCAGTGCGACATGTCCTTGTTGCCGTTATTCCGTTATTTAAAAAAAGAAATTTTTTGCTGGGATGTTATTTGGGGTAAAGTGTAGTCTTTACTACCTCGACACGGTAGTAAAGACTACACTTACTACTTTCATCGGTTGTGAAATAATAAGGATGATAATATTGCCACCAGATTTTATTCTAAGTAGGTCGTTTAAAAATGAAGACCGTGGTAATGTATGGTTCTGAAGCCTGGGTAATTGCACAAGAAGATAAGGCTGTGCTTGAGAGAAAAATTATGCGAAAGATCTGCAGGCTAATCTCCCTTAACGGTGAATAACGTCGTATGAAACACGAACTGTATCGGTTCGGCAACGACATCAGCCCAATTAAACGCATCTGCTACAGAAATTGCGTTGGCTATGACATGTCATAAGAACGGGCGATAATCAACCCACTAAAAAGGTGTAACTATTTCCAAAACTACTGAACCGTTTTTCATGAAATATTCAAAAAAAGACCAACGTTTGACATTTGAGGTTCCCAGTGGCCGAGAAACTTCTCCACCAAAAATCGTCAATATAGGTCCATGTTTTGGTATAGCCTCCATATAAGCGCAACTCCCGATTTTCAGTATTTTAAAGATTTGTAACCGAACTAGCTGTCATTTGACATTTGAGAACCTCAAGTGGAATCTTCTGCACCAAAAATCGTCTATATATGTCCCTGGTTTGGTATAACTCCATAAAACGGTACCTCCCAATTTTCGGTATTTTGAGGATTTTCGCTAAAAATTGTAACCGAACTAGCTGTAATTTTACTTTTGAGGTTAAAAATGGTCACGAATCTTCCCCACAAAAAATCCTCAAAATAGGTCCATGTTTTGGTATAGCCCCATATAACAGTACCTCCCGATTTTGGGTATTTTCAGGTTGTAGCCACAATTTTTAACCGAACTAGCTGTAGTTTGACATTTGAGGTTCTCATTTATTTGATATTTGAGGTTTCCAGTGGCGGAACACATTTTTTATACCCTCCACCATAGTATGGAGGGTATATTAAGTTTGTCATTCCGTTTGTAACACATCGAACTAATCATTTGCGACCCCATAAAGTATATACATTCTTTATCAGGATAAAATTCTAAGACGATCTAGCCATGACCGTCTGTCCGTCTGTTGTAATCACTCTAGCGTCCGCAATAATTGAGATAGAGTGCTTTGCAAGCGAGGGTCTTTTTTCATAGGCAGGTCAAGTTCGAAGATGGGCTATATCGGTCCACTCTTTGGTATAGCCCCCATATAACGGTACCTTCGGATTTGAGGTATTTTGACGTTCTTCGCCGCATTTGCAGACCGAATTAGCTATAATTTGGCACTTAGGGCTCCTAGTGATCAAAAAACTTATATCCCAAAGGATATGGGCATAGGTCCATGTTTTGGTATAGTCCTCATATAACGGTACCTCCCGATTTTCGGTATTTTGAGAATTTTAGCCATAATTTTTAACCGAACTATCTGCAATTTGACATTTGAGGTTCTCAGTGGCCATTAAACATCTCCACCAAACATCGTCAACATAGGTCCATGTTTTGGTATGGCCCCTTTACAACCGTACCTCCCGATTTTCGGTATTTTGAGAATTTTAGCTACAATTTTTAACCGAACTAGCTGTAATTTGCCATTTGAGGTTCTCAGTGGTCATGAAGCATCTCCACCAAACATCGTCAACATAGGTTCATGTTTTGGTATAGCCCCCATATAACGGTACCTCCAAATTTTCGGTATTTTGAGAATTTTAGTTACAGTTTTTAACCGAAATAGCTGTAATTTGACATTTGAAGTTCTCAGTGGTCATAAAACATGTCCAACGAAACATCGTCAACATAGGTACATGTTTTGGTATAGACCCCATATAACGGTATCTCCCGATTTTCGGTATTTTGAGAATTTTAGCTGCAATTTTTAACCGTACTAGCTGTAATATCGGTATTTTGAGAATTTTAGCTACAATTTTGTCTATTCAAAAATAATCGTCAATATAGGTCCATGTTTTGGTATATCCCGATTTTCGGGAATTTTCAGTGGTCACGAAATTTCTTCACTAAAATTCGTCAACATGGGTCCATTTTTTAGGGTCTACATTGTTTTCTCGAAACTACCCTCAATTTGACTCTTGAAGTAGCTGCAGGGAACTTTTTTTAAAACTTTTCCGCCAAAAAATTTAAAGATAGGTTGACTCTTTGATATACCCCCGTAGGTGATACCTTCCACCTAGCTGAACACATTTTTTTAGATTAGATTAGATAACACTGTGCAACAAAATGGAGGTGAAAGTCTGGGGCACGGAAAATTCCTCTTGGGGAAGAAAGGCCTTGGTGAGTATATTATGAACCCCGAAGGACAGATCCGCCGTGAGTCGAACTTCCGCGTTCTGGCGTGATGAAATTTTTGTTAGAGACCCTGTGGGCCATCAGGAATTAGCGTTATATCTTTGTTCACTGTTGCTTAAGTGCTCTACAAAAACAACAAACAAAGATATAATGCTAATTCATGATGGCTTACAGGGTCTCTTGCAAAAACTTCATGACGCCATAACACGAAAGTTCGACTCACGGCGCATCTGTCCTTCGGGGTTTTTAATATACACACACCAATGGCTTTCATCTCCAAAAGGAATTATCTCTGCCCCAACATTTGTGTTCACAGTGTAATTTAAGCAATAGTGGGAGGCAGTAGGCGTCTATCCATTGTCGAAAAGTTGTTCCACCTAAAATTGTGAAAGGACCCTAATTATTCCATTTTAATTAAGACTATTTTATGGTGGAGGGTATAAAAAGTTCGGCCCGGCCGAACTTAACGACTTTTTACTTGTTTACATTAGATTAGATAATTAAGGCATTTGGCGCCTTCATGATCAACAAAATTGTCCACCTAAAATTTTAAAAGGAAAAATTATTAAATTTGCCATTAAAAAAAACAAAACAACGGGCTAGCATCGCGGACCCGGGTCTGCTGGTATTACAATTAAAATGTTATTTATGGATTGAATTTCGACGTACCCGTACTTTGCGGATCCAAAAGATGAGGAGGCCCACTGTCCGGTAAAAAACTTTCCAGCAACTATTAATGTCCTGCTTTTCTATGTCACTTAAAAATATGTGTTAAATATTTGGCTACAATTTCATTTACAACCCACAATATTACACACAGTACTCCTCCCCTTATGAACTTCTATACGAACTTGTTTTATAATTTGTCTTAATAAAGTCATTTTGTCGCCTCTATTCGTTGTATTAACAACTTAATACCAATTGTATTTCATATAAAGAATAATGCTGCCGCTGCTCCATTACATTTAAATATACGACATGAAATCATATTTTACAAAAAGAGAGGAGAAACAAAAAAAAAATATCGTCACGATCGAAGGCAGTTGGAGTCGCCGCCACTTACATACATTCATACGTCTTGCGAGCGACTATAGTAAACATAAATCTTTTCATTTTGTTGGCCAATATATCAACATGCAGCAAATTTGTTAAATTAGACTAATTCTTTTTAAACAATTTCCATTAAATCAATAAAATATTGTTTATTTATTTAAATGTGGGGAGGCTGGCAAAGAAACAAATCACTGAATCTGAATATCTATCAGAAACGAAGACGGAGGCAAATGCGGCGCACTATTCAAGTGCAATGAAATTTCAAGTGAACAAATGTGCCATACATTTATTAATGCGTATTTAAGTGTTGGCGCCAGTGTCTAGAGTAACACCAAACATCCAGTCAGCCAGCCAGCTTGCAAGCTAACACCAACATCAATTGCCATTTGCTGGGGAGCTAAAAGCAAATAAACAAAACTCCATGCCCTATAAAGATGTAAACATTTGGTGAATATATCTGTATTCCACACTTCATTAGCAGCGATGCTCTAACGCTGAAGAAGAACAAAAATAAGATCCATGGAATACCACAAAATAATGAATTTTTCAAGTTGTGATGAACTCCATAAAACAATGTGGTGGTATAGCAGTGGTGTTATTTTTTATGGGCATTGGTCGTAAAGTTATTTACAGATCGATGGTTGTAAGCTATTGTGGGCGTTTTGTTGTATGAAGTTTACGATGCATGACCCGAAAGAATTCGCTTTACTTTCACAAAATCTTGAAACATTTCAAAGACAGTTACCATTTTCTATTATAAAAGGGAATTCCTTGATAAAAAAATTAAACATATTTACATTCTATTTTTAAAAAAAGTGAGCAACAATATCCTTTTCCATAAATGTCGCCTTAACTGACAATACTCTTTATTCAAATTCAAATAACAATTGAAAGATCCATTCTTGTTTTGTCTTTCGAAAAACATTGCTAATCAATTTGCTAATGCAAACAACATTTATTGATTTCGACGTCTTAAAGTCGCCCATTTGATTTGATTTCATTCAACGAAAAACTATTAATATCTGTAAACTTTATTCAGGCTGCAGTTTTTGTAATAATATTTATACAAGAAATTTTGTTGAAATACCACCACTCGCTGCATCATTGCAAAGAACCAAAGTGTTAAATAAAATGCTGCACGACGTTAATCAAAAGCGATTAGAACAACAAACGTGCGGCAAAATACGTTTCAATTTATTTGTTGATACATGAGTGTATATCAATCATTTTTTTCAACTCTGCACCGCCTTTAATTGTTGAGGGTGTTTTTGCTCAGTGGCAAAAGGTGATAATGATTGGAATTTGATTTAAATTTGTATCCAATCAACACCTCTCACAAATGTTTACCTTCCGGGTTTTGTTGTGTTTTGCCAAATGGTTAATGTTCAACGTTTTGTTGCATTAATTAGTACACGTATTTGAGGCATAAGTAATGACGGATGGCTAAGGAATTTGTTAAGTTTTCGTTGAATGGAATAATTTTCTAAACTACGATATTACTTATAGCTAATCCGTTTTTATGAAGGTAAGAGATATTTTTGGTATATAAAATCATATCCGATGTTTGCGAACGACTAAAGTCCAAGGTCAAGAAGATATTAGTACCATATCAATGAGGTCTAAGACGTGGCAAATCCACTAGTGACCAGATCTTCGTTTTACAGTAAAATCTGGAGAAACATGAAGAGAGGCAGATATATTCCTACAAATTTTGTCGGCTGTAGGGCTATCTTCGAAATTATTTTACGTTCAAAAATATTTCAAGACATGTCTAAGTTTGTTTTCCTTGCAAAATTCATCAACTTTGCCAGATGTCATTAACTGATACGCGAACCTCTGCTGGAAAAAGTGATACGAGGCGAAGGAACAATTAGAAAAATGACATGATACTTACTCCCTTATGCATCGATGCATAATGTGCGCTTACTGAGAGCATGTGGGTGTATATTTCAAAGCATTTTACATTGAAATTTACGAAATTTACGTCGCATATAACAGCTAAGTTCAATCAGAAACGCGAAGGGCCCATTAAGGGTTTTTCTTCCACACAAATCGCCCCGGCCCATTCATATTGGCTCAACGATAAGGAACCTACTTTTTTATCGGCGAGTCCTAACAACACCACTTGAAGGGAAGTTTTTCATGGCTGAATAATTTTATGAATGTAAGTCAGCATTGCACTGAATGGATTTGCCACCGCCGAAAAATTTAATGTCAGGGATTGAACGGCACCCTCCTGAGTGCATGGTGGCTCCTGGTCAATGGTAGATTAGCCTGGTCTACGGCCGCATTGGTATGGCCTAATTATTTCATTGCCCATAGGCTTAAGTCGTTCAAACTTTATACCGCACGTATACCCATATAATTTCATCCCCTAATTGTGGACGGAACATACGCGTTCCTACTGCCAGATGATGCTTCCTAGCTGATGCATTTAAAATGCTTGGCTGGAAAGTCACCGACCTCTGCAGCCTTATTATTCTTAAACCGGTAACAACAATCTCATTCTGACCAGAAGATGATTTTATCAATACCAGAAGATGTTACTGATTAAATCTTCTGGTATTCCTATAGGAGGATGTGCCTGTACCAAATCTATCAGTTTGATGTTTTATTCTTAGGTAGAATTTCGGATTTTATCCTGGTTCCTGTACATCCCGATTTTTTCTCATTTCGTTTCACTATTTTTCCTGCGGATCTTTTTCTCCCGATTCCTATCTAATGATTTCAGAATAGCCCTAAATGTCGCATTTTCTCTTCGGAATGGGCAATGCTTTGCCACTGTACTAATTTGTTATCGGAACTTGGAGTGCTCTGGTTAAGCAATTGAGCCAGATGTGTAAAATATGCTGTGGCTACTTGTTGTGAAAGCAGCTTTCCGACCTCCAACTTCGGTGTTGTGTTCGTACTTTTTGTTGCTGCAGGCAGTATCTGAGTCCATGTTTGCTCCTCGGAACGACCGTACACCCAACACGCTCGATGAATATGTTCCATATTACAACGTGATAAATTTGATTTCTTGTTTTTAGATCTGATGACAGTCATTCCTTATGAATGTCGATATGATTAAGTCTTGTGTCAACCTGGAACTGGCAAACTATAGGCAGTCTGGCTAATGTTTTGTTCGCTGTCGTATAGTTTTGTTTCTGTTGGGTTCCAAACCAATTATTTTTGAAATACTTCGGCAGAGAGAAACTTTATATTTCGACAGCAACTAAAACGTACTATCGATAGTTTGCCGGTTTTAAATAAGTCCTATTTCGTTGTCAGATATTTCAATGTGGAGACTGAATTTCCAATGTTGGCAATTAAATTGCCTAGAATTAGTTTAATGTCATGGGCAGGGAAACGGTCATATGCTTCTTCTAAGCGCTTGTAGAATATATTTTTGGTCTGTTCATCCTTGTCAGTTCGATCATGAGCGTAATGCGATTTAGCCTTTAGGGTAACAGGGATATACATATGATGCGCTCAGCGCCTAAACGACCTAACCCACATGTTTAAAAAATCAAACAGGTTATGAAGATCTATCGGAACCTTTTGAAATAAATACTAAAAACTCAATATTTTATTTTATATCACTACCCAGCAAAAATACTCATTACAAAACCCCCTATTAACCCATTATTATAACAAGGCATGTCGGCAAAATAAGTAGTTATTTTTGGCCACTTAAATAAGTACTTTAAAAGGTAGTTACTAAAAGTCGCGACTACTTATTTAACTACTTATATAAGTGTTCACAAATAATTACATATTTCAGGCGACATGCCCTGGTTAAAATAATGGGTTAATGGTTTTAATAATGATTATACTACCTGCTAAAACAATGCAATATGGAGTTTTTTGTATTTATGTCAGAAAGTTCCAATTAAATCTTATAGTCAGGTTGATTTTCTTGAACATGTGGGTTAGGCCGTTCTGGCGTTCATACACGCTTTGATGTGATCAAAATGTTCCTCATCGTTATAATGATTGTTGACCCCAAGAATATCTTCTGTGTATTCTGTATATCTGTGTATCTCGAACGGACGAACTGGTCCAAATTTTGAACAACGTAATATTTTGTCTCAAATTAGATCAAGTTGGAAGATGGGCCATATCGGTCCACTCCTTTAACTTAACTCAAATGGTGCGCACGACCACTGTCGAAGTGGGTAACCTATTTGGTCCAAACTTTGCACATCCAAATATTTTTTCCAGATATATATAATTGTTCCACAAACATCCCAGATGGGACAAGGGATACTTCCTTCATATCAATGATTGCACCCCGATTCATATTATCTCAATGATATGGGACCTACTGTTTATTTCCGAGTCCGAACGACGTGTCCTAAGACACTACTTGTAGAGAAGTTTTACATGGCTGAAATACTCAGGAAATGTCGTCAACATTACTGAGGGGTATTTTGCCACCGTTGAAAATTTGATGTTTTCTATCGTGGGAATCTAACCCACGACCTTTCGCGTTCATGGCGGGTGTGCATACCATAGCCCCACGGTGGCACCCATTTTTTCCAGATATAGATTTGATTAAATAGAACGTCAACTATATCGGTCCAATCCTTCTGGTACCTCACACACAAAATTTCAACTACGATAACTTACGAATTGTCTATCGGATTAGGCCAAAACTTTGCACATCGTAAAATTTCTTCTTCAAGTACCCAGCATGTCTAGATCTAACAATAACTTCGGGTACATACCCACAAACGTTCACAATTTTCGATTTAGTTCCGTAAAAAGGTTTTCGAGGATCCTTTGGACATTTTTACCGAAAGTAGTCTTTTGTACAGCAATTTAAAATTTTTCTCAGGAAGTCTATGCTTCCTGACAGAATGGTACAAAAGCTTTAAAAATCCAATCCAATGACTAAATAAACTAGCAGTTAGCACGATAAATATCGAAAGACGTAATTTTTGTATACCCTCAGCCTTTGGGCTAGAAAGGGTATATCAGCAAAAATGTCTAAAATCGTCTTTTCCATTTCTAAAAAATCAAAAAAAAGTTTTGATACTACATCTATGATTTTTGGTACATAGATTAAGAAAAAAATCGCCATTCCAAATCCGTTTTCGTTACCAACTTTGATCGTTGCGCGCAAAAGATATGACCGTTTTAATTATGCTAATTAGAAAAAATTCTAAAAGAATCGCGGCTTAATATGGTAAGCTGTTATATCCTATTATCGTTAACTGAATTCGTACCCTTTGCGATGATGCAAAAATAAATTTGAAAAGTCTCAATGGATTCGCGAAAAATTAAATTTGTTAAATAATTTTACGTATTTACAAACATGTTTTTGAAACAATAGCGCTTATACTTACAAAAAATATATAAAAAAATTATAGCAGCATCCAGACATTGTGAGGAATAAAATGAAACCTAAGTCGTGAAGTTTGGAGCTATAGTATTCATGTTATTTGCAAAAATTCAGAGAAAATGTGACGAAAAAAATAAAAATCATGTTATTCTAATATTCACGGTGCTCTTGAAACAATTTTAAATGGAAGGTGCTTACACCTCGGAAATTTTTGCGGATTCTGAAACTACAATGTTTATAGATGAGAACAATCAAAAAACAAAAAAAATCGCCGGAGCGCTTTTTAAATAAATCGCGATTTAAGTTGACATTTTTAGGGGTTGTTTAGGTTTTCGCGATTTTGCTTAGAAACCACATTTCCTATCAAAATGGGACTAAAACAAATGTTGTAGATATGAAAATTCTCTACAAGATTGACCTTTATGATATTCTCGTCGGTTTTACCGTTTTTGAGATATAGATGTTCAAATTGGGACAATTCAAATTCAATTCAATTCTGTATCGCCCCCTTATAAAACAATGTCATGACTGCAAATTCCCAACTAAAACTTATATATTTAAAAAATGTTACAACTAAGGATAAGTTACTTAAGCCAGTCTTGTAGAGAATTTTCACAGCTTTAAGATTTTCTCAGGTCACATGTAGATACGACTTACCGTATTCAAGCAAATTCGCGAAACCCTAACAAAAAAAACTAAAAATGTAAACTGAGCTTCCTTATCTCAAAAATGGTACAAGCTGGGAACAAATGATAAAGTCAATCCTCTAGAGAATTTTGACAGCTACAACATTTTCTTTAGCTCCATTTCGATTGGACTTGCGGTTTTCAAGCAAAATCGTAAAAACCTAAAAAACACCTAAAAATGTGAATTTTGACCGCGATTTATTTAAAAATCCCTACAGCGATTTTTTCTTGTTTTTGGATTTTTCTCATCTATGAACACTGCTGATTCAGAATTCACAAAAACTTTCCCTGTGTAAGCGGTTTTCATCAAAAGTTAGTTAAGGCGCACCCTACATGACATTGTTTTATAAGGGGGCGATACAGTCAGTGCATTGTCCCAAGTTGAACTTCTATATCTCAAAAATGGTAAAAACTACGAAAATACCATAAAGGTCGGTCTTGTAGAGAATTTTCATAGCTACAATATTTGTTTAAGTCCCATTTTGATAGGAAATGCGGTTTCTAAGCAAAATCGCGAAAACCTAAACAACCCCTAAAAATGTCAACTTAAATCGCGATTTATTTAAAAAGCGCTCCGGCGATTTTTTTTTGTTTTTTGATTGTTCTCATCTATGAACATTGTAGTTTCAGAATCCGCAAAAACTTCCGAGGTGTAAGCACCTTCCATTTAAAATTGTTTCAAGAGCACCGTGTATTATTATACCCTATACCACAATGTGGAAAAGGGTATTATAAGTTCGTTTTGGTAAAAATTCATGTAACACCGCGAAATATTCGTCGGAGACCCCCAATGTGGTATACCAATCTTCATATCTCGAAGAGATAAAGCGATTTTGAGATGTGTGTCCGTCCGTCCGTCAGTCCGTCCGTCCGTCCGTCCGTCTGTCCATTATAAATTGAAAACACGCTCCAGGCCGCAATTATGGACCGATCGTCACGAAATTTTGTATGGAGGTCGGGTTCAGATCAGAATAGATCCCTATTCTTATTGGTGATGATCGTAAAATATTTAGCGGGTGAAATGGACCAAAAACATAATATTTATCCAATTTTCTAGCGGCTCTGTAGGTCTCAATAATAGTCCGATGAACGCGTAATTTTAAATAAGGAAAGAGTATATCACAAAGGAGCAGCTTGCAATTTAAGATGGCGATCGGATAATATTTAGAGGGTTAAATGGACCAAAACTTTTGTGTGAAAATTGTGAAAATTTTTAATATACAGCTTATATCTTAATTCCTGGAAGTGACATTCCGGACAAGTGAGATATACTTGAAAGTGGAACGCTTGACCTTTCAGTTGATGCCAATTATGTTGGTGTACATGATCAGATAACAGAGTTACGGCCTAATATAATCCGTTATTTGTTTGTAGTGTAATAATAAACTCGCTAGAAGTCGCAATTATACATCAATAGTCACGAAATTTTGCACCGGGTAAGAGTATAGGTCGAAAAAGATGCCTACAATTTTGAATGTTGATCTGATAATCTTTAGCGTGTGAAATGGACCATTACTTTTGTATGAAAATATAAAAATTTTATTTTTGGTCGATATTTTAATTCCTTGTGGACATATATATTTCGCAAAGTATCCTACATATGGAAAAAAAACTATTGACCTTTCCTCTGATGTAAATTGCAATAAAGTGTTTGCTAGACAAAGGGCCTACTACCTAATATATTATAGGTTCTGTGTAGAGAACCACATTTTTATCCCATGCTACATATTGTCTCTCCAAAAGTTTATGTAACACCACGAAATATTCGTCCTAGACCCCTTATTTGGTATGCCAAAATTCATATCTCGACGAGATAAAGCGATTTAGCGATGTGTGTCCGTCCAATAAAAATTGTAAACAAGCTAAAGGCCGCAATTATGAACCGATTGTAACGAATTTTTTAAGGAGGTTGGGTTCGGGCCAGATTGGAAATGATTAGTTGTTGGTGATGATCGTGAAGTGTTCAGGGGATGAAATGGACCAAAAACAAAATTTTAACCAATTTTGTAGCGGCTCTGTAGGTCAAAATAATAACCCGCAAAAATTTAAACAAAGTTTGAGTTTATGATGAAGAGGAAGCGTACAAACCAACGTGAAGATCAGATAATACTTAGCGGGTTAAATGGACTGAAACTTTTGTGTGAAATTGGTAAATTTCAATAACGTAGCGGTTAAACAACGGAAGTAGTAGTACTACATAAGTGGGTTTCATTACATTTTAGTTTGTGTGAACTAAATTTTCCTGCAACAAAAATGTCTTTGTCATGCTAGATAACTTTTTGGTTTTGGTCATAAGTATTATATATTACATCTCTGATATTTGATAATTAAATTTTCACAGTCATTGAAAAGAAGTTCCGTGGAGAACGATTGTCCAGGGATAGTGGTATAGGGTATCCCATGGTCGGCTCCGTCCGACTATAGACTTTTCTTACTTGTTTTTTTTATGGTTTTATAGGAAAGGTGGACGAAAAAATCTTAGAGTTCTTCGTCATTTTCGTCCAAATTTCACGCAATAATGAAGATATTCCGTTGCAACAAATTTTTCGCTTATAGTTTTCCTATTGGCGAATATTTTTAGAACATTATATTAAATCACAAGGAATTCCAATTGTGGCATAACATTAAAATAATGTTATATTGAATATTACAACATTTGAAACGCATATAAACCGCGTAATAGTGAAAATGACATGATGCGAATCCGATTTTCCAACACAGCGAATGAATCCCTTTTAGTTGGTGTACAGTTTGTAAAATTCTATTTGGCGGCCACGATGTAGCATCTGTTGCATATTAGGGCGCAAAATACAGTTAAATGGTCATAATTTCCACGAAGTTCATTTACATTTTATGCGCATCCGATTTCGATGATCACCTTTAAAAAATACATCATTTGATGTCGTTTCATTGCGATCCATCAAGAACCGTGGATGTAGCATCGCACTTAATTTTCAGAAAAAATCAATTGTATCTCCGGATTAGCGATAGTTTTGAAATATATGTGTTCGCACATTTTAAACAGGCATATAGCTCTATTTATTTCAGTAAAAATTACACTTCCAAAACGCGTTTCAATGCGCGCAATTTTCAAAAACATTTTTTGCTGATTTTCGAAATTTGAGGTGTATCGTATCCGCCGATCTAGTGCACGGATTTGGACGCATCATGGCTTATTAGATTCAGAACGTAAAAAAACTAAGTTCACACGGATTTCACCGGCAATTTAATGGCAGTGGCAAATTTTGAATAAAAAAACCGGTATTTTATAAAAATTTACGCACAAAAATTTCGACTTTAAGCTGAGATTCTTGTGAACCTTTGAAGGCTACACGCCCGAGTTATACATCAAAAAATGCGTAATCGCGAGTACTACAATATCATAATCAGTTTTTAAACGAGTACAGTTGCGCGTCCCGATTAGAGCAAAAATTCAAAAAACACAATTTTTCAGTCTTCAAAATGTCAGCATCCGTTTGAGATTGATGCAGTGGTTTTATTAAAAAATCATACATTAGAAACTTTATCTCTGAAGTGTATTCTGTAACTTCTTCTATGAAAATTATACTCTACATTCTATTGTAAAGCCACTAATTGAAAATTTACTTAAAAAAATCGTTTCCTTCAACGATTTTTTCCTATTTATACCCTACACCACTATGTGGAAAGGGTATTATAAGTTTGTTTTGGGAAAAATTCATGTAACACCGCGAAATATTCGTCGGAGACCCCCAATGTGGTATACCAATCTTCATATCTCAGCGAGATAAAGCGATTTTGAGATGTGTGTCCGTCCGTCCGTCCGTCCGTCCGTGTGTCCGTCTGTCCATTATAAATTGTAATCAAACTCCAGGCCGCAATAATGGACCGATCGTCACGAAATTTGGTATGGAGGTCGGTTTCACATCAGAATAGATCGCTATTTTAATTGGTGATGATCGCGAAATATTTAGGGGGTGAAATGGACCAAAAACATAATTTTTATCCGATTTTCTAGCTGCTCTGTAGGTCGCAATAATAGTCCGATAGCCTCGAAATTTTAAATAAGGTTAGAGTATATGACAAAGAAGAAGCTTGCAATTTAAGATGGCGATCAGATAATATTTAGAGGGTTAAATAGACCACAACTTTTGTGTGAAAATTGTGAAAAATTTTAATAAACAGCTTATATCTTTGTTCCTGTAAGACACCTTCCCCACTCGTGAGTTATATTTGGAAGACGATCTCTTGACCTTTCAATTGACGTCAATTATGTTGATGTACGTGATCAGATAACAGAGTTACAGCCTAATATATCCAGTTTTTTTGTTTGTAGTGCAATCATAAACCCGCTAGAGGTCGCAAATATAGCTCAATAGTCACGAAATTTTACACGAGGTAAGAGTTTGGGTTGAAGATGATGCCTATAATTTTGCATGATTATCTGATATTATTTAGCGGTTGACATAGACCATTACTTGTGTATGAAAAATATACAAATTTTATTTTTGGTCCATATTTTCATTCCTGGAGGGCATATACCGGCAAAGTAGCCTACATATGGAAAAATAACTACTGATCTTTCCCCTGATGCAAATTGCAATAATGTGTCTGCTAGATAACGCACCTACTGCCTGATATATAATGTGTTTGGGTAGAGAACCACAATTTCCGCCCATGCTACAAGTTGTCTCTATCATGACAGAGAAATTTTCAGTTCAGTTGTCAAATTGGATTTTTATACAAATATTGCAACATGGGGTCGCCTCGCCACCTACTTTATACCTCAGGATTTAGGGTAAAGGGGATACAAACAAAATACGACCAAAGATGTGTTTCATCGAAATATTGGTTTTAGACCGCTGTCCGTTCATCTGTCCCTTTTACTGTCTAGCTGGCTGGTGCGCACGATGACTCTCGAACGGATCTACCGATTAGAAACAAATTTTATACAACGTAATATTTTGCCCAAACTTTGTTTAAATTTGAATGTAGGCTATGTCGGTCCACACCTCCCCCAAAAAAGTTCCAAATTGTTTTCAAAAAATTGTTTCCAGATATAGATCGGATAAGACTATATCGGTCCTTAGGGTACCTCCCACACAAAAAGGGAAGTTTAAGAGTCCTCTCGAATCGTTTTGATTTTTTTTGAGCAGATTGTACTTGCGCCGCAAATCCGCAAGTTAACTCTTAAGGGGATTTTCTGATTGGTCGAAACTTTACACATCTTATTATTTCATCCATTCATGTGTCAGGTCGGAATATGGACTATATCGGTCCGTCTTTCGAGTACCTCCCACACAAAATTTGGGAAAAGTGCAGTTTGAGGACCCGTATCGGATCTATTTGATTATTATTTTCTTTTTTTTTTTTTGAAGAAGGTTCTTTTTACGGTCCTTATTCTGGACCCTTTCCCGGGGTAAGTCATACTTCCTGAGATAATAGTCCAGAAGTTCCAAAAACCCCTGCCGGCTCCAACTAAAATTACAAATATGAAAAAATAATTCTCAAACATTTCCAAAACTTAGAATTTAGCTTACTAAAATTGATTTGGTATAGCCCCGTATTACAATACCTACAGATTCCACGTATTTTGAAGCGAACTCGTGTTACAAAATAAATATATTTTTAGAGGCTGAAGGTATATCACCGTTAGCGCAGCTGACTTATACTATCTTCTTTGCTGTATAATTGAATATGAATAATTTTGGGATTTATAAATTTTTTTGCATGCAAAATTTTTGAATTTCTATTCATTGTTAGTTATTTCTACCGGTATAAAATATATTTTAGATATCACAATATATGCCCACAATGAACTATTTTCGAAGCATATGTGAGGTACAAGTCCACAATTTTGGACGATAGATCTTCAATAAACTCGCAATTTCCCCAAGTATCAAATATACCAAATAGCATGGTATATATATTTATTTTAGGTTATTTCAAAAAGAAACCTGATATTCAAAGACAATTTAAAGTTGTAGCAGGAGGGGCTAATCAATGTGAATTTTCCAATTTTCGAATATTTTTTAGAAATGTATAATTTATGTATTTTTCCACAAACATCCCAGTAAAGACAAGGGAGGCTTCTCTTATTCAATGGACTCATATTATGTTATTGATATGTTACCTAGTTGTTATCGCCGAGTCCGAACGGCGTGTCCTAAGTTGCCACTTGTTGAGACGTTTTTCATGGCTGAAATACTCAGGAAATATCGCTAACATTACTAAGGGGTATTTTGCCACCGTTGACAATTTGATGGGAATCGAACCCGGACATTCAGCGTGCAAGGCGGTTGTACATAGCTTATTCCTACAGGTTGTGGTGTAGGGTATCACATGGTCGGCCGCGTCCGACTATAGCCTTTGCTTACTTGTTTTTAATTATAATTTTAAGAAATCCATCGGTGAAACGTGCTAAAACCGTTTATTTTACCTAAATGGGTTCAAAAGTTATGGTATATTACAACAATTCGCGATTTACAATACCCCATACCTCAGTTTCAACAGAAGTAAATTTTCTACAAAAAGGCCGATATACACTTAAATACGACTAAAAATGAGCCTCACAGAAATAAAGGCTTAAGACTCCAAGTATGTTTGAACGAAATTGGTTTCAGACAATTTGGAGTCGATTTAGCCATGTCCGTCCGTCTGTCTGTCTCGAACGGATAAACCGACTCGAACCAAATTTTGGGTTTTGTAATATTTTGTCCAAACTTAGTTTAAGTTTTAAGATGGGCCATATCGGTCCACTGCTTCGGGTACCCCCCCCACAAAAGTTCAAAAAATTTCTGTAAAATGGTGTGAACTATAACTTTTGAAGGCAGCAATCGATTTGCTCCAAACATTGCACACCTTATTATTCCTTCCAGATATAGATCGGGTTCGAATATGGACTATATCGGTCCATTCCTTCGGGTACCTTCCACACAAAATTCGGAAAAGGTTTACTTTAAGAGCTCCTCTCGCATCGTTTTGATTCTTTTTTCAGTAGGTTGTCCTTGCGGTTTCCTTTACGGCGGTACAATTTTTTTTGCGCAAGTCCATACTTCCTGAGATAATGGCCTAAAAGCTGACGGCACCAACCAAAATGGCAAATTCGAAAAACAATTGTATTATTTCATCCAGTCATGTATCAGGATGGAATATGAACTATATTGGTACATTCCTTCGGGTACCTTAAACACAAAATTCAGAAAAGGTGAACTTTAAGAGCTCCTCTCGCATCGTTTTGATTCTTTTTTTAGTAGGTTGTTCTAGCGGCCTCATTTACAACGGTACAATCTTTCCGGAGTAAGTCAATACTTCCTGAGATAATGACCCAAAAGTTCCAAAACCATGCCTGCGCATACTAAAATGGATATTGTGAAAGATAACTCATGTGCATAAGAACGTTAAAAACTTGGGTTTGGGCGTCGGGTTGGTAACACTCTCCTAGAAAAAGCAGCTACAATGAAAAAACGAAAGAAAAAAATAAAGCCCTCTAAAGTTGACGAACACCGCAAACGTTTTAAGGACAAGTTATGCGAATCTGCACCTGGAATGTTCGCACACTTTATAGATAAGGTGCAGTATACGCATAAGATGACGCACTGTATTTTAGCTGCCATGACATAAAGCATCAGTTTGGTTGCGGATATGTAGTTGGTCGGAAGACAAGGACGAACAGATCAAAGATATATTTTACGAGCGCTTAGAAGAAACTTATGAACGTTGCCCTGCAACTAAAGCACGAACAAATACAACGAGGAAGTTGTGTTTCGGTAGGTTGCAAACACAACAGATAGCCACAGCATATTCCACTCAACTAACCCAATTGCTTAATGAAAGCACACCTCGCACACTGCGAAATATGAGCACTTTAGCGGAACTTTACTAATAACTTTTAAAGGAAAGAGCGTAGACTCCTACAATTTTGCACAAATGTTTCTTATATTAGTGAACAGTGTGGGGCTCAAATTGGTCCACATAGACCCGCGGTTTCCTGTAGCGCTCATGTAACGGTGGCTGCCGTTTTTACGTTTTACATTCATTTTTCAATCGATTTTGATGCAAATTGGTATATTGAGTTTTCAGCGGATAGAAAACTTATGAACAAAATATTTTCAATATAGGTTCGCGTTTTGGAATAGCTCCCACATGCCGTGTTCCCTCATATTGGGTATTTCAAAGGTTAAATACAAAAATTGCAGCCGATTTTGATGCAAATGTAAATTTTAAGATGTTAGCGAATAAAAAACCTCCTCACACAAAAGCTGTCAACATAGGTCCACTTCTGGGTAAAGCCCCACAACCCTACACATCTATTAAGGAGTAAAATGTCAATATTTTTCGTTTTCATTTGTATCTATAATGTTTATTGGTCCATTCATCAGGTCTGTACCATTAATTGTGTTAATAATGTCTTTCAGATCAAGTTCAGATCTGCATTGCATTAAAATTTTTAACGTATTTTGGTATTTGCACCGCAGCATCTAAAAATGTTGCACTATATGTAAATCACCAACATTTAGAGGTCAAAACTATGAAACATTGCGAGAGGTTTCTTAATTTTACAGAAATTATCGTTGTTGGAATTAGTGAGTCCATTTATTCAAAACACAGTCAACATTGGCGTTCATTGTCTCGTTTACCTTCCACTTTTGGAAAATGCAACTGAATGAAATTCCCGAAGTCTTTTTATAAAATCTTGAATATCTCCAAAGACCGCGCGATACCGCAGCAGTTTTACAGCTTGGCGAACAGAGGAGAATCCAATCTTTCAGACTATATATATCTTAACACGTGAATGTACGGAACTCACTTTTGAAATGTCCACGGAAAATAAAAAATTATAATTTTGAAAACTTCAAAAAATCACTTCTTTCCGACTTAAATAGCACGAAAACAATAAGGGTTTTTTGCATTGTTTTAAAGTGTAAAATATCATAATTGTCTTGTAAAATATTAAGAAAAATAAATCATGGCATACTGACTTACCATTTGTCCGCGCCACTCCATATTTTTAATGAATCAAAACTACAAAAATAAAAATTATTAAACAAAAGTGCAATTTTAAGTGCATTTTTTAGTCGTTTCGTGGAGTAAATCGGCAAGCTGAGTATAGACCATTTGCAGTGGAGTACTTAGCTAACGAATTCACTAAAAGTTTAATTAATTTAATGTACTTTGAAAATCCCTTAAAGTTCCACTAAACTTCTCAAATTTCGCACTGTGCCTCGTCCCGATAACATATCAGCACAATGGCAAAGTATTGCCCACTCTATGCAAACAGCCTCAAAATCCATGCTTGGATACCAGAGACCTCCACCAAGAAATCCATGTCGTGTTGCTATCGAAGAGAAAAATGCGGCATATAGGGCTACTCTACAATCAGTAGCAACGCGTAGCGCACTAGAGAGGTATCGGGAGAAAACAAGAGAAGAGAAACGTCTTTTCCGCAGGAAAAAGAGAGAAATGGAAAGGCTGGAGTGTGAAAAAATCGAGATGAACAGGAGGCAGAATGAAGTCCGAAAGTTCTACCAAAGAGTAAAACATCAAAGTGATGGTTTGGCACATCCTGATGTATAGACCAGGAAGGTAACTTGGTAGCTAATACAGATAGTGTGCTCAGGATATGGAAAAAACATTTATCCAAACTGTTGGTATCCGTAGTAGCGAAGACGGCGAAGATACCACAGGTCCAATCCCAGAAGATGGTATTGAATGTATACCGCCCAACCAAGCAATAAACCGGCTGAAGAATAATAAGGCAGCAGGAGCAGGTGGCTAGTTAGAACCATCTGTCAGGAAGAAAGAGTACCCGACGATTGGAACCTGAGCATCTTGTGCCCTGTCCACAAATAAGGAGATAAGACTGTATGCTCTAACTATAGGGGCATAAGTTTTCTCCCTATTGCCTACAAGATCAAACAAACAACAAACATTGTTCCACAACATCCCATACGGGACAAGGGAGACTTCTCTCATATCAATGAGTGCACCCCGATTCATATTTAGCTCAATGATATGGGACCTACTGTTTATCGCCGAGTCCGAACGGCGTGTCTTAAGACACCACTTATGGAGAAGTTTTTCAAGGCTGAAATATTCAGAAAATGTCGCCAACATTACTGAGGGGTATTTTGCCACCGTTGAAAAATGTTTGATGTTGCCTGGCCGGGGAATCGAACCCCCGACCTTCTGCGTGCAAGGCGGGCGTGCATACCCTTGCACCACGGTGGCACCCTACAAGATATTGTCAGGGATATTATGCGAAAGACTAAAGCCTATGGTCAACGAGATAATTGGACCATACCAATGTGGCTTTAGACCTGGAAAATCCACCATTGACCACATATTTACCCTGCGGCAAATCCTGGAGAAGACCCAAGAGATGCAGATCGACACCTGCCATCTTTTTGTCCATTACAAAGCAGCCTTCGACAGCCCCCTACGTTCAAAATTATTCCAAGCCATGTGTGAATTTGGTATCACTGCAAAGCTCATCCGGCTTTGTAGAATGACATTAACTGATACCCGATCGTCAGTTAAAATAGGAAACAACCTCTCCGATGAGTGTGGTACCTAAAAAGGTTTCAGACATGGAGATGGCCTCTCGTGTGACTTATTCAATATTCTGCTGCAAAAGGATATAAGGGATGCGAAGGTCAAAAGAAGTGGCACAGTATATACAAACAGCCATATGTTACATGAGTATGCCGATGACATTGACATCATAGGTCTATCGGTAAAGGAAGTAACTGATACCTTTGAAAAAGGCGAAATGGACACGAGAGTCTCAGTTAAAATAGGATAGAACCTCTCCGAAGAATTTTGTACCACAAGAGGTTTCGGGCAAGGAGACAGCCTTTTGTGTGATCTCTTCAACATCCTGCTGGAAAAGGTTATACGAGAGGCAAACGTCAAAAGAAGTGGCACAATCTACACCAATAGTCACATGTTACTTGCTTATGATGATGATATAGACATCATAGGCCGATCAGTAAAAGAAGTAACTGATACCTTTATAAAGGTCGAAGGAGAATCTGCTAAAGTGGGTCTGGCGGTAAACGGTGAGAAGACCAATTTGATGGTGTCGACGCGCAATGCGTCCATAAAGATACGACCAACGGCCGGTTCTATGTACCGGATTGGCCCGAGGAATCATCTTCCCGGCAAGGGGCCGTCACCTCAGCAGCTACTTGTTCGTGTTCGTCTTTATTTTTATTTTGGGAGCGGCATGTCTCGGAATGCCTGCTCCGGATTCTTTTGGTCCCTGCCGGGATTGAAAGTTAACCCGGGCCATGGTTTTGCACCGTTTGTCAACGTCTCATCCACCATAGGTCGGTGTCAATGAGATGCAACGGGTGCCAAGGATGGGTGCATTTCAGGAACTGTGCAGGCCTGACCTTCCTGTGGGAGTATTACGAAAGGATTAATATTGCTTCGTGCTGCACCAATATGAACCCCAGTAAGTCTTCATCATCAACATCATCGGATTATGAAACTCCCCAACAATCTCCCCGACAGCAGTATCAGCCGCAGCCATTAACACCGCGTATTGATGTCCCAGTTCCTGAGGATGTGACATTCCTACAATTTAACTGCTTTGGTCTTCGAACCAAGATCAATGAGGTCGTGAACTTTATGAGTCGGAGAAATGTTATGGTCGCGGCGATCCAGGAAACGAAGCTGAGCAACAAGAGCAGTCTTCGGAGTTGTGATGGATATAACGTTCAGATCTCTGTTGCGAGGTGATAACCGGCTGGTCCTAGGGGACTTCAATGCGCATCATGAGTTATGGCATTCAGCTTTAGGGAATGACCAGAGAGGTACAGGTCTGGCTGAGCAAATAAATAGCTCCACATTCTGCACTGCGAACGAGGACGCACCCACCAGGATTAGAGGAGACTGCCACAGTTCGCCTGACTTATCCATCGTGTCACCCGGTCTGACAAATGACGTGACATGGCAACCCTTCATTTCCCTTGGATCAAACCATCTCCCCATAATTGTCTCCATTAGCAGACCACCCGACTTCATCACCTCTGAACGCCGCACATTCGTCAATCATAAGAAAGCGAATTACCGAGTTTCAGAGATTTCACCAATCAACGATTCAGAGAATTGCCCAATTCTTCTGATGTTCGGGTAGCGGAAAGGGCGTTCTGAGGCATCATCAGTGCTGCAGCCGCTCGCCATATCCCTGCTGGTCGAATAACCGAAGTAAGACCAAACTTTCCAGCAGAGGCGACGGGATTAGCAAATGAGCGTGATGAGCTTCGTCGTGCCAACCCCAATGACCTCAGAGTCAGGGAGCTGACACTGGAAGTTAACAGACTGGTCAGCGAGCATAAGCGGAACAAATGGTTAAATCATCTGAAGAGTTGCAACATTGGAGCCGGTATAGGTGAATTGTGGGCAACGGTTAAGTCACTCTCGAACCCTGGAAGGAAGATAGGACCTGAGTCACGTTTGGCGACGTTACGTTGACTGATCAGAAGAGGTGCGCAAGTTATTTCAATCGACAGTTTGTCGAGCACCCCGAAAGTGACAGGGCGAAGAGAAGAGTATTACGTCGCATCAGATCTCTTCCAGCCGAGGAAGAACTACCACAATTTATAATTGATGATGTTCCCAATGCCATCAGAAACGCTAAATCATCCAAAGCATTGGGCCCTGATGGAATCTTAATGGTAATGCTGAAGCAGCTGGATGAGCCGGGATTGGAGTATCTCAATAAAGTTCTCAACTTGTCGCTAGCCACCCTCGTTGTTCCCGAAATCTGGAAAATGGGCAGGGTGGTCCCACTACGAAAGCCAGGCAAGGATGCCAGCAAAAGTGAATCGTACAGGCCGATTTCGCTTTTGTCGCCCGTAGCAAAGACACTTGAGGCCTTACTCCTTCCCAATATCAGAAATAGCTATCAAATTGCCGATCATCAGCATGGATTCCGTAAGCAGAACAGCGCTACACGCCATTACGACATATATCTGTCAAGGACCTCAACCAGAGACACGTCGACTTATCAAAAACCTTTGATACAGTCAGGCACTCCACGCTGTTTGAGGACATTGAGTAGACAACCCTCCGGCCAAGCTTGAAACGTTGGATAGTCAACTATATGTGTGGACGCCAGTCATACGTGGAATTCAGAAATAAGAAGTCCAAACCTAGTTGAGTGAAACAGGGAGTCCCCCAAGGTGGGGTGATATCTCCGGAACTGTTTAACCTCTACCTCTCCTGTATTCCGCCCCCTCCAGACGGCATCGAGATCGCAACGTAAGCGGATGATTTCACGATCCTGGCTTCGGGTACCTATCCTGATGACATCTGCGAGAGGCTGAACAGCTATTTAACCGATCTTACCACCTTTTTCCACTCGAGGAATATGCAGATTTCCGCCACAAAATCTACAGCCAATCTGTTCACCACATGGACAGCGCAGTTTGGACTGAGTTGAATGTCGTAGTCGACGTTAGCAGAATTCCGACCACAAACTGCCCTAACATTTTAAGGGTCACATTCGACACTACATTCACGTCGTGCGCACACGCCACAGCTATCTGCGACAAGCTGAAAAGTAGGAATAAGGTCCTCAAGTTCCTAGCCGGCAGCACCTTGTTGACCACATATAACGCGATAGGTCGGTCTGTGGTAAGCTATGCGGCTCCAGTCTGGTCCCCGAGATTATGTGATACGAATTGGAAAAAGATTCAAACTTGCCAGAATGCCGCCCATGCAGCAACAGGGTGCCTCCTCAAATCTTCAGTGGGCCATCTACATGAGGAGGCAAAGATTCTTTCAGTAAAGCAACACAATGAGATGCTTTCGTTGTAGTACCTGCTTGGATGTTACCGTGTGAGCCATCCCAATCACCATCTTATGGGTAGGCCCGACACATTCAGGCAGATCAGAAGGATATTCGTGCTCTAAAGGGAGAGGTCCAACGATACAGGAGATAACCCCTAGATCAACAAACATATCAAGCAGGTTTGAATAGCATTCACACGGACGCAGTTGCCAAGGCCTTAAGCAATTATAGTGTGAATAAAGTATTCGGAGTACATCCCCCATCTATCGCAGCTGAGGAGCGTCAGCTGGCACGACAAACCAGAGTAGTTTTGGCTCAACTACGCTCGGGATATTCCAGTCGCCTAAATTCTTATTGAGCGGTAATCGAGCGCGCCGTGCAAGATATCTGCCCAGTATGCGGCATGGGCCCGCACGACACAGAACACCATTTCAACTGCCCCGCCAAACCTACCCATCTAACTCCAATGGATTTTTCTGGAACTGGAGATAGATCCAGATTGAAGAGAGGAACGAACATACAAACATAGTAAAAAACACTGTTACAACAACAACAACTAAAAATGTTAGTAGTTTTGTGGTATGAATGAGTGTTACAATTAGAAGAAAGGATTATGGTTTCTTGTGTAATCTGTGTTTATTAAGTCTGTCAGAGGCATTAGGGACTATGGATCTCTTCTTAGTACATATGGGTCCATCACTCCTGTTATTGTTGTTTATGCAGCCTCACATCAGCAAGTTCGTTCTAACAAAACATTTGTTTTAGACTTCAAAATATTTTCAAGAATATTCTCTATTTCCTCGTCATAAAATATTTTCTCTGAATTCATCATAGTGTGGAAAATATTTTCCTTCAACTCATTGCCATAAACTTTAGATTTTTCTTAGAATTGCAATATTTTCCTTGACTATTTTGGCTTTGGCAAAAATTGCATTTCCTTTTTAACCAAACAAAAACTTTTTTCGACTTTTTATTCGTTTTGTTAAACAATCAAAAGTAACAAAAGGATGAGAGCCTTTTGGCGGCTTAAGATGTAACAAAACTACTGCGACAGGGAGAATGCATTATTCAATGTGATCAACATGACGACTAACAATGACGACGTTGAGAATGGTAAGCGGTAGGATGTGGATGATGACGAGGAGCCGGCAAAGATGATGAGGCTGTAACAGACAAAAAAAGGATGCCGAAATGATGATGAGAATGACGATGATGATGGCTGCTGTAACAACAATACCAATGCGGACGGAGCAGAATCAAGGCATCATTATTTGAATATATAGTGTCTTTAAGTTGTGAACACTTGGTAATGTTTTTTGGTTCGGTTTGTCTTAAAGGTTTTCTTTTTCTTGGCATAGGAGCCGAACTGAATTATCTCCCACCGTTGGACAGTGGGGTAGCGTATGAAAATTTTCATTTGTGGTAATGATTTTTTCTTAAAAATAAATACAGGGGATTGAAATTATTCAGAACGAAATTTCTTTTACAAAGCCACCATCAGTCTTTATTGAACATATTTTAAAGCAAGGCATCTCAATAGTATCTTCTTTTGGAGCTTCATATATTCTACTGCTGTTTTTGTTAGAATCCCCATAAACCACTGTCCACTGATGTTTGATGCCACAATAGCTCTTTGCCCATCAATTGAATTGGAAATTTGCATTTCAATGCAATTTTCCACACATGTAGGATTATAAGCATTGAATTGTTGCTCGGCTGGCTGACTGCAGTTGATGATGGGATGGACGAATGAATGGTGATGGTGTTGCCATTTACTGGCATTTTGCAATGCAGTTCAGTAGTAACAGTTTCTTCCCCAAGTGTGTCTGTGTGCAGTAGTCCCGAAATAGTCGAGATGAAGTGCTGTATTTACGTCTTATAATTCAAGCTGAATGCTGAGGCACTACACAACCATGGTAACTACCAGGCAACGGTTAAACTTCTTTGATCTTAAAGCGGCATTTATGCCGCAGACAAACATAAGAAGTTTGCCTGCTTGCTCCTTTTTTTCGGGGAGGCTTAGCAAAAAGCGGCTTACATTCAAGTGATGTACGCCATTTTTTATACGAATATTCTACTGAAAAAAAAACTCAAAAGTTTTTCTACACTTTATTGTTGTTGTTGCCTACCAAAAACATTTCATATTATTATTGTTGTTTTTCATGAATCCATATGTATGTACGTATCGCTGGCTGGCTGGCTGTTTGGTTGGTTGTTGTTTGCCGCTCCTGTTGTTGGATTGTGAATTATCTGACAAAAAACTAAGCTACTGTTTTACGCAAGCCCAAAAACAGACTTCCTTCCATAGCAAATGTTGGTTGCTCTGAATGGGATGGATGGCGGCGGTTTTATTTTTGCCCAAGAGTATGATCTTTTCATGGCAGCAGATCAAGCCATTTCGTGGAATTACAAAATTGACATGGTCAACGAAAATTGTATGATCTCTCCACCTCCTTTTTTTGATACTGGTGGACAAAGGGTGTAAGGGGGTGGAAGAGGGGTGTTAGAGTATTTGATCGCAAACAATGCCATAATACAACAACGCATTGCCGTTCAAGTACAACAATCACTTAAATAATGGCATGTCCAGCCTGTAGAAATACTCTGCTAGCACAGCTACTTGAAATGAAATGCATTGATGTGGCCAAACAAACGACGATTTGAGAAAAATGTCGCCAATTGAAGGATAAGTTGCACTCCAAAAACATTGTACGAGCCACAAAACACCATGATGAGCATGGTAGATGAAATGCCAACAAAATGGCCTAAAAGAGGAAGTAATGCTGAGGCATATTTGTTTGCGGGAAACACAGTATTTGGAAAAATAATTTGAAATTTTCGGTAAAATTTTTAGTGTATTTGAAGGGCCAGACTAGAATCCGTTATAATCATATATAGTACAAGTGAGCAAATGCTATGGTCGGCACGGGGAACATATTAATCACATATAGTACAAGTGAGCAAATGCTATGGTCGGCACGGGGTACATATTTTAGTATGTGTCGACGACCATTATTTCGATGTGTTACAAACTTTTGGTCCAAAACCAACATATTATGCCCTCTTCAAATAGTGGTGTAGGGTATAAAAACTATTTCCCACGAATATCCCTTAAAGAACAGTATCGATGAGTGCAGCCCGAATATATATAAAGCTCAACAAGTAAGAACGGCGTCAAGTTCGGCCGGGCCGAACAATTTGTTTCCTTTCGTTTATGAAGGAGACTAAATACCAAATTTCAGCAATTTCGGTAAAACTATGTGGATATCCTTCAAAATACTGAAATTCGGGAGGTACCGTTATATGAGGGCTATATCAGAACGTCGATATATACCGACAAATTTCTGACGGAAAGAAGACTAAGTACTAAATTTCCGATATTTCGGTAAGATAATCTTATTATATAAAAGAGCCCAGACGAAACGGCTGAAGCTAGAAGCTTGAAATTTTGAGTGTGGGTTGCTGTTGGCGTGTGTAGGCGTGAGATAAGTCTGTTTTTTTGGAAATTCGAACTGGAAGGGTACGTAAAGTACTAAAAGGTACTAAATATGGTACCCTTTGTATTAGGCAAACGGGAGTAGCTAGCATTCTGAAATTTGGAGTGAGGGTCACTAATGGAGAGTTAGAAAGATGTACCAAAAGGTTTTTGGAAATTCGACTTATAAGTGTACGAAAAGTTCTAAAAGTTATTAAATTAAGTACAAATAGTATATTTATAACGGCTATAGGTAGAATCTTGGAATTTGGTATGGGAATCAAGGTTGGGAAGTGCTATTTATAAAAGGAAATGGGTTTTCAAATTCGAACATCCCAGCAAAAAAAGTCCTCCCAAAATCATGGGTTTCGTAAGGGATTTTTGGCAGCCGTAACTACTCTCAAACCCCCTTTCTTCCCCATTATTTTTACAAGGGCATGTCGCACTCAGTTTGTAGTTATTTTATGACCACTAGAATAACTAGTTATTCTGTGGCCACTAGAAGTTTAAAAGTAAGGTGAAAAAATTATATTTGTAAAACAATTGATGTAGACAATTTGTTTATACCCTCAGCCTTTAGGCTTAAAAGGGTATTTACACTTTGATACGACCAAAAATGTGCCTCATCGAAATAATGGTTTTAGACCCCAAGTATGTTTGTACGATATCCGTTTCAGACAATTTTGAGTAGATCTAGCAATGTCCGTCCGTCTGTCTTTCTGTCTGGCAGGCTGGTGCGCACGATAACTCTCGAACGGATCAATCGATTCGGTTCAAATTTTGGGTATCGAAATATTTTGTCTGGATTCGATTTAAGTTCGAAGATGGGCCATATAGGTCCACTCCTTCAGATACCTCCCCCACAAATGTTCAAAAATTGTCGCAAAACTTGTGCGCACGATAAGTCTTGTAGGGAATAACCGATTTGGTCCATACTTTGCCCATTATGAAATTTCTACCAGACTTAGATGAGGTTCCATTATGGACTCAATCGGTAAACTCCTTCGAGTACCTCCCACACAAAATTTCGGAAAAGTTCAGTTTAGGGCCTGCTCTCGAATCGCCTTGGTTTTTGTTGTAACATCTTGTATTCACTGTCCCCTATACGAAGGTACAAGTTTCCTTAGGGGCAAGTCCATACTTCCTGAAAAAATAGCCTGAAAGTTGAAAAACAAACCCTATGACACCATGTTCATGGGTGGAAGCGCAAGATAATTCTCGAACGGAAATGCCGATTCCGGCCAAAATTTCGCCTTCGTAATATTGTTTCCAATTTAAGTTCGTAGATAAGCCATATCGGTCCACTCCTTCAGGTACCTACCCCACAAAAGTTCAAAAATATTCGGAAAAATTGTGCGCACGATAACTCTTGATGAGAGTGACCGATTTGGTCCATACTTTACTCATTCTCATAATATCTACCAGATATTATTCAGGTTCGAATGTGGACTATATTTGTCCACTCCATCCCGTACATCCCACACAAAATTTTGGATTAATGTTTGGTCAATGTCGATCCATTCCTCCGCAAAACTTTTGACCTTAAATCCTACTCAAAATTTTTGTCGGTTCAAACGCCCAAATTTTTTAAAACCCCCTAATTACACTCGTATTCTGGGAAAAAATTGTTTCAATATACACAGGCTGATACTTTTTTACTTGTTTTAATTTCATCACACTTCTTACTTTTATTTCACTTTACTTTACTTCGCTGTCTGCCCGAATTGAACCCACGAACCCTCTGATTTCTAGCCAAAGACACTACACACTACGCCACGCACACGAATATTAAGGGTTGCTTAAGAACTAAAATGTGCAGTACACATGTGCACTAGGCCGGGGCGATTTGTATGGAAGGAAAAAAGTGATGGTGAGCGCCTGGAGTTTCTGATTCTTGGGATTGTACTGAGCAAAAAAGTCCACTAGGCCATATGTCTACGGTGAAAATCGAGCCCCCGGATTTTGACTTGAAATTTTTTTTCAAGGATATTTTGGCCAAACCATATCTCAGAAACTTGACCTATCCTGAAAATTTCCTTTTGCCTTCTTAGTACACTCACCAAGGGCTTTCATCTCCAAAAGGAAATTTCCACCCACTGACTTTGAGTCAAATTTTGTAGCACAGTGTAATTTATCGATATTTTCCGAAAAATGTGCACATTCTCGGGGCCGTAACTGCCTGAAGGAGCGTTCCAATGCTTTTGCTATGTACTAGAGAGTTCTTAATTATTGTCTTGGCTACAATTTTTGTCTTTGTGTTGGATCGAAAATCTCAGTGGTTTGGCCGTTACATACTATATGCCAAAATATCCAAAAAACCTTGAAAAAAACTTCAAGTCAAAATCCGGGGGCTCGATTTTCACCGTAGACATATGGTCTAGAGGACTTTTTTGCTCAGTACAATCCCAATAATCAGAAAATCCAGGCGCCCGTGGTGGTGTTCAAATCGCCCCACCCTAATGTGCACCACAAACTGTTATTTTTTAATTAAAAAAAAAAACTCGCGTGCCGACGGGGAGCGTTGAACACACAACCCTAGGATTTATAGTCGGACACACACTCACTGTGCCACCGTCGTCATTACTTAGTGAGGAGTAAAGTAAGTAGGTTTACCTTGCAAATTTTTTAAGAAGTAACCCATTACTTTCCACATTACTTGTAATGCGAAAAGAAGCTTGTTTACATTACTTTGTAAAGGGTTACGTAATGACTACCGGATCCAAATTTTAGCTGGGATGTGTACGAAAAGTACTAAATGGTACTAAATTTAGTACAATTTGGGTTTGGGTGAACGGATAGAGCTGGAAACCTGAAACTTGGAATCAAGATTACTGTTGAACTGTAGGATTGAGATATTGAGGTAGCGTTGGACATTCGTACTTATGTGTACGAAAAGTAAAGAGTACTAAATTTGGTACAATTTGGTTTAATAGATAGAGGTTCAATCCTGAAATTGTGAATAAGGTTTACTGTTTAAGTGTAGGATTTCGATATGGAGGTAGTTTTGGATATTCTTACGTATGTGTACGAAAAGTACTAAATGGTACTACATTTGGTAAAATTTGGTTTTGGGTGAAAGGATAGAGCTGGAAACCTGAAATTTGGAGTTGAGATTACTGTGTAGTACCGTTTGGTACCGTTTTGGTGTTGCATAAGGAGATATAGCTGGAAGTTCTAATTTTTGTATTAGGATCTGTATTTTTGTTTAGATAAGGAGATTTTAAAATGGATACAACTTCTGAAATTTGGTATGGAGGTCGCTGAGGACTGAATTATTAAGTTGGTGTTGGAAATACGAAATGTACAAAATGGCGCTAAATTTGGTATTAGGTGAAGCTGGAATTATATAATTAGTGTGCGAAAAGTACGAAACTGCAATAAATTTGGTATTGGGCTAAGAAAACTAGTGGAATATTGACTTATTATTTATTTGTCAGGTTCACTATTAGAGGTGATAGTATAATAAGTGTACTAGAGGTATTAAATAATACTAAATATTGAAGCACTGGTATTAGTGAATCGATAAATGAATTTTGTTATGTGGATCACTGTTGAGATTGGATCAGAATGTTTATGAAAGTCCGGCTTTAAAATGTATGAAATGTTTCTACATGTAATACCATGAATTTTAAAAACTCTACCGAATAGTGTTAACTGAAATAAATGTTAACGTAAAGGCGATTTCCAAATAAAATTTTCAGTGTCCACCATTTTCATAATAAATATTGTTTATTTGTATATTATTCCAATTCCGCACACGAAGTAGTAAAAAAATTAAGTTTCAGTGCTTTATTTAGAAATGCACTTAAACTAGAAAATAATTTGTCGCTTAGCCTCAATAAATATATTTTTTCTCATGATGGAATCTCTCAAATAAAACGCTTGCCGTTAAATTTTGCCACCATTTTTAATTTAAATGCAAGCGTTTTATTTGAGAGATTCCATCATGAGAAAGAATATATTTATTGAATATATTTATTTTCCCACTAATAAATTAAAGTTGTTTTAATAAAATATTAAAACAACGACTATGGGATTAAGCCTGACTATTTTGAAAAACAAAATTTATTTTTAACTTTTTAGTAAATACATTTTTTTTGACCACTGAGAACAAAGTTATAGTCAATTTAGGCCGAAAAATTAGATAAAAACTTTAAAATGCCTGAAATCGTGTAGTACCGTTATATAAAGGCTATACCAAAACCTGAACTTATGTCCATAATTTTTGGTGGGGAAGTTTCTGTACCATTGGGGACTCCAAATGCCAAGCTACAGCCAATTCTGGCTAAAAATTAAGATAAAATCCTTAAAACGCTTGAAGTCGGGTGGTACCACTATATGGGGGCTATATCAAAACCTGGACCTATGTCAACAATTTTTGGTGGGGAAATGTCTGTATCATTGGAAATGCCAAATTACAGCTAATTCGGGCAAAAATTAATATAAAATCCTCAAAATACCTGAGATCGGGTGGTACCGCTTATGGGGGCTGTAGAAAAAATTGGGCCCATATTCACGTATTGTCATCCAAATCTGAAAAGTGTGCAAAGTTTCAGTTCGATTGGTTAACTGCAACTGTGTAGAAACTGAGTTACCAGTGTTGAAATGCAACACCGTTAAAGCACTGCAAAATGGACCAATCTTTGTTTTAATTTCATATTCATGTATTGTCATCCAAATCTGAAAAGTGTGCAAAGTTTTAAGTCCGATTGGTCAACTGCAACTGTGTCAAAATTGAGTTACCAGATTTGAAATGCAATTTAAATAAAACACCGTAAAAACACTGTGAAAATGGACCAATATTGGTTTTGATTTCATATTCATGTATTGTCATCTAATCTAAAAAGTGTGCAAAGTTTCAGTTCGATTGGTCATCTGCAACTGTGTTAAAAATGAGTTACCAAATTTGAACTAAACGAACCAAAGCAAGTTAAATAAAACACTGTAATAATAATAATAATAATAATAATAATAATAATAATAATAATAATAATAATAATAATAATAATAATAATAATAAAAATAATAATAATAATAATAATAATAATAATAATAATAATAATAATAATAATAATAATAATAATAATAATAATAATAATAATAATAATAACAATAATAATAATAATAATAATAATAATAATAATAATAATAATAATAATAATAATAATAATAATAATAATAATAATAATAAAAAACAGTTTCACTAAGACGATTCGAAATAAAATTCGTTCGAATTACGACCAAAATTCGGGTTTTTGAAAAATATTTGATTCAATTTTGTTTTCAATCAAACGAAAAATTTCCCATTAACAGGAGTTTGGTAGTACTTCGAACGAATTTTGGTTCTAATCGTCTTAGAGAAACAGGTCAATAGTATTTTTCTGAACAAAAACAGGCTAAAAGCACAAAACAACCACGAAAACGCGACAAAATCGATTAGTTGTCAATTAGAGCCGTACCTTAAATTTTCTGAGCGACATTTTTGCAGAACATTTCGAAGCTGAAAAACGTCATCTTGTTTATAGCGGCTTTTAAAATAAAGGACGAAAAAGCATTGAAGGAAGCGAGTTAGAAGGTCAAAGTGCTCTACGAAAATAGTCCTAATTCGATTCGACTGAAGACATGTCATCTCAAAAAAAGCTAAAGCAACAGCTAACAAAGATATAACGCTAATTCCTGAGGGCTTATAGGGTATCCAGCAAAATATTCGTCACGCCATAACTCGAAAGTTCGACTCTCGGCGGATCTGTCCTTCGGGGTTCTTAATATACTCACCAAGGACATCCATCCCCAAAAGAAATTATCTCTTCCCCAGACTTTCACCTCCATTTTGTTGCATAGTGTAATCACTTGTAAAAGGGCGTTTCAACTTACAAGGTCTCTAAGTCGGTATCTCTTGTCCACAAAAATATTGGCAGTTCCCCCGAACCAGTTCCCCCGAACCGAACCCCGTCTTACTATATCCAAACACTGTATTTCATTTCAAAACAAACTTCTTTGATGGGAAGCTGTGCAATTTTGCGTTGTCGACATTATTTTGATGCTGATATTTACTACAACTGCAGTTCTCGTTGTTGTTGTTGCTGTTATTGTTTTCTCCATTCAATCAGCTTCAAAAATCAATGCAACCCGACTGGGAAGTAACAAGAAAAAAGGAAGCCGACAAAGCTTGCGTGTAAACCATTGTTGTTGAACATCCTATCGTGGTGATTGTTTGTTGTAGTTGTTTTTTGGTGTGCTAGACGGCTGTGTTTCTTCTTAAGATGGAAGGCTTATGTCGAGGTAGATAACAACTCTGTTTTATTAAAAGAAAAAATAACAATAATCAAGGCGAAGAGGACAAAAGAGACAACGAATCACGATGATGATCAGCTAGTTTTTTGTTTTCCTTTCCTTGTTCCCTAATCTCAGTGCAGAAGGACGAAATATTAAAGATTTTGCTGGAGATCTCTGGCTTAACCAATATCAAACTGTGGCAAGTTGCACGCATCCAGTCGCATGATCACTTACCCCTGTATTTGGCCATGTATGAAAATCATTTTAAAAGTGGGTAATTAGCCTATAAACTGTCAGCTCTTTTTTGCCTACATTAATCAAGCCCAACAAACTTTGTCGTCGTTGCAGAGATTAAATCCCCCGGCAGCACTCTTTTGTCGGGCCGACCTTCAAAGCATTGTTGTGGGTCCTGATTTTACTCTGTTCTTTTTTCTTCTCTTTATTCTTAATCAAGAATTAAAATGAAATGAAATCAGCTTCTCAGATATTTTTGTGATGGGTAACAAGTGTATCTCTACAGCCATTTGGTGATTTTGTGAATACCCGGCTGTCTCGTATTTTAAACAACTAATTTGTTAAAAATGTTGAGATTTTGGTATTTATGTACCATCATTCAGACAGACAGACAGACAGCAGTGAATCGGTGTCTTTGATTCTTTTTGTTTTCATTTAAATGATAGTTAAGTGACTTTGTCTCCAAATGGGAAATCCTTTGTGGCTTTTGAGGGAATATTGTCAAACCCTTTTCAAGATTCAAATCACCACCTCCATCACAATGACAATATTTCGTCTTCTAATGATGATTAGTCGTCGCCAATCGTCTCTGATGGGGTTCTCAGCGTATAAATTGCATTTTAGCTAATGTTATTTAATACAATCGACCATTAGATTGGCAAAATGTTGTCAATTGTCAGTCCGTATGTCAGTCATTTAGTTCAAATGTTTTCTTAAGTGATGTTGTTGTGATATGTCAACTTAAACGTCATTAATGGTTGTTAGTTTTAGATTTGTCAATTTCGAAGATGTTTCATTTTATGGTCGGTCGCTTGGTGTATTTTGTGGAAGATAAATAACATGGTTGAAAATGCGAACTTCTCAACTTAATTGGAACAAATCAAATTAAGATTTTTAGTACGTATTCCTTATCATAACAGAATAAAACGTAAGATAAAATAGTTGTATATGTAACTCCGCCATTGCCGGTTCCAAGCCCGGATGAGAAAAGACGAGGGTTTAGGCGAAGGGTTGGTAACCATCCCTTGTAAAAAAGCCTTCTGCCATTAAAAAAAAGAAAGGAAAAGAGCAACAAATGTTAACGACCCCCGCAAACGTTTTAAGGACCATGATTTTCGAATCTGCACATGGAATGTTCGAGCCTTGGCGAATATGAGTACAATGCCGATATTACTGCCACACAAGAAATACGGTGGGCAAAGGAGAAAACCACACCACCAATGCCAATACCCAATCCCACGGCAGCGGGTTCTTTCGGATTGACCCGGAACTACAAAACATCATTGCTCCGGCCAGCGGCTGCCACCTCAGTGTACATATGTTTGTATTTGTTTCGTTTTTCTGTGTTGGGAGCAGCATATCCGTGCCGGGACGGAGGAAAACCCAGGAGCAATATATTTGGGCTCGGTTTGTCACATCCGCATCTTAACGCACATCAAGCCTTCGGTGAGATGCAATAGATGTCAGGAGTGGGTGCTTCTAAGGGGTTGCTCTGGACTTGTCCACGTGAGGGACTACGACAGCGACTATGTTGCTACATGCCCCAGTGAGCCGTCATCGGATTACGAAACTCCCTCGTCGTCTGATTATGAGACTCCCCCGCAGTCCCCTCGACAACAACCGCACATGCAACCTTTAACACCAGCCGTTGTTGTCCCAATCCCGGAAAACGCATCCTTTATGCAATTAAATTGCAATGGACTACGAGGTAAGATCGAGGAAAAAGTAGATTTCATGAGTCGGAGGAATATCAAGGTCGCTGCGGTGCAAGAACCCAAGTTCAACAACAACTGTAGCTTACAACGTTGCGATGGTTAGAGCGTGCTGAGGAAGGATCGCACCAGAAGTGGAGGTGGTGGATTAGTTTTCCTATTGCACCAGTCTGTCCAATACAGACCTATCTCGCTTGAGCCTGCCTCTAATGACCCGTACATGGTATGTATGGGGGTAGCAGTCAGGCGTGGAACTGCCGAGATAAAGTTGCTGAACGTGTACATCCCGCCGAGAAATAGCTGTATCTCAGATTACGTGCCTAACATTAGCCCGATTTTGGAAGGTCATAATCGTCTGGTCCTGGGAGACTTTAATGCGCATCATAATTGTCTCCATTAGCAGACCACCCGATTTCATTACCTCTGAACGCCGCACATTCGTCAATCATAAGAAAGCTGATGGGCCGGGTTTCGGAGAGTTCACCAGAGAGAACTGTCCAATCCTTCTGATGTTCGGGTAGCGGAAAGGACGTTCCGAGATATGATCACTGCTGCAGCCGCTCGCCAATCCCTGCTGATCGAATCCCCGAAGTAAGACCAAACTTCCCAGCAGAGGTGACGGGATTAGCAAATGAGCGTGATGAGCTTCGTCGAACCAACCCCAATGACTCCAGAGTCAGGGAGCTGACACTGGAAGTTAACAGGCTGGTCGGCGAGCATAAGCGGAACAAGTGGTTTAATCATCTGAAGAGTTGCAACATTGGAGCTGGTATAGGTGAATTGTGGGCAACGGTTAAGTCACTCTCGAACCCTGGAAGAAGGGAAGATTGGACTTCAGTCACGTTTGGCGACGTTACGTTGACTGACCCGAAGAGATGCGCAAATTATTTCAATCGACAGTTTGTCGAGCACACCGGGAGTGACAGGGCGAAGAGAAGAGTATTACGTCGCATCAGATCTCTTCCTACCGAGGAGGAACCACCACAGTTTACAATGGATGATGTGGCCAATGCCATCAGGAACGCTAAATCATCCAAAGCGTTGGTTCCTGATGGAATCTCCGTGATAATGCTGAAGCAGCTGAATGAGCTGGGAGTGGAGTATCTCACTAAAGTTCTCAACTTGTCGCTATCCACCCTCATTGTTCCCGAAGTCTGGAAAATGGGCAGGGTGGTCCCACTACGGAAGCCCGGCAAGGATGCCAGCAAAAGTGAATCGTACAGGCCGATTTCGCTTTTGTCGCCCGTAGCAAAGACCCTTGAGGCCTTAGTCCTTCCCAGTATCAGAAATATCTATCAGGTTGCCGATTATCAGCATGAATTCCGTAAGCAGCACAGCACGACAACTGTGCTGCACGCCATTACCACACATATTTGTCAAGGACTCAACAAGAGACGGCCGTGCGATAGAACAGTGATGGTGGCGCTTGACTTATCAAAAGCCTTTGATACAGTCAGGCACTCCACGCTGTTTGAGGACATCGAACAGACAACCCTCCGGCCAAGCTTGAAACGTTGGATAGTCCATTATATGTGTGGACGCCAGTCGTACGTGGAATTCAGGAACAAAAATCCAAACACCGTAGAGTGAAACAGGGTGTTCCCCTAGATGGGGTGATATCTCCGCCTCCTCCAGACGGCATCGAGATCGTAACGATGATGATGATGATAACGAGGATGATTGCACGATCCACAAAATCAACAGCCACTCTGTTTACCACATGGACAGCGCAGTTTGGAAGATAATAGAATGTCGTGGTCGACGGTAGCAGAATTCCGACCACAAACTGCCCCAAAATTTTAGGGGTCACATTCGACAGTACCTTCCAGTAAAACAACACAATGAGATGCTTTCGTTGCAGTACTTGCTTGGGTGTTACCATGAGAGCCATCATAATCAACAGGCATATCAAGCAGGTTTAAATAGTATTCACACGGATGCAGTTGCTAAGCCATAAGCAAATATAGTGTGAATAAAGTCCTAGAAATACATCCCCCATCTATTGCAGCTGAGGAGCGTCAAACTAGAGTAGTTTTGGCTCAACTGCACTCGGGATATTGCAGCCCAGCCCAACCTACTCATCTAACTCCAGTGGATCTGTGGTTACATCCCATCGAAGCAGCCACATTCCTGGAACTGGAGATAGACCCAGAGCCAGATGGAACAGAAGAACGAACATAATAATAAACACTGTTACAACAACAACAACCAATACCCAAAGGTGGCGTATTATACCATAGCTGCTACTAGACCAGACGAGAATTTGGCTGTGGATTTGTAATTAGCCGTAGGCATAAAGATCTAGTATCCAGATTCACCCCGGTGGATGAAAGGCTAGCGACAATTTGGACAAAAGCTAAATTCTTCAAAATCAGTCTTATCTGTGCCCATGCTCCAACCGAAGATAAGGACGGACAAACCAAAGATATTTTTACGAGCGACTGGAGATAAAATATTATTGATGCCCTGCCCATGACTAAAGAGAAGAACGCCTGTTAAAGGTAGTGAGCTAACCCACAAGAACGATAAAACTTGGGTTTGGTCGTCGGGTTAGTAGCCCCCATAGAAAAAAATCCTACTATGAAAAAACAAAGGTAAAGAAAAACAAATCCCTCTTAAGTTGACGAACCAAGCAATCTTTTTAAGGACTATAATCTACCATTTAAGACCATAATACGAATCTGCTACTGGAATGTTGGCACTCTTTTTAGAGAAGGTACAGTTTCCGCATTGGCAGATGTACTTGAAAAATACAAGGCCGACATTACTGCCATCCTGGAAATACGACAGATTGGGAAAGACGTCACAACAACACCTAAAGGTGACGCACTGTATTATAACTGCCATGACACAAAGCATGAAGTTGGTTGCGGAGTTGTAGTTGATCGGAGGTTAAAACATCTGGTATCCAGCTTCACCCCAATGAATGAAAGACTCGCTGCAATTCGATTAAAAGCAAAATTCTTCAACATCAGCTTTATTTGCGCTCATGCTCCCACTGAAGACAAGAACGAACAGACCAAAGATATATTTTACGAGCGTTTAAAAGAAACGTATGACCTTTGCCCAGCCCATGACATTAAAATTATACTAGACGATTTTAATGCCAAAATTGGAAAGGAGAATATCTTTGGCCCAACAGTCTGAAATGCAGTCTCCACAGTGAAACATCTGACAATGGTATGAGGCTGATAGACTTTGCAGCTGCAAGAAACATGGTAGTTAGCAGTACCAGATTTAAGCATCTCGATATTCATAAGAGCAAATCAAATTGATCACGTTGTGATAGATGGAAGACATGCATCAAGCGTGCTGGATGGAAACATCTGACAATGGTATGAGGCTGATAGACTTTGCAGCTGCAAAAAACATAGTAGTTAGCAGTACCAGATTTAAGCATCTCGATATTCATAAGGGCAAATCAAATTGATCACGTTGTGATAGATGGAAGACATGCAACAAGCGTGTTGGATGTTTGATCGTTCCGAGGTGCAAACATAGACTCGGACCACTACCTTGTTGCAGCAAAAGTACATACCAGATTAAACGTAGCAAACAAAGTGCGAACAGACACAACACCGAAGTTGGACATCGGTAAGCTGCGATCACAACAGATAGCCACAGCATTTTCTACCCAACTGGCCCAATTGCTTAATTAAAGCACTCCTCGTCCCGTTGACATATCAGGACAATGGCAAAACATTGCCCACTCCATGCAAACAGCCGTAAAATCCACACTTGGATAGCTCCGTCGAGTAATCCTTGTTATAACAGGAGTGTCATGCTGCTACTGAAGAGAAAAATGTGGCAAAAAGAGAGATGGAAAAGAGGGAGTGTGAAAAAATCGAGATGTACAGGAGCCAAAATGAAGTCAGTAAATTCTACCAACGAGTGAAACATCAAACTGATGGCTTTGGTACAGGCACATTCTCCTGTAGGGACCAGCAAGGTAATTTGGTAACTGATACGGATAGTGTGCTAAGGTTATGAAAAGAGCACTTTTCCAAACTGTTTGTACCTAATAGTACCAAAGACGACGAAGATACCACAGATCCATGCCCCAGATGATGGTATTTAATGTATACCACCCGGCCAAGATGAGGTAAAGACAGCAATAAACCGACTGGAAAATAATAAGGCAGAAGGAGGCGAAGACCTACCAGCCGAGCTGTTCAAAACCAGGAAGAAGCAGGAAGAACGCGTACCCGACGATTGGAACCTGAGCATCCTGTGTCCCTTCCACAAGAAAGAAGATAAGACTGTATGCTCTACCTATAGAGGCATAAGTTTTCTTCTTACTGCCTACAAGATAGTGTCAGGGATATTGTGCGAACGACTAAAGCCTATGGTCAACGAAATAATTGGACCATACCAATGCGGTTTTAGACCTAGCAAGTCCACTATTGACCAGATATTTACCCTGCGGCAAATCCTAGAGAAGACTCAAGAGATGCAGATCGACACCTAACATCTTTATGTCGATAATAAATCAGCATTCGACAGTCCCTTACGTTCAAAGGTATTCCAAGCCGTGTCTGCCAACTGATACCAGGTCCTCAGTTAAAATAGGAAAGTACCAAAAGAGGTTTCAGACAAACAGACTGACTTTCCTGTGATCTCTTAAAAATCCTGCTGGAAAAGCTTATACGAGATGCAAACGTCAAAAAATGGAGCAATATACACCAATGGCCACACGTTACTTGCTTATGCCGAAGACATTGACATCATGGGTCGATCAGTAAAAAAAGTTATTGATACCTTTAATAATGTCGAAGGAGAATCTTTTAAAGTGGGTCTTGTAGTAAATGGCGACAAGACCAAGTTTATGCTAACGACGCTCAACTCGTCCATGGAACTCGAACCAACTGAGAAAGTTGGCAGTTTACCTCTGCACCGACATAAACACAACAAACAACGTTAGTTGTGAAATTAGAAGAATAGTATTGGCCAACAGATGACCAAGTAAGCAAAGCCACAACTCGACAAACAAAAATAACACTTTCCACAACACTGATACTACCAGCACAAATATATGGTTCCAAAGCCTGGGTACTTTCGTAAGCAGATATGAGAGTGCTTGATGTATTTGAGAGAACAATTCTTCGAAAGATCTACGGGTCAACATACGTTGACGGTGAATATCGATACTATACAACGACATCAGTATAGTTAAACGCATTGTGATACCACGATTACGTTGGCTAGGCCATGTCATAAGATTGAGCGATGTTGAACCCGTTCTAAAGGCATGATGGTACACGCAGAACCAGAAAGCCAACATTTCGAGGGAGTGGAAGTCGAAGGTTAACCGATCGCCATAACATTTCGTATATAAGGGTTTACGATCAAATGGGAAAAATTTAGAGGATAGGAGTTCCAATTTTTTTATTTTTTTTATAACGACGATTGCTAAACATGGAGCATGCCTTCTTCCCAGAAACCTTAAGAAAGATGGGACTCTATTCTGTTCTAAGTAGGAATGCTAAATTCAAACATGAAAAACCAACAGCGAAAACAGCAAAGCAAAACTTTGATCGAGAACAACCATTCTTTGTGTGTTTTCTTTGGAACACATGTTTTGAGTTCAAGTATACAGTTTTATGTGATCGTAATATTAAAACTGTAAACAAAATTCTTTATTCGTATAGATAAAAGAACTGAGGCTGTTTTATTGATTTCTGTATGGTCTACCAAAACCCTTTTATTGGACCATCGAAAACCATCCGGAGAAAACACTGATTAAGTACTGATTGTGTTGTTTTAAAAAATGTCGATATTTTTTTGCAATATTTTAAAACTATGACATTTCAAACTCAATTGCGATTCAAACAAAACAATTTGAAATGAATTTGCAACTAAAGTAATTTGCATTGTCGCAAATTGCAGTGGACTCAATGTTACAATAAAAAACAACAAAGCATACGAGTAAAAACCAATTGACTGCCTTATAATATATGCATGTGATATTCACGATCTTGCTCCAAATACAACAATGATTGTAACAATTTTCAAAGAATAAACACCACATGTGATCAGCTAGGCAGTCAAACACCACCATCCGCACATACTTACGTTCATATATGGATGTTTGTGGACAAATATCGAGGCAACCTGTTGAACTCGAACTCCAGATCTATGCGGGAGTAAATTTTTACATGAACCACCACCGCCAACAGCAGCCACCTAGAGAATCAAGACTTCGACAAACATAACAATTACTTTAAAATGACAATAAAACAGTCACGTATTTCAACAAAAGCCAGCCAGCCAGCAAACCGAACAACCAACAAACATACAAAACAGTAACATTTTTTTACAAAGCAGCTAATGTTACACCAACCGACAGACGGACAGACAACAAAAAGAAAATAAACTTCCAAATTGCCTGTTGTATCTAGAACCACCAAACATTGGAACAACGGAAAACACTTGCAACTGGCAAATAATAAAGTTGCAACAAAAAAATTGTAATGTGCAACAACAACAGCAGAAACAACATTACAGAACGGCAGCCAGCAATTGCAACACAAAAGAACCATAACTGAGATTTTTTTTCATTTTCACATTGTGGGCAAATTGCGCAACAAACAACCCATTTATGATTGTTGCTTGTTCCGATTGTTGTTGCTGCTGCTGCTCCCAAAATAGTGTTTATTTTTTGTGGGGGCCATTTGTACAACATTTTTAAAGGTTTTCTTAAAATGTTGGTGTCTTTGTTGTATTTGACCAAAAAGCGTTTTGATAGTTTAAACATTTGTTTCCGCGAACAAAAAATTTGCATTTTCCAAAACATTTTACCTGCTGTGCCTTGAAAACCGCAAAGAACTCCAGTAGTGTCTCTCATACCACAGCTACTGCTACATGTCAAACTCATACTGAAGTTCCTTTTTTTGCAAATAGTTGTGTTTATAATTGAATCGGAAAGTTGAATGGAATTATTTTATTGGACAAGGAAGAAATCGCATTTAATATTGGTAATTACATACATACTTATGTATATTTGAAATATGGCATATCCATATTTATTTATTACATTACATAATCATTTGATTCTAGATGCCGATTCCCCGCTGATGATTTCAACTATGAGGACAATTTGTTTTATTTCACAACTAAGGAGAAGCGTTCAACTACGTTTCTATATATTTTTCCTTTTTAAAAGTGTGACTATTTACAAATTATTTCAATCAGTTTTTCTTTTATTAAAGTGTGTTATGTATTTCTTTGGAATTTTGTATGTACCTATGTGTTTGTTGTTCTGTTGCCTTTCAATAAACAACCTCAACATTTGTGTGTATACTATAGAGATAGCCAGTGAGTTCTTACTGAGAACAAGTGAGCACACATTTCAAAGTGTTTTACATTCAATTTTACGCTCCCTTGCTCTCAGTAAGCGCCCATTGGTGCATGTGTTTGTTTTTTTTTGTGCCTTTTGGGTTTGTATTTTTTTGCACCCAAACATAAAATTGTTTCCACCCAAACATATATTTGTTTGTACCCAAACATATATTATGTTTGGGACTGTTGCAAACATATATATGTTTGCTGCAAAATATGTTTGGGACATATGTTAGAGAGGCCGTTTTTTTTTGCGTGCACTGTCATTCCAAAAGGATAAGCGGTTGATATGGGATATAACTATAACTGACAGTAAGCCTAGCAGAACGAAAAATCTGTGGACCAATTAACGCAGATGTTGGTGTTCTGTTGGTGTCCCTCATAATTCATACGAAGCCGATATCAAGTATTGCATCACCTGGTGCAACCTTAGTGGTTCGATTCTCAGGCCAGACAACATCACATTTTCAAAGGCGTTGAGAATACCCCTCAGAGTAATGTTGACGACATTTCATGAGTATTTCAGCCATTCAGAAACTTCTCTAGAAGTAGTGTCTTAAGACACGCCGCACAATGGTGCCTCAGTGGACAAATATCGAAAAAAATTTTGTCGACTTTTTACAATTTTATGGTTTTATTTTATTGAGAACACTTCAAATAGGACAATCGTGAAAGAATGTTGTCGATATATACTGTTACTATAATGTTATAGCTCCTCAAACATAGAAAATTGTTCATCGGTAGCTTTTATTGAAATTTTTATAAAAAAGAACCACATGTTCAAGGAACTGTATTTAAACAATTTATTAAAAATATTAAAACTTTTGAATTGGGAATTAAAGAGTGGCCAATAGACTTCCTTTTTATGTACAAAAAAATTAAAATAAAATGTTTATACATAAAGTATTGTTATGTTGATTGAAGCAATAGCATGTTATACATAACGCACGAATTTCGCTTCTTTCATGGAGTGTATCAAAAATTGAAGCAACTTGCAGCTTCGGCCATTTGGCATATGAAACAGACATACATTTCGAATAAAACTATGCAATAATTACATCCAACGAAATCCGATTTTTTGAGACACAACTACATCTTCATAAACAGTGTGTACAAAAATGCAAGTTTCCTGATTTTGCCTCAATTTACAATTCACTTTATTTAGCTGCCTCATGTTATTTTTGTTAATACGTTGTCGAAAACAATTAAAAAGGTTGAATCTGAAATAATTTTGCCGATAGTTAATGCCACTATTTTGATAGGAGTGTGATATTGGTGCTAGATGTATGATAAATTCAACCTACAAACGTATTAATTTTAGACATAGAGTATATTATAACTTCTGAATTGGGAACTAAAGAGTGGTCATTAGCCTTAAAAAGTTTACAGTGTCATGATAATGGTTTTATCTTCATTTAATTGGCATGTGTTTTAGGACATTTCACGTCAAAAAAATCGAAATAGAAAACCGTTAGTATAAACATGACTATAGTTTCAATTACATTTATTTCAAATTCAAACCAACTATGTGGGAACTCCAGGCATGTTGTTAAAAACAAAAGTACCGTTATATACAGGGACTACATCCAAATCTGAACAAATTTTTGTTTAAATAGGTAAAATTTAACATGGACCTTAGAAAATATCGCGTATTAAATTTGAAGGCTATTAAATTGAAATTGACTGAGTTATACCAACATCGGGGAATGATATATATGGGGACTATATCAAGATCGGAACTGATTTTTGTCAAAATCGATAAAACTGATTAACGACCTAAGAAAACATCACATATTTAAATTAAAGAATATTCAATTAAAATTGACCGATTTATTGCAAAATAGGGAATGGGGGCCATATCCAAATCTGAGCCGATATTGACCAAATTTGGTATTTTTCATTCATATGCCTTCATAAGTACTATACAAAAAACATCCTAGGTCAACTCCTTCTATTTTTTCCACGTTAACAAGGAAGCGGCACCACTGTGCTCCGTTCGAACTGGATGATAAGAACTAGGTCAAATATCAATGAGCAAATACATACATATGTATTGAGTTCCATACATTGATATGAGAGATGTGTCCTTTGTTCCTTCTGGAATATTTGTGGGAACACGCATATAAACACGCTTGAGACTTTTCTCCTCCTTAACGGTAAAAACAGCTATCCAGTTGTTGATCATTGACATCGATTCCGCAAGATACATATACAGTACAACAACAGCACTGCAACAGAAGAGTGTTCACGCAGAGAAGAGATATTGTTGGAGCAATCATATTCCAAGAGCAAAAAAGTGTATTTTAAAATTGTGAAAATATGTATTGTTGGTGCAACAATATATTTTGTGTCATTATGTTTCCTGATAAAAATATATGGTTGAAACAACAATATATATATATATATATATATATATATATATATATATATATATATATATATATATATATATATATATATATTCAGATTTTTAAAATACACTATTTTGTTCTTAGAATATGATTGCTCCTACAATATCTCTTCTCTGTGTGTTGGTTGGGCATTACCAACCAAAGGCCCTTATAACGTCAAAGCATACCACGCTGTTTGAAACAATCTCAAGGTGGCGGTTTGTTCGGTTACCGGATTGACCCGTAACCACATTACATCAGCGTTTCGGCCAGCGGCTGACACCTCATTTTACATTTGTTTGTATTTATATCGATTTTCTGTGTTGGGAGCAGCATATCCCGGAAGGCCTACTCTGGAATTTTCTGGTCCTTTTCGGAACGGATGAAACTCCAGGCTCAATATGGATGTTCTCATTTTTTTTAATATCCGCATCCACCACACTCAAACATCGTTGAGATGCAATATATGTATGTCGGAAGTGGATGCGCCTCAGGGCTTGCTCTGAAATAATCCATGTGAGGGACTACGACAAGGACTGTGTTGCCGCATGCTGAGAGAACAAAGCCCCCAGTGAGTCATCATTGTCATCAGAATAAGAGACTTCCCCGCTGTCCCCCCAATACCAGCCACACACGTTTTTGTTGCACGTACCAAAGATTGAGACCGGTATACCTATCCACGACGATCATAAGTATTGGTTCCGTACATCACCTCCACATATATTAGTCGCGCATTCAACCAGAACAAGCTTTGCGATAGGTGAGTGTTGGTGTCGCTCGACTCATAAAAAACCCTTGATACTGTCAAGCACACAGTTTAAACATAAAGTGCAGAAACTTCCCTCCAGCCACGTTTGAAACGTTGAATAATCAATTTGTGGACGTCAGCGCTTCATGGAATTCAGGAACCAGAAGTCGAAGCCCTCAAAGTATTTATCCTCTAGTCTTCCTGTATTCCACCCCCTCCTGACGGCATTGATATCGATACGTTTGCTGATGATTGTACGATCTTGTATCTTCCCTGATGTCAGATGTGAAAGGTTGAACTCCTATGTGGCCTATCTTACCAACTTATTCTGCGCGAAAAATATGATAATAACGGCCACTAAGTCTTTTGGCACTCGGCTCACCACATGGACTGCGTAAATTAGCACACAGTTGTATGTCCTAGTCGATGGTAGCGGAATTTCGACCACTAACTAGCCTAAGATTCTAAGGGTAATATTCGGCAGCATGTTCACCTTGTCCAGGCATACCACAGCTATCTGGGACAAGCTGAGATGTAGGAATAGGGTCTTCAAGACCCTAGCTGACAGCACTAGGGTTGCAGGCAAAGAAACCCTGTTGAAACATAGAACGCAGTAGGTCGGTATGTAGTAAACTATGTGGGGAACGTAAGTGTACTGCTTTGGAATAGTATTTAAAGCTGTCAAAACGCCACCATGAGAATTGCAACATGGTGGATAGCACTCACACAGACTCTCACAATCACAGACATTGAATGTCGCCCTAGGACTAAATCTATCGCAGTTGAAGAATACCAGCTGTCACGGCAAAGCAGAGTAGTTTTAGTTCAACTACGTTCGGTATGATGCAGCCATCTAAATTCCTAAAGCACACCGAGCAAAACATCTGCCAAATGTACCTTTTCAACTGCGCCACACAAACCTACTCAATCTGAATACCCCAGGCATTTCAGGAGGGTTCTTCATGGTCTGGAGAGGGAGAACCAACGTTACAAAGAAGAACTCCTAGATCAGCAAGTCTATCAATTAGGTTTGAATAGCATTAACACAAATGTCATAAACAAATGCCGTTTGAATGCCGCCCTTGGACTAAATCGACCATCTATCGCAGCTCAAGAACGTCAGCTGTCACGCAAACCCGATAAGTTTTTGGCTCAACTATATTCGTCATGGTGCAGCCTTCTAAATTTCTAAAGGCACAGAAAAAAAACATATTTCCAGCACGCGGCACAGGCCCCCACGACACACTGCACTTTTTCATCTGCCCTGTCAACCAATCGAAGCAGCCACATTCATATCATACGCTATTATGCGAATACGAAAAAAGGACCTAATATAAGTTTGAGGCAGAATTTTTAAAGAGTTCAAAAATTTATTTTATTTTTCAAGAACCACTGTATTTTTCAAAATGAACTGCAACTTCCCCCGCAGCAGCCCAAAAGCTTGCGGACATGCAATCGTGCAACATACGCGTGCGGTCATATTCAAACCAATTCATTTTTTGTACAGATGCTTAAGTTTTTTCTTCTTAATTCAGAACTACAGCGGATGGATGGATAATGATAGCGCTGGTAGTAGTTGAGAAAAAAAAGGTTGCTGGTCTCCCCCGGAAAATATGAGCATTTTAATAGACGCTGACAGTTACAAAGTGCCAAACAATTGTAAAGAACAGCGGTTGGCTTCAATGGCCGCATAAAATTACCTCAAACGAGTGGAGACCACAATTTCACAAAACCAAAAAAAACAAAGTTTCCTTATGGAAACTATGCTTGTCAACATGGCCCATATCCCGCCTTACATCCCCTCCCCTTAGCCGGACATAGTGGCATGCCAACAGACAACAGTTAGCCGCATTAAACTTTGAATTTAATAAAAATCACAGATGTATTTGCTCGTATTATGAGATTTGGGCGAGAGTTGAGCCTAGCCGAGGCATGCAACAACACATTCCAGCTATGTTGTTGGTTGTCCTGCTGTGCTGACAATTGTCAGTACACGCAAAACAACAACATAGTCGTTTTGTGGCGGCAGCAACAACAACAATGCTTAAAGCTTTACCTCTTCAAAAAAAAAAAAAGGAAATGAAAAAGAGAAATACAAAACAAAAATCCTAGACATTGACTGAATGGAAAATCAAAAGAAAACTTTGTCAAAATCACCCCATTGGAAATATAGAATTGATTTTAGTTTCACAAAAAAAAAACACCAAACCCCGCTCTTGGAAATTGGAAACTTAACTTGTATGCTGTTTGTTTAGAATCTGTAGTATTGAATTAATGAATTTGAAATCCAGCAGACAATTGCAGCTACCGGCGATTACACTCATTTATCTACTTCTATCTGCGACTTCTTGTTTGCCAGCTAGTCGAGTACATCTGTCGCTTAGTTTGTTGTTGTCGTTTCTTCAATATTTCGATTTAGAGAACCAGCCAAGTAGTGTTGGCGGTCACTAGCATTTAGTTTACTGCCTCATATTCATATTGGGCCACAGCTGCAAAAGCTCCTTGGTGCTTGCGAACAAGCACAAGTGATTGCAATCAATATTAAGTTTTGGGTTACCTGGTTGCCAGTGTAAAGTTTTCCATTGTCGAAAAAAGACCTAGTCCCCATTGATTGTTGTTTTTAGTTTGTTTGAAACAGCAGCCACTGTCGACAGCAAAAGCCGGAAGCGATTGCAAAAGAAATACATTTCATAAATATTATTTGAATGGAGATAATGATAGAGGGTCTATCATTCAGACTTTTGATTTTGGGAACAGTTTTGAAAATTATTTTATGGATAGAATAATCGTATACGAAACGCAATATATCGTTGTTAAAACGATCACAAGGAGTAGCTTAGGTAAACATTTACAAATTATCCTCAAACATACCGCACTTAAATGTTGAACTTTTGTGGTAAAGTTACCCTAAGGAGTAGGCCATTTTCGAACTTAAGCTAAGTTTGGACAATATATAACGAGACACTATTTGGACCAAATCGGTTCCTCCGCTCAAGAGAAATTTTGTGTTGGAGGTACTGGAAGAGTGCTCCTATAAGCCTTGTCTTCGAACTATATCTTATATTTGCAGAAATATTACAATATGCTAAGTTTGGACCAACGCAGTATCCGGTGGCCGTCCTGGCTTTAACAACTTTCGGGTCATTTTCTCAGGAGTATGGATTTGCCCGTAGCAATAGGGGCGACGAGGGTAACCTGTTGCAAAAAAAATTATTACGATTCGAGAGAAGATCTAAACTAAACAGAAATTTTATGTGGAAGGTACCCGGAGGAGTGGACCAATATAACCCATATTCGGAAATAATAAACTGCTCAAAGCATGAACCAAAATTGATTACTCCCTTCGAGAGTTATTGTTCTGACCATTCTTCAAACGTGATCAAAGTTTGGACAAGATATTACGACGGCCAACTTTGGACCAAATCGGTAAATCCTTTCGAGAGATATCGTGCGCTCCAGCCAGACAGAAACGAATTTCGTCTAAAGATACTTGGGTTCTATAATCCTTATTATAATGAGCCTAAGCGCTGAGGGTATACAAAGTAAGTCGACAAAATCATTCGTCGAAAAAGGACACAAAATTCTGTAAATTTTAGGGAAATGGGTTTCAGTTGTGTGGTCATCAGTCCATAGATGAGAGTCTTAATTCACACAGGCTTTTACCATATGTCTGCCCATAAGTTTTTAAATTCGTCTAAGTGTTTTAGTTATGTTCTAGAATTTTGTCGTTTCCCAAGAGCTGGGTTCGGAGATTCGTGATAGCTGGGCAGCTGACAGAGAAAATGTTCCAACGTTTCGTCGTCCTCACTGTTCTTCAGTATACGCTGTTAACTGCATAACCTACTTTATGCAGATGCGTTTGTACCGTAGGTGACCTGTAAAAATGACCGCTAATCTACTAATGTCTGCCTTATTTCTTTAATAGTAGGTTCCTTGTTTTGTTCTCATATAGGTTTCCCATAGAATATAGGCGTTTTTCTCTATCTCCTCATTATTTCAAAGTTGTATATGGACATTCTTTGCATATGACTTGTGGCTCTAGTTGCACCGCACTTAAGGGTTGGCATTGCCTATGTTTGCTGTAGTTTATTCTGTGACATATTTTTCCAAAGAGTTACCTTTCTCCTTACCCTAAATCCCTCCATGCTCTGATACAGACACTATGTAATAGCTTGGTCTTCCGCCAGAAAGATCGTATTATCACTGGATTCACTTTTCGTCAATGTTCTTCATGCAATTTACTCACAACATTTCATATTGCTCCTTCTTTCTACGACGGCTGTATTTATTTTGTCCCAACTCGTGAAATTTTTTTAAGTTTTGGCTTAATATACCCCAACTCGTGGAATTTTTTAAAGTTTAAACCCCAACTCGTGAAATTTTTTAAGTTGGGGTTAATATACACCAATTCGTGGAATTTTTTAAACTTTAAACCCCAACTCCTGAAATTTTTTAAAGTGGGGTTTAATATACCCCAACTCCTGGAATTTTTTAAAGTTTAAACCCCAACTCGTGAAATTTTTTAAGTTGGGGTTTAATATACCCCATCTCGTGAAATTTTTTTAAGTTTAAACTCCAACTCGTGAAATTTTTTATGTTGGGGTTTAATATACCCCAACTCGTGGATTTTTTTAAAGTTTAAACCCCAACTCGTGAAATTATTTATGTTGGGGTTTAATATAACCCATCTAGTAAAATTTTTTAAAATTTAAACCCCAACTCGTGAAATTTTTTAAGTTGGGGTTTAATATACCCCATCTCGTGGAATTTTTTAAACTTTAAATCCCAACTCGTGAAATTTTTTATATTGGGGTTTAATATACCCCAACTCGTGGAATTTTTTAAAGTTTAAATCCCAACTCGTGAAATTTTTTAAAGTTTAAACCCCAACTCGTGCAATTTTTTATGTTGGGGTTTAATCAGGGCTTTGGAGTCGAGCCATTTTTGGTCAGACTCCGACTCCAGTCCAATTTTTTTCTAGACTCCGACTCCAACTCCGGAGTCGACTCCGAAAATAGATAAAATAAAATTCACAACTTTAATTACAGTCATCTCAGTTTGAACTTTCAAGATACATTACATTGGGAGAATACCAGAACACAGACGTACATATCGTCACCATAAATGCCGGAAGACGTAACCCACAAAAATAAAACTTTACAGGAGAAACAAAAAACGTTATAAAATAAAAACGGTGTTATAAAATATTGAAAATTTTTAGTATCGTGTTTTAAGACAGAGAAGAAATATATTTTTGAGAAAAAATTAAATTTTTTTCCACAATGTTAGAAGCTGTGTGGGTTACGTCATTTTGTATTGTATTTTTCTGAAATGCTAAAAGACGTAACCCACAATTTATTGAGTATACATTTGAAGAAACTAGTATAAATGAAAAATTATAAACAAATTAGAACTGGTTTATTGGCCTACGCGGTTAAGCGAACTTTAAACTAGCAATCTGACGGTGTTGGGTTCAATTCCCAGTCTTGACGTTGATATTTCAATGGACCACAATTAGTCGAAGGTCACACTAGAGTGGTTTCAGTGAAACTTTTAGGGATTCTTAAATCGGTTCCTCACTACATCAAATTCATGATTTTATCCTAGTATGGAAATCGACCTATGAGCCCTGGATTTCATGAAATTGTTTCAATGAAACCATCTAGTATGACCAAGTGTGTGATGTTTATCTAGAGAGGGATAGATAAACATCGTGTGCGTTAATTCATTGCTAAAACAAAGAAGTTGATCGGTGGTGAGAGCAACGTTCAAACTCACCACAATTGAGATTGTGTGTGTTCACACAGACATGGCTCGCGAGCCCAGTGGTGATTAACACTGCCATAGATTAACAAAATGAGCACTCGCCGTTACGTTTTCGTACGATTTACCATACAAATGCCCTCTTCTTGTTCGTCATTGGGTTACGACATTATAGCATTGTCAGTGATTTTAACCGCTAAAACAAATACTAATGGACTGGAAAGACTGTGGATTACAATTATGAGTTCAAATATTTTTTTATATCGTCACCATAAATGCCGGAAGACGTAACTCACAAAAATAAAACTTTACAGGAGAAACAAAAAACCTTATAAAATAAAAACGGAATAACCACTTCCTTTTGCACGGTTAAAATATTGTTTTCCATATGTTCGTTTTAGATGATTATTTAAATCAGGGCATAGGTCTTCTGTCAACATTTTCAATTATTTCAATTATGGATTTTTTCTGTAAGACCAGTAAAAACCGTCTAAAGTGAAAGTTATTGCTTAAAAAATTAACTAAAAGAATGGTCTGTGTGATTTTTGAAAAAAAGCTACCATTCTTGAGATATCGTCACCTAAGAGTCAAATTACGCATATGGAGAAATAAGCCGAGTAAGAGACAAAACTGTTAAAGTAACTACACCATGTGATAGGTATTTCCATAAGCTTTCATACGTTACCCATTTTGTAGTAATCAGTTCAGTAGAACCGGGTATAACCCGGTTTTGAACCTGGACTTTCGGGTCAAATAACCGGTTAACCGAATCCGCCCCCATGGAAATTATTCATTAACTCAATAAGCCCTCCCTCTGGCATTATAATTGCTGCAAAAATCAAAGAATACATTGTTTGTACTGCTGTTTAGTTTTGAAATAATGTGGGTTACGCCTTTTGTGTTCTATGAAAATTACAGTATGCTGTTACGTCTATTGACATTTATTGAATAGGATCGTTATTTTTAAACGTAGAAGCTTGAAATTTTGCCAGAGCATGTATTTTAGCTTAATATATCAGATTCCATCAAAAAACGAATTTCGGTTTCCATGTCGGTTACGTCTTCCGGCATTTATGGTGACGATATATTGTTCGTTTTTTTCTCGTTGACAATACGGAATACAAAGTAACATGCACTTCAGCATACTTCACACTTCAGAACATGTAGCAAAACCCTTCAAAGCAACTGCAATCGGACGGTATCGTTACAAGGTTTCTCTACCTAAACACCGACATACGAGTATATTTACAATTTTCCGAATTTGTCTTATGTACCCAATGAGAAATACCAAATTACCATAATTACTGACCGGTAACACTCTTTGTAATTTGTTGAGTTATGGAATATTAACGATATTTTAACACCGCAACGTGATAGAACACCAAAATAGCGTATTGCCACTTAACATACACTTTCGTGGTTAAGGTTACTTGAAGCCTTTATGTAAAAAGGGATCATTTTCTTCAAACAGTTAAGAATTTTGATTTACACTTGTAGGCCTTTGTCTACATAACTCTTCATCTTCAAGGACAATATCTCGGATTCTTGTTGTCCATAGTTATTTTTTACGTATTGCACCACGTAATGTGACAAAAGAAAACCTTCATAAAATCAGGCCGTGCCGTTATACTAAATCGTAAACCTATACCTGCAAGTTTACATCTTCATACTTTATTAAATTCCCGACGAATATTTCGATGTGTTTCAAACGGAATGACAAGTTAATATCTTATGGTGGAAAGTGTCTTTTGTCTACCACCTCAAAAAGAACACAAGTAAAACCAACCAACGTTTATATAGTTCTACAAATTTATATATCCACCATCCTATAGAGGTATTGCTCATAATTTAACGTCAATTTGTTAAATAATTTTCATTTCTCAGCATAAATATATTGACAAATTTATCCCAGATGCATGACTTAATCGAAAAATCATTTGATCTCTTCTCATCGAAGAACAACAGGATAGCATAGGAATATCCCCTTAAATAGAGAGAGTAATGGTTAAGTAGGTTTCCTTATAGATAACCACACACTAATCTATTATAAAATAGCAGACTTCTTTCTAAAAGCACATGGTTCTTCAAAAGACCGAATATGTCGTTTAAAAAAAACAGGAACATCGTCTTTAAGAAGATTCTAAATTTTCTCATACAAATTCAGCAAGAAGCCTAGTAGGTCTTTCGTTTGAGTTCCCTTAAAGTACTTTCACAGCAGACATAAATGGCTTCTAATAAAAAACCACAAGAGAATCACTGGTCTTCTCTTGTGGTTTTTTATTAGAAGCCATTTATGTCTGCTGTGAAAGTACTTTAAGGGAACTCAAACGAAAGACCTACTAGACTTCTATAAAATTGCCTGTAAATCTTCTAAAAGATCTTCCCTAAGTATATTTGGAACATGCAAACATTAATCCAATCAAATGACCCAAAAATGTTTCCGATATGCATTTTGTAGTCAAAATAGAGATTAAGAGTTTTTTTAATTATGATCATATAAATAATTTACATTGATTTGACAAATTTTGATAAATATAGAACAGATTGTTGCCGGGAGTCGGAGTCGAGCTTTTTTTCACGACTCCGGCTCCGACTCCGACTCTAGCAAAATTTGCTAGACTCCGACTCCAACTCCGACTCCGAAGCCCTGGAATTTTTTTAAAGTTTAAACCCCAACTCGTGAAATTTTTTATGTTGGGGTTTAGTATAGCCCAACTCGTGCAATTTTTTAAAGTTTGAACCCCAACTCGTGACATTTTTTAAGTTGGGGTTAAATACATCCCAGCTCGTGGAATTTTGTAAAGTTTAAACCCCACCTCGTGAAATTTTTTATGTTGGGGTTTAATATACCCCAACCCGTGAAATTTTTCAAGTTGGGGTTTAATATACCACAACTCGTGGAATTTTTTAAAGTTTAAACCCCAACTCGTGAAATTTTTTATGTTGGGGTTTAATATACCCCAACCCGTGAAATTTTTTAAAGTTTAAACCCCAACTCGTGAAATTTTTTAAAGTTTAAACCCCAACTCGTGAAATTTTTTATGTTGGGGTTTAGTATAGCCCAACTCGTGCAATTTTTTAAAGTTTGAACCCCAACTCGTGACATTTTTTAAGTTGGGGTTAAATACATCCCAGCTCGTGGAATTTTGTAAAGTTTAAACCCCACCTCGTGAAATTTTTTAAAGTTTAAACCCCAACTCGTGAAATTTTTTATGTTGGGGTTTAATATACCCCAACTCGTGAAATTTTTTAAAGTTTAAACACCAACTCGTGCAATTTTTTAAAGTTTGAACCCCAACTCGTGACATTTTTTAAGTTGGGGTTAAATACATCCCAGCTCGTGGAATTTTGTAAAGTTTAAACCCCACCTCGTGAAATTTTTTATGTTGGGGTTTAATATACCCCAACCCGTGAAATTTTTCAAATTGGGGTTTAATATACCACAACTCGTGGAATTTTTTAAAGTTTAAACCCCAACTCGTGAAATTTTTTATGTTGGGGTTTAATATACCCCAACCCGTGGAATTTTTTAAAGTTTAAACCCCAACTCGTGAAATTTTTTAAAGTTTAAACCCCAACTCGTGAAATTTTTTATGTTGGGGTTTAGTATAGCCCAACTCGTGCAATTTTTTAAAGTTTGAACCCCAACTCGTGACATTTTTTAAGTTGGGGTTAAATACATCCCAGCTCGTGGAATTTTGTAAAGTTTAAACCCCACCTCGTGAAATTTTTTATGTTGGGGTTTAATATACCCCAACCCGTGAAATTTTTTAAAGTTTAAACCCCAACTCGTGAAATTTTTTAAAGTTTAAACCCCAACTCGTGAAATTTTTTATGTTGGGGTTTAGTATAGCCCAACTCGTGCAATTTTTTAAAGTTTGAACCCCACCTCGTGACATTTTTTAAGTTGGGGTTAAATACATCCCAGCTCGTGGAATTTTGTAAAGTTTAAACCCCACCTCGTGAAATTTTTTATGTTGGGGTTTAATATACCCCAACCCGTGAAATTTTTCAAGTTGGGGTTTAATATACCACAACTCGTGGAATTTTTTAAAGTTTAAACCCCAACTCGTGAAATTTTTTATGTTGGGGTTTAATATACCCCAACCCGTGGAATTTGTTAAAGTTTAAACCCCAACTCGTGAAATTTTTTAAAGTTTAAACCCCAACTCGTGAAATTTTTTAAAGTTTAAACCTCAACTCGTGAAATTTTTTATGTTGGGGTTTAGTATAGCCCAACTCGTGCAATTTTTTAAAGTTTGAACCCCACCTCGTGACATTTTTTAAGTTGGGGTTAAATACATCCCAGCTCGTGGAATTTTGTAAAGTTTAAACCCCACCTCGTGAAATTTTTTATGTTGGGGTTTAATATATCCCAACTCGTGAAATTTTTTATGTTGGGGTTTAATATACCCCAAACCCTTGAAATTTTTAAGTTGAGATTTAATATACCCCAACTCGTGAAATTTTTAAGTTGGGGTTTAATATACCCCAACTCGTGGAATTTTTTAAAGTTTAAACCCCAACTCGTGAAATTTTTTAAAGTTTAAACCCCAACTCGTGAAATTTTTTATGTTGGGGTTTAATATACCCCAACCCGTGAAATTTTTAAGTTGGGGTTTAATATACCCCAACTCGTGGAATTTTTTAAAGTTTAAACCCCAACTCGTGAAATTTTTTAAAGTTTAAACCCCAACTCGTGATATTTTTATGTTGGGGTTTAATATACCCCAACCCGTGAAATTTTTAAGTTGGGGTTTAATATACCCCAAGTTTAAACCCCAACCCGTGAAATTTTTTATGTTGGGGTTTAATATACCCCAACTCGTGGAATTTTTTAAATTTTAAACCCCAACTCGTGAAATTTTTTAAAGTTTAAACCCCAACTCGTGAAATTTTTTAAAGTTTAAACCCCAACTCGTGAAATTTTTTAAAGTTTAAACCCCAACTCGTGAAATTTTTTATGTTGGGGTTTAATATACCCCAAGTTTAAACCCCAACTCGTGAAATTTTTTATGTTGGGGTTTAATATACCACAACCCGTGAAATTTTTAAGTTGGGGTTTAATATACCCCAAGTTTAAACCCCAACTCGTGAAATTTTTTATGTTGGGGTTTAATATACCCCAACCCGTGAAATTTTCAAGTTGGGGTTAATATACCCCAAGTTTAAACCCCAACCCGTGAAATTTTTTATATTGGGGTTTAATATACCCCAACTCGTGGAATTTTTTAAAGTTTAAACCCCAACTCGTGAAATTTTTTATGTTGGGGTTTAATATACCCCAACCCGTGAAATTTTTTATGTTGGGGTTTAATATACCCCAACTCGTGGAATTTTTTAAAGTTTAAACCCCAACCCGTGAAATTTTTAAGTTGGGGTTTAATATACCCCAAGTTTAAACCCCAACTCGTGAAATTTTTTATGTTGGGGTTTAATATACCCCAACCCGTGAAATTTTTTAAAGTTTAAACCCCAACTCGTGAAATTTTTTATGTTGGGGTTTAATATACCCCAACCCGTGAAATTTTTAAGTTGGGGTTTAATATACCCCAAGTTTAAACCCCAACTCGTGAAATTTTTTATGTTGGGGTTTAATATACCCCAACCCGTGAAATTTTTAAGTTGGGGTTTAATATACCCCAAGTTTAAACCCCAACCCGTGAAATTTTTTATGTTGGGGTTTAATATACCCCAACTCGTGGAATTTTTTAAAGTTTAAACCCCAACTCGTGAAATTTTTTAAAGTTTAAACCCCAACTCGTGAAATTTTTTATGTTGGGGTTTAATATACCCCAACTCGTGGAATTTTTTAAAGTTTAAACCCCAACTCGTGAAATTTTTTATGTTGGGGTTTAATATACCCCAACCCGTGAAATTTTTAAGTTGGGGTTTAATATACCCCAAGTTTAAACCCCAACTCGTGAAATTTTTATGTTGGGGTTTAATATACCCCAACCCGTGAAATTTTCAAGTTGGGGTTTAATATACCCCAAGTTTAAACCCCAACCCGTGAAATTTTTTATGTTGGGGTTTAATATACCCCAACTCGTGGAATTTTTTTAAGTTTAAACCCCAACTCGTGAAATTTTTTAAAGTTTAAACCCCAACTCGTGAAATTTTTTAAAGTTTAAACCCCAACTCGTGAAATTTTTTATGTTGGGGTTTAATATACCCCAACCCGTGAAATTTTCAAGTTGGGGTTTAATATACCCCAAGTTTAAACCCCAACCCGTGAAATTTTTTATGTTGGGGTTTAATATACCCCAACTCGTGGAATTTTTTAAAGTTTAAACCCCAACTCGTGAAATTTTTTATGTTGGGGTTTAATATACCCCAACCCGTGAAATTTTTAAGTTGGGGTTTAATATACCCCAAGTTTAAACCCCAACTCGTGAAATTTTTTAAAGTTTAAACCCCAACTCGTGAAATTTTTTATGTTGGGGTTTAATATACCCCAACTCGTGCAATTTTTTAAAGTTTAAACCCCAACTCGTGAAATTTTTTAAAGTTTAAACCCCAACTCGTGAAATTTTTATGTTGGGGTTTAATATACCCCAACCCGTGAAATTTTTAAGTTGGGGTTTAATATACCCCAAGTTTAAACCCCAACCCGTGAAATTTTTTATGTTGGGGTTTAATATACCCCAACTCGTGAAATTTTTTAAAGTTTAAACCCCAACTCGTGAAATTTTTTAAAGTTTAAACCCCAACTCGTGAAATTTTTTAAAGTTTAAACCCCAACTCTTGAAATTTTTTAAAGTTTAAACCCCAACTCGTGAAATTTTTTAAAGTTTAAACCCCAACTCGTGAAATTTTTATGTTGGGGTTTAATATACCCCAACCCGTGAAATTTTTAAGTTGGGGTTTAATATACCCCAAGTTTAAACCCCAACTCGTGAAATTTTTTATGTTGGGGTTTAATATACCCCAACCCGTGAAATTTTTAAGTTGGGGTTTAATATACCCCAAGTTTAAACCCCAACTCGTGAAATTTTTTATGTTGGGGTTTAATATACCCCAACCCGTGAAATTTTCAAGTTGGGGTTTAATATACCCCAAGTTTAAACCCCAACCCGTGAAATTTTTTATGTTGGGGTTTAATATACCCCAACTCGTGGAGTTTTTTAAAGTTTAAACCCCAACTCGTGAAATTTTTTAAAGTTTAAACCCCAACTCGTGAAATTTTTTAAAGTTTAAACCCCAACTCGTGAAATTTTTTATGTTGGGGTTTAATATACCCCAACCCGTGAAATTTTTAAGTTGGGGTTTAATATACCCCAAGTTTAAACCCCAACTCGTAAAATTTTTTATGTTGGGGTTTAATATACCCCAACTCGTGGAATTTTTTAAAGTTTAAACCCCAACTCGTGAAATTTTTTATGTTGGGGTTTAATATACCCCAACCCGTGAAATTTTTAAGTTGGGGTTTAATATACCCCAAGTTTAAACCCCAACTCGTAAAATTTTTTATGTTGGGGTTTAATATACCCCAACTCGTGGAGTTTTTTAAAGTTTAAACCCCAACTCGTGAAATTTTTTAAAGTTTAGACCCCAACTCGTGAAATTTTTTAAAGTTTAAACCCCAACTCGTGAAATTTTTTATGTTGGGGTTTAATATACACCAACCCGTGAAATTTTTAAGTTGGGGTTTAATATACCCCAAGTTTAAACCCCAACTCGTGAAATTTTTTATGTTGGGGTTTAATATACCCCAACTCGTGGAATTTTTTAAAGTTTAAACCCCAACTCGTGAAATTTTTTATGTTGGGGTTTAATATACCCCAACCCGTGAAATTTTTAAGTTGGGGTTTAATATACCGCAAGTTTAAACCCCAACTCGTGAAATTTTTTATGTTGGGGTTTAATATACCCCAACTCGTGAAATTTTTTAAAGTTTAGACCCCAACTCGTGAAATTTTTTAAAGTTTAAACCCCAACTCGTGAAATTTTTTATGTTGGGGTTTAATATACACCAACCCGTGAAATTTTTAAGTTGGGGTTTAATATACCCCAAGTTTAAACCCCAACTCGTGAAATTTTTTATGTTGGGGTTTAATATACCCCAACTCGTGGAATTTTTTAAAGTTTAAACCCCAACTCGTGAAATTTTTTATGTTGGGGTTTAATATACCCCAACCCGTGAAATTTTTAAGTTGGGGTTTAATATACCGCAAGTTTAAACCCCAACTCGTGAAATTTTTTATGTTGGGGTTTAATATACCCCAACCCGTGAAATTTTTAAGTTGGGGTTTAATATACCCCAAGTTTAAACCCCAACTCGTGAAATTTTTTATGTTGGGGTTTAATATACCCCAACTCGTGGAATTTTTTAAAGTTTAAACCCCAACTCGTGAAATTTTTTAAAGTTTAAACCCCAACTCGTGATATTTTTTATGTTGGGGTTTAATATACCCCAACCCGTGAAATTTTCAAGTTGGGGTTTAATATACCCCAAGTTTAAACCCCAACCCGTGAAATTTTTTATGTTGGGGTTTAATATACCCCAACTCGTGGAATTTTTTAAAGTTTAAACCCCAACTCGTGAAATTTTTTAAAGTTTAAACCCCAACTCGTGAATTTTTTTATGTTGGGGTTTAATATACCCCAACCCGTGAAATTTTTAAGTTGGGGTTTAATATACCCCAAGTTTAAACCCCAACTCGTGAAATTTTTTATGTTGGGGTTTAATATACCCCAACTCGTGAAATTTTTTAAAGTTTAAACCCCAACTCGTGAAATTTTTTAAAGTTTAGACCCCAAATCGTGAAATTTTTTATGTTGGGGTTTAATATACCCCAACCCGTGAAATTTTTTAAAGTTTAAACCCCAACTCGTGAAATTTTTTATGTTGGGGTTTAATATACCCCAACCCGTGAAATTTTTAAGTTGGGGTTTAATATACCGCAAGTTTAAACCCCAACTCGTGAAATTTTTTATGTTGGGGTTTAATATACCCCAACCCGTGAAATTTTTAAGTTGGGGTTTAATATACCCCAACTCGTGGAATTTTTTAAAGTTTAAACCCCAACTCGTGAAATTTTTTAAAGTTTAAACCCCAACTCGTGAAATTTTTTAAGTTGGGGTTAAATACATCCCAGCTCGTCGAATTTTGTAAAGTTTAAACCCCACCTCGTGAAATTTTTTATGTTGGGGTTTAATATACCCCAACCCGTGAAATTTTTAAGTTGGGGTTTAATATACCGCAAGTTTAAACCCCAACTCGTGAAATTTTTTATGTTGGGGTTTAATATACCCCAACTCGTGGAATTTTTTAAAGTTTAAACCCCAACTCGTGAAATTTTTTATGTTGGGGTTTAATATACCCCAACCCATGAAATTTTTAAGTTGGGGTTTAATATACCCCAACTCGTGGAATTTTTTAAAGTTTAAACCCCAACTCGTGAAATTTTTTAAAGTTTAAACCCCAACTCGTGAAATTTTTTAAGTTGGGGTTAAATACATCCCAGCTCGTCGAATTTTGTAAAGTTTAAACCCCACCTCGTGAAATTTTTTATGTTGGGGTTTAATATACCCCAACCCGTGAAATTTTTAAGTTGGGGTTTAATATACCGCAAGTTTAAACCCCAACTCGTGAAATTTTTTATGTTGGGGTTTAATATACCCCAACTCGTGGAATTTTTTAAAGTTTAAACCCCAACTCGTGAAATTTTTTATGTTGGGGTTTAATATACCCCAACCCGTGAAATTTTTAAGTTGGGGTTTAATATACCCCAACTCGTGGAATTTTTTAAAGTTTAAACCCCAACTCGTGAAATTTTTTAAAGTTTAAACCCCAACTCGTGAAATTTTTTAAGTTGGGGTTTTATATACCCCAACTCGTGGAATTTTTTAAAGTTTAAACCCCAACTCGTGAAATTTTTTAAGTTGGGGTTAAATACATCCCAGCTCGTCGAATTTTGTAAAGTTTAAACCCCACCTCGTGAAATTTTTTATGTTGGGGTTTAATATACCCCAACCCGTGAAATTTTTAAGTTGGGGTTTAATATACCGCAAGTTTAAACCCCAACTCGTGAAATTTTTTATGTTGGGGTTTAATATACCCCAACTCGTGGAATTTTTTAAAGTTTAAACCCCAACTCGTGAAATTTTTTATGTTGGGGTTTAATATACCCCAACCCGTGAAATTTTTAAGTTGGGGTTTAATATACCCCAACTCGTGGAATTTTTTAAAGTTTAAACCCCAACTCGTGAAATTTTTTATGTTGGGGTTTAATATACCCCAACCCGTGGAATTTTTTAAAGTTTAAACCCCAACTCGTGAAATTTTTTAAAGTTTAAACCCCAACTCGTGAAATTTTTTATGTTGGGGTTTAGTATAGCCCAATTCGTGGAATTTTTTAAAGTTTAAACCCCAACTCGTGAATTTTTTTAAAGTTTAAACCCCAACTCGTGAAATTTTTTAAAGTTTAAACCCCAACTCGTGAAATTTTTTATGTTGGGGTTTAATATACCCCAACTCGTGCAATTTTTTGAAGTTTGAACCCCAACTCGTGAAATTTTTTAAAGTTTAAACCCCAACTCGTGAAATTTTTTATGTTGGGGTTTAGTATAGCCCAACTCGTGGAATTTTTTAAAGTTTAAACCCCAACTCGTGAAATTTTTTAAAGTTTAAACCCCAACTCGTGAAATTTTTTAAAGTTTAAACCCCAACTCGTGAAATTTTTTAAGTTGGGGTTTTATATACCCCAACTCGTGGAATTTTTTAAAGTTTAAACCCCAACTCGTGAATTTTTTATGTTGGGGTTTAATATACCCCAACCCGTGAAATTTTTCAAGTTGGGGTTTAATATACCACAACTCGTGGAATTTTTTAAAGTTTAAACCCCAACTCGTGAAATTTTTTATGTTGGGGTTTAATATACCCCAACCCGTGAAATTTTTAAGTTGGGGTTTAATATACCCCAACTCGTGGAATTTTTTAAAGTTTAAACCCCAACTCGTGAAATTTTTTAAAGTTTAAACCCCAACTCGTGAAATTTTTTAAAGTTTAAACCCCAACTCGTGGAATTTTTTAAAGTTTAAACCCCAACTCGTGAAATTTTTTAAAGTTTAAACCCCAACTCTTGAAATTTTTTATGTTGGGGTTTAATATACCCCAACTCGTGCAACTTTTTGAAGTTTGAACCCCAACTCGTGAATTTTTTAAAGTTTAAACCCCAACTCGTGCAATTTTTTATGTTGGGGTTTTATATACCCCAACTCGTTTAATTTTTTAAAGTTTAAACCCCAACTCGTGAAATTTTTTAAAGTTTAAACCCCAACCCGTGAAATTTTTTAAGTTGGGGTTTAATATACCCCAACTCGTGCAATTTTTTGAAGTTTTGAACCCCAACTCGTGCAATTTTTTAAGTTGGGGTTTAATATCCCCAACTCGTGGATTTTTTTAAAGTTTAAACCCCAACTCGTGGAATTTTTTAAAGTTTAGACCCCAACTCGTGAAATTTTTTAAAGTTTAAACCCCAACTCGTGAAATTTTTTAAGTTGGGGTTTAATATACCCCAACTCGTGGAATTTTTTAAAGTTTAAACCCCAACTCGTGAAATTTTTTAAAGTTTAAACCCCAACTCGTGAATTTTTTCCAGTTGGGGTTTAATATACCCCAACTCGTGGAATTGCTTAAAATTTAAACACCAACTCATGGAATTTTTTAAAGTTTAAACCCCAACTCGTGAAATTTTTCAAGTTGGGGTTTAATATACCCCAACTCGTGGAATTTTTTAAAGTTTAAACCCCAAGTCGTGAAATTTTTCATGTTGGGGTTTAATATACCCCAACTCGTGGAATTGCTTAAAATTTAAACACTAACTCATGGAATTTTTAAAAGTTTAAACCCCAACTCGTGAAATTTTTCAAGTTGGGGTTTAATATACCCCAACTCGTGGAATTTTTTAAAGTTTAAACCCCAACTCGTGAAATTTTTCAAGTTGGGGTTTAATATACCCCAACTCGTGGAATTTTTTTAAAGTTTAAACCCCAACTCATGAAATTGTTCAAGTTGAGGTTTAATATACCCCAACTCGTGGAATTTTTAAAAGTTTAAACCCCAAGTCGTGAAATTTTTCAAGTTGGGGTTTAATTTGAAATTTTTAATGTTGGGGTTTAATGTACCCCAACTCGTGGAATTTTTTAAAGTTTAAACCCCAACTCGTGGAATTTTTTAAAGTTTAAACCCCAACTCGTGGAATTTTTTATGTTGGGGTTTAATATACCCCAACTCGTGGAATTTTTTAAAGTTTAAACCCCAACTCGTGAAATTATTTATGTTGGGGTTTAATACACCCCAACTCGTGGAATTTTTAAAAGTATATTCTTGGAATTTTTTAAAGTATATTTTAAGACCGCATTCTTGGAATTTTTTAAAGTATATTTTAAACCCTAACTCGTTGAATTTTTTAAAGTATATTTAAAAGTAAAACTCGTGGATTTCTTTAAGTATATTTTAAACGTCATCTCGTGGAATTTTTTAAGGTATATTTTAGGCCCCAACTCGTGGAATTTTTTAAGGTATATTTTAGGCCCCAACTCGTGGAATTTTAACGCCACGTGGAATTTTTAAAGTGTATTTTAAACCCCAACTCGTAGAATTTTAAGCCCCAACTCGTATAGTATAGTAGTATATGTTAAACGCCAACTCGTGGAATATTTTAAAGTGTATTTTAAACCCCAACTCGTGAAAATTAAAACCCCAACTCATGGATATTTTTAAGCCCAACTCGTGGAATTTTAAACCCCGACTGGTGGAATTTTAAACCCCAACTCGTGGAATATTTAAAAGTATATTATGAAACCCAACTCGTGAAAATTTTTAAAGTATATGTTAAATTCCACCACGAGCTGGAGATTTTCTGAGGTACATTTTAAACCCCAACTCGTGGATTTCGCTAGGGTATATTTTAAACCCCAACTCGTGGAATTTTATAAAGTATATTTTAAACTAAAACTCGTGGATTTTTTAAGTATATTTTAAACTAAAACTTGTGGTTTTTTAAGTATATTTTATACGCCATCTCGTGGAATTTTTATACCCTCAGCCTTTAGGCTATGAAGGGTATATACACTTTCATACGGGCAAAATGTGCCTCATCGAAATAATGGTTTTAGACCCCAAGTATGTTTGGACGAAATGTGTTTCAGACAATTTGGAGTCGATTGAGCAATGTCCGTCCGTCTGTCTGTCTGGCTGGCTGGAGCGCACGATAACTCTCGAACGGATGAACCGATTCGGTTCAAATTTTGGCTTTCGTAATATTTTGCCCAAACTTAGTTTAAGTTCGAAGATGAGCTATATCGGTCCACTCCTTCCGGTACCTCCCCCACAAAAGTTCGGAAATGTTCGGAAAATTTGTGCGCACGATAACTCTTGAAGGGAGTAACCGATTTGGTCCATACTTTGCCCATCGTGGAGCTTGTACCAGACTTAGATCAGGTTTTAATATGGACTCAATCGGTCCACTCCGTCGGGTACCTCCCACACAAAAATTTGGAAAAGTTCAGTTTAGGACCATCTCTCGAATCGCTTTGATTTTTGCTTTAGCTACTTGTATTCACTGCCCTCCATACGACGGTATAAGTTTCATCAGGGGCAAGTCCATACTTCCTGAGAAAATAGCCTGAAAGTTGCAAAAAACCCTTATGACACCGTGTGAGGAGGTTGGAGGGCAAAATAACTCTCGAACAGGTCTGCCGATTCGGTCAAAAGTTTGGCCTTAGTAATATTTTGTCCAAACATAGTTTAAGTTCGAAGATAAGCCACATCGGTACACTCCTTCAGGTACCTCCCCCACAAAAGTTCAAAAATGTTCGGAAAAATTGTGCGTACGATAACTCTTGAAGAGAGTGACCGAATTGGACCATACTTTACACTTCCTAATATATATACCAGATATAGATCAGGTTCAAATATGGACTATATTTGTCCACTCCATCCGGTACCTCCCACACAAAATTTCGGATACATGTTCACTTTAAGACCTGCTTTCGAATCACTTTGATTTTTGTTGAAGCAACTTGCATTCGCTGCCTCAATTGCGATGGTAAAAGTTGTTTCAGGGGCAAGTCCATACTTCTTGAGCAAACAGCCCGAAGGATGTAAAAACCCCCTATGGCACCATATGTAGTGGCTGGAGATCCACTTCCATAATGGTCAATGTCGATCCATTCCTTTTTGTATCTCCTCCGCAAAACGTTTGATCTTTAATCATAATCAACATTTTTGTCGGTTCAAACGCCCAAAATTTTTAAAACCCCCTAAATACATACGTTTTTTGGGAAAAAAGTTTCAATATATTCAGGCTGAGGGTATATCTCTGTCGGCAAAGCCGACTGATACTTTTTTACTTGTTTAAGGTATATTTTAAGCACCGAATTTTAAACCCCAATTCGTGGAATTTTTTAATGTATATTTTAAAACCCAACTTTTGGCATTCTTTAAAGTATATTTTAAACCCAAATATATTTTTATACGGCATAATTATTGTGTTAGCTTCTTTTGTTTGTTCAGAGGTATATCTCTGTCAGCACAGCTGACTGATACTTTACTTCTTCGGAAAAAATTTGATCTACCTGCTAATTTAAGTATAGTCGGTTTAGGTTTAGATAACGTAGCTCCCTTTTGGAACGAATTAATTTAAAACACTCGAAAATATCTACATTTTTCAACTTATTGTTATTTCACTTAAAATAATAAAAAAATAAAACCTAATACTAATAGTGAAATTACTTGTTTTCGTTTACCAACCACCATGATCCTTTTGCACGATGTGTTTGTAGATGGTGTATGGAACTGGATATGGTTTAGGCACTGCGATTTTTATTTGTTTAATAACCTCAACCGGGTATGGTTTTTCGACTTCAACGGGATATGGTTTCTCCACGGTATAGGGTATACGTTTCTCTGTAATTTCGGGGACAATGCGGTATGTTGGCACTTGAATTTCTTGTTGGACTGGGACATGTACGGCATATGGTTCGGGAATTTGTATTCGAATAACATTTGGAACTTTAACTGGCACCGGATGGGGAATATTCAGCGGGATCTTTTCAATAACTTGAACGGGAACATGTTTATTTACTTCTGAATATGTTTCGGCAGGTTGATAGTGTTGTTGATAATGTCCACTGCCAGTCGATAAGGATTGATGGGGATCTGATAAAGATAAATCCTCGGTATCAATGTGAGAACAAGTGGCATAGCTGAATAGCAATGTAGCTGAGATTATAACGGAAAAGTTCTGGGAGAGAACAAAGAATGTCGTTTAAATTGGTAGTCATTTCGAAAGTCATGGACACACTTACCTTAGTTCTAGCCATCATTACTTCCCTGTTCTAGCAAATAGTTTCTTAGTAATCCGTTATTTTCCTTTAGTTAGCCAGCAGAGTGTTATTTATGCACTGCACGCTTAGTCGTTTGACTTAATACTGTAACAATTTTTCCAAATGGCCTTGGCTTTTATTTGAAAATGCATTTTATTGCTCCTATTTTATGGGTTCCACTTCCCAACATGGCCTGTTGAGGGGAAATGGAAAAAAGTGAAAGAAACCAAATCACGGCTTAACAAATTGTTGTAACTATTTACGTGTTTTTCCTCTCTTTTTATGAATCTGTGAACTGTTTAACCATAGCCAAAGGAAAGGTACTCATTGTTCCTCAAAAAAACATCGCCACTCACTTATCCGTTCAACCATTCAGTCAGCCAACTCGGTCATTATTGTTATGGCATATTGTGCAATCGCTTAATATTATATCACCTTAAAATGAAAGTTCCCTTTAATTTGTATTGTTGTTGTTGTATATTGCAGTGTTGTTATTGTGATATTCATTGTTATCAGGAAATCCAAGACAACATACATTTGGTATAATTTTCCGTTTGTTTTTCTTCGTTTCCACTGCAGAAAGAAAAAAAAACGAAGATCAAATAACCAACAACATTGACCACAACACAGTCACGGCCAGCGCCCTCTCACCTGTGTCGTTGGAGTAATTCAGTACGTATGACTATAGGATTTCCATCCATGAATGGTAATTTGTTACAATTATTGCAAATATGTGAAAATTATTGGAGTGTAGGGTTGCCAGATTTCTCATCTTCGAACATAAACTAAGTTTGGACAAAATATTCCGAAAGCCAAATTTTGAACCAAATGTGTTTATCCGCTCGAGAGTTATCGAGCGCTCCATAGGGATTTTTACACTTTTCGTACCATTTTCTCGGGAAGTATGAACTTACCACTTAAGATCTTGTACCGTCGTAATGGGGGCAAAAATCAAAGCGATTTGAGAGCAGCTCTTAACTGTGCTTTTGCAAAAATTTGCGTGGGAGGTACACGAAGGAGTGGACCATATTCGAAACTTATCTGTGTCTGGAAGGAATATTAGAATGTGTAAAGTTTGGGCCAAATCGAGTTCTCGCTACGACAGTTATCGTGTAAACCGTTTTATAGAATATATTTTTAACTTTTGTGGGGGAGATATCCGAAGGAGTGGACTGATATGTGCCATCTTCGAACTTGATCTAAGTTTGGACAAAATATTACGGGGTTCAAAGTTAGGACCAAATCGATTAAATCGTCCGAGAATTTTTTGCGCTCCAGCCAAACTGACAGACGGACGAACATGGCTAAATTAAATCCAAATTATTTGAAAAGATTTCGTCCAAAAATACGTGGGGTCTACAACTTTTATTCCTTTCTACGAGGCACATTTTTATCGGATCAAATTAAATAAACTCTCATTAGCCTAAAGACTGAATGTATAAAAATATCTTACTTATTTGTGTGATGAAGCTGGATACTACCATAAATCAATAGGACGTAGATTTGTTGGGTTAGATGGGTAATTGAACACATGCGATGTATTGCTTTAGAGGCAAGAAGATCGTCAGTTTAGGGTACTAGGTACAATACGTTCTCTATAGAAATTAGAAACATAGCTATATCCGGACCAATGTTGTACAAGAATGGAATGTAGCTCACTATCCGAAATTGTAGGAGAATGTTGATTTATAAGTTTATTGCATCTTGCCTGTTTATGACGCCGGAGACATCGTGTCGATAAACCGTGCATTACCATGGAATGACTTCTAGAGGTGAATCTTCCAATAAAGTGTGATGGATTGGATAGTCAGCAATGTATTAACTTGCATGAAAAACAGCAAAATGGTCTCTTCATGTAGGTGATCCGCACTGGACATTTGGAAACAATCCGTGGCAACTCGGAGCGCATTGTTATCGAATATTTACAAATTTATCCATTGTTTGCCGCCATGAGAGGAAGTTCAAATTGGATAAAATCAACGTAGTTAGAGATGGGACGTCCGATGGCTTTATTATGTACCACAGCGTCGGAGTTGGCTTCCACTTTCAAATATACAATGTGACGTGCGATGAGTAGTGAAGTAGATTGTCGAAGACTACTCCCAGTATTTTTGGATTATTTACTGTGAGTATATGACTTTCTCCGATGAATATTTCAAGATCTACGTTTACCTCTCGTGGCCAGGAAGAGAAAAGTGGCATGGATGACTTTGTAGAGGATAATGCAAGATTGTGCTCCCGGAAAAAAATTTATGGCGACTAGATAAATGAAAGTCTTACAACTTACACACGGGGGTGTCACTTACATGGGAAAGTGTGACAAAAATACTTCTAGATAATATATCGAACTGAAATTTGTATCAGTGGGTGACCTTAAAACACTCTAACAAAAATATTGTAGTCCAAGTTTTTGCGTGTTTCCCATGTAACGATTCATCCTGAATTGACGTATTTTACTGTTACCAACACATTTTTCAATCGAATTTGCTGTAATCCCGTATTAAGAGTTTTTATACCCTCCACCATAGTATGGAGGGTATATTAAGTTTGTCATTCCGTTTGTAACACATCGAACTAATCATTTGCGACCCTATAAAGTATATATATTCTTGATCAGGATAAAATTCTAAGACGATCTAGCCATGTCCGTCTGTCCGTCCGTCTGTTGTAATCACTCTAGCGTCCGCAATAATTGAGATAGAGTGCTGAAATTTCGCACACGAGGGTCTTTTTTCCATAGGCAGGTCAAGTTCGAAGATGGGCTATATCGGTCCACTCTTTGGTATAGCCCCCATATAACGGTACCTCCGGATTTGAGGTATTTTGACGTTCTTTGCCACATTTGCAGACCGACTTAGCTATAATTTGGCACTTAGGGTTCCTAGTGATCAACAAACTTATATCCCAAAGGATATGGGCATAGGTCCATGTTTTGGTATAGTCCTCATATAACGGTACCTCCCGATTTTCGATATTTTGAGAATTTTAGCCACAATTTTTAACCGAACTATCTGCAATTTGACATTTGAGGTTCTCAGTGGTCATGAAATATCTCCACGAAACATCGTCAACATAGGTCCATGTTTTGGTATAGCCCCCATATATCGGTACCTCCCGATTATCGGTATTTTGAGAATTTTAGCTAAAATTTTTAACCGAACTAGCTGTAATTTGCCATTTGAGGTTCTCAGTGGTCATAAAGTATCTCCACCAAACATCGTCAACATAGGTCCATATTTTGGTATAGTCCCCATATAACGGTACCTCCCGATTTTCGGTATTTTGAGAATTTTAGCCACAATTTGTAACCGTATTAGCTGTAATGATCGGTATTTTGAGAATTTTAGCTACAATTTTGTCTATTCAAAAATAATCGTCAATATAGGTCCATGTTTTGGTATATCCCCCCATATAACTCTACCTCCCGATTTTCGGGAAATTTCTTCACTAAAATTCGTCAACATGTGTCCATTTTTGAGGGTCTACATTGTTTTGATGAAACTACCCTCAATTTGACTCTTGAAGTTCCCTGCAGCTATAAAACTTTTCCGCCAAAAAATTTAAAGATAGGTTGACTCTTTGATATAGCCCCCTATCACCTAGCTGAACACATTTTTATAACCTCCACCATATGGAGGGTATAATTAAATTTGTCATTCCGTTTGTAACACATCGAAATATTCGTCGGATAAAGTATATATATTATTGATCAGCATAAAATTCTATGTCGATTTGACCATGTCCGTCTGTCCGTCCGTCCGTCCGTCCGTCCGTCAGTCCGTCCGTCTGTCTGTTGAAATCAAGATACAGCTCGCAATTTTAAAGATGGAGAGTCAAAATTTGGTACAAAAGTTTTTATTACTTGCAGGATGGTTGGTATTGAAAATGGGATATATCGGTCCACGTTTTGATATAGCCCCCATAGAACGGTACCTCCCGATTTACGGTATTTTTAAGGTTTTAGCTTCATTATCCTACCAATATGGCTAAAATTTGGTACGTAGTCTTCTTTAGGGGTATACAACTTTCCCCCAGAATTTTGTTGGTATCGGTCCACACCTTCATATAGCCCCCATAGAACGGTACCTCCCGATTTTCGGTATTTTGAAGGTTTTAGCTTCATTATCCTACCAAAATGGCTGAAATTTGGTACGTAGTCTTCTTTAGGGCTATAAAACATTCCCCAGAATTTTGTCGGTATCGGTCCACACCTTCATATAGCCCCCATAGAACGGTACCTCCCGATTTTCGGTATTTTTAAGGTTTTAGCTTCATAATCACACCGAAATGGCTGAAATTTGGTACTTAGTCCACGTTGGTGGTATAAAACTTTCCCCCAGAACTTTGTCGGTATCGGTTCATGCCTTCATATAGCCCCCATAGAACGGAACCTCCCGGTTTTCGGTATTTTCAACGTTGTGGCCTCAATATTCCACCGAAATGGCTGAAATTTGGTATTTAGACTTCGTTGGGGGTACTCAAATTTGTCGGTATAGGTCCACGCCTTCATATAGCCCCCATGGAAAGGTACCTCCCGATTTTTCGTATTTTGAAGGTTGTGTCTTCAATATTCCACCAAAATGGCTGGAATTTGGTATTTAGTCTTCAATGTGATATAAAACTGTTCGCCAGAAATATGTCTGTACAGGTCCACGCTTTCATATTGCCCCATTTCTGACTAAAATTCGTCGGTATAGGTCCACGTTTAGATATAGCCCCCATAGAACGGTGCCTCCCGATTTTCGTAATACTGAAGATTGTGACGAAATGGTTGAAATACTTATTTCGTCTTCCAAGAGTTATAAAATATTCCAGAATAAAATCTCCCATAGAAGCGTACTTCTTGATGTTTGGTATTTTTTAAGTTTTAGCCACATTCTCTTACCGAAATATAGGAAATTTGGTATTTAGTCTTCTTTGAGCCTAAAAATTTTCCGGCAAAAATTTGTCGGTATAGATCGACGTTTTGAAATAGCACTCATAGAATGGTGCCGCACACTGTTGATGAAATTTAGTATTAAGTCTTCTTCATACACGAAAGGTGGAGGGTATAACAAGTTCGGCCCGGCCGAACTTAACGCCGTTCTTACTTGTTTTAGATTAGATTAGATAACACTGTGCAACAAAATGGAGGTGAAAGTCTGGGGCACGGAAAATTCCTCTTGGGAAAGAAAGGCCTTGGTGAGTATATTATGAACCCCGAAGGATATATCCGCCGTGAGTCGAACTTCCGCGTTATGGCGTGATGAAATTTTTGTTAGAGACCCTGTGGGCCATCAGGAATTACCGTTCTATCTTTGTTCACTGTTGCTTAAGTGCGTCTATCCATTGTCGAAAAGTTGTTCCACCTAAAATTGTGAATTATTCCATTTTAATTAAGACTATTTTATGGTGGAGGGTATAAAAAGTTCGGCCCGGCCGAACTTAACGACTTTTTACTTGTTATTACTTAGTATGAGTCCATGATTTGGTATACTCCCTTATCATTTATATCTAGATTTATTTCGGCAGATGTTAACCAAATGTTCAAACCCAATGGGTTTTAATAATGAGCTCAGAGTTCAGAAAACCACCTTATAAAGAAATGTGATATTGTTAAACTTTTGATCGCAGCCTCCATATGGGGTTACCTTCCACTTTTCGGCACTTTATAAGATTTAATCAACTTTTTCTGCAGAATTACAGGTAATAACGTATTTTTGGTTCTCAGTGCGGCGAACATTTTCCCGTTTTGGCGTTTTGCAACATTAGGGTCGAACTGTCGGTTAGTTTTGAAAAATATTATAGTACGTTTATATATAACCGGATTTAACAAACCAACTGGGTTTCAAATGCCAACTCCATTGCTCATATTTCAAATAAATCCTCATAGAGAAGGTTAACCCTGCAAAAAGCTATATATAAACATGGCATAACTCTCTGTAACAGAAAGTAATTATGAAGTTTAAGCCATTGGGGTAATACTGCAGACTTAAAAACAATCAAATGAGATTGATACTTCAACCTAAACAAAACAAACAATAACAAAATTACTTAAAATATTCCAAAAATAGAAATTCAGCACATAAAAACCGGGCTAAACTTTTGGCCATAACTGCTAAAACCGCAAATGTCCGCAAAACATCTAAGCAGTTTTCAAATCTACAGACCTTGCTTTTATTTAGTAACTAAAACTTTAAGGAAATCCATACATCTATATTAATATTTTAATTTTGACCACTATTATAACTAAAATATTTGGTAACTCTTTCAAATTAGAGGAATTGTTATAAGTAGTAAAACCAAGCTGAGGAGATTTACTTAATCATTCAACTTTAGTTAAGGCGTGAATAATAGTCCTTTGTTTCAGAAACTAGCTTATAACACTGTGCAACATTTTTAAGGTGATCTTGTGCAAACAATTCGAACTGAATATTTTCTGAAAGTACGGACCCAAACGACAAGAAACCCTAGTTGGGTTTTGTTGTGTCAGATCCAGCTCGGATTTTATGGCCCCATCTAAACATTGCTAAATATTGAGTTTCTAAAGAAATTTGGGATTATATCTCTGAAACCAATGCGAATCTTCTTCTGACCTCTGAAGCAAATTTGTAGGTAAGGACAAGAATATGCAAAATATATGCAAAACTTCCACAATTTTTATACATTTCGCACCGTATCTCCAAAACCGTTAATTTTTTCTGAATACTTTCTTTTGGAAAAATATTCCCTGGAATGTAATACACAACTCTTCAGAACATGTCATTGTTGTAAAATGCCTCTATGCCGTTGTTTTCAGTACATTTATCAACGACGATTTAATAAAAATGTCAATAATGTAGTGAAATCCGAAATGCGAGAATAAACTGTTGGTGTGAACTGTGTTTAAAATACGTGTTGTAAAAGATATGATGCAAAATACCGCTGAAACAACATGAAGTAGGCATTTTAGAGTTTCAGAATGTTCTAAAGAATTGTTGAGAACTTTATTTGGAAGATTTTTGCAAAAGGTTACTTGGTTCAACTCCCAATAGTTTAGCCGATACTGACCAGAATTTCAGCAATTATGTAAAATTTTCTATATTTTACAGATTTTGATGCCCTAGATGGAGTTTTTCTTATGTGGTTTTTTCAAAAGATTAGTTCTACTAGTTTAGGGCTACAATATTGCTAAAGACAGCAAGGCCAAATTCCTATTCGTTTCTGAGATAAAGGCCTGGTAAATGCAAAAAAGTGTAGATTTAGCCCGGTTTAGATGAGGCCATAAAATCCGAACTGGATCTGACAGGACAAAACCCTACTAGGGTTTTTATAGTCTAAATATGTACTTTCAAAAAATTTATACTAGAAGTTGTTTGCATTTTTAGTGTTGCATAGTGTAATACACCCATTTTTTCTTCTATCTTATATTAATAAAAGAGTAAAGTGATTGACTGACTTAATGATTCATCAACGCCCAGACCAAACGGCTGAAGCTAGAATCTTGAAATTTTGGGTGAGGCTCAGTCTTGGTCCGAAGGTGTCAGATAAGGTTGGGTTTTTGGAAATTCGAACTAGAACGGTACGAATAGTACTAGAAGGTACTAAATATAGTACCCTTTGTATAAGGCAAACGGGAAGATCTAGAATTCTGAAATTTGGAATGAGGGTCACTGATGGAGGGTTAGAAATATATACCAAAGGGTTTATGAAAATTCGACCCATACGAAAAGTACTAAAAGTTACTAAATTTAGTACCAATTGTATATTTTCACCGGATATAGCTAGAATCTTGAAATTTGGTATGGGAATCGGGGTTGGGAAGTGGCGTGGATATAAGGAAATAATTTGGGATATTTTTAGTTATGTACTAAAATTGGTAGAATTTGCATTTGGATGAACAGATAGAGCTGGAAACTTGAAAATTGGACTTAAGATTGCTGGAATGTAGGATAGATGAGTTGTAGTTTTGGAAATTCGTGCTTATGTGTATGAAAAGTACTAAATGGTACTAATTGTGTACCAAATTGGATTTGGGTGAACGGATTGTTGTTGGAGTGTAGGATAGTTGTAGTTTTTGGAGGTAGTTTTGGAAATTCGTACTTATGTATACGAAAATTACAAAATGGTACTAAGATTGGTGCAAATTTGATTTAGATTAACGGATAAAGCTGAAATTTGTCGAATGTAGTTTTTGTTGACCTTTGGACTGCCTATTTTGGTTGGTTTAGTTTGGCTTTTAGGTCAGGAATAAAAATAAGAGTTTTTGTTTTTATTTAGTTTTTATTATCCAATATTTCGAACGTCCTCGACGTTCATCATCAGGGATTTTTCTTTTAAAGAATAAACAAATAATATATGTTATAACAATATATAAGCAAAGAATGATTACACTGGTCAACACGACATTTGTTTCAACCGAAGTTGTTGTTGTTTCTAAGTGAAATCGGCGAGTTATTTTCAAATCCGATTGCGGTTTTTCCCCATCAGCACTTGTTCTTAAGATATAGCTCAAAATCGGTTTTTACGAGTTTTACCCAGAATTTCGTTATTTCCGGATACAAACAAATATTTTTTGTGGGTTTTTCGGCACTTATATATTAAGGAGATGTTGTACGTTCGATACAAACAGTTTTTGAAATTATTACTGTGAATATATCTCAAGAAAATATAGAAAACATACGACGGACCTTGTAAAAATTGCATATTTTGAGTACTTTACGCTGTGATTACGTCATCGGAGGAAGTCATAGGATCTTCTTGATATGCTTAGGGTATCTACTATATAGTCCAGTATTGAAATATATAATATAAAGTTCATAGCGCACACGATTCGGCCATTGGCTAAATATCATCATGAAGACTGCCATTGAAAAGTAAATAGCTTATGTGGTAATGATATAACTGGTAAATGATTTCTCTTTAAGCGTCTTCATGACGATTTTTAGGTAAAAACCGATTTTGAGCTATATCTCAAGGACAAGAGCTGATGGGGAAAAACCGCGACCGGATTTGAAAATAACTCGCTGATTTCATTTAGAAACATCAACAACCTCGGTTGAAACATTCAACTTTTCCAATTTTGTTGAGCAGTGTTATTTATTACAATTTCACTTAATTAGCTATCTGTTACAACATCTGCACTTTACAACTAATGTCCAACTGAACTGAAATTTTTGTGTTTTCCAATAATGTTTCTGTATATTTGGGCACAGTGTTCTGTGTTCATCTTATAATTCATACGTTGTTCCATTGGTACATTAATTATATGCAACATTTCTAACATGTACCTACGTCTACTGTTGCTTTCTTGTGCTAAAACATCCACTTCCTTGAAGTATGGAGTGTGTCCAGTTTGAGCACAGTGTGCCGCAAGAGCTGTTTTTTGTTCTAGTGGTTTGTTTTTCACTTTTTGATCCGATTTGTGACCACTCAATCTTGTCTTTAACTTATTTTTCGTCGTGCCCACATATAATTTTTGGCATGAGTTTGACGAGTCACCATTACATTTTATTTTGTAGATAACATTCGATTTGTCTTCGTTGTGTGTTTTAGATTTTGTCCGGCTGAAGAAGCAACCAAAATAGACAGTCCAAAGGTCAACAAAAACTACATTCGACAAATTTAAACACGGAAGGCACGCCGAAGAAACTCAATAAACAAATCAACATGAAGCTGTATAAAAATATTAAGCAAAAATACAACGAGAATACTAGATATATATATCCTTAAACAGTATTCCAAAAGTAACAGGCTAGCAGCAAGGTTAAAAGCAACAACAACATTTCTCATCAAATGCAAAGAAGCAGGTATCATACCCAATTGTATCACTAATACTACAAAAAATATACGAAACTTATTTAAAACTAACAACTCAATACCATTACATACCAGGACAACAGTAGAAAAACTCATTTATAATTTTCACATGAAAGTACTTAAACTCTTGATACAGGAAAAGCACAAACAATTTGACATATTGGGGTAGGTTTAGAAATTCGTACTAATGTGTACTAAAAGGTACTAAATTTGGTACAATTGGGCTGGAACCTTGAAATTTGGATAGGATAGATATAAGGAGTTAGTTTTGGAATTTCGTACTGGTGTGTACGTTAAGTACTAAATGGTACTAAATCGGGTACAAAGTGGATTTGGGTTAGAGGATAGAGCTGGAATCCTGAAGTTTGGAATTAAGATTACCGTTGGAGTGTAAGACTAAGACATAGAGGTAGTTTTAAAAATTCGCACTTATGAGTGCAAAATTGTACTAAATTTGGTACAATTTGGATTTGAAAGAACGGATAGAGCTGAAATCCTGAAATTTGAAATTAAGATAACTGTAGGAGTGTAGAATTGAGATATGGAGGTAGGTTTGGAAAATCGTACTCAATTGTACTAAATGTTACTTAAATTGGTACAATTTGGGATTGGGTAAAAGGATTAAACTGGTATCCTGAAATTCGAAATTAAGATTACTCTTGGAGTGTAGGATTGAGACATGGAAGTAGTTTTGAAAATTAGCATTTATGAGTACGAAATGTACTAAATGGTACTAAATTTGGTACAATTTGGATTTGGAGGAAGGGTAGAGCTGGAATCCTGAAATTTTGAATTAAGATTACTGTTGGAGTGCAGAATGGGGATATGGAAGTAGTTTTGGAAATTCGTACTTATGTGTACTAAATCGTACTAAATTTGGTACAATTTGAATTTGGGCGAATGGATAGAGCTGGTAATTTTGGAAATTCGTACTTATGTGTCCGAAAGGTGCTAAATGGTACTATATTTTGTATTGGTTGCAGGGAAAGTTTTTGAAATATGCACCATATAATACAAAGTAATAAATTGTACAAAATTTGGTATTGTGTCTTTCTGGATTTCTGAATTGTGTAAATGCATACTAAAAGCATACTAAATGTACTACATTTGGAGTAATTTTTGGTATTAGATGTGGGGATAGAATTGGGATCCTATAATTTTGCAATTGGGTCACTGGTGATGTGAGGAGAAAATTGGAACTATAAGCGTACCAAATGTACTGGAATGAAATATATGTGGAATTCCCAAAATTTGGTAACATGGTAACTATTGTTGAGTGATACTGAGATAATGAGGTCCTTTTGTAACTATAAGTACCATAAGCATACGGAAAGTAATAATTGGTACTAAATTTGGTACAACTTGGATGAAAGGATAGAGCTGGAATTCTGATATTAGGGTCACTGCTGGTGCGTAGAGTTAAGATAAGGAGGTTGATTTTGAAATAGGTACTATAAATTTGCAAATTTGGGATTCTGAAATTTGAAATGAATGTCATATTTGATGTGTTTGGTATTAATAGGAACGAATTTGAATTCGAGTCTTACAGAAACCTGCAATAAAGGTACGAAAAGTATTAATTTTATATCATTAGTATTAGGCAGGTTAGTAATCGAATTTTGTAATTTGAACAAATTTTTCATATTTTACTTTATAAATTTCCAATGCTCAAGATATGTTCGGGCTAAATAAAAAATCTGTTTGCATTCCTTTTCTGTTAATGTGAACTTTTCGCTAACGAAGTAGCGGGCACATGCTAGTATGTATATAACATAGAAAATGTTTGTACGTTTGTTTGTTTGTTTGAAGTTTATTGACTCAAAAATCGCTGAACCTATCTTCCTGAAATTTTAAGAGTATATCATGGTCTGAAAGTAACATAGATAGATTTTGTATGCAAATATCTATAGAATAGTAAAAGATGAAGTCTCCAAATTTTGGATGTGTAAATGAATTTGGTCTGGAAATAATTTTGCCAAGTTATATTGAAATCGGTTCAGTTTTGGATATAGCTGCCATATATATATTCGGCCGAATTCATGTATTTTATGTACCACACACACATATCAAATTTTTGTGAAATTTGGAATATGTGATGGAATTTGGTCTACAAATAAATGCGCCAAAATATATCCAAATCGGTCCAGGTTTGAATATAGCTCCCACATATATTTTCGTCCGATGCACCCCGATTTTAATATGAATCAATGATGTGGGACCTACTGTTTATTGCCGATTTCGGACGGCGTGTCCCAAGACACCACTTCTTGAGAAGTTTACATGTCTGAAATACTCAGGAAATGTCGCCAACATCACTGAGGGGTATTTTGCCACCGTTGAACATTTGATATTGCCTTGCCTGGGAATCGAACCCACGAACTTTTGCGTGCAAGGCATACCATTGCACCACGGTGGCACCCGGCAAATATAAGTCAGTTTCAAAAAATTTGAAATATTTAGAAGCGATATGCATCTTTCAATTTTAAAATGGTGACATTAATTTTTGGATTTTTGTCGTTGGGCGCATCCACTGTGTTACGGTGGCATGCAAAATGGGTGAAAAACACCCACTTGAGGAGAAAGCATTATCCCACAGCGAAAGCTTCATCAATCAAAACTATGTATAGTGTGATGCAAGGTTTTCATCTGTCGAGTATGATTCATGATTACCGGCTAGTTCTACATGTAATACGCAGTTTCGTTAAATTTTGTTAGGTTCCTGGACCTTGCACCTGGCCACATCAATAGGAATGACAAGTTCGGAGGTCTGAAATAACTATGTAAGTCACCACACTATTTAGTCATATTTAATGTTAGTCACTATTAAATGTTAAACAAATATTAAATTAACTATTACCATTTCATTGAACATGGCAACATTTGCTAGGAGTCACTTCCACAACACTATGTCTGTCCGATTGTGTGTCTTGTTTGTGCACAAAAGTTTAATACACTTGCCGTTAAAAGCCAAAGAATTGCAACGAAAACAACAACAACAAAGTGAACTTTCAACGCCCATTATCAATGCCCACAGCTTCAACATTCATCCAGGCGTGTACACTTGTTGTGCGATATCATCCAAGTTTTGCTTTATGTTGCAATTTGGAACAAGTGTTTGCTGGCACTTTCGGAAGCCTGAGACATTCGGTAATTTGATATAAAAACGTGCTTCGCTCCAGACAATAGAGTTTAAAACGTTTTGTTTCGTTTTGTTGGGCTTTTCCTAAATAAAAACTACGGCTTCGCACACAGGTTGCAATAGTTTAATTTGACGATGAAGGGGCAGACGTGAGGAACGCTGTGGGTAAATGAGGAACGCTAAATATTAAGTAAATTGAAATCAATAATAAATGATGTAATAAATAATGACCTACAAAAACAATTGTGTTCGATATTCAATTCACAACATGGAAGTGAAATGAGGAATTAATTTAAGAGGCAACTATGAAGTGAGGTTTGAAGAGTAGCTTGGCCTTTACGTGAGATGTTATACTTTTACACTGAATCTATTGTATAAAAATATACAAATACAAATCATCTGTTCAATCAACCTGAAACGCTCAAAATTAAAGATCGAATTCTTTGGCCTTGACATTGATTACAAAATTTACATGTTTGCTCATGGTTTGATCAACTGTTTAGGTATTTTATAAACCAAAATATACGTATTTTGCTCCACGTCAAAATATTTTAATTTTTGAGACTTAGTTAGAAACGAGTAATTTTAACACATTTTAAATATATTCTTTTTAATCACACTTTATTAAAAAAAATCATAGCGAACATAATCATAATCTTATTGGGATTACATCCATAAACAGGAACCCATAACACATTATCCTCTCATCGTACACATATTTAGCAATATCACCATAAGGCTTACATAGCATTTTGTGGCCATTTCCATTTAATTTCAATTTTCAAACAACAATAATAACAACAACAAACTGTCGTATCAGATAGAAATCCATTACTTGTTTTTTCTGTTGTCTCCAATGCCAACACTCCCATGGATGAATAAAATGTTACATCGGCGTAAAAGGCGTAAGCATATACTCGCAAAAAACGGATATGAAGGATATCTCCGGTTAGCAGGCGGACATATCCGTTTACAACTGTCATCATATCCGTTATAATTTTCCAATATCATTGGCAATGCTTTATCCATATTTTTTGTGTGACAGTCTGTTTGTTTGTACATGTGTGGATGTGTCTGTGTGTGCGATAAACTTTCAAACTGATAGATATGAAAACATCATTTGAATGGGGTAAATGTTTTCAACGCTACCACTACTGTTGTTGATGGTGAAAAAAATAAAATGAAAACTTTACAAACGGATATTATGAGGATAAGCAATGGACACGGATCTACAATACATACATATGTATGTGTATGCAACAATGATTTTTAGTACAGTGTTGGTGAAAGAAATTATAACCCACGAAAAATAATTTAGCAAATTTGTATAAGGGGATTAATGTATGGGCTATAGGTTTATATTTACCAATGTCGGTATATAAAATGTACAGCTGGTATTAATAACACCTTGTAATTGCCAATCTGGGGTGTGGATAATTCCAAGTGGGGTGATAGTATTCGGTCACTAGGTCAAAACCCCAAAAGGGTTCTCAGATCAAACTTTTTCAGAGCTCCTTATGTATAACCTTAACCAAAGGCAATGGGTCCCCAATATTATGCGCTATACTTCGCAAGATTAAAGATAATGCCTTACAAATTGATAGAGACCTTTGGATTACATATAGATTAATTGGTACATGTCCGCCCACTTTTTGAAATATCCCCATTTATAAGGGTATATACAAAGCCCAAAGCCCAATGGCAAAGCCCAGGATTTATCTTGGTCCCTCTTTCATCTCAAGTGGGCACTGACATCCCCGTGGTGTCAACTGGGGAACTGCCTTTAACACCCGTTAAAGGTAGTGAGCTAACATCTGCCGCGCGTTCACCCATAAGAACGTTAAAAACTTGGGTTTGGGCGTCCGGTTAGTAACCCTCCCCTAGAAAAAAACAGCCTACTATGAAAAAACGAAAGAAAAGAAAAACAAAAGGACCATGATCTGCGAATCTGCACCTGGAGTGTTCGCACTCTTTATAGAGAAGGTGCAGTCTTCGCATTGGCAGACGTACTTGAAAAGTACAAGGCCGATATTACTGTCATACAGGAAATTCGATGGATTGGGAAAGGCGTCACAACAACACCTAAAGGTGACGCACTGTACTATAGCTGCTATGACGTAAAGCATGAGTTTGGTTGTGGATTAGTAGTTAGTCGGAGACTAAAACATCTGGTATCCAGCTTCACCCCAGTGAATGAAAGAATTGCTGCAATTCGAATAAAAGCTAAATTCTTCAACATCAGCTTTATTTGCGCTCAAGCTCCCACTGAAGAAAAGGACGAACAGACCAAAGATATATTTTACGAGAGCTTAGAAGAAACATATGACCGTTGCCCTGCCCATGACATTAAAATCATTCTAGGAGATTTAATGCCAAAATTGGAAAGGAGAATATCTTTGGCCCAACAGTCGGGAAATTCAGTCTCCACAGTGAAACATCTGACAATGAATGGTATGAGGCTGATAGACTTTGCAGCTGCAAAAACATGGTAGTTAGCAGTACCAGATTTAAGCATCTCGACATTGATAAGGCATCTGGCTGTCTGCAGATCAATGAACAAATAATCAAATAGATCATGTTGTGATAGATGGAAGACATTCATCGACCGTGTTGGATGTACGATCGTTTCGAGGAGCAAACATAGATTCGGACCACTACCTTGTTGCAGCAAAGGTTCGTACCCGTCTAAACGTAATAAATAAAGCACGAACAGATACAACGCGGAAGTTGGACATCGGTAAGCTGGAAACACAACAGATAGCAGCAGCATATTCCACTCAACTAGCCCAATTGCTTAATGAAAGCACTCCTCGTCCCGATAACATATCAGCACAATGCCAAAATATTGCCCACTCCATGCAAACAGCCGCAAAATCCATACTTGGATACCAGAAAACTCCACCGAGGAATCCATGTTATGACCAGGAGTATCGTGCTGCTACCGAAGAGAAAAATGCGGCATATAGGGCTACTTTAAAATCAGTAGCAAGGCGAAGCGCACGAGGCAAGTATCGGGAGGAAAGGAGAGAAGAGAATCGTCTTTCCCGCAGTAAAAAGAGAAGTGGAAAGGCGGGAGTGTGAAAAAATCGAGATGTTCAGGAGCCAGAATGAAGTCCGAAATCCGAAAGTTATAGCAAAGAGTGAAACATCAAACTGATGGCTTTGGTACAGGCGCATCCTACTGTACAGACCAGCAAGGTAATTTTGTAACTGATACAGACAGTGTGCTCAGGTTATGGAAAGAGCATTTTTCCAAACTGTTGGTATCCGATATTAGCGATGACGGCGAAGATACCACAGATCCAATCCCAGAAGATGGTATTGAAGGTATATCACCCGGTCAAGATGAGGTAAATACAGCAATAAGCCGGCGGAAGAATAATAAGGCAGCAGAAGCCGATGGCCTACCAGCCGAGCTGTTCAAACCCGGAGGCGATACGCTGATAAAGTGTATGCATTAGCTACTTAGCACCATCTGGCAGGAACCTGAGCGTCCTGTGTCCCGTCCACACGAAAGGAGATAAGACTTTATGCTTCAATTACTTTCGCATAAGTCTTCTCCCTATTGCCTACAATATAGTGTCATGGATATTATGCGAATGAATAAAGCCCATGGTCAACGAAATAATTGGACCATACCAATGCGGCTTTTGACCTGACAAGTCCATTATTGAACAGATATTTACCTTGCGGCAAATCCTGGAGAAAACCCAAGAGATGCAGATCGACACCTACCATCATTTGCTCGATTATAAAGCAGCCTTCGACAGCCCGCTGCGTTCAAAGGTATTCCAAGCCATGTCTGAATTTGGTATCCCAGCAAAGCTCAATCTGCTTTGTATAATGACTTTAACTGACACTCGATCCTCAGATAAAATAGGAAAGAACCTCTCCGAAGTGTTTTGTACCAAAAGAGGTTTCAGGCAAGGATACAGCCTTTCGTGCGATTTATTTAACATCCTGCTGGAAAATGTGATACGAAAGGCAAACGTTAAAAGAAATGGCACCAACACCAATAGCCACATGTTACTTGATGATATAGACATCATGGGTCGATCAGTAAAAGAAGTAACTGATACCTTTATGAAGGTCAAACCAGAATCTGCTAAAATGTGTTTGGCGGTAAACGGCGAGAAGACCAAGTTGATGGTGTCAACGCGCAATGCGTCCAGAAAGACTTCATCTACCTCGGCACCGCCCTAAACACAACAAATAACATCAGTTGTGAAATAAAAAGAAGAATTGAGAGAAAAATTCTTCGAAAGATCTACGGGCCAATCTGTGTTGACGGTGAATATCGACGTCGTATGAACCACGAGCTGTATCTGCTTTACAACGACACAAGTATAGATAAACGCATCAGGATGCAACGATTGCATTGGCTAGGACATGCCATAAGAATGAGAGATGATAAACCCGCTAAAAAGGCGTATAAACACGTCCCACATGGTGGCAGGCCAAGGCTTCGATGGAGCAAACAAGTGGAAAAAGAGATGACAAGGCGCGGTATTCCAAAAAGCGAAGTAACAAAAAGAGAGAATTGGAGATCTTGTCTTCGTTCGGCTTATGGAACAAATGTTCTGTAATGGCCAGCTAAGTAAGTAAGTTCATCCTGTAGTAATCCTATTAGTTCATGTTAGTAGTGCAGTCAGTTATTCTCCTAGCTCTTCTTTCAGTTCTAGCTTTCCATCCAGTAGTATCCACGCGAGTACTTCCACTAGTATTCCGTATAGTCCTGTTCCAGTTTCGATTGCCCAAAATCTTCAATAAAGACAAACGCATGGTGAACAACTCTTAATAATTCCACTTGTCTATCCCCGCATGGGCACTGTCTGCAGCAGTCATCGCTTGTTGTCATTTCAGATCACGAAATTCAATTGCAATGGCCTTAGAAATAAATAAGTTCAAATCACCACTTCACTTCAAAAAATTAAGCTGACTAGAAATTGTTCTCTCTCGTCCGACGCGATAGATAAAGGAACCCTGGTCATGAGGTCATGAATTTTTCATTCAGCGGAGCGTGAAATATACTCTTACATCTTCAGAATTACCGATAATCGTCATTAACTTGAAAATCTTAGGGGTCCATAAGTTTTAGTATTGCCAAATATTTTCGGCAAGTTAACGATCACTATAAAGCTGTCGTTAAGTTGTACCGATAGCAACAATGTTTCAATTTAGAGAAATCCAGTGATTTCGCCGAGCCCGACTAACGCAACTTCTTCAATTATACGAAAGCCAACTGGAAAATTCAATGAGAAATACCTGAAAATGTTCTGGAAAACAAAGGGTATACGCGTTTTATTTTTTTCAGCGTGAGAATTCCTCTTATGTCAGCAAAATATCCAATCCCGGGAACCCCGATTGGCACAAAAAAGAGACTAACTTCGTCCCTAATTTGATTCATTGCCGAGAGAGCAGCTAATGGCGTAGACATAGGTACATCTTAACCAGTGCAACATCAGTTCGGAACAGCTTTAGTATAACGTCCTGTGTTCTGATGCCAAATGTATACTACACAGTTCTGCCATTAATGTGTTGAACATCCAAGCGGAACAAGGAAACGCGGGATATTATCCGGAGAAACAAGAATCTCCAAAGAAATCTGCAACCCATATCATTCACAGTGAAGTTGACACAATTATATCCAAATCTGAACCATCCAAAGCCCTCGGTCCAGATGGTATCTACATATCCATGTTATAAAAGCTCGGTGCAACAGCCCTCGGCTAACTGACATACATACATACATATGTTTCCACAACATCCTCGAAGAGACAAGGGAGACTTCTCTCATATTAATAAGTGCACGCCGATTCTTATTGGCTCAATGACATTATAAGTTCATCACGACTGAAATACTCAGGAAATGTAAGCCAGTATTACAAGAGGGGATTTCACGATTTGCAGACCTTCTGAGTGCACGTTGGACGTGCTTAACACTGCATCACGGTGGCTTAAGGGCTACATGTCTAGAGTTATAAAATTATGAATTACAAAATCGGTCATTCCGGACATCTGGAAGGTGGGCCGGGCTTTTTCGTTTCTGAAGTCCAATTTCACTTGTAGCAAACTTTCTAGAATCCGTGTTGCTCTCGTACTTCAAAGGACTTACTATACACCAACATGATTTCAGGGAAGAGCATAATACAAAAATAGATTTGAAGTTATTCAAGACTTATAAAGCAAATAACCGAAATCAGCGGCAGTCGCCAGCAGTTGATCTACCTAAGGCGATTTCCAACATGATGAATTCCATCCTTCCAAAATAATTCGCGCATTGCGTTGTTAAGTACTTCGATCTCGTATTTCATTTGTACACTCCATCGAAGCCTTGCGTGAAGCGCAATTCGGTCCGTATTTATCATCGCTCATTCTTTAGCATGGCCCAGGCAATGCAATCGTTGTATCTCGATACGTCTAACTATAATGATGTCGTTGTATAGCCGATACAGCTAGTGATACGAACAACGTCGATGTTTACCGTCAACGCATATGGGCCCTCACACAACCCCGACGAAACATAACAGTGGAAGAAGGTTTGCTTTGTTTGAAAACACTTTCGTCGGGGTTGTGTGAGGTTGCCATAGAAAAACTTTCATTGAAGTTTCTTCTTGGTTCACCTTTATACTTCGAGCTGACGATTGATGTTTGGGTATAAAAAGTTTTTTGTTGAAGAAGTTATTGAAAAATAACTTCGGTGGAGAATATCTACAAACAAGAAACAAGGGAACTGATGAGATCCTATGTCGAGGATCGAAACTAGTCTTCCCTGCCTAAACCCCTTGGCGAACAATGCCAAACCTTCTCCACCTATAAACTAGTTGTTTTAAATATTTTAAACAACAACAATGAGATTAAGCCTGACTATTTTGAAAAATCAAATTTTTTTGTTTAACGAGATTTGGCGGTGCCGAAGTAGACCAAGTCTTTAACTACCTCGAAATTATAGGTGTCAACTTCAACACTTGGTCCGAGTTGAATTAACGCATTGCTCTCCGATATCATCAACATGGTCTAGTCGCCGTTTACTGTCAAACCCAGATTCTCCTTCGACCTTCTCAAAGGCATCAGTTATTTCTTTAACTGATCGACCCACGATGTCCTTGTCGTCAGTATAAGAAAGCAACATGTGACCATTGGAGTGCAATTTTTTGATGTTTGCATCTTGTATAAATTTTTCAAGCAGAATTTTGAAGGATGTCTCCTTGCCTAATACTTGGTTTGGTACTGAATCGTTCGAATAGATTGTTTTCTATTTTAACTGAGGATGTAAAAATAACACTGTGATACAAAAATGGACAAAATTTTTTTGCAGGATTTCTGATACACAAATTCGGTTTTGTGGGAGTCCATAGAAGACGAAAATACCTTTGGTTTCTTCGGGTCACTTCGGGTTTTGATGTTATAACCGTAAATGTAGTGAAAAATGGGCTTTCTTGGATTTTCAAATTTAAACGGACATTACTTCTTTTTTCCACAACCGATTTGCACACACTGTTTTTCATTATAAAGGGGAGAGTAATGCCTTTCGAACAAGCCATTTTAAAATCGTTTAACAAATGGCTAAGTAATAGTGGTTTAAGTGTGACAAAAACGCATTAAAAAACAGTAAAATGTTTTTCCTTGTGCTCTAGGCTGCGTAAACGATACCTAACAGTACAATTATTTACTGTTAACAAGTAGGAAATTTAGTTGGCTTTCCAAACTGGGAAAAGCCAACGAAATCGGTTGAAAAATGAATGCGTTATGGCATTTTTTGTGTTTCAACTTTTTGATTTTTTCATATTTTCATATTTTTGAATTGAAACTTTCATCTACGGACAGATAAAATGTATTTAGGGTTTTTACAGAATTTTTGGACATTTTAACTTGCCGACAAAAATGTGGATTAGGGTTAAAGTTGAAAAGTGTTGCGGAGGAGGTTCTTGAAGAAACAGACATAGTTCTTTATGAAAGTGCATCTTATTTTAGGTGTCATATCATTTCAATAGATATCGCACCTACTAGTCATTTCAGTGGGTCATCGTATAACTTTTGGACCAGTATGAAGGAAGCTTGGTACGTCCACGGAAAAGATAATGTCGCTGTAAACGGGACCACAACGAACAGCATCGGTATACATTCGATCTTCGAACAGACCCTAAACTGCCTTTAGACACAAATGTTGAACTTTTGTGGGGGAGGTACCTTAAGAAGAGGACCAACATGGGCCATTTTAGAAGAACTAAATTTGGACAAATTATTATGACATCCAAAATTTGGACCACATTGGTTGCGCCGTTAAAGAAATATCGTGCATACCATTTTAGTGACATTTTCTAAATATTGGGAGGAAGTACCGGAAGTTGTGGACCGGTATTGCCCATAAGTTTGGAAAGTATATGACGAAGGCCAAATTTTGGACCAAATCGGTTGATCAGTTCCACAGTTATCTTGCTCTCCAACCACCACATACGGTGCCATAGAGGTTGTTTACATCTTTCGGGCTGTTTTCTCAAAAAGTATGGACTTGCCCCGTCGTAATTGTGACAGCGAATGCAAGTTACTTCAACAAAAATCAAAGTGATTCAAGACCAGGTCCTAAAGCGGACTTAACCGAAATTTTGTGTGGGAGGTACAAATAAAGTCCGCATTTGAACCAGATCTATCTGGTAGATATATTAGGATGTGTAAAGTATGGTCAAAATCGGTCACACCCATCAAGATTTATCGTGCGCACAATTTTTCCGAACATTTTTGAACTTTTGGGGGGGAGGTACCGATATGACTTATTTTCGAACTTAAACTAAGTTTGTACAAAATATTACGAAGGTCACATTTTAGACGGAATCGGCAGATCCGTTCGAGAGTTATCTTGCGCTCTAATCACTACACACGGTGTCATAGGGTTTTTTGTAACTTTAAGGCTATTTTCTCGGGAAGTATGGACTTGCCCCTGTTGAAACTTTTACCGTCGTATGGGGGAGGTAAATACAAGTTGCTACAACAAAAATCAAAGCGATTCGAGAGCAGGTCATAAACTGAACATTTCCCAAATTTTGTTTGGGAGCTACCCGAAGGAGTGGACCGATTGAGTCTATATTGGAACATCATCTATGTCTGGTAGAAATTTCACGATGTGCAAAGTATGGAACAAATCGGTTAATTCTTTTGAGAGTTATCGAGCGCACAAATTTTTCGAACATTTCCGAAGTGAGAGGTACCTTTCTATGGGGGCTATATGAAGGCGTGGACCTGTACCGACAAATTTTCGGGGGGAAGTTTTATACCACCAAGGTACAGTTCTATGGGAGAAATATGAAGGTGTAAACCTATACCTACAAATTCCAGGTGGAAATTTGTCACCCCCAACGAAGACTGGATACCAAATTTTAGCCATTTCGGTAGAATATTGAGGCCACAACCTTCAAAATACAGAAAATTGGGATGTACAGTGCTATGAGGGCTATATGAAGACGTGGTCAATAAACACAACTTTAGAGGGGAAAGTTAAATACCCCTAACGAAGACTAAATACCAAATTTCAGCCATTTCGGTGGAATATTGACGCCACCACCTTCAATATACCGAAAACTGGGGTGTACCGTTTTATGGAGGCTATATGAAGGCGTGGACCTTTACCGACAAATTTTCGGGGGGGAAAGCTTTATACCACCAACGAAGACTAAATACCAATTTTCAGTCATTTCGGAGGAATAGTAAGGTCACAACCTTAAAAATACCGAAAATCGGGAGGTACCGTTCTATGGGGGCTATATGAAGGCGTGGCCTATACCGACAAATTTCATATTGAACATTTTATACCCCAAATGAAGACTACGTACCAAATTTCAGTCATTTCGGTGGATTATTGAGGCCACAACCTTCAAAATACCGCAAATCGGGAGGTACCGTTCTATGGGGGCTGTATGAAGGCGTTGGTCTATACCGACAAAATTCAGATGGAAAGTTTTTCACCCCCAGCGAAGACAAAGTAACAAGCCTTCGAAATACTGAAAATAGGGTGGTACCGTTCTCTGGAGGCTATATCAAAACGTTTGCAATACCAAACATCCTAGGAATAATAGAAACTTCTATACCAAATTACAAATCTTTATCTTAAAAATTGCGAGTTGAACATGGTTTTATCGATGTGTTACAAACGGAATAAAAAATTTAATTATACCCTTCATATTATGGTGTAGGGTATAAAAAGCATTGTATATGTTACTGAGTACAGGATGCTCAGGTTCCAATCGTCGGGTACCCATTCTTCCTGCCAGATATTGCTAACTAGTTGGTGCATACCTTACCAGCGAGGCGCCCCTGGTTTTGAACAGCTCGACTGTTAAGCCATCGCCTTCTGCTGCCTTATTATTCTTCAGCCGGTTTACTGCTGTCTTTACCTCATCTTGGGCGGGTGGTATACATTCAATGCCATCTTCTTTGTTGTCTTTACTAGTATGGGATACCAAAAGATTGGAAAAATTCTCTCTTCATATCCCTAGCACACTATCTGTATCTGTTACCAAATTACCTTGCCGGACTCTACAAAACGATGTGCCTGTACCAAAGCGTTTCACTCTTTGGTACAATTTTCAGACTTCCCGCTTTACCATTTCTTTCGTTTTCCTTCGGAAAAAAAAACATTTCTCCTTTCTCATTTTCTCTCGATTCCTCTCTCGTTCGCTACGCGTTCCTACTGACTGTAAAGTTACCATATATGCCGCATATTTATCTTCGATAGCCGTTGTTTGCATGGAGTGGGCAATACTATGCCACTGTGTTGATACGTTAAATCGGGTGCGTATCTTTGCTGTAACAATGTAGTGGTCCGGGTCCTTGTTTGCTCCTCGGAACGATCGTACACCAAACATGCTCGATGAATGTCATCCCACTATGAGAACGTGAACAGTTTGATTTCTGGTCTAGAGAAAGCCAGATGGCCTTATGAATGTCGAGAGGCACAAATCTGGGACTGCTAACTAGCATGTTTTTTGCCGCTGCGAAGATGTTACACTGTGGACACTGTATTTCCAGATTCTTGGGCAGGACACCGGTCATATGTTTCTTCTGAGCGCTCGTAAAATATACATTTGGACTACTCATCCTTGTTTTCAGTGGGAGCATGAGCGCAAATAAAGCCGGTGTTGAAAAATTTTGCTTTTATTCGAATTGTAGAAAGTCTTTCATTCACTGGAGTGAAGCTGGAAACTAGATGTTTTAACATCCGATTATCTACCAATCCGCAACCAAAGTCATGCTTTATGTCATAGCAGCTATAATACAGTGCGTCACCTTTAGGTGATTTTTGACGTCTTTCCCAACCCATCGTATTTTAATAATATATTTTAGTAATATCGACCTTGTACTTTTCGAGTAAATCTGCCATTGGGTAAACTGTAAATTTTCTATAAAGAGTGCGAACATTCCAGGTGCAGATTCGCAGATCGTTTGCGGTGGTCGTCAACTTTAGTAGGATGCTCTTTTCTAGAGCACCCGACGGCCAAACCCACATTTTTATCGTTCTTATGGGTGAACGCGGGCACATGCCAGCTCAATACTTTCAATGGGCGTTAAAAACTAACACACTTGACATGAAAACAGGGCCTATATATGTCCTGGGCATTGCCATGTTAAAGCTGGTCAGGAACGTTGCTTGGTATTTTTCATCCCCTATTTCACCCGTTATATTAACAACAGTGCAATAATTTAAAATCCCTGCACTGTTCGTAACGAAATTAATCTATAATTTTATGGTGTAGATTTTGAATAAGGACATTGGTGAAATAAGGGGTAAAATTGTGAAACACCAATGTGGTGTTTCATATTATTAAAATAGACCATTTGGAATACAAAATAATAGCATCATCATCAACAAAACGACAGCGACAACATTATCTACATCAGTAAGTGTCAAAATTGTCAGGCTACAGGATGTGTTAATGCGTTTCAATATGAGTTGTTCTCTCTATCTTTCTCTTTCTACTTATTCCTTCCATCCATGGCTAACAAGAAGTGAAAAATGTGCAAAGCTTTGTTGCATTGATTAGCACATCAACATGACATTTGTTGAACATGTTAAGCAAATATCTTGTGAATTTCCTTTACAAATCCTTTTCAATTTATTATTCATCTAATAAATCTTAAGAAATTTGAATACTTTGGCTCTGAAGATAATGTTTCAGTTATTGATGTTGATGCCTTTGTGCCACTTTCCAGTAATTCATTGGACATTTGTCCTTGTGTCCCTTCTTGTTCATATCAAATGTCAACAGAAGCACACTTTAGCTGTCAATATTTCAAAGAGGTATTTGATTTGGGAGTGCGCTCTAAAAATAGAAAGGAAAAGCAAAAGAAGTGAAGCAATCGTTTCATGGTAACATAAATCGAACGAATTGATTTCTCCAAAATTATAAAAAAAAAACTGTTGAATGTCAATATCACAAAAATCCTACTAACGCTGCTAGCTGACAATCAAAGTAAATGCCATTTTTCACTTTAAATGTGAAAGAAATTTAACAAGGATAGACGGACAGTCGGCCGATTAAGGCTACAACCTTGTGTCACATACATAATAATCGCCTCAAAATGGATTTTTGATGACAAGCAGCAGCACTGGCCCATTTTGTTTGTTTTTTATTTTTTCGATTTCTTCGGTCCTTTACAAAAAATGCCACTTTCATCGCATTTATGATCACGAAAACCAAATTAACGCACCAATGCCAATGATGATGATGCCGAGGACGATGATGTGAAAAATGCCGCGCTGACTGGCTCCCGCTTATGACTACACAATTTAGTAGTTACCTTAAGCGACAACAATCAGCTGCCGGCAGCATCACTTCTCCACTCCGCCACAGATTTCATTGGCTTTTTGGCCTTTGCGCCCGCTTAAGAGCTTTGTGCGTGCTTACTATCGGACCCACAAACGACGTACCTTTGGTCATGTCATTGATAATTTATGTCACATAAAACCCAACTGAATTGAATTCAAATTCTTGACATAGCGCGGTAGCGACTAAGCGAGTCACAAATTCAGTCGCTCATATATGTATTTAGTAGCGGCGCAACCTTAAAACAAAATATTGAAAAAAGTCTTCTCAAAACTAAAAAGATGAACAAAATGCCAAATGCCGACAGTTAAATGGTTGAAACAGTGGCAGAAATTTGTCGCTTGTTTTTTAACGTAATAATCAAGCATATATGGTAATGACCTCAAAGTTCACAGAGGTACTTAAATTTCATTCCGGTGCCCTAGACCAAATATGATTCTTTGGAAGCAAAATGTTAAAGAAGTGTATGAAAAATTGTTATTTCTGTGGAGAGGTGAAAGCAACCTTTAAAAAGATATCAAATTAGAAGGAACCATAATATGGGAACCAAGGCGAATTTAAGAAGGTGATCCAAAAGGCAAATTCAGGACGCAGTCTTCATTTGCTGTCACCATTTTTTGCGCAAATTATCCACAAAAGGTAGAAGAAAACGGCAAAATATTCTTCGCGAAGCCTAAATAAAGATGTTGTACACAGATATTCTTTATACAAGAGATGTATGTATGTATTTGTTATTTATTTTTGATTAAAAATACGTTTTGGCAGCAAATGAAGACATCAGTTGGTATTATTTTATCACCTTCTTTCTTGCACCATGATGGGAACTTTATAAATTGTCAAAAACACTTTTTTACATAACGTTCTTCATAGACAGCATGGCATTCTGAATTTTTTTATACCCTCCACCATAAAATTGAGGGTATATTAAGTTTGTCATTCCGTTTGTAACTCATCGAAATAATCATTTGCGACCCTAAAAAGTATATCACCAATATTTTTGAAAATTTAACATAGCTGAAGCCAAGGTTTACCCTTTTAGAACACGCGACTTGTGATTGTATATTATACAAATTAAATGTTTATGGATAAAATGAAATGTTTTTGGACGTGGCAAAAAAAATGGCCTCAAAAGTTAATTTGCGTGGAAGCTGTGGCTATATTTATGTTAGAAAATGGGTAAAAATGGGTTGAAGCCAACGTGTCTTTTTTTGTTTTCTCTCGATTAGTGAGTAAACCACACTTCTCACGATTTTCCTGTCAAAGTAAAAGTAGAAGCCAACTAAATAAGGATAATCTCACTAATGTATAACTTTTCAAAATTTCATCAGCGTCTACCAATAAATGACGCTGACATTTTGAAGCCAAATTTACAGTGTTTTTTGACATTTTCTTCTAGTCGCGTTCCGCAAACAGATTTTTCAAAAAGGCTTTAATAGGATTATAGTACTTGCGATTCTGAGCTTTTTGATACGTATATCGTGAATGTAGCCTCCACAGCTTCACAGAAATATGTATCGAAATGACGAAATTTTGTGTGAATATTTTTCTAAAAATCATATTATTCGGGCCTAATTTTTACAATTGTCATTCGATTTCCTCGTACTTGATTGCACATTTTAGTTTTTTTACGTTCCGGATCTAATAAATCATTCTCCGTGAAAATGCATCCACTAAAACGCGAGTTACAAGAAAATCCAAAGTAGAAAAATCACCTAAAATTGTTTTTGGAAATATCGCGTATTTTATCGCGTTTTCTGCGGTTCGTTTCCACTGCAATGAAACAACTAATACAGCATCTTTGTTTTAGCGGAAACAGAGATTTGAAAACTTCACTGATAAGGGAGCTACATTCATTTTATCCCAAAAAATAGTGTGTGATGCTACATCCACGGTTCTTCGTTGACCGCCTTGAAATAGATATATATCGATGTAGATTTTTATGGTGGACACTGAAATCGGATGCGGACAAAAAGCATACGCACTCCGCGCAAGTTAGCGACGTTATATAGGTTTTTAGGCACTAAGATGCAGCCGATGCTACATCTTAGCCTCCAAATTAAATTTCGAAAACTATATTCAAATTAAAAGATATGGTATTGCTGTACATGAAAATCATATGCGGACAAACTGATTTTGATAATTACGCGATTTACACGTATTTAAAAATGCATATAAATAAAAATGGGTTATTTGACCTCTATTTCCATTTCAGAAGCTTTGACATATATCCCCATCAACCCAATTAGCTTCCCTAATGGGAAAGCTTTAATATGAATGTCAATAAAGCAAAATCCGTCTATTTTGTTGGGAGATTTAAGCAAAATGAAGGAAGTATTCCTATAAATTTTTACAATATTTTCTACTACATAATGCATGTGAAAAATATTTTTTAAACAAAAAATTATTTTTTTGACCGAAATATGTGCTTATTTTGGCTGTAACATCCAAACTATAACACCAATCTGTATGATTGTAGTCTCATTTGATTTGCCGTGAAGTTTGGATCCACAACAATTTTTTTTGTGACCACTAAATGGGCCTTAATTTTGAAAAAAGTAGACTTATATTCAATAATTTATCAATTTTTTGTAGATTCCGCGAATTCTGTGTAACATTTTGCAGGTATTATGCAATCTACTCACTGAAGTAACTTCGAGAGAACTTTTTTGTAACAATTGTGCTCATTAAAATAATTAGCGTTTTTATAATATTTTCTTTCTTAAAAAGCGAAATAAAAGCGTCATATCTTTTGTCCGCAACAACCAAAAATTGGCTCACGACCAGATTCGTACTGGGAATTTTTTTCTTAACTTACATATCAAAAATCGTTGATGTAGCGCGAAAAAAATTTATCCTTTTTTCTGAAATGGAATATGAAATAATTGACAATATTCCTGATATATATTATTGATCAGAGTAAAATTTTAAGTCGATTTAACAATTTCCGTCCGTCTGCCTGTTGTAATCACACTGTCTTCCCAATGAGTCGAGCTACACGGCTGACATTTTGTACACATGTGTTTTTGGTCTGAACTTAGATCAAGTTCGAAGATGGGCTATATCGGTCCACGTTTACTTATAGCCCCCATATAACGGTACCACCCGATATCCGGTATTTTGATGTTTTTAGCTACATGTTCTGGCCGAAATAGCATTTAGGTTATCAGTGATCAAGAAACTTCTCCACCAAAAATTATGGTCATAGGTCTACGTTTTGGTACAGCCCCCATATAACGGTACCGCCCGATTTCAGGTATTTTGACGGTTTTAAATATATTTTCTGGCCGATTTAGCTATAATTTGGCATTTAGGGTTTCGCGCTTAGAAAAACATATGGCCGGTGTCCTGCCCATGATATTAAAATGATTCTAGGAGACTTTAAAACCAAAATTGGAAAGTTGGAATGGAAAATTGGATATTTGGCACAACATTCGGGAAAATTAGTCCCTATAATGAAACATCTGACAAAGGAATGATTGGTGGTTAGCTTACTTACTTATTTAGCTGGTCCATTACAGAAAATTTCTCCAATTCTCTCTGTTTAGTGCTTCGCTCTCTGGAATACCGGGCCTTGTCATCTCTTCATCCACTTGTTTGCGCCATCTATTCTTTGGCCTGCCAATTCTGCGTGCACCGCCATGCGGCCGGAATTTATACGCCTTTTTAGCGGGTTCATCATCGCTCATTCTTATGACTTGGCCTAGCCTATACTGATGTCGTTGTATAGCTGATACAGCTCGTAGTTCATGCGAAGTCGATATTTACCGTTAACGCAGATTGGTCTGTAGATCTATCGAAGAATTTTTCTCTCAAACACGCCGAGCACTGCCTTACCTACTTGCGCAAGTACCCAGGCTTTGGAACCATATATCACCACGGGTAGTCTCATTGTTTTGGAAAGCGTTATTTTTGTTTGACGAGTTGTGGCTTTATTCCTAAACTGCTTACTTAAGCCAAAGTAGCATGATGCTACTAGCATCTGTTGGCCAATACAATTCCTCTTTTAATTTCACAACTGATGTCGTTGGTTGTGTTTACGGCCGTGCCGAGGTATACGAAGTCTTTTATTACCTCAAAATTATAGGAACCAACTGCAACAGTTTGTCCGAGCTCAATGGACGCATTGCACGTCGGCACCATCAAGTTGGTCTTCTCGCCGTTTACCGCCAGACCCACTTTAGCAGATTCTCCTTCGACCTTCATAAAGGTATCAGTTACTTCTTTTACTGATCGGCCTATGATGTCTATATCATCAGCATAAGCAAGTAACATGTGACTATTGGTGTAGATTGTGCCACTTCTTTTGACGTTTGCCTCTCGTATAACCTTTTCCAGCAGGATGTTAAAGAGATCACACGAAAGGCTGTCTACTTGTCTGAAACCTCTTTTGCTACCAAACTTCTCGGAGAGGTTCTTTCCTATTTTAACTGAGGACCTCGTGTCATTTAAAGTCATTTTGCAAAGACGGATGAGCTTTGCGGGGATACCAAATTCAGACATGGCTTGGAATACCTTTGAACGCAGCGGGCTGTCGAAGGCTGTTTTATAATCGACAAAAAGGTGGTAGGTGTCGATCTGCATCTCTTGGGTCTTCTCCAGGATTTGCCGCAGGGTAAATATCTGGTCAATGGTGGACTTGCCAGGTCTAAAGCCGCATTGGTATGGTCCATTTATCTCGTTGACCATTGGCTTTAGTCGTTCGCACAATATCCCTGACACGATCTTGTAGGCAATAGGGAGTAGACTTATGCCCCTATAGTTAGAGCATACAGTCTTATCTCCCTTCTTGTGGACGGGGCACAGGATATTCAGGTTCCAATCGTCGGGTACTCGTTCTTCCTGCCAGATGGTGCTAACTAGCTGATGAATACACCTTATCAGCGTGTCGCCTCCGGTTTTGAACAGCTCGGCTGGTAAGCCATCGGCTCCTGCTGCCTTATTATTCTTCATCCGATTTATTGCTGTCTTTACCTCATCTTGGCTGGGCGGTATACATTCAATACCATCTTCTGAGATTGGGACTGTGGTATCTTCGTCGTCTTCGCTGCTATTGGATACCAACAGTTTTGAAAAATGTTCTTTCCATATCCTGAGAACACTATATGTATCAGTTACCAAATTACCTTGCTGGTCTCTACAGGAGGATGTGCCTGTACCAAAGCCATCAGTTTGATGCTTGACTCTTTGGTAGAATTTTCGGACTTCATTCTGGCTCCTGTACATCTCGATTTTTTTACACTCCCGCTTTTCCATCTCTCTCTTTTTCCTGCGGAAAAGACGTTTCTCCTCTCTCCTTTTCTCCCTGCATCTCTCTCGTGCGCTACGCGTTGCTACGGATTGTAAAGTAGCCCTATATGCCGCATTTTTCTCTTCGGTGGCAGCACGACACTCCGGATCATACCATGGATTCCTTGGTGGAGGCCTCTGGTATCCAAGTATGGATTTTGCGGCTGTTTGCATGGAGTGGGCAATGCTTTGCCATTGCGCTGATATGTTATCGGGATGAGGAATGCTTTGATTAAGCAATTGGGCTAGTTGAGTGGAATATGCTGTGGCTATCTGTTGTGATTGCAGCTTACCGATGTCTAACTTTCGTGTTGTGTCTGTTCGCACTTTGTTTGCTACGTTAAAGCGGGTGCGTACCTTTGCTGCAACAAGGTAGTGGTCCGAATCAATGTTTGCGCCTCGGAACGATCGTACATCCAACACGCTCGATGAATGTCTTGCATCTATCACAACATTATCAATTTGATTTCTTGTTTTCTGATCTGGAGACAGCCAGGTGCCCTTATGAATATCGAGATGATTAAATCTGGTACTGCTAACTACCATGTTTTTTTGCAGCTGCAAAGTCTATCAGCCTCATACCATTGTCAGATGTTTCACTGTGGAGGCTGAATTTCCCGACTGTTGGGCCAAAGATATTCCCCTTTCCAATTTTGGCATTAAAATCGCCTAGAATGATTTTAATGTCATGGGCAGGGCAATTGTCATATGTTTCTTCTAAGCGCTCGTAGAATATATCTTTGGTCAGTTCGTCCTTTTCTTCAGTGGGAGCATGAGCGCAAATAAAGCTGATGTTGAAGAATTTAGCTTTTATTCGAATTGCAGCAAGCCTTTCATTCACTGGGGTGAAGCTGGATACGAGATGTTTTAGTTTCCGACTAACTACTAATCCACAACCAAACTCATGCTTTACGTCATAGCAGCTATAGTACAGTGCGTCACCTTTAGGTGTTGTTGTGACGCCTTTCCCAATCCATCGTATTTCCTGTATGGCAGTAATATCGGTCTTGTACTTTTCAAGTACGTCTGCCAATGCGAAGACTGCACCTTCTCTATAAAGAGTGCGAACATTCCAGGTGCAGATTCGCAAATCATGGTCCTTAAAACGTTTGCGGGGTTCGTCAACTTTAGAGAGGTTTGTTTTTCTTTTCTTTCGTTTTTTCATAGTAGGCTGTTTTTTCTAGGGGAGGGTTACGAACCCAAGTTTTTAACGTGAACGCGCGGCACATGTTAGCTCACTACCTTTAACGGGTGTTAAAGGTAGTTCCCCAGGTGACACCACGGGGAGGTCAATGTCCACTTGGGATGAAAGAGGGACCAAGATAAATCCTGGGCTTTGCCATGTTAAAACCGGTCAGGACCGTTGCTTGGTATCTTGCATCCCCTACATCACCGATGTTTATGATACCTACCCTACCCAAAACTTACTTTGTCACCTACGGAAATGCCATTTCATTTTAAAATCTATTCATGGTACATAGATTGAGGTTATTTAGACAAAGCCGACTGATTTTCTTTACTTGTTTCAGGGCATATATTATACAGTGTATAAAGAATCCGGACATCATAGGCCCTCCAAATTTTATTCCGACACCGTGAATTGTCCGCGCCACGCTATTTATCCAATAGGCATTCCACTTCATCAATCTGTAAATAAACTGGTGACATGTCTATCAAACCCAAAGTTGAAACCATGTTTCGTTACCCCTAATTTTCCATCACTTGTACTAATTTATCAAATTATATTTATTTTGAAGTATTGCCTTTTTTGGGTAAGATTTTAATTAGTTTAATTAATGACCTAAGGAGATTCTATCGAAAAATTAATTAAAATTTATATTTAAATTCCCCCCACTGTGCTCATCATTTTAACGAAAAACGACAAACAATCTGATGGCTATATGCTTGGTTGGTTAGCAGTTGGTTGGCCAAGCCTAGAATATAGAGTGAGAGCTAACGACAGCACAGCGACATTTAAGGCATCATCACAGAAATAATCCCACATTTATGGGAGATAATATTCACACTGACAATGCCACCGCCACCACCACCAACAGCACCACCAGGCACTAGCGGCGCATTCACACAAAAATTTTTGGTTCCAAAACTGAAACAAACAGATTGTGTCATCAAGAAAACCAAACACAATCCGTAGGACTAAAACGGAATTCGTTTAAAATAACCAAATACCTTGTCGGTCTTGTCGTTTTGGAAATCGCAGGAATCGCCTTTTTGAGTAAAATCTCACAATTGATTTGATTAAATTTAATTCATTCCTATGTTGAGCGGCGATATTCTCACAACGCTCGCCAGAAACAGTATTGGTGGAATGAGGCGAACGAACAACTTTGTTTCAAAATAAAATGTTCAACTTGAATAAATTTCAAAATAAATTCAAATTTTGTTGACAGGTTTAATGCCTAACTGTCCATCACTTTGTTGTCTTGTGAAATGGTTGAGAGATTTTTTTCCTTTCAGTGAGACTTGTTTTAACACTCAGAGGGTTCGGTGGTGCCATTCCTTATTGGTCTCTTGTGACAAAATGGTAAGGCATTCTATTACTTTTGTTGAGTGCCTTTCCACTGGCCATTAGGAGATCATACACCATTTGGGAATCATGTGTAGACAGTTCTGAAATTTAAGTAGCAGCAGGACGGAGTACGAAGACATGTTATATTTTGTTACCAAGGAAGAGGGAATTAAAAAAGTGCCACAATAGTGAAAAAATATTTAAACTATGACCCGCAAAAGAACTTCAGCGCTTACGATGTGTTAGTTTTCTATGTCACGAGAGTCTGACAACCCTTACCAAACGCAAGTTTTCAGAAAAAAGTTTACCCTTTTATTCCGCACAACTGTAACCATTATTAAAATCAAAGCACCTTCTTCATCAAATTGAAATGTGCGCCCAGTTGTGATATGTTGGCGTGTTCGTACATTGATTGACTCCTGTCATTCTTTGTCTTATTTGTCAGTTAAATTTGATACTCACCTTTTCACAGAGGAGTGAGTGAGTTGTTCTACACCTCTTTCTGGCTTTGATGTCGTCGATTCATCCATCCGTCATTGATGAATAAACGAATTCAATTTTTTAACATTGAAGCTTATCACCGTTGCTGTTGGTGGTCGAAATGTTTGTCATCAAATATGTTTTAATTTTATTTATTTGTCGCGTGTTTGGCTTTTGGACATTTTGAATGTGTTTTCTTTTTGTTGGTTGACACATTATCATGTTGCCGGCTGACGCTTTAGTATTTGTTGTCACTCCCGATTTAGTCCATAATGAATGCTGTTTGGTGGTGGTATCTCAATTGTCAATAAAAATAATTGTTAGAGATTTTTGGTATTTATCGATTAGATTGAATTACAAAATTTCAACCTGTCCTGTTCGAGAAATACCACAGTGACATTTTTATTGAATTTTATTTGGAAATGTTTCTATCGATGATATTATGTATTTGATTTTGATTGAGTTGTATTAAGATAATACTGAATGAAGGATAAAATACGATACTGGATGTGTGTTTTTAACTCCATTTTTTGCTATCGACAAAAATCTGTTAAAATAAAACACAAAACAAGTATAAAAAATATCAGTCGGCTTTGCCGAAAGAAATATACCCTTTTCCTGTGACATAACATAACTGTTGTAAGAAGTACTGCGAGAAAAATCCGAAATAAAGCTTAACATTTGCTCTCTAGGTCTCAACCTGTTCTTGTTCTTTAATATTTACGACGTACACAGATTCTACCAAATCCAGGCATTCCTTTGAGAGTCATAGTTGGTGGATGCAGGGTTTTTACAGCTTTAGTATAACTACATCAGTCAGTATGGACCTACCCCAGATAAAAATTATACCTTCGTAAAAAGAGCCACGAAGACTGTAAAAATTGCAAAGCTGTTCTAGACATGTCCCTAAACTGCATATAAGGACATAATTTAAATGTAAAATAAATATTACAATGCCGAAAGGTTGGACCAATGTCAATCAATCCTTATTGTGCCCATCATACAATTTAGTTGCTCACAGTGGATTTTTTAGAGCTTTCATTATGCCAGGTATCCTGAATTTGAACACGAAAACTATAATATCGCTGTAAAAAGTATTCAGTACACTTTTGTGGGGCGATACCGGAAAATGCTTTCCAATATAGACCAATATATATATGAACTTGATTTATGTTTGGTAGAAATTGTATGACGTGCCAAGTTTCGGCCAAACCGGATACTCAATTTGTATGTTTTTGCGGTCAGCAGTCATTTGAGTAGATGTCGTTAGGGCTATTTTGAACCTTTGGGACATTATACCCGGAAGTTTGGTCTTGCCCCCAAAAAAAAATCTGCAGTTGTAAATGGGGCCGTGACCACAACCAGCTACAGACAATTTCATGACGATAGGAGATGTGTTCCTAAACTGCACTTGTGCCAAAATTTTTGAATTTTTTGTGGAAGGTACCCGAAGGACTGGATCAATATAGTCCATATTCAAATCTGAATGAAATATTAGTTACTTACTTAGCTGGCCCATTTCAGAACATTTGTTCCATAGACCGAACTAAGAAAAGATCTCCGCGCCTTTTCATTTCTTCATCCACTTGTATGCTCCATCGAAGCTTTGGCCTGCCGATTTTGCGTGCACCGCCATGTGGCATGTATTCATACGCCTTTTTAGCGGGTTCATCATCGTTCATTCTTATGATAGGGCCTAGACAACGCAATCGTTGCATCTCGATACGTTTAACTATATGCATGTCTTTGTATAGCTCGTGGTTCATACGACGTCGATATTCACCGTCAACGCAGATCGGCCCGTAGATCTTTCGACGAATTTTCCTCTCAAACACACCAAGCACTGCCTTATCTGCTTGCGCAAGTACCCATGCTTCGGAGCCATACAGTAGCACGGGTAGTATCAGCGTTTTGTATAGTGTTATTTTTGTTTGACGAGATGCGGGTTTGTTTATAAATTGCTTACTTAAACCATAGTAGCATCTGTTGGCCAATACAATTCTTCTTCTTATTTCACAACTGATGTCGTCTGTTGTGTTTATGGCAGTGCCGAGGTAGACGAAGTCTTTAACAACCTCAAAATTATAGGTACCAACTTCCACAGTTCTATGGACGCTTTGCGCGTCGACACCATCAATTTGGTCTTTTCGCCGTTTGCCGCCAGACCCACTTTCGCAGATTCTGCGTCCACCATCCTAAAGGTATCAGTTACTTCCTTTACTGATCGTCCCATGATGTCTATGTCATCAGCATAAACAAGTAACATGTGGCTATTGGTGTAAATTGTGCCATTTCTTTTGACATTTGCATCTTGTATTACCTTTTCCAGCAAACTGTTGAATAGGTCACAGGAAAGGCTGTCTCCTTGTCTGAAACCTCTTTTGGTACTGAACTGTTCGGAGAGGTTCTTTCAAATTTTAACTGTGGACCTAGTATTATTTAAAGTCATCTTACAAAGCCGGATGAGCTTTGCGGGGATACCAAATTCAGACATTGCATGAAATAGCTTTGATCGGGGGGACTGTCGAATGCTGATTTATAATCGACAAAAAGGTGATATTTGTCGATCTGCATCTCTTGGGTCTTCTCCAGGATTTGCCGCAGGGTAAATATCCGGTCAATGGTGAACTTGCCAGGTCTAAAGCCACATTTGTATGGTCCAATTATTTCGTTGACCATTGGCTTTTGTCGTTCGCACAATATCCCTGACACTATCTTATAGGCAATATGGAGAAGACTTATACCCCTATAGTTGGAGCATACAGTCTTATCTCCTTTCTTGTGGACGGGACACAGGATGCTCAGGTTCCAATCGTCGAGTACGCGTTCTTCCTGTCAGATGGTGCTAACTAGCTGATGCATACAACTTATCAGCGCGTCGCCTCCGGTTTTAAACAGCTCGGCTGGTAAGCCATCGGCTCCTGCTGCTTTATTATTCTTCAGTCGGTTGATTGCTGTTTTTACCTCATCTTGGCCGGGCGGTATACGTTCTATACCGTCTTCTGGGATTGGATCTGTGGTATCATCGTTTTCGCTAATATTGGATACCAGCAGATTAGAGAAATGTTCCGTCCATATCCTGAGCACGCTATCTGTATCTGTTACCAGATTACCTTGCTGGTCTCTACAGGAGGATGTGCCTGTACCAAAGCCATCTGTTTGATGTTTCACGCTTTGGTAGAATTTTCTGTTGTGTTTGCAGCCTATCGATGTCCAACTTCCGCGTTGTATCTGTTCGTGCTTTATTTGCAACGTTTAGACGGGTATGTACCTTTGATGCAACAAGGTTGTGGTCCTAGTCAATGTTTGTGCCTCGGAACGATCGTACATCCAACACGCTCGATGAATGTCTTCCATCTATCACAACATGATCAATTTGATTACTTGTTCTTTGATCTGGAGACAGCCAGGTGCCCTTATGAATATCGAGATGTTTAATCTGGTACAGCTAACTACCATGTTTTTTGCAGCTGCAAAGTCTATCAGCCTCATACCATTGTCAGATGTTTCACTCTGGAGACTGAAATTCCCGACTGTTGGGCCAAAGATATTCTCCTTTGCAATTTTGGCATTAAAATCGCCTAGTACAATTTTAATGTCATGGGCAGGGCAACGGTCATAAGTTTCTTCTAAGCGCTCGTAATACCAGATGTTTTAGTCTCCGACTAACTACAAATCCGCAACCAAACTCATGCTTTGTGTCATGGCAGCTATAATACAGTGCGTCACCGTTAGGTGTTGTTGTGACGCCTTTCCCGTTCCATCGTATTTCCTGTATGGCTGTAATATCGGCCTTGTACTTTTAAAGTATATCTGCCAATGCGTAAACTGCACCTTCTCTATAAAGAGTGCGAACATTCCAGGTGCAGACTCGCAGATCATGGTCCTTAAAACGTTTGCGGGGTTCGTCAACTTTAGAGGGGTTTGTTTTTCTTTGCTTTCGTTTTTTCATAGTAGTTTGGTTTTTCTAGGGGAGGGTTACTAACCCGACGCTCAAACCAAGCTTTTAAGGTTCTTATAAGCGAACGCGCGGCACATGTTAGCTCACTACCTTTAAGGGGTGTTAAAGGCATTTCCCCAGGTGACACCACGGGGAGGTCAGTGTCCACTTGAGATGAAAGAGGGACCAAGATAAATCCTGGGCTTTGCCATGTTAAAACCGGTCAGGACCGTTCCTTGGTCCCTACGTCACCCAAAATGAAATAATACTAGAACTAAATCAGTTGATCCGTTCGAGAGTTATCGTGCGCTCCAACCAGCCGGACAGAGAGACACACGGACGGATATGGTTAAACAGACTACAAAATGTCTGAAACCGATTTCGTCTAAATATACTTCGGGTCTTAAACACCGACCGATTTTGGTCGGTAACCAAAACTGAGTTAGAGATTTCCACTACAGGTTTCAGATAGTTTAAAAATGTTTTCTTCGTTTCTACATATGCGGCAGTAGTCGTTGTGTGGAACATGTTTACATGAGCAACGTTAAATGAGCGCACACGGTCGCCTAATCGCCTGACGCTGGTCTAGAAATAAACACAGCAAAAACATACGCGATGCGAATAAATAATACCAAAGCAATCAGTTTCATGATTGACAACAATCCTATAAAATACGAAAAAAGCTTCTGCTACCTCGGTAGCATTGTCTGCAGACGGTGGAATAAGCGACGATGTTGAAAATCGGATAAAGAAAGCAAGAGCAGCCTTCGGTCGCATGAGAAGAACGTGGAAATCAGCACAGATTTCAAAGAACACGAAACTTCGGCTTTTTAGCAGTTGTGTAAAATCAACATTACTGTATGGCAGCGAGACTTGGATAATGACCAAAAGCGTGGCACACAAATTACAAACATTTGTAAACAAATGTTTGCGCATTATATTAAAAGTGTTTTGGCCAAATACCATATCAAACGACGAACTCTTAAGTCAGACAAAGGAAGATCCAATACTGCAACAAATTACCAGACGAAAGTGGAAATGGATGGGCCATACATTGCGCAAACCAATTAACAGCATCACCAGAACAGCCTTGGAGTGGAACCCACAGGTTAACCGTCGACCCGGACGTCCAAAAAATACCTGGAGGACTGAATTAAACCACATAAATAAATCCTTCGATGAAATAAAATTAATATGTCAAGATAGATTAAGATGGAAATGTATTATAGAAGCCCTATGTTCCCAAGTGGAATAATAAAGAAAAAAATGGTTAATCAGTCTTGTCTCTGCTTGTGATAGATAGTATTTGAAGATATCCCCTTTAACTACTCCCATTGGTGTTGCAACTGACGTCTTTTGGAATTTGTTAGAGGCGGATACTGCTGTAGCGAGTTCGTCTGTTTTTCGTTACCAACAAGACCCTTTTGACCTGGGGTTCAAGTAAGAACTACTCTAACTTAACAAGTTCTTAATTTTGATTTGATGTTAATGGTAGGAACGCCGCATGACTGTCCTACTGAACTTCATGTGTGATGCTGTACAAGGACATAAACATTGCAGTCCTCAGGTAGATTTGTGGATGTAAGTATGTTTGCTTTTTCCGAGAGCCGTCCGTATATGAAGTTTCCGATTATACACAAATCATCAGAAACGCTAGCCGTCGGCTAGTCACACCAATACAACCTCCAACTACCGATTACTTACTTATTTAGCTGGCTCTCTACAGAATATTTGTCCTATAAGCCGAACTAAGAATATATTTCCATTCCTCTCTATTAGTTTCTTTAGGTTCTCAGTTTAGAACATCGTGGATTTCGATCTTGTCTTCCCATCGTTTACTACATTCCGTTCTGTGTGTACCGCCATGCGGACCGCGTTAATACGCCTTTTAAGCCGGTTCATCATCGCTCATTCTTATGATACTGTTCATGGTTCATACGTCGATATTCTTGTCAAAGCGTATTGTCCCGTATATCTTTTTAAGAATTTTTCTCCCAAACACACCAAACTGTACCGTATTTGCTTTCACAAATATCCAGGCTTCGGAACCATACATTAGCACGGGTAGAATCATTGATTTGTAAAGGGGATATGACTGTGTTGTCTAACTATAGGGGCATAAGTCTGCTCCCTATTGCTTAATAGATAGTGTCATGGACATTGTGAGAACGACTAAAGCCTATGTTCAACGAAATAGTTGGGCCATACCAATGTGGCTTTAGACTTGGCAAAGCAACCATTGACCACATAATTACCCTGCGGCAAATCCTGGAAAAGATCCAAGAGATGCATATCGACACTTACCATATTTTTGTCGATTATAGATCATGCTTACGTTCAGGGCCATATCTTAATTTGGTATCCCTACAAAGCTACTTCGGTATTGTAAGATGCCTTAAATTGATATCCGGTTCTCAGTCAAATTAGGAAAGAACCTCTCCAAGCAATTACCCAAAAGAGGTTTCAGACAAGGAAATAGCCTATAGTGTGACCTTTTCAACTTTCTGCTGGAAAAGGTTATAAGAGGAGTGCTAGAAAACTTTCATTTGACACTTTTTTTGGAAAGTTTGTCAGTTTTTAGCTTAACGTACTCAGGACAGTTTGACATTCGACCATCTGCTGCGTTGTATACAGTGGCTGAATGAGACCCCTCCAAAACATGGTTTTTGAACGTTTTTACAGCATCTTCTGGCGATGAAAATTGTTGACTACGAATTTGTTTCTTGATGTGCTGGAATCACATAAAGTCATTGGATCCCTAGTCAGGGCTGTACGGCCCATCACTCTTCAGTTCCACGTTTTCTCCGGTCAAACAGGCGCTATTTTGAATCGATGTATTGTAGTGAAACACTCAGAATTAACCGTCCTAAATTTCTCAAGCCGTATAGTCGCCACACGGTCAATTTTGCCGAAGAAACAGATGACTGTTTGCTTAGAAGGTATTCTTCCATGAACAACTTTCGTTGGATTTGGCTTGCCCTCGAAGACCCAAATGATCGATTCCTGTTTTGTTTCAGGCTCCTAAGCATAGATCGAAGATTCGTCGTCTCTGACGATCTTATAAATGTCGTTTGAAGCACTAAGAGCCTTTATTTGAGCGATTGACCAATTTTGCTGTATCTAGCGAGAAACATCCGTTTTTGCGGCCAGGTGTTTATGCAATATCAATTTTAGTTGGTCTAACGGTATATAACATGGCGACCTTGCATTATCCGGCGAGTGTGCGCCACGATTGAATTAATTAAACCAGTTACTTGTAGTGCTATATGATGGTCTTTTATCGACATACATAAGATTTAATTTGATCGATGCACTCTTGTCGTGATTCTCCACGACGAAAGTTGTGAAAAATTATTGGACGAATATGTTCACAAGTAAATTAAATTTTTTTGCGACGTGTTTTTTTCAAGTCACTGTAAACAACCCATGGTCGTATGTCAAGCTGTCCTGAGTACGCTTGGACTAAAACCTGTCAAACTTTCCAAACAAATTTCAAATGACGCCTAGCGACACTGCGTATTGCCTAGGCCAGGAAGTTTTCTAGTTCCCTCGTACGAGAGGCAAACGTTAAAATAAATATCACAATATACTCCTACACCAATAGTCATAGATTTACTGATGTTCAGGTTCCAATCATCGGGTACGCCTTCTTCTTTCCAGATGGTGCTAACTACCTGAAATGTTACCGTGCAGTACACATTGTCAGTTTTGACTGTCAATTTTTCGCAATTATCGATAACTATCCAACCGTCCAACAACCACGTAATAATTTGAGCCGCAACTGATTACACTGTGTGTCATTTTTTATACCCTCAGCATTTATGCTTACGAGGGTATATACACTTTCATACGGGCAAAATGTGCCTCATCGAAATAACGGTTTTAGACCCCAAGTATGTTTGGACGAAATGTGTTTCAGACAATTTGGAGTCAATTGAGCAATGTCCGTCCGTCTGTCAGGCTGGCTGGAGCGCACGATAACTCTCGAACGGATGAACCGATTCGGTTCAAATTTTGACTTGCATAATATTTTTCTCAAACTTAGTTTAAGTTCGAAGATGGGCTATATCGGCCCACTCCTTCTGGTACCTCCCCCACAAAAGTTCGAAAATGTTCGGAAAATTTGTGCGCACGATAACCCTTGAAGGAAGTAACCGATTTGGTCCATACTTTGCCCACCGTGAAATGTGTATCAGACTTAAATAAGGCATCAATATGAACTCAATCGGTCCACTCCTTCGGGTACCTCGCACACAAAATTTCGGAAAAGTTCAGTTTAGGGCCATCTCTCGAATCGCTTTGATTTTTGTTGTAGCAAATTTTATTCACCGCCCCCATACGCCTGTACAAGTTTCATCAGGGGCAAGTCAATACTTCCTGAGAAAATAACCTGAAAGTTGCAAAAAAAACCCCTAGGACATCGTGTGAGGTGGTTGGAGCGCAAGATAACTCTCGAACGGATCTGCCGATTCGTTCCAAAATTTGGCCTTAGTAATATATTGTCCAAACATAGTTTAAGTTCGAAGATAAGTCATATCGGTCCACTCCTTCAGGTACCTCCCTCACAAAAGTTCAAAAATGTCCGGAAAAATTTTTCGTACGGTACCTTTGTAAGGTAGTGGCCGAATTGGTCCATACTTTACACATCTTAATATATCTACCAGATATAGATCAGGTTCAAATATGGACTATATTTGTCTACTCCATCCGGTACCCCCCACACAAAATTTCGGATAAGTTCACTTTAAGACCTGATATCAAATTACTTTGATTTGAAGCAACTTGCATTCGCTGCCTCATTTACAATGGTAAAAGTTTTTTCAGGGTCAAGTCCATACTTCTTAAGCAAACAGCCCGAAGGGTGTAAAAACCCTCTATGGCACCATATGTAGTGGCTGGAGATCCATTCTTTTTAGTATCTCCTCCGCAAAACTTTTGTTCTTTAATCCTAAACAACATTTTTGTAGTTTCAAACGCCCAGAAATGTTTAAAACCCTGAAAATACATAAGTTTATAGCAAAAAAAAATGTTTCAATGTACACAGGCTGAGGGTGTATTTCTGTCGGCAAAGCCGACTGATACTTTTTTACTTGTTGAGTCATGGTTTATTAACCACATTCTAACACCACAGCGTGATAGAAGACCAAAAATAAGAAGACACGTGTCTCGGAGTTTTTCACTATCACTTCAACTTTCGCGGTCATGGGCCCACAAAGACATGAGGCTTTGATGTCAAAAGGGATCATTTTGTCAGGCAAATATCTTCTAAACCGTTTGGAATTTGGGACTACTTGTGGAGGCAAAGTTTTAGCTCTCGTCCTAAAGAATAATAATTGTGAATACATAAAATCCACTCGACCTCATCTTCAAGGTGAAAATCGTCAAAGTCAAATTGCCATTATAGTTTTTTTCTCGGATTTTAGTCTGTAGATATCAAACCGATCAAAATTGAATCCAACAACCAAATAGAAAAATGTTCGCTAGATCTCAATAAACAACTTTCTAGAACATACAAACTCTGCAGAAAAGGTTCTTAATGTCGAAAATAGCAAAAAAATTCGAATTTTGTCTTCTTTTCTTGGATTTCGCTAAACAGTTCAAAATTCAAGAAAACAATCAACAACAATAATATTGCATAGATATCAGCAAAAAATTTTCTGGAACATACGAAATGTCTATAAACGGTTCTTAAATGGGAAAATAGCCAAAAACTTTCGAAAATATTAGATTTTTTTACTTTTTTCTCCTATTCTGGTCCACCGCCAAAAAATTAAGAATACAGTTAACTACAAAAATTTACCTTTCTAGATCATAACAAGTAAAAAAGCGTTAAGTTCGGCCGGGCCGAACTTTTCATACCCTCCACCATAAAATATTCTGAACTAAAATGGAATAATTAGTTTTCATTCCTGTCCCCAACTTTAAGTGGGTTCGTTAAAATGTCAGATAATGTAGATAAAATGTTTCATTCGGTAGGCCCTTTTTAATGGCGCCTATATCTAACTATGTATGTTGACAATTTTTGGTGCGCTAGAAATTGGGAGGTACCGTTATATAGGGGTTATAATAAAACATGGACCTATGTTGACAGTTTTTGATGGGAGCCTTTAATGTCAAATAACTCCTAATTCGGTTAAAAATTGTAGCTAGAACCCTCAAAATACCGAAAATCGTTACATAACGTGGGAATTTCAAATGTCAATAACAGCTAGTTCGGAGGTATGTGGGCTATACGAAAATATGAACTTAAATGAACAATTTTTGTTGGCTTTTAAATTTCAAATTACAGAAATTTCGTCCAAAAAATAAAGCTAAGGTACGGAAAATCGGGAGGTTTGTTTTGGGGCTATACCAAAACATGGACCTACGTTCGGTTAAACATTTTAAGTAAAATCCTCAAAGTACCGAAAATTTTGAAAATTTTTGATGCAGATGTGTGGTGACCTATACAACCTTCAAATGTCAAATTACAGTTAGTTCGGTTAAAAATTTTAGCTAAAATTGCCATTTACTGAAAATCGGGAGGTACCGTTATATGGGAGCTATATCCGAACATGGACCTATGTTGACAATTTTTTATGGAGAGGTGTTGTGACCACTAAGAACTTCAAATGTCAAATTACTGCTAGTTCGGTTTAATATTGTAGATAAAATCATCAAATTACTGAAAATCGGGAGGTACTTTTATATGGGAGCTTTATCAATACATCGACCTTTCTTGACAATTTTTGGTGGAGAGGTGTGGTGACCACTAAGAATTTAAAATGTCAAATGTTCAAATTACAGATAATTCGGTTAAAACTTGTAGGTAAAATTCTCAAAATACCGAAAATCCGTTATATGGGGATACCGAAATCCGTTATACCGAGGTACCGTTATATGGGGCTATACCAAAACATGGACCTACGTTCATAATTATTTCGAATATAAGTTTTTTGGTCACTAAGAACCCTAAATATCAAATTATAGCTAATTCGATCTAAAAATGTGAATTTAAACGTCAAAATACCTGAAATCGGGCGGTAACGTTATATGGGGGCTATTCCACAACATGGACCTATGCCCACTAGTTATATAAGTTTATTGACATTTAAGAACCCTAAATGACAATTTATAGCTAAATCGGTCTGTAAATGTAACTAAAAACGTCAAAATACCGTAAATCGGGGGTACCGTTATATGGGGGCTATACCAAAACGTGGACCTATCTCCACAAGTTTTGTTATATAAGTTTAGTGACGCTTAAGAGCCCTAAATGTCAAAATAGAACTAAATCGGTCTAAAAATGTAGCTAAAAACGGCAAAATACCGTAAATCGGGGGTTCCGTTATATGGGGGCTATACCAACACGTGTACCTATGTCCACAACTTTTGTTATATAAGTTTATTGACACTTAAGAACCCTAAATGTCAAATTATAGCTACATCGGTCTGAAAATGTAGCTAAAAACGTCAAAATACCGTAAATCGGGGGGTACCGTTATATGGGGGCTATACCAAAACGTGGACCTATGTCCACAGCTTTTGTTATATAAGTTTATTGGCACTTAAGCACCCTAAATGTCAAATTATACCTAAATCGGTCTGAAAATGTAGCTAAAAACGTCAAAATACCGTAAATCGGGGGGTACCGTTATATGGGGGCTATACCAAAACGTGGACCTATGTTCGCAAGTTTTGTTATAAAAGTTTATTTACACTTAAGAACCCTAAATGCCAAATTATAGCTAAATCGGTCTGAAAATGTAGCTAAAAACGTCAAAATACCGTAAATCGGGGGGTACCGTTATATGGGGGCTATACCAAAACGTGGACTTATGTTCGCAAGTTTTGTTATAAAAGTTTATTTACACTTAAGAACCCTAAATGCCAAATTATAGCTAAATCGGTCTGAAAATGTAGCTAAAAACGTCAAAATACCGTAAATCGGGGGGTACCGTTATATGGGGGCTATACCAAAACGTGGACCGATATAGCCCATCATCGAACTCGACCTGCCTGCAAACAAAAAACGCATTTTCCCAAAATTTCAGCGTCCTATCTCCATTTATGTAGATGCTAGAGTGATTACCACAGACGGACGGACGGACGGACGGAGGTGCACAGATCGACTCAGAATTTTACCCTGATCAAGAATATATATACTTTATAGGGTCGCAAATGAGTATTTCAATGCGTTACAAACGGAAAAACAAACTTAATATACCCTCCATACTATGGTGGAGGGTATAAAAAGATTCATATCTGCAGACTAAAATCCGAGAAAAATATATAATGGAAATTTGACCTTGGCGATTTTGGCCCTGAAGATGAAGTTGAATGTGTTCACAATTATTATTCTTTAGGACGAGAGCTAGAATCTTGCCTACACGAGTAATCCCAAATTCCAAGCGGTTTAGAAGATATGTCCCTGACAAAATGATCCCTTTTGATATCAAAGCCTCAGGTCTTTGGGAGCCCATAACCGCGATGGTTGAAGTGATAGGGAAAAACGCTGGAATACGTGCCTTCTTATTTTTGGTCTTCTATCACGCTGTGGTGTCAAAATATGGTTAATAATTTTCGTGTCGCATAGTGTTATGTGAACAAAGCTGTCATTGACAACTCGGATGGTAAGCCATCGGTTCCTGTTGTCATTTTATTCTGTAGTCCGTTTGTTGCATTTTACATATCTTCGTCGTCTTCGCTAGAATTTAATAACAACAGTTTTGGAAAATTCTCTTTTCCTCCATATCCCGTTAGCTTAAATTGCTGGTCCCTACAGGAGGATGTGCCTGAACCAAAGCCATCAGTTTGATGTTTCACTCTTTGGTAGAATTTTCGGACTTCATTCTGGCTCCTGTACATCTCGATTTTTTTACACTGTTGCTATTCTGTTTCTCTCTTTTTCCTGCGGAAAACACCTTTGGTATTTCCTACCACACAGTAAAGGCGTCACAACAACACCTGCTAATTCGCAGATAATGGTCATTAAAACGCGAGGGTCGTCAACTTTAGAGGTGTTAGAGGGGTTTGTTTTTTATACTACGATGTTTTTTGGAGGCCCAAACGCCCCACCAATGTTAACTCTCTACGCCAATGTTAACTCTCTACCTTTAAAGGGCGTTAAAGGCAGCTTCCCAGGTGACACCACGGAAGGACAGTGTCCACTTGAGATGAACGAGGGGCCAAGATAAGTCCTGTTAAAACCGGAATTTGCTTGGAATCTTTCTTCCAATACGGCATTTACACGAGTTGATTCTAAAATATTATTTAATCAGCAACCGAACTTTAGTGGATCATTATGCATACCAACCCTTTCCTGGGGGCTAAATCGGGGATTTATTGATTAAATACTAATTCACAATCTACTTGTGTTTAAATGCGATAAGAATGAATTCAATGGGTATATATTTGGATTAATAGTTTGCGTAAGTGTTATGCAGACTCGCTGGGGTTTAGCAGCTGAGGAGCTCGAGTTGAATTAGCGGAATATTCTTCGGTGAAAACGGTGTTGTTTGTGTTCGGTGTGAATGATGTATTCGGTGTTCGGCTGTAGATGATCGGGAAGACGATGTATTCAGTGTTCGGCTGCAGATGATCGGGAAGACGAAGAACTGAAAAACCCGAATGTACAGTGCCGAATGGAACAGATGACTCGGAAGCCCTGTAGAACTGAAAAACCCGAAGGTCCAGTGCCGAATGGAACAGATGACCAGAAGGCCCTGTAGAACTGAAAAACCCGAAGGTCCAGTGCCGAATGGAACAGATGACACGAAGGCCCTTTACAACTGAAAAACTCGAAGGTCTAGTGCAATTTATTAGCTACCACAATTTAATGGGTAGCTTCCAAAAAGTATTCCCAACTCGGTAACACCAAGATGTACCTTGGCGGATTTAGAACAGTCTTTAGTTCCAACCCGTGTAGCTAACTCCCTGCAGTAGCCAGCTCGCCATCAGAAACCAACTCTGAAATATATGAGTAACTCGTGGCATGAAGTGAATGCGAATTATTCGCCCTAAGCACTGACTACGAAGGTTGCAAAAATGCACTGAAGTTAAATTTACCAGTGTGTGGCCTGTTATACCACTAGTGTCAGGTAGAGAGAATGTATGGTGGAGTGTTGTCAAAGCGCTGTTTACCCATGACTGTAAGGGGTTTCTTGGTAGTAGTTGTTGTGTTATGTACGCGATCATATTGTCACGTTACACCCTGGTGGTCCATGACTTTTTAGAGTTTATGTAAAAATTATATCACTGTAATCTGGAACACAAAAGTACCTCCTGTAAGAAAATCATATATTTAATTTTATTGAACGAAATAGCTGTAAAATTAAAAAAAAAATAACAATATTCACTTTAATCAATACTGTTTCCTAGCCCTACAAAGTCCTTGCAAAAATCGTGACTTATTCCGTAGTCCGGAATCACTGGAATTCATGATTCAACTACTTCCGCGTCATCGAACATTTTACTGTGTAATTGTATATCTGAACCTTTAGCTACAAAAGGGGGGAATACGGTGTACCAGGCAAACCTGCAATCTGAATTTCGAAGACCTGAAATTTGAGCAGAGTGCAACAGCGTTTCGATTTTATATGACATTTTGCAAATATATGAAGCCAAGAAATATATTTCGTTGTAGGAACAATAATGAATGCATACGGTGCTAGCCGTGTTACATCAAGGTTATTTCCCGTGCCAAAGAAACATCTCATAAAATGTTCCCATTGGTGCTCCATTTGCATTTTGATATCACAGTTATGGTAGCTAAATTGCAATTATTTAAACGTGTAATTATCCGCAAACCTACTGAGCTCATTATAATAAAAAATAATGCCATAATTTTCTACATTTAGTGTAAAAGCCAATCACAGTTGTCATTATTACCATTCCCACCATTACCAATAAACCTCTTTCAATACTAAAGAGGCAGGATTTTCTCGATTCTGATTAATTTATAACATTGGCTTAATTGCTTGCAATGCCATTCGCTGTTTGCCTCAGCTCACAATCATCTACTTCTTCTTCTTGTTCTACAAAGTCTATTTAAATTGTTTAGAGCAATGATTATTTTGATTTAAAATAAAAAAATTGCAAAAAAACCTAAACCAATAACAAAAAATCGATTTGTTTCCTCCTTGCTGTTAAAGACAACTTTACACTAAACAGTAGGAGTTTTGTAATCGTTTTACATTCAAAAAGTAATTTAACTTTGCTAAAAGGATTGCAATTCGTTTTGTATTTAGTGATGGTAATGTTTGCAGCCAACAAATGTCTGCGCCCAATCATTTTGGCCACAAGACGCAAATAGCCATGGGGTGAGGGTTGTATGGATGGTTGGTTGCTTGGCCTCATCTTCAGACATTACAGATCAGTAGACTGAAACATCATCACAACCTCCAGAAGATGTTGATGATGAAGAAAAGAAAAAAGCTGAAGATGCCGACCAATAGTTCTTGCATGCTTGTTGATATTCCCAATCGTCTTCGTCGTCGTGTTTTCTGTTGATGGTCTAGGCCTTAGGGTCGTCTAAGGCATGACTTTGTTTAATAAGAAATTCAATTTTCTTTGTCGTTCTTGTTGCTGTTAGTACTGTTGTTGTTGCCGGTGTTGGCTTGCATGCAAATCGTCGTTATAGTTTCCTCTTACATTTTCTTGGTTGATTGTTGTTATTATTATAAAATATTAATAGCTTTCCTTTGGGATATTGATTGTTCCGCTGGCCACAGGGAAGCCAAATGGAATTGTTGTGGAGGAATCATTGAAGTTAATTGCTGTTTTGCTATAATTTGGTGGGCGTTTTACGCCATGAAAATGATGTCAATTTTTCTATGATTTATGACTTTTCCACCGTAAATTTGGTGTGAAAAAATGTTAATGAAGTGTAGGTACATAGTTGAGTATAATACAAGGTAATGAATGAGAATTTTCTGCGTTCAAAAAGCTAGGAAAATTAAACGAAAAGTACATGAAGAATTTTCGATTAAACGCAGTTTAAGGACTGTTTAAGAATTTTTAGAATTTCCACGCGAGGTAGTACTTGTGGTTCTGATTACAACGATCAAATTGTTTTCGTGAGCACGTTCATAGTTCCTAACATAATGGTCCGAACGCTCAAAAACTCCAACGGTTTCCAACTTAAATAGCTGGAGGACAAGATGAATATCAAAAGGAATGACTAACTTTGGTCCGACATTCAATATAATAAAGTTCAAAGTTCAAATATCTCCCCCACACAAGTTCAAGATGTTAGCATAGGAAAGGTGAATAAGGACTGTTCAAGTATAATTTTGCTCGGACCCGTTTCATACTTCTTGACATAATAACCCGAACACGATAAGTACTCGTTTTAATAGGAGTGAGTGCAAGTGCAAACTTAGATCGAGTTCCACGATACACTATGTCCAGAAGGGACAAGTGAGACTTCTCTCATATCAATGAGTGCACCCCTATTCATGTTAGCACAATGATATTGGACCTACTTTTTATCGCCGAATCCGAACGTCGCACAATGTTGCCGTAGTGGACAAAAATCAAAAAATGTGATGTTAACTTTGTATGTGTTTGTGTTTTTTCTTCCAGTAAACACATCCGATACAATGAATCTGAAAGAAAGAAAATATATAGAGCTACTCAGGGCCCTAAGAAAATAACACTTAGTAAATTTGAAGGCTATTCTATCAAAATTGACCGTGTTACAGTTAAATCGGGAAAAGATATATATGGAAGATATATCCAAATCTGAACCGATTTTTGTGGAAATCGGTAAGGCTACTCAGGGTCCTAAGGAAATATCACATATTAAATTTGAAGGCTATTTGATAAAAATTCACCGAGTTAAAGCAAAATCGAGGAAAGATATATATGGGGGCTATATCCAAATCTGAACCGATATGGACCAAATCTGAAATTTTTCATTCCTATGCCCAACTAAGTACTTGTGCAATACTTCATCAACCTAGGTCAACTCCTTCTATTGTTGTCCACTTTTGTATGGAAGCGGCAACACTGTGCGGCGTGTAGTAAGATACAACTTTTACAGAAATTTTACACTGAGGGGAATATTTTACAACCATTGAAAATGTGATGTGTCTAGCCTGGGAACAAATCCGAACATTGTGATCATGACTATAGCAGTAAAATTTTTTCTAAGGGAAGGCAATACTTCCCAAGACGTGGGTTCCAAACTCACCCAATATTTAGGGCCACCATTTCGTTTTTATTTGAAGAAGTCTTTGGTATCTTCATTCCAGTGCTATATCTTTGCCTTCAATATTGACCCGAAAGTTTCGAAAAAGAACCTACCTACCGCATTTAACACCAGGTGAGTACAATGCAACTACCTACGCCCTCGCACCGAAGTGCCAATATCAATTCGCTTACACATATTTTGACGTGATTAACTTCTTTCCTAGAGGCGGAGCCTTTCTGACACTTCTGCCTTTTTATAAGCTAGCCACCCGGTTGATAATGCAACTTCAAAGGAACCTACCAGGGAGCCTTCGCCAAGTTCCAGGCTATAATAACATCTGGCAAACACTTTACGAGAATGTAGGCTCCGGTCGAGCTACTTAGCCAAAGACTAATATCTGTTGGAACCCAACCAATCCTAAACTGATGGCTTCAATGAGTCCAACAGCGAACTCATACTACAGAGGATCACCAACAATTAACGTGGTGTCTTCATCCAAAGATGAACAAAAAGTCGCACCTACAACACAGCCCCACTACAGGCTAACTTCAAGTTGGCAGGCTAACTGCACTAAGTCTAGCTCGTCTCCTAACAAACACTTCGTGCAAAACATTTCAAGTCCCCTGTTGAAACCCACCCCGCCCTCATACGTTACAGCCGAATTTGCTAGATCTCTAATGTTATCATAGTATAGACCAGTGTACGTAAAAATACTTTAAATAACATTTACAATCGATTCGTTTGCTATTTTCCATAGGAACAATTTATAGCTATACGTTTTCTCGGTCAATGAGGACGCATTTACCAGAATTAGAGGAGAGTCTCACACTTCGCCAGACATAACCATCATGTCACGTGGTCTGACAAATGACGTCACCTGGCGACTTGGCATTTCTCTTTGATAAGACCATCTCCCCTAAATTGTCTTTATTAGAAGACAATCACGGGAAAGCTGATTGGCCGAGTTTCAGAGAGTTCACCAATCACTGCTTCAGAGAACTGTCCAATCCTTCTGATGTTCGACGTTCCGAGAATTCAATGCTGCAGCACTCGCCATATATGTACCTGCTGGTCGAATATCCGAAGTGAGACCAAACTTCCCAGCAAATGAGCGTGATGAGCTTCTTCGAGCCAACCGCAGTGTCAGGGAGCTGACACTGGAAGTTAACAGGCTGGTCGGGGAGCATAAGCGGAAAAAATGGTTAAATCATCTGAAGAGTTGCAACATCGGAGCCGGTATAAGCGAATTGGGGGTAACGGTTAAGTCACTCTTGAACCCTGGCAAGAAGGAAGATAGGGCCTCAGTCACGTTTGGCGACGCTACGTTGACTGGCCCGAAGATGTGCACAAGTTATTTTAATTGACAGTTTCTCGAGCACCCCAAGAGTGGCAGGGCGAAGGGAAGATCAAATCACATTAGATCTCTTATGACGAGGATGAATGAATTATAAATGTGAACGCCAGTCGTACGTGGAATTCGCGAAGAAGAATTCCAAACCCCGTAGAGTGAAACAGGGAGTTCCCCAAGGTGGGCTAATATCTCCGGCACTGTTTAACCTCTACATCTCCTGTACTCCGCCACACCAGACTGCATGATTGCACGATCCTGGCGTCAGGTACCTTCCCTGATGACATCTGTGAAAGACTGAACTCCAATTTAACCGATCTTACCACCTCTTTCCACGCGAGGAATATGCAGATATCCGCCACTAAATCTACGGCCACCCTGTTCGCCACATGAACGGCGCAGGTGAGAAGAGAGTTGAATATCGTCGTCGACGGTAGCAGAATTCCGACCACAAACTGACCCAAAATGTTATGGTCACATTCAACATTCGATTTAAACTTGTCAGTATGCCTTCAGTGAACCATCTACATGATGAGGCAAAAATTCTTTCAGTATAGCAGCACAATGAGATGCTTTCGTTGCAATACTTGCTCGGTACCGTAAGGGCCATCCCAATCACCATCTGGTGGGCAGGACCGACACACCCAGGCACATCAAGGAGTATATCCATGTTCTAGAAGAAGAGGTACAACGATACAGGAGAGAACCCCTAGATCAACAGGTATATCAAGCAGGTTCAAAAAGCATTCACACGGACGCAGTTGCTAAGACCATAAGCAAATATATCTATAGCAGCTGAGGAGTGTCAGTTGCTACGACAAACCAGAGAAGTTTTGGCTCAACCAGTCTAACCATTCCACTTTCCTGGAACTGGAGGTAAACCCAAATCCAGATAGTGCAGAAGAACGAACGCACAAACATACAATAATAAACACTGTTACAACAACATAAACATGAAATACGACGTTCTAGCGTCCTTTGAATCAGACAAAATAAAATGTATCCATTTTAACTACACCTCCTCTCCCACACCTTCAATGTTCGTATAACCCTAGGCATCACTCAGACAAAGCCGCTCAAAAAATCAGGACACGAACCAACATAATCCATAAACTCTCGATAAGCGATGCCGTGATATAACTGTCAAGTCAACGAAAGATATGCCCACTTTTTGTCAAAGTAGACGGAAGGGCTTCGGTCCCATTTTAAGACATTAATCCTAGCGTAAATAATCTCCAATTCCTTTTTTAATCTTTTAACATTAAAATGTGATGAAGACGGCCAGTCCTCAGCCTAGATTTGAACTTTAACCCTTAGGCATATATCATATGCGGATGCGCGTTGTAAGTTTTCTTTAAGTCCGAGTTAATAACACTATGCAACACAGAAATTGCTTACAAATTCTAGTATGCTTTTTTTGAAAGATTGATACTACAAAAGGAATTTTGCATTGTAGTCTTTAGCAATATTGTGGCCCTAAAGTAGTAGAACTTGAGTGTTGAACTTAATTAAAATTCCATGTAGCTCATCAAAATCCATCAAATTATAGACAGTTTTATATAATTTCTGGAATTCATGTCAGTATCAGCCAAACTATTGGAAGTTGAACCAAGTAAGCTTTTTAAAACATATCACTGTGCAACATTTTTAGGGTGATCTTGTGCAAACAATTCGAACCGAGGATTTTTTGAAAGTACAGACCCAAACGACAAGAAACCCTAGTTGGGTTTTGTTGTGTCAGATCCAGCTCGGATTTTATGGCCCCATCTAAACATGGTTAAATATTGAGTTTTTAAAGAAATTCGGGGCTATATCTCTGAAACCAATGCGAATCTTCTTCTGACTTCTGAAGCAAATTTGTAGATAGGGACAAGAATAAAATATTTGGATAAATAATGAACTCGAAAAACTACATTTATTGCCTCAAATTTCAACATATATGCAAAAATTCCACAATTTTTATACATTTCGCACCGTATCTCCAAAACCGTTAATTTTTTCTTAATATTTTCTTTTGGAAAAATATTCCCTGGAATGTAATACACAACTCTTCACAACATGTCATTGTTGTAAAATGCCTCTATGCCGTTGCTATCAGTACATTTTTGAACGACAATTTAATAAAAATGTCAATAATGCAGTGAAATCCGAAATGCGAGAAAAAACTGTTGGTGTGAACTGTGTTTGAAATACGTGTTGTAAAAGATATGATGCAAAATACCACTGAAACAACATGAAGTAAGCATTTTAGAGTTTCAGAATGTTCTAAAGAATTGTTGATAACTTTATTTGAAAGATTTTTGCAGAAGGTTACTCGGTTCAACTCCCAATAGTTTAGCCGATACTGACCAGAATTTCAGCAATTATGTAAAATTTTCTATATTTTATAGATTTTGATGCCCTAGATGGAGTTTTTCTTATGTGGTCTTTTCAAAAGATAAGTTCTACTAGTTTAGGGCTACAATATTGCTAAAGACAGCAAGGCCAAATTCCTATTCGTTTCTGAGATAAAGGTCTTATAAATGCAAAAAAGGCTAGATTTAGCCCAGTTTAGATGAGGCCATAAAATCCGAACTGGATCTGACAGGACAGAAGCCTACTAGGGTTTTTGTAGTCTAAATATGTACTTTCAAAAAATGCATACTAGAAGTTGTTTGCATTTTCAGTGTTGCATAGTGTATTTCAATAACATTCTCAGCTACTCTTCAAAACATTCTGGTATCGGACCTGGCCCAAGCAATAGCACTTTAAAAAGAAGACAATCTCTAATCCAGGAATACGAAGACTGTGTTAATTTTGTGTATATTTTACAAAGTCCTGAGCATATTCTCTCGTAAGATCGGTATAATCCCCAATAATCAAAAATCATGCACGTTTTTTTAGCGTACCTCTTTTTTCAAACAATCTTAGAAATTCAATAAAATTCACTGCTCGTCTGTTTGTTTGTCATTACGGCGTTTATAATTTATTTCACTAATTTGTGGCAATCGACATGAAATCTTGTTTATTAAACGTTGCACAAATTCAACAAGATGAAAATGCGTTTTGAAGACATGCAGTTGATTGCAATGCACCATGGAAGAGTGACACAAAAAAAAAACAACAAACCTGCAACAACAACTACTAGCAGTCATAGGAACATGATGAAAAAATGCACAACATTTTGCTGCGTTTGCTACTCAAAGCATTTAGAATGCATTTGCAAGTCCACAAATATATCAGCCTCATCATCTTCGTCACCAGCAGGCAGCATCATCATCAAAGTGGTCGTCGTTTTTGTGATTGTCGTCCTCGTGGCCGTCATCGTGATTGTCTTCATCATTCGCAGTCAACATCATCAGCATAAACTAAACAAATCGGTATGTCCTTTTCATCTGGATTGTAACATCAGCATTTTCCATCTTTCTTTTAATGTGACCAAAGAAATGTTCTACTGTTGCTTCAGCATTATTTCTTATTCCTATTCTCTGCCGCTTGAGTTGCACACACACACTCAGTTGATGGGAGTTTATTTGGACTTTTTAACCATTTTTGGTCTTACAAAAAACTTCAGCCGCCAACCGACAATGGCAACTAGCCTAACATAAAGCAGGCGATCATTTTTCCTACCATCAAAATCAATCCACCAATGAGACAGTGGTAAAGGAAAATGTTTAGCAAATATATTTCCAACATTTAATTTTGAAACTTTTTTCAGCCTTCTAGAGACAAAACTTAAACGACCGCTCCATAAAAAGCCGACATTAGAAAATCAACTGATCTTTAGATAGCGGAATTTTATTCAACCCCTATTTTTGTTCGATTCATGTAAAATTTTACGACGGGCATATTTTTGGCTTCTGATTAAATTGCAATCGAAACATATGACATATGAAAAATTATGCAAAATGCATAAATTTTGCATATACAAAAAAATAATATGTCCATATGCAAAATTTATGCATTTTACATATTTTTATGCAACAAATATTTCAATAATAGGTACAAAAATGTTTGTGTGTACAATTTTTCTGTTTAAAAATCTCTTCAGACAACTCAATAAAATAGAGAAATGTATAACCACAGCCACAACCTTCAAAATAACGAAAATCGGGAGGTATCGTTCTATGGGAGCTATGTGAAGGACCACACTTAAAGCGACAAATTTTAGGTGGAAAATTTTTTACCCCCAAAGAAGACTTAATACCAAATTTCAGCCATTTCGGGGGGATATTCAGGCCACTACCTTCAAAATACCGGAAATCGGGAGGTACCGAACAGTTTTATATCACATTGAAGACTAAATACCAAATTTCAGCCATTTTGGTGGAATATTGAAGACACAACCTTCAAAATACGAAAAATCGGGAGGTACCTTTCCATGGGAGCTATATGAAGGCATGGACATATACCGACACATTTAAAGGGGAAGTTTGAGTACCCCCAACGAAGTCTAAATACCAAATTTCAGCAATTTCGGTGGAATATTGAGGCCACAACGTTTAAAATACCGAAAATCGGGAGGTACCGTTCTATGGGGGCTATATGAAGGCATGGACGGCTACCGACAAAGTTCTGGGGGAAAGTTTTATACCACAAATGTAGACTAAGTACCAAATTTCAGCTATTTCGGTGTGATAATGAAGCTAAAACCTTCAAAATACCGAAAATCGGGAGGTACCGTTCTATGGGGGCTATATGAAGGTGTGGACCGATACCGACAAAATTCTGGGGGAAAGTTTTATACCCCAAAAGAAGACTAATACCAAATTTCAGCCATTTTGGTGGGATAATGAAGCTAAAACCTTAGAAATACCGAAAATCGGGAGGCACCGCTCTATGGGGGCTATATCAAAACGTGGACCGATATATCCCATTTTCAATACCAACCATCCTGAAAGTAATAAAAACTTCTGTACCACATTTTGACTCTCTATCTTTAAAATTGCGAGCTGTATCTTGATTTCAACAGACAGACGGACGGACAGGGTCAAATCGACATAGAATTTTATGCTGATCAATAATATATATACTTTATAGGGTCTCCGACTTGTTACAAACGGAATGACAAATTTAATTATACTCTCCATATGGTGGAGGGTATAAAAACCGACCTTAGAAGATCACCTGATCTTCTATGAGAAGATCACCTGATCTTCTATGAGAAGATCACCTGATCTTCTATGAAAGCATCAACCGATTTTGCAAGGATATCAAGGACTTCCATAAAAAACCGACATTAGAAGATCACCAGATTTTCTATGAGAATATCACATAATCTTTTATGAGAAGATCATCTGACCTTCTATGAAAACATCAACCGATCAGAGGATCTTCGCGTAGTATATCTAGGTCATCCATAAAAACCGACCTTAGAAGATCACCAGATCTTTTATAAGAAGATAACCTGATCTTCTACGAGAAGATCACCAGATCTTCTACGAGAAGATCACCAGATCTTCTATGAGAAGATCACCTGATCTTCTATGTGAAGATCACCTGATCTTCTATGAGAAGATCACCTGATCTTCTATGAGAAGATCACCTGATCTTCTATGTGAAGATCACCTGATCTTCTATGAAAACATCAACCGATTTACTATGCGAAGATCTTCTGATCTTCTGGAAGAATATCTAGGCCTTCCATAAAAAACCGACCTTAGAAGATCAACTGATCTTCTATGAGAATATAAATTGAACTTCTATGAGAAGATCACCTGATCTTCACCCTTCTATCACCTGATCTTCTATGAAAGCTTCAACCTATTTACTATGCGAATATCTTCTGATCTTTTGCAAGGATATCAAGGACTTCCAAAAAAACCCGACATTAGAAGATAACCTGATCTTCTGTGAAAAGATCACATAATCTTCTATGAGAAGATCAACGGATTTACAATGCGAAGATCTTCTGCAAGAATATCTAGGCCTTCCATAAAAACCCGACCATATACCTGATCTTCTATGAGAAGATCATCTGTTCTTCTATAAGAAAATTACCTGATCTACTATGAGAAGATTAGCTGTTCTTCTATGAGAAAATAACCTGATCTTCTATGAAAACATAAACCGCTTTGCTATGCGAAGATCTTCTGATCCTCTGCAAGAATATTTAGGCCTTATATAAAAAACCGACCATAGAAGATACGTGATCTTCTATGAGAAGATCTCCTGATCTTCTATGAGAAGATCACCTGAGCTTCTATGAGAAGATCACCTGAGCTTCTATGAGAAGATCACCTGATCTTCTGTGAGAAGATCACCTGATCTTCTATGAGAAGATCACCTGAGCTTCTGTGGGAAGATCATCTGATCTTCTATGAGAAGATCACCTGAACTTCTATGAAAACATAAACCGATTTACTATGTTAAGATCTTCTGCAAGAATATCTAGGACTTCCATTAAAACGGACTTTAGAAGATCAACTGATCTTCCAAAAGAATGTGTAGGATATCTTCTATGAGAATATCACCTGATCTTCTATGAAAAGATCACCAGATATTCTATGAGAAGATCACTTGATCTTCTATGTAAAGATCACCAGATATTCTATTAGAATATCACCTGATCTCTATGAGACGATCTCCGGAACTTCTATTAGAAGATCACCCGATTTTCTGTGAGCAGATCTACTGATATAATGTAAGAAGATCGACTGATCTGCTGTGAGAAGATCAGCTGAACTTCTATGTGAAGATCTACTGATTTGCTGTGAGAAGATCTACTGGTCTTCTGTGAAAAGATCTACTGATCTCCTGTGAGAAAATCAACTGAACTTCTATGAAAAGATCAACCGATCTTCTGTATGCAGATCTACTGATCTGCTGTGAGAAGATTGACTGACCTTCTATGTGAAGATCTACTGATATGCTCTAAGAAGATCTACTGGTCTTCTGTGAAAAGATATTCTGGTCTTCTATGAGATCCTATGATCCAAGCAATAGCTGAGAAGATCTACTGATCTTTTATTAGAAGATCTACTCATCTTCTATTGAGAGAGAAGGCCTTTCGAATTTCCCAATAAAAAATCCTGCTGATTGTCTTAAAGAGAACTTCTGGTCTTCACTGTGAAGAGTTTCTTGTTTTCTAAGAGAAGACATTCTTGTTTCTTTGAAAAGACCTGTTGGTGTTGTTTCAGAACACTCTTTGATGTTCTAAAACAAGTTCTGCTGGCCTGCTATTACAAGACCTGGTCTCCTGAAGGCCATTTTTTGGTCTTTAGTAAGAAGTTCCTGGGGGTGTTCTATAAGTTTGTACCTAATTTGTATCCTCTTATTTTCTTTTGCAAATCACAGTACATTGATCAATGATATTTGTTCAAGAGATTTCAAACTAACTTTGCTTAGCTGTTTAAGTTGTTTGCTTTTTCTTTTTTCTCTCTCTTGCGTTTTTTTTTATTTTTTATGCATTTTTCATATGAATTTATCGAGTAGGATGCAAATGATTTGACTTTGGCCACTTTTAAAGATTTATGGTCTTGTTTGATGTGACGTTCCGACAATGGTTGAGACAACGCGTTTAGTTAACAATTTTCTTTTCGCTTAACTTACAAGAGGTTCGTTCGTACGTCCGTCCATCAGTACAAAAATCACATCACTTTTGGAGTGCAATTTGGAGCATAAGATATGTTGTTGCCTGGTGTTTGAACGAATTCTGTCCATGTTCGTGTTAAATGTTGTTGCTTGTTGTTGTTTTTTTTCTTTCGTTTTTGCTTGTTGGTGTTTTGCTAGACAATGCGCTCTAATTTAAGCAGATTTTGCTTTAATTACTTCATTTGATTGTAGTACGTCGTCTACGCGTTTGACGTATCACGTAATCTTACCACGAGATATCGCTGAGGAAGAGATTTGTTTCATCGGTATCTGCTTACAATGTTGTGTTGTCGAACATTTCACAAAACAAAGATTGAATGGCCGGTAAGAACATTTTCATGTTATTGGCATTTAAAAACAAAATTAATTCATTGATTGAATGTGGTTTTGAATTGGAAAAAGAGTTTTTTTGGAATACGAGAAAGGGGGAAGAGATGAAGGTGGGTATCTGTAAAAGAATGAAGGTATACTGGTTGAACAAATTATTGAAGGATTTATCGGGGACTGTATTAACTGGTAATAATTACCGCAGGCCTAGCCAAGATATTCCTGCGAACTTTTCTGCGGGAAACTTTTTCCTTTCTTTGAGATGTCGTTTATGTACTTCTACAATTATAGTATGTAGGTAGCTGTGTTGCACAAAACTCTCACATTTGAATTATTCCAATGAAAATGAAGTTCTCCGACTCATAAAGTCTCCAATTTTACGGAATTTCATGTAAATATCGTTGAAATTGAATCGAAGTGATATTGTGGGCGTTACTAATATTCCGACAACGAAAGTGTAGATACACTAAGAGATGATCAGGAGTAGGAGGTAGTAGCCTAACTTATATTGGAGTAATCCTGAAGATGGCTAAATCTTCAGCTAAAAAATTTAACCATTACGTGTATCCATCTCATATCACCATATGTCAGGTGGATGCGGATTCTTCTTTATTTGGAATTTTTATTTACCCCGGTCCACAGAAAAATTATTCGGATCATGCAATGGTGTGCCATTCACTTATTTGAAATTCATCCTTCTCATTCCGGTGAAAAGAACCAAATACCGTTATTCTTTCCAAGTTCCACTGCAATGGGCAGTGACAATCCCTTGGGTTCTACTGGACCACACTCAACTAAGATTTAGCGCCGAAGGTAGATGGAGGATTTGTCACGTCTAGGTCGTCGATAGATTTTTATGCAATGACCATGAGACTCTAAAGGTTGAACACACAGTGCCTTGTAGCCTATTTTATAAACGGTACATAAAGTGATTATCCTATACTAATCCCAAAATTCTAATCTGCCAAATAAAGCAAAGCTTATGAAACCACTCAAAATTTTTTAACGAACACGATTTTAGATATTTTTTGCATTCTAATTAAAGTCATTCGTCGTTGTCGTCGCAGCCGCCGCAGTCTTATATTGTTCTACTTTGCCAGAAAAAGAAATCTCTCCCCACAAAAAAGAGGAATAATTCTAAGAACTTTCGTTAGTCCAAAACAGCATTTCTTTGAAAATTGACCAAATTCGTAAACAAAAGAAATCCGACAGTGCGTACGTAATATTGCCAAAAACTACAGAAAGAAATAACAATCAGGCATTGGACGAAGAACAAACGCACTTTGTTTATGGCGCGTAAGCAAAGCAGCAACATCACCATGATCAGCAAGTAGAAAGAAGCATTGTGAAAAGATCAATATTAACCAAAACGGACGGCAGAAAGCATTGAAGATGATTTCAAACGAAATTTAAAGACATGCAAATTAGAAAGACCATACACATCACATATACCACATACATAGTTTTTGCAATGTTTGTTGAATGGTCATCCTTAATACACTTAAAGAAATAGATGACAGGATTGAATTTAAAACTTTTTAGTTAATGTTATATTATGCTCATATGTATTATGATTCCACATTAAGGAACCAAAGGTACCATGTGAAATGCTCGTTGAAACATGCCATAAATATTTAAGGACATTCTTATAAAGTTTCCTTATTTTAATTAACAATTGAAATTTATTTTGTCACGTGTAATCGATGATAAATTGCAAGCTTATGTTTTATATTCCATTTTGGCTGAAAGTGCATCTCATGACCATAGAAATTTTGTTGCTTAATACCGATCGGCAGTATTTGAAGCCTAAATAAACATGTAAGAAAGTATATAGTCGGCTTTGCCGACAGTGATATACCCTCAGATTATGGGAATTGAAACTTTCATCTAGGGATAGATCGAATGTTATTTCAGAATTTTGTGGCCCTGTTTGGACATTTGAACTTGTCGACAAAAATGTGAATTAGGATTGAAGTTCCAAAGTGTTGCGGATGAGGTACTTGGACCGACATAGTCCATTATGGAAGTGGATCTTATTTTAGGAGTCATATCGTTTCGACAGATATCGCGCCTACTAGCCATTTCAGTGGACCAGTATGCCAGGAAGCATGGACTTGTCTACGGAAAACATACTTACTTACTTACTTACTTAGATGGCTTTTATACTAAACAGAACGTCTTGTTCCATAAGCCGAACTAAGAAAAGATTTCCAAACGCACCGATCTTTTGCCTTACTTCTCCAATTTTGGAAGCCATGTTTTGTGATATCTTCTACCAACTTGGTCTTTCCAACGGAGTTTTGGCCTTCCCTTGGGGCGTATACCGTCGAGTTGCTCGTATTCAAATGCCTTTTTGGCGGGAGCATCTTTATCCATCCTGCTGACATGGCCAAGCCAACGCAATCGTTGTAGTTCGCTACGGTTTACTATATCGATGTCGGTCGGCTGGTATAGCTCGTGTTCATACGACGTCGGTATTCACTTTCAACGCATATTGGTCCATAAATCTTTCGAAGAATTTTTCTCTCAAACACACCAAGTTCTGCATCATCTGCTTTCGCAAGTACCCATGTTTCAGATCCATACATAAGAACGGGTAGTATCAGTGTCCGGTAAAGTGTAAGTTTTGTTTGACGAGAGGTGGTTTTGCTTTTAAACTGTTTACTGAGACCAAAGTAGCATCTGTTGGCCAATATTATTCTTCTCTTTATTATAAGGCTTATATTGCTGGTTTTATTTATGGCGGTGCCGAGGTAGATAAAGTCATTTACTATCTCACATTTATAATTATCAACATCCACAGTTGGTCCGAGTCTACTGGACGACTTGCGTGTTGATAGCATAAACTTCGTCTTATCGCCGTTGACCACCACTTGGCAGACTATTTTTAAATTTTTGCAAAGGTGGCTGTTACGGCTCTCGCTGATCTACCTATTATGTCTATGTCATCTACGTATACAAGCAACATTAAATCTTTATTGTATGTATATCGTACTATTTTTGTCTCTGGCCGTATATATATTTGCATCTTGTATGACCTTTTCCAGTAGGATATTAAATAGGCCACACAATAGACTGTCACCTTGTCTGAAACCTCGTTTTGTGTTGAAAGGCTCGGAGAGGTTCTTGCGTATTTTAACCGCTGATCTTGTGTCAGCCAATGTCATCCTGCATAGTCGAATTAGTTTTGCAGGGATGCCAAACTCAGACTTGGCTTGAAACACCTTTGCTCTAATTGGGCTGTCGAACGCGGCCTTATAGTCGACGAATAGGTGGTATGTGTCGATCTGTCTTTCGTGGGTCTTCTCCAATATTTGGCGCAGTGTGAAGATTTGGTCAATTGTCGACTTACCAGGTCCAAAACCGCATTGGTATGACCCGATTATTTCATTGACCATGGGTTTTAACCGTTCACACAGTATGCTCGACAACACTTTATATGCGATGGGAAGGAGACTTATACCTCGGTAATTTGCACAAACCGTTTTGTCTCCTTTCTTATGTACAGGACATAGTAGGCTGAGGTTCCAATCGTTGGGTATGCTTTCTTCCTGCCAAATTTCGCAAATTAGCTGATGCATACTTCTTACCAGCATTTCGCCTCCGGTCTTGAACAATTCGGCGGGGAGTCCATCAGCTCCTGCGGCCTTATTGTTTTTCAGCCGATTAATGGATGTCGTAACCTCGCTTTGGCTAGGTGGTAGACATTCAACATTGTCATTTACGATTGGTTCTGGGGTATCTTCATCGCCATCCATATTCGATACCAAAAGCTTTATAAAGTGCTCCTTCCAGATCCTCAGTACGCTACCTGTATCAGTTACCAGATTCCCTAGGTCATCTTTGCAGAAGAATGTGCCTGCACCATATCCTTCAGTCTGGTGTTTTACACTCTGGTAAAATTTTCGGACTTTATTCTAACTCCTGAACATCTCGAGTTTCTCACGCTCACGTTTTTCTTGCTCCTTCCTTTTTCTCCTGAATATACGCTTTTCCTCTCTCCTCTTCTCCCGATAAGTTTCTTTCGTTGTTCGTGTTGCTACTGAATGCAGTGTTGCGCTATATGCCGCGTTCTTTTCTTCTGTAGCTTTACGACACTCCTGATCGTACCATAAATTTTTAGGTGGAGATTTTTGGTACCCATTCTTTGCCAACGTGCTTCTACATTATCGGGACAAGGAGTGCTGTTTTCCAGCATGCGAGTCAGTTGAGCGGAGTAGGCTTGTGCTGTCTGTTGTGTTTGCAGCTTCTCGACATCCAGCTTCCGTCCTGTGTTAGATCGCACTTTTGCCGCAACATTAACACGAGTGCGTACCTTGGCTGCTACAAGGAAATGGTCCGAATCGATGTTCGCACCTCGAATCGATCGGACATCTAACACACTGGACGAGTGTCTTCCATCTATCACAACATGATCAGTCTGATTTTTTGTTTTCCCATCGGGGATATCCACGGAGCCTTGTGTATGTCGAGGTGTGGGAATCTGGTAGAGTTGTGCCAAAGGAACTATTTGGAACTATCTAGTTCACTTCGCAGTTCCAATGGCCCACATTTGTTCTTTGAACAAACTGCGTATACTTACTATCACACGTTATATTTCATGATGTTACTCATACGCTTTGGAACTAGTACGAGGAACTAGGAACTAGATAACCCAACTCTAGAATCTGGTGCTGCTCACTACCATGTTCTTTGCCGCTGCAAAATCAATCAGCCTCATTCCGTTGTCGGATGTTACCTCATGAAGGCTGAATTTGCCGACCGTGGGACAGAATATATTTTAGCATTAAAATCTCCTAGAACAATCGTAATGTCATGGACAGGGCATCGGTCTCTAGGCGCTCGTAGAATATATTGATGTTAAAAAACTTTGCTTTTATACGGATTGTGGCAATTCTCTCATCAACCGGAGTAAAACTGGATACAAGATTTTTAGGCCTCCGGTTTACCATGAATCCAACACCTACATAGCTCATGCTCCGTTTCATGGCAGCTATAATACATTGCGTTATCGTTTGTGGTCTTTACGTCTGCCCGATTCCATCGCACTTCCTGTAAGGCGATAATATCAGCATTGTACTTGTCAAGTACATCCGCCAATGCGTAAACTGCACCTACTCTGTAAAGAGTCCTGACATTCCAGGTGCAGATTCGCCGATCATGGTCCTTAATACGTTTGCAGGGGCCGTCAACTTTAGAGGGGTTTGTTTTTCTTCATTTTCTTTGTTTTTTCATAGTAAGCTGTTTTGACGGGGTGAGTTACTAGCCCAACGCCCAACCCAAGTTTTTATCGTTCTTATGGGTGAACGCGCGGCACATGTTAGCTCACTACCTTTAACAGGCGTTAAAGGCAGCTCCCTAGGTGACACCACGGGGATGTCAGTGTCCACTTGAGATGAATGAGGGACCAAGGTAAGTCCTGGGCTTTGCCATGTTAAAGCCGGTCAAGACCGTTCCTTGGTATCATTCATCCCCTACGTCGTTATACGGAAAACATAATATGGCTGTGAACAGAACCACAACGAACAGCATCGGTATACATTTCCAGAGAATCTTCGAACAGACTCTAAACTGGGGGAGATACCCTAAGGAGAAAATCGATATCGGTCATTATGAAAGTTAAACTAAATTTGGACAAAATAATAGGAGATCCAAAGTATGGGCCAAATTGGTTGCTCCATTCAAGGGATATCTTGCATACCATTTTAGTGACACTTTTTAAATATTGGGGGTAAGTTGTGGACCGGTATTGCCCATCTTCGAACTAAAACTAAATTAAGACAAAATATGACGAAGGTCAATTTTTGGACCAAGTCGGTGGGTCATTTCGAGAATTAGCGTGCTCTCCAGCCACTACACATGGTGCCATAGGGAGTTTTTACCAGGGTTCCGTAGTCGAGCCATTTTTAGTCCGACTCTGGAGTCGTACAAATTTCCATTTTTTTCCTATACTCGTATGTTGCCTTTTTCATAAGATATTCCTTGAGAGAGCATTATTATTGTCAGCTTGAAGGGACTATAAAAACATTCAATTTCAGCGTTGTTTATCAACAACGATGTGTTGGTTATGAGTGAATTTTCCTGCTGACAATCATATATTTGGTCTTTTTCGTGTTTATTCTCAAGCCATATTCTTCACTACATTGAGTTAGCTTATCTATTAATTTTTGTAAGCCAGACATACTGTTTGATAGTAGTGATAGTTCGATGATGGGCTATATCGGTCCACGTTTTGGTATAGCCAACGTATAACGGTACCCCGATATACGGCATTTTGACGTTTTTAGCTACATTTTCAGACCGATTTAGCTATAAATTGACATGTTACTTACTTACTTAGCTGGCCCATTATAGAACATTTGTTCTATAATCCGAACTAAGAAAAGATCTCCAATTCTCTCTATTTGTTGCTTGGCTTTCTAGAATACTGCGCCTTTTCGTCTCATCATTCATTGTTTGCGCCATCTATTCCTTGGCCTGCCAATTCTGCGTGCACCGCCAAGCGGTCCGTGTTTATACACCTTTTTAGCGGGGTCATCATCGCTCATTCTTATGATATGGCCTAGCCAACGCAATCGCTGCATCTCATTACGTTTAACAATATTGATGTCGTTGTACAGCAGATACAGCTCGTGGTTCATGCGACGTCGATATTCACCGTCAACGCAGATTGGTCCGTAGATCTTTCGAAGAATTTTTCTGTCAAACACACCAAGCACTGCCATGTCTGCTTGCGCAAGTACCCAGGCTTCGGAGCCATACATCAGCACGGGTAGTATCAGTGTTTTGTAGAGCGTTATTTTTGTTTGACGAGATGTGGCTTTGTTTTTAAACTGCTTACTTAAACCAAAGTAGCATCTGTTGGCCAATACAATTCTTCTTTTTATTTCACAACTGATGTCGTTTGTTGTGTTTACGGAGGTCCCGAGGTAGACGAAGTCTTTTACTACCTAAATATTATAGGAACCAACTTCCACAGTCGGCCCGAGCTCAATGGACGCATTGCGCGTCGACACCATCAACTTGGTCTTCTCACCGTTTACCGCCAGACCCACTTTAGCAGATTCTCCTTCGACCTTCACAAAGGTATCAGTTACTTCTTTTACTGATCGGCCTATGATGTCTATATCATCAGCATAAGCAAGTAACATGTGACTATTGGTGTAGATTGTGCCACTTCTTTTGACGTTTGCCTCTCGTATAATCTTTTCCAGCAGGATGTTAAAGAGATCACACGAAAGGCTGTCTCCTTGTCTGAAACCTCTTTTGGTACCAAACTCTTCGGAGAGGTTCTTTCCTATTTTAACTGAGGACCTCGTGTCAGTTAAAGTCATTTTGCAAAGCCGGATGAGCTTTGCGGGGATACCAAATTCAGACATGGCTTGGAATACCTTTGAACGCAGCGGGCTGTCGAAGGCTGCTTTATAATCGACAAAAAGGTGGTAGGTGTCGATCTGCATCTCTTGGGTCTTCTCCAGGATTTGCCGCAGGGTAAATATCTGGTCAATGGTGGACTTGCCAGGTCTAAAGCCGCATTGGTATGGTCCAATTATCTCGTTGACCATTGGCTTTAGTCGTTCGCACAATATCCCTGACACGATCTTGTAGGCAATAGGGAGTAGACTTATGCCCCTATAGTTAGAGCATACAGTCTTATCTCCCTTCTTGTGGACGGGGCACAGGATACTCAGGTTCCAATCGTCGGGTACTCGTTCTCCCTGCCAGATGGTGCAAACTAGCTGATGAATACACCTTATCAGCGTGTCGCCTCCGGTTTTGAACAGCTCGGCTGGTAAGCCATCGGTTCCTGCTGCCTTATTATTCTTCAGCCGATTTATTGCTGTCTTTACCTCATCTTGGCTGGGCGGTATACATTCAATACCATCTTCTGGGATTGGGACTGTGGTATCTTCGTCGTCTTCGCTGCTATTGGATACCAACAGTTTTGAAAAATGTTCTTTCCATATCCTGAGTACACTATCTGTATCAGTTACCAAATTACCTTGCTGGTCTCTACAGGAGGATGTGCCTGTACCAAAGCCATCAGTTTGATGCTTGACTCTTTGGTAGAATTTTCGGACTTCATTCTGGCTCCTGTACATCTCGAGTTTTTCACACTCCCGTTTTTCCATCTCTCTCTTTTTCCTGCGGAAAAGACGTTTCTCCTCTCTCCTTTTCTCCCTGTATCTCTCTAGTGCGCTACGCGTTGCTACGGATTGTAAAGTAGCCCTATATGCCGCATTTTTCTCTTCGGTGGCAGCACGACACTCCTGATCATACCATGGATTTCTTGGTGGAGGTCTCTGGTATCAAAGTATGGATTTTGCGGCTGTTTGCATGGAGTGGGCAATGATTTGCCATTGCGCTGATATGTTATCGGGATGAGGAGTGCTTTGATTAAGCAATTGGGCTAGTTGAGTGGAATATGATGTGGCTATCTGTTGTGATTGCAGCTTACCGATGTCTAACTTTCGTGTTGTGTCTGTTTGTACTTTGTTTGCTACGTTTTAACGGGTGCGTACCTTTGCTGCAACAAGGTAGTGGTCAGAATCAATGTTTGCGCCTCGGAACGATCGTACATCCAACACGCTCGATGAATGTCTTCCATCTATAACAACATGATCAACTTGATTTCTTGTTTTCTGATCCGGTAACAGCCAGGAGCCCTTATGAATATCGAGATGATTAAATATGGTACTGCTAACTACCATGTTTTTAGCAGCTGTAAAGTCTATCAGCCTCATACCATTGTCAGATGTTTCACTGAATTTACCTACTGTTGGGCCAAAGATATTCTCCTTTCCTATTTTGGCATTAAAATCGCCTAGAATATTTTTAATGTCATGGGCAGGGCAACGGCCATATGCTTTTTCTAAGCGCTCGTAAAATATATCTTTGGTCTGTTCTTCCTTTTCTTCTGTGGGAGCATGAGCGCAAATCAAGCTGATGTTGAAGAATTTAGCTTTTATTCGAATTGCAGGAAGTCTTTCATTCCCTGGGGTGAAGCTGGAGACCAGATGTTTTAACCTCCGACTAACTACGAATCCGCAACCAAACCCATACTTTACGTCATGACAGCTATAATACAGCGCGTCACCTTTAGGTGTTGTTGTGACGCCTTTCCCAATCCATCGTATTTCCTGTATGGCAGTAATATCGGCCTTGTACTTTTCAAGTACGTCTGCCAATGCGAAGACTGCACCTTCTCTATAAAGAGTGGGAACATTCCAGGTGCAGATTCGCAGATCATGGTCCTTAAAACGTTTGCGGTGTTCGTCAACTTTAGAGGGGTTTGTTTTTCTTTTCTTTCGTTTTTTCATAGTAGGCTGTTTTTTCTAGGGGAGGGTTACTAACCCGACGCCCAAACCCAAGTTTTTAACGTTCTTATGGGTGAACGCGCGGCACATGTTAGCTCACTACCTTTAACGGGTGTTAAAGGCAGTTCCCCAGGTAACACCACGGGGACGTCAGTGTCCACTTGAGATGAAAGAGGGACCAAGATAAATCCTGGGCTTTGCCATGTTAAAACCGGTCAGGACCGTTCCTTGGTATCTTCCCTACCTCACCCTCACGATGTACAAAGTATGGACCAAATCGGTTACTCCCTTCAAGAGTTATCGTGCTCACCAATTTTCCGAACATTTTCGTACTTTTGTGGGGGAGTTACTGGAAGGAGTGGACCGATATAACCCATCTTCGAACTTAATACCCTAGACAGACGGCAGAGTTAATTTGCATTAAAAATGTCCTAATTTGAATTAATTTTTCACCCTGACAGACGATAGTATCTGCATTTCTGAAACAGCTGTTTGTGTTGTTTGTTTGTACCCAGCAGACCATTTCATAAAGCTTTACAAAAGTTCGCCAAAATATGCGAAACAAATACACTTTCTACGATGAAGCAAAAATAAATGTAATTTATTCGCGATATTTTTGAGTCTTTTTAATATTATAAAAATATTGCAAAACTTTAAAAAACATTTGAGGAAGATATAATTTTCGATAGAATTGGTATGGTGGGTAATGACATTTTTTGTGAAAATAAAAATTTGAAAAAGAGACTTGTTAGAAGGCGTGGAAAACGATTAGCTGCTACTCTACTCGCGAAAGACCACTACTTATTTTGAAGAAACGCGAAAATTGCTGATTTGCATTCCATTTTTATTTTCTTAAACATGGAAATTTGACAAAAGACAATTGATTTTCAACAGCATTGCCATATTGAAATTGCTAAATTCAGTTTAAATTTCCTTTGATTTTGTGCATTAAGAATGTGGATAATGCACGAATTAATTTGAATTAAGGCAGTTAATGCAAATTAACGCTGCCGTCTGTCTAGGGTATAAACTAAGTTTGGACAAAATATTACGAAAGCCAAATTTTGGACCGTATCGGTTGATGCGTTCAAGAGTTATCGTGCGCTCCAGCCAGATAGACAGACGGACGGACATGGTTAAATCAACTCCAAATTGTCTGAAACGGATTTCGTCCAAACATACTTGGGGTCAAAAACCATTATTTCGATGAGGCATATTTTGTCCGTATGAAAGTGTATACATATACCCTCGTTAGCATAAATGCTGAGGGTATAAAAATGGTAAAACCTAGGAACAATTGATAACGGTCAATCCTCTGGAAAATTTTCACAGCTACAAAATTTAACCCAATTTCGATAGGTCTTGCGGTTTCCAAGTAAAATCGCGAAAACCTAAAATAAACCTAAACTTATGAACTTTGACCGTGATTTATTTAAAAATCCCTCCAACGATTTTTCTGGTTTTTGGATTTTTGTCATCTATGAACATTGCTGTTTCAGAATCCGCAAAAACTTCCCAGGTGTCAGAGGTTTTTATGTAAAGTTCGTTAATGCGCACCGTCATTGACCTTATTTTATAAGGAGGCGATACTGTCAGTGCATTGTCCCAATTTGAACTTCTTGAACTTGAAAATATCATAAAGGTCAATCTTGTAGAGAATTTTCACAGCTACAATATTTTCTCTAATCCAATTATGATAGGACTTGCGGTCTCCAAGCAAAATCGTGAAAACCTAAAAAAACCTAAAAATTACAACTTGAATCGCAAGTTATTTAAAAAGCGCTCCGCCGATTTTTTTGGTCTATTGATTTTTCATTGGCTAAGGTTATATTTTTATTGGACACAACCAACTGATACTTTCTTACTTGTTTTGCTTAACCTTTAAAATAACTTTATCGATAATCAGCATCGATAGTAGCTGCTTTGTTTGAACTTTTTTTGTTTTTTTATGTTTCTGTTTGCTTGCCATCGACCCACAACTGCCAGCACCAACTACCATAAAAAAGACAAGAACAATTCGATCGAATGCTCAACGACGACAATCGATCGATCGATCGATTCATGCCATGTCGGCATGCATTCAAATAAACAAAAACAACAAAAAATGGTTCAAACAAATAAACATGCAAATCTGCAATATTACCTCCAGAACAAAAAACATGAACTCAAAGAAAATAAAACAAACCCGAAAATATTTAGCATATATCCAAACATCTTCCCGAAGAGATGAACTGCTGCTGTTGCAACAAACAGCGTTAAATTGCCAAATTCCAAATTTATAGTTGAACATCATGATTTTCATAAATTTTCATTTCTGAAACGTGTCGCTCTTTTTCATTGTCATGGAGCACGCCTGCCGCCGCCGCCATCGCTAAACTTGTAACAACTCCCTACAATCAGGGCCTTAGTTTATTGTATTTCATGATACGGTGGGAGTTGCCAGTGAGAGATTGAATTGAAAAGGATACACAGGATATAAAGAGAAATTCATAATAGTAATTTAAAAGTGTTTTTGAGAAATATTTTAATGATGAATCGATTACATGCCCTTACCAGGCTTGATCTATATTTTTAGGTCCACATTTGATATGAGATAATGGACATCATCTATATATCCTTCAATTGTTGGTTAAGGCTTAAAATATAAAATATCCTTAAAATGTATACACTCTCTTAAGGATCACTGCAAAGTACCCCAATAGAATGACAATGACGTTTTTTGCCAAAATATCCAATATTCGGTAGCCCTTACTTCTGTTTGGTGTTACCACCCCCCATTAACATCACAAAATATTTTGTGTTTTTTTTGTTCCAACTTCCAAAGATGTATTGTATTTTGGCCATAAATTGATGGGGCGGCATAGATTTTTAGTTTAAAGATAAATGTTTTATTTTGTACGATTAAACTACAGTCACCCGGCCGTTTGCTGCTGAAGACGGCGACGAAGAAGAAGAATTTGGCAGACAGTAGCATCATTGGACAAAGATCGAATTCGATCACAAAGCAAAACAACTCAGCAGCCACAAACAGATCGATCCATGCCGCCTCACAAGTTCAAGCGATCAATGCGATCGTGGAGTTGCTGTTGTTGCTTTCGTTTGTTGGTGCTTTGGTTTATTTGCATGTGATTGAAATGTGACTTTAATATTTGTATTGATGCAATAAATTTATATGAGAGTCTGTCGATCGTTGTTCTTCGTATTTCTACAGTTGCCTTTTGTATCGAGATGCGACAAACAATATGAAAATAAAGATATGCAAATCAGTGGCCTTTGTTTTTAAAGGACGAGTTGGTGAGTTGAGGCTTCTTTCAATTTTATTCTAAAGAAAGATCTACAATAAACAGCTTTAATGATGTGCTGTGAGTTTTTTTTGGGTATCTTCTTTTGAATTAGAATAACGAACGACAAATAAAATATTGGTGGAAAATCGTGAGAGATTTTTTTTTTTTTGGTTCATATAAATATTTATTATGATTGGATCATGAATTTGAGTTGTATGAGAGTTAGAATTTTCCGATATGAAAGAGAAATTCGAAGATATTAGCTAAGCTATGAATAGATTTTTCTTCTATTGTCGAAAATAAGGGGTTAACCCTAGTCGTGCAGACCAAAAAACTAATTTTTCATGAAAGAAACTACCAATATTCGTCTCTAAGAGTACATCTTAAACAACTTAAATTCTTGTTGTTGAATAAATTGCATAGTTTTGTGGTATATGGCTATCTCCGATACCCTTTTTATACCCTCAGATTTTAGGCTAAAGAGGGTATATACACTTTGATATGACCAAAAATGTGCCTCATCGAAATAATGGTTTTAGACCCCAAGTATACTTGGGGTATGTTTGTACGATATTCGTTTCAGACAATTTTTGAGTAGATCTAGCAATGTCCGTCCGTCCGTCTGTCTGGCTGGTGCGCACGATAACTCTCGAACGGATCAATCGATTCGGTTCAAATTTTGGGTATGGAAATATTTTGTCCAGATTTGATTTAAGTTCGAAGATGGACCATATAGGTTCACTCCCTCAGGTACCTCCCCCACAAATGTACAAAAACCGGAGTAACCGAATTGAACCAAACTTTGCATATGGTAATACTACCTCTAGGCATACATCAGGTTCGAATATAGATTATATCGGTCCACTCCTTCAGGTAACTCCCACACAAAATTTGAAATAAGTGCAGTTTAGTGACACCTCACGAATCGTTATGAAATTGTTTGAAACTGGATGTTCGTTATTGTAATTACGTTACGTCATTGTAATTCTTTTCGAGGGCAAGTCCATAGTTCCCGAGATAATGGCGCATAACCTCAAAAAAACGCTGCACTATGTCGCGAGTTCAAATAAACGGTGGCCAAAAATAAAAGGAGTTTGCGTTGGCAGATGAATTTTGGTATAAATACTATAGTTCACTGACAATGTCGAGAGCAAAAAATTGGAAAGGTTGGTCCACGTTTTGGAATAGTCCCCATGCAACGGTACTGCTTAATGTTTCGGTATTTTGAATATTTTAGCTAAACTTATCAACCAAATTGGTTGAATTTTGAGATGCGGGGTTTTCACTTTACAAACAACTTTTCCGATAAAAATTATGGACAAAGGTCCACGGTTTGATATAGACCCCATATAAAGGCACCTCCCGATTATCGGAATTTTGAAGATTTTACATAAGTTTCACGCCCAAATACGCCGAAATTTTGCATTGAGAGTTCCCAATGGACCAAAAAACTTTTCTGATAAAAATTATGTACATAGGCCCACGTTTTGATATAGCTCCAATAGAACGGTGTCGCCCGATTTTCGGTATTTTCAAGGTTTTAGCCACAGTAAACAACCAATGTAGCTGATATTTGGTAATTAGTAATCGCCAGGTCTTGCGAAATATTTTTACAGAGTACTGTTGGTATTGGTTCACGTTTTGATATAACCCCCGTGGAACAGTACCGCCCAATTTTCGGGTTTTTAAGGTTTAAGCCACATTATCCACCCAAAATTTCTTCATATATTTTTGCGAGTTTATTGAATACATCAAAATTGTGTCTTCAAATAAAATAATTTTCCTTAAAATTTTTTTTGACCGAATAATGAACAATAATCCGCACATTTTTTGTTAAAACTCTAAATTTTGACTTTGTATGCTTTTCGTTGACGGTGTATTATTTTTCGGGGACAAGTCCATACTTATTGAGATAATGGCCCTGTAGCTCCAAAAAATCTGCCGGCACTAACTAAACTTGGTTGTGCCTAACATAACACTCGCGTACATACTTGGATTACGTCCAAATATGGAACGTACATAGTACCACTCCTTAGGGTATCTCCCACACAAAATTTGGAACATGTAAAGTTTAAGGTGTTTTTATACCCTCAGCATTTATGCTAACGAGGGTATATACACTTTCATGTGGGCAAAATGTGCCTCATCGAAATAATGGTTTTAGACCCCAAGTATGTTTGGACGAAATGTGTTTCAGAGTCGATTTAGCAATTTAGCAATGTCCATCCGTCTGTCTGGCTGGTGCGGACGATAACTCTCGGACGGATAAATCGATTTGGTCCAAAATTAGGCTTTCGCAATATTTTGTCCAAACTTAGTTTAAGTTCGAAGATGGGTTATATCGGTCCACTCTTTCCGGTACCTCCCCCACAGAAGTTAGAAAGTGTTCGGAAAATTTGTGCTCACCATAACTCTTGAGGGCAGTAACCGATTTGGTCCCTACTTTGCACATCGTGAAATTTATACCAGACTTAAATGAGGTTCCAATATGGACTCAATTGGTCCACTCCTTCGGGTACTTTCCACACAAATTTTCGGAAAAGTTCAGTTTAGAACATGTTCTCGAATCGTTTTGATTTTTGTTGTAACAAGTTGTATTCACGGCTCCCCATTCGGCGGTACAAGTTTCATCAGGGGCAAATCCATACTTCGTGAAAAAATAGCCTGAAAGGTTCAAAAAATCCCTATGACACCGTGTGTAGTGGTTGGAGCGCAACTCTCGAACGGATCTGCCGATTCGATCCAAAATTTGGGTTTAGTAAAATTTTGTCCAAACTCAGTTTATGTTCGACGATAAGCCATATCGGCCCACTCCTTCAAGTACCTCCCCCACAAAAGTTCAAAAATTTTCGGAAAAATTGTGCGCACGATAACTTCTGATGGGAGTGACCAATTTGGTCCATACTTTACACATCCTAATATATATATACCAGATATAGATCAAGTTCGAAAATGGAGTATATTTGCCCACTCCCTCGGATACCTCCCACACTAATTTTCGGATAAGTTCACTTTAAGATCAGCTCTCGAATCACTTTGATTTTTGTTGAAGCAACTTGCATTCGCTGTCTCAATCACGGCGGTAAAAGTTTTTACAGGTGCAAGACCATACTTCTTGAGAAAACAGACCGAAAGTTGTAAAAACCCCTATGTATATAGAGCTGGAAAGCACGAAAACACATTTGGACCAAATTTTGTCCAATCTTAGTATCAGCTCGAAGATGGGCATTACCGGTCCACAACTTCCGGCACTTCCCCCCAATATATAGAAAATTCAGTGAAATAGTATGCACGATATCTCTTCAACGGGGGCAACCGATTTGGTCCAAACTTTGGTCAAAATTTAGTTTAACTTCTAAAATGGCCCATATCGGTCGTCTCCTTAAGGTACTTCCCCGCAGAAGTTCAACATTTTTGTTTAAGTGCAGTTTGGGGTCTGTTGGAAGATCCTTTGGAAATGTATACCGATGCAGTTCGTTTTGGTCCTGTTTAGAGCGATATTATGTTTTCCGTGGGCAAGTCCATGCTTCCGGGCATACTGGTCCAAATATTATACAATATCCCACTGATATGACTAGTGGGCGCGAGTTCTATCGAAAAGATATGACTCCCCAAATAAGATCCACTTCCATAATGGATAAATTCGATCCATTCCTTTAAGTACCTCCTCCGCAACATTTGTGAACCTTAAACCTAATCCACATTTTTGTCGGCAAACTCAAATGTCCAAAAAGGTCCACCAAATTCTGAAAAGACTCTAAATATATTCGATCTGTTCGTATGTGGAACTTAGGGTATATCTCGGTCGGCAAAGCCGACTGATACTCTTTACTTGTTTGTTTTTTCCCATACGTGCATACATACAACCTTACTAACACACTGTCAAAAGTTGCAAATATTCAGAATTTTGTGTGCCCTCTTCTTGGTCGGCAGTGCTCTAAAGTTGAATACCCCCTTAAACATTTTAAGGACCATGACCTGCACCTGGAATGTTCGAACTCTTTATAGAGAAGGTTCCGTTTACGCACTTACAGATGTACTTGCAAACTACAAGACCGATATTACTGCCATCCAGGAAATACGATGAATTGGGAAAGACTTCGCAACACAACAACTAAATGTAACGAACTGTATTACAGGTAGCTTGACATAAAGTATGTATGTACATTAGGCCGGGGCGATTTATATGGAGGAAAAAACCTTAATGGGTCCTTCGCGTTTTTGATTCCTGGGATTGAACTGAGCAAAAAAGTCCACTAGACCATAGGTCTACGGTGAAAATCGAGCCTCCCCATTTTGACTTTAAGTTTTTTATCCACGTTTTTTGGACATTTTAGCATATAACTGCGAAACCATTGAGATTTTCACAGAGACAAAAATTGTAGCCGAGACAGTAATTAAAAACTTTCCAATACATCGGAAAAGCACTGGAAAGCTCCTTCAGGCAGTTTTGGCCTTGAGAAGGTGCAAACTTTTCGGAAAATGTCGATAAATGACACTGTGCTACAAAAGTTGACCGGAAAAATATTCAAGCGTTCTGATGCAAAATTGTATCTTGTTGAGATCCATGGACAACAAAAATGCTTTTTGTTCGTTTGGCTCACTTCGTTTTTTTTTTTATAACGGTGACAGTAGTGAACATTTGGGTTTCTTACATTTTCAAATTTAAACGGGCATATCTTCTTTTTTCACAACGGATTTCTATTGATCATTCTTCCTTTTAAAAGGGTGAATAATGTCTTTCGATCCAAAAGTCGAGGTATTTTAAGTCTTCACAGTAAATCGTCTGATAAAGGAATGTGGCTGATGGGCTTTGCAGCGGTAAAAAAATATAGTGGTTAGTAGTACCGCATTTAAGATTTTCGACATTCATAATAAGGGCACCTGGCGTATCCTGACAAAAAAATCAAATTGATCACGTTGTCACAGAGGAAAGACATTCATCGAGCGTGTTGCATGTACAACCGCTCCGAGGAGCAAACATCGACTCGAATCACCACCTTGTTGCAGTAAAGGTCCATAACCGATTAATTAAGTACGAACAGACACAATGCGGAAGTTGGACACCGGAAAGCTGCAAGCACAACAGATAGCCACAGCATTTTCCACTCAACTGGCCCAATTGCTTAATCAACCCTGTCGGACTTTTATTAACCAGTTGATAAAATGATTGATAATATATCGATAATTTTTAAACTGACTAAAAACTGGCTGAAAAGTTATCTAGAGATGAACCACTTTGAACAGGAAAATTTTTCGGCAATTGTCCATGTCTAGATAACTTTTCGACCAATATAAAGTTAGTCGAAAAGTTATCTAGAGATTAACCACTCTGAACACAGAAACATGTACCTTCTGCAAAGTATTTGTGTTTGTCGAAAAAAGAAGGCACAAATGTATAAATAATTCGCACTTGCTTCTTCTTAATATTCGTCGTATAAATGCAGCATCCAGTTATAGAATACAGTGTTGATGGGCTGAACATATTCCCTGTAGGGACTGTGGTCGTACATATTACTCATATTATTCTGGAATTAAAAAGGAACACAAAGGAAATATACAAATTTGCCACTTCTTCTCTCTAACAAAAAAGAGAGAGAGAGAGACAAAGAGAGGGAGAGAGAGAATATGAAAAGTCAAAAATAAAAAACACACAAAAACAAAAATTGTTTTTTTTCACATTATGTTTTAAACTGACTACAAATAGGCAAAAAAGTTAGTTTGTTATCAGTCGAAAAGTTATCTGGCGTTGGACAATACTGACTACTCAGGCGCTCATCGCCTTGTAAAATTAGTCAGTTGGCATAAGGGAAAATAATCGATAAAATGCCACTTATGTTTAAAAAAAGCTAGCTTTATGTGAGCTTTAAATCGATCACAGTCCCTACAGGGAAAGCACTCCTCGTTCCGATAACACATATACACACGCAAACAGCCGCAAAATTCATCCATGGATATCAGAGACCTCCGCCATGGAACCCATGGTAAGACCAGTAGTGTTGTGCTGCTACCAAAAAGAAAAATGCGGCATATAGGGCTACTCTACAATCAATAGCAACGTAGCGCGCAGAGAAACGTGTTTCCATAGAAAAAAGAGAGAAATGGAAATGCGGAATTGAAAAAAAATCGACATGTGCAATAGCCAGATTGAAGTCCGAACATTATACCAAAGAATGAAACATGAACCTGATGGCTTTGGTACAGGTACATTCCCCTTTAGAGACGAGCAAAGTAATCTAGTTACAGATACCGATAGTGTGTTCAGGATCTGGAAAGAATGTTTTTTTTTCCAAACTGTTGGTATTCAATATTAGCAAAGTAGACGGAGATACCACTTATCATATTGAGGGAAGACCGCCCGGCCAAAATAAGGTGAAGACAGCAATAAACCTTCTGAAGAATAATAAGGCCGCAGGATTCAATGCGTTACCAGCAGAGCTGTTCAAAACCGGAGACGATACGTTGATAAGGTGTATGCATCAGCTAGGTAATACCATGGATGTTACTCGATGATTGAAACCTGAGTATTCGGGGTTCCGTCCACAAAAAAGGAGATAAGACTGTGTGCTCTAATTATATGGGCATAAGTCTGCTCCAGATCTATGGAGCAATCCGCTTTGACTATGAATATCTTCATCGTATAAACTAATAGATGTACCGATTATATTACAACATTGATAGAGTTAAACGCATAGAGTTGCAACAACAACGTTGGCTAGGGCAAGTCAGTAATTGCTGGTCGACCAAAGTGTATGCAGTAATCGATATGCTCAAGCCTATGTATTAGTTCCGGGAAATTTTTATATATGCTAAGCTTCCTTCGCATGATCAATTCTAAGGTGAAGTCGATGTTGTTGTTGGTCAGATGATGCTAACTGGACGAAGTATACACCGGCCTTGAATATCTCGGCTGGTAACCCACCGGCCCCTATTTTGACGTTTTTCTACGGTATACATTCCATACTATCGCTACTGCTGGACACTACCTGTTTGAACAAGTATTCATTCTATCTCGACCTTTTCACTTATCTCTTTTTCCTACGAAGAAGATGATTCTCCTCCCTCCTCTCTTGTGTGCTTACTACTGATCGAAAAGAAGAATACAACACATAGGGCTAGTGTTGTATTCTTCTTTTCGATAACAGCACAACAAATGTTATTCTATTCAAATTTGAATAGATGTCGAAATTCAGTGCTGTGAATTTTCGTTTTTATTCGGGTGCAAACATTAGCTACATCAAAGTAGTGGTCCGATTCGATGTTTGATTTTCAGATCGATCATGCGTCTAACACACACTTGTGTCTACAACTTGAGAGATCAAAATACAAGATACAAAATTGAGTATCTTGTATTTTGATCTCGCGACAGCCCTTATGTATGTCGAGATGCGTAACTAACATGTTTTTGCCGCTGTGAAATCTATAAACCTCATTCCATCATCGAATGTTTCACTGTGGATGCTGAATTGGACCTAAGAAATTTTTCTTTCCAATTTTGACATTAAAATCGCATAAAATAATGTTAGTGTCATGGACTGTCCATGTCTTTTAATGTTCTTATAGATGGACAACGGTGATTTTTATGGGTGCGCCAAAGGGTCGGCCCGTCAATCAAGAGATCATAGAAACTCAGACATTTTCTCTGAGATATATCTTGCTGCTTTTGGCACTTTTCAAGGAGACCGAGTTTTACATTCTAATGATTCATTTTAAAAAATTCCCGAAAATTGCATCCAAAAAAACGAGTTCAAAATTTCTTAAAACTCTCTTGTGAAAATGTGGACACTTTTGTTTTGAAAAGAATAATCGCAACTTTATCAAAGCATGCATCTTCAAACCTAATAAAGCACAAAATAAGAGTTCCCTTTAAACAGAACAAAATCCTCCAGAAAAAAACTTTTAATAACAAAAACCTGATGACCATAAAAAATAATGATGATAGTTATAATCATAAGCTATTGTTTTCTTTCAACTTTGAAAAAATGAGAATTTCGTTCCATCTATCCCATACGAAACAATTGTTCCGAAATCAAGCTAAATTGAGGGAAAACTCCTGCACCACACATGGCCATTAAGAGGATACGACGAAGAAGAACCTGAAAAAACGTGTATCTCTTATTTTATTTTTGTTTTTATTCACGTTATAATGAACCCCTTCAGAAAGGATAGGCACATGTCGCTCTCGCTTTCACAGTGGGATATTTAGCTAGATATGTGTCTGCCATACCATGCCAGGCTGGATTGGAAGAGGTGGTTCTTACGTTTTTTTAGTTTTCAATCGCAATCAAAATTTTTCTGATCATTTGTTTTTCTTTCTTTTTTCATTTCAGGCTATGGCTTTTCTTGAGCTTGAATGCCGAAGATGATGATGACAATGACGATTCCACCGCCAGGAAGAGGACAACAACGATGAGCACCATACCAGCCAGCTCAACAACACCGCTGCTGTCGCTTTCTATGGCCACTTGAAATGACTTTGTAAGGAACCGTCCTTGTTGCCATTGTTATTGTTAAAGGTTGCTTTTTTCTGTTAAACAATTGAAGTTTTACTTTTGGGCCAACTTCATTGAATGCACTTGAATGGAATGGAACAGCTTTGCATCTCCGTTGAGTTCCATCACCACCAACAATTCCTTAAACTGCGTTTAATCAGATAACATTTGGGAGTTTCTTTTGTTCGTCTATAAAACGGCAATTGTTTGGTTTTTTCTCCTTTTTGTTTCTTTTTATTCGAGGAGCATTTGTCGTCGTTCTCCTCAAACGGCAGCAGCTAGCAAGTCAAGCAATCAACAGTAGCCAATGGTGGCAGTCATACCGTCTGGCATAACAGGCAGCAGCTTTAACTAAGTTCGTATGTCTCTGTGTATGATGGAGGGGGCTTTGTCAGTCCAGCTTCCGACTTCTTCACCATAAAACTCCCGAAACAAATACACACCCATGAGGGCGGCTTATTCGCCTTTGATGCTACACAAACAGGGACATTGCTAAAATGCTTTGTAATCGGAAAAGTTTTAGCAGGGCATATTGCAAGTACTTTTGCTTCTGTTGCACTTATGATCTTTGTTGTCATCATCATCTGTAACATCATCAGCAACAGCATGTAACGAATTAAAGCAAACGTACACCCCACCATTATTACAACAGTATTGTAAAATGGATGTTGTTGTTGTAGGTTTTGAGATGGGAACAGTGGTTGTGAACAGAATTGAGCCAGAGTTCAAAAACCACATACGACACAAAATTTACCAAGAACCAAAGAGGTCAATAAAAGTGGATTTTTTAAACAATTTTAGCAAGACTCAAAGAGGACAATAAACGTGGATTTTTTAAACAATTTTAGCAAGACTCAAAGAGGACAATAAACGTGGATTTTTTAAACAATTTTAGCAAGACTCAAAGAGGACAATACACGTGGATTTTTTAAACAATTTTAGCAAGACTCAAAGGGGACAATAAACGTGGACTTTTTAAACAATTTTAGCAAGACTCAAAGAGGACAATAAACGTGGATTTTTTAAACAATTTTAGCAAGAATCAAAGAGGACAACAAACGTGGATTTTTTAAACAATTTTAGCAAGAATCAAAGAGTACAACAAACGTTGATTTTTAAACAATTTTAGCAAGAATCAAAGAGGACAACAAACGTGGATTTTTTAAACAATTTTAGCAAGAATCAAAGAGGACAACAAACGTGGATTTTTTAAACAATTTTAGCAAGAATCAAAGAGGACAACAAACGTGGATTTTTTAAACAATTTTAGCAATAATCAAAGAGGATAATAAACGTGGATTTTTTTAAACAATTTTAGCAAAACTCAAAGAGGACAATATACTTGGATTTTTTGAACAATTTTAACAAGACTCAAAGAGGACAATAAAGACTCAAAGAGGACAATAAACCTGGATTTTTTAAACAATTTTAGCAAGTCTCAAATAGGACAATAAACCTGGATTTTTTAAACAATTTTAGCAAGACCAAAGCGGACAATAAACGTGGATTTTTTAAACAATTTTAGCAAGACTCAAAGAGGACAATAAACGTGGATTTTTTAAACAAATTTAACAAGACTCAAAGAGGACAATAAACGTGGATTTTTTTAAACAATTTTAACAAGACTCAAAGAAGACAATAAACGTGGCTTTTTTAAACAATTTTAGCAAGACTCAAATACGACAATATACATGGATTTTTTAAACAATTTTAGCAAGACTCAAAGAGGACAATATACGTGGATTTTTTAAACAATTTTAGCAAGACTCAAAGAGGACAATAAAAGTGGATTTTTTAAACAATTTTAACAAGACTCAAAGAGGACAATAAACGTGGATTTTTTAAACAATTTTAACAAGACTCAAAGAAGACAATAAACGTGGCTTTTTTAAACAATTTTAGCAAGACTCAAAGAGGACAATAAAAGTGGATTTTTTAAAAAATTTTAGCAAGACTCAAAGAGGACAATCAACCTGGATTTTTTAAACAATTTTAGCAAGACTCAAAGAGGACAATAAACGTGGATTTTTTAAACAATTTTAGCAAGACTCAAAGAGGACAATAAACGTGGATTTAAAAAAAAAACAAGTAAGAAAAGTGTTATGTTCGGTCGGGCCGAACTTTTTATACCCTCCACCATAAATTTCAGCCATTTCGGTGGATTAATGTGGCCACAACCTTCAAAATACCGAAATTCGGAAGGTACCGTTCTATGGGGGCTGTATGATGGCGTGGACCTATACCTACAAATTTCTGGGGGAAAGTTTTATACGCCTAAAGAAGACTAAATACCAAATTTCAGCCATTTCGGTGTGATAATGAGGCTAAAACGTCCAAAATATCGAAAATCGGGAGATATTGTATTATGGGGGCTATATCAACACGTGGACCTATATAAACATTTTATGGTAGAAATGTTTCTTAGCCTCTGGAAACACAAAATACAAAGTAACAACCGATTCTTTGGTCAAATGGGTCTAATACAATCAAAATATATTAAAATGACGCGTACTTTATAAGGGGCTTTATGTGGGGGCTATACCAAAACGTGGACCTATATAACCCAACTTTGGTAGGAATGTCTTCTGGCCTCTGAAGACACAAAATACCAAATTACAACCAAATTTTGTGGTCAAATGGGTCTAATACATTCAAAATATATTAAAATGACGCGTACTTTATAAGGGGCCTTATGTGGGGGCTATACCAAAACGTGGACCTATATAACCCAACTTTGGTAGGAATATTTTTTGGCCTCTGGAGATACAAAGTACCAAATTACAACCAATTCGGTGGTAAAATGGGCCAAATATCTTAAAAATTCCTTAAAACGACGACGCGTCACGCGTCATTTTGTATGGGGGCTATACGAAAGCGTGGACCTACATAGCCCGCTTTCAATACCAAAAGTGCTACGTAAATATAACATATTTTCCCAAAATTTCATCAACCTACGTCAATCCGTTCGGACGCTAGAGTGATTTCCACAGACGGACAGACGGACGGACATGGCTATATCTATGTAGAATTGCACGCTGATCAAGAATATATATACTTTGTGGGGTCTACAATGATTATTTCGAGTAGTTACAAACGTAGTGACAAACTTAATATACCCCCATCCTATGGTGGGGGGTATAAAAATTAGCACAACCCAAAGAGGGCAATACACGCGGATTTTTAAAAAAAATTAGCACAGCCAAAAGAGGGCAACGCACGTGGATTTTTAAAAAACATTTTAGCACTACCCAAAGAGATACACGTGGATTTTTAAAAAAAATGTTAGCACTACCCAAAGAGATACCCGTGGATTTTTTAAACAATTTAATATAATTGGGGTACGCTGGTATTACTTTTCAGCATTTTACAATAAAAAATCGTAAGTGCAAGAAAAAAATTGTTTTGTCGCATGATGCTTACTAACCTAATCTTACCCATCTCTACCAAACCTACCCTTACCACTCTCTTTAACCTGTACAAAGTTCGGAAGTTTCTGGCCCTGATTCCAGGATCAAGAGGTCGTCGTTCGTCACATTACAGTTTACTACATTTAGCGGATGAAAATGTACAACGTATGTCTCAATGTGCGAAATAAATCCAAGATTTAAGAATTTTTAGGCCATTCAGATCCTTTAGTATGAGTATGTATATGCCCCCTAAACATCAAAAGACTTCTTTATAAAAACTGGACAGACTTAAGCATATTCCACAATATATTTTGTTATTGTAGGCACAATCTTATGTGGAAATGTCATAATGTCGCCTCTGGTAAGACACTGTTCTGTTACAACAACTACTCTCGCCATTTTCTGGCTACTGTTGCAAGTATGTATGTAGTCAGCTTCTGATACTGCTGCTTATTCGCTTATGTTGCAATAGGCAGCATTAATTATATCATTATCCTTCATCTGGCGATTTATCTTTTCTTTTTGTGTTGCATTGCATTTCCTTCGTTACCATTGTATTGTCTTTTTTTTTTGTGACTTGGCCAAACTAGACTGTGGATATGAAGTAGTCATTGCGTTTCATGAGATTATGATTATGTTTTCCTGTTGGAGCAGAAATCCTTGTTATTCCACACTAATATGGTGCTACTGTAGGTTAGAAAATGTAGACTAACAAAGTTATATGGAATACCGCCTCCAAACATGGTATTAGTAAATTAGTCATGCATATTGATGATGATGTCCCTCAATACTCCTGCTAGTACTTAAGTTTAATGACTTTCAAGGAACTTTAGTCGAAGCTATCGCATTAGCTTCATGGACAAATTAATTATACATGAAATTTGGAGATATATGAGTAAGCATTTACTCTTTGTTTAAGATGGGTTTTGAAGTCAAGCCATTTTTGATCAGACTTCTGACTTCGACTGTAAAATCTTATATCACTTCTTACAATGTTAAAGACAGAAATTGTTAAAGCCATATTCATATTGCAGATGAACTTAGATTAAGGCTAATTATAAAAACTTTACTCGCCGGAATGAATCTTGAGGTGTCATGTTCGACCAAAGCTTTCCATGGAAGTTTACATTTCCCTTATTTGGGAAACAACAGCTAGTCCGTAAAAAACGATTTTTTTGTCTGTAGCATCTTCGGCATCAGGGAGTAATAGAGAGTTGTTTGTGTTAAGTTTGCACTTCTAAATTCATCTTGTATAAACTTCTTCAAAAGGATGTTCAATGTATTACATGGTACATATGTATGTCTCCTTGCCTCAAATGCTGGATACGGAGAGAACCTCCAAAAAGTTATTTCCAATTTTAATTGCAGATTATGTTCTATAAGCTTTGGCGCTCACCCAAAGGAGACCCATAGAATGCTTACGATTCAGTTATTGATGTAAGCACGTTAGCAACTGTTCATTGGCTAACACATCGGCTTTTGCTGCCTTATTATTCGTATTCAGTCGGATTACCTCTTACAAAACCTCGTCGGCCTTTTGCCCGATGACTGAACTAACTTTATAGTATCCATATGTATTTCTGGCGGGGGCATCTATATTTATGGTTTTAGCTCGACACGTTTTACTATACGATATCGGTCGTCTGGTACAGCTTGTGGTTCATACGACGCACAGTGTCACGACCGTGGCCAAAAATGGTAAAAACTAAATACTTCGTTGAACAAATTTATTGATGGGGAGTGATAGAAAACATATTAATTAAGAAGAATCTGAATTTTGGTACTGATACGTGAAGTAGTTTTTGCTATATGAGGATTTAAATCCGACAATTTTAGTTAATACGTATTTTTGTGTGTTTTTTTTAAAATTAATAAATTATATTATGCGTTAATATTTAAAATTTAAAAGTAACGGTCGCTACAAAATTTGTTCCTAATTTCTCTTGGGATGTAATAAACTTGGCTACACTTTTGTTAGCATGTACATTTTAATCATATGGTGTTTACATTTACCCAAACATGTATTACTAAGTTTATTACTTTTCTGAAGCAAATGTTAAATTGAGTGGAGTGGGAAAAAATTGTATAAAAGTGTATATCGATATTTTTTGCTGTATGAGTAGTAAAAAGTGAGTACTTCAAACGTATCAAGGTCCCAGCTGCAGAGGTTTGCAGACGAATGTGTCATTTCTCTTTTTCAGCGACCACCTCACTGAGAGGATACCCCCTTTTTTAACAAATCGTTTTGCGGTGTTGGCTCTAGCGCGAAAACGAATGAACCGATCATCATATATTTTTGTGGGCTTATTAAGTACCTAATAATCTTGCTTTAAAACGAAAGAAATTTTAAAAATTTCAATTTTTAAAAAAATTGTGAACAGCGAAATCAAAATTCGATTTTTTACAAAAAATTGACCGCTTTTTGATCACTAATCGGTCAAAAAAAATTTTTAAAGGAAAATTCTCATATATAAAGACAAGAGTTTGATATATTCAATATGCTCACAAACAATATGAAGATTAACCACCAAATTTCAGTCATATCGGGTGGATATTGAGGCCACAACACTCAAAATACCGAAATGAGGAGGCACGGTTCTATGGGGCCTATAGGAAGACGAGGACCTTTACCGACATATTTCTGGTGCAGGGTTATAAGTCCCCCAACGGAGACTTAATACCAATTTTCAGCCATTTCGGTGTGATAATCAGGCTAAAACCTCCAAAATACCGAAAATCGGGAGGTACCGTCCTATGGGGGCTATATGAAGGCGTGGACCTATGCAGACAAGTTTCAACGTGAAGGTATAATGCGCCCTACGAAGACTAAATACCAAATTTCAGCAATTTCGGTGCAATAATGAGGCTAAAATCTTCAAAATACCGATAATCGGGAGGTACCGTTGTATGGGGGCTATATCAAAACGTGGACCTAAGCCCACAATTCTCTGTTGGAATATTTGATACCTCTGCCGAAGACTAACCACAAAATTTGAATACTTTCGGTTGGTCAAAATCGGGAGATACGGTTCTATGGGGGCTATATATAAACGTGGACCGACCAACCCAATTTTTTGTCCTGAAGATTGTAAGTCAATAATAGGTACTTGTACCAAAATTGATGCACCTACGACAACTCCTTCTATTTTTGGCCACAGTTAATATGAACTCGCGACATTGTGCGACGCGGGTATTCATCGTCAACGTCTTTCGAATTTTTCTCCAGCCTCATCTGCTTTTGCAAGTACCCATGCATCGGATCCATTCATAAGTACGGGTCTGCTAGAGTGTAATTTTTGTTTGACGAGCTATTAAACTGTTTACTTAGACCAAAGTAGCATTTGTTGACCAATAAATATTAGATCCCACAAAAAGGTAGTAAATGTTGATCTGTTTTCCATGGGTCTTCTCTAGGATTTGGAGCAGAGTGAAGAATTGTTATACAGTAGATTTCACAGGTCTGAAACCACATTAGTATGACCCGATTATTGCATTCACCATAGGTTTTATCCGTTCATACAATACGCCTGACCACACTTTATACACGATGGGTAGGAGGGGGCTTATGTCTCTGTAGTTAACATTAATACGATGGCGTGCCTTACCTGCTACAAGGAAAGGGTCCGAATCGATGTTCGCTCCACAAAACGATCGGACATCTAACACACTGGAAGACTGTCTCCCGTCTATCACAACTTGATCGATCTGGCTTTCCCATCAGAAACATCCACGTGACCTTGTGTACGAATCTAGCGTTTACTACCATGTTTTTGCAGCTGGAAAACCGATGAGTCTTATTCCGTTGTCGGATGTTGCGCCATGAAGGCTGAACTTGCCGAACTTGGGGCCAAAGACATTTTTTCATTCCCAATTTTAGCATTAAAATCTCCTAGAACGATATTAATGTCATGGCCAGGACAGCAGTCATATGCTCTCCCTAGGCGTTCAAAGAATATATAATTTTTCTGTTAGTCTTTCTCTTCGGTCGGAGCTTGGGCGCAGATGAGAGTGATGATGAAGAACTTTGATTTTATATGGATTGTCGTTTTTAACCCTCCGATTTACCATAAATCCAATCCCAAGTTAATGTTTCGTTTCATTACAGTTATAGTACAATGCGTAATCGTTTGTGATCTTTACGTCTAACCGATTCCATCGCGCTTCCTGTAGGCCTATACCAAGTATGTTCGCCAGTGCGTTAACTGCACCTACTGTGTAAAGAGTCAAAAGTCTATTACCCAACAGCGTAGCAATGAGTTAAAAACATGTAAACGTACACGCAGTAAAATATATGTATGTTAGAATTATGTTTGGATCCAAACAAATATATCTTTGGGACTGGTTACAAACAAAGATATGTTTGGATGCTAACAAATATATATTTGCAACATTTTGTAACATATCTCAATTTTATTTGTTTGGATACCAACCATACCATATTTTTTATGTTAGAACATTTTTTTTATGGGTGGAGACAGGATTTTTGTCAAAGAGCGTAACAACAGGGCTCTCGTTTAATTAATAATAAAGAGCTATGTATGTTTATGGTGCAATATAAGACGTAGAACCGACGACGAGAGGCTGAAAAATGTGTTTTTGCTTTGGTGGTGTGTATGGGGTATGTGGCCAAACACATGTGTTTCGTTCTTTGCTGTTGTTGTCATCCACAATCAGTCATTTTTTTCTGTACCTCACAGTTAACCACCCTATCAAACGAAGAGGAAAAGAAAAAATGGTAGCATTTTTTCTTCAGTTTGCCCAAGGCAGTCGTTGAGTAAAGTCGGTAAAGTGAGTGAGTAAATCAGTGATTTGTGTTTTCACCCAATCATATATTTGTTTGCACCCAAACAAATATTTGTTAGCACTTAAACATGTGTTATGTGTAGGACTGTTGCAAACATATATATGTTTGCTGCAAAATATGTTTGGGACATATTTTAGAGAGACCGTTTTTTTCTTCCGTGCAGTGATTGATTACATGATAAGATTTTGGATCTTTCAGTCCATCGTCCAGGGAATTCCCCAATAATAAAATTATATCATTGCAATAGAGAACAGAAGTACTACAGGTATAATATCTTATTACCATAAGTGTTTACCAAAATGTCTGTTGTTTTTTTTCAGGTCCCACACCACGAAAAATAATGCCTTCCGCAAATAAGAACACTATACAGATGTAATTTGGACCACTAGGACTACGTGATTTAAAGTCAACCAACAGTGAACGGATATAGACCGTCTTCGAACTTAATGTAATGTTCGAGAGTTGTCTTTCTCTGCAGACATTTTATTGCTTTGCCCCGAACTTTTCGAGCTTTTGAGCCATTAGGTGAGGAAATATGCATGTTCCCACTAAAAACATCCCACTAAAACATCAAACTCATTTTTTCTATGGCATACGTGATTGATCGTATCATACTTGGGTTATGATTTTTTGAACTTTTTTCCCCAAAAAATTTCCTGTAGCTAGAAAAAATGAACTCTTGCCTTTATGAACTATTTATTTTATTCTTCTTTTTTTATCCTTTACTCCCTGTGGAGCATAGGGCAATGTGCAATGCGTGACTGACGTCGTTCCATGAATAGTTTGCTGCTTATAGTTCTGCGTCGATCGACCTTCTCCACGTTTTAGCTGGTGCACCAACACGACGGCCTCTACCCTAGGGATTCCGTTGACAAACCTCAAAAGGAGCTGCAATTTGATTTGTGATGTTCAATAGTTCCGAATTCCGTATGCGGTTCGCGGTTTAAAATTTGCCGCAGACATTTATTGGTGAAGGTTTGTAGACGGGCGTCAATTGAACTCGTGCGTTTCCAGGTTTCGCATCCCTAAAAGAGGACATATTTAACATTCAAATTATATATACGAAGCTTCGTGTGTGTTGAGATTTGTCGGGATCTCCAAATAGGCTGAAGCATGCCGAAAGAAGCCTTTGCTCTATTTAATCGAACGTTAATGTCTTCTTCAGCTTTACCCATTATCGTTATTTGGCTACCACGGTAATTGAATTTGTCCACCCATTCGATGTCAACATCGTCAATGCGGATATGTGAATCAGTGTTCGCTCCATAGCCTCCCGGCATGGACTTAGTTTTTTGAGATGTTGATTTCGAGCCCGACTGAACGCGACTCATTTTTAAATGGAGTTAATATTTTCCCATAGGTGACTAGTTACTTGGTTCAGTAGAAATACGTCATCAGCGTATTCCAAGTCTTCCAGATGTTTAAACGGTGACCACTGGATTCCACGTCTGCCATTCAAAGCTGAGCGCATCGTCGATAGCAAGAATGAAAAGTATTGGTGACAGAACACATCCTTGTCTTATCCTGTTTTGAACTCAAAGGGATCTGATAATTTACCATTATGAAGAACTCGGCATCTGAAGTCGGTATACATGGCCTTGATTAAATTGAGAATTTTGGGCGTTATTTTACGTCGTACTAGGATATTCCATAGAGAAAGTCGGTTAATACTATTAAAATTTTTCATGAAGTCTATAAATGCCAAGTATACTGGTGTGCGAAACTCATAGCACTGCTCCAATACTATTCTTACAGGGTTAATAAGGTCAACACTGAAACAATTTTCTCTGAATACGAATTGATTCTCTCAGAGTGTATCAATGACCGAGTCAGAAATTCGGGTTAGAATTATGCGACTTAATATTTAGCTTGGGTTTGGTAGTAAGGTAATACCCCTGTAATTGTTGCAATTTTTTGGGTCCACCTTTTTGGTATTTTTATCGGAAGGAAGGAAGTATTTCTTCATCCCAAATGTTTAATATGTACGGGTGCCATAACGTTGCTGATTGTTCTGCATGGGGCCTTGTTATTTTTAAGGCTTTTTATTGAAAATTTTACCTGCTGTTTAGTTGGCGGGTTATCCACAATTCCGGTAAACGTCATATCGCGTTTGGCGACAAAGTGCGTCTCTATTGGCGTTCTTAGTCCAATTGGGTTATTAAGTGTTGACTTGAAATGTTCCATCCACCTTATTAACTGTTCATCAGTCACAGTGAGTAGGGTTCAATTTTCGCTTATAATAGGTTTGTTAGTGTAGGTTGGTTTTCCGCACAATGTCCTTGTTTTGATGTCACCTATTCTAGCAGCTAGTTCAGCTAGGTTTGCTTGTTCATCCATCCATTGCCGTTTGTCTCTTCATTCAGACTTTTTTATACTCATTGACAGATTTTGGTATAGCGTACGTAGGTTTGTGACATCTCCATTTTAATTTGAGATTCTAATATTCAGAGCATTACTCTGTTGAATCATTTCCCACGTATTATTACTAATCCAAACTTTCCTCTTATGATCTTTAAACACTATTGTTTGTTTGGGAGATGTTTGTGATATTTGTGTTAATATAGGTGATATTGAGGTGTCTGTAGCTCGTGACATTAGATACTAAAAAGGTCACGCACAAACCACTTTGAAAATAACTATTTTGAAAAAATACTATGAAAACAAATTACTTCCTGTAGCACCTATGAAGGACCTTTTGCATATTATTGACTCTAATAACTTTTATTTCATATGATATATGAAATAAAATTTTATATCATATGAAATTATATATATGTAATGATATGATGATAAATTTAGTCAAAAATAAAAGGTTTTGCCACTTTGGTTATGTCTTGTGGCTCAACAGCTTATTTTCAGATATATGTATATCTGCTTATATTGACATCCAAATCTGTCACAAAAGCTCAAAACAGAAAAATGTTCAAATGACTTTGTGCTTGAGCTTTTTTTTATCGAATCGCCTTATACTTAAGAAGTTATCTAATCTTAGGCACAAAATCATCAAAATATGATAAGCCTGTATCACCAGGTTTAAAAAATAGTCATGACCCTAGTGTGCATTAGTGTTATGATTTTTTTACAACCTCATATCCCTGTAGTGTGATGAGTTTTGCCATAAGATTACATAAAATCATAATTATAAAGTGATTCGGTGAAAAAACCTCACGCTCAAAATGATTTTAAATTTTGAATTTATCAAAATTATTATCAAAATTTTGAAGTCACTGTAAGCAGATATACAATTGAAAATAAACTTTAGAGTCACATGAGATAATTAAACTGACATAACGTTTATTTCTCACTAATTTGCTTCAATTCTGAGAATCGTAAAAATGTCGTAAACGCTTTAATTTAAAGATATAATTTTTTAACAAAAAACAAAAAATTTTAAATTTTTTCAAAGTGGTTTGTGCATGACCTTTTTCAATATTTGAATGAAATAAACATTTTTATAGTTATTAGTAGGCTTATATTTATTCATTAGTGCAACAAAAAATAATTTTTGAAAAAAATGTTTTTTTTTAAATGGTTTTATTTAGCTCAACCCGTTTGTTTTACTTTTTTTATTATTTATTCTTGGGTCAAATTTAGTAATTCAAATTTCACCCTCTTCCTGTCAACCGATTAATCTGAAATTTTGTATACACTTTGGATTTTGGTGACAATACAATTACATTTATTATTATCATTATAAATTCAAGATGGCGGCCGCTACAAAATGGCGGATAACGTAGGTTTTATCAATCCCATCAATATGGGTATCAAATGGAAGGGCTCAACAAGCAGAATACAATATACTATAAAAAATTGAAATCCAAGATGGCGGCTGCTTCAAAATGGCGGATAACGTAGGTTTTATCAATCCCATCAATATGGGTATCAAATGAAAGGCTCAACAAGCAGAATACAATATACTATAAACAAGTAAAAAAGTATCAGTCGGCTTTTCCGACAGAGATAAACCCTCAGCCTGTGTGTATTAAAACAATTTTCCCCAAAAAACGTACATATGTATTTAGGGGGCTTTAAAAAATTTGGGAGTTGGAACCGACAAAAATGTTGATTAGGATTAAAGATCAAATGTTTTGCCGAGGAGATATTTAAAGAAATGGATCGACATAGACCATTATGGAAGTGGATCTCCAGCCACTACATACATACATATGGAGCCTATGGGGTTTTTACACCCTTCGGGCTGTTTTCTCAAGAAGTATGGACTTGCCCCTATATTTTACCATCGTAATTGAGGCAGCGAATGCAGGTTGCTTCAACAAAAATCAAAGTGATTCGATATCAGGTCTTAAAGTGAACTTATCCGAAATTTTGTGTGGGAGGTACCGGATGAAGTAGACAAATATATTCCATATTTGAACCTGATCTATATCAGGAAGATATATTGGGACGTGTAAAGTATAGACCAAGTCGGCCACTCCCTTCAAGAGTTATCGTACGAACAATTTTTCCGAACATTTTTGAACTTTTGTGGGGGAGGTACCTGAAGTAGTGGACCGATATGCCTTATCTTCGAACTTAAACTATGTTTGGACAAAATATTACTAAGGCTAAATGTTGGACCGAATCGGCAGATCCGTTCTAGAGTTATCTTGCGCTCCAACCACCTCACACGGTGTCTTAGGGGTTTTTTGCAACCTTCATGCTATTTTCTCAGGAAGTATGGACTTGCGCCTAATGAAACTTGTACCGTCATATTGGTTTCAGTGAATACAAGTTGCTAAAATAAAAATCAAAGCGATTCGAGAGATGGCCCTAAACTGAACTTTTCCGAAATTTTGTGTGGGAGGTACCCGAAGGAGTGAACCGATTGAGTCCGTATTGAAACCTTATCTAAGTCTGGTACACATTTCAAGATGAGCAATGTATGGACCAAATCGGTTACTCCCTTCAAGAGTTATCGTGCGCACAATTTTTCCGAACATTTTCGAACTTTTGTGTGGCAGGTACCGGAAGGAGTGGACCGATATAGCCCATCTTCGAACTTAAAGTAAGTTTGGGCAAAATATTACGAAAGCCAAAATTTGAACCGAATCGGTTCATCCGTTCGAGAGTTATCGTGCGCTCCAGCCAGGCAGACAGACAGACGGACGGACATTGCTCAATCGACTCCAAATTGTCTGAAACACATTTCGTCCAAACATACTTGGGGTCTAAAACCATTATTTGATGAGGCACATTTTGCCCGTATGAAAGTGTATATACCCTCGTTAGCATAAATGCTGAGGGTATAAACATTTAAATCCAAGATGGCGGCCGCTACAAAATGGCGGATAACGTAGGTTTTATCAATCCCATCAATATGGGTACCAAATGAAAGGGCTCAACAAGCAGAATACAATATACTATAAAAAATTGAAATCCAAGATGGCGGCCGCTACAAAATGGCGGATAACGTAGGTTTTATCAATCCCATCAATATGGGTGTCAAATGAAAGTGCTCAACCAGTAGAATACAATTTACTATGCAAAATTGAAATCTAAGATGGCCGCCGCTACCAAATGGCTGATAATAATTTTTTATCAATCCCACCAATATGGGTATCAAATAAAAGGGCTTGACAAGAAGAATACAGTGCACTATACAGTACATCTTATACACCCGAAAGCCATACAGTTTCCAGCTAAGTACAATTACGGGACGGCTGAAAGAAGAATGTTGCCTTTAATACTATCATAGGCTTCTACTATACATAAAATGCAGGGCAGCACTGTGGATCACGCAGTCGTATACTTAGGTGCGAAACTGTTTGAAGAAGGTCAAACCTACGTGGCTCTTAGTAGAGTAAGATCTTTGCAGGGACTACGTATAGAGGAGTTGGACTGCAATAAACTAACGGTCAAGAAACCTTGCAATGAAGCACTAAACGACAATTGACGTGCCCCACGGTTTTATTTTAGTCTAGTCTATGCATATGTTTATAATTCCCACGACTGTATCTATTTTATTATTTTTTGGTTTTTAGTACATTTATCTTAAACATTGCAATGTATGTTTAACATAAAACCGTTTAACTTAAAAAGTTTTTTTTACCTATTTTTTTCATTTCATACATTTCTTCAAAAAATTATATTTTTAAAATTGATTTGAGCGTGAACTTTTTTTATATTTCAATGGAATAAACGATAGCGTAGTGATTATTAGGCAAAAGTTAATTCATCCCTGCTACAGGAAATCAGTTTTTATAAAAAATTTCAAAAAGTCATAACCCTAGTGTGCATCCCTCAATTACCATAGACCTCAGCCCTATATACAAACTGATTGCAACATATTAAAATTCATTCTAAACAATCGTGAATTTGTCTTCACACCACTTCAAAATATTGAGCAATATTCTTACAACAAAAACTTACCTGCCAACAAAGTTCATGCAGAAGATCACTGACATATTATCAAATGAACTGGTCGTATCATAACATGTCATATCATTTATTTTGACTAATTAATAATACAAACGAAAGAAGGACTTGTCATATTCTCCCCAAAAACGAAGACAAAATACATGTGTCCCAAAATTTCACATTTGCCAATCAAACAAACATGTCACATTGACTCCCAACAACAACAGCTGAACAATATTGCTGGGCCAACAACCTGCTGAAACCGCAGTATACGTTGTTGGTTGGTCACTAAGTACGACAGTCTAACGAAGTGCAACTTTCATATTGTGGGAATTTGGTAGAACGGTTGCATGTTTGCATTATAAAATGTAGAGAAGGCCCAAAGCCACAAAAAACACATCATTATTCAAACAAATTATTATCCAAATTTCAAAGATATGTTGCAGTGATAAAACTCAGGCGTAAAACACTTAATGAAGGGCAACTAAAAAAGTGCCTGCAATGACGAGTTTGAAAGAGGGTGGGATATTAAGGTTTTGGAAAATGGAGTTAAATAAACTATGAAAAAGTTCCTCAAGCTTCAAGGGGTAGACCTTGCATTGAAAGATATATTTCCTAGGGACTGAGGTTGGAACACATGAGTGCTCTGGATTTTTGAAAACTAGGTCAGAATAATTAAAGTACCTAGTCTTCTAATATTCTGTGCTATGAAAGACCTACCAATAAAAAACTTTCGAATACAGACCTTATGTACAGTTTGATGAAATAACCATGCTTTAAATTAATTATCTCTAGCTTACTATACCTCCCTGCGCTCCGTGCTTAGACAAAAACAACAACTCCGATATGAAATGAAAATTAACAAACAAATACGATTTACACACAATGAAACCCCAAAATACCAAAAAAGCAAAACAAGAAGCTGTGGTTAATAACATCCCAACTAAGACGGCTGGCTAATCCCGAGGTATGTATAATGAAAAGTTAAAACAAATATTTGTTCAAGATTGTAGTTAAAGTTAACTCATTTCTTGCTCGTGAGCAAAAGGCGGCAAATATCAGGTAGCCTTTAGATAACTAACAAAACACCACAGCCTCAACAACAGCCGAACAACATGAGGAAGCGAACAAACCAAAACAACAAACTTTAATGATAAACCAGGCAAAAGGTGATATTTAAGATGGAACTGTGGCAACAATACATATTTACTCAAGAACAACGTAACACAATACCGCAGCTAAAGCTCAAATTAATTTTTACGACTCCCTCACATTTACAAAAAAAAAACAAACAGCACAACAACACCAACAATTGTAATAGCAACAGCTGGATTCAACAAACTCTGACCAGACTAAACTTTAACGGAGGGACAACAGCGTAGAGAAGAGGTAAGTTCAGTCGGAATGCATACCTTTAAAAATATCATTGATATTGAAAAATGCTCGTGTTAGGTATCTTGTCCTCTGGCCTCATTGCTTGTTAAACAAGGAGGCAAATTTTTTTCACCATCTGAATGCCGATCTATTATCAGTTAAGACAAACAGCAGCAGAAGCAACCCCAAAACAAACAACAACAAAAACAGTCACAAGACTGCCAACGAGGTTACCATCAGAGGCAACAATAACAACAATAGCAGCAAACAGGGCTATGAAAATGGCATGGACAAGAAGTCAGCTACACCTCCACCAGCTACGCCGACCAGTGTCATCAAAAACTAGCTACCACCAACAAACACACACAGTACGCCTTCCTTCTGGAACATTTGTGTCCTTTGTTATTAACTTTTGAATACTATTCTTCTGAACTTTTGAAAATTCAACAGTGGCGGAGGTAAAGAAGAGGGCAATACTCACACGTCAGACAATAGAAAACTGAAAGAAAATTCTCAATCCTTGGAAAATAATCTCCTTATGGAAAACTTTCCATAGAAGACCTGTGCAGGTTATTCAATCCAAAGAACATCTGTGGAAGGTTATCTACCCATAGAAGACCCGTGGAAAATAATCTATCCGTAGAGGGCCTGCAGAAGCTTTGCTATCCACAGAAGACATGCAGAAGATCTGTAGAAGTTCTCCTATCCCTAAAAGATATGTTGAAGGCCTCCTGAGCAAAGAACTGTAGAAGGCCATCTAGGCACTGAAGACCTATGTAAGGTGCTCTATCCACAGAATACCTGCAGAAGGTCTTCTATCCAAATAATACCTGCAGAAGGTCTTCTACCCAAAGAAGACTTGTGGCAGGTCTTCTCTCCATAGAATACCAGTTTTTTTGAAAGCGATTCCGGGTGGTGGTTCCTGTATACTACTACTATTGATAGTGCACTATCATAACGTCCATAAAAAGAGGTCGTTATCTTCATACAAGATCTGCATAAGGTCTTGAATCCAAAAACCACCAGGAAGTCTTTAATCCAAAGAAGAAGGTATGCTATCCATAGAAGACCTGTAGAACAATTTTAGGAGAAGCTGAGAAGACGTGGATTTTTCAAAAATTTTAGGAACAGCTAAGAAGGCTACAAGACTTGGATTTTTCAACAATTTTAGGAGCAGCTACGGAGGCTACAAGACTTGGATTTTTTAACAATTTTAGGAGCTGCTAAGGAGGTTGCAAGACCTGGAAATTTTCAACAATTTTAGGAATAGCTAAGAAGTCGTGGATTTTCAGCAATTTTAGGAACAGCTAAGAAGACATGGATTTTCAGCAACTTTAGGAGCAGCTAAAGGACCTACATGACGTTGATTTTTCAACAATTTTAAGAGCAGCTAAAGCAGCAACAATGTCTGGATTTTTAAACAATTTTAGGAGCAACTAAGGAGGCTACAATACGTTAATTTTTACAACGATTTTAGGAGCAGCTAAGAAGACTAACAGACGTGTATTTTTTAAACAATAATTTTGAACAGCTAAGGTGGCTACAAGACTTGGATTTTTCAACAATAATTTTGAACAGCTAAGGAGGCTACAAGACGTGGATTTTTCAACAATTTTAGGATCAGCTAAGGAGGCTACAAGTCGAGAATTTTTTCAACAATTTTAGGAGCAGCTAAGAAGGCTACAAGTCGTAGATGTTTTCAAAAATTTCAGGAGCAGCTAAGGAGGCTAAAAGACGCGCATTTTTCAAAAATTTCATGACCAGCTAAGAAGACTACAAGGGTGCATTTTTTCGAAAATTTTAGGAGCAGCTAAGGAGGCAACAAGGCGTGGATTTTTTCAACAATGTCAGGAGCAACTAAGGAGGCTACAACACGTGGATTTTTTCAACAATTTTAGGAGCAGCTAAGGAGGCTATAAGACTTTGATTTTTTTAACAATTTTAGGAGCAGCTAAGGAGGTATAGGTCTTGGATTTTTCAACAATTTTATGAACAGCTAAGGAGGCAACAAGGCGTGGATTTTTTTCAACAATTTTAGGAGCAGCTAAGGAGGCAACAAGGCTTGGATTTTTTCAACAATTTTAGGAGCAGCTAAGGAGGCAACAAGGCGTGGATTTTTTCAACAATTTTAGGAGCAGCTAAGGAGGCAACAAGGCGTGGATTTTTTCAACAATTTTAGGAGCAGCTAAGGAGGCAACAAGGCGTGGATTTTTTCAACAATTTTAGGAGCAGCTAAGGAGGCAACAAGGCATGGATTTTTTTCAAACAATTTTAGGAGCAGCTAAGGAGGCAACAAGAAGTAGATTTTTTCAACAATTTTAGGAGCAGCTAAGGAGGCAACAAGGCATGGATTTTTTCAACAATTTTAGGAGCAGCTAAGGAGGCAACAATGCGTGGATTTTTTGAACAATTTTAGGAGCAGCTAAGGAGGCAACAATGCGTGGATTTTTTCATAAATTTTAGGAGCAGCTAAGGAGGCAACAAGACGTGGATTTTTTTCAAAAATTTTAGGAGCAGCTAAGGAGGCAACAAGACGTGGATTTTTCAACAATTTTAGGAGCAGCTAAGGAGGCAACAAGGCGTGGATTTTTTCAACAATTTTAGGAGCAGCTAAGGAGGCAACAAGGCATGGATTTTTTTCAAACAATTTTAGGAGCAGCTAAGGAGGCAACAAGAAGTAGATTTTTTCAACAATTTTAGGAGCAGCTAAGGAGGCAACAAGGCATGGATTTTTTCAACAATTTTAGGAGCAGCTAAGGAGGCAACAATGCGTGGATTTTTTGAACAATTTTAGGAGCAGCTAAGGAGGCAACAATACGTGGATTTTTTCAAAAATTTTAGGAGCAGCTAAGGAGGCAACAAGACGTGGATTTTTTCAAAAATTTTAGGAGCAGCTAAGGAGGCAACAAGGCGTGGATTTTTTCAACAATTTTAGGAGCAGCTAAGGAGGCAACAAGGCGTGGATTTTTTCAACAATTTTAGGAGCAGCTAAGGAGGCAACAAGGCGTGGATTTTTTCAACAATTTTAGGAGCAGCTAAGGAGGCAACAAGGCATGGATTTTTTTCAAACAATTTTAGGAGCAGCTAAGGAGGCAACAAGAAGTAGATTTTTTCAACAATTTTAGGAGCAGCTAAGGAGGCAACAAGGCATGGATTTTTTCAACAATTTTAGGAGCAGCTAAGGAGGCAACAATGCGTGGATTTTTTGAACAATTTTAGGAGCAGCTAAGGAGGCAACAATGCGTGGATTTTTTCAAAAATTTTAGGAGCAGCTAAGGAGGCAACAAGACGTGGATTTTTTTCAAAAATTTTAGGAGCAGCTAAGGAGGCAACAAGACGTGGATTTTTCAACAATTTTAGGAGCAGCTAAGGAGGCAACAAGGCGTGGATTTTTTCAACAATTTTAGGAGCAGCTAAGGAGGCAACAAGGCATGGATTTTTTTCAAACAATTTTAGGAGCAGCTAAGGAGGCAACAAGAAGTAGATTTTTTCAACAATTTTAGGAGCAGCTAAGGAGGCAACAAGGCATGGATTTTTTCAACAATTTTAGGAGCAGCTAAGGAGGCAACAATGCGTGGATTTTTTGAACAATTTTAGGAGCAGCTAAGGAGGCAACAATACGTGGATTTTTTCAAAAATTTTAGGAGCAGCTAAGGAGGCAACAAGACGTGGATTTTTTCAAAAATTTTAGGAGCAGCTAAGGAGGCAACAAGGCGTGGATTTTTTCAACAATTTTAGGAGCAGCTAAGGAGGCAACAAGGCGTGGATTTTTTCAACAATTTTAGGAGCAGCTAAGGAGGCAACAAGGCGTGGATTTTTTCAACAATTTTAGGAGCAGCTAAGGAGGCAACAAGGCATGGATTTTTTTCAAACAATTTTAGGAGCAGCTAAGGAGGCAACAAGAAGTAGATTTTTTCAACAATTTTAGGAGCAGCTAAGGAGGCAACAAGGCATGGATTTTTTCAACAATTTTAGGAGCAGCTAAGGAGGCAACAATGCGTGGATTTTTTGAACAATTTTAGGAGCAGCTAAGGAGGCAACAATGCGTGGATTTTTTCAAAAATTTTAGGAGCAGCTAAGGAGGCAACAAAACGTGGATTTTTTCAAAAATTTTAGGAGCAGCTAAGGAGGCAACAAGACGTGGATTTTTCAACAATTTTAGGAGCAGCTAAGGAGGCAACAAGGCGTGGATTTTTTCAACAATTTTAGGAGCAGCTAAGGAGGCAACAAGGAATGGATTTTTTTCAAACAATTTTAGGAGCAGCTAAGGAGGCAACAAGAAGTAGATTTTTTCAACAATTTTAGGAGCAGCTAACGAGGCAACAAGACATGGATTTTTTCAACAATTTTAGGAGCAGCTAAGGAGGCAACAATGCGTGGATTTTTTGAACAATTTTAGGAGCAGCTAAGGAGGCAACAATGCGTGGATTTTTTCAAAAATTTTAGGAGCAGCTAAGGAGGCAACAAGACGTGGATTTTTTCAAAAATTTTAGGAGCAGCTAAGGAGGCAACAAGGCGTGGATTTTTTCAACAATTTTAGGAGCAGCTAAGGAGGCAACAAGGCATGGATTTTTTTCAAACAATTTTAGGAGCAGCTAAGGAGGCAACAAGAAGTAGATTTTTTCAAACAATTTTAGGAGCAGCTAAGGAGGCAACAAGGCATGGATTTTTTCAACAATTTTAGGAGCAGCTAAGGAGGCAACAATGAGTAGATTTTTTGAACAATTTTAGGAGCAGCTAAGGAGGCAACAATGCGTGGATTTTTTCAAAAATTTTAGGAGCAGCTAAGGAGGCAACAAGACGTGGATTTTTCAACAATTTTAGGAGCAGCTAAGGCGGCAACAAGGCGTGGGTCTTTTCAACAATTTTAGTAGCTGCTAAGGAGGCAACAAGGCTTGGATTTTTTCAACAATTTTAGGAGCAGCTAAGGAGGCAACCAAGCGTGGATTTTTTTCAACAATTTTAGGAGCAGCTAAGGAGGCAACAAGGCGTGGATTTTTTCAACAATTTTAGGAGCAGCTAAGGAGGCAACAATGCGTAGATTTTTTGAACAATTTTAGGAGCAGCTAAGGAGGCAACAATGCGTGGATTTTTTCAAAAATTTTAGGAGCAGCTAAGGCGGCAACAAGGCGTGGGTCTTTTCAACAATTTTAGGAGCAGCTAAGGAGGCAACAAGGCTTGGATTTTTTTTCAACAATTTTAGGTGCAGCTAAGGAGGCAACCAAGCGTGGATTTTTTTTTCAACAATTTTAGGAGCAGCTAAGGAGGCAACAAAGCTTGGATTTTTTCAAACAATTTTAGGAGCAGCTAAGGAGGCAACAAGGCGTGGATTTTTTCAACAATTTTAGGAGCAGCTAAGGAGGCAACAATGCGTAGATTTTTTGAACAATTTTAGGAGCAGCTAAGGAGGCAACAATGCGTGGATTTTTTCAAAAATTTTAGGAGCAGCTAAGGAGGCAACAAGACGTGGATTTTTCAACAATTTTAGGAGCAGCTAAGGCGGCAACAAGGCGTGGGTCTTTTCAACAATTTTAGGAGCAGCTAAGGAGGCAACAAGGCTTGGATTTTTTTTCAACGATTTTAGGAGCAGCTAAGGAGGCAACCAAGCGTGGATTTTTTTCAACAATTTTAGGAGCAGCTAAGGAGGCAACAAAGCGTGGATTTTTTTCAAACAATTTTAGGAACAGCTAAGGAGATACAATGCTTGGATTTTTCAACAATTTTAGGAGCTGCTAATAAAGCTACAAGATGTGGATTTTTAAACAATTTTAGGAGCAGCTAAGGAGGCAACGAGGCGTGGATTTTGCAACAATTTTAGGAGCAGCTAAGGAGGCAACAAGGCATGGATTTTTTCAACAATTTTAGGAGCAGCTAAGGAGGCAACACGGCGTGGATTTTTTCAACAATTTTAGGAGCAGCTAAGGAGATACAATGCTTGGATTTTTCAACAATTTTAAGAGCTGCTAATAAAGCTACAAGATGTGGATTTTTAAACAATTTTAGGAGAGGCTAAGGGACTGCAAGACGTATATTTTTTCAACAATTTTAGGAGCAGCTAAGCAGGCTTCAAGACATGGATTTTTCAACAATTTTAGGAGCAGATAAGGAGGCAACAAGGCGTGGATTTTTTGAACTATTTTAGGAGCAGCTAAGGAGGCAACAAGGCGTGGATTTTTTGAACAATTTTAGGAGCAGCTAAGGAGGCAACAAGGCGTGGATTTTTTCAACAATTTTAGGAGCAGCTAAGGAGGCAACAAGGCGTGGATTTTTTCAACAATTTTAGGAGCAGCTAAGGAGGCAACAAGGCGTGGATTTTTTCAACAATTTTAGGAGCAGCTAAGGGTGCAACAAGGCGTGGATTTTTTCAAAAAATTTAGGAGCAGCTAAGGAGGCAACAAGGCGTGGATTTTTTCAACAATTTTAGGAGCAGCTAAGGAGACAACAAGGCGTGGATTTTTTCAACAATTTTAGGAGCAGCTAAGGAGGCAAGAAGGCGTGGGTTTTTCAACAATTTTAGGAACAGCTAAGGAGGCAAGAAGGCGTGGATTTTTTCAACAATTTTAGGAGCAGCTAAGGAGGCAACAAGGCGTGGATTTTTTCAACAATTTTGAAAGCAGCTAAGGAGGCTACAAGGCGTGGATTTTTTCAACAATTTTAGGAGCAGCTAAGGAGGCTACAAGGCGTGGGTTTTTTCAACAATTTTAGGAGCAGCTAAGGAGACTACAAGGCGTGGGTTTTTTCAACAATTTTAGGAGCAGCTAAGGAGGCAACAACGCGTGGATTTTTCAACAATTTCAGGAGCAGGTACGGAGGCAACGAGGCGTGGATTTTTTCAACAATTTTAGGAGCAGCTAAGGAGGCAACAAGGCATGGATTTTTTCAACAATTTTAGGAGCAGCTAAGGAGGCAACAAGGCATTAATTTTTGAACAATTTTGGGAGCAGCTAAGGAGGCAACAAGGCGTGGATTTTTTCAACAATTTTATGAACAGCTAAGGAGGCAACAAGGCATGGATTTTTTCAACAATTTTAGGAGCAGCTAAGGAGGCAACAAGGCATTAATTTTTGAACAATTTTGGGAGCAGCTAAGGAAGCAACAAGGCGTGGATTTTTTTCAACAATTTTAGGAGCAGCTAAGGAGGCAACAAGGCTTGGATTTTTTCAACAATTTTAGGAGCAGCTAAGGAGGCAACAAGGCGTGGATTTTTTCAACAATTTTAGGAGCAGCTAAGGAGGCAACAAGGCGTGGATTTTTTTCAACAATTTTAGGAGCAGCTAAGGAGGCAACAAGGCATGGATTTTTTTCAAACAATTTTAGGAGCAGCTGAGGAGGCAACAAGGAGTAGATTTTTTCAACAATTTTAGGAGCAGCTAAGGAGGCAACAAGGCATGGATTTTTTCAACAATTTTAGGAGCAGCTAAGGAGGCAACAATGCGTAGATTTTTTGAACAATTTTAGGAGCAGCTAAGGAGGCAACAATGCGTGGATTTTTTCAAAAAATTTAGGAGCAGCTAAGGAGGCAACAAGACGTGGATTTTTCAACAATTTTAGGAGCAGCTAAGGCGGCAACAAGGCGTGGGTCTTTTCAACAATTTTAGGAGCAGCTAAGGAGGCAACAAGGCTTGGATTTTTTTTCAACAATTTTAGGAGCAGCTAAGGAGGCAACCAAGCGTGGATTTTTTTCAACAATTTTAGGAGCAGCTAAGGAGGCAACAAGGAGTGGATTTTTTCAACAATTTTAGGAGCAGCTAAGAAGGCAACAATGCGTAGATTTTTTGAACAATTTTAGGAGCAGGTAAGGAGGCAACAATGCGTGGATTTTTTCAACAATTTTAGGAGAAGCTAAGGAGGCAACAAGACGTGGATTTTTCAACAATTTTAGGAGCAGCTAAGGCGGCAACAAGGCGTGGGTCTTTTCAACAATTTTAGGAGCAGCTAAGGAGGCAACAAGGCTTGGATTTTTTTTCAACAATTTTAGGAGCAGCTAAGGAGGCAACAAGGCGTGGATTTTTTCAACAATTTTAGGAGCAGCTAAGGAGGCAACAATGCGTAGATTTTTTGAACAATTTTAGGAGCAGCTAAGGAGGCAACAATGCGTGGATTTTTTCAAAAATTTTAGGAGCAGCTAAGGAGGCAACAAGACGTGGATTTTTCAACAATTTTAGGAGCAGCTAAGGCGGCAACCAAGCGTGGATTTTTTTCAACAATTTTCGGAGCAGCTAAGGAGGCAACAAAGCGTGGATTTTTTCAAACAATTTTAGGAGCAGCTAAGGAGATACAATGCTTGGATTTTTCAACAATTTTAGGAGCTGCTAATAAAGCTACAAGATGTGGATTTTTAAACAATTTTAGGAGAGGCTAAGGGACTGCAAGACGTATATTTTTTCAACAATTTTAGGAGCAGCTAAGCAGGCTTCAAGACATGGATTTTTCAACAATTTTAGGAGCAGCTAAGGAGGCAACAAGGCGTGGATTTTTTCAACAATTTTAGGAGCAGCTAAGGAGGCAACTAGGCGTGGAGTTTTTCAACAATTTTAGGAGCAGCTAAGGAGGCAACAAGGCGTGGATTTTATCAACAATTTTAGGAGCAGCTAAGGAGGCAACAAGGCGTGGATTTTTTCAGCAATTTTAGGAGCAGCTAAGGAGGCAACAAGGCGTGGATTTTTTCAACAATTTTAGGAGCAGCTAAGGAAGCAACAAGGCGTGGATTTTTTCAACAATTTTAGGAGCAGCTAAGGAGGCAACAAGGCATGGATTTTTTCAACAATTTTAGGAGCAGCTAAGGAGGCAACAAGGCATTAATTTTTGAACAATTTTGGGAGCAGCTAAGGAGGCAACAAGGCGTGGATTTTTTCAACAATTTTATGAACAGCTAAGGAGGCAACAAGGCGTGGATTTTTTTCAACAATTTTAGGAGCAGCTAAGGAGGCAACAAGGCTTGGATTTTTTCAACAATTTTAGGAGCAGCTAAGGAGGCAACAAGGCATGGATTTTTTCAACAATTTTAGGAGCAGCTAAGGAGGCAACAAGGCGTGGATTTTTTTCAACAATTTTAGGAGCAGCTAAGGAGGCAACAATGCATGGATTTTTTTCAAACAATTTTAGGAGCAGCTAAGGAGGCAACAAGGAGTAGATTTTTTCAACAATTTTAGGAGCAGCTAAGGAGGCAACAAGGCATGGATTTTTTCAACAATTTTAGGAGCAGCTAAGCAGGCTTCAAGACTTGGATTTTTTCAACAATTTTAGGAGCAGCTAAGGAGGCAACAATGCGTAGATTTTTTGAACAATTTTAGGAGCAGCTAAGGAGGCAACAATGCGTGGATTTTTTCAAAAAATTTAGGAGCAGCTAAGGAGGCAACAAGACTTGGATTTTTCAACAATTTTAGGAGCAGCTAAGGCGGCAACAAGGCGTGGGTCTTTTCAACAATTTTAGGAGCAGCTAAGGAGGCAACAATGCTTGGATTTTTTTCAACAATTTTAGGAGCAGCTAAGGAGGCAACCAAGCGTGGATTTTTTTCAACAATTTTAGGAGCAGCTAAGGAGGCAACAAGGCTTGGATTTTTTCAACAATTTTAGGAGCAGCTAAGGAGGCAACCAAGCGTGGATTTTTTTCAACAATTTTAGGAGCAGCTAAGGAGGCAACAAGGCGTGGATTTTTTCAACAATTTTAGGAGCAGCTAAGAAGGCAACAATGCGTAGATTTTTTGAACAATTTTAGGAGCAGCTAAGGAGGCAACAATGCGTGGATTTTTTCAACAATTTTAGGAGTAGCTAAGGAGGCAACAAGACGTGGATTTTTCAACAATTTTAGGAGCAGCTAAGGCGGCAACAAGGCGTGGGTCTTTTCAACAATTTTAGGAGCAGCTAAGGAGGCAACAAGGCTTGGATTTTTTTCAACAATTTTAGGAGCAGCTAAGGAGGCAACCAAGCGTGGATTTTTTCAACAATTTTAGGAGCAGCTAAGAAGGCAACAATGCGTAGATTTTTTGAACAATTTTAGGAGCAGCTAAGGAGGCAACAATGCGTGGATTTTTTCAAAAATTTTAGGAGCAGCTAAGGAGGCAACAAGACTTGGATTTTTCAACAATTTTAGGAGCAGCTAAGGCGGCAACAAGGCGTGGGTCTTTTCAACAATTTTAGGAGCAGCTAAGGAGGCAACAAGGCTTGGATTTTTTTTTCAACAATTTTAGGAGCAGCTAAGGAGGCAACCAAGCGTGGATTTTTTTCAACAATTTTAGGAGCAGCTAAGGAGGCAACAAGGCGTGGATTTTTTCAAACAATTTTAGGAGCAGCTAAGGAGATGCAATGCTTGGATTTTTCAACAATTTTAGGAGCTGCTAATAAAGCTACAAGATGTGGATTTTTAAACAATTTTAGGAGAGGCTAAGGGACTGCAAGACGTATATTTTTTCAACAATTTTAGGAGCAGCTAAGCAGGCTTCAAGACATGGATTTTTCAACAATTTTAGGAGCAGCTAAGCAGGCTTCAAGACATGGATTTTTCAACAATTTTAGGAGCAGCTAAGGAGGCAACAAGGCTTGGATTTTTTGAACGATTTTAGGAGCAGCTAAGGAGGCAACAAGGCGTGGATTTTTTTCAACAATTTTAGGAGCAGCTAAGGAGGCAACAAGGCGTGGATTTTTTCAACCATTTTAGGAGCAGCTAAGTAGGCAACAAGGCGTGGATTTTTTCAACAATTTTAGGAGCAGCTAAGGAGGCAACAAGGCGTGGATTTTTTCAACCATTTTAGGAGCAGCTAAGGAGGCAAGAAGGCGTGGATTTTTTCAACCATTTTAGGAGCAGCTAAGGAGGCAAGAAGGCGTGGGGTTTTCAACAATTTTAGGAGCAGCTAAGGAGGCAAGAAGGCGTGGATTTTTTCAACAATTTTAGGAGCAGCTAAGGAGGCAACAAGGCGTGGATTCTTTCAACAATTTTGAAAGCAGCTAAGGAGGCTACAAGGCGTGGATTTTTTCAACAATTTTAGGAGCAGCTAAGGAGGCTACAACGCGTGGGTTTTTTCAACAATTTTAGGAGCAGCTAAGGAGGCAACAACGCGTGGATTTTTTCAACAATTTCAGGAGCAGCTACGGAGGCAACGAGGCGTGGATTTTTTCAACAATTTTAGGAGCAGCTAAGGAGGCAACAAGGCATGGATTTTTTCAACAATTTTAGGAGCAGCTAAGGAGGCAACAAGGCATGGATTTTTTCAACAATTTTAGGAGCAGCTAAGGAGGCAACAAGGCATTAATTTTTGAACAATTTTGGGAGCAGCTAAGGAGGCAACAAGGCGTGGATTTTTTCAACAATTTTAGGAACAGCTAAGGAGGCAACAAGGCGTGGATATTTTTCAACAATTTTAGGAGCAGCTAAGGAGGCAACAAGGCTTGGATTTTTTCAACAATTTTAGGAGCAGCTAAGGAGGCAACAATGCGTGGATTTTTTCAACAATTTTAGGAGCAGCTAAGGAGGCAACAAGGCGTGGATTTTTTCAACAATTTTAGGAGCAGCTAAGGAGGCAACAAGGCATGGATTTTTTTCAAACAATTTTAGGAGCAGCTAAGGAGGCAACAAGGCATGGATTTTTTTCAAACAATTTTAGGAGCAGCTAAGGAGGCAACAATGAGTGGATTTTTTCAACAATTTTAGGAGCAGCTAAGGAGGCAACAAGGCATGGATTTTTTCAAGAATTTTAGGAACAGCTAAGGAGGCAACAATGCGTGGATTTTTTCAACAATTTTAGAAACAGCTAAGGAGGCAACAAAGCGTGGATTTTTTCAACAATTTTAGGAGCAGCTAAGGACGTGGATTTTTTCAACAATTTTAGGAGCAGCTAAGGGGGCAACAAGGCGTGGATTTTTTCAACAATTTTAGGAGCAGCTAAGGACGTGGATTTTTTCAACAATTTTAGGAGCAGCTAAGGACGTGGATTTTTTCAACAATTTTAGGAGCAGCTAAGGGGGCAACAAGGCGTGGATTTTTTCAACAATTTTAGGAGCAGCTATGGAGGCAACAATGCGTGAATTTTTTCAACAATTTGAGGAGCAGCTAAGGAGGCAACAAGGCGTGGATTTTTTCAACAATTTTAGGTGCAGCTAAGGAGGCAACAATGCGTGGATTTTTCCAACAATTTTAGGAGCAGCTAAGGAGGCAACAAGGCGTGGATTTTTTCAGCAATTTTAGGAGCAGCTAAGGAGGCAACCAGGCGTGGATTTTTTCAACAATTTTAGGAGCAGCTAAGGAGGCAACAAGGCGTGGATTTTTCCAACAATTTTAGGAGCAGCTAAGGAGGCAACAAGGCGTGGATTTTTTCAACAATTTTAGGAGCAGCTAAGGAGGCAACAAGGCGTGGATTTTTTTCAAACAATTTTAGGAGCAGCTAAGGAGGCAACAATGAGTGGATTTTTTCAACAATTTTAGGAGCAGCTAAGGAGGCAACAAGGCATGGATTTTTTCAAGAATTTTAGGAGCAGCTAAGGAGGCAACAATGCGTGGATTTTTTCAACAATTTTAGAAACAGCTAAGGAGGCAACAAGGCGTGGATTTTTCAACAATTTTAGGAGCAGCTAAGCAGGCAACAAGGCTTGGATTTTTTCAACAATTTTAGGAGCAGCTAAGGAGACAACAATTTTAGGAGCAGCTAAGGACGTGGATTTTTTCAACAATTTTAGGAGCAGCTAAGGAGGCAACAAGGCGTGGATTTTTCAACAATTTTAGGAGCAGCTAAGCAGGCAACAAGGCTTGGATTTTTTCAACAATTTTAGGAGCAGCTAAGGAGACAACAAGGTGTGGATTTTTTCAACAATTTTAGGAGCAGGCAAAAAGGCGTGGATTTTTTCAACAATTTTAGGAGCAGCTAAGGAGGCAAAAAGGCGTGGATTTTTTCAACAATTTTAGGAGGAGCTAAGGAGTCAAAAAGGCGTGGATTTTTCAACAATTTTAGGAGCAGCTAAGGAGGCAAAAAGGCGTGGATTTTTTCAACAATTTTAGGAGGAGCTAAGGAGGCAACAAGGCGTGGATTTTTTCAACAATTTTAAGAGCAGCTAAGGAGGCAACAAGGCGTGGATTTTTTCAACAATTTTAAGAGCAGCTAAGGAGGCAACAAGGCGTGGGTTTTTTCAACAATTTTAGGAGCAGCTAAGGAGGCAACAAGGCGTGGATTTTTTCAACAATTTTAGGAGCAGCTATGGAGGCAACAAGGCGTGGATTATTTCAACAATTTTAGGAGCAGCTAAAGAGGCAACTAGGCGTGGATTTTTTCAACAATTTTAGGAGCAGCTAAGAAGGCAACAAGGCGTGGATTTTTTCAACAATTTTAGGAGCAGCTAAGGAGGCAACAAGGCGTGGATTTTTTCAACAATTTTAGGAGCAGCTAAGGAGGCAAAAAGGCGTGGATTTATTCAACAATTTTAGAAGCAGCTAAGGAGGAAAAAAGGCGTGGATTTTTTCAACAATTTTAAGAGCAGCTAAGGAGGCAACAAGGCGTGGATTTTTCAACAATTTTAAGAGCAGCTAAGGAGGCAACAAGGCGTGGATTTTTTCAACAATTTTAAGAGCAGCTAAGGAGGCAACAAGGCGTGGATTTTTTCAACAATTTTAAGAGCAGCTAAGGAGGCAACAAGGCGTGGATTTTTTCAACAATTTTAGGAGCAGCTAAGTCGGATTATATTCCCTAACAGTAATGTTTACCAGTGAGAAGCTTATGCACAGGGGTAGTGGTGTAGGGTATCACATGGTCGGCCCCGTCCCGACTATAGCCTTTGCTCACTTGTTTATGCTTGCGACAAGTTATGTTGTTGATATAATAATTGATATTTTTGCATCATTTATTATTGATATAATTTCCATCAAAGAAAGAGTTCAAAAGTGGATTTTCAAGATTCGTCTTCGTAATTTGTCGGAATATGGCCCAGAATTTAAAATTTGGATCACAAGTTAAATTTCGGTATTTTTTTCAGAATAGACAAAAGTAAAATTTCACTCGCTAAATACGAAAATTTTTCCAAAATATTGGAATTTTCCTTGACCAAACCTCTTACATCGTGCAAAAATGTGACAGTATTATAATATGTATAACTGCGAGCTCTAGCGTAATTATGGTTACACTACTCACTATTAGCTGTGGGATCCCTGTATATACTAGGCCGTAGCTATGTTATCTGACCACATACATCAACATAAAAGGCATCAATGGAAATGTCACGAGTTCCTTTTCTGAATATAACTTACGGGGGTGGAACATATCTTCCAGGAATATAGTCATTATTACAGTTGTGTCTTTCCGGAATGAACTGGTTCCAAGAAACAATTCCGGACAAGGAACTATTGGAACTATATCCAGCTCTTGCGTTTATATAGTTCTTTCTGTTCGTTCTTCTTGTTCGCCTACGTCGATCTTTCTTCGTTGATGTTTTTTGGCTGCAATTTATTTTTATGTCAATTCATCCACCAAACATTTTGGTCTCTGAACTATTTGCAACTAAGGAACAAAAAGAACGACAAAAGAGAAGGATGCGTTGAACTATTTCGGTCTCTGAACTATTTGGAACTAAAAGAACGATTAAAGATTAAAAAAAGAGCGATTAAAGATTAAACTATTTGGAACTATGGAACTGTATTAAGGAACTAGTTCCTTTTGGGATAAGGAACTAGAAAGATCGAACCGCTCCGGGAACTAGTCATTATACTAAAAAATTTACCAAGTTTCAAACAAAAGTCTGGTTCTGGTTATCTGGGTTTAAGACGAATATATCGAGGTGTTACATGAATTTTCGGAAAAACAAACTTATAATACCCTTTCCTCATTGTGATGTACACATAAAGATATTACGTCAAGGCCTTCTTTTTATAGAAGACCTATAGAAAGTCTTGTATCCAAAACGACCTATAAAGTGTCATTTCTCCATAGAGCACTTCTAGGTGGTCTTCTTCACATCGATAATCTTCTACCTTGGGAAGACCCCCTGAAGGCCCTTCCTTTTATTTGCCTACCCCTATGGAATACCCCCACTTGGATGCAAAAGAAAAAAACATTTTCTTCGCAGCAAACAAATATCGATGCTCTTTGGTGTAGTAATAGTTGTTGTTATTGTCGTTGTTTTTGTTTTTGCATGTTCTTAGCTATTCATCGTAGCGCCCTTTAGCATCTCATTGTACATGAGCATTAAAAACACGGTGACACAACAAAAACAAAAAAAAAACCGACAGGAAAAAAGTAAAACGAAAACTTCCAGGAGTCAACAACTGGCAACTGTTGCCTGGTGTTGGTGGCAATGTTCTTGGGGAGTTGTTCCTGCTCAACTTTTTTGTCAAATGGCAGGCGGTGTTGTTGGTTGCGGTGGTGGTGTTTTGCTTGTCCTGTGGTCCCTTCATTGTCAATGTCGTTGTCGTCGTCACGTCTTCAGTTAAACGACAAATATACTCTCCATACGAATTGCTTTCCAGGGATATGTCGAGGATCATGTTATCTAAAATGGTACTGGGGTATGAACTACAACACAACATGGTCAGTAGGTTTAAATTACAAAACAGTTTGTGGTGTTTGGGTTTTTTGGCGGTGTGCTTAGTTTGTGTGTCTCTGTGTGTTGGTAAGCACCTACTCCTCCAATTTCTGGGTGTACTTGTTTGGAATCCCAAAGAAAAAAAGAGGAAAAGCAAAATCAAACCTAAAATTGCATCGACGAGGTTAAGGTAACCCACCAGGTTCATTATGTTTGGAAGTTAAGTAGTGCAAGTGTTGTTTTTTTTTTTTTTGTTTCGGTTGTTTGTCGTAGATGTGTGCTGATTTTGGGTTTTTGCTCCTTAGTTTGCTGATTTTGGGAAGTTCAGTTCGTGCATTGGCGGCTTTTTGGTCTTTCATCCTTTTTAGAGATTTAAGTGGACAAGTTACAACTTGGTACATGGGTGTTTTTTATTCTTCTCTGATTCCTTTCTTCATTTGGATTTTTTGTTTGTGTTGTTGGTTCGTTTGTTGTTAGTTACCTTGGTTCTGATGAGGGTGATTGGGCTGATGTTGTTGTTGTCGCTGTTGCCGCTGTAGCTGTTTTCACATGTCGAATTAGAACATGTAATTTTGTGTTTTTCTTCTTGTCCATGAATCTAATTTTGCATGTAAATGCTCTGTTTTGTGCTGAACTTTTCACCACCACAACAACAAGAAGAAAAAGTTCAAACAAATATGTCATTGCAAAACGATTACATGCTGATTGAAAGCAATTGTTTGAAGCTATTTGATGTTCAAATTTTTGTAGTTTTTATATTTTTCTCTTCATAATAAAGTTCTTAAGTATTCTATCGGCTGCAGGCTAGATGACTTATCTATCGAAAACTTCCCGTAGGGTGTTGTATTGGCGTCGGGTGGGACTTTGACAAAATTACCCCTACGGAAAATGAGATAAACTTATTAAGACAATTGACGTTTTGAGGGTGGCGTAGGGGATGGAAGATACCAAGGAACGGTCCCGGCTTTAACATGGCAAAGCCCAGGATTTATCTTGGTCCCTCTTTCATCTCAACGTTAAAAACTTGGGTTTGGGCGTCGGGTTAGTAACCCTCCCCTAGAATAAAACAGCCTACTATGAAAAACAAAAGAAAAGAAATACAACCCCTCTAAAGTTGACGAACCCCGCAAACGTTTTAAGGACCATGATCTGCGAATCTGCACCTGGAATGTTCGCACTCTTTATAGAGAAGGTGCAGTTTACGCATTGGCAGATGTACTTGAAAAGTATAAGGCCGACATAACTGCCATACAGGAAATACGATGGAACCGGAAAGGCGTCACAACAATACCTAAAGGTGACGCACTGTGTTACAGCTGCCATGACACAAAGCATGAGTTTGGTTGGGGATTTGTAGTTGGTCGGAGGTTAAAACATCTGGTCTCCAGCTTCACCCCAGTGAATGAAATACTTGCTGCAATTCGAATAAAAGCTAAATTCTTCAACATCAGCTTTATTTGCGCTCATACTCCCACTGAAGACAAGGACGAACAGACCAAAGATATATTTTACGAGCGCTTAGAAGCAACTTATGACCGCTGTCCTGTCCATGACATTAAAATTATACTAGACGATTTTAATGCCAAAATTCGAAAGAAGAACATCTTTGGCCCAACAGTCAGGAAATTCAGTCTCCACAGTGAAACGTCTGGCAATGGTATGAGGCTGATAGACTTTGCAGCTGCTAGAAACATGGTATTTAACAGTACCAGATTTAAGCATCTCGATATTCATAAGGGCACCTGGCTGTCGCCAGATCAAAGAACAAGAAATCAAATTGATCACGTTGTGATAGATGGAAGACATGGATCAAGCGTGTTGGATGTACGATTGTTCCGAGGTGCAAACATAGACTCGGCCTACTAACTTGTAGCAGCAAAGGTACGTACCAGATTAAACGAAGGAAACAAAGTGCGAACAGACACAACACGGAAGTTGGACATCGGTAAGCTGCAATCACAACAGATGGCCACAGCATATTCCATTCAACTGGCCAAACTGCTTAATCAAAGCACTCCTCGTCCCGATAACATACCAGGACAATGGCAAAACATTGCCCACTCCATGCAAACAGCCGCAAAATCAGAACTTGGATACCTGGCCAAGGTATGGCCAGGAGTGTCGTGCTGCTACCGAAGAGAAAAATACGGCATAGAGGGCTACTTTACAATCAGTAGCAACGCGTAGCGCATGAGAGAGATATAGGGAGAAAAGGAGAGCGGAGAAACGTTTTTTCCGCAGGAAAAAGAGAGAGATGCATAAGCGGAAGTGTGAACAAATTGAGATGTACAGGAGCCAGAATGAAGTCCGAAAATTCTACCAAAGAGTGAAACATCAAACTGATGGTTTTGGTACAGGCATATACTCCTGTATAGATCAGCAAGGTAATTTGGTAACTGATACAGATAGTGTGCTAAGGATATGGAAAGAGCATCTTTCCAAACTGTTGGTATCCAATAGTAGGGAAGTCGATGAAGATACCACAGTTCCAATCCCAGATGATGGTATTGAATGTACACCACCCGGCCAAGATGAGGCAAAGACAGCAATAAACCGGTTGAAGAATAATAAGTCAGCAGGAGCTGATGGCCTACCAGCAGAGCTGTTCAAAACCGGAGGCGACACGCTGATAAGGTTTATGCATCAGCTAGTTAGCCAAATCTGGCAGGAAGAATGCGTACCCGAATATTGGAACCTAAACATCCTGTGTCCCGTCCACAAGAAAGGAGATAAGACTATATATTCCAACTATAGTCTTCTCCCTATTGCCTACAAGATAGTGTCAGGGATATTGTGCGAACGACTAAAGCCTCTGGTCAACGAAATAATTGGACAATGCGGCTTTAGACCTGGCAAGTCCACCATTGACCAGATATTTACCCTGCGGCAAATCCTGGAGAATACCCATGAGATGAAGATCGACGCCTAACACCTTTTTGTCGATTATAAGGCTGCCTTCGACAGCCCCCTACGCCCAAAGGTATTCCAAGCCATGTCTGAATTTGGTATCCCCGCAAAGCTCATTCGGCTTTGTAAGATGACTTTAACTGATACCCGGTCCTCAGTTAAAATAGGAAAGAACCTCTCCTAACAGTTCAGTACCAAAAGAGTTTTCAGACAAGGAGACAGCCTTTCGTGTGACCTGCTCAACAGCATGCTGGAAAAGGTTATACGAGATGCCAATTGTAAAAGAAATGGCACAATATGCAGCAACAGCCACATTTTACTTGCATATGCTGATCATATTGACATCATGGGACGATTAGTAAAGAAAATAACTGATAGCTTTAAGAAGGTCGAAGGAGAATCAGCAAAAGTGGGGTTGGCAGTAAACGACGAAAAGACAAAGTTGATGGTGTCGTGGCAAAATGCGTCCATAGAGCTAGAGCCAACAGTGGATGTTGATTCCTATAATTTTGAGGTTCTAAAAGACTTCGTCTACCTCGGCACCGCCATAAACACAACAAACAACATCAGTTGTGAAATAAAGAGAAGAATTGTGTTGGCCAACAGATGCCACATCTCGTCAAACAAAAACAACGCTTTACAAAACACTGATACTACCTGGGTAGATGAGGTAGAAAAATTTGGGAGAAAAATTCCTCGAAAGATCTACGGGCCAATCTGCGTTGACGGTGAATATCGACGTCGTATAAACCAAGAGCTGTATCTGCTATACAATGACAGCAGTATAGATAAACGTATAGAGATGCAACGATTGCGATGGCTATGCCATATCATAAGAATGTGCGATGATGAACCCGAGAAAAATGCTTTTAAGTACGGGCCACATGGTGGTACACGCAGAACTGGCAGGCCAAGACTTCTATGAAGCGAACAAGTGGAAAAATAGATGGAAAGACCCGGTATTCGAAAAAGCGAAGCGACAAACAGAGATAATTGAAGATCTTTTCTTGGTTCGGCATATGGAACAAATGTTCTGTTATGGACCAGCTAAGTAAGTACCCAAAGGTGTTGTCTGATATAGAATATCTCCAAACATGTTCTGAGTTCGGATTATATTACAAGGATTAGACCCAACCTATTACTCACTTTGAGAGCTTCAGACAATATAGAGTCGATTTAGCCCTGTCCGTTAGTCTGTCATGCTGCCTTGAACGCTCGACAACTCCTGAACGAATCGACCGTTCAAAACTTATATTAAGTTCGAAGTTTGACCGACTACTTCCGGTACCTTTAACCTTTGAACGCCAATTTTGTTTCCGTCGAGATAAAAATATTTTTTATATTTATTGTGATTGGTAGTCGCAAAATTAAATCCTCTGCAAAAAAAACTATTATCAAGTCCTCGCGGTTGGGGAATTACCAAATGTTGCCGCTGAATGTTCAATTCCTTTGTACATCATTCAATTCCACTAACCCGCAATTTCCTCTTCCACAAAATTAAACCACTTTATTACCATAGTGGTAATACTAGTTGGAAATGTAAAATGCATTTTTTTATATTTTATTAGTAAAATTTTGCAAAACAAGTAGGAAAGTGTCAGTCAGCTGTGCTGACGGTCTAGAAATATTAAATTACCAAGTTTGAAAGAAATATTTGAAAAAGTTTTAGAGTTATCTTGCACAATATCCATTTTAGTATGCGCCGGCAGGGCTTTGGAGCTTTTGGGCCATTATCTTAGGAAGTATTGATTTATTCCGGAAAAAAATGTACCGTTGTAAATGAGGCCGCTCGAACAACCTACTGAAAAAAGAATCAAAACGATGCGAAAGGAACTCTTAAGCTGAAAACACATCGAACGTTTGGGTAAAGTTTTGTGTCGTTTTGGTCGTTTTAACACTGTTCGGCATGATGCCGAAAAATTCAAATTCATTTGAAATATGTATATGCCGGCAAACATATCAACGCTGGACTTTGGTGCCGGCGTCGCCCTGTTGTTCTTGTTTTTTTTCTTAACGCCCAACACAAAACTTTACTCAAACGTTGCATGTGTTTTCAGCTTTATACTTCACTTTATCCGAACTTTGTGTGGGAGGTACACGAAGGACTGGACCGATACAATCCATATTCCAACCTGATACATGACTGGATGAAATAATACGATGTGCAAAGCCTGCACCAATCAGAAACTCCTTGCGAGAATTATCTTGCGGATTTGCCATTTTGGTTGGTGCCGTCAGGGTTTCTTGGAGCTTTTAGGCTAATATCTCAGGAAGTATTAACTTGCGCGAGAAAAAAATTTTACCGTTGTAAGGGGAGCCGCAAGTACAACTTACTGAAAAAAAATGTCAAAACGATCCGAGATTAGTTCTTAAACTTCACTTTATGCGAATTTTGTGTGGGAGGCACCCGAAGAAGTGGACCGATATAGTCCATATACGAAACCGATCTATATCTGGCAGGAATAATACGATGTGCAAAGTTTGGACCAAATCGATTACTCCCTTCGAGAGTTATCGTTCACAACATTTTACAGAAAAATATTTAACTTTTGTGGGGGAGCTACACGAAGGAGTGCCCGGTATAACTCATCTTCGAACTTAAACTAAGTTTGGACAAAATATTACGAGACCCAACATTTGGTTCGAATCGGTTGATCCGTTCGAGAGTTATCGTGCGCACCAGCCACACAGACGGACATGGGTAAATCGACTCCTAATTGTCTGAAACGAATTTTGTCCAAACATACTTGGGGTCTAAAACCATTATTTCGATGAAGCATATTTTTGGTCGTACCAAAGTGTATATATCTTTCTAGCCTAAAGGCTGAGGGTATAACAAGTTGCCTACAATTATTCAATTCATTTGGCATTTAACGGCATTTTATAAAATCACTAAAACATTTCATGTCCAAATTTTTACTCCACTACTTATAGTACTTTAACATAAGCATAACGTCGCCAATCTACCTATTTCTTTGAAAGTACTCTCCATTTTTTTATTCTTCTGAAATCAACCTAACAACATCCACTTAGTATATATAAATATCTTAAACGGTGTGGGAAATATGTATCCATAAACATACAAAAACATATGTCGGGCCACAATATCACAAAACTTTTCACTAAATTAGTGCACACGAATGGATAAACAAAACAGATTTTGTCTATAAATTAATGTTAAAGTTAGTTTACAAGAGCCATCGATGTCATATGACCTGAAATTGTCCATCGTTATACAGACGCTATTGTATGCAATATTGGGGGTTTTCCTTACGCCATTTATTTTTTGCTTCCACATCAACAAAAATGCAGTGAAATTAAGTCTCCACATTGTCTGTGTGGGTAGATATGGAATGTTTTTATTTCAGGTCATATTACATTGATGGGTAGTGAAAACACCACTTTATAATCTATAATATATTATAGAAGCATGAATCAGGTTCGAATATGGATTATATCGATTCAATCCTTCCGGTATCTCTCACACAAAATTGCAGTTCAAAGACATGTCTCGGATCGTTTTCAACTTTTTGCAGCAGGTTGTTCTCGCGTCCCCTATTGCATCAATATTTCTTAAGATTATGTCCCAAAAGCCCTAAAACCCCCGTCGGCTCCAACTGAAATTACTGATGAGAACTATTACTTACGAATTGAATAACCGATGCGGCTGAAACTTTACACATCGTAAAATTTCCTCCAAAATTACATCAACTTCCACGAAGTTATATATCGCACATCATCTTCGGGCATTATTATTATTTTATTCCTTTAACTCCCACTAGAGCATAGGGCGCTAACAGTAGCTGTTTTCCATCTCTCTCGGTTTGGATCTCATTTCATTTCGACTTCTATGGAACGTCTCCAGGTTTTGTTTGGTCTTCCAACCCTTCTTCCTTCTTGGCTGAACGGATTCCAGCGTAGGGCTTGTTTGGCTCTATTATTGTCATCACGACGTAGAACATGCCCAATCCATTTCCATTTACGTTCTCGGATTTCAAATCCCACATCCATCTGATTTGCTTGGCGTAAGAGCTATGCGTTCGTAATTACACGGGGCCAAAATATACGTATAATACGGCGAAGGCAGAGATTAATAAAAACTTGTAGTCATTTTGTAACCCCTTGGTGACCTTTCACGTCGTACATCCATACCGCAAGACAGATTTGAAATTGGATTCGCATATACGGAGCTTTGTTCGTAGGCTTAAGGTGTTGTTTTGCCAAATTGGTGCCAACATTTCAAATGCTGATTTAGGTTTACTAATCATTGCTTCTACATATACTTCTGTGCCACCATCCAGGTCCACCAAGCTCTCCAAATAACAGAATTTGTCTACTGAGTCATAGCTTTGACCTCCTGCGTGTAGCTGTTGTTCGTTGTTTGTCTTAATACTCATGTATTTGGTTTTTGTTGAATTTATCTGTAGGCATGTGCCTCTCATGTTATCTTGGAGATTTGTGACAGATTGTGTTAGGTCTCTGGCTCTCTTTGACAGTAGGCATATGTCATCTGCATCAATCCGCCATTGTATACCTTTCCAATCAAACGGAGTTTCAGATAATACGTCCTCGATGACAATCAAAAATAAGATAGGCGAGAGAGCTTTCTTTTATGAGAATTATAAGCTTAGGGGGATACCTCTTTTCTGCAGTGAATTCCAAATGCAGACACGGTTAAGGCTGTCGAAAGCCTTTTCAAAATCGATGAAAAGTAGATGCAGCTCTGAATTAAATTCAACACTTTGCTCAATAATTACCACATTGGTATTTATGTGGTCCGCGCATGAGCATCCACTTCGGAATCCAGCTTGGGCTGAGTTTATGGAATCCTCCACGTGATCTTTGATGCGGTTGTGGATAATTTTGGAAATTATTTTTGCTATTGTCGGTAGCACACAAATACCACGCCAGTTTCCACATTCCTTTAAATCCCCCTTTTTAGCAAAATTACAATTATGTCATCTTTTCATTTGCTCGGAAATGTATCTTGCTCCCCGACGTCAGATATTAAAGGGAGAAGGATTTCAGTGCTAAGATTTATATCGACTTTGTATATAATTTCCACATTCAAAAGGCCTACAAATTGTCGCCTCCAGCGATAAAGTTGCTCTTCGTCGGTGTTAAGAAGATTTCCTGTCATATCTTTTGTTGGGTATTGAAGAGGTATATAGCGGTTTACCAATACTTTTGCTTAGGTGCAGTTTAAGTGCTGTTTTACCGAAGGTACTCCTTATGGTCTAATTTACAGCAACTATGATTTTCGTGGGAAGTCCAAGCTTGAAAGGCTGGTTAGCACGATAACCACCGAACAGAATGACTCCCAAAATTAGATCCACCTCAAAAATGGAATATATTCGTCGATTCTTTCAGGCACCTCCTCCGCAAAAGTTCAACACCTTTGGGCTTTAATCCAAATCCAATTTATTATAGAAGAATGTTCGCATTTTTAATATAAATGCCTAAAAAATGGACATAAATTCTGAAACCCCCTAAAACATAATTTTTGGTATAAATTTTGTTAGTAGCCAATAACAGTACTACTACTATCGTAGATGAAAGTCTCAATTCACACAGTCTGAGAGAATATCTCTGTCGGCAAAGCCGATTAATACCTTTTTTCTTGTTCAGATGTTATTCAAAACCATTTTAATTGTAATTTGTAACATTTCATTTGTGATTCGTTACATTCCATTGGCTCTAGTGGGAGTTGTGCTGAGGATATGAATGACCGACAAGTGTCTAAAGAAGTCTGGTCGCTAGCAATTCCCCCTCGACGCCAGGGCACGGGTCGAGTTGTACTTATTAATAGCCTAGTCTGCGCACGCCGTTACTGCGTACGATGATCCATCCCCTTACGGCACACTCGTGGGAACAATACGTGGAGAAAAATACTATAAATACACACAAACCCAAAACTCCTCGGTTGCAGTCTGGCAACTCTTCCGAGGATGAACTCTTAGCCTCCAGCCAGGAGCTGGTAACCAGCCAAATAAGTTTAGTCAGCTCTGCAAACAGCTCTGACTTACTTCAGCAATAAAAGATGGACAATCCAATGACTCAAACCAAAAAAGAAAAGTCCGTCCGTCGTTCGGAAGGCCCTGTACCTAAAGGCAAAGTTTATTTTCTTCAAGATAGCCAAGAATGCTGCTAATGGTACAGTGCACGAACGCGATGAAGCGGACAAGCTCAAATACACAAAAAAATTTGAGGATTGTGAGAAAGCCGAGGATGAACTCTTAGCCTCCAGCCAGGAGCTGGTAGCCAGCCAAATAAGTGTACTCAGCTCTGCAAACAGCTCTGACTCACTTCAGCAACAAAATACAAAAAAAGCTACGACTCTGTCTGTCACGAAAGATGGACAATCCATTAACTCAAACCAAAAAAGAAAAGTCCGTCCGTCCTTCGGAAGGCCCTGGACCAAAAGGCAAAGTTTATTCTCGGCAAGATAGCCAAAAATGCTGCTAATGGTACAGTGCACGAACGGGACGAGGCGGACAAGCTCAAATACACAAAAAATTTTGAGGATTGTGAGAAAGCCAAAATCTCACAAATCAATCAAGCCAAAGCGTTCCGGATGGAGGACACAAAGCCCGCAAAGCGAAAGAAGTTAAAACACAACACCACAACCTCATCTACAAAAAAACGACCCTTCAATGAAGTTGTTAAGGACAACATGTTGGTTGCCGTAGCTAACGGAAAGGAGGGTAAACTGTCCCCTATCACCACTGCGTGATAGGTCGGAACTTGTTATGGAACACGTTCTAGCAAACGAGGATTCACCTGTACCCCATTTCGACTCTAGCAAGGTACATCGTGGGTACAGTTTGATGAAATGTATGGATGAGTACTCAAAGGAATTTCTTGAAAAAAGCATAGCTAAACTTATCGATGCTTGGGACAACATCGGCCTGAGGCTGATCTCGGCCCAAGAAATCCCGATGAGACCTCGTGCCAGAGTTTGGTCGCCCAAGATAGATAGCTGCTGAAATGTCTGGCGAAAATGAACAAAGATGTTCCGATGGACGCCACTGAACCACCTAACAATAACAGCATGAGCTTAGTTCTCTCAATTACTGAGACCGGAGTAGAGGCTCTGGAAAGATTGGGGAGCAAGTTGTTCTTTGACATAAGAGAAGCCACCATGGGCCGAATGGAGAAGACGGTGAGGTTGACATCGACGATGCCGGTAAGCTGCTTGACAATATGCAGCTGGTGGTGCCATCCACATCTTCACCCAATAAAAATGATGTTTAAGGTCGTGCAGATCAATCTGAAGCACTCGAGAATCGCTTCAGATAACCTGCGGATCCTTCTGGTTGAGGAGGATCTTGACATAGGCATCATACAGGAGCCCTACGTTTACGAAAACGAAGTAAAAGGCTTGGATAACAGAGGTTACAAGACCATATACATGAAGGATAATGGTAAGCCTAGATCATGTTTAAATGTTAAAAACACCATAAACGCTTTCTTCTGTCCCCAGTTTAGCATAGCGGACTTCACCGTTGCAGGAGTGGAACTGGAAAACGGTAAGAAGTTCCTTATTGCCTCTTGCTACATGGCCCCCTTAAGAGAAGCTCCACCAAGTGAGGTCTCGAGCTTCATGGGGGCCATTCTACCACAAGACACTATAATCATTGGCTGCGACGCTAACGCAAGATATAGAAGGCACTTTCAACAACGTTAGCACCTCAGCAATAGAACAAGCTCTATATAACTTCGGCGTGGAACCATTCATCAGTGGTTGGATAACCACCATTCTGCAAAGTTGAGTCATTAATGCCACACTGGGAAATAGCATGCTGTCGAAGCACGTACATCGAGGAACTCCACAGGGAGGGGTGATCTCGCAACTGCTTTGGCTCCTTGTGATTAATGGAATCCTAAGCAAACATGACCAAATGGGGACTAAGGTGGTTGCTTATGCGGACGATGTGGTAATGCTCGTCTCTGGTTTATTTCCGTCCTTGCTGAGTGACATCATGAGCGGAGCCCTGAAATCACTGGATCTTGTGCCACAAGAAGTGGTCTGGGGGTGAATCCAGGGAAAACTGAGATGATGCTATTTACTACAAAAACCAAATATGCAATCACCAATCTTCCACGACTACGAGGCCAAGAAATACCCCTATCAGATTATGACAAATACATAGGCGTTATCCTAGATTCAAAACTGTCATGGAAACGTAGCATGGAACATCGTGCTCATAAAGCAACCGTTGCATACTACACATGTCGCAAAATGGGAGCCGCACTAGTTTGGTGGCCAACAGTGGGAAAGATAACAATTCAGAGAAAACTATACAGCATACAAATATCCGCATGCATCGGGGTGACAGGGGCAATGAGAACTTGTCCGGTTGAAGCCCTCAATACAATGATGCATTAGATCTACACATCAAAGCAACTGCGGCCTGCACTGCTGCAAGGCTACGTTCTCTAGGAATGTGGAGAGATAGAGCTTACGGACATGCCTGCGTGCTTCTCAAACTACCGGGAAAATAGCAACTTATGCTGATTACTGCACACCTGCAATAACTTTTGATCAGCTTTTTAAGGTTAAATTTCCAAGCAGGAAAGAATGGAACAATAGAACTCCACTGACGGGGTACGACATCAATGTATACACGGACGGCTCTAAGATGAATTGTGGAGTCGGCTCTGGTGTCTACGCGGAAGAAGCAAACATATCTACATCCACAAAGCTACATGAAGATTGCAGTGTTTTTCAGGCAGAGATACTGGTTATAAATGAATCTACTTCTACAGCACCACTCACCAAACTCAATACGAATTTTTGTCGACAGTCAAGCGGCGCTCCTAGCATCGAATTTAAACATTGTCACATCAAAGCTGCTGAAGGAATGTAAAGAAGAACTTGCTAAGCTAGAGCGTCTAACAAGAGTAGTTCTTACTTGGATCCCAGGTCATAAGGGTCTTGTTGGTAACGAAAAAGCAGACGAACTAGCTAGATCGGGATCTGCCTCTAACGAACTTCCAAGGGCGTCAGTCGCAACACCAATGGGAGTAGTTAAAGGGGATATCTTCAAATACTATATTTCACAAGCAGAGATCAGATGGGACAAGATTAAAACTTGTAAAATATAAAAATCTGCATGGCCACACTACAACATCAAACGTACAAAGTCCCTGATTAACCAAAACCGACGGAACCTGACAAGACTATTGCGGTGCTAACCGGTCACTGTGCCATTGGTAAGCATGCAAAGCGCTTACATATTCCACGCAATGACTACTGTCGCAGCTGCGGAAACGAAAAAGAGGATGAAACGGTTGAAAACCTTTTCTGCTCCTGCCCTGCACAATTGCAAAGAAGATTGAAAATTCTATGACGACCGTTCCTACACGATTTTGCTGAGACAACAGAACTAGGTCTGGGAGACTTTCTGAGGTTTCTCAATTCATCAGGCTGGATATAATTTACCAACATACTATAACGGAATAACAATCTCAACCCGAGTGGTGTGGTTTTCAAAACGGTATATTTTAACATACTAATTGAGGCTATGAAGGTTATAGCCGCCACGTAAACCAACCAACCAACTTAAACTACTCAGGATTATCAACTAAACGTGTACCCTCATTCCATCTGGATCTTCCCACCCCCAAAAAAAGATCCTAAAATTATTTTGTCTGTTATTACATACATATATTATTCTGCTGAGTAATTGATCCAACATAACTTCCAAATATGTAATTCCATTTGTCTCTACAATTAAATTCCTCACAAAACTAACACCATTGTTTGGTGACACAAGGCATTATATTTTTTTACGCATAAAACTAACCTCAATTTAGCTATGCGATGACAAGAAATAAATTCCTCTAAGACGGCACATATCAAGCTAATTAAGAATGACAACAAAGGCATGGATAGAAAACTTTTAAACGAAAGATGCAGTCAGCAATGAAAGACATATTCGGCAAAAAGGACCACGGAGAGTGCAAGTACGTCGTTGTAGAGCCGCTTAAGACGACAGATAACAACATATTAAAGCTGAAACTAGACACAGCCCAGTGCGAATGAGTGGCTGGCTAGGTATCCTTTCATCTAAATGGCGGATTAAAAGGCAGCAATTCGTTTCATTATTTATCACCATTGGTCCATGGTTTTAAGAAAGACGTTTTGCTTATTTTTTCCACACACACACGTATAAGAGACTTGCATCATCTATGTTTGCATGTGTGTGTATGTTTCTCGCATGTGGGTACCCAGCAAACCAATCGTACCGACTTCGTAACGAAATCGGAACAAAATGTCGGACGTATCGTCCGAAATCGTAACGATATCTTAACGAAAGTTGTATGAAGTGGTTGACATAATTTCGGAACAAAATGTCGCAGCGACATCGGATCGATTTCGGTCCGATTTCGTAACGAAATCTGAAGAAAATCCTTAAGAAATTCGGAAAGGAAATTTCTATCCGACATTCGTTCCGAAATCTGAACGAAATCGGTACAAAGTCTGAATTATTTCCTCTCCGAAAAATCGTTTAGAAATCGGAACGAAATCTGAACGACTTTGCTTCCGAAATTGTTCAGACGTGTCGGACATCAGACATTTGGTTTGCTGGGTAGGTCTCATTTGTCGCTGTCGTCGTCCTTATGCCACCACCATAGCCATCATCATCTTTGCAATTTTCCTTAAAGTTACCTAAAGTTTAGAAGATTTCCATTGCCGCATCCCATAATCTGCCATAGATAAAACTACGAAACCGAAAAAAATGTCTGATAGGCGGTCATTGTCAATATTTTTGCAAAATTGCCGAGGCAAAGAAACGTTAACATAATGGTTGACTTTATTTTATTAATCCTTATTTCATATGAACTAAAGCAAAGCTCACACAAGAGATGCTGTGCAACAAAAAAAAAAAACGTTGCTTAATTGAGCAACATTACTTGTGGTGGTAACTTGAAACTCTCTGCACTGTTGCCTGTGATTTTTCTCGGTCTTCCCACAAACAAGTCGCCATTATTCCACGATGACAATCGCGTTACTATCGGTAATTAGCGATTGATTGATAATTAACAAGATACAATTTTGTAAGCGCTGATGTAGTTGAAAGATAACAATTCTCTAAAGTAAACAAAGGCCGAAGAAAAAAGATTAAAACAAGCGATGAAATCCAATCGTTATTTAAAACATAGCCCACAGATAGCCTCATTAAGAAAGGAACAGTGGGACAAAGAAATGTAATTATGAATTTATTATTAAATAGTTTATTTTTGTTCCCGTATAACATGGCTGCAGAATCTATATTTTTCCTCGTCCATCTCAAGAGAGTACCAATACACCGTCTTAACTACGGAACTACCTTAACACCCATTGCAGGTAGTTACCTAAGATGTCAAGCTCAAAACGACGATTATCACTAAATATAACGTGCCTGATGTTATCGTAAAATATTTAGTGTGTGAAATGGACCAAACTGGAATTATCAATGAATTAAAAGACATTAGAGCTGGGCGCATTAAAGAAGCCTACAATTCTGTATGATGATCGGATAATATGTGGCGGCTGAAATAGACCACTTCTGTGAAAAATGCCAGTTCACATCCCGAAGAGAAAAACTTGGATTCCATTAACGTAAATCATGTTTTTTGCATTTTGCCCCACTGTATCAATATACATTCCTAAAAAATTATATGAACGCACATTAAATACATCTTGGGGACAAGTATGGGATTTTTATGCATAATTGGTGGAACGTTTGGCCTGTGCTCGGTGCCTTGGGATGGAATAAAATCAACAACATTTAACATTGTTACAGTTTCTGGTGGATGTGTTGTCCTCCACTATGACGACTATGATGTCTTCTCAATTCAGGATGACGATGATGATGCCTGAGTGCTTGGCTGTTCTCTGGTCGTTTGGTTGGCTGGTTTAGTTAACATTTGGGTGAAGTTATCACGATCAGCAATAAATCATCTTTTACAAACAACGCGTTACTGTCAACGATTTTACGCTTTACGCCACATATCCTATCCACAGCACAATATGATGGTCGCGGTGATGATGACGTAGAGGACGACAAGAAGCAAGATGCCGTTGATGTGAAGTTTGGAACAAAATCCCATACGCATTGCATTCGAAACATTTACTCCCATGTTCCTTTACTGGAGAGTTAAACAAACAAACGATTGGACAAACATAAAACATGACTTGATTGAAATGTTTCGTCGCTTTACTACCCAATACAACCACCTCGTCTTCTCATTGCCATCGCGAACCTTCCTCATCATCATTATTATCTGCTGTATAAGATCAGAAAACAACAGCTTCCAATTAATCCATGGTCAAAAGTTTGTCATGGTCGCCTATCTTTCAACTCAACTATGGCTGATGATTGGTGTGGTACGTTTGTTGTCGTCATCGTCTGTGCTACCCCTTTTGTGGTGCCATCAATGCCTTGGCCCCTTTTGAGCCTCTGAACTAGTTTGATTATCCCAAAAAAAGTAAATTGACTCCAAAAAGGCGTATATGAAATCTTCTGCCAATTTTATTTAATAAAACAGTTTATTTTTCTTATGCACATATTTTGAGACCCCAATATTTTTTATCAGCATCACCAGTCATGCAGTTGTCTCCCATGCCGAATACTGCTGATGAGGAAGGGTAGAGAAACACAGTGGAGGATAAATATTTGGAATGCTAGTAAATCGTTATAGGAAAAAAATACCTGCAGCAGGTTAGTGGCACCTTTTTTAAGAAAGGGTATATAGAAGCACTCTTTTTTTAGAAAGGGTCAATAGAAGCACCTTTTTCTTTTAGAAAGGGTCTATAGAAGAACCCTTATTTCAGAAAGGATCTATAGAAGCACCCATTCTTTCAGAAAGGATCTACAGAAGCACCCTTTCATTCAGAAAATATCTATAGAAGCACCCTTTCTTTCAGAAAAGATCTATTGAAGCACCCTTTCTTTTAGAATGGATATACAGAAGCACCCTTTCTTTTAGAATGGATATACAGAAGCACCCTTTCTTTCAGAAAAGATCTATTGAAGCACCCTTTCTTTTAGAATGGATATACAGAAGCACCCTTTCTTTCAGAAAAGGTCTATAGAAGCACCCTTTCTTTCAGAAAGGGTCTATAGAAGCACACTTTCTTTCAAAAAAGGTCTATAGAAGCACCCTTTCTTTCAGAAAGGGTCTATAGAGGCACCCTTTCTTTCAGAAAAGATCTATAGAAGCACCATTTCTTTCAGAAAAGATCTATTAAAGCACCCTTTCTTTCAGGAAGATTCTAAAGAAGCACCTTTTCTTTCAGGAAGATCCTACAGAAGCACCCTTTCTTTCAGGAAGATCCTAAAGAATCACCTTTTCTTTCAGAAAGGATCTATGGAAGCACCCTTTCTTTTAGAAAGGGTCTATAGAAGCACCCTTTCTATCAGAAAGGGTCTATAGAGGCACCCTTTCTATCAGAAAGGGTCTATAGAGGCGCCCTTTCTATCAGAAAGGGTCTATAGAAGCACCCTTTCTATCAGAAAGGGTCTATAGAGGCACCTTTTCTATCAGAAAGGGTCTGTAAAGGCACCCTTTCTATCAGAAAGGGTCTAACGAGGCACCCTTTCTTTCAGCAAGGGTCTATAAAAGCACCCTTTCTTTCAGCAAGGGTCTATAAAAGCACCCTTTCTTTCAGCAAGGGTCTATAGAAGCACCCTTTCTTTCAGAAAGGGTCTATAGAAGCACCCTTTCTTTAAGAAAGGGTCTACAGAAGCACCATTTCTTTCAGCAAGGGTTTAAAGAAGCTCCCTTTCTTTCAGAAAGGGTCTATAGAAGCACCCTTTCTTTCAGAAAGGGTCTATAGAAGCACCCTTTCTTTAAGAAAGGGTCTATAGAAGCACCATTTCTTTCAGCAAGGGTTTAAAGAAGCTCCCTTTCTTTCAGAAAGGGTCTATAAAAGCACCTTTTCTTCCAGCAAGGATCTATAAAAGCACCCTTTCTTTCAGCAAGGATCTATAAAAGCACCCTTTCTTTCAGAAAGGGTCTATAGAAGCACCCTTTCTTTCAGAAAGGGTCTATAGAAGCACCCTTTCTTTCAGCAAGGGTCTATAGAAGCACCCTTTCTTTCAGCAAGGGTTTAAAGAAGAACCCTTTCTTTCAGAAAGGGTCTATAGAAGCACCCTTTCTTTTAGAAAGAGTCTATAGAAGCACCCTTTCTTTCAGCAATGGTCTATAGAAGCAACCTTTCTTTCAGAAAGGATCTATAGAAGAGCCCTTTCTTTCAGCAAGGGTCTACAGAAGCACACTTTCTTTAAGAAATGGCCTATAGAAGCACCATTTTTTCCAGGTAGGGTCTATAAAAGCACCCTTCTTTTCAGAAAGGTTCTAAAAAAGCACCCTTTTTTTCAGAAAGGTTCTAAAAAAGCTCCCTTTCTTTCAGAAAGGGTCTATAGAAGCACCCTTTCTTTCAGCAAGGGTCTAAAGAAGCACCCTTTCTTTCAGCAAGGGTCTAAAGAAGAACCCTTTCTTTCAAAAAGGGTCTATAGAAGCACCCTTTCTTTCAGAAAGAGTCTATAGAAGCACCCTTTCTTTCAGCAAGGGTCTAAAGAAGCACCCTTTCTTTAAGAAAGGGCCTATAGAAGCACCATTTTGTCTAGGTAGGGTCTATAAAAACACCCTTTCTATCAGCAAGGGTCTATAAAAGCACCCTTTCTTTCAGCAAGGGTCTAAAGAAGCACCCTTTCTGAAAGGAAGCACCCTTTCTTTTAGCAAGGGTCTATGGAAGCACCCTTTCTTTTAGCAAGGGTCTATGGAAGCACCCTTTCTTTTAGCAAGGGTCTATGGAAGCACCCTTTCTTTTAGCAAGGGTCTATGGAAGCACCCTTTCTTTTAGCAAGGGTCTATGGAAGCACCCTTTCTTTTAGCAAGGGTCTATGGAAGCACCCTTTCTTTTAGCAAGGGTCTATGGAAGCACCCTTTCTTTCAGAAAGAGTCTATAGAAGCACCCTTTCTTTCAGCAAGGGTCTAAAGAAGCACCCTTTCTTTCAGAAAGGGTCTATAGAAGCATCCTTTCTTTCAGCAAGGGTCTAAAGAAGCACCCTTTCTTTAAGAAAGGGCCTATAGAAGCACCATTTTGTCTAGGTAGGGTCTATAAAAACACCCTTTCTTTCAGCAAGGGTCTATAAAAGCACCCTTTCTTTCAGCAAGGGTCTATAAAAGCACCCTTTCTTTCAGCAAGGGTCTAAAGAAGCACCCTTTCTTTCAGAAAGGGTCTATAGAAGCACCCTATCTTTTAGCAAGGGTCTATAAAAGCACACTTTCTTTTAGCAAGGGTCTATAAAAGCACCCTTTCTTTCAGAAAGGGTCTATAGAAGCACCCTATCTTTTAGCAAGGGTCTATAAAAGCACACTTTCCTTTAGCAAGGGTCTATAAAAGCACCCTTTCTTTTAGCAAGGGTATATAAAAGCACCCTTTCTTTTAGCAAGGGTCTATAGAAGCACCCTTTCTTTTAGCAAGGGTCTATAAAAGCACCCTTTCTTTTAGCAAGGGTCAATAGAAGCACCCTTTCTTTTAGCAAGGGTCTATAGAAGCACCCTTTCTTTAAGAAAGGGCCTGTAGAAGCACAATTTTTTCCAGGTAGGGTCTAAAAAAGCACCCTTTCTTTCAGCAAGGGTCTATAAAAGAACCCTTTCTTTCAGAAAGGGTCTATAAAAGCACCCTTTCTTTTAGCAAGGGTCTATAAACGCACCCTTTCTTTCAGCAAGGGTCTATAAAAGCACCCTTTCTTTCAGAAAGGGTCTATAGAAGAGCCCTTTCTTTTAGCAAGGGTCTATGGAAGCACCCTTTCTTTTAGCAAGGGTCTATAGAAGCACCCTTTCTTTAAGAAAGCGCCTAAAGAAGCACCATTTTTTCCAGGTAGGGTCTATAAAAGCACCCTTTCTTTCAGCAAGGGTCTATAAAAGCACCCTTTCTTTCAGCAAGGGTCTATAGAAGCACCCTTTCTTTCAGAAAGGGTCTACAGAAGCACCCTTTCTTTCAGCAAGGGTCTATAGAAGCACCCTTTCTTTCAGCAAGGGTCTATAGAAGCACCCTTTCTTTCAGCAAGGGTCTATAAAAGCACCCTTTCTTTGAGCAAGGGTCTAAAGAAGCACCCTTTCTTTCAGAAAGGGTCTATAGAAGCACCCTTTCTTTTAGCAGGGGTATATATAAGCACCCTTTCTTTCAGAAATTGTCTATAGAAGCACCCTTTCTTTTAGCAGGGGTATATATAAGCACCCTTTCTTTCAGAAATTGTCTATAGAATCACCTTTTCCTTCTTATTCATCCAAATTAAACAATTTTATATTAAATTTTCAGCAAATTTTGTCATATCCCTATCTAAAATAGATCTTCCACTGTTACTTGATTTTATATGACCGCCTTGTTTGTAAGAAAAAGCGTGGTTTTAATTTTTTTTCTTCCTTGGGATTTTTTTTTACCACATCCTCGACATATCGTTAATCTTGTGTTTATTGTACATATTTGTCTGAAATACTTATGGATGAGATATATTGGCAGTTTGACTGGACCTTTACCTTCCTCTGTTTTTATTTTCTTCATCCGTTTTTTTTATTCTGTTTATTCTGGTGGGGTTAATTATTCTTATCAGTGTTGATAATTAGTAACTTTGGCGAAAGAGGCCAACTCGCAAATAAGTAGCTTTGCAATTAACACTTCAAGGATCGCAGCAGCATCCCATCGTACGTGGGGATCCACACTGTAGATAGAGTATGGCATAAACGCTTATCGTGACAGTTCATTAAATTTTTCATCTTCAGCTTCAATTCGTAACAATATTATTTGGGAGAAAAAAACTACAATTTTGAGATTTAAATTTTGTCAAAATGATTTATGGCTTTTGCTCAGAAAAAGGCAAATGAACCATGGATATGGACTGCAGAAACAACAGTTCACATGGGAAGCTTTAGTAAGATGTAATTGTTTGTATGGTATGAAAGACGTAACATTTGAGACAGAAGGAAATGTATGAAAGAAACAAGTAAGGAAATGCTAAAACTTTGCGATTTTAATGACAACGAACTCTGAGCCACTACATCTGAACAGAAGATTTTCACAGAGCAGCGGACAACAATACAGCATAACTACTTCCGTATTGACGATGACGCGAGAACTTTTTAATAGTCATGATTTACAAAAATAAATCTGCAATGTCCTGTCTCTTCACAAATGAAGTACCTGGATAATACAAGGCCGATGCTATTACCTTACGATAAGTGAGATGGTATAGGAAAGGCATCACGCTAACACCTGAAAGTGACGCACTATGTTATAGCTGTCATGAAATTAGACATAAGTGTGGCTGTGGAATTACAGTTAACCATAAGATAAAACTTCTGATCTCTGTATTCTTCCCGTTCCATACGGAACACTAAGCTATGGGATGCGATTACAGTTAACCATAAAATAAAACTTCTGATATGTATTCTCCCCGTTGCATACGCAATACTTAGCAATGGAATTTAATAAAATTATTATATATATAGCATTTTGGACCACGGAATATTCCTGAACATTTTCTGAAAGTTCCATGAAATTAGGTTTAGTAGTTTTGGAAAAATAATGTATTGAAAAGATTAGGCGTTGTCATCAAGAGGTACACACAACCCCATTGCCTCCCAAAATGTATGCTGAAACCGATATAATCATAAGTTTGTCTTATCCATATAGCGTTTAAAAGAAAGGCGTGGGGAAGATACCCCACCTCCTCAGAAATCCATAAATTATACATAACAAGGGCAAACATTGAGCTTTTACTGCAAATTTTATAGAAATCGGTTCAGTAGTATTGGAGATATAAGCTTTAAAAAAATGGGCGTGGTCGGGTTTTTAGGGCGCAAAGAAGTACTACATAGTAGATTAATCCGTAAATTGTTAAACCGATACATGCGTAATTTTTGCAAATGTAGCGTTTTTTAAAAATATCGCATAGGGGAGGTGCCCGCCCCTGTGGATTTCAAAAAAATATCGAGCGTGTTTTCGGGGGCCATCCCTGTAATCGGTTCAGTGGTATGTAGAAAAATTTTAAATTGAAAACAGTGTGCTGGTAAAATTTTCTTTCCATAAAAATCTAAATCTATTCGTAAAGATATAACTTTTTTTTTAAAAATGCAAAGGGAAGTACCCCGTCGCCTTCGAACTTCAAAAAAGGCATCATATTTTCATCGGGGGCAATACCTGTTCATTCCCTGAAAGTTTCAGGAAAATCGGTTCAGTAGTTTTTGTAGTAAGGGTGAAGATGCCAAGGAACGGTCCTGACCGGTTTTAACATGGCAAAGCTCAGGATTTATATTGATCCCTCTTTTATCTCAAGTGGACACTGACCTCCCCGTGGTGTCACCTGGGGAACTGCCTTTAACACCCGTTAAAGGTAGTGAGCTAACATGTACCGCGCGTTCACCCATAAGAACGTTAAAAACTTGGGTTTGGGCGTCGGGTTAGTAACCCTTCCCTAGAAAAAAACAGCAGACAGAAAAACGAAAGAAAAGAAAAACAAACCCCTCTAAAGTTGACGAACCCCGCAAACATTTTAAGGACCATGATCTGCGAATCTGCACCTTGAATGTTCGCACTCTTTATAGAGAAGGTGCAGTCTTCGCATTGGCAGACGTACTTGAAAAGTACAAGGCTATTACTGCCATACAGGAAATACGATGGATTGGGAAAGGCGTCACAACAACACCTAAAGGTGACGCACTGTATTATAGCTGCCATGACGTAAAGCATGAGTTTGGTTGCGGATTTGTAGTTAGTCGGAGACTAAAACATCTGGTATCCAGCTTCACACCAGTGAATGAAAGACTTGCTGCAATTCGAATAAAAGCTAAATTCTTCAACATCAGCTTTATTTGCGGTCATGCTCCCACTGAAGAAATGGACGAACAGACCAAAGATATATTTTACGAGCGCTTAGAAGAAACATATGGCCGTTGCCCTGCCCATGACATTAAAATCATTCTAGGCGATTTTAATGCCAAAATTAGAAAGGAGAATATCTTTGGACCAACAGTCGGGAAATTCAGTCTCCACAGTGAAACATCTGACAATGGTATGAGGCTGATAGACTTTGCAGCTGCAAAAAATGTGGTAGTTAGCAGTACCAGATTTAATCATCTCGATATTCATAAGGGCACCTGGCTGTCTCCAGATCAAAGAACAAGTAATCAAATTGATCATGTTGTGAAGGAAGACATTCATCGAGCGTGTTGCACATTCATTCATCGATCGTTCCGAGGCGCAAACATTGATTCGGACCATTACCTAGTTGCAGCTAAGGTACCTACCCGTCTAAACGTTGCAAATAAAGCACGAACAGGCACAACGCGGAAGTTGGACATCGGTAGGCTGCAAACACAACAGATAACCACAGCATATTCCACTCAACTAGCCCAGTTGCTTAATGAGAGCACTCCTTGTCCCGATAACATAACAACACAATAGCAAAATATTGCCCACTCCATGCAAACAGCCGCAAAATACATACTTGGATACCAGAGACCTCCACAAAGAATTCGTGGTATGACCAGGAGTGCCGTGCTGCTACCGAAGAAAAAAATGCGGCATATAGAGCTACATTACAATCAGTAGCAACGCTTGCGCACGAGAGAGATATCGGAAGAAAAGAAGAGAAGAGAAACGACTTTTCCACAAGAAAAAGAGAGAAATGGAAAAGCGAGAGTGTGAAAAAATCGAGATGTACAGGAGCCAGAATGAAGTCCGAAAATTCTACCAAAGAGTGAAAAATCAAACAGATGGCTATGGTACAGGCACATCCTCCTGTAGAGACCAGCAAGGTAATCTGGTAACAGATACAGATAGCGTGCTCAGGATATGGAAGGAACATTTCTCCAATCTGCTGGTATCCAATAGTAGCGATGACGATGATACCACAGATCCAATCCCAGAAGATGGTATAGAATGTTTACCGCCCGGCCAAGATGAGGTAAAAACAGCAATCAACCGGCTGAAGAATAATAAAGCAGCCGATGGCTTACCAGCCGAGCTGTTTAAAACCGGAGGCGATGCGCTGATAAGGTGTATGCATCAGCTAGTTAGCACCATCTGGCAGGAAGAACGCATACCCGACGATTGGAACCTGAGCATCCTATGTTCCGTCCACAGGAAAGGAGACAAGACTGTATGCTCCAACTATAGGGGCATAAGTCTTCTCCCTATTGCCTATAAGATAGTGTCAGGGATATTGTGCGAACGACTAAAGCCAATGGTCAACGAAATAATTGGACCATACCAATGTGGCTTTAGACCTGGCAAGTCCACCATTGACCCTGCAAGTCCCTGCGGCAAATCCTGGAGAAGACCCAAGAGATGCCGATCGACACATATTACCTTTTGTGTCGATTATAAAGCAGCATACGACAGTCCCCTCCGATCAAAGGTATTCCATTCAATGTCTGAATTTGGTATCCGCGCAAAGCTCATTCGGCTTTGTAAGATGACTTTAACTGATACTAGGTCCTCAGTTAAAATTGGAAAGAACCTCTCCGAACAGTTCAGTACCAAAAGAGGTTTCAGACAAGGAGACAGTCTTTCATGTGACCTATTCAACATTTTGCTGGAAAAGGTAATACGAGATGCAAATGTCAAAAGAAATGGCACAATTTACACCAATAGCCACATGTAACTTGCTTATGCTGATGACATAGACATCATGGGACGATCAGTAAAGGAAGTAACTGATACCTTTAGGAAGGTCGAAGCAGAATCTGCGAAAGTGGGTCTGGCGGTAAACGGCGAAAAGACCAAATTGATGGTGTCGACGCGCAAAGCGTCCATAGAGCTCGGGCCAACTGTGGAAGTTGGTACCTATACTTTTGAGGTAGTTAAAGACTTCGTCTAGCTCGGCACTGCCATAAACACAACAAACAACATCAGTTGTGAAATAAGAAGAAGAATTGTATTGGCCAACAGATGCTACTTTGGCTTAAGTAAGCACTTTAAAAAAAAGCCACATCTCGTCAAACAAAAATAACACTATACAAAACGCTGATACTACCCGTGCTAATGTATGGCTCCGAAGCATGGGTACTTGCGCAAGCAGATAAGGCAATGCTTGGTGTGTTTGAAAGAAAAAATCTTCGAAAGATCTACGGGCCGATTTGCGTTGACGGTGAATATCGACGTCGTATGAACCACGAGCTATATAAGCTATACAAAGACATGCATATAGTTAAACGTATCGAGATGCAACGATTGCGTTGGCTAGGCCATATCATAAGAATGAGAGATGATGAACCCGCTAAAAAGGCGTATGAATACATGCCACATGGTGGTGAACGCAGAATTGGCAGGCCAAAGAATAGATGGCGCAAACATGTGGATGAAGAGATGACAAGGCGCGGTACTCCGGAAAGCTAAGCGAAAAACAGAGAGAATATGGAACAAATGTTCTGTAATGGGCCAGCTAAGTAAGTAAGTACGTTTCTGTAGAAAAGATTAAAATAGAAAATTTAAAGAAAGTTGGCGTAAAAGTGGGCGTGGTCAAATTTTCTTTGCATAACGAACATTTCAAAAAAGAATTATCGAAATCGGTTCAGCCGTTCTTAACTGATGCCATTACCCACGAACGACATTTGATTTTTATTTATAAAGATATAGCATTTTTAAAGAAATAGGGTATAGGGGAAGTACCCCGCCCCTCCGAAATTCAACAAAATTTGTTGCCCATTTTAACCGGGGCCATCCCCGTACATTCCTTGACAATTTCAGAAAAATGGTTCAGTAGTTTTAGTAGAAAAGATAAAAATTTTAAATTGAGAAAAGTCGACGTGGTCAAATTTTCTTTGCTTAAAAACCTAAGTCGGATTATGGCGAACATTTCACAAAAAGACATTTTGATTTTTATTTATAAAATTTATTCCCATATTTCGCAAATACTAGGCACAGCTCAAATGAAAGTTAAGTTGTTCAAAAATCAATTTATCTAAGAATTAGTTTCGCGAGCAACTACAAGAAGTTTATGATCGCCCATGAAATAAAAACTGTTTGAATCTATCTGGTCCCTGGGTGACGTAGGGGAGGAAAGATACCAAGAAACGGCCCTGACCGGCTTTAGCATGGCAAAGCCCAGAACTCATCTTGGTCCCTCTTTCATCTCAAGTGGACACTGAGCTCCCAGAGGTGTCACCTGGGCATCCCGTTAAAGGTTGTGAGCTAACATGTGCCGCGCGTTCACCCATAAGAACGATACACACTTGGGTTGGCTAGTAACCCACCCATACAAAAAACATCGTACTATGAAAAACCAGCCGGGAAGTTCAGTCTCTATTCAGTCTGAGGCTGATAGCCTTCGCAACGACAAAAACATGGTAGTTAGCAGTACCAAATTTAAGCATCTTAATATCCAAAAGGGCATCTGGCTGTTTCCAGATCAAAGAACAAGAAATCAATTAGATCACGTTGTGATAGATGATGGTTAACTGCGATCACAATGGATGGCCACAGCATATTCCACTTAACTGACCCAATTGCCTAATTGAAGCATCCCTCGTCCCGATAATATATCACCACAATGTCAAAATATTTCCCACTCCATGCAAACAGCCGCCAAATCCATACTTGGATACCAGACACCTCCATCAAGGAATCAATGGTATGACCAAGAATGTCGTGCTGCTATCGAAGAGAAAAATGCGGCATATAGGGCTACTTTACAATCAGTACTAATGCACGAGGAAAAAGTGTAAAATGAAAAGCGGGAGTGTGAAAAAAATCGAGATGTACAGTAGCCGGAATCAAGTCCGAAAATTCTACCAAAGAGTGAAACAGCGAGAGACCAGCAAGGTAATTTGCAAATAGTGTGCTCAGAATAGGTAAAGATCATTTTTTTCAAACTGTTGGTATCCAATACTAGCAAAGGCGACAATGATACCACAGATCCAATACCAGAAGATGGCATGGAATTTACACCGCCCGGCCAAGATAAGGTAAAGACAACAATAAACCGGCTGGAGTATACATAATAAGCAGCTGGAGCTGATGGCTTACCACCTGAGCTGGTCATAGCTGGAGGCAACACACGAATAAGGTGTCTGCATCAACTAGCACCATCTGGCAGGAATATCACGTACCCGACTATTAGAACCGGAGTTGTGTCCTGTCCATAAGAAAGGAGAAAATACTATATGCTCCAACCATAGGGACATAAGCCTTCTCCCTATTGCTTACATGACAGTGTCAGGGATATGGTGCGAACGACTTGGGCCATACCAATGCGGCTTTAGACCTGGCAAATCCACCCTCGACCATCTTTTTGTCTACTATGAAGCAACTATATCAGAGTTTGGTATTCTCGCAAAGCTTATTCGACTTTGTAAGATACCTTTAACTGATACCCGGTTCTCAGTTAAAATAGCAAAGACCCTCACCGAACAGTTCGGTATCCAAAGAAGTTTCAGACCAGGAGGCAGCCTTTCGTGTGATCTCTTCAACATCATACTTTTAAGAAGGTCGAAGGAGAATATTCTATGGTGGGTCTAGCAGTAAACGACGACAAGACCAAGTTGATGGTATCGACGCGAAATGCGTCCATACCCAGCAAAATCCTCATTACAAACCTCCTTTCCCACCCATTATTTTAACAAGGGCATGTCGCGCGAAATGTCTGATTATTTTGTAACCACTGAAATAAGTAGTCAGGATCTACTCAGTATCTACATATTTCAGTGGTTACAAAATAACCAGATATTTCGCGCGACATGCCCTTGTTAAAAAAATGGGTGGGAAAGGAGGTTTGTAATGAGGATTTCTGCTGGGTTGAACTCGAACCAACTTGGTACAGTTGAACCTCGATTATCCGTGAATCGATTATCCGGGAACCTCCGTTATCCGTGATAGAAAAAAAATGTTGGACTTTTTTCCATTTCTTCTATTTTTCGTTATAAACTTCATTACCCGGGAGTAAAAACACACTTTCCATTAATTTGATTAAGCAAACAAAAGGTTAAAAAACGAAAACTGGAAATTCTCTCGTATTACACAATTTGTGTATTTATGGTATCACAAAAACCATGGGACAAAGTCAACTGAGATGAATCTGATGATGATGATATTATGTGTCCTTCTAAAATTTGGTGGATTAATGTAACAAATTTAATAAAAATTGCAGATTTTCATATTATTGTACAATATTATGCCATTTTTACTTGAAAATATGTTCAAAAACTGCATAAAAGCATTGCCTCCATTATCCGGGAAAATCGATTATCCGTAATGCCTCCAGTCCCGACCATCACGGATAATCGAGGTCCGACTGTATTTTTTTTTAATTCAATTTATTAATGCATTCTATCATATAAGCGATATTTACATTATTCTAATCTGTATATCGTAATTACATTCATTCAATAGGGGTCACCCAGTGGTTAACCCATATAATTTGTTTATATTGTGTATATATATAAAAAAAAAATATTTAAGTTATAGAAAAATACAGAACAGTTTCTTTTTTTAATTATTATTTTTGACTTTAGATTTATATAATGTCTTGAGGAGCTCTTCCTCGTAGTCTGACAAACGTTTCTGGATTGTTCATCAAATTTGCTGCCAGGGGATTTGGATGTGCTTCAATCCCTAATTTGTAGTTTTGTAGTTGGGATGAAATTTCTTCTTTGACTGTGTTTATCTTCAAATCCTTGTGCAGTTGGCTGTTTATTATGTATTGCGGCGCACCAGTAATTTTACGTAGCATTTTTGATTGGAATTGTTGGAGAATTTTTATTGTGGTATTGGAGGCTGTACCCCATAACTGTAAGCCATATGTCCAAATCGGCTTTATGATACACTTGTAAATAAGTAATTTGTTTTCAAGTAACATTTTTGATTTGGGGCAGATAAGAAAGTTCATTTTGTGGGCTTGAATGTCTAAAGCTTTCCTCTTGGTTTTTATATGGGTATTCCAGTTCAGTTTTTTTGTCTAGATAAAGTCCAAGATATTTGACTTCTTTTTCTTGAGGAAGTTCTATTTGGTTCATCTGAACTGGTGGACAGATTCCGTGATTGAGGGTGAAAGTAATGTGAGTAGATTTGGATTCGTTTGCTTTTATACGCCAACACTTTAGCCATGTACTAAGAGTATTCAGATAGTTTTGTAGTTTGTGACTAGCATTGGGAGCATTTTCGTCGGTGGCTAACACGGCTGTATCATCAGCAAATGTGCCAATAATAGAGTTTTCACTTTGAGGTCTGAGATCTGATGTAAACAGAAGGTACAATATTGGGCCCATGACACTTCCTTGTGGGACACCGGCTCTTATGATTTTTAGTTCACTCATTTCGTTTGTTTCGTAGACGTAGAACAGTCTATTTTGTATATAAGACTTAATGAACAGGTAGTAGTTTACTGGAAGAAGTCGTTTGACTTTGTACAATAATCCATCGTGCCATACCTTGTCAAAGGCTTGTGAGATGTCTAGAAACGCAGAGGTACAGTATTTCTTTAATTCAAATGCATCGTTTATCGTTTCAACTAAGCGATGAATCGTTCCGTGTTTTTTTTTTGGAACTCAAATTGATGGGGAGGAATTAGATGTTTGACCTCTATAATGGGCATTAATCTTTTAAGGAACAGTGATTCTAGGACTTTTGAAAGAATTGGTAATAAGCTTATAGGCCGATACGATTTCACTTGATCGGCCGGTTTACCAGGTTTTTGAATCATAGAAATTTGTGCCACTTTTTGTGGCGGAACAAAATTGCGAGTTAAACATGCATTGAAGATATAAGTAATCAGACTAATACCTTCTTGCGGGAGTTCTTTCAGAATCTTAGGAGTAATCAGGTCGTATCCAGGAGCTTTGGAAAGTTTTAACGATTTTATAGCTTGTGAGATTTCAGCTTTTGAGAATTTCCTTATCGGTAGATCTAGTTGATGTGTTTGATCTAAGAAATTCTTGATGTAAGATGGAGTGTTTTCACTGCAATTTGGAGTAAATACATCATATAAATAACTTGAAAATGTAGTTGCTTTTTCTGAATTACTTTTGGTCCAACTGTTGTCTGCTTTACGAATTGGATACAGGGATGCCAACTATTCCGAGGTAAAAATCGCTACAGCCACATACGCACCATATGTCTGTAGCGATTTTAACCTTAAAACAGTTGACATTCCTGCTTAAACAGTGGTTTTTCTACGTCAAAAATCACCACAAGTAGCGTGAAAACCAACAACTTGGCACCCCTGATTGGATTGGTCTGATGTTTAACCTTTTTTGTTATCTTCCATAGAGAATAATCTGTAGACTTCGAAGGACCGATGTTTTGAATCTCTCGCTCAATTTTTTTCTCGTTTATATCTTTTAACAGCTTTTGGAGGTCGGAGGTTGCCTTGTTAAGGATTCGTTTGTCCTCAGGAGATTTAGTCTGTTGCCATCGCTTTCTGGCTTTTCTTTTTTCAGATATCTTTATCCGCACTAGATTTCGTACGGATGGAGGGTTTTGGAAGCTTAATTTAGGGGTTGAGTTCCATGAAGCTTCTGAATAATTTGCACTAAGTGTTCGACACCCTCTGTGATTTCATTCTCGGATTTCAAAGATACTTTAAGATTGACAGAATTACGTATTTAGAATCGAAAGTAATACCAATTGGTTTTTTTTGTTATGTAATTTACATTTTTCATCATTCATGATGTGTTTTGAATGCATCGTCAAGAAAACAGATGAGTGATCAGAAGACAAGTCATGAGTAGTGAAGCAAGTTTCTGAAGATACTGGGATCCTTTTTGAGATACAAAAATCAATAAGATCAGGAGCTTTGTTCAGGTCAGTGAGCCAGAAAGTAGGAGAGTGAGGTGAAATAGTTCTTAGATTTAGATCTTTTATGGCATTGTACAACTGTCTACCCTTTGGGGTGGTAAGTCGCGATCCCCATTGTGTGTGTTTGGCGTTATAATCTCCGCAAGCTATGAATTTATTCCCAAGAGTTTTGAAGTAACTAATATATTGTTCCTTTTTTATATTATGTCTTGGAGGGCTTTATAGTGAAGACACTGTAAGTGGACCATGCAGACTTTGCACAATAATGTTTGTAGCCTGTATTTCTTCTGTACAGTATGGCGTGCCTTGGTGATGATTTATGGATTCATTTATTAAGATTCCAGATCCACCACGTGCTTTTCCACTTGGATGCATGACGTGGTAAAATCTGTACTTTGGAATGGAAAAATGATGCTTTTGAGTAAAATGTGTCTCCGATATCAGTAATATATCAACTTGATTGGATAAAAGAAAATTTTTCAATTCTAAGGAATGCTGCGATAAGCCGTTCGCATTCCAGAAAACTATTTTTAGTAACTCCATTTAAATATCAGAAATTTGTTGAGTGATGCTTACAATGAGTTTTGCCATTTGTTGCATTATCGTGTTGAGGCTATTCAGCATGGCATGAATTTCAGTCACTTTTGTGGGTGGATGTGATTGATTTTCCGTGTTTTGATGTTGGGTTGGAACTGTACTTCTGGCTGCATTTGAATATGAAATATTTTCAGTGCGTTGCGTTGGATTGAAAATAGATTCAGGTTCATTCTGTTGGCTTTCTTGGTTTCTTCTAAGAGTGGAATAATGTTGACTGTATATCTGTTTATATACTGAACATCCTTTGTAATTTGCCTGATGGTTACCTTCGCAAAGAGCAAATTTTACGTCATCATCCCAATTTTTCCGTTGGCACATTTTGGTTTCATGGTTACCTGCACACTTGACACACACAGCCTTTTTGCGACAATATGATTTCGTGTGACCATATTGCTTGGTATTCAAAATTGGAGAAATAAAGCAATAAATACAGAGGAATGTACATATTTTCGTCTTATAGGACAAATATCCTGGTGAGGGCCAACTAATTTAGTTACAAGGTATAGTTTTATTCTCCATACTTCTCTCTATAAGGGCCCGAATGTACCAAAAACCTCGACCACCCTCGACCACGTTGTAGCATAGGTTTCTTATATAAGGTCTATGGTGCTCTAGTAACCTAAGAAATAGGTTACCTATTTGAGATTACCTCTTCCCTATGACCAGCTTCCGTCTAATGTCAAATCAAATTTTATTCGCAAGGTTATGTCGGCTTACAAACTTTTATCGATCTTAAAGCGGCATAATTTACACGGAACATATTAGCTTACAAAATTTAGCGGGTATTAATGGTTTGGTTTGAGCCCACATGCAATTGATAAAATGTGCAAACGATTTTGCATCAATTAAGAATTAACAGCTTTAATTTCGCAAATATCCCAGCGATCTTTCATTTTTTGGTCATGACAATTAACAATAAAAAATACACCCTTATTTTCACACCTATCCGTGTCATGTTACGCCTTAGGGGATCTTATTAGGTGAAGTTATTCTCTGCGGTGACACGATACGATACTTTTAAGTATGCAGTTCTTTTCTGCCATTTGGTATGGCATAATGCGACACTTGTCATACCTTAATGAACAGAAATGAAATAAACTAAACATTAATTAATTTCAGCAGTAAACGACACCTTTTTTTCCAGCCAGCCCTTCTATTCCGTTTGCAATGTATAGCTTTTATTCTTCCTCAATTATTATCCAACGAATGGAGTACCAAACACATACCCCGTCCTACAGCGTCATTTCATAATTGTGACACAACATCGCTTAATCTTCTGGTTTTACATTTCGGTAGCTCGAAGAAGGAAGGAATAACAATGTTTGTTGTTGCTATTTTCGCGGTTTTGTTTCATTTAACAAAACTATTGGTCATTTATAATCGTCATCAGCCGGGAGGGCAAATGAACAGCACAGCCGGAACAGTTGCATTATTTTTAGTTTGTTTTCAGTTTATTTTAATACTTTCCGCTGGTAGAGTCCGCCATGTTGTCAAGGTGGACATGGTTTTTAATTAATTAACTCGCCTAAAATCAATTTATCAGAATTTATCATTCACGCCAGTGTCGCTGTCAGGGGGGCAAATTGTTGTTGCTGTTCATGTTGTTACTTTTGCTCTCGGTGTATTTTTTTAGTCCTTTTAAAATGTTAATGGTAAAATTGTCCAAATGTGTTGATCCTGCACCGCAGATAACAACTTCATTAACCCAAAAATAATGAAACAACAAAAATATCCATTAAATAAACATGAACTTTTGTTGTAAATATATTGTATGTGTGCTGGAACAAGGGAACCTCCTGTAACGAAAAAATGGTTAATTTTTTTCTAACAAACTTCCTGTGTATCAGAATACATTTAACTTAACCTCAAATTAAACTGAAATTTAAAAATATATTTTCGTTATTAATAGGGCAGTGTCGAGGTACCGCATGCCTAAAGTCACTGGATCGGAACTGTATCCGATGAAATTTTCTTATCTTATTCAATGCCTTTCCGTTCACAATGAACGTTGTTCATCCTAACTCACCCGATCTTTGATTCGTAAATAAAACGGTGAAAAAGGAGGAAAAGAGTCCCATTCGAAAAGAATCGAGTTATTCCTCGGAATCGTGTAATAAACATTCCGGACTAGAAAGTGCCATCCCAATTAACAATGAGCGATGTTGCAAATGCCATCGAAAACGCGAATCATTAATAGCAATGCTTACGCAAATAGATGGACACGAAGTCCAATATAAGGTAGGTTAAATTAAAGAACGCGCAGCTTTCGTAATTGACTACTACTTCTCTCGGTCAATCACGCGACAGCGGGTTATATCGTATCGGATTGACCCGGAACCATAGTGTTTCGTCCAGCGGCTGTCAACCCAGCATCAAATCTATGCTTCTACGTAGGTTTATATGTTGCTACATCAACAGCTTCTCTCGGAGACCTTGTGATCCATTGTATCCATTTCGGAAAGTGTTGAAAGAATCAACAATCGCTTCTTCTTCATATTTGCAAGGCATCCTGTTTGCAGTGATTTGTTGTTAATCCAAATGCAAATCTTACATCGGACTTCTTCAGGGAATGTTGAGAAGTGTTTCTGCGTTTTGAAATGAGTGGTCATATTGCCATGGAAACCTTGCATCTTGGTACCTTGTGTTAAATTTGTCCAGCCTTTTCCCGATAACGGTGTTCTGCCTGTCGCATTAAGTGGCACAGAATGATTGGTCGATAAAAACATTTTGTCACTTCATTCCACGTTGCACTGACCCAGGATCCAACATTAAGTTTCGAATGTTTTTAGGGTTCCTAAGGAGTTCTAAAAATCCAAAACTATCTCAGATTTAATAGAGTAAGTACAAACTAATTTAAAGACAGCTTGACTATCCATATAGATGGTCCACTGATGTCACTTTTCCTAATATGTTTAATGCGAGTATAAATTTCCATCCCTTCGATTCTTTTGGATTAACCCGGAACCAGACATGAAATATAGTGGGAGTAACAGTCAGGTGTGGAACTGCCGAGGTAAAGCTTTTTAACATCCCGCCCATAAATAGATGTACTTCAGTTTATAAACCTAATATTATCCGACTTTTGGAAGGTCTTAACTTTCTTGTCTTGGAGGACTTTAATGCTTATCATGATTTGTGGTTCTCGGAAATGACCAGATGGGTAGAGATGGAATTTACCGGATATTTATTTGGATATTTACTATATTGAATCGCCAATACAACATCTTACACCCCATTTCTGGGTTTTCAAAATGGATAGTTTAACAATACTTTAAACAAGTGGGTAAATACTTGGGTAAATACCCGAGTATTTACCCAAATATAGGGTAAAAACTCTTTATCTGCCGAACCACTTGACGTAGGCTGACGAAATTTGGCTCAAAACTTTCTTATATCAATAGTATTAAAGTTATTGAAAATGGAGTCCCTGGGTCCATGTTTTGATATAGCCCCCATATAGCCGTACCTCCCGATTTAAGGTATTTTCACATTTAGCCACATTATACAACAAAATTGGCTGTAATTTGGCACAGTGAGTCCTCAATAAGTATAAAATATCCTTGCAAACATTTGTCAACGTAGGTCCACGATATCGTATAGCCCCCATATAAGGGTACCCCGATTTCGAGTATTTACCCAAATATAGGGTAAAAACTCTTTATCTACCGAACCACTTGACGTAGGCTGACAAAATTTGGCTCAAAACTTTCTTATGTCAATAGTATTAAAGGTACTGAAAATGGAGTCCCTGGGTAGATGTTTTGGTATAACCCCCATATAGCCGTACCTCCCGATTTAAGGTATTTTTCATCTGTTAGCCACATTTTATAACCAAATTGGCTGTAATTTGGCGCAGTGAGTCCTCAATGAGTATAATATATCTTTGCAAACATGTGTCAACGTATGCCTACGTTTTCTTGTGGTCCCCATATAAGGGTAACCTGATTTCGAGTATTTACCCAAAAGTGGGTAAAAACTCTTTAACTGTCAAACCACTTGACGTAGGCTGACAAAATTTGGCTTAAAACTTTCTTATATCTTATATCAATCGAAATCGGGGTACCCTTATATGGGGGCTATAAGAAAACGTGGACCTACGCTGACAAAATTTTGCAAAGATGTTTTATACTCATTGAGGACTGTGCCAAATTTCAGCCAATATGATTGTAAAATGTGGCTAGTAGGTGAAAAATACCTCAAATCGGGAGGTACGGTTATATGGGGGCTATATGAAAACATGGACCCATGGACTCATGATATAAATAAGATTTGTGCCAAATTTCGTCAGGCTACGTCAAGTGGTTCGGCAGTTAAAGAGTCTTTACCCAACAATTGGGTAAATACTCGGGTATTTACCCAAGTATTTACCCACTTCTTTAAAGTATTATAAAACTATCCATTTTGAAACGATTTCACAACCTAAACCCACAAATAGGGTGTAAGATGTTGTATTGGCGATTCAATATAGTAAATTTACCCAATTTACCGGGTATTTATCCATTGGGTATTTACCCACTGTCCATCTCTACAGATGGGTATAGTGCTGGATGAGCAGATTGATTGCTCTACGCTTTGCACGTTCAATGAGAACGTCTCTACCAGAATTAGCGGAGAGTGTCACAATTTACCAGACATCGTGTCAGCTGGTCTGACAAAAGGCGTCACCTCGCAACCCGTCGTTTCTCTTGGATCAAACCGTCTTCCCAGAATTGTTTCCATCAGCAGTCCGCTCGATTTCATCATCTTTGGACGTCGCACTTTCATCAATCATGGCAAAGCTAATTGGCTTAGTTTCACAGAGTTAACTAATCACCGCTTCAGAGATCTGTCCAACCCAATATTCGGGTAGCAGAAAGGACGTGTGGAGATATCATCACTGCTGCAGCCGCTCGCCATATACATACCTGCTGGTTGAATACTCGAAGTGTAATCAAACTTCACAGCAGAGGCGACGGTTTGAGCAAATGAGCGTGGTGAGCTTCGTCGTCCCAACCTTAGTGACCCAAGAGTCAGAGAGCTAACACTGAAACTTAACAAGTGAATTGTGGGTAACAGGTAAGTCACTCTGGAAGCCTTGAAATAAAGAAGTTAGATACTCAACCGAAGATGTGCGCAAGTTATTTTAATCTAGAGTTTGTCGAGAACTCTGGGGTAACAGGGCAAAATGATTAGCACTACGTCACATTAGATCTATTCCTGCCTACGAGGAGCCACCACAATTTACAATGGATGATGCTACGAATGCTATTAGGAAAGCTAAATCATCCAAAGTGTTGGGCTCTGATGGAATTTCCATGGTTATGCTGAAACTGCTTGGTGAGCCGGGAGTCAAGTATCTCGTTCCCGAAGACTGGAAAAGGGTTGTTCCGTTGCTGAAGCTAGACAGAATGCCGATTGCCGAGGCCAGATTATATTCCCTAATGTCATTTGTGAAAGGCTGAACACCTGCGAGGAATATGAAAATATCCGCCAGTAAATTTACAGCCACTCTGTGAACCTCATGGACTGCAGAGGTGACCACTGAGTTGAATGTCATGGCCAATGGTAGCAGAATAAAGATCAGGTTAAAATATGGACTATATTTGTTGTTGAAGCAACTTCCATTCGGTAACAGTTTTTTTCAGGGGCAAGTCCATAATTCTTAAGAAAACAGCTCGAAAGATTTAAAAAACCCCTATGGCACCATATGCATTGTCCAAACTTATTTTCAGTTCGAAGATGTGCAATACCGGTCCACAACCTCCGGTACTTCCGCCAATACTTAAAAAAAGTGTCACTAAAATGGTATGCACGATAGCTCTTGAACGGGGCAACCAATTTGATACAAACATTGGATCTCCTAATATCGGTCCTCTCCCTAAGGTACCTCCACCACAAAAGTTCAACATTTGTGTCTAAGTGCAGTTTAGGGTCTGTTCGAAGATCCTTTGAAAATGTATACCGATGTTGTTCGTTGTGGTCCTGTTTACATCCATATTATGTTTTCCGTGGACAAGTCCATGCTTCCTGACATTCTGGTCCAAAAGTTATACTATGAACCACTGAAATGACTAGTGGATGCGATATCTATCGAAAAGATATAACTCTCAAAGTAAGATCCACTTCCATAATGGACAATTAGGACGACTTCGGTCCATTCTTTTAAGTACCTCCTCCGTAACATTTTTGAACTTCAATCCTAATCCACATTTTATCGGAAAGTTCAAATATCTAAAAAGGGGTACAAAATTCTGAAAAGACCCTAAATACATTCGATCTGTAGATGAAAGTTTCAAATCACATAGGCTGAAGGTATATATCTGTCGGCAAAGCCGACTGATACTTTTTTAATTGTTTTGTTACGTTTTCACGATTTGCTTGAAAGCGATAAGTCTTATGGAAATGGGACAAGAAAAAATCTTATAGCTGTAAAAATTCTCTACAAGATTGGCTTTCGAAATTTTTTCCTAGGTTGTACAATTTTTGAGATATATAAGTTTAAGTTGGAAAATTGCAGTCATGATATTGTTATATAAGGAGACGATACAGTCAGTGAATTGTCCCACTTTGAACTTCTATATCTCCAAAAAGGTAAAACCTACGAAAATATTAAAAAAGTCAATCTTGTAGAGAGTTTTCACAACTACAATATACTCTATAATCCCATTTTGATAGAACTTGCGGTTTCCAAGCAAAATCGAAACCTAAAAAACCCTAAAAGTGTGAACTTTGACAGCGAATTATTTAAAAAGCGCTCCCGCGATTTTTTTAGTTTTTTTTATTTTTCTCATCTAGGAACATTGTAGTTTCAGGATCCGTAAACTTCCCAGGTGTAAGCTTATTTCATTTAAAGCTGGTTCAACACCACATCACGTTATCAGTGGACTATCTACATAAGGTGACAAAGATTCTTCCAGTACAGCAGCACAATGACATGCTCTCGTTGTATTACTTGTTCGGGCTATCTCAGAAAGAGAGGTCCAGCTTTACAAGAAAGAACCACTAGATTAATAAGCCTATCAAGCAGGAAAGAGAGGTCCAGCTTTACAAGAAAGAACCACTAGATTAATAAGCCTATCAAGCAGGTTTAAATGCGGCCCTCGGAGAACATTCTCAATCTAACGCAGCTGAGGAGAGTCAGCTGGCAGACAAACCAGATGGTGGATGGGTGCAGTCATAGGACAAGGATCAATGACAACGTGGAAAACATCTACCCAGCACGCGACACAAGTCTATTCAACTAACTCCAGTAGCTTTACAAACATATAACTTACAAACATATAATAAATATACTCCTACAACAACAATCACAGGACTCGGCGAAAAATTAACTTCGACTCATAAAATGTACACTTACCTCAATAGAAGGACTGAGCCCACAACTCAACACCTCTAGATGGTATAGAATTTTATCCTGATGTCTTTAAGATGAAAACAGCAACACCTGCTTCCCATAGCATTGACCTCAATTTACGGTTCTGATACAAATTGTACGAATATGGTAGTATCTTCCAAACCGACATTTTTGCATTCAAAACAAAAACTGCCGAACTGATAGGCAATATGAACAGGGACATGTTTGGACCGGTAAGTGTATACGTAGATAGTCAGGCGCCGAAAGAAAAATCACTACTTTCCAATGTACATATACGAGTATGTGTGTACGTTAGAGCTTTATTGTTTGGTATAGAAGTTCACGGTGCACTTGAAGCAACTTTGAATGGAAGGTGCTTACACCTGGGATGTTTTTGGGCATTCTGAAACTACAATGTACATAGATGAAAAAAATCAAAAAACAAAAAAAAACTTTTTTTTGTTTTGCCTTATTAAGGCGAAGGTCATTTTTAGAGTGATATTTGAATTAATTCTCTTTCGAGTTGAGCTATTTTGACCTAACATTGACATTGAAAAATTATGAATCCACCGAAGCCCCACACGTTCAACCACTATGCTACGTTTTACGGGTGGTTAGACCGATCATGGTGTTTTTAGTGAGTGGACGAAGGCTAAGCTTGGAAACTAGAATTTATATCACAAATCATTCGAAATTTGTATTTTCCAATTATTTATTTTATTTTAATGTTAGTCATTTAATTCCAAACCTTTCCTATAGTCCGACTTGGCTGGTAAATCTATTTTTCAATGCTTTATAACAAATACTTGAAGGGAGCAACCGATTTGGTCCGTACTTTGCACATCGTAAAATTTCTACCAGGCATAGATGAGGTTCTAATATGGACTCTAATGATCCACTCCTTCGGGTACCTCCCACACAAAATTTCGGATAAGTTCACTTTAGGACCTGCTCTCGGATTTTTGTTGTAGCTAACTTGTACTCGCTGCCCAAATTACGAAGGTACAAGTTTCATCCGGGTCAAGTCTATACTTCCTGAGGAAATAGGCACAAAGTTGTAAAAATCTCCTATGGAACAATATGTAGTGGTTGGAGCGCACGATAACTCTCGAACAGATCTGCCGAATCGGTCTAAAATTTGGTCATCGTAATATTTTGTCCGAAGGTGAGCCATATCGCCATATCCATTTGTTTAGGTACCTCTCCCACAAAACTTCAGGTACCTCCTAAACAAAATTTCGGAAACACGAAGTTTAAGGCGTGCTTTCAAATCGCTTTTATCTTTGTCGTAACAACTTGTGTTCGCTGCCCTATGACGACGGTGCAAATTTTTTTCAGGGGCAAGTCCATACTTTCTGAGAAAACAGCCCGATAGCTGTAAAAATCCCTATGGCACTAACTCTCGTACCGATCAGCCTATTCTGTCCAAAATTTGAGCTTCGTAATTTATAGTCCAAACAAAGGTTAAATTTGAAGATTGTCGGTGCTCACCTTCCGGCACCTCCCCCACAACCAGATGTTTAAAATGTCACAAAAATAGTACGCGCTGCATCTGCTGAACGGAGCAACCGTCCAAACATTGGATCTTCAATTATTTTGTCCAAATGTAGTTTTACTTCAGAAATCGGTCTTCTCCTTAGGGTACCTCCCCCACAAAAGTTCAACATTTTCGTTTAAGCGCAGTTTAGGATCTGTTCGAAGAACCTTTGGAAAATTATACCGATGCTGTTTTTGTGGTCATGTTTAAGCGATTTTATGTTTTTTCGTGGGTAAGTCCATGCTTCCTAACATCGTGGCTCAAAACCTCTAAGTTACTGGTGGGCACAAAATCTATCAAAAGGAATGGATCCCGAAATAAGATCTACCTTTAAAATGGACTATGTCGATCCATTCCTTCAAGTACATCCTCCGTCACACATTTGAGCTTCAAACCAAATATATTTTTGTCGGCAAATTTTAAAAAAGGGCTACAAACTCCGTAATCCGTAGATTCGATATTGTCAATAGATTGACGTTTCAATTTACACAGGCTGAGGGTATACGAGTATCTCTGTCGGCAAAGCCGACTGATACTTTTTTACTTGTTAACTATTTTTTTAGTAGTTAGAAGCTCAAAATCTATCACCTTCATTAATTTAGCCAAGAAAGAAAGAAAATGGTTAGTCTTCGTTGGGAGTACAAAACTTTCCACCTGAAATTTGTCTGAGCAGGTCAACGTTTTGTATAGCCCCCATAGAAGGGTACCTTCCGATTTTCGGTATTTTGAAAGTGTTTGCCACATTATTCAACAGAAATTTGTTACTATGTTTTCGTTAGGGTTACAAAACATTATAACAGCTACAAAACATCCCTTGCTAAAAATCAGGAAATATAGGTCCACGTGTTGACATAGCCCCCCTATAAGGGTATCACCCGATTTATCTACCGAATTGTTTTTTAATTGAAATTAACATTAAACTGTAAAAACAAACTTCTATCAAAAAGTTTTTGTATATTTTCAACCGTTTTCAGAATGGGACAAATTAAGGTTGACAAAAATGTTGACTACATTTTCTGCTTTGAGTTTACATTCCGCAAGGATATGATAATTCATAGAAAACCTAGCATTTCAAACGAAAACTGAAAACAATTTTTGATGCGAACACGCGGACGCTAACAGCAAGCGATTGTGTTATCGTTGACTTATTTATTTATTTATTTATTTATTTATTTATTTATTTATTTATTTATTTATTTATTTATTTATCAACTTTACAATAATTCTAAGCCATCGGGCCAATTTAAATGAATTACATTATATTACATATGTGTATGTCATCACTACTCAGAGTGCATATAAAACTAGGTATATGATATAATCCTATAATTACAAATACTCCAAGCCATAAGGCTAAAAAAATACAAATATTTATATTCCCACTACTCAAACGTAAGAAAAGATTAAAAAAAATGTAAAAAAAATAAACTATAGATAATAATAAGGTTATAACCCTTCATATTTGAACTGACAGTTAAAAATAAGTGAGATCACTAAAATAATAAAAAAAAAACAATTTGGCGTTCATCAAACGATGGAAAGAGAAAGTATCTGAGCGTCAGAGTAGGTGTTGCAGAAGATGTCTTGAGAAAGAAGCTGGTGATATATTAAATACTTTTAAATTGTTGGGCAAAATATTATATAGCCGCGCTACTCTTACTTCGAATGAACTATCCATTAAAAAAATAGCACTAGAAATATTCAATTGGCTCCTTCTTGTAAAAGTGGAGAAGTTGAACAAAGACATTAAAAAATTAGGACATTGGTTACGAACCAACTTATAGAAAAACACCAGTAATCGAAGTTTTATAAAAATTGGAAAAGAGGTCCCTAGTAATTTAATGGTATATGGCGTAATGTGATCACGCCTATTAACGCCGTAAACATAGCGAACTACTCTATTAATTGCGAGCGTAATCAAGTCAATAATTCCCTGACCTGCACCAGTGTAAACCTCCAAGCAGTACAAAACAGTAGGCAGAACTAGACTATGAGCCAGACGATATCTAACACTCATGGGCAAATATAGATCTGTGGCATAAAGACATCTTAAAGAAAAATTTATTCTTGAGACTACCATATCAACATGACGGTTAAAGCTAAGTTTATCATCCAACAAGATGCCTAGAATGCTCACTTCATGTACAAACTCAATAATTGTGTTGCTATATTTCAATGTCAGATCATGAACCGGAACAGTGGAGAAACACAGGGCTTTAGTCTTTGACGGATTGATGTTCAAATTGTTATCTGACATCCAAGAGTACAAAACTGACATAACCAGATCAATTTTTGATTGAAGAACTGGTAAAAATCTGACCTCACCAACAAAAAGCAAGTTAATATCGTCCGCATATGCAAACGGCATGCACCAACTCTGCAGCTTGGGAAATAGGTCATTAATGAACAGTATAAACAAAAGTGGACCCAACACCGATCCTTGGGGTACTCCACTTTTAACCGGAAGAATGCCACTATACCTCCCACCAGCACATACAACCTGCTTTCTGTTCGTTAGATAAGACATAAGGAGCTTACAAGCATTATTAGAAAATCCATACAAAACACTCAGCTTGGTTAGCAATAATGCATGATCGACACGATCAAAAGCTTTTTCTAGGTCAAGAGCAACTAGGACAGAGATTTTAGAACCACCAAAATTAGACCTTACACGGTCAGTTAAACCAAGTAGGAGAGAAGCCGAACTTCTATTCCTACGAAAGCCACATTGTGCATCATGAAGGGAAGAATTACTATCTAAAAATGCAGATATCTGAAATTTGAGGCAGTATTCCACAATTTTAGAACAAACTGGCAGTATGGAAATAGGCCGAAAACTATTAATATCATGGATAGCTCCCTTCTTTACAACAGGAACAATCTTAGATACTTTCCAAGCTGTGGGGAAAGTTGAAGTCATTAGTATGATATTGACAAAATAAAGCAAGTGCCTAGAGATCGCTGCATAAATACGTTTCCAAAACTTCAATGATAAACCATCAAGGCCAGCTGCATTAGATTTAATAGACATAAAAGCTTTATTCAATTCTAAAGAGTCAATGCAACGAAATGAAAAGTTGCCATAATCAGGATTAGGGTTATATTGAAAAGTCGAATTTATATTAATTTGGTTATTTACAAAGATACTATTAAGTTCTTCAGGGCTTACATCGCAGTCATAACATTTATCAGCAGCTACACCAGTAGACCTCAGCAATCTCCAAAAATCTTTACCACTGCTCGCACTGCTTATTACCCACAACCCAGTAAACATTGTGACCGAACAATATGTAATGTTTATTATTTGTCCGCTACTGCTAACAGCAAATATTAAAAACAACATAACAAACATTTCTCTATTTTGTCTCATCCGGGAGAAAAAGTGGAAAACAAGATTAAACTATTTTATCAGTAAATTGTTATCTCTGGTGAAGTACTTGCTGCTGCTGCAACACAACAATGCCGTTGATGTCTCGCCATGCTAAACAAATATCAGCATGGACACTAAGCATTTCAGCTGCTCTCTTCTATGAATGCAGTGGCATATGACGACTTCAAGCTAAGCCTCAACAAACAAATAAACCAACATTCCAAAAACATACCTCATCAGGCAAAATAACATATTGTAATCTAAAAAGTTGCACAATTCATTTGTTATTGGTTGAAAAAAAGACTAGCCAGCCAGTCAAACATTCCATAGTGTATATGGATGGTTTGGTGGTGGTCATTGATGGTTATGTTATTGCCATCTTTAGCATTGAGCATGCAGCAATTCCGATAACACTCACAAGCACCTGCTACTCCAAAAAACAGTAGGATATCCTTAAGGTGTTCTCTTCTCATCACGTTGGCTCGTCGTCTGTCTCAGCAGCACTAAAGTGTGGTGGTGTTGACGACAATTCTTATTATTCTACACCTAAGTTGTTGTTGCACATGTGTCGCGCCTGCGGTTTTTCATCCTATCAGCCAATGAAAAATATGTCAAATTTAGTCTGCACCATAATAAATTGCCAAAAATAAGGAAACGAAAGGATCGTGGCAGAAATGAGTTTGTAAATTTATTAAGTGCCAACATTGGAGGAGAATGTGTTTTTGTCCCAAAATTTTGAAATATGGCTGGAGGACAAAGTGACTTGATTAGGTTGATATTTATGTTAGATTCCGAATTTAAAATATTTATTTCGGGTGTTAAATGTGTAATATTAAAGTTTGAATGATGCTGATATTAAGAAAATGTGGACTGGAAAACATGAACCAAACAAAAATTGCAACACATTGCTCGCCCACGCAATTAGGAAAAGGCATCCTTAGGTGAGACATCTTCAAGCAGATGTGTTGATTAATGGATCACTGAAAATATTGTTAATAATTCCATCAAACTGTAACTTATTTTTTGGTAAAATTAATCTTTTAATAATTTCGGTGACACTGTGTGTCATTTTTTTAAGCTTGATTTATTAACCACATTCTGATACCACAGCGTGATAGAAGACCAAAAATAAGAAGACACGTGTCTAGGCGTTTTTCTCTATCACTTCAACTTTCGCGGTTATGGACCCACAGAGACCTGAGGCCTTGATGTCCAAAAGGATAATTTTGTCAGGCACATATTTTCTAAACCGCTTGGAATTTGGGATTACCCTCAGTCAATGTGAAGTGAAACTTTAACCTACGGACAGATCGAATGTATTTAAGGTCTCTTCAGAGTTTTGTGGCCCTTTTAGGACATTTGAACTTGCCGACAAAAATGTTGATTAGGAATTTACTGCACTAAGACACAAATGTTGAACTTTTGTAGGGCAGGTACCAGATATGGGCCATTTTAGAAGTAAAACTAAATTTTTATAAAATATTAGGAGATCCAAAGTTTGGACCAAATTGTTTGCCCCATTCAAGTGATATCGTCCTAGCATTTTAGTGAAATTTTTTAAATATTGGGGAGAAGTACCGAAACTTGTGGACCGGTATTGCCCATGAAACTAAGTTTGGGTATAATATGACGAAGACCAAATCGGTTGAACATTTGGAGAGTTATCGTGCTCTCCGACCGCCACATATGCTGACATAGGGGTTTATTACACCTTTCGGGCTGTTTTCCGAAGAAATATGGACTTGCCCCTGAAAAACCTTTTACCGATCGTAATGGAGGTAGCGAATGCAAATCGCTTCAACAAAAGTCAAAGTGATTCGAGAGCAGGTCTTAAATTGAACTTTAACAAATATAGTCCATATTCGAACCTGATCTATATCTGGTAAAAATATTAGGATGTGCAAATTATGGATTACATCAGTCACTCCCTTCAAGAGTAATCGTGCGCAAAATTTTTCCGAACATTTTTGAAGTTTTGTGGGGGATTTACCTGAAGGAGTGGACCGATATAGCCCATCTTCGAATTTAAACTATGTTTTGATAAAATATTCGAAAGCCAAATTTTGGCCCGAATCGACAGATCCGTTCGAGAGTTATCTTGCGCTCCAATCACTACACAAGGTATCATAGGGGCTTTTTGCACCTTTCCGGCCATTTTCTCAGGAAGTATGGACTTGCCCCTGATGAAACTTGTACCGTCGTATGGGGGGAAGTGAATACAAGTAGCTGCAACAAAAATCAAAGCGATTCGAGAGCAGGTCCTAAACTGAACTTATCCCAAATTGTGTATGGGAAGGAGTGGGCCGATTGAGTCCATATTGGAACTTCATCTAAGTCTGGTCGAAATTTCACGATGTGCAAAGTATGGACCAAATCGGTTACTTCCTTCAAGAGTTATCGTGCGCACAAATTTTCCGAACATTTTCGAACTTTTGTGGGGGAGGTACCGGAAGGAGTGGACCGATATAACCCATCTTCGAACTTAAACTAAGTTTGGGTAAAATATTACGAAAGCCAAAATTTGAACCGAATCGAGAATTATCGTGAGCTCCAGCCAGACAGACAGACAGATGGACGGACATTGCTCAATCGACTCCAAATTGTCTGTAACACATTTCGTCCAGACATACTTGGGGCCTAAAACCATAATTTCGATGAGGCACATTTTGCCCGTATGAAAGTGTATATATCCTCGTTATCATAAATTCTGAGGGTATAAAAAGAAACAAAAAATTGTCATATTTTGGGCCGCCCTAGGATGCATACACTAGGGTTATGACTCTTTTACAACCTCGAAGGGTTTTAATGTGGCAAAGCCAGGCCCATATCTTGGTCCTTCATTCATCTCAAGTGGGCACTGAACTCGCCGTCGTATCACCGAGGGTGCTGCCTTTAACGCCCCTTAAAGGTATGAGCGAACATGCGTCGTGCGTTCACCCATAAGAACGATAACAAGTAAGAACGGCGATAAGTTCGGCCGGGCCGAAATTTCTACGTCCTACACCACGAGTTGCATTGAAGTAAAATGGAACAATAAGTTTTTTCTTTTATGAAGAAGACTAAACACAAAATTTCAGATACTTCGGTAAGACAATTTGATTAAAACCCTCAAAATACCTAAAACTGGGAGGTTCGATTCTAGGGGGGCTATATGAAGACGTGGATCGATACTGATCATTCTATTCTGAAATATTTTGTAACAACGAAAGACTAAATACCAAATTTCAGTCATTGCGAAAAAATATTGAAGCCACAAAATTGTATACCCCCAACGAAAACTAAGTACCAAACTTCAGCCATCGCGAACGAATATTGAGGCCACAACCTTCAAAATACCGAAAATCGGGAGATGCCGTTCTACGGGGTACAATTTCAGGTGGAAAGTTTTATACCCAACTGAGACTAAATACCAAATTTCAGCAAGTTCGGTGGGATATTGAGGCCAAATCCTTCAAAATACCGAAAATCGGCAGGTACTGTTCTATGGGGACTATATCAAAACATGGACCAATATAGCAATACCAAACATCCTAGGTGTAATTGAAACTTTTATGCCTAATTATGAAGCTCTATCTTAAAAACTGCGTGCTGTATCTTGATTTCAACAGACGGACGGAATTTTACCCTGATCAAGAATATATATACATTATAAGGCCCCCAACGAATATTTCGATGTGTTACCAAAGGAATGACAAAATTAATTATGCCCTCCATATTATGGTGGAGGGTATAATAAAAATCAAAGCTTTGTTCCTGTAGTTTTTATACCCTCCACCATAAGATGGGGGTATATTAAGTTTGTCATTCCGTTTGTAACTACTCGAAATAATCATTGTAGACCCCACAAACTACATACGAGTATATTCTTGATTAGCGTGCAATTCTACATCGATATAGCCATGACCGTCCGTCTGTCCGTCTGTGGAAATCACTCTAGCTTCCGAACGAATTGAAGTAGGTGGATGAAATTTTGGTAAAATCTTTTATATGTACGTAGGACTATGTAGGTCCACGTTTTCGTATAGCCCCCATATAACGCCACATATTTTCTATATATTAGTCCCATTTGACCACAGAATCGGTTGTAACTTTGTATTTTGTGTTGCCAGAGGCTAAGAAACCTTTCTACCATAAAATGTTTATATAGGCCCACGTTTTGATAGGGCTATATCTCCCGATTTTCGGTATTTTGAAGGTTTTTGCCTCATTATTACACCGAAATGGTATATAGTCTTCGTTTCACCCCAGAAATTTGTAGGTATAGTTCCCCATAGAACGGTTCCTCCCGATTTTCGGTATTTTGAAGGAATGGCTGATATTTGGTATTTAGTTTTCGTTAGGAGTATACAACTTTCCCCCAGAAACTTGTCGGTACAGGTCAACGCCTTAGTATAGCCCCCATAGTTAGTTAGTTAGTCTTCGTTGGGGGTCTACATTTTTTATATAGCCCCCATAAAACTGTACATCCCGATATTCGCAATTTTGAAGGTTGTGACCTCAATATCCCACCAAAATGACTGAAATGTGGTAGTTAGTGTGCGTTAAGGGTATACAACTCTCCACCTGAAATTTGTCGCCCTTATATAGCCCCCATAGGGCGATATTCCCAATTTTCGGTATTTTTTAAGGTTTAGCTATATTATCCTACCAAAATGGCTGAAATTTGATATTTCGTCTTTCTTTGGGATGCAAAACTTTCTCCAAGAAATTTACCGGTATCGGTCCACGTTTTGATGTACACCTCATGAAACGGTACTTCCCACTTTTCGGTATTTTTAAGGGTTTAGCCTCATTATAACACAGAAATGGCTCTAATTTGGACCATAGTCTTCGTGGAGGGTATAAAACTTTGCATCTAAAATTGGTCGGTATAGGTCAACGTGTTCATATAGCTCCCATATAACGGTACCGCCCGATTTTCGGTATTTTGAAGGTTTTAGTCTTATTATTCCACCGAAGGAGCTGATTTGGTATTTACAGCCTGTTTTATTATGTCGAACGAAAATGAAAATGAAAGAAAAACTACTTAACTCGTGTATGATTTTCAAATTTTGTAGTTGTTTCGAAGCAAAAACAAAGTCAATATTAGCATGAAAAGCAAAGTTTAGGTTTTTTTTCGTTCGCATTATGTTTCATTAGTGAAACAGGCCCTAAGTATTTTTCTGGGCTACAAAAATTTCCTTCAAAAATTTGCAGGTATACCTCCATGTTTTTATGTACCCCCCATAGAACGGTATATATCAATATTCGGTATATTGAAGGTTTTTCGCCTTATTATAATACCTAAATGGCTGCAAGTTGGTATTTAGTCTTCGTTGAGGGTATAAAACTTTCCACCTGAAATTTGTCCGTATAGGTCTATGTCTTCAAATAGCCCCCATAGATCCCGATTTTCGGTATGTTAAAGGTTGCTGCTCAATATCCCATCGAAATGACTCACATTTGGTAGTTAGTTGGTAGTTTTTGATACGGGTTTGAGGTATAGGTCAACGTCCTTTGAAAAATAACCGATATGACTAAAATTTAGTATTTAAACTGCCATGCTCTTTCTTCGAATAACCCCCGTAGAAGCGTACTTCCCGATTTTCGGTATTTTGAAGGTTGTGTCATCAATATCCCATCGAAACGGATGAAATCTAATATTTAGTCTCCGTGTTTTTATATAGCCCCCCATAGAAAAGTCGCTTCCAATTTTCGGTATTTTGAAAGTTTTAGCCACATTATTCAAGGGAATAACTGGAATTTGGTGTTTAGTCTTCGCTGGAGTTACGAAACTTTCCTCTAGAAATTTATCGGTACAGGTCAACATTTTATACCGCCTCCATAGAACGGTGCTCCCGATGTTGTTAACTATCCAACTCCCGGTTTAGGTCTAGTCGGTATTGCTCATTTTATACATTTCGCTCAATTCGGAAAATTTTTGGAGCCAAAATACCCAACCACGCACACTTTTTTTAAATATGTTATATTTTAAAAACTGATGACCACGCCCACTCTTTTTTTGTACATTGTACTTTCAAAACTACTGAACCTAATTTCATGAAGTTTTTGGAAAATGTTCAGGAATGCCCTTTGCTGAAAAAGGGTATATATTTGTTGATAATTTTCGGAGAGCATATTGTTTTAAAATCGTTTATTTGATAAAATTTATAAACGCATCGGCTTGCAAAGTAATTTGCAAGACAACGGTGGTTGCGCTCCTGTTCAAATGTTCTTAGTTGGGACCCGAAGTACCGACCACGGCCACTTTTTAGGAATGTTGGTTGTATCTGGAAATCTAACGAACCGATTTTATCAAATTATCTGGTTGAAATCCCATACATACGTCTCAATAAGCGGAAGAATTCGACTTTAGAAATGTTTTTAACACTCTTATAACTAGATCGCGTTAGGATAAAGATAGGGAGCAGGTACGTTTATCAGTCCTAAACAGCATCATTGGGCGGGAAACTTCGACAAAGTCCATTAGAAAAAGAAAACTTGCAGATAAAATCTGTTGGTAAATTTAAAATCTTCAATGATTATTTCAGTCTGACAATGGACCCGAAGAAATAAAGTAGAAAATACCTATTTTTGAATTGTAAAGTATAAAAGGCACAAGCTGCTGTCATTACCTAAAAAACGACGCACATAGATATTGAGTAATTAGGCGGCCAAAAGTCCAAAATTTTAAATACTAGCTAGGCGCAAAATATTGAATTCTAGGTATAGTAAACACTTCCGCGAATTACCCCCACCTTTTTTTTAAACCATACGTCACCGCTTCCGTGCAGTTAGATGCAATTTGATCGTTGTCTTGATACGTATTTCTATTTGGGCGCCCAAATTATATCAAATTTCGCAATACGCATATATTTTTATTTTAAGTTGTGTAGTGAAGTGAAAGTGATAGTGATTCCTATAGCTCAAGTAAGCTTCCATTAAATAAATAATAGTTTTATCTTTTATTTTTAACTTTCGTTATATTTTTCGGTAGTTGAACATAACCTCTTTTTCACAGAAAAAAAATTTAATTTTTTTTAATTTCAAAAGCAATTTTGTTATGGATCAGGATTCGTCCGGGTCATATTTTTTTGTTTATTAAATACGTTAGACATTCAGCTTTTCTATAAAAAAAAACAATAGCCGCCGAATGCCGCCTATTCCTTAAATACAGCAGTTCAAAATTAGTTAAAAAATTAAAAAAAAAATGTATTTTATGTTTTTTTTAACTATGGAGATACCTAGTTCTTCGGGGGTGAAACTAGTGACCCGTAAATGTCTGTTTGAGCAAATGCAACTACAAAATTTACCAAGTTTGGATGAGAAATTGGAGTTTTTAGAAAACCACTTGCTATTGTCTTTCCTACATCAAACACGAATTTAAACGGAGATGGCTAAAAGCTCATAAATTTGAAGAAGTTTTATGAAAAACAACCAGAAGTGGCTGGAAGGCACTTTTGAAATGCCAGTGCATTCGCTTAATCAACCAGGTCGTCCGAGTAAATCATTTTCGGATTCGAGTGAACGAAGCAAGAGAAGAAAAACTGAGGAAATTCGATCAAATGTTGATGATGAAATGATTATACATGCCGCACAAGTCATATTGCAAACGACTGGAAAAAGAACTGCCTCAAAATTGCTCAAAGAAATAGAAAAATCACCAACAAAGGCTAGTAAATATAGAAAAGCTTATTCCAAGACCAATGAAACAATTGCTCCTTTGACCCCGTTCCAAGCCCTCAAAATGTTCGTAGAAGCTGATCTAACAAGACGACAATATGAAATAATAAGGGCAACTAACCCAAAGCATTACCCTTGTTACGACCTTTTGTTGAAAGCAAAACAAGAATGCTACCCACCGATGTTCTTGAGTTTGGAATTTCGGTATTGCACGCAAAAATACGTATTTTTGAAAGCATTCTGCATTTGGGATATAAATTGCCCGTGAAGAAATATGGAAAGAAAAGGACCCAGGAAGAGAAAGCATTAGAAGAAGAAATGAAAAAAGAAATCCAAGAAATATTCCGCTTAGAAACTGGGCTGTTGGTGGACATGCCTAACGCCAATTTTGGTAATACCAATGATGGCAATACGAGTAGGAGATTTTTTGAAAACACAGAATTAGCGGCGGACATAACAGGCATTAACCACGAATTAATACATAGATTTAAAATCTTATTAGAGGCGATTTCAAGTGGACACAAAATAAATACAACAAAATTCGAAGAATATGCCTTCAACACCGCGCAAATGTATGTGGAATTATACGACTGGCATTCCATGACTCCAACAATGCATAAATTACTATTACATGGGGCGACCATCATAGATAATGCACTGCTGCCAATCGGCCAATTGTCGGAGGAGGCTGCAGAAGCTCGAAATAAACATTTTCGGTCATACAGACAGAATTTTTCAAGAAAATTTTCAAGGGAAGAATGCAACCGTGATATTTATCAAAGATTGCTTTTTACATCAGATCCACTCATAAGTATTGAAAGATCATTAAAGAAAACTTCACACAAGATGTTTTCCAGTGAAGTTATAGAACTATTAGAATCTGCCGAACTCCACACACAATCATGTATTGAGCACGAAGAAGTCGAGATAGAAACATCATTTAATAAGACAATTTAATTTATTTATAAATTTTATTTAATTTTATTTTTATTTGTTTTTTCTTATTTATTTTGTTAAATAAATACATATCTTTTTAAAATATTGTCTTTCGAAGCCATTAACGTCCAAAAATATTTTTGGCCGCCTAAATATTTCAAATCTACCACTGTGCGACGCACCAGCAATGCGGACCCGGCTCTGCTAGTATTTACTAAATTCAAATTACGACATTATATACTAACATTGGTTGTTGGTATCGGGTATCAACTGTATTAACATATTCCTGTTGTAAAAATTACTCAATTACGACAAAACTGGGTAATTAAAAAACGCGGTCAATTAGTTTTTGAATCAAAAGCTTTTAATTAGCGAACACCATTTCAAGCTGTTAAATTCTTTGCCAGTATTTACATAACAAAAAAAATTATAGAGTTTACAAGTAATTTGTGTCCCGTACATAGATAATTTTTAATTATTTAGCTTTTTAAACAAAATAAGCTTTTAATGAAAATGGTGTAACACATTTATAAAGATGTTTAATAAAAATTACAACAGCATTAATATCAACTTAATCAACATCTATGGTTTTGTCAATAATTGACGTGACATTTTTCTCCTCTGATCTTCCAATCATTTACAGGTAACACTTTGTACTGAATACACGTCTAGTTCTCGGAAAGTCTAATATCGAAACAAGGATTAACACATATTATGATCCTGTAAAGCGCGGCTGCTGTCTTCTTAGCATTTAAAATATATACACATATCAGACCATAATAACGAGGAGTTGAATTGAAGTTTTGGCTACAAAATACATACGTACGTATTATGGTATTTACTATTGTTTGGCTTTTTGTGAATGTTTTTATTTCATTTTGTTTGCCTAAAGAATCATCTGTAATATTTGTCAACAAGTTTGTAGAAATCTGTGTAAAAGATTTCTTGTACATATTGTCAGGTATGTAAAATATGCATTTATGTATTTTAAAGAAATGTATCTTATTATTTTTTTATTAAGGCCCTCTACAGAACATTTATTCCATAAGCCGAACTAAGAAAAGATCCCCATTCCTCTATTGTTATACCCTCCACCATATTATGGAGGGTATAATTAAATTTGTCATTCCGTTTGTAACACATCAAAATATTCATCGAAGACCCTAGAAAGTGTATATATTCCTGATCAGGGTAAAATTCTAAGTCAATATAACCATGTCCGTCTGTCCGTCTGTTGAAATCAAGATAAAGCTCGCAATTTTGAAGCTAGAGTTTTGTAATTTGGTATAGTGGTTTCTACTACTTCTAGGATGTTTGGTATTGCAAATGGGCCAATCTTTTGGTATAGCTCCCATAGAACGGTACCACCCGATTTTCGGTATTTTGAAGATTTTATCGCACCGAAATGCCTGAAAATTGGTACTTAGTCTTCATTTGGTGTATACAGCTTTTCCCCAGAACTTTGTCGGTACAGGTCCACGCCTTAATATAGCCCCCATAGAACGGTACCTCCCGATTTTCGGTATTTGGTAGGTGTTGGCCTCAATATTCCACCGAAATTGCTCAAACTTGTTATTTAGACTTCGTTGTGGATATAAAACTTTCCCCCAGAAGTTTGTCGGTACAGGTGCACGCCTTAATATAGCCCCCATAGAACGATACCTCCCGATTTTCGGTATGTTGAAGGTTGTGGCCACAATAATCCATCGAAAGGACTGACATTTGGTATTTAGTCTTTGCTGGGGGTATTCAACATTCGCCCCTAAATCTGTTGGTATAAGTCCACGGCTTCATATAGCCCCATAGAACGGTACCTCCCGATTTTCGGTATTTGGAAAACCGAAAAGGTTGAAAGTTGGTATTTAGTGTTTGTTGAGGGTATACAACTTTCCCCCAAAAATTTGTCGGTACGGGTACACGCCTTCATGTAGCCCCCATAGAAGCGTACATTCCGATTTGGCTGAAAATTTGGTATTTAGTCATCGGTGTGGGTACAAAACTTTCTCTCTGAAATTTGTCCGTACAGGTTCACGCCTTATTATAGCCCCAATAGAACAGTACCTCCCGATTTTCGGTATTTTGAAGGTTTTAGCCTCATCATCACACCGAAATGACTGAAATTTGGTACTTAGTCTTCGTTGGGGGTATAAAACTTTTCCCCAGACAATTGTCGGCACAGATCCACGCCTTCATATAGCCCCCATAGAAAGGTACCTCCCGAATTTCGGTATTTTGAAGGTTTTGGTCTCAATGTCACACCGAAATGGCTGAAATTAGGTACTTAGTCTTCGTTGGGGGTATACTAATTTCCCCCAGAAATATCTCGTTATAGGTCCACGCTTTAATATAGCCCCCATAGAACGATACTCCCGTTTTTCGGTAATTTGAATGCCTTGACCTCAATACTGCACGAAATGCCTGAAATTTGGTATTTGGTCTTCGTTGTGGGTATACAAAACTTTTCCCCGAAATTTGTCCGTACAGGTCCACTTATTATATCTCCCATAGAACGGTACCTCCCGATTTTCGGTATTATGAAGGTTGTGGCCACAATAACCCATCGAAATGGCTGACATTTGGTATTTAGTCTTTGTTGGGTGTATTTAACTTTCTGCTCTTAATTTTTCGGTATAGGTCCGCGCCTTCATATAGCCCCATAGAACGGTACCCCCCGATTTTCGGTATTTGGAAAGCTGTGGCCGCAATACACAACCGAAAAGGCTGAAAGTTGGTATTTAGTGTTTGTTGAGGGTATACAACTTTCCCCCAAAAATTTGTAGGTACAGGTCCACGCCTTCATGTAGCCCCCATAGAACGGTACCTTCCGATTTTTGGTAATTTGAAGGTTTTGGCCTCAATTTTCCACCGAATTGGCTGAAATTTAGTATTTAGTCATCGTTGTGGGTACAAAACTTTCTCCCTGACATTTGTCCGTACAGGTCCACGCCTTATTATAGCCCCAATAGAATTGTACCTACCGATTTTCGGCACTTTAAAGGTTTTAGCCTCATGATCACACCGAAATAGCCGAAAATTGGTACTTAGTCTTCGTTGGGGATATACAACTTTTCCCCAGACAATTGTCGGCACAGATCCACGCCTTCATATAGCCCCCATAGAAAGGTACCTCCCGAATTTCGGTATTTTGAAGGCGTTGGTCTCATTGTCACACCGAAATGGCTGAGATTTGGTACTTAGTCTTCGTTGGGGGTATACTAATTTCCCCCAGAAATATCTCGGTATAGGTCCACGCTTTAATATAGCCACCATAGAACGATACTCCCGTTTTTCGGTAATTTGAAGGCCTTGACCTCAATACTGCACCAAATGCCTGAAATTTGGTATTTGGTCTTCGTTGTGGGTACAAAACTTTTCCCCGAAATTTGTCCGTACTGGTCCACTTATTATATCTCCCATAGAACGGTACCTCCCGATTTTCGGTATTATGAAGGTTGTGGCCACAATAACCCATCGAAATGGCTGACATTTGGTATTTAGTCTTTGTTGGGTGTATTTAACTTTCTGCTCTTAATTTTTCGGTATAGTTCCGCGACTTCATATTGCCCCATAGAACAGTACCTCCCGATTTTCGGTATTTGGAAAGCTGTGGCCACAATAAACAACCGAAAAGGTTGAAAGTTGGTATTTAGCGTTTATTGAGGGTATACAACTTTCCCCAAAAATTTGTCGGTACGGGTCCACGCCTTCATGTAGCCCCCATAGAACGGTACCTTCCGATTTTTGGTAATTTGATGGCCTTGGCCTCAACTTTCCACCGAATTGACTGAAATTTGGTATTTAGTCATCGGTGTGGGTACAAAACTTTCTCCCTGAAATTTGTCCGTACAGGTCCACGCCTTATTATAGCCCTAATAGAACAGTACCTCCCAATTTTCGATCATCACACCGAAATGGCTGAAATTTGGTATTTAGTCATCGTTGTGGGTACAAAACTTTCTCCCTTGCCTTATTATAGCCCCCATAGTACCTCCCGAATTTCGGAATTTTGAAGGTTTTGGTCTCATTGTCGCACCGAAATGACTGAAATTTGGTACTTAGTCTTCGTTGGGGGTATACTAATTAGCCCCCATAGAAAGATACTCTAGTTTTTCGGTAATTTGAAGGCCATGGCCTCAATATTCCACCGAACTGGCTGAAATTTGGTATTTAGTCTTCGTTCTGGGTACAAAACTTTTCCCCCGAAAATTTGTCCGTACAGGTTCACGCCTTATTACAGCCCCAATAGAACTGTACCTCCCGATTTTCGGTATTTTGAAAGTTGTGGCCACAATAACACATCGAAATGGCTGCCATTTGGTATTTAGTCTTCATTGGGGGTATTCAACATTCCCCTCTAAATTTTTCCGTATAGGTCCGCGCCTTAATATAGTCCCCATAGAACGGTACCTCCCTATTTTCGGTATTTGGAAGGTTGTGGCCACAATAAACAACCGATATGGCTGGATGTTAGTATTTAGTCTTCGTTGGGGTATTCAACTTTATCCTCTAGACTTGTTGGTGTAGGTTCGCGCCTTCATATAGCCCCCATAGAACGGTACCTCACGATTTACGGCATTTTGAAGTTTGTGGCCACAACAACCCACCAAACTGTCTGAAATTTGGTATTTAGTCTACATTGGAGGTAAAAACCTTTTCGATTGAAATTCGTCAGTATAGGTACCTCCGCATTTTCGTAATTCTGAAGGTTGTGACGTCAATATCCCAACAAATTACTGACATTTTTTATTTAGTCTTCCATGGGGTTAAAAAATATTCCAGAAGAGAATTATCAGTATAGGTTCACGTCTTCCTATAGCCTACATAAAAGTGTATCTCCATATTTTCCGTATTTTGGAGATTGGCACATTAACTTACCGAAATATTGGAAATTTTTTATTTATTCTTCTTTCCCCCAGAAATGTTGTCGGTGTAGATCGACATTGTGATAAAGCCCTCATAGAATGATACCTCCCGAATTTCGGTATTTTGAAGGTTAGCCACATTTTCCTCTCGAACACACCAAGCACTGCCTTATTTGCTTGCGCAAGTACCCAAGCTTCGGAAACATACATTAGCATGAGTAGTATGAGTGTTTTGTAGAGCGTTAGTTTTATTTGACGATATTTGGCCTTATTCTTAATTCTTTATTCAACAGTTGGGAAATGGTGTAACAATTATGACGAAGTTTCATTTATACAGTTTTATTATCAATTTCATCAACATCAGTGGTTTTGTCAATAATTGGCTTAACAAATAAATAAATGTTTTTGTACCGTCATGTTTCAGCCACTTAAACGTATGACTCCAAGCTGAATACGCGTCTGGTTCTCGGAAAATCTAACACCAACAAACGGATTAACAAATACTTCTAATAATTACCATTTTAAACTTATCGACCTATAATTTCAAAACGGTATGTATTACGGTATTTATATTTGTTTGGCTTGTTTTGTGTGAACATGTTCGTGAAAGTTTTTTGTTGTTTTTTTTTTTTTATTTCAGTGGCCCAAAAAAATAATCTGTAATATCTGTCAACAAGTTCGTTAAAATGGTGGATAAAAATTTCTTGTCTGTATTTCCAGGTATGTAAAAAATTGTGAAGAAAAAAAAAATCGCCAAATTTTATTGAATTCGTGGTGGTTTAGGGTATCATATAGTCGTCTCCGCCCTACTTTAATGCTTTCCATACTGGTTTAATATGTGAAATTTTCTGCATGGCACCATCAAGGCGGAGACACTTATGCGGCTTCACATTCTTTCGCTATTTTTCCTTATCAAGATCTTTTAACTTGTCGGACACCCGATCTAGTTCTAGCGGATTTTTTTGAGATTTCATTCCTTTATTATTTTCCTAGTGAGATGTTTTTGAACACATTCATTATTTATGTTTATATCCTCAGCCTATATGCTAATGACGGTAAATACACTATGATACGATGAATGAGCGCGATCTATTTGATTTCTTGTTATACCCTCAGCATTTATGCTATCGAGGGTCTATACACTTTCATACGGGCAAAATGTGCCTCTTCGAAATAATGGTTTTAGATCCGAAGTATGTTTGGACGAAATCCGTTTTAACAATTTGAAGACGATTTAGCCATGTCCGTCCGTCTGTCTCTCCGGCTGGAGCGCACAATAACTCTCGTCGTAATATTTTGTCCAAACCTAGATTAAGTTTGAAAATGAGCCATATCGGTCCACTCCCTCGGGTATCTTCCACACAAAAGCTCAAAGCAGACATAGATCAAGTTCGAATATGGACAATATCGGTCCACTCCTTCGGGTACCTCCCACACAAACTTTCGGAAAAGAGCAGTTTAAAACTTGTTCTCGATTCGACGGTACACATTTTTTCTGGGGAAAGTCCATACAGTTTAGGGTCTGTTCGAAAATCCTTTGGACAATTATACCTATGCTATTCCGTGTGGTCCTGTTTACAGCGATATTATGTTTTTCGTGCTTTATGACAAAAGGGAAGGAGAGAATGCCGATGCATTCCTTCAGCTATCTCCTCCTCCTCAACACTTTTGAAAATAATTTTGGTTGCGAAGCCGGTATTCGATTTGATATTGTCAATAGATGAACGTTTTTATTCGCACAGGCTGAGGGTATATCTCTGTTGGCAAAAACGACTGATACTTTTTTACTTGTTGCAGCCTCGAAGACTATCTGACTCATGTCGTTGATGGGTGTTCAAGACTGGACTGTCCCACCCTTGGGTGAGATATTACTTACTTTGCTTACTTAGCTGGCTCATAACAGAACATTTGTTCCATAGACCGAACTAAGAAAAGATCTCCAATTCTCTCTGTTTCGTGCTTCGCTTTTTGGAATACCGCGCCTTGTCATCTCTTCATCCACTTGTTTGCGCCATCTATTCTTTGGCCTGCCAATTCAGCGTGCACCGCCATGTGACTCAAATTTATACACCTTTTTAGCGGGTTCATCATCGCTCATTCTTATTATATGGCCTAGCCAACACAATCGCTGCATCTCGATACGTTTGACTATATTGATGTCGTTGTATAGCAGATACAGCTCGTGGTTCATACGACGTCTATATTCACCGTCAACGCAGATCGGTCCGTAGATCTTTCGAAGAATTTTTCTCTCAAACTCGCCAAGCACTGCCTTATCTGCTTGCGCAAGTACCCAGGCTTCGGAACCATACATCAGCACGGGTAGTATCAGTGTTTGGTAAAGCGTTAATTTTGTTTGATGAGTTGTGGCTTTGTTTTTGAAGTGCTTACTTAAGCCAACGTAGCATCTGTTGGCCAATACAATTCTTTTTTTTTATTTCATAACTAATGTCCTTTGTTGTGTTTACGGCGGTGCCGAGGTATACGAAGTCTTTTACTACCTCAAAATTATAGGAACCAACTTCAACAGTTGGTCCGATCTCAATGGACGCATTGCGCGTCGACACCATCAGCTTGATTTTCTCGCCGTTTACAGCCAGATCCACTTTAGCAGATTCTCCTTGGACCTTCATAAAAGTATCGGTTACTTTTTTTACTGATCGTTCCATGATGTCTACCTATATCATCAGCATAAAAAAGTAACCTGTGGCTATAGGTGTAGATTGTGCCACTTCTTTTGACGTTTGCCTCTCGTATAACCTTTTCTAGCAGGATGATGATCACTCGGAAGGCTGTCTCCTTGCCTGAAACCTATTTTGGTACAAAACTCTTCGGAGAGGTTCTATCCTATTTTAACTGAAGATCTTGTGTCACTCAGAGTCATTTTACAAAGCCGAATGAGCTTTGCGGGGATACCAAATTCGGACATTGCTTGGAATACCTTTGAACGTAACGGGCTGTCGAAGGCTGCTTTATAATCGACAAAAACTTGGTAGGTGTCGATCTGCATCTCTTGGGTCTTCTCGAGGATTTGCCGCAGTGTAAATATCTGGTCAATGGTGGACTTGCCAGGTCTAAAGCCGCATTGGTATGGTCCAATTATTTCGGTGACCATGGGCTTCAGTCGTTCGCACAATATCCCTGACACTATCTTGTAGGCGATAGGGAGAAGACTTATGCCTCTATAGTGAGAGCATAAAGTCTTGTCTCCTTTCTTATGGACGGGACACAGGATGCTTAGGTTCCAATCGTCGGGTACGCGTTCTTCTTGCCAGATGGAGCTAACTAGCTGATGCATACACCTTATCGGCGTGTCGCCTTCGGTTTTAAACATCTCGGCTGGTAGGCCATCAGCTCCTGCTTCCTTATTATTCTTCAGCCGGTTTATTGCAGTCTTTACCTCATCTTGACCGTGTGTTATACATTCAATACCATCTTCTGGGATTGGATCTGTGGCATCTTCGTCGACATCGCTACTATTGGATACCAAAAGTTTAGAAAAATGCTCTTTCCATATGCTTAGCACAATATCTGTATCAGTTACCAGATTACCTTGCTGGTCTCTACAGGAGGATGTGCCACTTCCAATGCCATCAGTTTGATTTTTCACTCTTTGGTAGAATTTTCGGACTTCATTCTGTCTCTGTACAGCTCGATTTGTTCACACTTTCGCTTTTCCATCTCTCTCTTTTTCCTGCGGAAAAGACGTTTCTCCTCTCTCCTTTTCTCCCGATACATCTCTCGTGGGCTACGCGTTGCTACTGATTGTAAAGTAGCCCTATATGCCGCATTTTTCTCTTCGGTAACAGCACGACACTCCTGGTCATACCATGGATTCCTTGGTGGAGGTCTCTGTTTGCATGGAGTGGGCAATGTTTTGCCATTGTCCTGATATGTTATAGGGACGAGGAGTGCTTTGATTAAGCAGTTGGGCCAGTTGAGTGTAATATGATGTGGCTATCTGTTGTTATTGCAGCTTACCGATGTCCAACTTCCGTGCTGTGTCTGTTCGCACTTTGTTTGCTACGTTTAATCTGGTACGTACCTTTGCTGCAACAAGGTAGTGGTTCGAGTTTATGTTTGCACCTCGGAACGATCGTACATCCAACATGCTTGATGCATGTCTTCCATCTATCACAAGGTGATCAATTTGATTTCTTGTTCTTTGATCTGGCGACAGCCAGGTGCCCTTATGAATATCGAGATGCTTAAATCTGGGGCTGCTAACTACCATGTTTCTTGCAGCTGCAAAGTTCTATTGTCAGATGTTTCACTGTGGAGACTGATTTTCCCGACTGTTGGGCCAAAGATATTCTCCTTCCCAATTTTGACATTAAAATCGCCTAGTATAATTTTAATGTCATGGGCAGGGCAACGGTCATAAATATCTTCTAAGCGCTCGTAAAATACATCTTTGGTCTGTTCATCCTTGTCTTCAGTGGGAACATGAGCGCAAATAAAGCTGATGTTGAAGAATTTTGCTTTTAATAGAATTGCAGCGAGTCTTTCATTCACTGGGTTGAAGACCAGATGTTTTAACCTCCGCCCAACTACAAATCCGCAACCAAACTCATGCTTTGTGTCATGGCAGTTATAATACAGTGTGTCACCTTTAGGTGTTGTTGTGACGCCTTTCCCGTTCCATCGTATTTCCTGTATGGCAGTAATGTCGGCGTTGTACTTTTCAAGTACATCTGCCAATGCGTAAACTGCACCTTCTCTATAAAGAGTGCGAACATTCCAGGAGCAGATTCGCAGATCATGGTCCTTAAAGCGATTGCGGGGTCGTCAACTTTTGAGGGATTTGTTTTTCTTTTCTTTCTTTTTTCATAGTAGGCTGTTTTTTCTAGGGGAGGGTCACTAACCCGACGCTCAAACCCAAGTTTTTAACGTTCTTATGGGTGAACGCGCGGCACATGTTAGCTCACTACCTTTAACGGGTGTTAAAGGCAGTCCCCCAGGTGACACCACGGGGAGGTCAGTGTCCACTTGAGATGAATAAAAGACCAAGATAAATGCCATATTAAAGCCGGTCAGGACCGTTCCTTGGTATATTCCATCCCCTACGTCACCCTTGGGTGAGATATTTCCTCTCCCAATCTTAGCATTAAAATCTCCTAAAACAATTTTAATGTCATGACCAGCGTAGTTGTCGTATGTTCTCCTTCTTTTGCTTCGAATATCCCTAATAGGGATACGTAAAATCGATTTTGGTTAATCGATTAATCGATTATTAACCGTAAAATTTCCAAAAGTCGTAGTCGACTTCTGACTGTGTGAAAACCGGATAATCGATTATTCTTAGTTGACTTTCGGAAGACCGAGTCAACTATTATTCGTAGTCAAATAATAGTCGTAGTCTATTATTATTCGTAGTAGGTTATTAATCGTGGTCGACTATTAATCGTAGTTGACTATTGGGTGAGCTAAAACCGCATAATTGACGGTACTTTTTTTATACATATAACCATCACGGATCGCATCAACGAAAATGGTCGATTATTTTCGATTTTCGGCGTTTAACGATTAATCGAAAGTCGACTTTTAGAACACTTTCAAATAATCGACTAACCGAAAATCGAGTTTTCAGTTTTTCAAGAAAACCGAATAATCGAAAAACCGATTATTGCAATTCACTGCGTATCCCTAATCCCTAAAGAGATATGTTTAAAAGTCTTGAAAACCTTGGTTATATAAATTTCTAATCGTTCCCTTGATTTAAATCTGAATCGTTTTGGTTTTAATTTATTTTGGTTGTGGGGATTGACCCCCGTTCCATATGATGGTGTTGGGTTACCTATTAAATTCTTCATCCAGCTTTCTAATCAGTCCTTACCTATTTACCATCTTTTTTAAGAAATTCTGGAAGATTTACAAAATATTATCGAAGGATATGGTCAACACGAAACATATATATGGATAAAAAAGGTAAATACTTTAGTGGCATTTTGTTGTATTAAGTAATAATTCTGAATATTTTCAGGCACTGGAATATAATTTTCAAAATGCCAATATGAAAATTGCTCATCTCACCATAAGGACCTATGAAGAAGTTGCTCTAAACCAAGTACAAGAATCCCCAAATCGAAGACTTGCATACATTTTAGCTTGGTGTGCTGAACTGTTTAATGCTTCTATTTTGATGTTGGACGATGTCATTGACAATGGTGAAATGAGGCGGGGTCTACCGAGCTGGCATCGTTTAGAAGGTGTTGGACCAAACGCTATAACCCATGCCTTCATATTGGAACATTTGATTTATGCCTTACTTAAAAAGCATTTCTCTCATTTGACATGTTATACAAATATCGTAGAGCTATTTCGTGATGTCTCCCTGAGGACTGGTTGTGGCAAAGATATGGATAGCATGTTTTCCAAAAAGTCAGTGGCAGAATTTAAACGGGAAACATATAACACCATGGCTGTAAATAAGGGCACATATTATAATTTTTATTTACCATTTACATTGGCCATGCATTTAGCGGAGTAAGTTTCAGGGAGAGGTTGTTAAGAGATTCTTGTATAAATGAAAAAAAAACTTCCTCAGTTTTACAGATCCACTGGTACTCAAGCAATGCATGGACATCTTCTATGAAATTGGTCTGTATTTTCAAATACAAAATGATTTTTTGGATTGTTTTGGAAATGTGGAAAATTGTGGTAAAATTGGCACCGATATTCAAGATAACAAATTTTCATGGGTAGCGGTAACTTGCATGGAACTGGCCAATGAGGAGCAACGGCAATTGATGATGAGTTGTTATGGTTCCAAGGGTAATGTGCATGATTATCTAACGTTTTACTAGATAAGCTAACGATTACTTTGTTTCAGATCCTGAAAAGGTACAAAAGGTTAAAGAGCTATACAAAGCATTGGATCTGCCCAGCATTTATGCCGACTATGAAAAAGAGTCATATGAAAAAACTAAAACTCTTATAAGTCAACTGTCTAATGGTGTACCGCGTGAAATATTTCTTGACATTTTGAATAAAATTTATCAAGGCCCGTTCTAAACGTATTTTAAATAAATTTTCTCTATTTTTGGCGTTTCTCAACCTTTCTCACGAAATCTAAATCTTGTACTATTTGCCACATTTCATGATTGCCGGTAGCAGCACGATTCTCTTGGTTGTACACGCAGATAAATACATGTTAGAAATATGTTTGGATCCAAACATATTATGTTTGGGTCCAAACAATTATATGTTTGCAAAATGTTGTAACATATCTCAATTTTATTTAATTGATTGAATTAATCGAGCCAACATGACCTATCTTTTTCGGTACCAATATATTTTTTATGTTAGAACATATATTTTATGGGTGGAGAGAGGATTTTTGTCAATGAGCGTACCAACAGGGCTCTCGCTAATTTCATAATAAAGAGAAATGGGTCTCCCGTGAGCGTAAATTTACTCTCGGTCACCACCAATTAGAATCTACACAGGTTGTGAGCGAGAGTAAATTTACGCTCACGGGAGACCCATTTCCTTACTCTGGTGTATGTGCATATGTTTTTGTGGATTTTGGGTCTGTATTTATATTTCATCTAAACAAATATTTGTTTGCACCCCAACAAATATTTATTTTCACCCAAACATATATTTGTTTGCAGGACCCAAAAATATGCTATGTTTGGGACTGTTGCAAACATATACATATATGTTTGCTGCGAAATATGTTTGGGACATATGTTAGAGGGGCCTTTTTCCTCCATGTAGTTGTTGTGGTTGTAGCAACTCGAATATTTTCGATCGTGTATTATTTCAGTTATCAGATTCTAGTTTATACAACTTGGACTGGTTCCGTCCATAAATAATCAGGGGACAGTTGAGTGGGGTTAGATGGGCAGCTAAAGAAATGCAGCGTGCCGCGTGGTGCTGGGCATGTGTTGGATATCGTGTCTTCAATTCGGGCCCAATACGAATTAAGGCCATCGCCCGGATCTTAACTGGGCTAAAACCCCTCGTGTTTGCCTTGGCAGATGGCGTTCTTCTGCTGCGATGCAGCGGGTGGTCCCCAAGTACGGCATTCACACTGTATCTCTGTACTGTCTGAGTGCTGTCTGAATGCTATCCAAGCCTGCCCGTTAGGCTCGTTGGTCTAGATATTCCCGTTTATACCTTTAGACCTCTCTCTCTTTCTCTAGATCATGAAGATCTTTCTTGACGTGCCAGGGTGGGGAAATCTGTCCATTAAATCGTGACAGGGATTCTCACTGCGATAACACCCAAGCAGGTACTGCATCGACAACATCCTTTTGTGTTGATTCAAAATCTTCATCTCATCATAAAGATGGTCCACTGGTGTCATGAAAATTCCGCCGGTAGCAGATATAAGGTCAGTATTCTGGCAGATTTGAATATTTTTCCACGGTGTAGCGCTAAAATAACTAGCGCCGCATAGCTTACAACAGACAGGTCTATTGCTCTGTAAGAGGTCAACAAGGATTCTCTGTAAGCACCCCAAGTACTACCGGACCTTGTTCCTATTTCTGAATTTGTCGCTAATAGCAACGCCTTGGGCGGACAATTTAAACATGCTATCGAAGGTTACACCCAAAATCACGGGGTAGCTATATGTCGGAACCAGGACACGATCGACCAATATGTTCAGAGGGTGTTATTGCCGCGAGCATGCCAGAATGCCATAACAGCCTCATTTTAGCCGTTCAGATGGTGAACAACAAATATTTCCATATTCTCCAGGTGGAAGAAATGCACTAAGTCAGATATTAAACCTATCGCGCGATAACACCCTAGAAGGTACTGCATCCTGACGTGCCTGGGTGGGGGAACCTGTCCACTAGACTGTGGCCGGGATGCTCACGGCTGAGGCGTAGAGTTAACATTTGGATACCATACTGGCGCCGCATTGCGTACCACAGGACGGCCTATTGCTTTGTTAGAGGTCAACAAGGTTTATTTGTCAGCACCCCAAGTGCTGCCGGCCAGCAATGTGGACTTTGTTCCTTATTTCGCGGGACATGCAATTGTTAAAATAATGGGTTAGTAGAGGGTTTTGTAATGAGTATATTTGCTGGGCAATGTTCATCACATGGACGGCTGAAATGAGGCTCCCACTGAGCATATGGTGCACTGATTCCGAACATTAACTGCCACAAAACGTTCGATAGCATGTTTAAGTCGTCCTCGCAGGCCACAGCTATTTGCTATATGATCAAAAGTAGGAAAAAGCTGGGTGTGGCAGTGGATTTCGCGGTGGATGTTTTCATTTCATTTAAGCAATGACATATGTCATCGACGATATGCCTCGACGCCAAGATTGTACAATCATCCGCATACATCACGATCTCTATGCCGTGGGTGTGGAATTTAGAAAAGGTCGAGGTTAAACAGTTCCGCAGATATCATCCCGCCTTGTGGAACCCTCTGTTTCATTTTACGAGTTTTGGACTTTTTGCTTCTGATTTCCACAAACGACTGGCGTGCGCAAATATAGTTGATTATCCAACGTCTTAAACACAGCCTCGAAAAGCTTGGCATGGTTGACGGTATCGCAGGCTTTCGATATGTCAAGTGCCACCATGACTGTTCAGTCCTCTACTGATAAGTGTGGATACTCGCCATATCCTACTGTATATACAGCATTTTCCGGCGGAATCCGTGTTGATGTTGGGCAACTGGAAAACAGCTTCTCATCGTGGGGTGTAGTGCCTTCCTACTGGCGACAGGAGGGGAATCTGCCTGTACGAACCGTTCTATCATCTTTCTTTCCCTGATTGAAGAGTGATTTAATCCTTGCCCACAATGGCTTCAGGTGGTTTAGCCACTACTAGCCGGTTGACTTCAATAATAGATAACTTACTTTTGAAGTCAACTGGTTTGGATCTTCAGGGTTCGCTGAGAAACTTGGTCTGATTTCGGGTATTCGACCAGCAGGTATGTAGCGAGCGGATCCTGCAGTGCTGATACCCCAGAAATTTTTCTCAGCTACTCAAGGATCTGAGGGTATAGGCAGCTCTCTTGCCGTTCAGCTTTCCCATGACTCAGAAAAGTAATGCGTTCAGAGGTTATGAAGGTGGTTGGTCTATTTACGGAGACGATGATAGGAAGTTGGTCTGAGCCAAGGGAAATATGGGTTCGCAAGGATACGTCATTTATTAGACCTGATGTCACAATGGTGATGTGACAATTTCCTCTTATCCTCGCAGAAGCGTCTTCATTCACCGTACAAAAGGTTGAGCTATTAATTTGTTCAGCCAGCACTGTACCTATCTGGTCATTACTTAAGACGGAATGCCAAAGCTCATGATGGGCATTGAAGTCCCCTAGCACCAGACGATTATTGCCCTCTAAAAGCGAACTAATATCTGGCACATAACGCAGGGCACAGCTTTTAATCGGATGTATGTACACTTTAAGCCGGTCTACATCGGCAGTAGCATACTTTACTGGTTCCACCACACATTCTATGTATGGATCACTAGGGTCAAGCTAAAGCTAAAGGTATTGTACTGAGATGGGCTGGTGTTTTAGGAAGGCGAGTCTTCCGCCTCCGCTTCATGTGCTATCCTTCCGCAGGACGTTGTAACCATCGCAACGTTGCAAGCTACGGGTGGCGTCTAGCTTTGTTTCTTGGATCGCGGAGACCATGATATATTTTCGACTCATAAAGTCAGCAATTTCGTTGAACTTATTGCGGAGACCGTTGCAATTGAATTGCAGAAATGATGCATTTCCCGGCCGCTGAACAACAACTTATGGTGTTAGATGCTTTGTTGTTTTTGGGGAGACTGCGTGGGCGTCTCGTATTCCATCGACGACGAAGAGTCAGAAGACTAAGTCGGAAACACTCTGGGAGATGTTCTGCCGCATCAACTAGCAACATACCTTTCGTAGTAATTCTGGGTGCGACGAAGACCAGAACACCCTTGGAAGTGCACCCAAGACCTACATCCACTACATCTCATCATTGTTGACATGTGTCTCATGAGGATCTAGCAAACGGAACAGATCCAAACTTGCTCGGGGTTCGTTTCTTTCCCGGTACGAACCAAAAGAGCTCAGAAAGAAAAAATACACATAATTATTGAGGTGACGGCCCCTGATCGAAGATGCCTCCGAGTTAATCCGATGCATAGAACCGGCCGCCGTGAGATTGTTCTCCTGGATGTTGTTGTTATTCTAGCAGCATTAAACCTACGTAGAAGCATAGCTTTCTTGCTGGGTTGTCAGCCGCTTCCCGAAACACTATGGTTTCGGTTCAATCCGGTATGAAAGAACCCGGTGCCTTATGCTTGTGTTATCCCAGTAGTACCATAGGTTGCTTCGCGGTCGTCACCTGTTACTCTAATTCGGATTTGCGGCTGCTTTCATAAAATGGGCATTAGTTACCTGGACGAGGAGACTTTTTGCTAACAATAATTACACTTTACAAACACAGACAGTTTTCGTACATGTAGTATAGCTCTAAAACATGGGAAATTGCGCAGACAGCACTTGGAGTGTTTGAGAGAAAAACATGTTCGAAAGACCTGTGCCATTCATAGTTGAATTGCCCAAGCCCCTTTGATCGCATGTTTCACATTCTCCCCCATCGCTGTTGGTCTCCTCTTTCTCTATTGTGTAAAACCGTCAAGTCAACAATATATGGGCAAACTTGATAATCGATTATACGATTTTCCCTCCAAACAAAATTCGACAACGATTTTTAGACCTTTGACTGCAAAAAGGTCGATTAATCGATTATTCGAAAGTCGACTTACCTATTCCTACTATACAGGAGGATGTGCCTGTACCTAAGCCATCAGTTTGATGTTTTACTCTTTGGTAGAATTTTCGGATTTCATTCTAACTCTTGCACATTTCGATTTTTGCACATTCCCGCTTTTCCATTTCTCTCTTTTTGCTGCGGAAAAGATGGTTCTTCTCTCTCCTTTTCTCTCAATATCACTCTCGTGTGCTACGCGCTGTGTCGGCAGCAGCACGACATTCCTGGTTATGCCATGGATTCCTTGGTGGAGTGGGCAATACGTTTCCCATTGTGTTGATATGTTATCGGGACGAGGAGTGCTTTAATTAAGCACTTGGGCCAGTTAAGTCGAATATGCTGTGGCTATATGTTGTGATTTCAGCTTACCGATGTCTAACTTTCGTGTTGTGTCTGTTCGTACATTAAAATCGCCAAGAATAATTTTAATGTCATAATTTAAGGTCATATGTTTCTTCTAAGCGCTCGTAAAATATATCTTTGGTCTGTTCGTCCTTGTCTTCAGTGAAAGCATGAGCGCAAATAAAATTGACGTTGAAACATTTAGCTTTTATCCGAATTGTACCAAGTTTTTCATTCACTGGAGTGAAGCTGGAGACCAGATGTTTTAACCTCCGACGAACTACAGATCAGCAAACAAACTCATGATTTATGTCATGTCAACTATAATACAGTGTCAACTATAATTGGGGGTTGTTCCGACGCCTTTCCCAATCTATCGTATTTCCTGTATGGGAGTAAAATCGGCCTAATATTTTTCAAGTACATCTGCCAGTGCGTAAACTACACCTTCTCTATAAAGAGTGCGAACATTCCAGGTGCAGAAGCACCTCCCCAAGTGACACAACGATGAGATCAGAGTCCATTTACGACATTCAACATTAGTTGTTGTTATCGGGTCTCAACTGTATGAACATGCTGTTCTGTTGTAAAAATTACACAATTAACAAAAAACTGGGTAATTAAAAAACGCGGTCAATTAACTTTTGAAACAACAGCTTTTAATTTTAAAACACCATTTCAAATCAACATATTCAATTTTTTACCAGTATTTACATACATATTTATGTATATTTGGAAAGAAAGATTTACAAGTAAAAACATTCTAAAAATTTACAAATTGTTTATGCAAATATAACACAACTAGTAGTAAACGGCACATATTCACCAAGTTGTAAATATAACTTACTTACATAAGTTACGACATACAAAACCTTTGTCACACAAGCCGAAGCAAAAATATATCTACAATGAAATCGAGATTATTGAGCTTGACCTCAAGCTCAATAATCTTGATTTTATTAACATTCAAAAGGTCGAACAAAACATACAAATACTTATATCTACAATGGTTCAAATCTTTAACGCGCACTCTTCAGTTTTGAGTACCTTGTTTTTCGATATCTTAATGGTTCATTCTTTTAGAGTCTCGAGCATTTAGAGTCTCGAGCATCTGTATATTATTATCATTAGTCATGGCATGACCCGATACGTTTTACCATGTCCATGCTGCTATACCTGTATGTAACAGGAACAGACGTACACATAGACGATATTCAGATTTAACGATATTCGCTGCTTGTTGAAGTACCCATATTTTGGACCGTCGATTAAAGCTTGTACTCAATTTTTTTTTGCCTGGAACTAAGTTTTCATACAAATGTAATAGGATAGCTAATAAAACATCTATGTTTTAATGGAAATGGTGTAACAATTATAAAGATGTTTAATAAAATTTTAACATCTGAAAATAAATCATTTAATCAACATCAGCGGTTTTGTCAACAGTTAACTTAACAGATTCATTTAAATATTTGTCTCCTCTGATCATTCTAATCATTTAACAGTGACTCATTGAGCTGAATAAACGAGTGATTCGTAAAGACTAATAACAAAACGATTAACAACAATTTTGAATACAGTAAAGTATTAAAAATAATATTAAACAATGTAAGTATGAAGTATGTATTTTAACAACAACATAAAATCTCAGCATAATAAGCAAATATCACCACTGACATATCCAGTTTATCATTAACTTCATCATCATACACATGCGTATACGTATGCATATTATATTATTTTCTAACTTACTTTGTATTATATTTATTTTCATTCGTTTTCTTTATTAATTCTAAGGTTTTTCTAAAGTTTTATTTTAATTTCAGTTTCATTTTATTATTCTTTTTACTTCATTCAAAATAATTGGTTAAATACAACATTATATCAATTTTCTTTAATAATTTGAGTTCATTATTTAATATTTACGTAAAATCAACAACAAGCTTGCTCCCGGCTCTTTCATATTTCGAGAGTATATCACGTAGGGGATGGAAAATACCAAGCAACGGTCCTGACCGGCTTTAACATGGCAAGGCCCAGGATTTATCTTGGTCCCACTTTCATCTCAAGTGGACACTGACCTCCCCGTGGTGTCACCTGGGGAACTGCCTTTAACACCCGTTAAAGGTGGTGAGCTAACATGTGTCGCGCGTTCACCCATAAGAACGTTAAAAACTGCACCTGAAATGTTCGCACTCTTTATAGAGAAGGTGCAGTTAACGCATTGGCAGATGTATGTGCTTGAAAAGTACAAGGCCGACATTACTGCCATACAGGAAATACGATGGAACGGGAAAGACGTCACAACAACATCAAAGGTGACGCACTGTATTATAGCTGCCATGAAACAAAGCATGAGTTTGGTTGCGGATTTGTAGTTGGTCGGAGGTTAAAACATCTGGTCACCAGTTTCACCCCAGTGAATGAAAGACTCGCTGTAATTCGATTAAAAGCAAAATTCTTCAACATCAGCATTATTTGCGCTCATGCTCCCACTGAAGACAAGGACGAACAGACCAAAGATATATTTTACGAGCGCTTAGAAGAAACTTATTACCGTTGCCCTGCCCATGGCATTAAAATAATACTAGGCGATTTTAATGCCAAAATTGGAAATGGTATGAGGCTGATAGACTTTGGAGCTGCAAGAAACATGGTACCAGATTTAAGCAACTCGATATTCATAAGGGCACCTAGCTGACGCCAGATCAAAGAACAAGAAATCAATTTGATCACGTTGTGATAGATGGAAGACATGCATCAAGCGTGTTGGATGTACGATCCTTCCCAGGTGCAAACATAGACTCGGACCACTACCTTGTTGCAGCAAAGGTACGTACCAGATTAAACGTAGCAAACAAAGTGCGAACAGACACAACACGGAAGTTGGACATCGGTAACCTGCAATCACAACAGATAGCCACATCATATTACACCCAACTGACCCAACTGCTTAATCAAAGCACTCCTCGCCCGATAACATTGCTCACTCTATGCAAACAACCGCAAAATCAGTACTTGGATACCAGAGACCTCCACCAAGGAATCCATGGTATGACCAGGAGTGTCGTGGTGCTACCGAAGAGAAAAATGCGGCATATAGGGCTACTTTACAATCAGTAGCAACGCGTAGAGCACGAGAGAGGTATCGAGAGAAAAGGAGAGAGAAGAAACGTCTTTCCCGCAGGAAAAAGAGAGAGATGAAAAAGCGGGAGTGTGGACAAATCGAGATGTACAGGGGACAGAATGAAGTCCGAAAATTCTACCAAAGAATGAAACATCAAACTGATGGCTTTGGAACTGGCACATCCTCCTGTAGAGACCAACAAGGTAATCTGGTAACTGATACATATGGTGTGATAAGGATATGGAAAGAGCATTTTTCCAAACTGTTGGTATCCAATAGTAGCGAAGTCGACGATAATACCACAGATCCAATCCCAAAAAATGGTATTGAATGTATACCACCCGGCCAAGATGAGGTAAAGACAGCAATAAACCGGCTGAAGAATAATAAGGAAGCAGGAGACTATAGCCTACCAGCTGAGCTGTTTAAACCCGGAGCTCCATCTGGCAGGAAGAACGAGTACCCGACGATTGGAACCTGAGTATCCTGTGCCCCGTCCACAAGAAGGGAGATAAGATTGTATGCTTTAACTATAGGGGCATAAGTCTGCTCCCTATTGCCTACAAGATCGTGTCAGGGATATTGTGCGAACGACTAAATGCTATGGTCAACCAGATAATTGAACCATACCAGTGCGGCTTTAGACCTGGCAAGTCCACCATTGACCAGATATTTACCCTGCGGCAAATCCTGGAGAAGACCCAAAAGATGCAGATCGACACCTATCACCTTTTTGTCGATTATAAAGCAGCCTTCGACAGCCCGCTGCGTTCAAAGGTATTCCAAGCCATGTCTGAATTTGGTATCCCCGCAAAGCTCATCCGGTTTTATAAAATGACTTATACTGACACGAGGTCCTCAGTTAAAATAGGAAAGAACCTCTCCGAAGAGTTTGGTACCAAAAGAGGTTTCAGACAAGGAGACAGCCTTTCGTGTGATCTCTTCAACATCCTGCTGGAAAAGGTTATACGAGAGGCAAACGTCAAAAGAAGTGGCACAATCTACACCAATAGTCACATGTTACTTGCTTATGCTGATGATATAGACATCATGGGCCGATCAGTAAAAGAAGTAACTGATATCTTTATGAAGGTCGAAGGAGAATCTGCTAAAGTGGGTCTGGCGGTAAACGGTGAGAAGACCAAGTTGATGGCGTGGACGCGCAATGCGTCCATTGAGATCGGACCAACTGTTGAAGTTAGTTCCTATAATTTTGAGGTAGTGAAAGACTTCGTATACATCGGCACCGCCGTAAACACAACAAATGACATCAGTTGTGGAAAAAAAGAAGAATTGTATTGGCCAACAGATGCTACTTTGGCTTAAGTAAGCACTTTAAAAACAAAGCCACAACTCGTAAAACAAAAATAACGCTTTACAAAACACTGATACTACCCGTGCTGATGTATGGTTCCGAAGCTTGGGTACTTGCGCAAGCAGATAAGGCAGTGCTTGGCGTGTTTGAGAGAAAAATTCTTCGAAAGATCTACGGACCGATCTGCGTTGACGGTGAATATCGACGTCGTATGAACCACGAGCTGTATCTGCTTTACAACGCCATCAATATAGTTAAACGTATCGAGATGCAGCGATTGCGTTGGCTAGGCCATATAATAAGAATGAGCGATGATGAACCCGCTAAAAAGGCGTATAAATTCGAGCCACATGGTGGTGCACGCTGAATTGGCAGGCCAAAGAATAGATGTCGCAAACAAGTGGATGAAGATATGACAAGGCGCGGTATTCCAAAAAGCGAAACACTAAACAGAGATAATTGGAGATCTTTTCTTAGTTCGGTCTATGGAACAAATGTTCTGTAATGGGCCAGCTAAGTAAGTAATATCTCATTTAATTTTAACTTATTACTAAAACTACAACTATCTTAACTCTACAAAATGTTCCTATGGACAATATGTATAGGAAGTACATCATCCTCTATGAATTCCAGGAGAGACACGAAAATAAAAATCTGGACACGACGCAGAACCTAGATCCATTGATAACTCAATGCCAATGGGCGATATGTAATTGGTATTTTGCCAACCAAAACCGGATTGCTCTCTAACAACTTCCTGAATTAAAGAGTTTGGATGCCGTAAAATTCTATCTACACATTTTTTTAATTAATTGCAATGAATAAACAGAAATGGGGTTAACACCTGAAGTTTCGTGCACGTATGCATTCGAGAAGCGTCTATTGGCGGACTGATTTTTTCCTATACATAAAATTTGCGATAAAGAAAATTGAGTTTTTGGAAGAGAGCGTAGAGGACAGAGATCATCTATACTTTTTCCTCCCCGCTCACACTCAAAAACTCAATTTTCTTTACTGCAAATTTTGCGCGTTTGACTACTGAATAAGAACGCCAAATTTCATGAAAATTTTCAATGAAATCACTCTAGTGTGGACCGGGACTTTGTAATCAGAATGGTTACCTATCGCTTTAAGTAGTTTTATCATTCATTCCAAAAGAAAGAATGATGTTTATGACGTAATTTTGGCATGATTGTAATTAGTGTCCCTTTTTGGACAATTTGGTTAGAAATTCCTAGTTTTTAAAGATATTTTCCAAAAAATGTCTTTAAAAAATCGTCAACGGTTATGTCTAGAGTACGTACAGGACTTTCTATATATCATTAAATTGTTTGTACATACTCTAGACCGTTAATGATTTTTCATAGTCATTTTTTTTCTGGAAAATAACTTTAACAACTGGAAGTTTCTAGCCAAATTGCCTACAAAGAGACACTAATTACAATCATGCCAAATTACATCATTCTTTCCATCGGAATCAATTGAAAACGATAGGGAACCAATTATTCCACCATTCTGATTACTAAAATGACATGCAAAGATTATAATTTGGAAATTATTAATCGGTTATTGCGGTGCACAATTTTCAATGATCAATTTAAAGATACCCATTTTTGTTTTTGTGTAAAATTTTGAATAATGGTACTATAAATGGAAAGCTTATGGCATATAATAAAGACAGATTTTTCAGCCTGAAAAATTGTATTTTGAAGTGTTATAAAATCTCTACTCGTTTCGAAGTTATCAACGATTACATTTTTTTATTTCAGGTGACATCATTTTCAGTGACACCCACTGTACATTTTAAGATTTTTGGCTATCGAAGACACATCAAAATGATCAAAACACATTTTTAATATTTTTTAAATTTTTTCTTCAACAATAAAATAAATTCATTTACTTAATTACGATATTAAACTTGGGGAACAACTCAACAAATACCAATGATTTGTGAGAAAGTTTTTTTTTTAATTTCAGTGGTGGACAAGTTTGTAGAAATGCCTGATAAAGAATTCTGGTCTATATTGCCAGGTAAGTATACCAATTACACTGTGCAACAAAATTAAATTTTTTTCAAAATGATGGGAAAAATCGGGTAGATTATGAAAGTAGAGCTAAAAATATGAGACACGTGTATCGGCGTTTTTAAAGTTTACGTCGGAAAGTAACCTAAATAGGCGGGGCAAGTTCCGCCCATTTTTAATTTCTTCGAAATATTCGAATTAAGATATCTTTGAATCCTTGCATTTCAGGTGCATAGTGTCTTTGGCAACTTTACTCAGGAGGGTATGGCGAATATTTTTGATATAAATTTTAACCCTCATGCGGTTCATCAAAGGGGTCTTTTTTGTCCTTTTTTTGAAAGTCTTTGAAAAACTCCTTCAAAATGTGATCATATCAAAATCAAATATTCTACAAAATTGTTCGCCATAAAATTTTACTGTAGGTCTCAGAATACACCAAATCTGTAACTCTTGTCTAATCGCCAGGAATCTCTAAAAATGAAAAACCCGTTTTAGGGTTAAAGTCGGACTTCATCTGAGTTTATTCAAAATTGTCCCACAAAACATAATTTTAGAGAGATGATGTCAGAGACAAAAATATTCTTCATCAAATTTCACTATGGGTCACCAAAGAAATGAAATGTCTATTTACATTTCATAGCCTGAAAATATCAATATCAATATTACTGAAAAACATGAAAATATTTCCCAATTTTTTTTGATGAAAAATGTTTCCTTCTTTTTTCAAGTTGATACATGAAAGTAATATAAATCTTGGTTATAGGTGAAAAGTGTCAAAGGATGAAAAATTCTACACAAAATTTCATTATGAGTTTCAAAATAAACCATATGTCTATGTATACTATTTCCTTAAAAAATTAGATTACAATTTATATATATATTAGGATGAAATTTTATGTTTTAATTTTGGACTGTTAATTTTACATAATTCCATACTGGATCAAAATCTAGCAAAATCATTTACTTTTTGGGAAAATTGTTAAAAAAAGAAATGTTTCAAATGAAATTTCATTATGAGTCTCTGAATAAAAGAAATCTGTAACCATAACGTATAACATTCTTAGCAGCCCTTGTTTTTGGTGTAGGGTTTAGGGCCGTATTTTACAATTTTTAACCAGATTGTCGTTGTGATTAAACAATATAAATATCTTATTGATGGTTTTTCGTTATAAATTCATACAGAAGATGTTGTGTGTTCAATTTAAATAGCTTTAAAAACATTTGTGGTGAATATATATTTGAAAAATATAGAAAACCCAGATCGGACCTGCCAAAATTACGTATTTTTAATACTTTTAACATAAATTACGTATTTAGGATAAGCCATTGGTTGCTTATATTGTATGTGAAAATACATTAGAGGTCTACGGCTATGGTCCAGTGAAAATATAGGTGTCATATGGGTTCTCACATGTACAATTTGGTGTGGTCCAAAAAACTACAATGATGGGACTCACTCCTACTTTGGTGGCATTTACGTAATTAACTATAGCAATTGACATAAATTAATATATCCTAACTGGGTTCGTTATGGTCATTCATGATACAGCTATTTACGTCAATTGCTATAGTTAATTACGTAAATGCCACCAAAGTAGGAGTGAGTCCCATAATTGTAGTTTTTTGGACCACACCAAATTGTACCTGTGAGAGCCCATATGACACCTATATTTTCACTGGACCATAGCCGTAGACCTCTAATGTATTTTCACATACAATATAAGCAACCAATGGCTTATCCTAAATACGTAATTTATGTTAAAAGTATTAAAAATACGTAATTTTGGCAGGTCCGATCTGGGTTTTCTATATTTTTCAAATATATATTCACCACAAATGTTTTTAAAGCTATTTAAATTGAACACACAACATCTTCTGTATGAATTTATAACGAAAAACCATCAATAAGATATTTATATTGTTTAATCACAACGACAATCTGGTTAAAAATTGTAAAATACGGCCCTAAACCCTACACCAAAAACAAGGGCTGCTAAGAATGTTATACGTTATGGTTACAGATTTCTTTTATTCAGAGACTCATAATGAAATTTCATTTGAAACATTTCTTTCTTTAACAATTTTCCCAAAAAGTAAAGGATTTTGCTAGATTTTGAGCCAGTATGGAATTATGTAAAATTAACAGTCCAAAATTAAAACATAAAATTTCATCCTAATATATATAAATTGTAATCTAATTTTTTAAGGAAATAGTATACATAGACATATGGTTTATTTTGAAACTCATAATGAAATTTTGTGTAGAATTTTCATCCTTTGACACTTTTCACCTATAACCAAGATTTATATTACTTTCATGTATCAACTCGAAAAAAGAAGGAAAAATTTTTCATCAAAAAATTGGGAAATATTTTCATGTTTTTCAGCAATATTGATATTGATATTTTCAGGCTATGAAATGTAAATAGACATTTCATTTCTTTGGGGACCCATAGTGATATTTGATGAAGAATATTTTTGTCTCTGACATCATCTCTCTAAAATTATGTTTTGTGGGACAATTTTGAATAAACTCAGATGAAGTCCGACTTTAACCCTAAAACGGGTTTTTCATTTTTAGAGATTCCTGGCGATTAGACAAGAGTTACAGTTTTGGTGTATTCTGAGACCTACAGTAAAATTTTATGGCGAACAATTTTGTAGAATATTTGATTTTGATATGATCACATTTTGAAGGAGTTTTTGAAAGACTTTCAAAAAAAGGACAAAAAGACCCATTTGATGAACCGCATGAGGGTTAAAATTTATATCAAAAATATTCGCCATACCCTCCTGAGTAAAGTTGCCAAAGACACTATGTACCTGAAATGCAAGGATTCAAAGATATCTTAATTCGAATATTTCGAAGAAATTAAAAATGGGCGGAACTTGCCCCGCCTATTTTGGTTACTTTCCGACGTAAACTTTAAAAACGCCGATACACGTGTCTCATATTTTTAGCTCTACTTTCATAATCTACTCGATTTTCCTTGTCATTTTTTTTGTTGTCGCACAGTGTTATAGTTGATAATGAAAAATGTTTTTATTTTAGTTTATTTGCTTACATACATAATAATTATACATAAGTCAAATCACTTCAATTGGAGCTTCCAGCAACAACATTTAAATAACAATATATTTACAAATTGTCGACAAAACTTCTGAATCTTCTTATGTCTTGTGCCAGGTGTCGGAACTGTTGCCATGTGAGACCTTTCTTTTAAATTCTTCTTCCATTGATCTTCGCCATGTAGTCTTTGGTCGTCCCCTGTTTCTGTATCCCTGTGGGTTCCATTGGAAGCAGACTTTAGCAATGTTCGTATTCTTTTGTCTGACAATATGACCCATCCATTTCCATTTCCTTCGTCTAATTTCGATGTTTGTCGGAAGCATGTTGCATCTCAGCATAATGTCTTGATTGCTTATACGCATTGGCCAAAAGACTTTATTGATCTTTCTCAGATATCTATTTACAAAAACCTGCAGTTTATTTGCGATTGTGCCGGTTACTTTCCATGTTTCACATCCGTAGAGCAGAACCGATTTGACACTCGTATTGAATATACGGATCTTAGTTTGTGTTGATATTTGTGATAATTGCCACACTCTTCCGAGAGAGGCAAATGCATGACGAGCCTTATTTACCACTTCTAGTATTCATTTTTTGAAAGTACATATTTAGACTACAAAAACCCTAGTAGGGTTTTGTCCTGTCAGATCCAGTTCGGATTTTATGACCTCATCTAAACCGGGCTAAATCTACACTTTTTTGCATTTATCAGGCCTTTATCTCAGAAACGAATAGGAATTTGAACTTCCTGTCTTTAGCAATATTGTAGCCCTAAACTAGTAGAACTTATCTTTTGAAAAAAAAAACCACATAAGAAAAACTCCATCTAGGGCATCAAAATCTATAAAATATAGAAAAAAATTTTACATAATTGCTGAAATTCTGGTCAATATTCGCTAAACTATTGGGAGTTGAACCAAGTAACCATTGGCAAAAATCTTCCAAATAAAGTCCTCAACAATTCTTTAGAACATTCTGAAACTCTTAAATGCTTACTTGATGTTGTTTCAGCCGTATTTTGCATAATATCTTTTACAGCACGTATTTCAAACACAGTTCACACCAGCAGTTTATTCTCGCATTTCGGATTTCTCTGCATTATTGACATTTTTATTAAATCGTCGGTGAAAAATGTACTGAAAACAATGCCATAGAAGCATTTTACAACAATGACATGTTCTGAAGAGTTGTGTATTACATTCCAGGGAAATTTTTCTAAAAGAAAATATTCAGAAAAAATTAACGGTTTTGGATATACGGTGCGAAATGTATAAAAATTGTGGCATTTTTGCATATATTTTGAAATTTGAGGCAATAAATGTAGTTTTTCGAGTTCATTATTTCTCCAAATATTTTATTCTTGTCTCTTTCTACAAAATTGCTTCAGTGGTCAGAAGAAGATTCGCTTTGGTTTCAGAGATATAGCCCCGAATTTCTTTAAAAACTCAATATTTAACCATATTTAGATGGGGCCATAAAATCCGAGGTGGATCTGAACAACAAAACCCAACTAGAGTTTCTTGTCGTTTGGGTCTGTACTTTCAAAAAATCCTCAGTTCGGATTGGTTGCACAAGATCACCTTAAAAATGTTGCACAGTGTTATTGATAATTACTGGAGTGGAGTTGTCACTTTAGTCTTAGTGCTTCGGTGTTCGTCTTTGTCATCATCATATCTAACACCAACAGTAAGAGAGTGGGTGACAGGACAAATCCTTGTCTTACTCCGTTGTTTATGTGGAAGCTTTCACTGTCGAAAGGCGCGCTAAAAGCCTACAAATATCCGGAACAGAGGGGAGTACCATTCTACGGATTGTTCTGCAATTATTCTTAACGAGCTTATGTGATCCACGCAAGATAGATTACGTCTAAATCCAGCTTGTTCTTTGCTTAGGCTTGTATAAATAATTGGCGCTATGTGGTCGAGAATAATGAAAGATATAATTTTTTGTATCGAGTTGAGAAGTGTTATTCCCCGCCAGTTTTTGCATTCACTAAGATCACCTTTCTTCGGTATTGTAACGATCACTCCTTCCTTCAAGAATGAAGGAATGTTTTCTGAAATCCAAGCTTCATGGATTATAGGCCATATGAATTGGTCCATAGTTGGGGTATATTTGAATATTTCTGAGGTAATGTTGTCTAGTCCAGATGCTTTGCTCATCAGGTTATTGTTCGGTTCCGTCGATGGAGATTCAAAGAACTGTCTCCATCTTTGAAGTTGTTCCTCGGTTGAATTTAAAGTTATCATAGTTGCGTCTTTGATATTGGAGGTTGACCGTAATTTCTCCCCGCTAAGCTATCTGATTGCCTTGTAGACTGCCCGTGTGTTCCCTCGTCTTGCAGCGTCTTCCGCATCATTTGAGATATTGTTAAACCATTTTCGGCTGTTTCTTCGGACTAACCTTTTCACATTTTATTCGGCCTTGTTATAATTAGTTTTAGCAGTGTTTAATTCTGCGAACGTCTGGGCCGAGTGTAAGATATTATTTAATTTCCCTCTTTCTTCTATTGCCTCCCACAAGGTGTCACTGATCCATGGTTTAATATGGTGTTGGCTGCAACCTACGATATTTTTTTGCACTTTTTCGATAGGTATCCACTATCAAGATCTATTTAACAGGTCACGTAAGTAGCACAACAACTCTATTTTGGCCGAAAATTCTTAAATATGTCAAAATGTTTCTTTACGTTTTCATACAATTTATTCACAATAACAAAATATTTGACAGATTGAAACCAATCAGCTGGCCGTTTTACGCCACCTTATAATTTCATCATGATCCACTATATTCTCCCAATTATTCGTTGATCTTTGATTTAGCTTTCTGCATATGTCATCAGAGAGAATACATTTGCTGTTGCAGGGTCTTGGAGGCGGTGTATATTGTATTTTTCTGTAGTAACTTTCTTATGATACCAGGCTTTAGGTCTAGGGATAGGTAACGGAAAGCTATAATCGAGTTTTCGAGTTTGGTATAAAATTAAAAATGCGATTTTTCGGTTTGGCGATTATTTCAATTGTCTTAAAACTCGACTTTTTTATAACCACAGAAAATCGATTATTCGTCGATTTTCGAGTTTTCTTTTGGAACTGTAAAGGCCGCGGCACATACGGCGCGTTGAGCGTTGCTTTACAACAACCACATGAAAAACTCAAGGACAAACTTGGCATCACTTACACATTTTTCATGTGGTTGTTGTTTTCAACGCGTGACGCAACGCACAACGGACCGTATGTGCCGGGGCCATAATGGCCCCGTACCGTACGTTGTGCGTTGCGTCAAGCGTTAAAAACAACAACCACATGAAAAAAATGTAAGTGATGCCAAGTTTGTTCTTGAAGTTTTCATGTGGTTGTTGCAACGCGACGCACAACGTACCGTATGTGCCGGGGCCATAAAGCGCTCGGCACACACGATGCGTTGAGCGTAGAACAACCACATGAAAAAAGTGTAAGTTATGCCAAGTTTTTTGAAAAACAACAATGTGGCTGACGCATTAAAGTTAAACATAATTTAACTGTTTTGGGACAACGCGTGTTCTAACGTGTCACTAAACGGACCGTATGTGCCGTATGGTTGTTGTAACGCAACGCACAACGCACCGTATGTGCCGAGCGCTTAAAGCCCTCGGCACATCCGGTCCGTTTAGTGACACGTTGGGACATGCGTTGTCCCAAAACAGTTAAATTATGTTTAACTTTAATGCGTCAGCCATGTTGTTGTTTTTCAAAAAACTTGGCATCACTTACACATTTTTCATGTGGTTGTTGTAGCGCGACGCTCAACGCACCGTATGTGCCGAGCGCTTAAGACCGCCAAGTCAACAATCTATGGGCAAACTCCAAAATCGATCACAGGATAATCGATTATGCGATTTTCTTTCCAGCCAAAAATCGACTACGATTTTTAGAGTTTTAACAGCAAAAATTCGATTAATCGAAAGTCGACTTACCTATCCCTATTTAGGTCGAAGTCAAAAACGTATAGGTATAAAGACTAGAAGAAATGCATTTTCCAAAAACATATGCTAATAGTTCCACATTTTGGTTACAGAAGGCTACATAACTCACTGGAATTGATAACAGCAATGCCAATCGTTTTTGATTCCCATTTCTCGCGGCAGAAAACATTAACGTCGTGTTTTGTGGCTGAAATGTATTTCTTCACTATTTCTTATTTTTTATTTAATAAAAAAACAAAAGTCAACGCCGTAAAATTTGAGTTTTAATGTTTTTCTTGCCAATATTCCAATGAGTAACAGTTTTCGTTTAACAGAATGTTGCTATGATATCATAGCAACAGAGGTTAACTCCCTCTACAGTTAATTTTTAACAATTGACTTTTCCTATCTTATAATATTGACATCTTTGTCGAAGTTTTTAATCTCCAATCAGAAGCTTGTGGTCACTGTAGATGTCAGCTCCTCGGAAAGTTCTCACGTCCATTAGACAGCCAAGAAATCATCTGCTAATCATAAATTGATCTATTTGGTTACGGGAAACATTGCCTGGCGACTGCCATGTGTATTTATAGCTCTGTTCCTTTACGTGCCTGAGGTTACCATTTCTTACCATTTTTAACCTGCAAAGTGTTCCTTTACTTTAAAAAGCATACAATTTATATGAGACCAGTTCACCACTTTTACCATTTTTTGCCACTGTTACCATTTTTAAAAGTAAAGGAACAGATCATATGTATGTCGCGGTGCGGGAATTTTGGTGTTGTTGTTGCCAACCTTGGCGTTTATATCTCCTAATACAATTTGTATATCTCTCTTTCTTGATTTCGATATTTCTGTATTCAGTTGTTCGTAGAATATCTGCTTTGCTTCTTCATCGTCGTTTTCAGTAGGGGCGTAGCATTGAAAGATGACTATCTTGCGATATTTCGTTTTAAATCTTGCCGTAATTGTCCTGTCAGCTATATATTTGTATTCCAGCAAAGAATGTTTGATAATTGGAGACACCAAAATTCCAAATTCCATTGTTGGAAGTTTGTATCCCGAATCTGTGTTAACTTCTCCATGACCTTTCCATCTCAATTCAGCGAGACCTAAAATGCTCACACGGTGAGTTTCCATTACCCGGAAACTTTTGCTAGTCGAGAAGTTTCTGCTAGTGTCCTTCCATTCCATATTCCTATTCTTGTTATTCGATAGCGTATTGGTTGTGCCGTTTGATTAGCTTCTCTTGTTGTTTGCGTTGTTGTTTTGGTTAATCGCCATTGAAGGTTACGTTCTCATCGATATATTTTTTGAAGAAATATGGGCTGATGGTTCTACCAGCGGACAAACCACTCAAAACCGTTGTTTTTTCTGGATGAATTGACACCTCTTGAATCTCTTTAAGTTGCTCTTAACCTAAATGCGGCTACTTTCCTTGTTTACATTGCTGAACAACATTTGGCTCAAAACACATTCCTTAAAGAAAGTGAATTTTCGTAATAAAGTTAAACGATTTGCACACATTATTCAATCGTGAGCCTTCCCAAGATTAAATGCCAAACAATACTAAATAAAAATAACATGATACCATGACCAGTCATGATCAGTCAAAAAGGCATTAAGAACTGTATTTAATTTTAGCGTGACAGACGACAGTTTCTGCATTTACGAAACAGTTGATTGCTGGTAAACAACTGTTTTGTTGTTGTTTGTATTATAAATTGTGTATCAGAGTAGAGGTGGGCGCGTGTCGTGCCGTGAGTAGTGCGCGTGCCTTCTCGAAAAACGCCGTGTTTGTGCGTGTCGTGCCGGAATACATTTTTGACCGTGCGTGATCGTGTTTTTTTGTTCGACACGGTTTTGCACGACACGACTAAACACTATCTGCACTATGTTACACGATCGTGCTAAATTTTTGGTCTCCCTTTAGAAGTCGTGCAAGAGACCATATAAAACACGAATATCGAACAAGAACATAAAACCGACCAAGAAATGCCTAACATTATTTGCTTCGTTTTTGTAGTCTTGTACTTATTGCCTTTTTGTTATGGAGAGGCCAGAGTATGAGTAAAAAAAAAGATGATGTTTGTTTGCAATTTGTTTTGTTCATGAGAGAAGCAAACACAAAAACTACTCAGAGGGTTAACGCAATCTACTCTCTTTGCAAATCAGATGTTTATCTGACTGTATTATCTGCTATGGATGATGTTATTGAAAAACATCCTCTTCCCGAATTGGGAAAACTGATTGACTGCCCAAAAAACGTTGTAAGATATTTTAAACACTCGGAGCTAAACAACAAATTGTCGAAAATGTTAAAACAAGATATAAGAACACGTTGCCTGAGAGCATATACCAAGAATGAGATTAAGAGTATTTTGCAACAAAAGAATGAGTTGTATCGTATATCTGACTTAATGTTTGCTAGAACCTCTTTTAGGTTTTCATAAAATATTCAAAGAGTGTTCCAAAAAATTAACCTCGGAAAAGTACCCTACTGTGCACCTTTTTCCCACTTGGTCTAAAAAAACTCATGAAAGATTTGAAAGCTAAAACTAAAAAATCATTTCTTAGTTTTCTAATGATACGCAGGAAATTACAATGCCACATTTACACGAATTTTCAATGTTTTTGGATTAAAATGGCAAAAAGGCTGATGTTTTTAACTTATGGAAACAGTCTAATCTAAAATATTTAAAACAATTAGCCAGGAAATTTTTGGCTATACCCGTCAGATCAGCAACGAGCGGGAGATTTTTCCACATATGGAAATATTCACAACGAAAGACGTACTAGACTTTTGAGAAAATTTAGAAGAACATATGGGGATTTCCGAGTGAAATCGGCCACTTTTTCAATAAGAGTTTTTTTTTTTCTTTAATTTTTTGCGGAGTGATGCTGATCATCAACAAAACATTTCAGTATATTTTCTGGTTTTTTTTCCACCAACGCCTACAGGGATTTCGCGCCTTGAAAAGGTCGAATTCTGTGAAAACTATGTATATGCAAAGAAATACTCATAAAATCTTTAATATTGGTCCAATTTGAAAAAAAAATCTTTATTAGTATGTCTTGTTGTTTTGTCACCTATTTAATAAAAAATAGAAAAAATTTTGGCAGGGTTGTCTTGGATGCAATTTTCGAGATTTAATATTTAAAATCAATTTTTAACAATGATTGACACCTTCGATTTTTTTTAAATTTTTTGTATAAAACTACGATCAATTACAAAAATTTTAAGTCCTAGTTGGTAGTGTGATTCGAATAATAACTAAAATTTGTCAATAACGTTTTTCCTATACACCACCGCGGAAAATATGTTATTTAAACAAAATAATACGTTGCATTTATTTACATTTGTGTTGTTGTTTTATTTAGGAATTTATCGTAAACATCTTAAAAACATCCTTATTTTGCGATTTTAAGAATGGTTTAGAAATTTGTGTAGCAGCATAAGTGGGTATTACTGAATGAAGTTTTTTTGCCCGCAATTGTTTAAACATTACGTATTTCATATTCAAATCCTCTTTGTTATCTAAATAATAATCTTCTGGCAAAAAAAAAAAAAACCATTTAATATTTGGTAGATTATTTGGCTCGGATGCTCAGTCATATAATCTCCAAGCTGTAGTTATTTGATCATCAGCTTAGTTAGTTTATTGTCCAGCTGGTACAATAATTGCTAATCAATTTTCAAAATCTAAAAATAACTCTGTTTTTACAATGTTTAAGATAAATTCCTTAATAAAACAACAAAACAAATGTTAAAAAAATATTTTTTAAATTTTTTGGTAAAACAACAAATGTTTCACACTGGTATAAAGGGAAAAGATTTCAAAGACTTCGCAAGCCTTTGTCATGAAAGCCATACAACGATTAAAAAATATTAAGCGTTGTAAAAAACAAATTGCATTTGAAAGAGGAAAAGTTAGGTGATAGCGAAGCTGTCCCTCATCCGATAAGTCTGTCACATAGTGGTGGGTGTGTGGGTTCGAATCTTCGGCCTTCATTTTGATCTTCGCATAAAAAAGGCAAAATTTTCAAATAAGTGAAATCAGCTGAGCCAGGCTTTGGTTTGAACCCACGTCCTTGAAAAACACAAGGAAAAAAGTGTTGTCACGTCGTGTTAGTGTTCATAACCAAACTCATAACTTTCAAAGACTACGCTAAGCGTTTGTCATGAAAGCCATACAATGATTGAAAAAATATTCAACGACAAATTGCATTTGAAAGAGGAAAATTTGGATGATAGCGAAGCCGTTCCACATCCGATAGGTCTAAATTGTTTTCTATTTTTTATTAAATACAACAAAACATACAATTTTTTTTCAAATTGGACCAACATTAAAGAAGTTATGAGTATTTCTTTGCATTTGGTTTTTACAGAATTCGACTTTTTCAAGGCGCAAAATCTCTGAAGACGTTGGTCGAAAAAAAAAATCAGAAAATATACTGAAATGTTTTGTTGATGAGCAGCATCACCACAGCAAAAAATAAAGGAAATCAAAAACCTCTTATTGAAAAAGTGTCCGATTTCACTCAGAAAACCCCATATGAATATTTTTTGAACAAATAAATGTACACCTATATCGACTTCTCTTTTTTTGCAATTTCGTGCGTGCGTGTTCGTGCTTTCTTGAAAAACGCCGTGTTTGTGCGTGAATGTGCATAAAAATTTTGGTCCGTGTTCGTGCATGTTCGTGCCTAATTTTTTAGGCACGCGCCCATCTCTATATTAGAGCATAAATATGCTCTCTCCCTTACATGAATATGAACTCTCTTCTACAGTATTGCCATATTGAAATACCTAAATTCATTTAAATTCACTTTGAGTTTGTGCATTAAGAACGTGGATAATGCACGAATTAATTTGAATTAAGGCAGTTAATGTAAATTAACGCTGCCGTCTGTTTAGGGTATAAGGTGTATTTTCACGAAATTTATCTAAAGGCCCCATTTAGAGTCGAATCGATGAAAAAACTTTACCAGTTCATTGTTGTGGCTAAAAAATTTCTACAAAAATTTATGTTGATCGGTTAATACCCTAGACAGACGGCAGAGTTAATTTGCATTAACTCCCTTAATTCAAATTAATTCTGCATTATCCACATTCTTAATGCACAAAATCAAACTGAATTTAAAGCGCATTTAGGTATTTTAATATGGCAATAGAGTAAAAGAGAAACCATATTCATGTAGAAGAGAGAGCATATTTATGCCCTGACACACAAGGAAAACAACAAATTGCAGGGCAAACGACAACAAAAAAGCAATCAGCTGTTTCGTAAATGCGGAAACTGTCGTCTGTCAGGCAAAAATTAAATGCAGATCTTAATGCAAATTAGCGCTGCCGTCTGTCTAGGTTATAACGCTATCTCGTGTCCCCAGACCGAAGGCGAATTTTCAGTAAATCGCTACACAAATCGATGAACAAATTTTAGCAGTTCATTGTTGTTGCTATAAAAATTCTACAAATATAGCTAATATTAAAATCCGATCCGATTTTCAAAATTTTTATAGGATTTAATTTATAGCCACAACAATGATTATGTATTATATTACTTCTTGTACTTTTATTATTTTTATTATTATAATTGATATTAATAATGTTATTATTATAACATGGAAATATCTTATCTAAATTTAGGCCTTTCCTACTGCTTCTAACTTCTTTACAGAAATTCTGGAAGACTTTCAAAATATTTTTGAAGAATATGGCCAAAGTGAAACATTCAAGCAGATAAAAAAGGTATATCATTTTATGAAATTCTTGTTATTACAATATAACAATTATGGAAATTTCCTAGGCACTCGAATACAATTTTCAAAATGCCAATATGAAAATTGCTCATCTAACCATAAGGACTTATGAAGAACTTGTTCTAAGTCAAAAAATAGCATCCCCAAATCGAAGACTTGCGTATATTTTAGCATGGTGTGCTGAAATTTATAATGTTCATATTTTAATATTAGACGATATCATTGACAATGGTGAAATGAGGCGTGGTCTAGCGTGCTGGCATCGTTTAGAAAGTGTTGGACTAAATGCTATAACTCATTCCTTCATGTTGGAACAGTTAATTTATGTCTTAGTTCAAAAACATGTTTCCCATTTGAAATGTTATACAAATATTTTACAGCTATTTCGTAATGTCACCCTGAGGTCAGGCTGCGGCAAAGATATGGATAGTATGTTTTGCAAAAAGTCGGTGGCGGAATTTAAGAGGGAAACTTATAATACCATGGCTGTAAATAAGGGCACATATTATAATTTTTATTTACCATTTGCATTGGCCATGAACTTAGCGGGGTAAGTTTCAAGGAGGTGTTTTAAGATACTATTTTATAAATGAAAAATATCCTCCTTAGTTTTACAGATCCGTTGATACTCAAGCAATGCATGGACATCTTTTATGAAATTGGTCTATATTTTCAAATACAAAATGACTTTCTTGATTGTTTTGGTAATTTGGAGAATTCCGGTAAAATTGGTACCGATATTCAAGATAACAAATTTTCATGGCTAGCCGTAACTTGCATGGAACTGGCTAATGAGGAGCAACGGCAATTGATGATGGATTGTTATGGTTCCAAGGGTAATGTTCATGATTGTCTACGCTTTACAAAATGACCTAATGATTATTTTGTTTCAGATCCTAAAAAGGTAGAAAACGTAAAAGAGTTGTACAAAACATTGGATCTGCCCAGCATTTATGCAGACTATGAAAAAGAGTCATATGAAAAATCTAAAACTCTTATAAGTCAACTGTCTAATGGTGTGCCACATGAAATATTTGTTGATATTTTGAATAAAATTCACCAAGGTCCGTTGTAAACAGCAGTTTTTGAAGTCCACTATATTCTGGGTGTGGGGAAAACACTTTGTGTCAAAATAATTTGCTTTAAATTGTTTCAACAAACATATTCTTCTTTGACAAATGTTGTGTATTGTATTCTGAAAATGTCAAATATTTTTTATTTTATTCATTACAGTTTTTTCCAGTCTTGAAGTCTTGTTCTCAATTTCAATTTGTTAATTATTTTCTGTTCCTAAATAAATTTTGTATTAAATTGAATATATTTGTGTGTTCCGCTTAAAAGGCAAATATATAAGGGGGAAATCTTTCCGAAAAGAAGAAAGAAAACACATATTCCCAAGACTGGGGAAATGTGTTTCTCATCTTTTCTCCCGAAATCTGCATCTTCGAATACAATGCCCAAGTTTGATTTAATTTAAGTTTGAGAGAAACATTACGATGTCCTAAGGTTGGTTGGGCAATGGCTCCTATAGTTAGTCACAATTTTACCTCACTGAGAAAATGTTGAAGTACATTAGGGCGACCCAACAAATTTTTTGGAACTCTTACCCCCCAAATGTTTTTTTTACAATTGGTCTAAAAACTTTATATATTTAATTAAAGCTAACCCGCGCCAAACTAGCGATTTTTTTCATGTGGCTAAAAAACGAATCTTACAACAATTTTTGAAAATCGACGAAATATGCATATTAGACCTATATCAATTTTTTTTTTTTGGTTTGCCCTAATGTACTTACATATCCAGAAACTTCCAGAATGTACTATTTATATAAAATTTAAATTTTCCTATATAAATTTTAAAAGTTTTACAAAGTTTTTTTTTGTGATTTATGTTTAGGAATTATATTTCCGCTGTACGATATATCGTAAATTTACTATTTTCAGACACGTATCAACTCTAGTGGTGAGTAGCTAAATCATACACTCGTCACATCGGATTGTGTCTATACTAAACGCAATTATAATTTTAGTAATGTACACCAGCTGGCGACAATGCATATATCGTACAATGATAATGGCAGGCCGAATAATTTCAACTAACAAATTAGAATTTGGTCGAACAAATTCCAACAAGAGAAAAACAACAAGTTATTCAAGGCAATCATGAATAAAAATTCCGTTCGGAATTTGTTCCCTTTCCAATTTCACAATTTTTTTATTTCCGTATTTGTGTCCAAGAAGGGAATATTTTTGTCGATTAGGCGAGAATACTCCATAATTAGGCGATTGTAGGAACTTTCCACATTTACAAATATTGAGAGACATACTCGTAGAAACTAACTAAAAGGCTCTTTATGCTAAAAACTTCAAAATTCCCAGAATCGAGAGGTACCAGGTACAAGATATATCGTGCATACCATTTTAGTGACATTTTTAAATATTGGGGTTTTTTCTACACCATTCGGGCTGAAAAAACTTTACCGTCGTATGGAAGCAGCGAATGCAAGTTGCTTCAACAAATTTGTAAAAATGTGTGTATAAATAGAAGTTATCAAAATCAGCCTCTGTCTTCTAGCCATTAATTAACATTCAAAATACCCCTGACGAGCTTTGGCAACCACCAAGCGAAACGGTCCGTAGGGTAATTGGTTGAATGTGTGTTGTGGTATAACGCTAGAATTCATTTTTCAATACAAAAACTCCTTAGGCCATATTAGCTCGATTAATCCATAAATAATAAACTTTCACAAATAATTGGCCTTCGTCCTAAAAAGACAATAATAAATAAAAATCAAAGTGGTTCGGCAGCAGGTGAAATTTTGGGTGGGAGGTACCTAAAAGAGTGGACAAATATAGTCCGTATTCGAACCTGATCTATATCTGGTAGATATATTAGGATGTGTAAAGCATGGACCAAATCGGTCACTCTTTTTGAGAGTTATCGTGCGCACAATTTGTCCTAACATGTTGAGCTGTTGTGGGGGGGGGGGGGGGGGGGCACCTGAAGGAGGGTACCGATATGGCTTATCTTCGAACTTAAACTATGTTTGGACAAAATATTCCGAAGGCCAAATTTTGGACCGAATCGGCTGATCCGTCGGAGAGTTATCTTGCGCTCCAACCACTATACACGGTGTCATAGGTGTTTTTGCACCTTTCAGGATATTTTCTCAGGAAGTATGGGCTTGTCCTGATGAAACTTGCACCATCGTATGGGGGGCAGTGACTACAAGTTGTTACAACACAAATCGAAGCGTTTAGAGAGCAAGTTCTAAACTGAACTTTTCCGAAATTGTGGGAGGTTCCCGAAGGAGTGGACCGATTGAGTCCATATTAGAACCTCATCTAAGTCGGGTAGAATTTGAAGGATGTGCAAAGTATGGACCAAACTGGTAACTCCCTTTAAGAGTTATCGTGCGCACAAATTTTCCGAACTTTTCCAACTTTTGTGAGTAAGGCACCGGAAGAAGTGGACTTGAGTGTGATATATTCGAAGAAACAGAATGCAGTCCGAAAATTTTGAAGGTTATGGTGCAGGAATATTCTCCTGCATAGATGACGAATCTGGTAACTGATACAGATAGCGTACTGAGGATCTGAAAGGAGCAATTTATTTATCTTTTGGTATCAAGTGAGGCCATGACAGTATTTATTCGACTAATGCCCGTAATTTCAACGCGTAGTTATCTATGAGTTCACAGATATATCCCGTGTAAGCAACATTTTATAATTTTTACGCATAGGTAACGTTACTGAGTCAAAAACGGCCGTGTTACTTACACCAAGGATTTTACCTGGTTAATCGTTGCCAATGTGTTAAAAGTTGTAAAACACTTCTAAGTGGCAATGATTTTGCGAAATCATGAATGAAAATCACCAATATTACCACATGATTTCAAAATTTACACTCCTCGGTAAATGACATGTAGAAATTACCAAACGCGTAGGTAAAGATAACTAATAGGTAGCTACCTACCCATTTACCCAAACGTTGAAATTACGGGCATAAAGAATATGGCAGCAGATGACGAACTACCAACCGAACTGTTGAAGAACATTGGCGACATGCCAACTACAGAGACAGAAATCCCATCGCATATAAAGTGCTGCAGAGGGTAGTGTGTAAACTAGGGTTACGACTTTTCGAAATTTTTTCTCAAAAATGATTTCCTGTAGCATGGACGAATGAACTTTTGCCTATTAATCACTAAAATAACGTTTATTCCATTCAAATATTGAAAAAGGTCATGCACAAAGCATTTTGAAACAAATTTGATTTTATTTTTGTTTTTGTTATAAAAGTATGTCTTTGAAATTGAAGAAAATTAGTGAGAAACAAATGTTATGTAAGTTTGGTTATCTCATGTGCCCATTATTCTGATAAATTCAAATTTTAAAATCAGTTTGTGCATGAGGTTTTTCACCGAATTACCGTATGATTAAGATTTTATGTAATCTTATGTATAAACTCATCACGTTATAATACAGGGATATGAGGTTGTAAAAATGTCATAACCCCAGTCATAACGGCTAAAACCTATATTCCATGGAATATTCGGGTCATATCAATGTAAGGCTGTTTTAGACCTAACAAATGTACTATGGAACAGATCTTCACTATACCTCAAATCCCGGGAAAACCGATAATCGGCACCACACGTTCGTCGATTATAAGGCCACATTCGTTACTGACCACCGCTCTACAGTGGTTCAGAATCGTTTTTTTTTCTGGTCAAAACTCTGTAACTTTTGAATGGATAGAGATATTTTCATGATTTCGTTCGACAGATAACAAAGTCATAATTCGGTCTAGTAGATGCAGAGAATTCAAGGCCAAAATTAAAAATTTTACTTTTTTTTCATATTTTGAATCAAGGAAAACAAAAAAAAAACTTTTTGGAAATTTTTTCTCAAAAATTTTTTTTCACAAAAAAAAATTGTTTTTAAAAAATTTAAATTTGTTTCCAAAATTAAAAAAAATCTCCTCGGGTTTTCATAAAACTCATATAACTCTTATAAAAACTCATATATTAAAAAAATCCATTTGTGTAAAAAAGCTATAATTTATATAGAAAAAAACATATTTTTACCCATGCACAGTGGATCCACTTGTATGAAGAAAGTGGCCAAAAATATTTAGAGTGTAAAAATGAAGCCAATGCGCCGGTTACAGCTTTGTGCTGCTGCGAAGAGTGTTTTAAGAAACCACGAGCGTAACATTCTCCCCCCCCTTTCCCCTCTGGAGGGGGTATACGGCAAGAATTGTTTTATGCTGTTAATACAAAATGACATAACCAAAGGTCCCGATTATCCTAATATTCAAAAATAGGCTTGGGGAAACAAAATAATCTCCAAAACAACATAAAATCCAACCAATTTAGCGGATTGAAAAAATCTAAATTTTTGTCTGAAAATTGGTAAAATTTTTAATATAGATCTTATAGCGTTCTTCCTGGAAGGCACGTAACGCAAACGTAAGGCAAATTTGGAAGAAGATTTGTTCGTCTTGCCACTGATACCAATTATGTTAATGTACGTGGTCAGATAACAGAGTTATACGCTAATATATCCATAGAACCTTATTCTAGGGCAGCTTTAGTCAGCGGCCCACTATTTAAAGTCTGGCACTAGATGGCACCTGATTTTAATACTGAATAATCTTAAACCCATGAACTACTTTGGAAAATTATTCCCGAGGTGGGCACTTGTGGGCATCATGACTAAAACCTTAGGTCAAGTTTATGTATATGATGGAATTGGCATTATAAAATACACTAAGAGAATATGCAGCTAACTAGAATTCAACAACACGCTAAAACACTATTTTTTTAATGAAAATTAAGCTATTACCTCCTCCTTCAAAATCCACTATAATATTTTGTTATACATACGAGGGCAGTTCGGAAACTTCTTAGCCTAGCACAAAAAGCGCGGTATAAACAGAAAAAAGTTAAGTGTTTTGGAAACTTCCATCTCTGTTATGAACACATGTTAAATTTTGTTTCGATCTGGCAACTCCTTCATATAGAAACATGTGTTCAAAAAAAAAACGCATCCGCAATGTTTTTACAATGGAAAAATTAGAAATGCTTAGTGTCATTAAATATTTACATAAAAAAGGTTTATCGGGACAAGAAATTCATAATGATATGGTGAATGTGTTAGGTGAAAGTGCTCCTTCATATGCAACAGTAAAAAATTGGGTTGCTGAATTTAAACGTGGTCGTACAAGCATTGAAGATGAACCACGTTATGGGCGTCCAAAAACAGCAACAACAACAGAAATTGTAGCCAAAGTGCATGATATGGTATTAAATAATCGACGAATAAAAGTGCGTGAAATTTCTAATATCATGGGCATCTCAAATGATCGAGTCCATTTAATTTAGCATGAAGAACTACAGATGAAAAAGCTTCCTGCAAGATGGGTGCCGCATTTGTTAACAGTCGATCAAAAACGCATAAGAATGAACATTTCTCAAGCTTGTTTGGATCGTTTTAAGCGAAATAAAATGGATTTTAAGCATCGTTTCATAACTGTTGATGAGACATGGATCCACCACTCCAGAGACAAAATAACAATTCAAACAATGGACTGAAGCTGGTGGAAGTGCCCGAAAGAAGTCAAAAACAATTCAATCGGCTGGTAAGGTTATGGCAACGGTTTTTTGGGACTTCAAAGGTATTTCATTGATTGACTATCTGCAAAAGGCTAAAACAATAAATTCAGAGTACTATTGCAACCTTTTGTATCAATTAAATGTACAAATTCGAGAAAAACGGCCTGGCTTACAACACAAAAAATCATTTTTCATCAAGACAACGTACCAGCGCACAAGAGTGTTTTAACAATGGCTAAAATCAACGAATTAACGTACGAGTTGCTTGACCACCCACCTTATTCTTCTGATTTAGCTCCCAAATCTAAAAAAATTCCTTGCTGGCAAGCGTTTTACCTCAAATGAAGATGCAATTACAGTTGTAAACCACTATTTTGAAGACCTTGAGGAAAACTATTTTAATCAAGGGATAGAATTGCTAGAGAAGCGTTGGACCAAGTGTATTAAGTTTCAGGAGATTATATTGAAAAATAAAAATATTTTTGAAAAACTAACTATTCTCTTTCATTGATAGGCTAAGAAGTTTCCGAACCGCCCTCGTATTAGTTTCGCGATATTTGGAATATATTTACTTGCACTTAAAATGTAGGTTGTACTCACAACAAAAATATTAGTCTTTTTTCCGACTTTTGAAGCTATTTTTAAGAAGATCGCGTTTGAATAAAACAAAAATTAATATATTTTTAAAAAGGTTCATGTCATAGCTGTCAGAATTGCCAGATGTTGTACCAAAATTTTGACATTATTTTTTTTATTTTTGGCCAATGGATGGATCCACTGTGCCATGTTTTGAAATTAGAAAAAGTGTTAAACAGACGGAACGGAACGGGTACAAAAGCATATATGGACTGAAAGATGACAATCTGTGGAAACGGAACTTTGTTCCACGCTGTTCCCTAAAAGTTCTAGCCCACTAAATTTTGAATTTCACTAAAATTTAGTATCTGAGGAAAAATAATAAAAAAAAACAGTAAGGAAAGGATCAAAGTCGGGCGGGGCCGACTATATGATACCCTACACCACTGTGAATATGTAAAATATAAATCGGAGCTATATCCAGATCTAAACCGATTTATATATAATTTGGCACATTTATTTTCAGACCGAATTCAGTCACACATTCCAAATATCATTGAAATCCGACTTATATAGCGTGTTTGGAGCAGCAAATACGCGAAATCGGCCGAAAATATATATGGGTGCTATATCCAAATCTGAACCGATTTCGATATAATTTGGCACATTTATTTCTAGACTGAATTCAGTCACACATTCCAAATTTCATCGAAATCGGAAATATATAGCGTGTTTGGTACAGAAAATACGTGAAATCGGCCGAAAATATATATGGGAGCTATATCCAAATCTGAACCGATTTCTATATAATTTGACACACTTATTTCTATACCAAATTCAGTCAAACATTCCAAATTTCATTAAAATCGGACGTATATAGCGTGATTGGTACATCGCATACGTGAAATCGGGCGAACATATATAAGGGAGCTATATCCAAATCTGAACCGATTTCGATATAATTTGGCACATTTATTTTTAGACAAAATTCAGTCACACATTCCAAATTTCATCGAAATCGGACATATATAGCGTGTGTGTTACAGAAAATACGTGAAATCGGCCGAAAATATATATGGGGGCTATACCAAAACTTGGACCGATATAGCCCATCTTCGAACTTGATCTTCCGACGGCTAAAAAAATGGTATTCCCCAATTTTCAGCGAAATCGGTCAACAAATGCGACCTGTATGTTGCGAACGGACGGACGGACGGACATGCATAAATCGACTCAGAAAGTGATTCTATGTATATCCCTAGAAGGAACTATGGGTCTATCTCGCTTCCTTTTGTATGTTACATACAAATGCACTAACACATAATACCCCTTACCACATAGTGGTGTAGGGTATAAAAACAAGTAAAAAAGTGTCAGTCGGCTTTGCCGACAGAGATATACCCTAAGCCTATGTGAATTGAAGTTTTTATCTACGGACAGACCAAATGTATTTAGGTTATTTTCAGAATTTTGTGGCCCTTTTTGGACCTTTGAACGTGCCGACAAAAATGAGGACTAGGATTAGAGTTCAAAAGTGTTGCGGAATATGTGCTTAAAGGAATGGATCGACATAGTGCATTATGGAAATGGATCTTATTTTGGGAGTCATATCTTTCCGATAGATATCAGACAAAATATGACGAAGGCAATATCTTGATGTACAGCCAATACATATAGTGTCATACGGATTTTTACACCTTTTGGGATGTTTTCTCAAGAAGTATGGACTTGCCCCTGAAAAAAAACTTTTGCCGTCGTAAGCAAATGCAAGTTGCTTCAACAAAAATCAAAGTGATTCGAGAGGAGGTCTTAAAGTGAACTCATCGGAATTTTGTGTGACAGGTACCCGAAGGTGTGGACAAATATAGTTCATATTCGAATCTGATCTATATACGATAGATATGTTAGGATGTGTAAAGTATGGACCAAATCGGTAAATCCCTTTAAGAGTTATCGTGCGCACAATTTTTCCGAAAATTTTTGAACTTTTATAGGGGAGGTACATGAAGGAGTGGACCGATATGAGTTATCTTCGAACTTTAACTAAGTTTGGCCAAAATATTACGAAGCCAACATTTTGGACCAAATCGGCAGATCCGTTCTAGAGTTATCTTGCGCTCAAATCACTACACACGGTGTCATAGGGGTTTTTGCAGCTTTCAGGCTATTTTCTCAGCAAGTATAGACTTGCCCTTGATGAAACTTGTACCGTCGTAAGCGGGGCAGTGAATACAAGTTGCTACAACAAAAATCAAAGAGATTCGAGAACAGATCCTAAACTGAACTTTTCCGAAATTTTGTGTGGGAGGTACCCGAAGGAGTGGACCGATTGAGCCCATGCTGGAACCGCATCTAAGCCTGGTAGAAATTTCACGATGTGCCAAGTATGGACCAAATCGGTTACTCGCTTCAAGAGTTATAGTGCGCACCCATTATCCGAACATTTCCGAACTTTTGTGGGGGAGGTACCGGAAGGAGTTGACCGATATAACAAAAATACGAACTTAAACTAAGTTTGGACAACATTTTGCGAAAGCCAAATTTTGAACCAAATCGGTTCATCCGTTCGAGAGTTATAGTGCGCACCAGCCAGACAGACAGACGGACATTGCTAAATCGACTACAAATTGTCTGAAACACATTTCGTCCAAACATACTTGGGGTCTAAAACCATTATTTCGATGAGGCACATTTTACCCGTATGAAAGTGTATATATCCTCGTTAGCATAAATGCTGAGGGTGTTACAAATTAAAAGGCGGTGAGAACCGGCGTCGTATGAATCACTAGTAGTACCATCCGACAAATATGAATGTAGTAAAACGTATGGAGCTGCAACACTTGCGTTGATTGGGTCATGTCAATAGGACCAATAAATATGCCCTTGTCACAAAGGCATATCAATACGAGTCATTTGACGATATACACTCCAAGGGAAAACCAAGAATCCGATGGAAAGACCAAGTTAAATAAGATACATCAATTCGCTAGTTTGTATAAAAAGCCTCTATTTTCCTTTCCTTTTCACAAATGACTGTGATTATAGACCACAAACCACAATCCGTTCCCCCTCAATTCATTATTTCAAATATTGAAAAACCACAATTGCCATTCAACGGTTGATGGCGTACTAAAATTGTCAATTAACCTTAGCTACAAATAGACCCCAAAACAATTTCATCGAAATGAGAGACGAAAGAAAGGCAGAGAAAGGCGTAACAGAAATCTGTGTGCACAGAAAGTTGTGGACGGACCATCAATCAACTAACCACACGATTGTGACGACGAACCTTCGAGACGCCCGCCTTTCTTATCAAGAAAGATACTTTATCCACAACATCAACGTACCGACATACATATTTATTTAACTATGAGAACGTAACAACAACAATTGCTCACTAATTTTTATAAGTGAAAAAAGTAAAAAAACAAAAAATAAAACTCAAGATAATAACAATAACACCGAAGATATGACGATGATGGTGTGCGCTCGTTCCGAAAGTCTCGTATACCGATAATGACTAGACATTTAATAGTGCTGTGGAATTCGTAACCGTTAATCCAGCATTAGATATTATATGTATTATTTATCAATTTTCGGAAAAAAACTAGGTTAGTCCGAATCGCTATCCGCTATTCCGATTTCCTATTCAGGCAATAATATAAATTTTAACACGTGTACGCAGAAACATTTTGAACTTTTTTACCTAAATGGGCCGACATACTACATCTTGGAACTTGATCAATTTTTGGGTATCACTCCTTTCGATAAGCATCTTACCTATCAGCCATTCGAATTGCTAAACGTTGGATTTTTAAAGCTTTCGCACAACAATGTCAGGATGCATGGACTTGCCCACGAAAAAATTATATCGTTGTAAGCAGAACCACAAAGAAAGACGACATTGATGGGAATTTCAAAATTATCCTTAAACTGCCGTTCAATTTCAATTAAACGAAAATGTTGAACTTTTGTGAGAGATGTTCCCAAAAGAGTTGTCCAATGTAAAACATCTTGAAGCGAAGAAATATTTCAAAGTTTCGGCCTAATGGAATTCTTCATTACTTAGTAATCGATATCAGTTGTTGTTATTGTAACAGTATTTTGATATGTTTGTATGTTCGCTTTTCTGTTTAATCTGACTCTGGGTCTATCTCCAGTTCTAAGAATGTGGCTGCTTCGATTGGATGTAACCACAGATCTACTGGAGTCAGTTGAGTAAGTTTGGCAGGAGAGTTAAAAGGTGCAGTGTGTCGTGCGGGCCTTTGCCTCATGCTGGACAGATGTTTTGTTTTCATCGATCCTTGCCCTATAGGAATTTACACGGCAACACCATCCCGAGCGTAGCTGAGCCAACTTACTCTGGTTTGTCGTGACATCCGACGCTTCTCAGCTGTGGTAGATGGGTGATGTTCACCGAAGAACGCACTCACACGATAGTTGTTTATGACCTGCTTCATAGGCTTGTTGATCTAGAGATTCTCTCTTGTAACGTTGGATCTCTCTTTCTAGATCATGAAGATGCCTACAGACATTCCTAGGTGGTGTTACCTATCCACCATATGTTGATTAGGATGGCTTTCACGGTAACACCGCAGCAAGTACTGCAACGAAAGCATACTTGTTGATCTAGAGATTCTCTCTTGTAACGTTGGATCTCTCTTTCTAGATCATGATGATGCCTCCACACATGCCTCGGTGGTGTGTCCTATCCACCATTCGCTGATTAGGGTAACACACCAGCAGGAAGAAGGAGGAACCCTGTTTCAGTTATCCGACAGTTTTGAATATTTTTTTCATCGGGATGCACTTATATTCGCGGATCAACCTGGTGCCGCTAAGCTTACAATTGACATACCTATCGCGCTATATGTGTCATCTGTACCCCAAGTAGTGCCGATTACGGACTTGAGGACCTTGCTCCTACATCTAAGCTTGTCGCAGATAGCTCTGGCATGTGCGGACGACATGAACATGCTGTGGAATGTGACCCCTAGAAATTTGGGGTTGTTTGTGTTCGGAATTCTGTTACCATCGACCATGTATTTCTACTCTGTCCTCACCTCTGCCGTCCATGTTGTGAGCAGAGTGGTCCTAGATTTAGTGGCGGATATTTGCATATTCCTCGCGAAGAACAAGGTGGTAAGATCAATCAAATAGGAGTTCAGCCTTTTACAAATGACATCAGGGAAAGTACCTGACGCCAAGATCGTACAATCATCCGCCGTCTGAAGGGGGCAGAATACAAGAGAAGTAGAGGTTAAACAGTTCCTAAGATATCACCACATCAGTGAACTTGGCGAACTTCCTAATTCACTCTACGAGGATGCACTTCTTGTTCCTGAATTCCACGTATAACTGGCGTCCACACATATAATTGATTATCCAACGTTTCGAACATGGCCGGAGGGTTGTCTGATCGGTGTCCTCAAACAGCAGTTTTTATACCCTGAGCATTTATGCTAACGAGGGTGTATACACTTTCATACGGACAAAATATGCCTGGTTTTGCATGGTTTTAGACCCCAAGTATGTTTGGACGAAATGTGTTTCAGACAATTTGGAGTCGATCTAGCCATGTCCGTCCGTCTGTCTGTCTGGCTGGAGCGGATCAACCAATTCGGTGCAAAATTTGGCTTTCGAAATATTTTTTCCAAACTTAGTTTAAGTTCGAAGATGGGTTATATCGGTCCACTCCTTCCCCCACAAAAGTTCAAAAATGTTCTGAAAAATTTTGCGCGCGATAACACTTGAATGGAGTGACCGATTTAGTCCATACTTTACATATCCTAATATAGCATTTCCAAATTAAATGAAACCTTTTCCAAATTGAATGAAACTTTTTCCAAATTGAATGAAACCTTTTCCAAATTAAATGAAACCTTTTCCAAGCCAAATGAAACCTTTTCCAAACCAAATGAAACCTTTTCCAAATCAAATGAAACCTTTTCCAAATCAAATGAAACCTTTTCCAAATTGAATGAAACCTTTATTTTTATTGAAAGAAAAAAGCCAGAATATTTTGAAAAGAGAAAGAAATAAAAAATTATATGGGGTTTCAAAAATTTTTTACTTAAATTCTAATCATAATTAATGACATAAAAGTGCAACTTGCTGCAAGTTTTGCTTCCTTGAACTTAAACATTTTATAATTTTTGGGCATCAATTAAGGTTATAGCGAAATAATGCTAAAGAGAGAATTAAGGTTTAAAAAATTGCTAATAATAACAGATGCTAATTGTATTACCTAATGAAGTGGTTCACGATTTGCTGCTTGTGGAATTTTCAATGGACATACTCATTACATAATTGGAGCAGTCCTGTTTATTGAGCTGTTGGTTGCTATGCTCAATCACGTCAACGATATTACGATCTATTGTCTGATCGCGTAGTACCACTCTGGTACACAATTTTATTTTTGAAAATGCCTTTACTATTGGGTTCAACATTGCTGAATATGGCATTAAAAATTACACCGGTTTAATTCTATCATTATGTATGTTCGTTTACTTATTAAGGTATTGCATAAAAATTATCCTGAAAAAAAATTCAAAAATAAAATTGTGTGCCAGAGCTACGCTATCGGACAATAGATCGTAATACCGTTGACGTGATTGAGCATTGTATCGAACAGCTCAAACAACAGACCATGAAAACGCGATAAAATCGATTAGTTGTTAAGCAGGGTCGTACCTAAAATTCTGATCGAGATTTTTGCAGAACATTTCGAAGCTGACAAACGTCATAATGTGGTACTTTTATAGCGGTTCTTAAAATAAGGGACGAAAAGGACATTGAAGGAAGCGAGTTAGAAGGTCGAAATGCTCTACGAAAATAATTCTAATTCGATTCGACTGAAGACGTGTTATCTCAAAAATAAGCTAGAACAACATTTAACAAAGATATAACGCTAATTTCAGATGCCTGACAGGGTCTTCAGCAGAAACTTAATCACGCCATAACTCGGAACTTCGACTCACGGCGGATCTGTCCTTCGGGATTTTTAATATACTCACCAAGGGCTTTCATCCCCAAAAGGAATTATCTCTGCCCCAGATTTTTACCTCCATTTTGTGTCACAGTGTTATTAGGAATTTTTTAAACCTAAATTCTCTCTTTAGGATTACTTCGCTATAACCTTAATTGATGCCCAAAAATTACGAAATGTTTATGTTCAAGGAAGCAAAACATGCAGCGAGTTAGACTTTTATGTCGTTACTTAAGATTAGAATTTAAGTAAAAAATCGTTGAAAACCCATATAATTTTTTATTTCTTTCTCTTATCAAAATATTCTGGCTTATTTATTTCAATAAAAATAAAGGTTTCATTCAATTTGGAAAAGGTTTCATTTGATTTGGAAAAGGTTTCATTTGGTTTGGAAAAGGTTTCATTTGGCTTGGAAAAGGTTTCATTTAATTTGGAAAAGGTTTCATTTAATTTGGAAAAGGTTTCATTCAATTTGGAAAAAGTTTCATTCAATTTGGAAAAGGTTTCATTTAATTTGGAAATGCTATATGTCCACAAGATATAGATCAGGTTCGAATATGGACTCTATTTGTCTACTCCTTCAGGTAAATTTCGTATAAGTTTACTTTAAGACCTGCTCTCGAATCACTTAGATTTTTATTGAAACAATTTGTATGCGCTGCCTCCATTACGACGGTAAAAGCTTTTTCAGGGGCAAGTCCTTACTTCTTGAAAAAACAGCCCGAGGGGTGTAAAAAATCCCTATGGCACCAAATGTAGTGACTGTAGAGCACGATAACTCTCGAACTGATCAACCGATTCCAAAAGTTATACGATGACCCACTGAAATGGGCGCGATATCTATCGAAAAGTTATAACTCTCAAAATAAAATCCACTTCCATAATGGACTATGTCGGCCCAATCCTTTAAGTACATCCTCCGCAACACTTTTGAATTTAAATCCTAATCCATATTTTTCGTCAAGTTCAAATGTACAAAAAGGGCCACAAAGTTTCAATTCACATAGGCTGAGGGTATATCTCTGTCGGCAAAGCCGACTGACACTTTCTTACTTGTTGATGAGTCAAGAGCCACCCTCACTGTTCTATCACATGGCTTGCTCTGGTTGAGTCCTCGACTACGTGTGGAGATGGCGTGCAGCACTGTTGTCATGCGGAGCTGCTTACGGAACACATGCTGATGATCGGCAACTGGATACGACTAAAGCCTCAAGGATATTTGTTACGGGCGATAAAAGCGAAATTGATCTGTACGCTTAACTTTTGTCCTGCTTCCGTAGTAGGATCACGCTGCACATTTTGCAGACTTCGGGAACGATGTGGCACATCCCGGCACATCCAGCTGTTTGAGCATTACCATGGAGATTCCGTCAGGGCCCAACGCTTTGGATGATTTAAAGTTCCTCATGTCATTGGTAACATAATTCATTGTAAATTGTGTTGGTCCATCATCAGCATGAAGATATCTAATACGACGTAGTACTCCTTTCTTCGCCCTATCACTCCCGGTGTGCTCGTCAAATTCTAGATTAAAATAACTTGCGCACCTCTTCGATTGAGTCAGAGTAACGTCACCAAATGTGTCTGACTTCCTTCTTTCCAGGGTTTAAGAGTGACTTAACCGTTGCCCACATTTCACTTATTCCGGATCCAATGTTGCAATTCTTCCGATGATTTAACAACTTGTTCCTCTTGTATTCACCGACCAACCTGTTAACCTTCAGTGCCAATTCCCAGACTCTGGGGTTGGCATGACGAAACTCATTACTCTCATTTACTAACTCCGTCGCCTCTGCTGGGAAGTTTGGTCACACTACGGATTTTCGATCAGCCGGTATATGACGAGCGGCTGCAGCAGTGATGATGTTTCGGAACGTCCTTTCTGCTACCCGAACACCAGAAGGGTTGGACAGATCTCTGAAGCGGTGATTAATGAACTTAGCTTTCCCATGAAAGTGCGGCGTTCAGAGGTGAAGAAATCGGACGGTCCGCTGATAGAGATAATTATGCCAGGTGACGTCATTTGTCTGAAGAGGTTACACGATGTTTATGTCTGACGAACTGTGACACTCTCCACTAATTCTTGTATGGACGTCCTCACTGACCGTACAAAACGTAGAGCTATCAATCTGCTCACCCGGCGCTATACTCCTCTGGTCGTTTTTGAGGACCGATTGCCACAATTCATGATGAGTATTAAAGTCTTAAAAGACCAGACGTTTATGACCTTCCAATATAGGCCTAATGTTAGGCCTATAACCTGGAGTACATCTATTTATCGACTGAATGTATACGTTCAGCAACCTTACCTCGGCAGTTCCACACTTGACTGCTACCCCCTTACATTCCATGTACGGATCATTAGAGCCAGGCTCAAGCGAGAAAGGTCTGGTGAGATCGTTTCTCAGTACGTTGTAACCATCACAACGCTGTAAGCTGCAGTTGTTGTTGTGCTTGGTTACCTAAACCATGATATTTTTCCGACTCATGAAATCAACTATTTCATCGAACTTACCTCGGAGTCCATTGCAATTAAATTAAAAAAAAAAAAAAAATTTCCAGGGATTGAAGCAACAACGTCTGGTGTTAATTACTGCATGTGCGGCTGCTGTTGACGACGACTCACTGGGGGCTGAGTTCACGCAGCATGCAGCGACATAGTCCCTCGCATGGACGAGTCCAGAACAACCCCTGAAATGCACCCACTCTCCACATCTATTGCATCTCACCGAATTTTGAATGTTGTGGATGCGGATGTGACAAACTGAGCACATATAAACTGGTCCTGACTTTCCTCCGTGACGGCACGGACCAAAGAATCCGGTGCAGGCATTCTGAGATATACTGGCCCAACACAGAAAATACAAACATGTATATACTGAGGTGGCAGCTGCTAGTTGGAATACGGGTGTTGTTTGGTTCCGGGCCAATCCGGTACAAAAAACACGCTGCCGTAGGATGGGATCGCTCATCAGTTACTTTAGTTGGTGTTGTAAAAAATTCCTAAAAGTTTCTCGAGCATCCTTTAAAGTGCACTTAATTATACTTTTGTGGAGGACGCACAGTGGTTCAGGATCGTTTTTATACCCTCAGCATTTATGCTAACGAGGGTATATACACTTTCATACGGGCAAAATGTGCCTCATTGAAATAATGGTTTTAGACCCCAAGTATGTTTGGACGAAATGTGTTTCAGACAATTTGGAGTCGATTGAGCAATGTCCGTCCGTCTGTCTGGCTGGCTGGAGCGCACGATAACTCTCGAACGGATCAACCGATTCGGTCCAAAATTTGGCTTTCGTAATATTTTGTCCAAACTTAGTTTAAGTTCGAAGATGGGTTATATCGGTCCACTCCATCCGGTACCTCCCCCACAAAAGTTCGCAAATGTTCGGAAAATTTATACATACGATAACGCTTGAAGGAAGTAACCGATTTGGTACATAATTTGCAGCTCGTGAAATGTCTACCAGACTTAGATAAGGTTCCAATATGGACTCAATCGGTCCACTCCTTCGGGTACCTCCCACACAAAATTTCGGATAAGTTCAGTTTAGGACCTGCTCTCGAATCGCTTTGATTTTTGTTTTAGCAACTTGTATTCACTTTTGATCTTTAATCCTAATCAACATTTTTGTCGGTTCATACATCCAAAATTTCGTTTTTGGGAAAAAATTGTTTCAATATACACAGGCTGAGGGTATATCACTGTCGGCAAAGCCGTAACATTTTAATATTTTCATAATTTTTTCTTTGTTCGACTTTCCGATGCATTAAACATTTTCGAATTTGGTCCAGTAGCTGCAGAGGAGTTTTTTTCATTATTTGCTTCGAAATATGAGTGTTTTTGCGTTTTTCATATGTTCTAACTATGTTCTAACAATAAAGAAACTATAAAAATACAAAAATAAAATAAAAAAATTTTTTTGGAAAAAATTCAAAAAAAAATTGACGTCTTTAGGATCGCACCACGCCCAGGCCTTTCAATATTTTGACCTAATTTGTTGGTTTCCTTAGTTTCAATATAGTTACTATCAAATTCCATATAGAAATTAACAATCGTTTACGACAAAAATTGGGGTTTTGGCCAGGAAAATCGATTCTTGAACCACCGTGGAGCGCACCACGCCCACACCTTTCAATATTTTGACCTAATTTGTTGGTTTCCTTAGTTTCAATATATTTACTAACGAATCCTATATAGAAATTAACAATCGGTGACGACGAAAAATTGGGGTTTGTGCCAGGAAAATCGATTCCTTAACCACTGTGGAGCGCACCACCCCCACACCTTTCAATATTTTGACCTAATTTGTTGGTTTCCTTAGTTTCAATATATTTACGATCGAATCCCATATTGAAATTAACAATCGGTGACGACAAAAATTTGGGATTTTGGCCAGGAAAATCGATTCCTCAACCACTGTGAAACGTACCCGAAAGAGTGGACCGAATTCTGCTTCTTGAAAGTCGACAAAACTGTACTTGGAGTGCTTGATAGGAATTTCTACGAAAAATCCATGGACTAATCTGTATACATCGACAATATCGACTTTGTTTAAACCGATTACACTGGCTAGAGTGAATAGCAAACATGTTTCGTTATAAAACCGGTTACATCAATTACAAACAATTTTCTTGTACATCACTAACCAATTGTCTGCCTCTCTGCTACTTAGAAGATAAAAATCAATAAAAAAAACAGTGAGTATAAATGTGATCTAGAAATTGTGTTCTCATACAACGCAATAACGTAGGGTTTCTATTGACGCCCGACTGGCTGGATATAAACATGAAAAATTATTTTGAATACTAGGTAAAAAAAAACATTTAAAATCTATTTTTGTGGTTCTTAAAAATGCAACGTCATAGAAAGTTTTTGTTTTAAATTTATATTGGCGTTTATTGTTGCTGTTGTTGTTCGGTCATCTAAAACCTCAATAAATATTGAATGTTTGAATGCTACTACAGCCATTGGTACCTGGTGGTGGGCTGGTAGGTTTGCACTCCACCTTTACCAAGACATTTCACACAATACTGCTTTGCGCACTACACCAATTATAGTCGTATAAACACAGTGGGTTGAAATGTACTACAATACAGACTAATGCAAATTAAGTAGAACGAATTTTTAAGTATTCGTGTCTACCTTAGAAGTATTAACAATATAGTTCATCTTTGTTTTAAGGATTGAGATAATGTTGAGAACATCGACCATACCATATTTTAGAGTGAATTCAGAATTGCAGAAAGACAAAGAAACTTCTCTCCTCACATTCCCACTTAGTAAAAAACCCCATACAAAATCCCTTACTAACCCATTATTTGAACAAGGGCATGTCTCACGCAATAAGTGGTCGTTTTTTGGCCACTAAAATAAGTAGTTATGACTTTTACCAACTACTTCTTTTAGTGGTTAACAAATCACTAATTATATGGCGCGACATGCCGTTGTTTAAATAATGGGTTAGTGATGGGTTTTGTAAGGGATATTTTTGCTGGGTAATGTCCTTCAAATAACTGTACTATCAGAATTCAACCGTTATTATAAAAGAATATTAAAGGCCTTCATTTTTGAGATACAGTACGATTTTACATAAGTAGATATTTTGACCACTTTCAACAATCGTAACGCCATTTAAATTTGTCTATTTTTACTTCCCTTATTATAGCTATAAATAAATAAAAAATACCAATAGTGTTCAAAATTAAACCAAACAAATTCATCATAAATGGTATCCACTGTAATTAATACGGATACGAAAAATTTATATTTTTTCCAATATGGCTGCATCCGAGTGGCAATGTTATGTGATAAGCTTATTCAAAATATTTTTTGCCTTTTTTATTTTGGTCTTCAATCTGAAAGCAAACGAGTGGCAGAAGTCGTTACAATTTCATAGCAAGGATGAATATGTAGGTCCAACAAATTAAATAGCAGGGCGTAAGTAATCAAAATATCAATATGAGATAAGTCAATTTAATTTAAAAAATATTTTTCGAATTTTCCAGTCTGGGATAGAAAAAGTAAACTATCGACGTTAACAACAAGTAAAAAATATCAGTCGGCTTTGCAGGCAGATATATACCCTCAGCCTATGTGGATTGGAACTTTCATCTACGGAAAGATCGAATGTATTTAGGGTTTTTTTCAAAATTTTGGGGCACTTTTTGGACATTTGAACATGCCGACAAAAATGTGGATTAGGATTAAAGTGCAAAAGTTTTGCGGAGGAGGGAATGTACCGACATAGTGCATTACGGAAGTGGATCTTATATCTTTTAGATAGATATCGCGCCCACTAGTCATTTCAGTGGGTTATCGTACCCCTGTTGGACCAGTAAGCCAGGAACCATGGACTTGTCCACGGTAAACATAATATGGCTGTAAACATCACCGGTATAAATTTCCAAAAGATCTCTGAACAGACTCTAGACTGCACTTAGACACAAATGTTGAACTTTTGTGGGGGAGGTATCCTAAGGAAAGAACCAATATGGACCATTTTAGAAGTTAAACTAAGTTTGGACAAAATATGACGAAGGCCAAATTTTGGACCAAATCGGCTTATCAGTTCGGGAGTTATTGTGCTCTCCAGCTACTACATATGGTGCCATAGGGGTTTTTACAACTTTCGGGCTGTTTTCCCAAGAAGTATGGACTTGCCACTGAAAAAACTTTTACCGTCGTAATTTAGACAGCGATTGCAAGTTGCTTCAACAAAAATCAAAGTGATTTGATGTCAGGTCTTAAAGTGAACTTATCCGAAATTTTGTGTGGGAGGTACCGGATGGAGTGGACAAATATAGTCCATATTTGAACCTGATCTATATCTGGTAGATATATTAGGATGTGTTAAGTTTGGACCAATTCGGCCGCTCCCTTCAAGAGTTATCGTGCGCACAAATTTTCCGAACATTTTCGAACTATTGTGGGGGAGGTACCGGAAGGAGTGGACCGATATAACCCATCATCGAACTTAAACTAACTTTGGGCAAAATATTGCGAAAGCCAAATTTTGGACCAAATTGGTTCATCCGTTCGAGAGTTATCGTGCGCACCAGCCAGCCAGACAGACAGACGGACATGGTTCAATCGACTCCAAATTTTCTGAAACACATTTCGTCCAAAAATACTTGGGGTCTAAAACCATTATTTCGATGAGGCACATTTTGCCCATATGAAAGTGTATATACCCTCGTTAGCATAAATGCTGAGGGTATAAAAACTAGTAAAAAAGTATCAGTCGGCTTTGCCGACAGAGATATACCCTCAGCCTGTGTATATTGAAACAATTTTTTTTCCAAAAATACGTATGTATTTAGGGGGTTTTAAAAATATTGGGCGTTTGAACCGACAAAAATGTTGATTAGGATTAAAGATCAAAAGTTTTGCGGAGGAGATACTAAAAGGAATGGATCGACATTGACCGTTATGGAAGTGGATCTCCAGCCACAATATATGGTGCCATAGGGGGTTTTTACACTCTTCGGGCTGTTTGCTCAAGAAGTATGGACTTGCCCCTAAAAAACTTTTACCATCGTAATTGAGGATGCGAATGCAAGTTGCTTCAACAAAAATCAAAGTGATTCGATATCAGGTCTTAAAGTGAACTTATCCAAAATTTTGTATGGGAGGTACCGGATGGAGTGGACAAATATAGTCCATATTTGAACCTGATCTATATCTGGCAGATATATTAGGATGTGTAAAGTATAGACAAATTCGGCCACTCAATTCAAGAGTTACCGTACAAACAATTTTTCCGAACATTTCTGAACTTTTGTGGGGGAGGTACCTGAAGGAGTGGACCGATATGGCTTATCTTCAAACTTAAACTATGTTTGAACAAAATATTACTAAGGCCAAATTTTGGACAGAATCGGCAGATCCGTTCGAGGGTTATCTTGCGCTCCAACCACCTCACACGGCGTCATAGCGGTTTTTTGCAACTTTCAGGCTATTTTCTCAGGAAGTATGGACTTGCCCCAGATGAAAGTTGTACCGTCGTATGAAGGGCAGTGAATACAAGTTGCTAAAACAAACATCAAAGCGATTCGAGATATGGCCCTAAACTGAACTTTTCCGAAATTTTGTGTGGGAGGTTCCCGAAGGAGTGGACCGATTGAGTCCATATTGAAACCTTATCTAAGTCTGGTACACATTTCACGATGGGCAAAGTATGGACCAAATCGGTTGCTCCCTTCAAGAGTTATCGTGCGCACAAATTTTCCGAACATTTTCGGACTTTTGTGGGGGAGGTACCGAAGGAGTGGACCGATATAGCCCATCTTCGAAGCCCATCTTTGGACCGAATCGGTTGATCAGTTCGAGAGTTATCGTGCGCTCCAGCCAGCCAGACAGACAGACGGACGGACATTGCTCAATCGACTCCAAATTGTCTGAAACACATTACCCTCAGCCTGTGTGAATTAAAATACTTTTTTTCTCGAAAAAACGTATGTATTTAGGGGGTTTCAAAATTTTGGGCGTATGAACTTCCCGACAAAAATATCGACTAGGATAAAAGCTCAAAGCTTCAAGAGTTGTCATGCGCTTCAGCCACTACATATGGTGCCATAGGGGGTTTTTACACCCTTCGGGCTGTTTGCTCAAGAAGTATGGACTTGCCCCTGAAAAAAAATTTTACATCGTAATTGAGGCAGCGAATGCAAGTTGCTTCAACAAAAATCAAAGTGATCCGATTGCAGGTCTTAAAGTGAACTTATCCGAAATTTTGTGTGGGAGGTACCCGAAGGAGTGGACAAATAAAGTTCATATTAGAACCGGATCTATATCTGGTAGATATAGTAGGATGTGTAAAGTATGGACAAATGCGGCCACTCTCTTCAAGAGTTATCGTGCGCACAAATTTTCCGAACATTTTTGAACTTTTGTGGGGGAGGTACCTGAAGGAGTGGACCGATATGGCTTATCTTCGAACTTAAACTATGTTTGAACAAAATATTACTAATGCCCAATTTTGGACCGAATCGGCAGATTTTGCGCTCCAATCACCTCACTCGGTGTCATAGGGGTTTTTTTGCAACTTTCAGGCTATTTTCTCAGGAAGTGTGGAATTGCCCCAGATAAAACTTCTACCGTCGTATGGGGGGCAGTGAATACAAGTTGCTAAAACAAAAATCAAAGCGATTGGAGAGCAGGTCCTAAACTGAACTTATCCCAAATTTTGTGTGAGAGGTACCCGAAGGAGTAGACCGATTGAGTCCATATTGGAACCTCATCTAAGTCTAGTAGACATTTCACGATTTGCAAAGTATCTACCAAATCGGTTTCTCCCTTCAAGAGCTATCGTTATTATTTTCCAAACATTTTCGAACTTTTGTGGGGGGTGGGTACCGAAAGGAGTGGACCGATATAACCCATCTTCGAACTTAAACTAAGTTTGGACAAAATATTACGAAAGCCAAATCTTGGACGGAATCGGCTCATCCGTTCGGGACAGCCAGACAGACAGACGGACGGACATTGCTAAATCGACTCCAAATTGTCTGAAACACATTTCGCCCAAACATACTTGGGGTCTAAAACCGTTATTTCGATGAGGCACATTTTATCCGTATGAAAGTGTATATACCCTCGTTAGCATAAATGCTGAGCGTATAAAAAATGGAATTTATTTGTGAACATTTTCGTCCGATAATCGTGGATAATCACGGTAAGAGTGCATCGATCAAATTAAATCTTTGTATGTCGATAAAGGACCATCCTATAGCACTATGAAAAACTGAGTGAATGAATTCAATCGTGGGCCAAACACGCTAAAAACGATGGTCGTAAGGGTCGTCCAAAAATGGCCGTTGTGTCAGAAAAAAATTAAGCCGTTCGTGAGCGGATAATACAAGATTCCCATTTTAAATACCATGTTAAATAATATTTCACCAACTGACATTTGCTTTTACATGACCACTTGGCGGCAAAAATTGAGTTTTGTCGTTAGATATCGTGTTGATCGGTGCAAGAAATTTTGAAAAAATACGATTGCGGTGCATCAAAAGACGTTTATAAGATGGATCCTGGTGACGAATTATAGAATGTATGTATGAACTCGAAAATGTTGTAAAAACATTCAAAAACCATGTTTTGGAAGTGTCTCAATCGTATGTCGAACTGTCCTAAGTATGCTTAGGCTAAAAACTGTCAAACTTTCCAAAAAAAAATGTCAAATGACGCCTTGCGACACTGCGTGTTGCCTAGGACGTAAACTTTTCTAGTTCCCCTCGTATAATAATGTTTTGAAGTGTCTCAATCGTGTGTCGAACTGTCCTAAGTATGCTTAGGCTAAAAACTGTCAAACTTTCCAAAAAATGTCAAATGACGCCTTGCGACACTGCGTGTTGCCTAGGCCGTAAACTTTTCTAGTTCCCCTCGTATAATAAATAACATACGACCCTCAATCTCCGACCAAGAATTTCCGGATGTAAAAATAAGACAATATTAATCGGAACTTCGAATGTATCAAGTCAAAGTTGTTGTATTTTTTTAACGTTGGATCATTGGTGGCGTATGACTCTTTTTACTGAGAAAAAATACGCCACCCATGATCCAACTCTTCTAAAGGAAAGAACAATGCGAAATCCGTTGCGAAAAATAAGAAGTTATGCCAGCATAAACATCTGATACTTTTTTACTCGTTTTAAGTGATTTTTTCATTTCACTGCAAACAACACAACACTTGGTCGCACGTCAAACTGTCGAGAGTACGTTTAGGCTAAAAACTGTCAAACCTTCGAAAAAATGACAAATGGAGCAAGGCCCGAAAGTTATCGTGCAGCGCTCGTAAGTACTTCATGGAATACACATACTTCACATACATACATTAGGGCGAACCAAAACATTTTTTCCATTCGATCCAAAAACTCTGTATATGAAATGTTATGGCATTCGCTTAACATTAACCCAATCCAATCGAGCGATCTTTGTTTCCATAGTAATTTGTATGGGGCCAAAAAATCATTTCCACGAAAATTCTCTAAAGTTCGCAATTATGGTCCAAAATTCCGTCACACATTTCAAATTCCATCAAAATTGGACATACATAGCGAAGTTGTTGCACCAAATACCTAAAATTGTTCGAAAATATATATGAGAGCTACATCCAAATCTAAACTGATTTCAATATAATTTGGCAAACTTATTTCTAGTTCGAATTCTGTAACATTCTGTAAAAATTACATCAAAATTGGAAGGAATTTGCGTCTCAGATCGGGAAAAAGGTCTGCAGAACATTTCGAAGCTGAAAAACGTCATTTTGTGGTACTTTTATAGCGGCTCTTAAAATAAAGGACGAAAAGGACATTGAAGGAAGCGAGTTAGAAGGTCAAAGTGCTCAACGAAAATAATCCTCATTCAATTTGACTGCAGACATGTCATCTCAAAAATAAGCTAAAGCAACAGTGAGCAATGATATAACGCTAATTCCTGATGACTTACGGGGTCTCTAGCAAAAACTTCATCACGCCATAACGACTCACTGCGGATCTGTCCTTCGGGGTTCTTAATAGACTCACCAAGGACTTTCATCTCCAAAAGGAATAATCTCTGCCCCAAAATTTGTGTTCACAGTGTTATCAACGATTTTTCAGAATTTTGTCCCAAATTGTCACGAAAATCTAAATTTCCCTCAGAATTTCCAAGGATTTTTGTCGAATTCTTAACGAATTCATATATAAACTCGAATGTTTTTTTCGAATTTTCTTTACACGTCCGTACAATTTTTGTACCGATTTCAGACAGAATTCGTCATCAGTAATGGAATTCTGCAACTCATTTTTTGAGTTACCGACAAAAGTCGGTAAAATTAAAACGCAAAATTATGAATGAAAAGTATTACTAAAAGTTGTCAACATTGTTTATATCTTTTGCAGTTGGCGACAACTTTATTTTGGTAGTTTACTTACCGTAAATTTTTGTTAATTACCGAAATTTTACCGACTTTTGTCGGAAACTCGAAAAATGTGTTACAGAATTCCACTACAGAATCGACAACTTGTGCAGTGATTCGGACCAAAATCGGAAAGAACTCTGAAAAATGTTAGCTGGGATGTTAAATAAAATGTACAAATACAACACAATGTGGTGTATGGTATAAAAACAGAAGTAAACCTAAACAGCACAGAGGAACCCCCAATCTTACTGAACCCATATGACACTTCCCAGCATTGAATTGTACAAATGGTTTTCGGTCTGTTAAAAACTTTTTAATTTTTTATTAAAAAAATCTAAATATTTCTATTCTAACAATTTCTATTTAATTTTATTAATCAAAATATCAGGGTCAGAAAGATTTGTGGGAACAAAAGAAATTGCAGCTACGCCAATAAATTTCGATAATTAATTGATTCTACAACAAATTGTGTGCGTCACAATCAACACAGCATATATTTTGTCACTCCCATTTTTAAACTGAAATTTATACAATTGGCTCATTCTTATACACTCCCGCTCATGTGAATAGGTTTGAAATTTTTTCTCTTTATAATTATGTTAATGTCTCTTCAGCTGTATTTGGATTACAGGTCCATATTATATAGTTTTTGAGAGTCCTATACAATGCCAACATTAGCATGAAAAAGCATAACAGTGTTGCCATATTTTCGGAAAATATCCCTGTTATACATAATAACAACAACATTTTGTAGGATTTACAGGAATGTTCCATTTTACTAAATCAAAGCAAACAAGTAAAAAAGTAACAATCGGCTTTGCCGACAGAAATATACCCTCAGCCTGCGTGGATTGAAATACTTTTTTCCCAAAAAAATATGTATTTAGGGGGGTTTCCAAAATGTTCAGCGTATGAACCGACAAAAGTATGGATAGGCATAAAGCTCAAAAAAAGCTCAAAAATTTGCGGAGATATCGATAGATAGAGCTTTTTTATCACACTAGCCTACGAAATGCATAATATCGCTGTAAACAGGGCCACAAGGAAAACCTTCAAAAATTTCCAAAGGATCCTCGAACAGACCCTTAACGACACAAAAATGTTGAAAATTTTTGAACCACAAGGATTGGACAGATAGGGCCCAAATATGAACATAAACTAAGTTTCGACAATATTTAGAGATCCACAGTTTGAACCAAATCGGGAGGTCTTAAAGTGAATTTTTCCAAAATTTTGTGTGGACAAATATAGTCCATATTGGAACCTGATCTATATCTGGTAGATATATTAGGATGTGTAAAGCATGGACCAAATCGGTAACTCCCATCAAGAGTTATCGTGCGCACAATTTTTCCGAACATTTTTTGAACTTTTGTGGGAGAGGTACCTGAAGGAGTGGACCGATATGGCTTATCTTCGAACTTTAACAAAGTTTGCACAAAATATTAAGAAGGCCAAATTTTGGACCGTCGTATGGGGGGCAGTGAATACAAGTTGCTACAACAAAAATCAAAACGATTCGAGAACATGTCCTAAACTGAACTTTTTCGCATTTTGTGTGGTAGGTACCCGAAGGAGTGGACCGATTGAGTCCATATTGGAATCTCATCTAAGTCTGGTAGAAATTTCACGATGTGCAAAGTATGGACCAAATCGGTTACTCCCTTCAAGAGTTATCGTGCGCAAAAATTTTCCAAACATTTTCGTACTTTTGTGTGGGAGGTACCGGAAGGAGTAGACCGATATGGCCCATCTTCGAACTTAAACTAAGTTTGGACGAAATATTACGATAGCCAAATTTTGGACCAAATCGGCTCATTCGTTTGAGAGTTATCGTGCGCACCAGCCAGACAGACGGACAGACAGACAGACGGACGGACATTGCTAACTCGACTCCAAATTGTCATTTCGTCCAAACATACTTGGGGTCTAAAACCATTATTTCGATGAGGCACATTTTGCCCTCGTTAGCATAAATGCTGAGGGTATAAAAACAGAAGTGGACCTAATCCACAGTCCTGAGAAATTTTACTGAACCCATGTGAGACTTTCCAACATTGATTTTTACAAATGGTTTGCGATTTGTTAAAAAATTCTAAATATTTCTATTCTAATACTTCATATTTGATTTTCTTAATCAAAATATCAGGTTCAAGAAGATCAAACGCTTTTGTGGGATCGAAAGAAATTTCAGCTATGTCAATAATGTTTAACAATTAATTGACTCTACAACAAATTGAGTGCGTCACAATTAACACAGTATACACTACGCCACACAAACTGATATTTATACAATTTTAAATCTATGACCCATTATTATATGTTTCCTTTTGCTAATGGCTGGATTATAAACCGCAATATACATACATTTGAAAGCTTGAAAAAATTAAAAATTAATGCTTAGAAATTGCGCGTCTAAATATAATGATGTCTTTTAACTTTAAGATAACCATAAGGCTATGAATCTTTTCGAAAAATCCAAACAATAAGTCCATATTTATTTTAGGCAATTTTCCTTGCGGCAATTGTCAGTTAGATGGAGAGAGAGGTGAGGCAAATGGTAACCCTTTGCCTCTCCCTCCCCTCTCTCACTTACAAACTGACAATTGCCGCAAGGAAAATTGCCTAATGTAAATATGGACTAACAGTCCTAAATCCAAACAAAATGCATAATAATGAGGGTATGTATTTATAGTTATACTTTTCCTACAACATGCCAATCCAGAACCACCAGTCCTCCACTTTATAACTGCTACTCAAAGTGATTGATATTCAGGTGTAACCAATCGTAAGATAGTTACAACATAAGTATGTACATATTCACAAGACTTATCAAAATGACCTAGCCCAGTTTACGTACACACGTCACCAAACCATGTAAGACTTCCCGAACCTTAATAGTTGTATAGCATAGCTTATCAAGATTTGTAATAAATATGTAGACATGTAGATATGTACTAGTGGTACTTGATGTACTTAGTGTTGTTTCTTCACCTTTCCCCATAATCATACATCAATCAATTCCATCCCATTGTGCCTATTGTATACAAAGATACAAATTCGTTCAATTAGTTACGTGTGTATTGGTGGATACGACACGTTCAGTTAGCTTTTTTGATGAGGTGTGCACACCGCACTACTCAGCTTAAACAACAACATTAATGTGCACACGAAACGTACGTGTGCGGCAATGTTTGACGGTGGTGCGGAGAGCATATTCAAGAAGAAGAAATTGACTCAACGAAAAGTACCGAATTTCATATCTATAAAACCGCATGCACTGCATACACCGGTCATCAGTCAGTTCAGCTAACAAGTCGGCTAAACATAACAAAACAAAAGTTGATAAAACTTTTATTCTCTCGTCTTTTTTCTTTTGAGTGCATCTTCTAATCTAAAACAAAATAATCAACATGCCTTGCCCCTGCGGAACTGGTAAGTAGTACTGAGGTAAAATAGCCCCCGCGCTATTTTTTTGTCTGTGATAACACGAGTAATGCCGCAAAAAAAAACAATTTAAATTAAAAATAATTTCTATCAATTGTGCCAATTGTAGTTTGTTTTTTTATTTTTCATTTAATTTTTGCAAAGTGCCTTTTGGAAGAGTGTAGTAATCGATTGTGTGATCCATTTGTGACTAAATTAAAAGTATAATAATGTTTTTAAAAATTGTTATAATTTGTTTTTCAAAATATTCGTATATCGATTTGTGAAGGAAAGAGTTCCTTATGGGAGAACTAAAATTTAAATTTTCTTGGTGTTTGATTTATTTATTCAACTTTTAAAAAATAAAGGTCTTTCATTAATTTAATTCCCGAAATTATTAACGCAGACTTGCAGAAATGCTGATTTCTTGATGATTCAAAAAATGAGAAATGAGCTACAACTTTAAAATTGCTGATTATTCATGTCTTGTATTGAATATTTACTATTAAAACTTTGAAAGTGGATTAAAAGTATCAAAACATGCTTCCATTGCAAATTAATACATAAAAATAATTTATATTTCGGCATTAACTTTTCAAAATAGTTAATTACTCCACAGACCTGTCGTCTACTTGTATCTTTGTACATATTTCAACATTACTAATTCCTATATTTTTTCCTTGTTTCTCCTCCTTTCTTCCTAATTTAGGATGCAAATGCGCTTCTCAAACTCAATCTACCGGTAGCTGCGGTTGCGGATCTGCCTGCAAATGCGGAAGCAGCTGTGACAAGGGTAGCTGCGGCAAGTAGGGAGAAAAAGTACTGAATTTGAATTCTCCTTCCAAGCAATATTCTACTTTCCATTTATACATATCATTTCTCATACATATATGTGGAAATCGAATTATAAAGTGATTTGTAAATTAGGTTAAATTATTTCAAAATTTTGTTTTTCTTTCTATTTAAAAAATTAAATGTTTATTTTTATAAAATAAAAAAGTATTAATTTAAAAAACATATTTAAATTGTATTTTTTCTTGAAATTTTTGGGAACAACATATTTTGCTGAACAACAATTTTGCTGATGTTTTGAATAAAAGAGAATTGAAAGAGTCGATGAACTTTATTCGCTTTCTTAAGCAAATTACAAGTGAAGGTAGTAATAAAAAACCAACTCACAGCATATTAAAACATACATACATAACCAACTTTTCTTTTTGCTATAATTCGTAATATTTTTATTGGAAGCTATATCTTAGCTCCTGTTGTGCAATTTAAGAATATCGGTAATATCCTGTCTTATCCTGGTGGTAGTTGAGTCAAAACTATTGCGTTTTGTCGGGTCAGCTGCCAATGGGTTTTCAAAAGATATTTCAGAAAAACAAGTAAGTTCGGCCGGTCCGAACTTTTTATATCCTCTACCAAGAAGTGTATTAATGTAAATAGGAACAATTAGTTTATGACAAGAAAGAAGCAGAATATCTTAACTGATAAAAAATAATCCATTTAAAATAGTCATCATGTCACGACATTGTTGTTCTTTTCAAAACATGGACCAATACTTGCAATTTTCAGAATTGAGCTTTTGTATCCTCTGGCAACACACAATATTAAAGTACAGCAATCTCGGTTCGAAGTACATAAAATTGGGCGTACCGGCGTTTACAAGTAAGTTTTCTATCTCCTGGGAACATAAAAATCCAATTAACGAGCAATTCGGTAGAAAAACTAAAATCTTCAAAAAAACATACTATACAAAAACGTGGACCTATACTGTCTGATTTATGGAAGTATTGTTTTATATATTTAGCGAAGACCAACTACCAAATTTCAGTTATTCCGGTTGAATAATGTGACTAAAACTTTCGAAACTCCGAAAATCGGAGGGTACCGTTCTATAGGAGCTATATCAAGACGAGGACCTATGCCGACCAAAATTCTCAGCCATTTCGGTGTGATTTTGAGGCCACTACCTTTAAAATGCCGAAAATCGGTAGGTACAGTTCCAAGGGGGCTATATGAAAATGTGGACCTATACTGACAAATTTCAGGTGGAAAATTGTGCACCCCCAACGAAGACTAAATACAAAATTTCAGCCATGTTGGTGTGATAATGAGGTTAAAATCTTTAAAATACCAAAAATCAGGAGGTACCGTTCTATGGGGGCTATATTAAGGCTTAGACCTATGGTGGAAAGTGCTGTACCCACAACGACGACTAAATATCGAATTTCAGCAATTTCGGTGGGATATTGAGGCCACAACCTTCAAAATTCCGAAAATCGGCAGGTACCGTTCTATGGGGCTATATTAAGGAAACCTTAATGGGCCCTTCGCGTTTCTTATTCCTGGGATTGAACTGAGCAAAAGAAGTCTACTAGACCATAGGCCTATCGTGAAAATCGAGCCTCCCGATTTTGACTTTAAGTTTTTCATCCACGTTTTTTGGACATTTTGGCATATAGCAGCCAAACCATTGAGATTTTCGGTCGAACACAAGGACAACAATTGTAGCCATGACAGTACCCAGCAAAATTTTATGGAAGTGGTTCCATGAGATGCCATGATTTCACTGGATCTTTTGCATTGGTTCAAATGAAGTCGTGAAAGATCCGATCGTTTCATCAGCATTTGAACCAATTCAAAGGAAGTCGTGATAGATCCGATCTTTTCCTTAGCATTTGAACCCATTCCATCGATCCAAAAGAGATGAATTTTGTGGTTTTATTTTTACACATGTATATATTCTTTTATTTATCTAAATATGTACGTTTAAAGCAATGTAAGATTTATTATACTAGGAAGTCCCAATCATTGAGCTAAAAGTAGAGTCGGACTGCACTCTTTGGTATTAGTTGTGTTCCTTTATGTGCCTGAGGTTACCAGTTTTTACCCGCAAAGTGTTTCCTTACTTTTAAAAGCATACAATTTATATGAGAGCAGTTCACCACTTTTACCATTTTTGCAACAATTACCATTATTAAAAGTAAAGGAACAGATCAATTATAAAAGTTTCCTTGCCTGCTCTTGAGAACCCTGCTCAACAAGTCGATTTGTAGATCCCTACAAAACAACAAACATTTCCAACACGTTGTAAAATAAAATTCACGAAATAGTAATCTGCAGTTGGAGTCAATGTCAAAATCTGCACTGCACTGATGGGAAGTAAAATCCTTTTGTAAGATGAATCAAAACCTTTTGCGGAGGAAGTAAACTCTGTTGCGAGCAACGGTGGTGTTTAGGCTGCAACAGCGGGGACGGTCGGAAGTCAAGTTTCTCACTTAAGTTTACAACCTGTCGCTTGTCAAACACATCGTTCCCGAAGTCTGGAAAATAGGCCAGCTACTGAAGCCTGGCAAGGATGCCAGCAAAGGTGAATCTTACAAACCGATTTCGCTTTTGTCGCCCGTAGCAAGGACCCTTGTGGCTTTAGTTCTTCCAGCATCAGAAATAACTTTCCAGTTGCCGTTCAATAGCATGGGATCCGTAAGCAGCACAACAACTGCGCTGAAGGCCATCTCCACACATATTAGCCGAGGACTCACTCAGAAAGCCGTGCGATAGAACAGTGACAGTGGCACTTGATTTAGCAAAACCCTATGATATTGTCAAGCACCCCACGTTGTTTGAGGTCATCAAGCGGACTACGCACCGTCCAAGTTTGAAACGTTGGATAATAAATTATATGTGTGGACGACAGTAGTACGTAGAATTTAGGATCAAGAAGTCCAAGACCCGTAGAGTGAAGAAAACCTCTTCTGAATTCCAAAAGCTGCAGACGGCATTGAGATCGTAACTTATGCGAATGATTGTACTATCTTGGCGTCAGGTGCCTTCCCAGACGACATTTGTGAAAGACTGAACTCATTTTTGTCTGATCTTACCATGCGAAATAGCCACATTCTTACGACTGATAGACCCAGAGTCAGATTAAGCAGAAAAATGAGAATACAAACATATTAACTGCTGTTACAACAACGAGAACAAACTGCAATTATAGATGTTCACTTTATGATGATAAATAAATTATAGATATTTCATTCTTCTTCTTCTTTATTTGCGAATCCGATATTCGGATGTAAAGCGATCATACAATATTATTGTTTACATGTTTTAAAATGAATTTCAAAGTTCTCGATTTTTAGCGGCATTTAGTAAGTTGGTTTCATCTCTGTATCCCGTCCAGTCTTGAATGTTTTTTAACCAATATATCTCTCTCCTGCCTCTGCTTCGGCTTCCTTCTATATTCCTTTTTATAATATGTTGTAGAAATTTGTATTTCGTATTTCTCATAAGGTGACCCAAGTATGAGATTTTTCGGGATTTGACAGTATGTAGGAGTTGTCTTTCCTGGTTCATTCTTCTCAGTACTTCCTGGTTTGTTATGTGAGCAGTGTATGGTATCTTCAAAATTCGTCGATATAACCATATTTCGAACGCTTCGATTTTCTTTTCATCTGCACTTTTAATTGTCCACGTTTCAGCTCCATATAATAACACAGACCAAATGTAACATTTCGTGAATCGTATCTTTGTTGCTATTTCATTAATTCCTTTGAATTAATAAAATAAAAAAATAAAAATCATTTTTCAATACAGCATTTTCCATTTTTTCAACCAAAGGGTTGGTGAAAATGACATGCCAAAGATTAGTGAAAATGCTATTCTTGGGAATTGGTTAAGATGGCATGCCAAAGGATTGGTATAGATGCCATGCCAAAGAATTGTTGAAGATGCCATTCCATCGAGTTAGAAAGATGACATGCTTAGGATCTGAAAATGAATTGCATCTTTTGGGGGTCACGCTCTTGTAAAAAGAATGAATGAAGATGCTGAAAAAATGACATTCCATTTCACTTGCACCCATTCTTGAATAACATCTTTGGCATCGAACATTTTGCTGGGTAGTTAAGAACTCTCTAATACATCGCAAAAGCATTGCAACGCTCCTTCAAGCAGTTTTGGCCTTGAGAAGGTGCAAACTTTTCGATAAATGTCGATAAATGGCACTGTGCTACAAAAGTTGACCAGAAAACTATTCAAGCGTTGTGATGCAAAATTATATCATGTTAGGATCCATGGACAACGACAATACCTTTAGTTCGTTTGTATCACGTCGTTTTAGTTATTTATAACGGTAAAAGTAGCGAAAATCTGGGTTTCTTACATTTTCAAATTTAAACGGACATATCTTCTTTTTTCACAACGGTTTTCTATTGTTCCTTCTTCCTTTTAAAGGGGTGAATAATATCTTGTGAACAAGTTATTATTTTTTAAATCGGTTAACAAATGGCTAAGTTATAGCGGTTTAAGTCTGAAAAACCCCACAAAAAAACTATAACTGAATTTTCACTATTTTTACCGTTATAAAAAACTAAAACGAAGTGATACAAACGAACTAAAGGTATTGTCGTTGTCCATGGATCCTAAGTTTGCATCAGAACGCTTGAATATTTTTCTGGTCAACTTTTGGAGCACAGTGCCATTTATCGACATTTTGGGATATATTAGAGAGTTCTTAACTACTGTCATGGCTACAATTGATGTCCTTGTGTTCGATCGAAAATCTCAATGGTTATATGCCAAAATGTCCAAAAAACGTGGATAAAAAACTTAAAGTCAAAATCGGGAGGCTCGATTTTCACGATAGACCTATGGTCTATCAGACTTTTTTGCTCAGTTCAATCCCAGGAATAAGGAACGTGAAGGGCCCATTAAGGTTTTTTTTCTTCCATACAAATCGCCCCGGCCTAATGTATATACTTTATAGGCTCTCCGACGAATATTTCGATGTGTTACAAATGGAATGACAAATACAAATATACCCTCCATACTATTCTAGATGACAAAAGCAGTTTTAAAATTTTCGATCGTGAACTTTTCCAGTAAGGTCAAAGTCGGGTGGAACCGACTATCTGATTCCCTACACCACTGTGAATATGTAGAATATATATGGGAGCTATATCCAATTTCGACCGATTTCAATCTAATTTGGTACATTTATTTCTAGACCAAATACAGTCACACATACATACACAAAGTTCGAATAAATAATGCGACCCATACGTTGCGAACAAAAAACATGGACAGCAACATGGGCATGTATAAATCGACTCAGAGTGATTCTATGTCCATTAGGGTTTTGACTTTTATCTCAAAAATTATTTCCTGTAGCTAGAATGAATAAACTTTTGTCTATCTATTACTAAAAAAGCGTTTATTAAAAAACGTCACCCACAAACCACGTAATGAATGACCTTCTGCCTATTATTGAATATAATGACGTGTATTTCATTTAAATATTGAAAAAGGTCCCCCACAAACCACTTTTAATTGATATGATATATGAAATAAAATCATAAAATTATATAAAATGATATATATTTAACAAATAAGCTAAGTCTATAGTCGGACGGGGCCCACCATGTGATACCCTACACCACTACCCCTGGGAATTAGCTTTCAACAAATCAAAATTCCTTTTTGGAACAAATAAACTTATTGTAAGAAATAACTTTGTGGATTCTGCCGCCTTATCATATAATAATATAATAATTGTTACACAAACATCCCAGAAGGGATAGGGAGTGCACACCGATTCATATCAGCTAAATGATATGGGTTCTACTGTTTATCGCCGAGTCCGAACGGCGTGACCTAAGACACGTGAATTTTAAAGATCATACCAAGACACGTCCTTTTTCCCCCAAACAACTACCACCGTGCATCACAATGCATTTTATTTTCACAATCATATCTCCCTATGCTTTTAGGGCCTGGGTACATAAGCTACCTCGCCCGCTTGCCTTGTTTTCCTGCTTCATTTCTGACATAACATAAAATAAAAGAATAAAGAAGGCCGAGCCAATTTCGAACTGGATTGCCCTTTTCTTTTTTATTCTTTTATTTTTGTTACTAGCATGTGCCCGCTACTGCGTAAGCGAAAAATTGTCATTTATAGAAAAGAGGATGCAAACAGACACCCGTTTTATTTATTCCAGAATTATTAAAATGAAATTTTAAAAAATTATTCACATTACAAAATTCGATTCCTTACCTTCCCAATACCAACGGTACAACATTACTATTTTCCGCAACCATTTCGCCGGTTTCTGTAAGACGATTCGAATTCAAATTCGTTCGAATTACAACCTGTTATATAGAATTTTTTGTTTGTTTAAAAACGAAAATTAGTTTAAACAATTTTCAAAAAAAAACAGAAGTTTGGTGGAAGTTCGAACAAATTTGAATTGACATCGTCTTAGTGAAACAGGCCATTCGAGTAGTTTGAATTTCAAGAACCATATTTTCATGTTAACCTATTACGCTTAGAGTCACTGGACTTCATTAAATAATTCAGTACTATTTATTACTTTTTTGCATATAGCACGCATTTCCAGATCTATTCCATCACCCAATACTAAATTTAATTACTTTTCGTAAGCTTATAACTATATTTTCCAAAACCGCCTCTATATCTCAACCCTAACCCCAAATTGAAAATTTCAATTATATTCCTTCATATATAACTAAACTTTTTTCCAGTTCTAACTTTAGTACTCTTATATCTCAACCGTACGCATCAACACTGCCCCTAATACCAAAATTAAGAATTCAAACTCTATCCGTGCACCTTTTGTATTGGGAGTACCATTTACCAAGTTTTTGTATCTTTCGTTTACCTACGTATGTCCAAAGCTCTTCCCTACACAGCAACACTGACCTCAGTTTACAACTTCCGAATTCTAAGTATATCCTTAGACCCAAGTCTATATTTAGTACTTTTGTACGTACTAAAGTATTTCCAAAAACAACTACACACAAAATTTCCCATAATACCAAATTTCGCGGAATACCCCTACGCCGAATACCAAATTACAGGTACTTCCAAAACAACATCCACATCTCATTTAGTAATTTTAGTGTACTTATGGTATGTATTTCTAAAATTCAATACCAATGTACCGAATTTCGTACCATTTAGTACTCTTCGTACCCATAATGTGCGAATTTCCAAAATTACCTCCATATCCCAAACTTGCACTCCAACAGTAATCTTAATTCCAAATCTCAGGATTTTGTACTTTTCGTATCCATAAGTACGAATTTCCAAAACTACCTCAAACCTACAATCCAGCAGTAATCGCCGAGTCCGAACGGCGTGTCTTACGACACCACTTGCAGAGAAGTTTTTCATGGCTTAAATACTCAGGAAATGTCGCCTGCATTACTGAGGGGGAATTTTGCCACCGTTGAAAACTTTTGATGTTGCTTAGCCTGGGATTCGAACCGCAGACCTTCTGAGTGCAAGGCGAACGTGCTAACCATTGCACCACGGTGGCCCCCATATGTAATCTCAATTTCAAATTTCAGAATTCCTGTTCTAGCCGTTCACCCAAATCCAAATTGTACCAAATTTAGTACCATTTAGTAGATTTCTTACACATAGGTATGAATTCCCGAAACTACCTCTATATCTCAATCGAATACTCCAACAGTAATCTTAATTCAAAAATTCAGGATTCCGGATCCTGCTTCATCCAAATTCAAGTCGTACCAAATTTAGCACCATTTAATACTTTTCGTACACATGTGTATAAATTTCCAAAAGTACCACCTTATATCAAACCTACATCTCAACCTTAATTCTCATTCCAAATTTCAAGCTTTTAGCTTTATCCGTTCACATAATACAAAATGGAACGAAATTTAGTACATTTTAGTATTTTTCATACACTTTTATTTCGAATTTATAAAAACCTGTTGGTACATCTATCATACACTCCATCAGTGACCCTCATTTCAAAGTTCTAGCCACCGTGGTGCAATGGTATGCACACCCGCCTTGCACGCTGAAGGTCGTGGGCTCGATTCCCCGGGCAGTCAATATCAAAATTTTCAACGGTGGCAAAATACCCCTTAGTAATGTTGGCGACATTTCCTGAGTATTTCAGTCATGTAAAACTTCTCTACAAAGTGGTGTCTTAAGACTCGCCGTTCGGTCTCGGCGATAAACAATAGGTCCCATATCATTGAGCTAATATGAATCGGGGTGCACTCATTAATATGAGAGAAGTCTCCCTTGTCCCGTATGGGATGTTTGTGGAACAATTATATTTGTATAGCTCTATCGGTTCGCTAAATACAAAGGGTACCATATTTAGTACTTTTCGCACCGTTCCTGTACGAATCTCCATAAACCCAGGCTTATCTGACACCTTTGGACCAAGACTGACCCTCACCCAAAAGCTTCAAGATTCTAACTTCAGCCGTTTCGTCTGGGCGTTGATGAATCATAAAGTCAGTCAGTCAGTTATTAACATAAATAAATTTTCTATAACACTGTGAAACACGAAAATTATTAACCATATTCTGACACCGCAGCATAATAGAAGACCAAAAATGAAAGGGCAAGTGTTTCGCCGTTTTTTCTTATCTCATCAACTTTCGTGGTTATAGGCCTCCAAAGGTTTGAGGCTTTGATGTAAAAAGGGTCATTTAGTCAGGACTATATCTTCCAAACCGTTAGGAAATTTCAATTTATTTCATAGGCAAAGTTGTATCTTCATATGTTGTTTAGTTTTAGTTGTTTATTGAAATCTAAGGTACATTTTTATACCCTCCACCATAGTATGGAGGGTATATTAAGTTTGTCATTCCGTTTGTAACACATCGAACTAATCATTTGCGACCCTATAAAGTATATATATTCTTGATCAGGATAAAATTCTAAGACGATCTAGCCATGTCCGTCTGTTGTAATCACTCTAGCTTCCGCAATAATTGAGATAGAGTGCTGAAATTTGCACCCGAGGGTCTTTTTTCCATAGGCAGGTCAAGTTCGAAGATGGGCTATATCGGTCCACTCTTTGGTATAGCCCCCATATAACGGTACCTCCGGATTTGAGGTATTTTGACGTTCTTCGCCACATTTGCAGACCGAATTAGCTATAATTTGGCACTTAGGGTTCCTGGTGATCAGCAAACTTATATCCCAAAGGATATGGACATAGGTCCATGTTTTGGTATAGTCCCCATATAACGTTACCTCCCGATTTTCGGTATTTTGAGAATTTTAGCCACAATTTTTAACCGAACTATCTGCAATTTGACATTTGAGGTTCTCAGTGGTCATGAAACATCTCCACGCAACATCGTCAACATAGGTCCATGTTTTGGTATAGCCCCCATATATCGGTACCTCCCGATTTTCGGTATTTTGAGAATTTTAGCTTCAATTTTTAACCGAAATAGCTGTAATTTGCCATTTGAGGTTCTCAGTGGTCATGAAATATCTCTACCAAACATCGTCAATATGGGTCCATGTTTTGGTATAGCCCCCATATAAGGGTACTTCCCGATTTTCGGTATTTTGAGAATTTTAGCCACAATTTGTAACCGAACTATCTGCAATTTGACACTTGAGGTTCTCAGTGGTCATGAAACATCTGCACCAAACATCGTCAACATAAGTCCATGTTTTGGTATAGCCCCCATATAGAGGTACCTCCCGATTTTCGGTATTTTGAGCATTTTAGCTACAATTTTTACCGAAATAGCTGTAATTTGACATTTGAAGTTCTCAGTGGTCATAAAACATCTCCAACGAAACATCGTCAACATAGGTCCATGTTTTGGTATAGCCCCCATATAACAGTATCTCCCGATTTTCGGTATTTTGAGAATTTTAGCTTCAATTTTTAACCGAACTAGCTGTAATGATCGGTATTTTGAGAATTTTAGCTACAATTTTGTCTATTCAAAAATAATCGTCAATATAGGTCCATGCTTTGGTATATCCCCCATATAACTGTACCTCCCGATTTTCGGGAATTTTTAGTGGTCAATAAATTTCTGCACTAAAATTCGTCAACATGGGTCCATTGTTTTGATGTAATACCCTCAATTTGACTCTTGAAGTTCCCTGCAGCTATAAAACTTTTCCGCCACCCGTAGGTGGTACCTTTCACCTAGCTGAACACATTTTTTTAGATTAGATTAGATAACACTGTGCAACGAAATGGAGGTGAAAGTCTGGGGCACGGAAAATTTCTCTTGGAAAAGAAAGGCCTTGGTGAGTATATTATGAACCCCGAAGGACAGATCCGCCGTGAGTCGAACTTCCGCGTTATGGCGTGATGCAATTTTTGTTAGAGACCCTGTGGGCCATCAGGAATTAGCGTTATGTCGTTGTTCACTGTTGCTTAAGTGCTCTACAAAAACAACAAACAAAGATATAATACTTATTCATGATGGCTTACAGGGTCTCTTGCAAAAACTTCATCACTCCATAACGCGGATGTTCGACTCACGGCGCACAATGTCGCGAGTTCATATTAACTGTGGCCAAAAATAGAAGGAGTTGTCGTAGGTGCATCAATTTTGGTACACGTACCTATTATTGACTTACAATCTTCAGGACGAAAAATTGGGTTGGTCGGTCCACGTTTTGATATAGCCCCCATAGAACCGTACCTCCCGATTTTCGGTATTTTGAGTGTTTTAGACACAATGACCAACCGAAAGTATTCAAATTTTGTGGTTAGTCTTCGGCAGAGGTATCAAACATTCGGTTTGGTATTTATTATTATCGGTATTTTGAAGATTTTAGCCTCATTATTACACCGAAATTATTGAAATTTGGTATTTAGTCTTCGTAGGGGGCATTATACCTTCACCGTGAAATTTGTCTGCATAGGTCCACGCCTTCATATAGCCCCCATAGGACGGTACCTCCCGATTTTCGGTATTTTGGAGGTTTTAGCCTCATTATCACACCGAAATGGCTGAAAATTGGTATTAAGTCTCCGTTGGGGGACTTATAACCTTCCACCAGAAATATGTCGGTATAGGTCCTCGTCTTCCTATAGCCCCCATAGAACCGTGCCTCCTCATTTTCGGTATTTTGAGTGTTGTGGCCTCAATATCCACCCGATATTACTGAAATTTGGTGTTAAGTCTTCATATTGTTTGTGAGCATATTGAATATATCAAACTCTTGTCTTTATATACGAGAAATTTCCTTTAACAATTTTTTTTGACCGATTAGTGGTTAAAAAAACGGTCAATTTTTTGTAAAAAATCGAATTTTGATTTTCGCTGTTCACATTTTTTTTAAAAATTAATATTTTTAAAATTCTCTCGTTTTAAAGCAAGATTATTAGGTACTTAATAAACCCAGAAAAATATATGATGATCGGTTCATTCGTTTTCGCGCTATAGCCAACACCACTAAACGATTTGTTAAAAAAGGGGGTATCCTCTCAGTGAGGTGGTCGCTGAAAAAGAGAAATGACACATTCGTCTGCAAACCTCTGCAGCTGGGACCTTTATATATTTGAAGTACTCACTTTTTACTACTAATACAGCAAAAAATATCGATATACACTTTTATACAATTTTTTTCCCACTCCACTCAATTTAAAATTTGCTTCAGAAAATGAATAAACTTAGTAATACATGTTTGGGTAAATGTAAACACCATATGATTAATATTTACATGCAAACAAAGGTGTAGCCAAGTTTATTACATCCCAAGAGAACTTAGGAACAATTTTTGCAGCGACCGTTACTTTTAAATTTTAAATATTAACGCATAATACAAATTATTAATTTTAGAAAAAAAAAACACAAAAATACGTATTAACTAAACTTGTCGGATTTAAATCCTCATATAACAAAAACTACTTCACGTATCAGTACCAAAATTCAGATTCTTCTTAATTAATATGTTTTCTATCACTCCCCATCAATAAATTTGTTCAACGAAGTATTTAGTTTTAACCATTTTTGGCCACGGTCGTGACACTGTGCGGCGCATCTGTCCTTCGGGGTTTTTAACATGCACACACCAAGGGCTTTCATCTCCAAAAGGAATTATCTCTGCCCCAACATTTGTGTTCACAATGTATTTTAAGCAATAGTGGGTGGCAGTAAGAGTCTATATATTAAGTTGTTCCACCTAAAATTGTGAAAGGACCCTAATTATTCCATTTTAATTAAGACTATTTTATGGTGGAGGGTATAAAAAGTTCGCCCCGGCCGAACTTAACGACTTTTTACTTGTTTTAGTTGACTGTATCCTTAATTTTTGGGCGGTTGGGTATCTTTGGACCAGAGTCGCAGAAAAAGTATAAAAATTGAATATTTTAAAAGCGTTTTCCTCCTTTAACATGAAGAACCGTTCAAAGACATTTCGCATGTTCCAGAAAGTTGTTTATAGATGTCTTTGCTACATTATGTTGGTTGGTTGTTTTCTTGAATATTGAACGGTTTAGTATCTGTGGACCAGAACCAGAGAAAATAGGATACAAACCACATTTTCTTTGCTATTTTGACCTTTAAGAACCGTCTATGCATAGTTCGTACGTTCTAGAAAGATGTTTATTGAGATCGGAGGTACATTTTTGTAGTTCCTTGTTTGATAGTTGTAGACGAAAACCCGAGAAAAAGTTTTAAAACAAATTTGACCTTGGCCATTTTGACCTTGCAGATGAAGTTTGATGGATTATATGTGTTCACAAATATTGTTCTTTAAGACAAGAGCTACAACTTTGCCTATGAAATAAATTCAAATTTCCTAATGGTTTGGAAGATATAGTCCTGACTAAATGACCCTTTTTACATCAAAGCCTCAAACCTTTGTGGGCCTATAACCGCGAAAGTTGATGAGATAAAAAAAAACGGCGAGAAACGTGTCTTCTGTTTTTTTTTTGGTGTTCTATCACATGACTCAAAAAATTACACACAGTGTAACTATGTAAAATAAAAGATATCCAAATTTCAAAGGTCTTCCTTTTAGATTTTTACTAAAAAAAACATTTTGGCCACACAGTGCGACGTCTCAACTTAAATGTTTATCCTGAGTAAACGGGGATTGGAGGTACCTCGCCAGTCGGTAACACGGGATGTTTGTATACACTGGAGATGGAAGATGGATCAGTAAAATCTCCCATTTTTACCTTTACATTTTACATTTAACAGCAGTTTTAAACATATAATTAATGATAAAATCTATTAGTAATTTGTTTTTATTTACAAAAAAACAACTTTGAAATAAAACATTTAAAATAGAATGAATGGATGTTTTTTCCTAAAACTAATATATGATTTTTTTTACAACTAAAACAACAATTATTATTAATCTGATATTAGTGTTGATACACCTGCCTGTTGACAGTGATATCATATAAAGTTAAACTATATACAAAAATTTAGAACGTAACTAAATACGAAGAAAAACAATAATGGGCAAGATAAGGCATACTAACAAAAAACACTGACTGACAATAAATATTTACAAACAAAAAAAGAATGTCGTCTTAGTTTTCAAACAAACAAAGAAAAATACGTAGTTAAAAAAATGATATGAACTTAAAAACCTATATGGGTCTTTCCGTAAACATAAGTGAAAGTTTTGACTTATGAACAATAATGAGTGATTTATTTAATGACAATATTTTGTGTTAGACGCTTAACTAAATCAACATTGAAAACATTGGCCAACATGGTGAGAACAGATTTTTTCGGTGGTCTACAATGGCGTAAACCAGCCTCTTGACAGCAGACATTTGGAAAACAGTCCAGCGTAGAGGTGCATGCCTTGGGATGCAGATCAAAGATGGGTGGTGGTGGAGCGGTACATTCCAAGTATTCAGTCACTGTTAAAAGAAAATTAATAATTTTATATTTTAATTTTTGGAATAATTATTTTATACTCACAATAATTGAAAGACCTCTGCACCGGTACCGGCACTGTATTCAACTCCGGCTGTGATGTTCGACAATAACGCCTCCTACCATCTGGACAACAAACCCGCGGCCAACAATCCATATCCGTCTCACACTCTTTCACCTCCCACCATAATTCCGCCAATGGCCGATCCGGACACTTACGCGGTATCAGACCCAGTATTGCTTTAATTAAATCAGTTCAATGATATTCAGTTACAGACTTGATCAGTTCTCTTAACTCATTCAGCAACAACTTACGTGAATGTTGTGCCTCTTCCAGGGGTTTTGGTATACCAGATACACAACTTTTGGCCCCGAAAATTTCACAGCATATTTCACCACGATTCCAGACGGCACAGTCATCATCTATTTTACAAATTTTTGGAAACAGTTGAAAACGAACTTCACTCTCCCGGGGACAGTTGAATTTGGCACGTAAATCATCACTGCTGCTGCTATCTTCAACATTTCGTTTATCTTTGTCTGTTTGGGAATTGGTTTCCCTTCTTGCCCCAAGAATGTTAAAGGTAGGCAAAGCTATACGAAATGGTCCTTCTTCCTTACGATTTGTAGTTTCTGGTATTATGTGTGTTGTTGGTCTTGGAGTTGTTGTTGTTGTGGTCGGATATGTTGTTTTAGTTTTAAATTTTTCTTCCTTCCCTCCACTCTGCTGGGGTGGCATATATTTCTTGGGTGGTTTCTTAGTACTCGATGGAGCTGCTCTAGCTGTGGATGTTGGACGATGTGGCGCCCGTGTTGTAGGATTAAGAAAACTCCAAAATTCCGGTGAGAAAATATTATATTCATTGGGTAGCGAGAAGAGACCTCTTGGTGCTGAAATTTAAAGAAAAGCATGAAGTTAGATTCACGTTTTTAATAATGAAGAAATGTATTTGGTATTTGATGTGTTGGGTAGAACTATTATGACGAGCACAGTTTCGATTAAATCGAGATCTCGAGAGTTATTTTTTGCATTAGCCACTTTAGTAAGTGGCCGTGGTTTTTTACAGCTTTAGTTTAAAAATTTACTATATGCAAATTTAGCAAGCAAAAAAGCTTTATACTCGGCCGGGCCGAACTTTTTATACCAATGACGAACACGAAGAGAGCACTTGTATGGTGAATCGTACGAAAACGTAAAGACGAGTGCTGATCTTATTCATCTATGTTTTATACCCTCCACCATGAAATATTCTGGGCTAATATGGAATAATAAGTTTTCCTTCTGTTACGAAAAGTACCTATGCCCACTAGAGTTGTGTAGTTTCGGAACGAACTAGTTCCTTTAATTTATCACCTACGTCGATCTTTTTTCGTTGCGTTATTTTTTCTTATTTTGCGACACTGGCAAATTAGTATGTCAATGCCACCAAACGATAAAACAAAAGGAACGATAACTGAACTATTTCTTCTCGGAACTACTTGGAAAGAAGAAAACAAAAAGAACGATAATTCAGAATGACTCATGGAACTATATCGCTCTCGGAACTATTTTTAAACGAAGGAAACAGAAAAAAACGATGAAAGAGAAAAATTCATGGAACTTTATCGCTCTCGGAACCAGGGTTTCGGAGTCGAGGTATTTTTGGCTCGACTCCGAATCCAGACGAGTTTTTTTCACGACTCCGGCTCCGACTCCGAGTCGACTCCGAGAGTTAAATCCTATACCAATAAAAATGAATAAAATTTGCACAAAATGGTATGTTTTTCCTATATTTTGGCCTATATAGGCTAATGTGTTAGTTTTTCCTTCCATATTCATTAGAAAGGACATTCGTTCGAATACATTCGAACATATCAATATTGTTTCTGCCGAATCTTACATTGGAAAATAGCAAAGTTAGAACGTTTTTGTCGGTTTTCCTTTTTTCACGAGTATTTTCTGGACGGAATTCTTCCGCCTGAGAAAATCGTTAAGCTTTCAAAATAAGTGAAAATGAAGGATCAATTCAATGCAATTCATGACCAAGTTTCAAACTGGATGTAAGCCAACATTGTAGTGTGCTTAGCCTCAAAAGGAGATCCCCAGTTGTGAAGCTCAGTAACAGCCATTTTTCTTGATTTTTTTCCGAGAAAACTACGTAACTTTTTGGCAGTTTTGTTTTTTTCATCTGAAAGAGAAAAATATTACGAAGTTTTGAGACCGTTTACGAAACCCTGTTTTTATTAAAGAATTGTGGGGTGCCGACGTTAGCTCGAAAACTAATAAACCACTTGTTATAAATTTTGGTGTCCGGTTTCGAGAAAAACACAGTTTATGCGGCAAATAAAATAAATTGTTCCAATCCAACGCTCACACTAAGGCAATATTGTTCCGATCGACTTACAAAGTTTACTACCTATTCTATGATATTTATACATTCTAATTTTTTCTGAAATTTATACACATTTTGAACATTGGTGTGGAAATATTTGAGATATAGTGTGTATTCTACCCAGCACGTAGGAAGATTAAAGTTTTCGGGAACTGAAAAATTAGCACACGATGAGATTTCGTGCATGAAAATATTCTACAAAAATGTTGCTAGGAAAACTCTATGTAGAGTCGGCCCACTAGGACAAGAAATCGATATTGCCATGTTTTCACTTCTTTATCACTTTTACCCGATCCTTTCTCATGAAAACTTTGATTATACATATATTTCATTGAATTTCGTATGTGATTGTGTAGAAAACTCGGATACACATGAACTATATCTGTTCCTGGCGGACAGATCCGGTTATTTGAATGTCTACATCTAAAGCCCTCACCGAGTATATAGAAAGAAAGGTTCCTCACTGAAAACATGTCATCTAAAAATGGTGAAACAATGTCTCCAAACTGAGATATAATGCTATTTTCTCAATGAGGGATGGGGGTCAATAAAAAAAAGCATTACGTCATAATTCAGAAATTTCAGCTATGGGATCCTTTGGGGTTCTCAATTGGGGCTTTTATTCCGAAAAGGAATTTTTCCACCACTAGATCTTGAATTCCATTTTGTGCCACAGGGTATTCAGTAAGATTTCCCATAGGGACCACACTCTCTTTAATGGAAGACAAGGATGACTTCTCATAAAAAACTGGATGAGAATACCAATAGACCTTTGTGAGAAGAGCAGTAAGACTTCTGACGAAAGAGGTTACAAGTCCAATCTTAATTCGATTGTCATAGATCATGACTTTTGTTTGCAAAAATGTAAAGAATCAATTGGATCAACAAAACAGGGATGAATAGACTACACTTCAGAGGATAGTATCCTGTGAATCGTCCCTTAACTTAGTATAATATACCATTTGCATATATGTTTTCTTATACATAACTTTAAAAAAATGATTTTTAAAAAAATGTTCTTGTTCCAAATTTTATGTTATACTTCTATAACGCGGATTTTGCCCGGAGTCGGAGTCGAGTTATTTTTTTCGACTCAGACTCCGACTCCAGCAAAATTGCTCGACTCCGACTCGTAGACTCCGACTCCGAAACCCTGCTCGGAACTATTTGGAACGAAGGAAACAGAAAGAACGATGAATGTGAAAGATTCATTGAACTATATCGCTCACGGAACTATTTGGAACTATGGAACTATATTAAGGAACTAGTTCCTTTTGGTAAAAGGAACTAGAAAGATCGATCCGATCCGGGAACTAGATTTCCCAACTTTAATGCCCACAATTTAGATGAAGAAGTTACCTGAAAACGTAGCTAAAAGCGTTTATATACCCGAAACCTGATGGTACCCTTATATGGGGGCTATAAAAAGGTGGACCTATGTCCATAATTTTGTGGTGGAGAAGTTTCATTACCACTGGGAACCCTAAATGCCAAATTATATCTAAATCGGCTAAAAAACTTAGCTAAAAACGTCAAAATATCTGGAATCGGGTGGTACAGTTATATGGGGGGTATAAAATCGATCCAAGACTGCCGTTAAACTTCATTTGTGCGAATCTGATCTATGTGTCGAAGAAACATTACGATATACAAAGTTTGGACCAAATCGGCTACTCCCCTCGACCATGCGTACCAGAACAAATTTGAACTTTTGTGGAGGATGTACCAGAAGAAGTGGCCCGATATGACCCAACTTCGAACTAAATCTATGTTTGGAAGTGAAGAGTTTGGAACGTATCGGTTTATATGCTCAGGAGCTATCGTGTGTACAACAATAAATGGTAGTTATAGGAAGAAGATCATCCAATTAGGTACGATGGTCCATCCCCTTACGGCATACTCGTGGGAACGTCATATGCAGAAAATTTAATTAAAACAAACAAACCCCGAAGGTGAACTTTTAGCCTTCAGCCAGAAGCTGTTTGTCAGCCAAAAAATTTTGTGGATTCATCTAATTCGAAGCGAGAACGTTCCCAGACGGAGGACACCAAACCCGTTATGGTAAAGAAGTTAAAGCATAACTCCCCAGTATCATAAACGTATGTGTTAGTGTTAGTATATTTTTTCACCATGATAGCGGCAATATATTCCGGAATGTCTGTTCCGAGATATTTTGGTCCAGCACGACGCATCCGCCATATGTGGGTGAACTTCCGAGGCCGCTCTGGCCTTAGCCGTCTCCAGGACTACTGCGAAAGGTGTTATGTTGCTGTTTGCTACTCCAGACCATCTCCAACTATGTCGTCGTCGGAATACAAGACACCAACGCAGTCTCATCAACAAAAAATACACAATATCTAACGTCACATGTTGTTGTTCAGCGCCCCGAAAATGCCCTATCACTGCAATTCAATTTCTTCGCAACAAAGTTAGCAAAATTTTAGACTTTATGAGTCAAAAGAACATCATGGTCGCCGCGGTCCAGGGAACAGAACTCGCCATTACAACGTTGTGATGGGTACAACTTTTTGCGAAAGGATCGTACAAGAAGCGGAGGAAAAGACCTTGACCTCCTTATATACCAGTCTGTTCAGTACTTATCACGCTTGATCTTGACTCTAGTGACCCATACATAGTATATACATTAGGGCTATAACCAAAAAAATACCATCACATAGCCGTGTAGAGCATGGAAAACTATTATGAAATTCGGTGTTAATTTTTCTCTATCGCGAAAAAAGTTTCTGCACCAAATGCATTGAAGTTCAGTAATGCATTTTTTAATTTTATCTGTTATAACAACATATTTGCTTTTCATTAAAATTTTTATTTTTTGTAATCTAATTTAAAATCATTATCAAACCGTTCTGGACCAATTTGTTCTCAAATCGCGCCATTTCGGAGCATATTAGGAACTTTTGACACTATTGCAATTTTTGGTTTTTCTTTATAAACTCGTGAATTTTATGTTTATATTTTTTGTACCTATCGGACAAGAGAATATGGGGTCATTTGCAACGAATTCGCGAAAGTTACAGGCTGTTTTTGTTGACATTGCCTGTGAGATTCGTATTTGTTTTCTATAAAAATACAACACCGGTACCATGTGGCGAATTTTGTCCTAATAATGAAAACTAGTTTCTAAGATCGATTCGGTGAAAAAAGTTTCCGCACCGACCGTGATTACTAAAACCCTTTTGATATTTTTTCTACTTAAAATTTTAAATTTGCTTTGTTTGAATAAAATTCACGAGTTTATAAAGAAAAACCCAAAATTGCAATAGTGTCAAAAGTTCCTAATATGCTCCGAAATGGCGCGATTTGAGAACAAATTGGCCCAGAACGGTTTGATAATGATTTTAAATTAGATTACAAAAAAATAAAAATTTTAATGAAAAGCAAATATATTGTTATAACAGATAAAATTGAAAAATGCATTACTGAACTTCAATGCATTTGGTGCGGAATCTTTTTTCGCGATAGAGAAAAAATTACACCTTTTTTCATAATAGTTTTTCATGTGCAAAAAAGTGCAAAAAGTTATATCCCTAATACATACCCAGTAAAATGTTCGATGCCAAGGATGCTATTTAATGAAAGATGCAAGTGATCTGGCATATCATCTTTTTTATCATTTTCACTCATGAATATTTTATGAACGTGACCCCCAAAATATCACATTCATTTCTGGATCCTACATATGTAATTTTAACCAATGCATTGACATGTCATTTTCAACAATGCTTTGGCATGTCATTTTCACCAATCCTTTGGCATGAAATTTTCATGTCTTGTTATACCTACAGCACTGTGTGAAAAGGGGATTATAATTTTGTTTTGGTAAAAATTCATGTAACACCGCGAAATATTCGGCGGTTACCCCCAATGTGGTATACCAAAATTCATATCTCGACGAGATAAAGCGATTTTGAGATGTGTGTCCGTCCGTCCGTCTGTCCATTACAAATTGTAATCAAACTCCAGGTCGCAATTAGGGACCGATCGTCACGAAATTTTGCATGGAGGTCGGATTCAGACCAGAATAGACACCTACTGTTATTGGCGATATATTGCCCATCTTCGAACTTCGAAAGTAAGTTTGGACAAAATATTACGAAGGCCAAATTTTGGACCAAATCGGTTGATCAGTTCGGGAGTTATCGTGCTCTCCAGCCACTGCATGTGGTGCCATAGGGGTTTTCTACGCCTTTCGAGCTATTTTCTCAAGAAGTATGGACTTGCTTCTGAAAAAACTTTTACTGTCGTACTTGAGATAGCGAATGCAAGTTGCTTCAACAAAATCAAAGTGATTCGAGAGCAGGTCTTAAAGTTAACTTATCCAAAATTTTGTGTGGGAGGTACCCGAAGTAGTGGACAAATATAGTCCATATTCGATCGTGATCTATATCTTGTAGATATATTAGGATGTGTTAAGAGTCGACCAAATTTGCTGACTCCCTTCAAGAGTCCGAATATTTTTAAACCTTTATGGGTAGGTACCTGAAGGAGTGGACCGACATGGCTTATCTTCGAACTTAAACCAAGTTTGGACAAAATATTACGTAGACCAAAATTTGGACCGAATCAGCAGATCCGTACGAGAGTTATCTTGCGCTCCAACCCCTACTGATGGCGCCATAGGGGTTTTTCGCACCTTTCAGGTTATTTTCTTGATGAAACTTGTATCGTCGTATAGAGCGCAGTGAATATTAGTTGTAACAACAAAAATCAGAGAGATTCGAGAGCAGGTCGTAAACTGAACTTTTCCGAAATTTTGTGTGGTAGGTATCCGAAAGAGTGGATCGATTGAGTCAATATTGGAGTCTCATATAAGTCTGCTAAAAATTTCACGATGTGCAAAGTATGGACCAAATTAGTTACTCCCTTCAAGAGTTAAAATTTTCCGAACATTTTCGAACTTTTGTGGGGGAGGTACCGGAAGGAGTGGACCGATATAACCCATCTTCGAACTTAAACTAAGTTTGGACAAAATATTACGAAAGACAAATTTGTGGACAGTGCGCACCAGCCAGCCAGACAGACAAACGGACTGACGGACATGGCTAAATCAACTCCAAATTGTCTGAAACGGGTTACGTCCAAACATATTTGGTGTCTAAAACCACTATTTCGATGAGGCACAGTTTGCCCGTATGTAAGTGTATATACCCTCGTTAGCATAAATGCTGAGGGTATAATAAACAAAATGTTTAACCGATTTTGTATCTGCATTGTAGGTCGCACTAATAGTCCGATCGCCTCGGTTAAGAGTATATAATGCCAATTGTGTTGGTGTACATGATAAGATTACAGAGTTACAGCCTAATATACCCACTTATTTGTTTGTAGTGTAATCATAAACACACTATGGCTCAATAATCAAAAAATTTATCACGAGGTAAAAGTTTGGTTAGAAGAATATGTCTACAATTTTGATCTGATATTATTTAGCGGGTGAAATGTACTATTACTTTTGTATGAAATATAAAAAGATATTTTTGGTCTATATTTTATTTCCTGGAGGGCATATACATATACACCTGCAGCCTTCATATGGAAAAAGAACTACTGACCATTCCCCCTGATGCAAATTGCAATAACGCGTCTGCTAAATAACGGGCCTAATGCCTAATATATAATGGCTTTTGTGTAGAGAACCACATTTCCCCATTCCCAGTTTTTGCATTATTGCAAATTACATGGTGCTCAGCGTATCATTTGTCCAATTGAATTTTTATACATACATTGCAGCATGGGTAGCTTTACCACTTTTTTTCAAAACGATTCCCCAGCCATGCAACATAAAATTTTCAACGGTGGCAAAATACCCTTCAGTAATGTTGACGACATTTTCTGAGTATTTTAGCCATGTAAAACTTCTCTACAAGTCGTGTATTAGGACAAGGACAACCACCATGTGGGGAGGGTATTATAAGTCGTTTTTGCCCAAAAAGTATGTAACGCATCGAAATAATGGTTTTAGACCCATACATTTATATACCAAAATTAATGTCTCGACGAGCTGAGTCGATCTGACTATGTGTGTCCGTCCGTCCGTATATAAGGGGTATACCAAAAGCAAAACCTGACAATGAAAGTAGAAAATATCACCTTTCTAACGATGTAAAGTCGTCGTAGGTGGTCAAACAACGAAGATATCACAATAGTCGCAAATAAAACCGAACTTTTCATTTTTGCGATTTTAATTATAATGAAGAATATTACAGCTTTTGTTAGGGACTTTCCAAAATCAAAGCCTGACTATGAAAGTAGAAGATCCCATCTTTAGAATGATGCAAAGTAGGTTGGCGTAGGTGGTCAAACAACGGAGATATCGCAATAGTCGGTAATACATCCCATTCTTCTATTTTTTTGAAATCACGCCACAGATCGCAATTTTGATCGAATCATCACGAAACTATGGTTAATGTGGGTCCCGGAAAGGAAGTAGACTACTGATTTTGGTGATGGCAAGATAATATTCATGGGTCGGAATGGACAAAAAACTTATTTGAAGAACAAGTCAATGTTTTATTACAAAGCGAATATCTCCGCTTCTATAAAATGTATACCCCATAAAATCCTGGTAATGAAAGAAAAAATATCACCTTAATAACGATGTAAAGTAGGTTTTCGTAGAAGGTCAAACGACGAAGATATCGCAATAGTCGCTAATCCAACAAAAATTTTCATGTTTGCGATTTTAGTTGTAATGACGAATATCTAAGCTTTGGTTGGGGAATTTCCAAATGCAAAGCCTAGCTATGAAAGTAGAAAATCACACCTATACAACGATGCAAGGTAGGTTCGAGTAGGTTATCAAACAACGGAGATGCGGGTCCCACAGAGTATTGGTCGGGATCAGCTTCTAATAGGAGTATTCCAACGGCAAAGCCTGTCAATGGAAGACGAAAATATCACCGTTGAATTAATGCAAAATAGGTAGGCAAAGGTGGTCAAACAAGGGAGCTATCACATCCAATCCAATGCATCCAATTTTTCCATTTTTTGTAATCACTCTACAGGTCGCAATTTTGATCGGATCGTCAGGAAATTTTGTTGGCTAATGGGTGTCCCAGAGAGGAATGAACATATTGAGTTTGATTGTATTTAGATAATATTCCCAAAAAAAAACCTTTACCATTGAAAATCTTATGCACAGGGGTAGTGGTGTAGGGTATCAAAAATTCGTCCCCGTCCCGACTAAAGCCTTTTCTTACTTGTTTTGTTCTACAAAAATTTTCATAACACCTTTTGTAATTTTTAACAAATAAAAAATATTTAAATACACAATTAACTGATTCAAGAAAATTCCCACTTCTGTTTTGATATTTTATTGTTGAAAAAGCAGTTTCTTAATTTCCTTTTGTTTAGTGTAAAACAATTAAGATAATTTACACACCACCATGCCATGTAACTTATTACGATTGCATTTTTGTTATTCCAGCCATCAAACTGACAGGTGGGAGAGTAAAAACCAAAACAATGAATGAATGGTGTAAGCATTACAAAAGATTGTTCAGTCTTAACTGATGGACAACTGATGCAATTTGGATACCAGCATCTGTGCGTAACCCCAATACTCGTACAACAAACATTTGTAGTTAACATTTTTAATGATTAAAAAAAAAAAAAATAAAGAAAATCTTAACAATAGAATGTCAAATAACTGTTTTATTGTTGAGGTTTTCTACATACAATTGCCTATCAGATTTCATTACACAATTGTCAGTCACACTGCATAGATATTCAAAAAAAAAACACAAGTAAGTCTGTAATTTTCTCATATTTACACCTACACTCCCGTTAAAATGCATACAGTTACGATAGAATATTTTTTGTAGACACCATGACCTGAAATTGTACAACTACTGTCAAACTTCTCTATAACGTAGTTGTTGGGGACAAAACAATTAAAACGTTATATAGAAACTTCGCTATACAGTGACTACTTTGTGTCAAAATTCACTTATTTTGGTCTTTAAGACAATCCGTTGTACAAAATTATTCGTTATAGGGAAGCTGGACTGTATACTACTTTTAATTTTTATTTGTTAATTCCCTTTCATTTTTTGGTATAAATTTCTTCGTATACATATATGGTATATTAATTTCTTCGGCTGTTAGTATCTTATCGAAGTCATAGGTCATTTAACTTTTTATGTCATCCATTTCGGTTTGCGAATATTAATGAATCTTATCAACTTAAAGTTAAGCCGAAGGTAATATTGTACTCTCATATTAGTCATGCGTTTGTAATTTCAAGCAATTTTGTTTTTGTTTTTTTTTTTTTATAATCACTAAAGCCATAATAAATGTTTTTTTTTTTTGGTTTTTTTATAATGCATTATATATATATATATATTTTTTTTTTTTGAATGATACGTGGCCTAATAAAATATCTTATAAATAGTGCAATAATTTAATTAAGATATTTCAAGTTCAAGATCATTGGTATATTTATTATTATATATACGTTAATATGCTAATTATATGTTAATTCTGAGAAGACTTAGTCATAGTTGGTCATATTAATTAGACTTCTAATTATACTTCATATTAGCAAAAATAAATCATTTTAGTGAAATATATATTAAATAAAACAAGTGCAAAACGCATTAAGTTCGACCGGGCAGAACTTTGGTTACCCTTCGCCATAAAATGTTCTGAACTAAAATGGAATGATTAAATGTCTAAGTTAGGTCAGAAAATGCATCTTAGTGGAGAGGTGTTGTGATCGCTAGGAAGCTCAAATGGCAAATTGCAGCTAGTTCAATTGAAAAAAAACTTAGTTTAGGTTCGAGAATGGACCATATCGGTCCACTTCTGGTACATTCCCTACAAAAGTTCAAAAATTTTCGCTAAAATGATACGCACGATAACTCTGGAAGGAAGTAACGGAATTAGGCATATGGTAATATTAATTTCAGGTGCGAATATGGACTATATCTGTCCACTCCTTCGGGTAACTCCCACACAAAATTCGGAGAAAGTTAAGTTTAAGATCTACTCTCGGATTGTTTTGAATTTTTAAACCCTCCACCATATGTAGGGTATAATTAAATTTGTATATATATTATTGATTAGCATAAAATTCTAAGTCGATCTAACCATATCCGTCTGTCCGTCCGTCCGTCCGCCTGTCTGTCTGTTGAAATCAAGATACAGCTCGCAATTTTTAAGCTCGAAGTTTTTATTACTTCCAGGATGGTTGGTATTGAAAATGGGATATATCCGTCCACGTTTTGACATAGCCCCCATAGAACGGTACCTCCCGATTTTCGGTATTTTTGAGGTTTTAGCTTGATTATCCCACCAAAATGGCTGATATTTGGTATTTAGTCATCGTTGGGTGTGTAAAACTTTCCACCTGAAATTTATTGGTATAGGTCCACGCCTTCACATAGCCCGCATAGAACGGTACCTCACGATTTTCGGTATTTTGAAGGTTGTGGCCACAATAATACACCGAAATGGCTGACATTTGGTACTTAGTCTTGGTTGGGGGTATAGAACATTCCCCCAGAAATTTGCCGGTATAGGTCCACACCTTCATATAGCCCCCATAGAACGGCACCTCCCGATTTTCGGTATTTTAAAGGTTGTGGCCACAATAATCCACCGAAATGGCTGAAATTTGGTACTTAGTCTTCGTTGGGGGTGTTAAACTTTCCCCCAGAAATTTGTCGGTACAGGTCTATGTCTTAATATAGCCTCCATAGAACGGTACCTCCCGATTTTCGGTATTTTAAAGGTTGTGGCCACAATAATCCACCGAAATGGCTGAAATTTGGTACTTAGTCTTCGTTGGGGGTATAAAACTTTTCTCCAGAAATTTGCCGGTATAGGTCCACGCCTTCACATAGCCCCCATAGAACGGTACCTCCCGATTTTCGATATTTTGAAGGTTGTGGCCACAATAATACACCGAAATGGCTGAAATTTGGTACTTAGTCTTGGTTGGGGGTATAGAACTTTCCCCTAGAAATTTGCCGATATAGGTCCACGCCTTCATATGGCCCCATAGAACGGTACCTCCCGATTTTCGGTATTTTAAAGGTTGTGGCCACAATAATCCACCAAAATGGCTGAAATTTGGTACTTCGTTGGGTGTATAAAACTTTCCACCTGAAATTTGTTGGTATAGGTCCACGCCTTCACATAGCCTCCATAGAACGGTACCTCCCGATTTTCGGTATTTTGAAGGTTGTGGCCACAATAATACACCGAAATGGCTGAAATTTGGTACTTAGTCTTGGTTGGGGGTATAGAACTTTCCCCAAGAAATTTGTCGGTACAGGTCCATGTCTTAATATAGCCTACATAGAGCGGTACCTCCCGAATGTGGTTATTGTGAAAATTAGCCAAATTTTTTACGGAAATTGCTGAAATTTGGAATTTTGTCTTATTCATACACGAAGAGAAATTGTTCCATTTTACTTCAATACAAATCTTGGTGGAGGGTATAACAAGTTCGGCCCGGCCGAACTTAACGCCGTTCTTACTTGTTTCAGCATATTGTTCTTACGGCCCTTTTACGATGGTACAATTTTTTCGGGGGCAAGTCCATACTTCCTGAGATAATGGCCTTAAAGCTGTAAGAAACCTTGACGGCACCAACTAAAATGGCAAATCCGCAAGATTACTCTAGCAGGGAGTTTCAATTTTTTACTGGGCGAATCCATATTTACTGAGTAATTGACCCAAAAACTCAAAAAATCCCTATTGACGTCAGAAGTAGTGTGTTTGCTTCATTTCTTTAGGTTCGAGGCTGAGGGTATATCTCTGTCGGCACAACTGACTGATACTTTCTTACTTTTTTTGGGTAGGTAAAGGCCGTGGCAGAATCAGTTCGTTGCTTGCTTCCCATATGTCAAAATTATTGCTTCACCACGCGGCTTTTTTTTGGTATCACACATCGAAGCGTGACATTTTTGGCGCCGGCGATCATTTTCATTCCATTGGTAATTTAAGCTTTTCCATTTTTAATTTACTTTTTTATTTAAAATTGCTAGTGGTAAAATTCGATTTACAAATGAAAAAATTCGAATAATACGAAATTCTATTGGAATACTTAAATTCTGGCAAAATACAGATATATAAAGAGAAAAAAAAACAATTTCTATCATTTAATAAAAATACACAAACATACTATTTACTTTTCCGAAAAATTTGTACGTGTGACTACGAACTTACTTTCTCACATCCACAAAACCGAAAAGCCGCGTAATTTCTATTCATTTCAATAAATTGTTGGTTAGATGTTTTAATCCGATAATATCTACATACAAAACTATCAATAGATATTGAAATTAAAATAATAATAAAAATCGATACTATCGATAGTGCCATCGATTTTTGCCAGTTCTACCCGCAACCATACAACACCCGTACTCCAGCCAACGGATGCCACCTCAGTGTACACATGTTTGTATTTTTTGTAGCAGCATATCAGGGAATGCCTACTCTGGCTTCTTTCTCTTGGTCCGTGCCGGAACGGAGCTAAACCCAGGTTCAATTTGTGCTCATTGTATCACACAGTATCCCCCACACTCAAACTTCGGTGAAGTGCAATAGATGCCGGCAGTGGGTTGTTCTGGACTCGTCCATGCGTGGGACTGTGTTGCAGCATGCTGCGTAAACACAGCCCCAAGTGAGTCGTGTCATCATCAGAATACGTGACTCCCCACCGTCCCCTAACCGTACATGAAATATATGGAGGTAGAAGTTTTGCGTGGAACTGCCGAGGGAGAGTTTCTGAACGTATACATTCCGCCGATAAATTGCTGTACTCTATGTTATATGTCCAATATTACCCCACTTTTCAAAGGTAATAACCGTCTGGTCTTGGGAGTCTTTAATACTCAACATGAGTTGTAACATTCTGTTCTCGAAAACAACGTTTTACACTGTCAATTACGACGCCCCTACCAGAATTAGAGGAGAGTGTCGCATTTCCAGACATAACCATCGTGTCACCTGGTTTAACAAATTACGGCACCTGACAACCCGTCGTTTCTCTTCGATCAGACCATCTCCCTATAATTGTCCCCATCAGCAGACCGCCGGATTTCATCACCTCTGAACGCCGCACTTTCATCAATCATGGGAAAGCTAGTTGGCCTCGTTTCAGAGAGTTCACTAATCACCGCTTCAGGGATCTACATAACCCTTCTGGTGTTCGGATAGTAGAAAGGACGTTACTCGCTCGCCATATACCTGCTGGTCGAATACCCGAAGTGAGACCAAATGTCCCCGCAGAGGCGACGGATTTAGGAAATGAGTGTGATGAGAATCTTCGTGGTGCCTATCCCAGTACCTCCGAGCCAGGTAGCTGGCACTGGATGTTAACAGGTTGGTCGGTGAGCAAAAGCGGATTAATTTGGTAAATCATCCGAAGATTTGCAACTTTGGAGCCGGAAGAAGTTAATTGTTGGCAACGGTTAAGTCACTCTCGAACCCCGGAAAGAAGGATGATAGGAACTCAGTCACACTGGGAGACGTTACGCTGACTGATCTGAAGAAGTGCGAAAAATTATTTCAATCGACAGTTTGTATGTAGGGAACTCTTGGAGTGACAGGACGAAGAGTAGAGTACTGCGTCGCATTTGAACCACCACAATTTACAATGATGTTGCGAATGTCATCAAGAACGGTAAATCATTCAAAATTTTGGGCCCTGATGGAATGTCCTTGGTAATGCTGAAACAGCTGGATGGGACGGGAGTCGAGTATCTCACTAATATTCTCAAAATGTCGCTAGCCATCCACATCGTTCCCGAAGTCTGGAAAATGGACAGGGTGGTCGCACTATTGAAGCCATGCTAGGATGTCCGATGCTTTTTCCCCCGTAACAAAGACCATCGAGGCTTTTTAGCCCTCCCTATCATCAAAAATAGTTATACATTTGCCGAACATGAGCATGAGTTCCATAAGCAGCAGAGCACGACAACAGCGCTGCACGACATCTCCACACATATTAGTCGAGGACTTTATCAGAACAAGCCGTGTGATAGAACATTGATGATGGGTGGCGCTTAACTTCTCAAAAGTCTTTGATACTGTCAACTCAACGCTGTTGAAGGACAGCCAAGTTTGAAACGTTGGATAATCAATTATAAATGTGGAAGCCAGTCAAACGTGGAATTTAGGAACAAGAAGTCCAACCTCCGTAGAGTGGCTGATATTTCTGGTGGGGTGATATCTCCGGAACTGTTTAAACTCTACCTTTCCTGTATTCCCATTCGCATTGAGGTCGAAACGTATGCTGATGATTGTACTATCTTGGCGTCAGGTACCTTATCTGGTGTCATTTGTGAAAGGTTGAACTCCTATTTCATGAATTTTTCCACGCGAGGAATATGCAAATATCCGCCACTAAATCTACCGCCACTCTGGTCACCACATGGACGGTAGAGGTCAGAACGGAGTTGAATGTCACGGTCGATGGTAGCAGAATTCCGACCCCAAAACTACACCAAAATTCTAGGGGTCGTATTCGACAGCATGGCCATGTCGTCCGACAAGTTCAGATGTAGAAACAAGGTATTCAAATCCATAGCCGACTGCCCCTGGGGTGCAGATAAAGAAACCTTGTCGGTCGGTGGAAAGCTATGTGGCGGCAGTATGGTCCGCGAAAAGATAGATTAGAAAGAAGAAATATTCTTCGAGTTGCAGTACATGCTCGGGTGTTGGAAGCCCACTCAGGCTTTTCAGTATGGATCTTTATGACCTAAAAAGAGAGGTCCGTGTTTACAGGAGAGAACCTCAAGCCCATAAAACAGGTTAAAATAGCATTTACACGGATGCAGTCGCAGATGCAATAAAGAACTATAGTGTAAATGTGGTCCACGGAGAACATTCGCCATATATCGCATCTAAGGAGCGTCAACCAGAGGAGATTTGGCTCAACTGCGGTCAGGATAGTGCAGCCGTCTAAATTCCTATAATGCAAGGATCGATGACACCGTGCAAAACATCTGCCCAGCATGCGGCACAGGCCCGAACGACACACTGCACCTTTTCACTTTATTGCCCTGAAAACCTTCTCAACTAACTCCATTAGATTTATGGTTAGAACCCATCGAAGCAGCCACATCCCTCGACTGCAGATAGATCCAGAGCCAGATTAAGCAGGAAAACGAACATACAAACCTATCAAATACTGCTACAACAGAGATAAGGTAAAGTGGTATTTTAAAAAATTGGCGTCACTTGGAATAGCACAGAAGTCTATTCATGCTATCCTGTTCGAATTGAAGAATTTACGTTCTGTATCATCAACCGAAATAAGTGAGAGTAATTGTAGACCGGTGTTAATTCAATTTATTTGTACCAAAATATATTAAAAATAATTTTAGTATGCCATCATTTATTTGTTAACACGCATATCTTGCACTATTTCCACAATACAAAACTTCCAAAACTGTTAAACTGTTGGCGGTTCGTTCGATGGACGGACATTGCAACACTATTTCATAGTGACTGCAATTTAATGTTAATGGATGTGGGTCTACATGAAAGGCCTAATTAATTTTACGTTCTATTAATTCAATTGTTGATAGCAATGTTGCACTTTGGATTGAATGCAACATTTTGAAATAGTGCACAAAGAAAAAACTGTTTGGTATTATGTTCATATTTTATACAAATTAGGGATACAAGGTCAGTGGATTTTGATGTTATATAGAATAAAAAACAATTTTAAATGAAAAATGTATGTATTTGTTCAATACAATATAATATGATTTAATATACATATGTACATATTTTCCGTTCTCTATTATGCTCCCAAAATATGTTTGCTCTGACCATATGCCTAATCTGCGTGTACTAATAGTTTTTCTTGAGTGTACCTCGCTGCAGATATTTAACAAATTTTACTTTTACTAAAATAATTTATAATTTTATATTATGGTCTCGAATATTCTATATGTAGAATTTAATAAAAAAAAACGAAAGTTAGGTCAATGTTATTTACATTTTTCTCTAATAGAATGTGCATCTAAAAAGAATTAAAATACACCAACAATAAAAACAACAACCTGTTCATTCATTCACTGTTTTTTTCTGCAATTATGGCAATTAAAAAAAGTTAACACCACTATGTATGTAAGTATGTATGTTTTTGCACAAAAACATTTCATCTATGTGTGTGCAAACGAACTGACCTAACCAATAATTTTATCATATTTGTTCTGAGCAATTTGATCTTGGCTTTGTAGCCGGCTGGCTCACCAAAGACCTCATTTCAACATCAACGTTGTAGCCAGTTAGGGAGTAGGCAAACTCTGATGCAGCCAAGTAAGCAGCCAGCCGGACAACTAGCCAATAATAATACTGAAAAGGCAGTCAATCTTTTAAAGGTAAACAACTTTTCTGTATTGAAGTTGTTTAGAGTTAATTGCAGCATTGATGCAGTCAATGCGTTTCTGGGCTAAAGAAGAAACAGTGCATCTACTACAGGTAATGCACAAAACATGCACTTATAATATATACAAAAAGTTGTTCATGTTCTTGACTTAAGATTATGACATAGACACCTACTGTCATAATAGTAATCACATTTATTAAAAAAACGATTAAATTGTAATAAGACAATGTTGCATCAAACGGATTTTAGAACAAGTAAGAACGGCGCTCAGTTCGGCCGGGACGAAATTGTTATACCCTATACTGATAATGTTCTTCTGGAATATTTTATAACAGCCTCAGAATTACGAAAATCGGAAGATACCGTTCTATGGGGGCTATATCGAAATGTGGACCTATACCGACGAATTTCAGTCGGAAAGGTTTTTACCTCCAACGTAGACTAAATACTAAATTTTTTTGTGACCACAAACCTTCAAAATACCGAAAATCGGGATGTACCGTTCTATGGGCGCTATATGAAGGCGTGGACCTATACCGACAAATTTCATATGGTAAGTTTTGTACCCCAAATGAAGACTAAATACCAAATTTTAACAATTTCGGCGGAATATTGATGCCACAAACTTCAAAATACCGGAAACCGGGAGGTACCGTTGAAGCCTATGGGGGTAATATGAAGGTATGAACCTATACCTAAAAATTTCAGCTGGAATGTTTTGTACACCCAACGAAGACTAAATACCAAATTCCAACCATTTCGGTGGAATATTGAGGCCACCACCTCCAAAGTACCGAAAATCGGGAGGTACCGTTGAAGCCTATGCTGGCAATATGAAGGCGTGAACCTATACCTAAAAATTGCATGTGGAAAGTTGTGTACCACCAATGAAGACTAAATACCACAATCTTAAAAATACCGAAAATCGGGATGTATTGTTCTATGGGGACTATATGAAGGCGTGGACCAATTCCGATAAATTTCATATGGAAAGTTTTATACCCCCAACGAAGACTAAATAACAAATTTTAACCATTTCGGTGGATTATTGTGACCACCATATTCAAAATACCGAAAATCGGTTGGTATTGTTATATGGGGACTATATGAAGGCGTGGACCTACCCACAAAAAGTACCAAAAGCTGTATACCCCAAAGGAAGACTAAATACCAAATTTCAAAAATTTTGGCGGAATATTGATGCCACAAACTTCAAAATACCGGAAATCCGGAGGTACCATTCAATGGGGGCTATATGAAGGCATGGACCTATACGAAGAAAATTCTGGGGGAAAGTTGTATACCACAAATGAAGACTAAATACCGAATTTCAACCATTTTAGTGGGTTATTGAGGCCACAACCTTAAAAATACCGAATATCGGGAGGTACCGTTCTATAGGGGCTATATGAAGGCGTAGACCTATACCAACAAAATTCTGGGGGAAAGTTTTATACCCCCAGCGATGACTAAGTACCAAATTTCAGCCATTTCGGTGTGATAATGAAGCTAAACCCTTCAAAATGCAGAAAATCGGGTGGTACCGTTATATATAGCCCATTTTCAATACCAAACATCCTAGGAGTAATATAAACTTCTATACTAAATTACAAAGCTCTATCTTAAAAATTGCGAGCTGTATCTTGATTTCGACAGACGGGCATGGTTATATCGAATTTGAATTTCCCCCTGATCAAGAATATATTCCTTTTATAGGGTCTCCGATGAATATTTCGATGCGTTACAAACGAAATGAGAAACCTAATTATACTCTCCATATTATGGTGCGGGATATAAAAAATGCTTCATTGACAATTTAGTCATTTACACTGAATATGTCTCAATTCAAACATTGTTTTCTAAAATAACACTTGTATAAATATAACCAGATAGTCAAAAATACTAACTAATTGAAGGTTGTTAAGACATATGAATGTCATAAGTGCTGATAGTTAATAAATTAGTTCAAATTATAATTATTAAAAAATAATAAAATCAAACTTAACACTTATAGAAATATCTATAGTTATTAGTTATATCATAGATTTAGAGAAAGGTCAAATAATAATAAATGTTAGGACCTCCAATCATCATTAGTATATTTGATATAAAGAACCTTGCTGCTGCGGCTTATAGTGCCTAACAAAATAATTATCACTAAATATGTTTTCAATTTGTATTGCATTTGAAATCTCCTTGATTTGTATACTTGTTTCCATGCTTACCGTACCATTACTAATTGAATAGTTAAATTATCACAGAATGTAGTTCAAGTTTATCAACAAAAACCTCGTTTGAAGGTTTTTTCGTTCACAAAGATAAAGTAAATTGGCAAAATCAAACAACAATTGTTGGACAACAGTCACACCTCTTGCAACAAATTGTCCACATTTTTTATAAACCCATGTAATTATAACTATGTGTTTACTTAATTATAGCCTATCCCATTAGTAACAGGGATTGCCCGTAACCATGATTTGTATACCGCCACAACTGCTAGAAACCAATAGTCCTATATGTATTACACATTTAGTACGTTTTTACGAATGTTGAACCATGTTTAGGACGAATTAATCAAAATGCCAGCCACAATTAATGAAATGACAGTCAACTTCGAAGGGCTATGAATCGGATTTCCTCCAACCACACATACATATGGTTTCGATTTTTAGAAACAACAATAAACGGGCAAAATTTTTTCATCGATTGGAAAATAATTGAGGCCTTAGAGCGATTTCGTGAAAATTTGCCTTTGGCACCCGTACCAAGTACATTGGAAATAAAGATAGGGCATAAATGTTGCATATGCAAAAAATAATAATTGCATATGCAAAATTTATGCATTTTTACATATTTTTTATGCCACATATTTCCTTAGGCCACAACCTTCAAAATATCGGAAATCGGAGGGTTCCGTTCTATGGGGGCTATATGAAGGCGTGTACCTATACCGAAAGAAGGAAGACTTAATACCAAATTTCAGCCATTTCGGAGGGATATTGAGGCCAGAATCATCAAAATCGGGAGGTACCGTTGTGTGGGGGCTATTTAAAGACGTGGACCTATACCGACAAATTTCAAGTGGAAGGTTTTATACCCCCAAGGAAGTTTTAATACCAAATTTCAGCCATTTCGCAGGGATATTGAGGCCACAACCATCAAAATACCGGAAACGGGAGGTACTGTTCTATGGGAGCTATATGAAGACGGACATCTATACCGACAAATTTCAGGTCTACAGTTTTATACCCTCAAGGATGACTAAATACCAAATACCTTTAAAATAAAGAAAATCGGGAGGTACCGTTCTATGGGGGCTATATGAAGACGTGGACCTGTACCCACAAATTTCAGGTGGAAAGTTGTATACCCCCAACGAAGACTTAATACCAAATTTTAGACATTTCGGTGGGATAGGTTAGGTTAGGTTAGGTTAGGTTAAAGGACGCGCAGCTGTCGTGTTGGACAGCCACTCCACTCGGAGACCTTATGGTCCATTGTGTTCATCCTATAGTAAGGGTAGGAGAAAAGAAAAGAAATAATAGCATATCGAGTTTAGAAGTAGGAAAAAGGAATAATTAAGTAAGTTAGAGGATAGTTGAGAATGATTAAGTAAGTGCTACGGATTGAGAGATTATTTGTAAGGAGAGAGAGAGAGAGAGCGAGTAAGGAGGTTAGCCGTATTAAGATGCTGTAGTTTGTTCGTGTTGAAGCCACTTCAGACCCTTGGCGAGAAGAAGCAGTGTTGTCGGCTCGGCTTGGCAGAATGTTGTCAGAGATGATAACGTATGTTCACCCATTGTTTGAACTCTCCTGGTCCTGAGCATTGGACAACGGCATAATAAGTGCTCAATCGTCTCTGTTTCTTCTTCGTCTTCGCATAATCTGCAGTAGTCCGTGGGGTCATCTCTATCCCATTTGCAGGTCATTGATCTTATCCTGCAGTGTCCCGTGATAACTCCAATCATTAGTTTTAGATCGGGTTTTCTCATAGAGAGTAGGGAAGTGGTCTTCCTTTTGGAGAGGTTGGGCCAGATTGCCTTTGATACCTTGCAGCCAGGTTCGTTATTCCAGATCTGACCAGCCTTCTCCCTGTATGTTTGTTCTAGGAGCCGCATGAAGTGACACAGGGGTGGCCTGATTGAGTTATCGATTTCGATGTCGTTTGACTCAGATCCGCGACGTGCCAGTTAATCCGCCTTTTCATTTCCCTCGATGTCGCAATGCCCCGGGACCCAGCACAAGGTAACGATTGATCGTAGGGCCTCCAAAGCTTTCCTGCAGTGCAAGACCGCAGCAGATTTGATTGAATGGGATCTAAGTGATTTTAGGGCCGCTTGGCTATCCACATAGATAGTCACCGGTCCGGCTATATCCCCTTCCATGTTTTTAATCAATTCTGCTGCTTTCGTGACCGCAAAGATTTCGGCTTGGAAGACGCTACAATTTTCGCTTAGCTTGTACGAGATCCGTAAGTTGAGTGTATCGCTGTAGACGCCCGCTCCTGTTCCCTTTTCCATCTTGGATCCGTCGGTATAAATCTCTATACCGGGTAGAGGTAGGGAGTTGTGGATCCAGGCTTCTCTGTCAGGTATCCGAACTTCAATGTCGTCGAAGTGTAATTGTGGTGATATATAGTCACTGATTACCTCCAAACCCACCGATAGTCCAGATTGTCGTAAAATAGCAGCATGGCCGTAGTCGAAGTTACGCCATGAATTTAACTCCTTGAGTCGGAGAGCACTCTTTGCTGCCAACTCCTGTACCACGAGATTCATCGGATGAAGATCCAGTAATACATTGAGAGCAGCCTGTGGAGTGCTTTTCATGGCACCGGTAATTAGGAGAGATGCCGCTCTTTGAACGACATTAATCTTAAGGAGAAGGGATGTCTTACTCAAAGCATTCCACCATACCAATGAACCATAAGTCAGAATGGGGCGAACTATGGCCGTAAAAATCCAGTGTATGACCTGTGGTTTCAAACCCCAACTCTTACCAATAGAGTTGTTGCAAGAATAAAGGGCTATAAGTCCTCTCTTGGCACGTTCCTCGACATTCCTTTTCCACGTTAGTTGGTGGTCCAGGATAATGCCAAGGTACTTGGCCTCTAGGGAGAGCTTTAGGGCCACTCCATCCAGCGTTGGTAGGGTGAATGGTTTGACTTTTCTCTTGTTCGTAAATAGAACCAGCTCTGTCTTAGATGGGTTCACCCCAAGTCCATTGTTGTGTGCCCATCTTGATAATTTGTCCAGAGCTCCTTGCATGAGTTCCGATAGCGTTTGTGGGAACTTCCCGGTGATCATTATGACCACGTCATCAGCATAAGCTACAGTCTTTATACGTAGTTGGTCAAATTCCTTAAGTATTTCGTTAATCACCAGGAGCCACAGCAGTGGTGATAATACGCCTCCTTGTGGTGTGCCCCTGGTGACAGACTTCCGAATGGAGGTCTCACCGATATTTGAATTGATTATCCTGCCGCTAAGCATTCCATCGATCCAATTGATCAGTGTAGTGGAAACACCTAAGTTCAAGAGTGAATTGTGGATGGATTCGAGTTTGACGTTATTAAAGGCGCCTTCTATATCTAGAAACGCTGCTAACGTATAGTTTGAGCCCATCATATTCCTCTCGATTAAACCAACGACTTCATTAAGTGCAGTCTCCACCGATCTGCCTTTGATGTAGGCGTGTTGGGCAGGACTAATAACACTGTTTTCAAGTTTGGACCTTATTCCTAGGTCAAGCAATCTTTCTAACGTTTTCAATAGAAAGGAAGATAGGCTGATTGGTCTGTAGTCTTTGGGAAGCGTGTGACTTGACTTCCCCGCTTTGGGGATGTATGTCACCGTGACCTCCCTCCACAGAACCGGTGTGAACGATAGACGTAGACAGGCCCTATAAATATGATCCAGGTGTGGTATCAACACATCCAATGCATTTTGTAGCATAGCAGGGAAGATACTATCTGGACCAGGTGATTTAAAGGACTTAAAAGTGTTTATCGCCCAAGCTATCTTTGTGTGACTTATGATCTCCTCGATGACACTCACTTCCCCTGTGGCTTGGTTACACATTGGTGGATCGGCTGAGCGATCTGGTGCATCCATGCAGTTGGGAAAGTGGGTTTTGGCCAGGAGATCCAGAGTTTCTAGACCGGAGTTAGTCCATGTGCCATTATCCCGCTTGATACTGCCGATGGATTTAGGGTCCTTCGACAGTACTCTACGAAACCTGGCTACATCCTTTACTCCCTCTATAGACTCGCTAAAGCAGACCCAAGATCTGCGTTTAGCCTTCTTTATTTCGCTGTTGTACTTATTGAAAGATACCTTGTAGTTCTCCCAATCTGTGGACAACTTCGTTTTGTTGGCTTTATTGTAGAGCCTTCTGCTAATCTTCCTGAGATTAGCCAGATCTTTCGACCACCAGACCGGTTGACATCTTCTGCCTGGGTAAGTAAGTGGGCAGGCGGTCTCATAGCTGTCCACCAAAACCTCTGTCACGTGATTCACTGCACTATTAACCTCTGTGGCTGTTTGGGGGTATCGTGATACTCCCAGCTTGGAGCTTACTAGTTCATTGAATTTGTTCCAGTCGGTGGGATACTTAGGCCACAAATCCTTTAATATGGTTTTGAATATGATTTCGCATATCCTAATTTTATGCAAATATGCCAAAATATGCAAGATATGCAAACATTTCTGGGCCTAGTTCGTTTTATTTTGTGATAAAACGAGTTTCGTTCTAATCAGATTTTCTCTACGACCATCCTAACCATATATGCATTTGCATAGAATTCCGCTGACTACTAAGATTTTCACTGTTGTTATCATTTTGTAGTTATAGTAGAACAATCTAAACTTTGTGTACGAATATGTTGAGTCTATCAGTACTAGCTTGAATTATTATATGTTGCATTTATATTTTAAATATTTAAAAATTGTGTATGCGACAAACTAAAATGTTGCTTGTTAGATATACATATACAAAAGGTGGTTGTTGTGCGAAGGGAAATTTGTTTCCGACATATCGATCCTAATTTGTACCGAAATCGGAAGAAAAACATTAGCATATTCGAAGGGAAATTTACTTCCGACATTCTCTCCGAAATTGGAACGAAATCTGAACGAATTCCCCTACGAAAAACCGTATAGAAATCGGAACGAAATCTGAACGATTTTGCTTCCGAAATTGTTCCGATGTGTCGTACATCCGACATTTGGTATGCTGGGAACTTAAAGTTTAATGATTTATGTAGCCTTATTTGTGAGAGAGGCCTTACTTTTTTTGGTGTCTCAGAGACGTGGTTGAAAACCAATATTTGGTCTAGGACGGTGTCGATTCCTGGGTACACTCTTGTACGGAACGATCGACCAGTTGCCAGAGGAGGTGACGTGGAAATCTTAATTTTTAAGCGAGTCGAGCAGAAAAAAGTTTATTTCTACGAATTGACTTTATGCTATACTTCAGAGTCCTCACTCACAAAACGCGCTAATTTTTGCTTCTATGGATTTTTTTGTTTTTTCGGTCCACTCCTTCGGGTACCTCCCTCACAAAAGTTCAAAATTTTTCTGTAAAAGGTGTGAACGATAACTCTCGAAGGGAGCAATCGATTTGGTCCAAACTTTGCACATCGTATTATTCCTTCCAGATATAGTTCGGGTTCGAATATGGATTATATCGGTCCACTACTTCGGGTACCTCCCACACAAAATTCGGATCATTTTGAAATTTTTTCAGTAGGGTGTGCTTGCGGCACCCTTTGCGACGGTACATTTTTTTCTTCCACAAGTCCATACTTCCTGAGGTATTTATTATGACATGTTACGTGTAATATATTATAAACTTAGTCCATTTACAAAGATTCTCCTTTCATTTCTATCATTTGCTATATAATTCAATTGATCGATTGATAAGTTGGTTTCTGTTGTTAGTGTTCTTCTCCATGTTGTTTTCGGCCTGCCTCTATTGCGTCGTCCTTGGGGATTCCAATGGAGAGCTGAGTGGGAAATATTGGTTTCGCTTTTTCTAAGAGTGTGGCCGAGCCAGCCATAAAATTGGGAAAAAGTGATGTTTAAGAGCACCTCTCGCATCGTTTTGATTCTTTTTCCAGCAGGTAGTTCTAGCGGCCTCATTTACAACGGTACCTTTTTTCCGGAATAAGTCAATACTTCCTGAGATAATGACCCTAAAGTTCCAAAACCATGCCGTTACATACTAAAGTGGATATTGTACAAGATAACTCAAAAACTTTTTCAAAAATTTCTTCCAAACTTTGTTTAACGTAATTTAATATTTCGAGCCCTTTATGAAGAGTTTTGGTTACTTAAAATGTGTGTATGTTTATATTCGGCATAATTATTGTGTTTGGTTTGGCTTAGTTGTTTTTATACCATACTCCACATTGTACAATGTGGGAAGGGTATTATAAATTTGTTTTGCTAAAAATGCATGTAACACCGCGAAATATTTGTCGTAGACCCCCAATGTTATATACCATTTTGCATATCTCGACAAGATAAAACGATATAGCGATGTGTGTCCGCCCGTCCGTCCATGTGTCCGTCTGTCCATTATAAATTGTAATCAAACTCCAAGCCGCAATTATGGACCGATCTTCACGAAATTTGGTATGGAGGTCGGTTTCACATCAGAACATACCGTGAAATATTTAGGGGGTTAAATAGACCAAAAACAGAAATTTTATCTGAATTTGTACCTGCTTTGTAGGTCGCAATCACAGTCCGATCAGCGCAAAATTTTAAAAAAGGTGTGAGCTTATGACAGATCTGAAGCTTGTAATTTGACATGATGATCAAATAGTTTTGAGTGGTTGAAATGGACCGAAACTTTTGTGTGAAAATTGGAAAAATTTTAAATATATATGTTATATCTTTACACCTGGTAGACACATTCCGCTCACGTGAGTTATTTTTCAATAGATGCCAATTATGTTGATGTACGTGCTCAGATAACAGAGTTACAGCCTAGCAATCGATGAATCCGAGTTTCACCCATTTAGAATTCGCCAACTGTTAACATATTCTATATAGTATGATTGAAATTCTTTAAAATGAAGTGTTTTAGGAGGGATCCCATAATGTAGACCATTAAAATTCATTTTCGTGGAAGCTGTGTTGGCTTCAATATAGAAAAATGGGTAAAAATGGCGATTTTTATGTTCCCTTACGATTTACCTTACATTTCATAGACATATGCCCTAAGAAAGACTCAAAGAATACTCCATGGGCAACATGATACTAGTGTATGATTTTTCGATATATCCACTGCATCCACCTAAAATTGATGCTGACATTTTGAAGGCGGAATTTCGGGTTTTTTTAATTTTTTAATAATCCGGACACGCAACTAGATAATATTCAAAACTCATAATAGGATTATAGAACTCGTGATTTAACATCGTTTAATGTATATCTCATGAATGTGTTCCATACACCATCCTAGTAATTGGAGTCTAAAGACTTGATTTAAAAAAAAAACCTATTTTGTGCGTGTAAAATTTACAAGTTTACAAAATTTACATCCACTAAAACCGAGAATATAGATACGATACCTTGAATATAGGAAAATCAGCCAAAATATATTTTGACAAATCCGCGTACTAAACCGCGATTTTCTATAAAATTTTTTAAGTAAATGGAATCCTTTATACGCGATTATAATATTTGGGAAAATGCGTGTCATAAATTACAAAGATTCGCGAGTAATATGGGTATCTTACGCAAAATAGAATGTGGAGGCACATCCGCGGTTCTTGAAGAATGTATTTGAAATATGTGTATATTGACGTATTTTTAGTTTAAGTTCGAAGATGGTTTATATCGGTCCACTCCTTCCGGTACCTCTCCCACAAAAGTTCGAAAATGTTCGGAAAATTTGTGCGCACGATAACTCTTGAAGGGAGTAACCGACTTGGTCCATACTTTGCACATAGTGAAACTTCTACCAAACATAGATGAGGTTCCAATATGGACTCCATCGGTCCACGCCTTCGGGTACCTCCAACACAAAGTTTTGGAAAAGTTCCTTTTAGGACCTCTTTACGAATCGTTTTGATTTTTGATGTAGCCACTTGTATTCACGGCCCTCCATATGACGGTACAATCTTCATCAGGGGCAAGCCCATACTTCTTGACAAAACAGCCTGAAAGGTGCAAAAAAACCATATAACACCGTGTGTAGTTGTTGGAGCGCAGCATAACTCTCCGACGGATCTGCCGATTCGGTCCAACATTTGGCCTTCGCAATATTTTGTGCAAACTTAGTTTATGTTCGAAGATAAGCCATATCGGTCCACTCCTTCAGGTACCTCCTCCACAAAAGTTCAAAAATTTTCGGAAAAATTGTTCGTACGACAACTCTTGAAGGTAGTGACCGATTTAGTCCATACTTTACACATCCTAAGATATCTGCCAGGTATAGATCAGGTTCGAATATGGTCTATAATTGTCCACTTCTTCGGGTACCTCCCACACAAAATTTCGGATAAGTTCACTTTAATACCTGCTCACGAATTACTTTGAGTTTTGTTGAAGCAACTTCCATTCACTGACCCACTTACGATGGTACAATTTTTTTCAGGGGCAAGTAAATACTTTCTGAGAAAATAGCCCGAAAGTTGTAAAAATCCCTATGACACCGTGTGTAGTGGCTGGAGCGCACTATAGCACTCGAAGTGGTCAACGGATTCGGTCCAAAATTTGGCTCACAGTTTCAGTTCACATAGGCTGAGGGTATATCTCTGTCGGCAAAGCCTACTGATACTTTTTTACTTGTTAATATTGTGATTTTCTTGCAATCATCAAATCAGATTACAATGCTGTACGGGGGTCTTGAAGTTTTTGTGATAACTTTGGTAAAAAGTAATGTACCTAATGTACCTCGATATACTGGTCTTTTTTCATTGATCAATACTATAAAAATCACGGAAAACTATTTCTAAAATTCTTTTAATATTTGTTTATACCCTCAACATTTAGGCCAACGAGATTATCGAAATAATGATTTTAGACACCAAATATGCTGGACGAAATCCATTTCTGACAATTTGGAGTCGATTTACCAATATCCGTCCGTCTGCCTGGCTGGCTGGTGCGCAGAATAACTCTCGAAAAATCAACCTATTTGCTTGAAATTTTTCGTCTCGTAAATTTTGTCCAAACTTAGTCTAAGTTCGAAGATGGATATGGACTATCGGCCCATCCTTTGGGAAAAAATATAGTTTAACAGCTCTTCTCGAATATGAATTTGTTTCAGACATGTTCGCCTTAACTAACGGCGGTGCAATTTTTTTCGGGCAAGTCCATACTTCCTGAGACGACGCCAACTAAACTGACTAGTGCCTAAGATAACCCTCGAAAGGAGAAACCGGTTTGGTCTTAATTTTACACATCGTATTATTTCTTAGAGACTTGGATTACGTCCGAATATGGACTACCTCGGAACACTCCTTAGGGTGCCTCCCACACAAATTTTGGAAATAGTGACGTTAAGGACACGTCTCGGATTGTTTCAATTTTTTTTGTCTTTGTGGCCCTTGTTACGACGGCACAATTTTTTTTACCAAAGTCAATTGGCCCAAAATTTAGAAAAAAAAAAAACATAGAGACGTTATAATTATTGAGTTTACTTATTTTCATTCTGTCCGAGGCTGAGGGTATATCTCCATCGGTACAGCTGACCGATACTTTCTAACTAAAACGGACGGGTAAAATATGTCGCAGTCATATAAAAGAAATTCCTTGGAAAATTGTGCCCAGGTGTAGTGGAGCAGGGTATCACATAGTCGGCCCTCTCTTACTAGTTTTTTTTTTTTTTAAATATCTGTGTTTTATTTAAAATTTAAAAATTGCCTTCTAGTTTTACAATCGTCTTTGGTTGAATGAAATCGATGAAAAATTATTAAAGTTAGAAGCAAATCATTTGAAGTGACTCTGAAATAAGTGGAATTAATTATAGTTATATCCCCTAGCGTATAACTAACTACCACACCATAAAAAAATAATTTTTATAAATCATACGCTGGTGGGGATAACATTTCAGAATTTCATAAATATGTGACAATAAAATAACAAATAAAGGATGAACAATGTTCAAAAATGTTTTTGAACAGTTGCAGTTTACGCATTGGCAGATGTACTTGAAAAGTACAAGGCCGACATTACTGGCATACAGGAAATACGATGGAACGGGAAAGGCGTCACAACAACACCTAAAGGTAACGCACTGTATTACAGCTGCCATGACACAAAGCATGAGTTTGGTTGCGGATTTGTAGTTGGTCGAAGGTTAAAACATCTGGTCTCCAGCTTAAAAAGCAAAATTCTTCAACATCAGCATTATTTGCGCTCATGCTCCCACTGAAGCCAAGGACGAACAGACCAAAGATATATTTTACGAGCGCTTAGAAGAAACATATGACCGTTGCCCTGACCATGACATTAAAATTATACTAGGCGATTTTAATGCCAAATTTGGAAAGGAGAATATCTTTGGCCCAACAGTCGGGAAATTCAGTCTCCACAGTGAATAATCTGACAATGGTATGAGGCTGATAGACTTTGCAGCTGCAAGAAAGATGGTACCAGATTTAAGCGCCTCGATATTCATAAGGGCACCTGGCTGTCGCCAGATCAAAGAACAAGAAATCAAATTGATCACGTTGTGATAGATGGAAGACATGCATCAAGCGTGTTGGATGTACGATCGTTCCGAGGTGCAAACATAGACTCGCCCCACTACCTTGTTGCAGCAAAGGTACGTACCAGATTAAACGTAGCAAACAAAGTGCGAACAAACACAACACGGAAGTTGGACATCGGTAAGCTGCAATCACAACAGATAGCCACAGCATATTCCACTCAACTGGCCCAACTGCTTAATCAAAGCACTCCTCGTCCCGATAACATATCAGGACAAAGTATTGCTCACTCCATGCAAACAGCAGCACCAAAATCAGTACTTGGATACCAGAGACCTCCACCAAGCAATCCATGGTATGACCAGGAGTGTCGTGCTGCTACCGAAGAGAAAAATGGGGTTACCGAAGAGAAAAATACGTAGAGCACGAGAGAGGTATCGGGAGAAAAGGAGAGAGAAGAAACGTCTTTTCCGCAGGAAAAAGAGAGAGATGGAAAAGCGGGAGTGTGAACAAATCGAGATGTACAGGAGACAACATGAAGTCCGAAAATTCTACCAAAGAGTGAAACATCAAACTGATGGCTTTGACACTGGGACATCCCCCTGTAAAGACCAGCAAGGTAATTTGGTAGCTGATACAGATAGTGGGCTAAGGATATGGAATGAGCATTTTTCCAAACTGTTGGTATCCAATAGTAGCGAAATCGATGAAGAAAACACAGTTCCAATCCCAGAAGATGGTATTGAATGTACACCACCCGGTAGAGTTGGGCAATCTAGTTCCCGGAGCGGAACGATCTTTCTAGTTCCTTTTCCCAAAAGAAACTAGTTCCTTAAAGTAGTTCCATAGTTCCGACATCGATATAGTTCAACGAATTTTTCTCTTTCGTCGTTTTTTTCGTTCCAAATAGTTCCGAGACCGAAATAGTTCAACGAATCTTTCTCTTTCATCGATCTTTTCGTTCCAAATAGTTCCGAGACCGAAATAGTTCCACGAATCTTTCTCTTTCGTCGCTCTTTTTGTTTTTTTTTTCGTTCCAAATAGTTCCGAGACCGAAATGTTTTCATTGTTTGGTGGATGAATTGACATAAAAATAAATTGCAGCGAACAAACAGCAACAACGAAAGATCGACGTAGGCGTTAAATTGAAGGAACGAGAAAAACGAAAGGAACTATATGAACTAAAGGAACTATATAAACGCAAGAGCTGGATATAGTTCCAATAGTTTTTTGTCCGGAATAGTTCCTTGGAACTAGTTCGTTCCGCAACTATACAACTCAGCAATAAACCGGCTGAAGAATAATAAAGCAGCAGGAGACGATGGCCTACCAGCCGAGCTGTTTAAAATCGGAGACGACACGCTGATAAGGTGTATGCATCAGCTAGTTAGCTCCATCCGGCAGGAATAACGCGTACCCGACGATTGGAACCCGGGCATCCTGTGCCCCGTCCATAAGAAAGCAGATAAGACTTTATGCTCCAACTATAGGGCATAAGTCTTCTCCCTATCGCCTACAAGATAGTGCCAAGGATATTGTGCGAACGACTAAAGCCCATGGTCAACGAAATAATTGGACCATACCATTGCGGCTTTAGACCTGACAAGTCCACCATTGACCAGATATTTACCCTGCGGCAAATCCTGGAGAAGACCCAAGAGATGTCGATTATAAAGCTGCCTTCGACAGCCCGCTACGTTCAAAAGTATTCCAAGCAATGTCTGAATTTGGTATCGCCGCAAAGCTCATTCGGCTTTGTAAAATGACTCTAACTGACTCAAAATCTTCAGTTAAAATAGGAAAGAACCTCTCCGAAGAGTTTTGTACCAACAGAGGTTTCAGGCAAGGAGACAACCTTTTGTGTGATCTTTTCAACATCCTGCTAGAAAAGGTTGTACGAGAGGCAAACGTCAGTAGAAGTGGCACAATCTACACCAATAGCCAGATGTTACTTGCTTATGCTGATGATATAGACATCATGGGATGATCAGTAAAAGAAGTAACCGATACCTTTATGAAGGTCGAAGGGGAATCTGCTAAAGTGGGTCTGGCGGTGAACGGCGAGAAAACCAAGTTGATGGTGTCGACGCGTCCACTGAGATTGGACCTACTGTTGAAGTTGGTTCCTATAATTTTGAGGTAGTAAAAGACTTCGTACACCTGGGCACCGCCGTAAACACAACAAAAGACATCAGTTGTGAAATAAAACATGTAAAAAAGTATCAGTCGGCTTTACCGACAGAGATATACCCTCAGCCTGTGTATGTTGAAACAATTTTTTCCCAAAATTCGTATGTATTTAGGGGGTTTTAAAATTTTTGGGCGTTCGAACCGACAAAAATTTTGATTAGGATTAAAGATCAAAAGTTTTGCGGAGTTGACCGTTATGGAAGTGGATCTCCAGCCACAACATATGGTGCCATAGGCGGTTTTTACACTCTTCGGGCTGTTTGCTCAAGAAGTATGGACTTGCCCCTAAAAAAAACTTTTACCATCGTAATTGAGGCAACGAATGCAAGTTGCTTCAACAAAAATCAAAGTGATTCGATATTAGGTCTTAAAGTGAACTTATCCGAAATTTTGTGCAGGAGGTACCGGATGGAGTGGACAAATATAGTCCACATTTGAACCTGATCTATATCTGGTAGATATATTAGGATATGTAAAGTATAGACCAATTCGGCCACTCCCTTCAGGAGTTACCGTACGAACAATTTTTCCGAACATTTTTGAACTTTTGTGGGGGAGGTACCTGAAGGAGTGGACCGATATGGCTTATCATCAAACCTAAACTTTGTTTGGACAAAATATTACTAAGGCCATATTTTGGACCGAATCGGCAGATCCGTTCGAGAGTTATGTTGCACTCCAACCACCTCACCTGATGAAACTTGTACCGTCGTATGGAGGGCAGTGAATACAAGTTGCTGAAATGAAAATCAAAGCGATTCGAGAGATGGCCCTAAACTGAACTTTTCCAAAATTTTGTGTGGACCTATTGAGACCATATTGGAACCTCATATTACTCAGGTAGAAAGTTTACGCTATACAAAGTATGGACCAAATCGGTCACTCCCTTCAAGAGTTATCGTGAGCACAAACTTTCCGAGCATTTTCAAAATTTTGTGGGGGAGGTACCGGAAGGAATGGGCCGATGTAGCTCATTTTCAAACTTAAACTAAGTTTGGGCAAAATATTACGAAAGCCAAAATTTCAACCAAATCGGTTCATCAGTTCGAGAATTATCGTGCGCTCCAGCCAGCAGGACAGGCAGACAGACGGACGGACATGGCTAGACCGACTCCAAATTGTCTGAAACACATTTCGTCCAAACATACTTGGGGTCTAAAAGCATTATTTCGATGAGGCACATTATCATCGTATCAAAGTGTATATACCCTCCTTAGCCTAAAGGCTGAGGGTATAAAGAAGAATTGTATTGGCCAACTTTGGATTAAGTAAGCACTTCAAAAACAAAGCCACAACTCGTCAAACAAAAATAACGCTCTACAAAACACTGATACTACCCGTGCTGATGTATGGTTCCAAAGCCTGGGTACTTGCGCAATCAGATAAGGCAGTGCTTGGCGTGTTTGAGAGAAAAATTCTTCGAAAGATCTACGGACCAAACTGCGTTGAAGGCGAATATCGACGTCGTTTGAACCACGAGCTGTATCTGCTATACAACTACATCAATATAGTTAAACGTATCGAGATGCAGCGATTGCGTTGGCTAGGCTATATAATAAGAATGAGCTATGATGAACCCGTTAAAAAGGGGTATAAATTCGAGCCACATGGCGGTGCACGTAGAATTGGCAGACCAAAGAATAGATGGCGCAAACAAGTCGATGAAGTGATGACAAGACGCGGTATTCCAGAAAGCGAAGATCTTTTCTTAGTTCGATCTATGGAACAAATGTTCTGTAATGGGCCAGCTAAGTAAGTAAGTAAGTATGTTCTAGTGGATTTTTTGCTGAGTACAATCCTAAGAATCAGAAACGCGAAGCGCCCCTTAGAATGGTTAAATCGCCCCCACCCTAGTATATACTCTCGTTAGCCTAAAGTATTGATGACATGACTTTGCAAATGCATTAATTCCTGTGCGCTAATACATGGATATTTTGTTGTTTTTTAATGTCATCACGGGTCCAAGGGTGGGTATAGATATAACTCTCAATTTCACACAATTTTATGGCACAACCATATGGCATTCCACCAAAATTTCCCGCCGTTTTCCCTTGTTTATTTAAAGTTTTATCTAAAAAAACTATTTTCAAGCTGAAGCTTTTAAAACTGCTAGCCCAAAAACATTAGCATACACCACTTAAGATTAAGAAATAATGCATTCCTTAGGCTACGATATAATTTTTGGGAAGCATACCATACCGAATATTGCAATTTTGGTAAAACACTATTGGAACCCTAAATTCATTGCAAACTTACTTGTGGTGGCCACTGCAGTGGTGCTGCTATTCAATGGAGATTTTCTATTAGCATTTGAACGGCTGCCATGATTAGCTGAATTATTTCTTTGCTGTAACTGACCGCCAGCCGTTGTGGTTGTAGTTGTTACAATTTTACGTCCATTACGTTCAGATGATGTTGGCGTTCCATGTTGACGATATGCAGCAGGTCTATGGTTTTTGTTGTCGTTACTGCTGTTCCCTGCTGCAGTACTTGTTGCGAAGGTATTATGATTTGAATTACGTGAGGTTGACGACGACGATGCAGATGATGATGGCACAGTTGAATGTTGGGAATTTTTCTGTGTGGTACTACTAAGACGTGATGACTTAGGCTGTATTGTGGTAGTTGTTATTGCCGTCTTTGTTTTTGGTTGTTGATGTCGCCGTTCCCCATTCAAAAGAGAACGCACTGTGGATACAATGCCTGAATCTATAACATTTGTGTGGGAAAAACGTGATCGATTTGCATTTGCTGCTGCTGCTGGTGGTGGTGGAGCTGGTGCGGCGAAACGTTGTTGACCCCTTGCTGCAGTGGGGTTTGTGGTGGGGATGTTTCCACGTTGACTTTTTTGCACTGCGGGTATATCAAATTGTTGCACAATAATTTCATTTTGCTTTGAACCACCAGCATTGTGTCTTCTTGAAACGTGTGATGAAGTTTCCGCTGGGGGAACATGTGTGGGTAATGTCAAATATTCTTCGGGTTGATTTGGCGGTCTTCTACGCGTTGTTTGCCTGCTTGATTGGTCTGGTGTTAAAGGTGTGGCTGGCAAATGTTCTTTTCTTGAAGAAGTTTGGCGAACTGTACCACGACTTTCATTTACTCTTCGAGATGTATTTATCAGCTCCGCAGTTCTGTGAGTTGTGGGAGTAGGATTTTGTTGTTTTCTATTATTTGGAGTACTATCATTCGTCCTTTCTTTTACAATTTCCGTTGTGGGTTGTAAAACTTCATTATTTGGTATTAACTTTTGGCCAAATTTCAATGGCTTTGGCGGCGATATTTCTTGTACAGCATTTACTTCCGCTTGTGATGTTGCATAAGTGGCCGTCACACAGAGCAGCAACATACCACATGTTGCCTGCAACAAATAGTGGTGGTCCAGCTGGATTTTCATACTTGTTAAAGGTGGGGGGAGACTTTCTTAAAGCTAATTATGGAATTTTATAAAAACAACAACACACCGTCATTCATAAACTTTAAGTTTTTATTTTCGATTTACTTTTTTAGCGTTTTCTTGTGGCCATATGCATCTGTTACTTTTGGTTAATCCGTCCAACTATGTATTTTCGTTGGCATCAAGGAGAATGTATGTTGAGGTCAGTTTGACCTTAAAACACCATTGTTTGTTGCTGATCAACACCAACCATACCATATATGAATGGGGTTATTGTTCTCTCTGTTTTGTTTTGGTTTAATACTATTTTCGATATCACCAAGAAAAAAAAACAACAACTAAATAACCAGGTCTAATAAGTGTTGATAGCTGTTTTATTGATCACAGATTTTTTGGTTAACACTTTTAATGACAGCTGTCAATAATTGTATTTATTTATTTTTTTTTTTTTTGTTTTTTAATTTGTTAGGTATAAACTTTACTAAAAATCTTTAAATGATCAATTATTTAAATTATTTAAACCTTTCACCGCTCGATTTTTTTAATGTCTCTATTAATGTAAAGTTTCCGCTGCTAAACGCGCGCGTGCTCAGTGGTCGAAGTCTCGTTTTCGACTGCTGTTTGTATTAAACTCCAATTCTATAACTCGCACAGATTCGCGCATTCGCATTTCAAGTCTCAATCGCTAGCTATAGCTTTGTTGTTGTTGCTACTGCTGTCGTTACTATTACCACTAACTCCAATGGCATGCATCCATCCATTTCTTCTCTTGCTCCGAGACACTACTGCTTAGCTAGTTTAAAGTGCAAAAAATATGCCAATATACCAAGCAGCAGCAGCAGCAGTTCGAAGAGTACAGCCGCACAGTGATAGCTAGGTGAATAATATCAATGCTATTTGGTACAAAGTTCTATATTCTATGTGAACTCTGCAGGTCAGTTGTTGAATTCGAATACAGCTTATGCTTAACATTTTGTTGAGGGCATTTAATAAGCACCAGATTTACAATTTTAAGAGGAAAAGCTATCGAATTTTTCAGTTGGTACTCGTAGAAGATACCCCGAATGGTGAAGTAGGGACTAAAAATACAAACAAAAAGTCCTGATCGCCTTTAATAACTTAATCTATATCGACTTCCACTGCAAAAAATGTCATAATGAAATTGTTTGATCCACGAAGTGGCCTTAAACTGGATTAATCTTGGAACGATCGTAGTTTGGAAGTCATTATTTTCGATAGTTATCGTGCATTTATGCTAACAAGGGTATATACTAGGCCGGGGCGATTTGAAAACCTTAATGGGCCCTTCGCGAATTTGATTCCTGGGATTGAATTGAGCAAAAAAGTCCACTAGAGCATAGGTCTACGGTGAAAATCGAGCCTCCCGATTTTGACTTTAATTTTGTATCCTCGTATTTTAGACATTATGGCATATAATAGCCAAAGCATTGAAATTTTCGATCGAACACAAGGACAAAAATTGTAGCCAAGACAGTAATTAACAACTCCCTAATACATTGCGAAGGCATTGGAACTCTCTTTCAGGCAGTTTTGGCCTTGAGAAGGTGCAAACTTTTCGAAAAATGTCGATAAATGGCACAGTGCAACAAAAGTTGACCAGAAAAGTATTCAAGCGTTCTGATGCAATTTTTCTTACATTTTCAAATTTAATCTTCTTCTTCTTTTTTCACAACGGATTTCTATTCGGTTAACAAATGGCAAAAAATCTATTACTGAATTTTACATAATTTTCAAAATAAATATCCCTGTAGGAAGCATGGGGACATGTGTCGACATGTGACCACTTTGTCTACTATTATGGTGACAAAGTCAACAGGTTGTCAACAATTGATACTTTTACCTTAATAAGAAGAAGCATTTTTTATATTGAAAACTGATAGCCCAACTAAGCATCTTCTTATTTTTTCTTCATTTTCTTAATTGTTTGACATAAAATGTATATTTGATAGAGTTGTGTCGTTCATGAACGAACCGGCTCAAAGGAACGATTCCGTGAAAAGAACGAACGGATGCGTATCCAGCTCATTCTTTTATATCGTTCATTTAGATCCCCGATGGACGAGTCATTGCTGCTTACAAAATTAGCAGCATTGGTTTTGCTCTAAACAAACGCTGCGTTAGCGGAAGCAGCACAAATTTCCACACAAAACAAACAATGATTCAGAGAGCTACTCTCGCTCAGTAACTCACCTCATTCAGTAGCAGATCTCGGTCATATCTTTCTTTTGCATCATTCGTTCATCTGGTTCTTTCATATCAAAACCACCACCACTACGTTCAGAAACAAAACCACCCCCATTAGCACACAAACAAGCAAGTAACACAACAGTTGTGTCATTCGTGAACGAACATTTTCAAAAGAACGATTCGGTGAAAAGAACGACGGAGTCATATGCAGCAGAGAACGAACGACTTCAAAAGAAAATAATACAGTCAAATGTATTGTTGAACGAAAAAGAGCCAACGAACGAAGTAAATGACCCGGATCTTTTTGGTGAACGGAATGAAAAAAATCGATCCGCTCAATGAACGAGATTGCCCAACACTAATATTTGAACGAAATCCGTTTCAGACAATTTGGATTTGAATTAGCGATGTCCGTCCCTCTGTCTGTCTGGCTGGAGCGCACTATAACTCTCGAACGGATCAACCGATTCGGTCCATAATTTGGCTTTCGTAATATTTTGCCCAGTAAGGTTTTTTTCCTTCCATACAAATCGCCCCGGCCTAGTGCCTCGGGCAAAATGTGCCTCATCGAAATAATGGTTTTAGACCCCAAGTATATTTCCGTTTCAGACAATTTGGAGTTGATTTAGCCATGTCCGTCCGTCTGCCTGTCTGGCTGGAGCGCACTATAACTCTCGAACGGATCAACCGATTCGGTCGTAATATTTTGTCCCAATTTAGGTTATGTTCAAATATGTTCAGAAAATTTGTGCGCACGATAACTCTTGAAGGGAGTAATTGATTTGGTCCATACTTTGCACATCGTAAAATTTCTACCAGACTTAGATGAGGTTCTAATATGGTCTCAATCGGTCCTCTCTTTCGTGTACCTCCCGCACAAAATTTCGGAGAAGATCAGTTTAGCACCTACTCTCGAATCGCGTTGATTTTTGTTGTAAAAACTTGTATTCACTACCCCTCATACGACGGTACAAGTTTCATCAGGAGCAAGTCCATACTTTCAGAGAAAATAGCCTGAAATGTGAAAAAAAAAACTATTACACCGTGCGTAGTGGTTGGAGCGCAAGTTAACTCTCGATCGGATCTGTCCAAACTTAGTTTATGTTCGAAGATAAGCCATATCGGCCCACCCTTCAAGTACCTAACCCACAAAACTTCATATTTTGTCCAAACTTAGTTTCAGTTCGAAGATGGACAGTACCGGTCCACAATTTCCGGTACATCCCCTATAATAAGAAAATGCCACTTAAATGGTATGCACGCTATCTCTTGAACGGGGCAACCAATTTGGTCCAAACTTTGGATCTCCTAATATTTTATCCAAATTTAGTTTAACTTTTAAAATGGCCCGTATCGTCTCCTTAGGGTACCTCCCCCACAAAAGTTCAACATTTGTGTCTAAGTGCAGTTTAGGGTCTGTTCGAAGATCCTTTGGAAATGTATACCGATGCTGTCCATGTTTCCTGGCATACTGGACCAAAAGTTATACGATGACCCACTGAAATGATTAGTGGGCGCGATATCTATCGGAAAGATATGACTTCCAAAATAGTCTTGACCTCCTTAAAGGTATTAGTTACTTCTTTTGCTGGTCGACCCATGATGTCCATATCGTCAGCATAAACAAGTAACATATGGCTTCTGGTGTAAATTGTGTCATTTCTTTTGACGTTTGCATCTCGTATAACCTTTTCCATCAGGATGTTGAAGAGATAACACGAAAGGCTGTCTCCTTGCCTGAAACCTCTTTTGTTAGTGAACCGTTCAGAGGGGTTCTTTCCTATTTTAACTGTCAGTTAAAGTCATTTTACAAAGGCGAATGAGCTTTGCGGGGATACCAAATTTAGGCATGACTTGGAATGCCTTTTAGCATAGGGGACTGTCGAAGGTTGCTTTATAATCTAAAAAATGTGGTATGTGTCGATCTACATCTCTTGGGTTTTCTCCAGGATTTGCCGCAGGGTAAATATATGGCCAATGGTGGACTTGCCAGGTCTAAAGACGCATTGATATGACCCAATTATTTCGTTCACAATAGGCTGTAGTAGTTCGCACAATATCCCTGACTCTATCTTGTAGGCAATAGGGAGAGGACTTATGTCCTCTATAGTTAAAGTATACAGTCTTATCTCATTTCTTGTGGACGGGACACAAGATGTTCAGGATCGAATCGTCGGGTACACGTTCTTCCTGCCAGATAATACTAACCAGCTGATGCATACACCTTATCAGCCATCGGCTTCTGATGCCTTATTATTCTTCAGCCGGTTTATTGCTGCTGACTACTATTTTCTGGGACTGGACTAGTGGTATCTTCGTCGTCTTCGCTAATATTGGATACCAACAGTTTGGAAAAATTGTTTTACCATATCCTGAGCACACTATCTTTATCTGTTACCAGATTTCCTTACTCTTCCCTACAGGAGAATGTGCCTATACCAATGGCATCAGTTTGATGTTTTCCTCGAATTTTTTCTGGCGCCTGTACATCTTGATTTTTCACATTAGCTTTGTTCCAGAATTAAAATTTTTTTACAATTTTTACCACTTTTACACATTTTACCCAGCAAACCGTTCCCGTATACGTGAAAGTTGTAAAATGTTCACATCTCTTTAAACAAAAATGGCCCTAAATAACGCTCTCTTTAAAAGCAATTTACGCTACAAATTTGAGCGTGTAAAACGGTGCTGAGCAAAATGGAGAGAGAGGGAAATTTAAGGGATAATTAATATTTAATTTTTCTTGATGTTTCATTTCTTATTTCAACATTTTTTTAAACATTAATCGTCCACAATGTAAATTATTAAAAAATATAATAAAAAATTGCATAAATGTTTAATTATTCATGGTTCACAAAAACTAAGAGTACCATTTTAACAATTTGCCTGTGTGCTAGCACACATGCGTGCTCAGCCCTGGTGTAAAACATAAGCTTTATTCCTTTACTTTTGCTCTCACGTAACAAGTTTTGCACAAAAGTAAAGAAAGGGAAAAATAGTAGATCTGGCAGCAAAGTAAAAAAAACAAACATGGCTGCATAAAAAAATAACAAACAAAATAAATTTCACTTTTTTTATTTCTTTATTTCAATTTTTTATTATTTTATTTTATTTATTTTTATTTTGCTTTGACAAAGCGCGTAGTTTTCTTTTTTCCTTTTACCTTAATTGTCAAATCAGCAGTTTGACAATCTGTCAAACTATGCAACGAAATTTTCGAGCAGAAAGTAGTAAAAGAGAAAGCCATTTTGGCTCTCCCTCCTCTCTCACTCTCTAAAAAATTGATTCCAGTTTTACTACTTTTTGGGGTTAAGGAACGCTTTCCGAGTTAAAAATGGTAAAACTTGAAGAAACTTTGACGTAAAGAAACAAAGCTATAGTAAAGAAACAAAGCTATAGTATAGCTGTCGCTTTCGGATTGGCTGGTAGGTAGACTTTGACATTTGTTCCAGTTTTTTTATTCCCTCAGCATTTATGCTATCGAGGGTATTTACACTTTCATACGGGCAAAATGTGCCTCATCGAAATAATGGTTTTAGACCCCAAGTATGTTTGGACGAAATGTGTTTCAGACAATTTGGAGTCGATTGAGCAATGTCCGTCCGTCTGTCTGTCTGCCTGGCTGGAGCGCACGATAACTCTCGAACGGATGAAACGATTCGGTTCAAATTTTGGCTTTCGTAGTATTTTGCCCAAACTTATTTTAAGTTCGAAGATGGGCTATATCGGTCCACTCCTTCCGGTACCTCCCCCACAAAAGTTAGAAAATGTTCGGAAAATTTGTGCGCACGATAACTCTTGAGATGAGTAACCGATTTGGTCCATACTTTGCCCATCGTGAAATGTGTACTAGACTTAGATAAGGTTTCAATATGGATTCAATCGGTCCACTCCTTCGGGTACCTCCCACACAAAATTTCGGAAAAGTTCAGTTTAGGGCCATCTCTCGAATCGCTTTGATTTTTGTTTAAGCAACTTGTATTCATGCCCTCCATACAACGGTACAAGTTTCATCAGAGCAAGTCCACACTTCCTGAGAAAATAGCCTGAAAGTTGAAAAATACCCCTATGACACCGTTTGAGGTGGTTGGAGCGCAAGATAACTCTCGAACGGATCTGCAGATTCGATTCAAAATTTGGCCTTATTAATATTTTGTACAACATCGGGGTGCAATGGTATGCACACCCACCTTGCACGCTGAACGTCGTAGGTTCGATTCCCCGGCCAGGCAAACATCAAAATTTTTAAATACCCCTCAGTAATGTTGGCAACATTTTCTGAGTATTTCAGCCATGTAAAACTTCTCTACAAGTGGTGTCTTAGGACAAGCCGTTCGGACTCGGCGATAACCTGTAGGTCCCATATCATTGAGCTAATATGAATCGGGGTACACTCATTGATATGAGAGAAGTCTCACTTGTCCCGTATGGGATGTTTGTGAAACAAACATAGTTTAAGTTCGAAGATAAGCCACATCGGTCCACTCAGGTACCTCCCCCACAAAAGTTCAAAAATTTTCGGAAAAATTGTTCGCACGGTAACTCTTGGAGGGAGTGGCCGAATTGGTCCATACTTTACACGTCCTAATATATCTACCAGATATAGATCAGGTTCAAATATGGACTATATTTGTCCACTCCATCCGGTACAAAATTTCGGATAAGTTCACTTTAAGACCTGATATGGAATCACTTTTTTTTGTTGAAGTTACATTCGCTGCCTCAATTACGATGGTAAAAGTTTTTTCAGGGGCAAGTCCATACTTCTTGAGCAAACAGCCCGAAGGGTGTAAAACCCCTATGGCGCCATATGTAGTGCCTGGAGATCCATTATTTTAAGTATCTCCTCCGCAAAACTTTTGATCTTTGATCCTAATCAACATTTTTGTCGGTTCAAAGGCCCAAAATTTTTAATACCCCCTAAATACATAAGTTTTTTGGGAAAAATTTGTTTCAATATACACAGGCTGAGGGTATATCTCTGTCGGCAAAGCCGACTGATACTTTTTTACTTGTTTGACGTTTTTTTTTTCATTTTCTATTCCCGTACTTTTTTAATATTTTACATTTCGCTATTTTACTAATTTTACCATTAAAATAATACGGGAACACACATATTGCCGCTTTTCCATTTATCTCGCTTTCCTATGGAAAAACGTTTTTCCTCTCTCTTTTTCTCACACGTCCTAATATATCTACCAGATATAGATCAGGTTCAAATATGGATTATATTTGTCCACTCCATCCGGTACAAAATTTCGGATAAGTTCACTTTAAGACCTGATATGTAATCACTTTTTTTTGTTGAAGTTGCATTCGCTGCCTCAATTACGATGGTAAAAGTTTTTTCAGGGGCAAGTCCATACTTCTTGAGCAAACAGCCCGAAGGGTGTAAAAACCCCTATGGCACCTTATGTAGTGCCTGGAGATCCATTATTTTAAGTATCTCCTCCGCAAAACTTGTGATCTTTGATCCTAATCAACATTTTTGTCGGTTCAAAGGCCCAAAATTTTTAATACCCCCTAAATACATACGTTTTTTGGGAAAAATTTGTTTCAATATACACAGGCTGAGGGTATATCTCTGTCGGCAAAGCCGATTGATACTTTTTTACTTGTTTGACTTTTTTTTCATTTTCCATTCCCGTACTTTTTTAATATTTTACATTTCGCTATTTTACTAATTTTACCGTTAAAATAATACGGGAACACACATAGTGCCGCTTTTCCATTTATCTCGCTTTCCTATGGAAAAACGTTTTTCCTCTCTCTTTTTCTCACGATACCTTTCCCGTGGACTATTAGAGTCTACTATCAGCTCCAACACTACTTTACTAAGTAGAGTATCACTATATGTCGCATTCTTCTCTTCGATAACAGCACGACACTCCTGGTCATGCCATGGATTCCTTGGTGGAGGTCTCCGATTTCCAAGTATGGAATTTGCGGATGTTTGTATGGAGTGGGCAACACTTTATCACTGTGCAGATAAGTTAAGGCGGAGTGTTTTCATTAAGCAATTGAGCCAATTGAGTTGATTGTCCAACTTTCTTGTTGTGTCGGTTCGTACTTTAATTGACTTCTATCTACCACAACGTGGTCAATTTTAATTTCATGTTTTTATACCCTCAGCCTTTAGGCTAAAGAGGGTATTTACACTTTGATACGACCAAAAATGTGCCTCATCGAAATAATGGTTTTAGACCCCAAGTATGTTTGTACGATATCCGTTTCAGACAATTTTGAGTAGATCTAGCAATGTCCGTCCGTCTGTCTGTCTGTCTGTCGGTCTGGCTGGCTGGTGCGCACGATAACTTTCGAACGGATCAATCGATTCGGTTCAAATTTTGGGTATCGAAATATTTTGTCCAGATTCGATTTAAGTTCGAAGATGGGCCATATAGGTCCACTCCTTCAGGTACCTCCCCCACAAATGTTCAAAAATTGTCGCAAAACTTGTGCGCACGATAACTCTTGTAGGGAATAACCGATTTGGTCCATACTTTGCACATCGTGTAATTTCTACCAAACTTAGATTAGGTTCCAATATGGACTCAATCGGTCCACTCCTTCGGGTACCTCCCACACAAAATTTCGGAAAAGTTCAGTTTAGGACCTGGCCTCGAATCGCTTTGATTTTTGTTTACGCAAGTTGTATTCGCTGTCCTCTATACGACGCTGTAAGTTTCATTAGGGGCAAGTCCATACTTCCTGAGAAAATAGCCTGAAAGTTACAAAAAACCCTATGACACTGTGTGTAGTGGTTGGAGCGTAAGATAACTCTCGAACGGATCTGCCGATCCGGTCCAAAATTTGGCTTTCATGATATTTTGTCCAAACTTAGTTCAAGTTCAAAGATGGATTATATCGGTCCACTCCTTCCGGTACCTCCCCCACAGAAGTTCGAAAATGTTCGGAAAATTTGTGCGTACGATAACTCTTGAAGGGAGTAACTGATTTGGTCCATACTTTGCACATTATGAAATTTCTACCAGACTTAGATGAGGTTCCAATATGGACTCAATCGCTAAACTCCTTCGAGTACCTCCCACACAAAATTTCGGAAAAGTTCAGTTTAGGACCTGCTCTCGAAGCGCCTTGGTTTTTGTTGTACCATCTTGTATTCACTGTCCCCTATACGAAGGTACAAGTTTCCTCAGGGGCAAGTCCATACTTCCTGAAAAAATAGCCTGAAAGTTGAAAAACAAACCCTATGACACCATGTTTATGGGTGGAAGCGCAAGATAATTCTCGAACGGAAATGCCGGTTCCGGCCAAAATTTGGCCTTCGTAATATTGTTTCCAAACTTAGTTTAAGTTCGTAGATAAGCCATATCGGTCCACTCCTTCAGGTACCTACCCCAAAAAAGTTCAAAAATATTCGGTAAAATTGTGGGCACGATAACTCTTGATGGGAGTGACCGAATTGGTCCATACTTTACACATTCTCATAATATCTACCAGATATAGATCAGGTTCGAATATGGACTATATTTGTCCACTCCATCCCGTACCTCCCACACAAAATTTTGGATAAGTTCACTTTAAGACCTGCTATTGAATCACTTTGATTTTTATTGAAGCAACTTACATTCGCTGCCTCAATTACGATGTTAAAAGTTTTTTCAGGGGCAAGTCCATACTTCTTGAGAAAACAGCCCGAAGTGTGTAAAAACCCCCTATGGCACCCCCATGGTCTATGTCGGTCCATTCCTTTAAGTACCTTTTCCGCAAAAATTTTGAACTTTAATCCTAATCAACATTTTTGTCGGTTCATGCGACCAAAATTTTGAAACCCCTTAAATACATACCCCTTAAAACAATACGACTGATACTTTTTTACTTGTTTTCTTGTGGCGACAGCCTGTTGTCCTTATGAATGTCAAGATGCTTAAATCTGGTACTGCAAACTACCATGAGTTTTGCCTCTGCGAAGTTAATCATTAATTAATTAATCCATTACCAGGTTTTTCACTGTAGAGACTGAATTTCCCGACTGCTGAGCCAATGATATTCTCCTTTCCAATGTTGGCATTAAAATAGCCTAGAATAATTTTAATATCATGGGCAGGACAACGGTCATATGTTTCTTCTAAGCGCTCGTAAAATATGTCTTTTCTTCAGTGGGGACAAGGGCGCAGATAAAACAGAAAAAATTTTAGCTATTAGCGTATTATTGTTAGTTCTTCATCCACCGAGGTGCAGCAAAAGTTTTAACCTCCGACTAACTACAAATCCACAAGAAAACGCATGATTTATTTCATGGCTGCTATAATACAGTGCCTCACTTGTAGATGTTGTTGTGACGCCTTTCCCAATCCATCGAATTTTCTTGTACTTTTCAAGTACATCTGCCAATGCGTAAATTGCACCCAGATTCGTAGATAACGGTCTATAAAACTTTTGCGGGGTCGTCAAAATTTGGGTAAATTGTTTCTGCTTTTCTTTGTTTTTATGGTAGTTGGCTTTTTTACAAGAAAGGGTACAACCCAAGAGGGCTACCAAGGAGTGGGCCTAAATATTGGGACATTATAATATTGTAATCTATTAAAATTTCAACACGATCCAAGAAGTGGCTTTAATCTGGATTAATATTGGAAGTAGTTTTAATTATGGGAGGGTGGTTTGGAGGGAATCTGGGAATTCTTCCCATTCAATTTATTCTTTCATAAGTAATTACGTCCTATTGGACGAAAACATATCCTTCCAAATCCAAGTTTCAAATTACATCCAGCTTGGTCCCAAAATACCTGAAATCGGGCGGCACCGTTGTATGGAGCCTAGTCCATAACGTTGACTTATTTAAATTTTTTGGGAAAATGTTTTCTTACTTTTGGAATCACAAAATACCAAATTACAACCAATTACAAAATGATTATTTCGAAGAGTTACAAACAGAACGACAAACTTAGTATAACCACCATTATTTGGTGGAGGGTATACAAATATTTAGTATATGTTTTTACTATTTCCTTTAAAATATGTAAGTATTTTAATATACACCAATAAAATCTCAACTAAGGCATTTTGAACGAGTTTCATATAGGTACATAAAACCATTAAGATATTTTCGAAATTAATTAGATTTTTATTTATTACCACTGTACGCAACAAATGCAAACCAGCTTCATGGTTCAAAATCATACTCAATGAAAAAAGTTGTTGGTGTGACTGTGTTCAAATTTTTTGCGGCTTAACAAAAACTAAGCCAGTGAGTCTCTAAGTCTCTGTACCTAACTAAGGTGGTGGTAGATGATAGTAAGACATTTTTTCAATAACAACAGCAGCTCATACACTCTTCTCTCACCTGACTCTGACTAGACTATGATGTACCCTGTTAAAGTACGAAATAGTTTGTCTATGTGTTTTTTTTTAATATTATCATTTTTATTACTCTACTTTTTAATGGTGCATTAAAACCTCCCAAATTTTGTGGCAATAAACGCGAATTTTAGCCTCAACAAGAGTTCTCTACAAATGTTTCAATGTAGCAATAATAAAACAAAAACTATGTGCAATTTGTAATTGTTGGTTTTTAATGAGAATTACTAAAGTCCAATTGCCAATAGGTATTTTTTTGACACCAACCATAAAAGGTTTGGTATTTTCTCGGTTTAAATTTGGAAACCGGAAGTATTTTTGCAAATGGTTAATAGATACTTTTGAAGTTCATGTTACAGCGAAATGGGTATTGAGATGATCTAGTGACAATTTTAAAAATTTTAAATTGTTCGATATTTAAGTATAATCATCACTTCTTATTTCGTTAGATGTGATCAGAAAACGATTAAACTGTTTGTTACTTTTTGTGTAACATCGATTGTCAGTTAAAGCATCGAATGGAGGTTTTTGTTTGAACTTAATCACCCCAATCACCCCCGTGAGTTTTCTCACTTATCCTTAATGTTGATTCATTTATTCATAATCACCCTGAATATTTAGTTTGTTGACCATATTTTCAAGGCTTATATAGTTTGTGCGGACTTATAGTAGCCGAATAGTTTGCATGTATAGATGTGTTTTTGAGAACCTTTCCACGATTTGACACTATGACGTCATTTAAATCTGGTAGTAAAATTGATGTTTCTAACTGTAGGGGTATAACCAAACTCAGCATAATATCAAAGCTTCTGGAGAACATTCTTACTGATATGCTGTCTTTTCAAGTTTCTCCCATATTTTTGGAAGTCACGTTCAACTGTCACAAATGTGTTAGAAATGGCCAAAATTATAAATGATAGTTTTAGAAATGGAATGCAAACAGACTCTATCTCCACTGAATTTAGCAAAGTATTTGATAATGATAATCATAACTTATTGCATATGCAACTTGATAGTATGGGTTTCGGTAATTGGTAAACTCTTATTTATCTGATTCATTAGTCAAGCGATCCTCATATCATAGACCATAAACTCGAGAACAATACATGATTATTGCAGGATGATTCTGCATCATATACACATGTTTGTTAAATGTTCTTGTATTCCCGAACATCATAACATAACTGGGAATGAACTACATACATACATATGAAGCATCAGTCGACCGATAAGCAATAGACAAATCTGTGAGTTTCTACATCGGCAAACTTAAGGTCTTCGAGTCGCAGATGGTAACTGGAATATGGTCCAGAATATCAAGGTCTATCCTGATAGTGATCTCTTTGTACAAAAAGCGCTCCTAATTCCCTCAGTAGGGAGACGACAGGCTTGTGTAAGTGCTAAAATTTCCAACTATTTAACCACTATTACAAATTTCATTCGGGAGCGAAATCTAAAGTTGTCTTGCACAAAGTCTACAGTGTGCTTATTCACTTCCCGGCCGAGAATAGTTCACACACAGATGGATCCCCGCTGTTCATAATCCAAAGATCCTTGGGATAGTCTTTGCCAATCTTCTTCACTTCTCTTCGCATCAACCAGAAGGTGAAATTCAGAAATAAAGTCCAAAGAGCATTAGCCGACGCCTACTGGGGCAAAGATAAAGATACATTGATAGCGATATATAAGGCCATTGGTCAGCCTGTCCTCAATTATGCCGCCCGGTCTAGACTTCCTTCATGAGTGACACGCAATGCAGAACCCTCAAAAACGTCACAACACAATGGCTGACTTCCGTATCGTCAGATTCTTTGTAGTTTTTAAACTTCGTCAAAATATTTCAGTCGCACACTCATGTATTGTTCCTCGAAAATGCGACTAAATTCATCAGAAATAAAAATGATACTTGTTTGCTTTTTACCTGCGTTAAAAATGCGCAATTGTGACATTTCAAAATACATAGCTACGCATTTTTTAAGTATTACTGAGTTAAGAAACACAATACTTAAAACATTTGTAGTCATTTGCCAAGCATCTGATGATACGGAATTCAGCCAAGGTTAAGGGAATCGTCCAGATTATGTTAAACGTCACAAATGTGGATCATCTTCATAAGAAGACCAGAAGCCTGACTGGCAGCAGCCTACAATATATGTTTCTGACTAAGCAGTTCCTTCTGGCATATTATTAGCCGAGTCAGCATCGGACATAAAGAAATAAACACAATACTTCTGACGTCTATAAAGATTTTTTGAGTTTTCGGCCGATTTCTCAGGTGGTATGGACTTGCAACAAAAATAACTGTACCGTCGCAACTAGAGCCGCATACACGACATATTTTCGACATTTTTAAAAAGCATCCCAGACGAGTCCTTAATTTGCACTCTTTCCAAACTTTGTGTGGGAGGTACCCAAAAGATCGGTCCGATGTAGTTAATATTCGGACATAATCCAAGTCTGTAAGAAATAATACGATTTGCAAGGTTTGGACCAAATCGGTTTCTCCTTTCGAGCGTTATCTTACGTACTACCAAGTTTAGTTGACAGGCGGGCACTTTTTTGGAGATTTTGGGACAGTATCTCAGGAAGTATGAACTTGCACCCGAAAAAATTGCAACTTGTTGCAAACAATTTCAAAACTATCTGAGATGAACAGTCAGACTGTACTTTTTCCAAATTTTGCGTGGAGGTACTCAAAGAAGTACACCGATTTAGTCCATATTTAAACTTGACCAATTCGGTGCGCACAATTTTTGAACTTTTGTGGGGGAGGTACTGGAATGTGAGGACCGATATGGTCTATCTTCAAACTTAAACTAACCCCCAGTTTTTGTAAAAATTTTTATTCTTCTCACACGAATTGTCAAATTTTGTAGATCAATTTACTCGCTTTAGCGCAAATGTAGAGCGCTGATTTTTAAATGAGGAATCCTTAACGATATATGGAACGGGTATACGAAAAATTAGATGTGTATGTCATCTGGGGGCTGAGCTATGAATGCCTAAATTATTACGAATGTAGACGAACGAACAAAAATAAGTTACAAAAACTGGGGGTAAGTTTGGACAAAATATTACGATACACAAAATTTTAACCAAATCGATCTATCCTTTCGAGAGTTAACGTGCGCACCAGCCAGACAGACGGACATGCCTAAATCAACTCCAAATTGTCTGAAACGGATTGCGTCCAAAAATCCATTATTTTAATTGTTTCATATACTCTTCTTTACATATCATTTCAGTATTCTTCACTTACCCATGAAAACACAATGGAATAGACTAAGGTTTCGTTGGCCCGCGCAAGTTTTTTTAGTTTAGTTTTTTTTTTAAGTTTAAAGTTACATAGATTTAAATGGCCTTTGACTTGGTGGTAATCCTAGTGGCGTCTACCATCTTCCATCTTAATGTGAGCTAAGTTTTCGAATCACTCGGTCGACAATATAAATTTGCGTCCTTATGAGTGGTTTTTGTCTCGGCATATATTTTATTCGGGTATGTTCTGAGACACACTTCACGTCTCAAGCATTTTGTTCACCCCACACGGTGCTCTTGAAACAATTTTAAATGGAAGGTGCTTACACCTCGGAAGTTTTTGCGGATTCTGAAACTACAATGTTTATAGATGAGAAAAATCAAAAAACAAAAAAAAAAACGCCGGAGCGCTTTTTAAATAAATCGCGATTTAAGTTGACATTTTCAGGGGTTGTTTAGGTTTTCACGATTTTGCTTACAAACCGCAAGTCCTATCAAAATGGAACTGAAGAAAATGTTGTAGCTATGAAAATTCTCTACAAGATCGACCTTTATGGTATTTTCGTAGTTTTTACCATTTTTGAGATATAGAAGTTCAAATTGGGACAATTCAAATTCAATCCAATTCTGTATCGCCTCTTTATAAAACAATGTCATGACTGCAAATTCCCAACTTAAACTCATATATCTAAGAAAATGTTACAACTTCGGATTGGTTACTTAAGCCAGTCTTGTAGAGAAATTTCACAGCTTTAAGATTTTCTCAGGTCCCATATCGATAAGACTTACCGTATTCAAGCAAAATCGCGAAACACTAACAAAAAAATGTAAACTGAGCTTCTTTATCTCAAAAATGATACAGGCTGGGAACAAATGATAAACGCCAACCCTCTAGAGAATTTTCACAGCTACAATATTTTCTTTAACGCCATTTCGTGAAAACCTAAAACACACCTAAAAATGTGAATTTTGACCGCGATTTATTTAAAAATCCCTACAGCGATTTTTTCTTGTTTTTGGATTTTTCTCTTCTATGAACACTGCTGTTTCAGAATTCACAAAAACTTTCCTTGTGTAAGCGGTTTTCACCAAAAGTCAGTTAAGGCGCACCCTTCATGACATTGTTTTATAAGGGGGCGATACAGAATTGAATTGAATTTGAATTGTCCCAATTTGAACTTCTATATCTCAAAAATGGTAAAAACTACGAAAATACCATAAAGGTCGATCTTGTAGAGAATTTTCATAGCTACAACATTTTCTTCAGTTCCATTTTGATAGGTCTGGCGGTTTGTAAGCAAAATCGTGAAAACCTAAACAACCCCTAAAAATGTCAACTTAAATCGCGATTTATTTAAAAAGCGCTCCGGCGATTTTTTTTGTTTTTTGATTTTTCTCATCTATGAACATTGTAGTTTCAGAATCCGCAAAAACTTCAAAGGTGTAAGCACCTTCCATTTAAAATTGTTTCAAGAGCACCGTGCCCATTTACGCTTATTTTTCAAGTATTTTATGGCAGACTACTGTGTACTATTCTTTTTAAATGCCCTAGTGAATCTTAGTCCCAAGAAATTCGCAAAAAATAGGAGTAAATGGGTTGAGCAAAATGTTTGATGCGTGAAGTGAGAAGTGAAGTGTGTCTCAGAACATACCCGATTATTTTCACTCTGGTCACATTGGACGTTGAAAACACTAAAGTTCTAGAGGCCGCATAAATTTAAACAAAGTCCACAATTTTAAAATTATTTGATAGAATTGTCTGGTCTAACTTTAATTTAAATTAAAGATAGTTCAGTATGGCAGGACTTTTTCAAGTGCCTCAACATGTATTGTACCTATATTTTACCAATATAAATAATTCGTGTGTTTAAAAATACTAGACGCTGCATGACCGGTTAATAAACCAAACGCCAGTAAGTGGTTTGTCTGCTGTTCAAATTTTGTCGCTCTGATAACACAGACTCAATGCCACAATTCGTTTCTATTTGGTAATAAGAGCTAGTTGGTAACTACTCAACAACAACAAGTGTTGAGTTTGTCTTTAACAAGTGTTGAGTTTGTCTTTACCATTAACAGGAAGTTACATTCATTTTCAGTAAAAGAAATCAAGTTTTCAAAGAATGGGAAAGGATGTCAACACCCAGGAATTACTACACCAAAACATAAAACTAAACATTAAATTAAAAAAATACAAAGTAAAAATTTGGTTTAAATTCTTTTTTATTAACCATTGGAAAATGTGTTTTCCAACAATATGAGGAAAATTTTAGTTATTTATAAAAACACCCCCACTGGCCATATTTAAAACATGGTGACGCATTCCATTTGCTGTATGCAACAAAAGTTCATAAAGACACTTTCTAATGGTTGGGGTGTGGCGTTTCTCTTCATAGTATGGTCATCAAAAAAAGTGGATTTAATCCAACTGTAAATTAAAAAAAGACAAGTAGAAATTAGTAACGTGGAAGTGAAGCATTGTTTACACAAAGTTGTCTTACCTTCTTGAAGCCAATGTCGTTGGCGTATTCTCTGAAGCATTGACGGCAGATGTTCAAGCCATATTTGCGGATCAAACCATGACGGTTAGAGCAGGCACGGCTATAGAAAAATGATACAAAATAATTGTTAAATATTTTGTGCATACAAAATTTCAAAATTATTATAGATTGAAATTCAATTTAGTTGTCTTTCTCATCACTAAATGAAATGACCCCGCATGGTAAGGGGCAATTTCTTTACTACAGCAATTAAGAATATTTTTCTTTAGCCACCCTTAATTAAGGAAAATGCAAAGATTAATTGTAACACAAATTCCGAACTCAACCGGGGGCAATTTACAATAAACAAAATGCATTTTATATGCATTATTGTCCATATTATGAATTCCATTGAATATGCATTGACATTTTTATAAAAAGCACATTGGCCTATCGTACACATCACAACATAACCTCACTTTTTGGCTGTCCATATTAAAAATTGAATTTTCTGGAAATTCCTTCAAGGAAATTCATAATATTCCTACATCATTTTGCAGGATATTTAATAAGGTTTCCAAACTTACCAACATCTGGAGCCTTGGCCGTATTTACGAGGATGAGAGTACCAGAGATTAGCAAAACCCATGTTGGCTTTATCACGACGTAGATGCAAAAGAAAGGAAAGATAGAGATTGGAAAATAAGCATCGATTTCGATAACAAAAATCGTTTGTCGATATGTGAAATACACTTGCTTTTATCGGTATTTGCACATCACTGAATTTTTTCACATAAATGAAAAGCGTTCCGACACAATAACCACAACCAACACAGTGGCAACACGACAGAGTTTTTACCCCTATCTTTAGCTCTGTTCCTTTACTTGCAAGAATCTTCAAGTTTAACCACTTTTTACTCGAAAAGCGTTCCTTTACTTCAGGCACCATACAATTCATATGGGAGCAGTTTACAAAGACATAAATACAACAAGATAAGACATTTCTTTTGCTATCATTCTTTAGTGAATGGCTTTTGAATTTAACATAATGTTATGTTACGATATGGTGATATAACATTTTTTTCTTTTATACATTTTTACGTAGTTATCCGAATTTACCGATCCAATTGACATGGAATTATTCTTGAATAGATCCTTGAATTCATAAGTTTCGTTTCTGATACCATTACATGAAATTTTCCTCCTTGGTTGCGATTTTGAATTAACTGCAACCTGTTAAGGGTAATGTTTCTATACATAGTTTCGTAAACATTTTTTTGTTGCATGCATTTTGTCAGGTCTTTATTACTTTATGTCTTTGCAGTTTACAACTTTTGCCGGTTTTACCATTTTCAAAAGTAAAGGAACAGACCATTTGTGTATTTCCATGCATACGTGGGTGCAAACTTTTTGTTGGGTAAAGCCCTAAACACATCCAACTTTTGCTTCGAATTCAAGAAATATACAAATAAAATATAAATCCACCCCAAACATTTTTGGTATGTTCCAGACTGAAAGATGCTCTGTTCCAGAACCTGCAAGAAGCTACTACTTTTTACTACGATAACATTTTTTCCTTTATGTTATCGAAAAAAGTAGTAAACATTTGTAGATTATTGCAGTACTGAAACAGAGCAAGAATCTACTAATTTTTACTATTTTTTCCGATAACATAAAGGAAAAAATGTTATCGTAGGAAAAAATAGTAGCTTCTTGCAGGTTCTGGAACAGAGCATTTATTTTATAATTTTTATTACAAATGCTCTAATATAAACAGCATATAAGTCCGTAGTTACACGTACACATTTTTCGGAAAAGCAAAATGCATTTTTTTATAAAATAAAAGCAATTGTCAAGAAAGGCATTTAAGCCATTTTCATCTCCAAATTAATGGTGTTGACAACTTAACGATAATATCGATAGCAATCGATGTTTTATATGCCATTTATATATGACACCATTAGCCGGATTTAGCGCATTATCAGGTTTTATTTGCTAAATCCAGCCAAAATCTACCAGATTTCCCATACAAAAATAAATCCTCCTATTGAGTGGATTTGTTTTAAATCTGGCATAAATCCTCGTATACAACTCTGTTTTTAGCAACATGTTGCTAGAAAATACAAAAAGTTGCAAGCTGGCACAAGAAACAAGGTAGATGCATCGGTGAATTGCTACACTAAAAACAATGTAAAATGTAAAAATTTGTAAACAAGGCGGAAAAATTAAATTTGTTTTGATGTACAAAGTTGATTTTAATCAACCAAGACTAATATTTATGATGTCTAAACGATAAAATAATTCGTTTATTTATTTTAGATGGGCAAACTGCGATAAAATAATAATTTATTTGCTCTTTAGTTAGCATTAGTAACATAATATGCTAACATTTTCAGTATTAAACAATAAATTTGTAATTTGACGTATGTTTTTTAAGACGAATTCAATTTACAAAAAATTCTTTTGACGTTTCACATTCGTTCAGATGGGCTGATGCATCCACCTTGGTAATTGTGCTATGAACAAAAATCAGCTGACTGCCATTTAAATCCTCCAAAATGTATATCTAAATGCAATGAGATTTGTACTGGATTTATTAAATCCAGTCGAGGATTTATGGCTAGTCTAAATGAGCTATTAAAATATTATAGGTTTGGTTACCTTCCTTGTCATAAAATGAAACACTTTAATGAATGTCTTTGTGACAAAGGTTTTATTTAAAGTTTGGTTCTTAAATTAATTAAATAAAGTTGGAATAAAACTATTTACAGAGTTCACTTATTAACACAAAAATAAAATAATTCACAAAATATAAAACTTCACAACTTATATAATGTCTTCTTAACTTCAATTACTTCTATCTTCAAAGAGCACTTCTATACTCGATGACTTCTATTTAGCGACTGTCCATGATCGTCGTGTCTCTGCACTCATTTGTGTTTATGTGAAGTTCGCTTTCCTTCGTTATGTGCAATGTCGTCTGTGTTGTCTTCGTCTATGTTTATGATTGTGTTGAGCAATGCAGGCGCACAAACGTAAGCATGCGTAACCCGTTCCTACATTCGGCCATCCTGATTGACATTCGACCCCGAATGTACCCTCCAAGGCTTCATGTACTTTTTAAACTTGACACAGCCCTTATGAACTTCACTTAACTTCCCGACGACGTATCTATCATGGTTTCTCTCTTCCACAAGTTCGTGTGGATCGACAATATTTGATGTTTTCTTCATACCGAATTTCATTTGCTTAGTGGCTACGAATTCGTTAAAGTCACCTGAAATTTCAGACCCTCCCTTCTTATTAAAGCATTTTCTGTTTGCCTTCCTAATTTCTAACTTATCCTCTGTTCGTAAATTTCGTGCTTTTCTAAAGTCTTCTAAAGTGTTTTCCTTTTTAGCATAATCTTCTACAGCTTTAACTTTTCCATCATTTTTAAATTTCTTGGAATACTTTGCTGTGTTTCTCACGTAACACGTAACATTGTTCTTTGTTTCTTGGATTTTGTAAGGTTTATTAGACTTGTCCCTTGACATTACGATTCGATTTTCTACTTTATACCCGTCGTTCTCATGTTCCGTTGTAAAAAAGTCTTTGCTAAAATCCTCAATTTTAGTCACTTGTAACACATTTGTGAATTTTTCCCTCAATTCCAAAACAGGATTGATGTCCAGAGGATATTGAGTTTGGTTCACAGATGCCAACCTGACTTTCTTCTGTGACTTTGCTACCTTATTTCTCATTGCAACGCTGACGCCCTTAGAGTCTATAATCATATCGACTTCGTCCAATATATCGTTACCAATTACTACAGGATAAACAATGTCACCCTTCTCTATAATGTGAAAAGTGATGTCGATTTTGCAATCATCAATCTTTGTTTCCGTCGTAAAACTTCCCAGTGTGCAAATACTTTTCCCACCAATACCACGAAGAGATTTTATAGTATCAACTATTTTAACTCCATCTAATATATCTAAAACATCACTACGGATTAGACTGACATCACTCCCTGTATCGATAATAGCCGAAATTTTTCTGTCAAAAATTTCAACATCTTTGTATATTCTACGTGAGGCGGTATGAACTTCTTCATACACTGTGTGGATATTTTCTTCTTTGGGTTTCATTTCACCTTTGACATTTTCCATTTCGCCTATTTTGCACTCAAATGATTTGTGCCCTAGACCCTTGCACTTGAAGCATTTGGTTTGAGGGACCTTGCATTGGTTTGCTAAGTGTCCTTTTTCACCACACTTAAAGCAAAGGGTGGACGACTTTGCAAAACTATTGGTACTCTTAGATGCTAGAGACACTTTGGACCTTGATGGATCCTCAGTTCCCTGCATCTTCTCATATACCTTTATCTTCGTCTTCAAATCCTCAACTGTGATCGCCTGATATAAAATACCTTTATTTATCTTCGAATCCGGTATGCCTTCTACAAAATAAATTATCAGGCTCTCGTCATCTATGTCAATTGGTTGCCCAATTTCCATCAGGCTATACAAATATTCCCTCAGACTCTCATTGGCTCTCTTCTTACGTGTGGATAGCTGCCTGTGAACTTCTACAGAGGATACATTTACGCCAAACTCTTTCTTCAAGGCTGCTTTCAGAGTAGTCCAATCTTTTATGCCAGGTTGACTCCGGACAAAAATCTTGGCTGCCCCTGTCAACAATTGCTTTGCGTAAATGTATTTCCTCAAACTATCCCACCCAACCGTATACGCACAACCTTCAAATTCGCGTAGCCACATATCCACATTTGGCAATCGATCGCCAGAGAAGCTGGAGACCGAGTCTTGAATATCTCTTAAAGTGAAGAAATTCGTAGCCTGCCCAACAACCGACGATGCCTCCCCATAATCTGATCCGTCGTCTTCAGCACTGGAGGAATGACCATAATGATGTAGGAGACGGGCTTGCAACTCACCTTTGTTGCCACTTCGCTCTAGTTTCAGCTCACCTAATTTCTGTTTTAGACCGTCTACTGTCAGTTTTTGTATATCGTCTTTGTCCATTTTGATTATGTTTTTACGTCTATAGTCGCTTCCCAACAGCAAAAATTTTAATCTAGGGTTTGAAATTCAAAATAAAAATTTCTTTAAATACTTAAGATACAACTTATAACTATTTATAGTATACTTCTAAAGCAATCCAAGTCAACATTTAATTACTAAATTCTTTATCTTCAATGTCTCTATATACAAAACAAACACACTGGCTAACTCTACTTCTTTTGCATCACCACTATGTCGTTAGACATGAACAATGTAAAAATAGATTCCCCCCAACAATGCATAAAAGACACTCTTCATCTAAACAACAAAACACCTAACGTTACTTCTAATTCAATGGAGGTCAATGCAACAACAATAATACACACGATCTATCTTATTATTACGTAACATCAAATGTTCCCCTTGCTCAACTCTCAATTGCTTCAGCACTGTGCCGTTAGGTCTAAACAAAAATGCTAATAATAAATCTCCCTAGAACAAGCAATGAATACTCTTCAATAACCCCAACTACTAAATATTAAGTCTTTGCCGTTAATTTACAAAAACAAATCAACAATGATCTCCCCTTTTAAAATTTAATAGTTGAACTCCCCTTCTAAAAATTAATTATGAGTAAACACAATACTGTTATTTGCACACAAATGCTTTACCCAAATGCTGCTTTGATCATCTGCAATCGTCTTTTCGTCACCAGGCAAATTTTAGAGTTTGAAACTTCTAATGATGTCGTTGTTGTTGTGTTCGCGCACACTCGCCTCTACTGCAGTTGTTGTTTTGCGCACACTCAGCCGCACAAGCACCTTTGTTGTTGTTTTACGCACATTCAATTTGGGGATTACTCTGCAAACGATCATATCACCCAACGGTACACTTGTAGATTTCGTCACACAGTTATTGTTGTTGTTATGGTCATCGACCATCGTCAAACGGCAGCCTCAATTTTTTATTTCTGGAACATGCACTTTTGTTGTTGTAGCAGCTTTGAACACTTCTGTTTTGTTGTTGTTATGGGCTTCCAACATTGACAAACGGCACCCTTCTAAATTTCGTCGCACAAATTTGTTGTTGTGATGGGCATCAACCATCTACAAGCGGCATCAATTTCTTGTTATTGTACACACACTCAGTTTTTTGCATTGTCTCGGGGATGGGGATCACTAATAATCATCACTTTGTCAGCATTAAAATGTTCCTGTTGTTGTAATGTTTTCACTTGGATTTGATGATCATTCGTAAACAACATCAACAACTTATTGTTCATTATTATCTCTTTTACGTTCTCATGCGCTAATGGAGATTGTTTTGCATGTTTGTGTCTCTCTGTTGTTGTTCTTCAAATATTAGTCTTTCACTTTTCAAAATAACGTCTTATCGTTTATCTCAATATTAACTTTCATTGCAGTTCTTCAAAATTACACTTCTGTAATATTTTCTGTTTTTCCACTCTTCCAATGACTTCACTCTGTTAATGTTCTCAATGTTCTTCTTTTCCACTTTATTTAATAGAACCGGGCGAGCCCCCAAAATTATAGGTTTGGTTACCTTCCTTGTCATAAAATGAAACACTTTAATGAATGTCTTTGTGACAAAGGTTTTATTTAAAGTTTGGTTCTTAAATTAATTAAATAAAGTTGGAATAAAACTATTTACAGAGTTCACTTATTAACACAAAAATAAAATAATTCACAAAATATAAAACTTCACAACTTATATAATGTCTTCTTAACTTCAATTACTTCTATCTTCAAAGAGCACTTCTATACTCGATGACTTCTATTTAGCGACTGTCCATGATCGTCGTGTCTCTGCACTCATTTGTGTTTATGTGAAGTTCGCTTTCCTTCGTTATGTGCAATGTCGTCTGTGTTGTCTTCGTCTATGTTTATGATTGTGTTGAGCAATGCAGGCGCACAAACGTAAGCATGCGTAACCCGTTCCTACAATATTATATCCATGGTATAAGTAAAGAGGTAGATTTAAATGAAAAAAAATCCGTAGAACCCTTGTTTTTCTTGACTTCCTAAAACTTCAAACTAAAAGCAACAAGTGGGTTGGTTTACAATGCGTTTTTTGAGCATTTTATAAAAAACGCGAAAAATGAATGAAGATTTAACTTTTCTCCACATAATCGAGCTGTGAATATGATAAACTGATTGTTTCAATGCAAATCTCACCAATTTCTTCCATACAAATGGTCTAAACACAATTTTAAAAATCATTGAATTCGATTGTTTTTAAAATTGTTTGGCATATTATTCAAACACCACACACACATACACAGTTTGTTTATATTGTTTTGAAGTTTTAGGCATACTCGAATGAAAAAATTTAAATTGACATAAAGCTTTGGCTAACCTTTCTTATTAAACCATGATTATATCGAAAATATCTAAAGCTGGGTACACATTGGCAGTTTGGAATGACAGCTTTGTTGTTGCTTGCTAGTGTGGCCGTTCATTTTTGTCAGTCATCAGGGAACCACAAAATATTTTGTGGTTGCTGGACAGTTTGACACTTATCGATATTTCCGAAAAATCGACAGTCAAAACGGATCGTGTGTACCCCGCTTATGGGTACTTTACACGATATGTTATTTTCCATATGTGTTGTCACTTTGCATATACATTTCGTATATTAAAAGTGACAACCCATATGTAAAAAACATATCGTGTAAAATACCCATTAAGAATCGCATTATGGCATTACAAACATTTTTCGTAGTGTGGCAATATCGCGATTGTGTTTTTTCTGATATCTTTCAAAAAAACATCTCCCGCCCTATTTACTTTTGTTCCAAAATAAAATATCTAAAATATAAAAATAACTAAAAAATCTGTAAAATGGAAAACATTGAAAGCCTTGAAGAGTTTGCTCAACAAACACAACAAAAAATCAATCGCCTTAATGATTTTATTGCATTAAGTTTGCGACGAAAAAACATATCCAAGGAATTGAAGGAAATCGTTCTGAAATCAATTCAAGTTAAGGACACACTTATAATTGCCCATAATGCTATGCTGGAAGAAATGCAAAAGGTGGAGGAGGACTATGAAAATGTCATGTCCGAGATGAGAAGAAAACAAATGGTAATTATGAATTTTGTCATCAAAGAAAAGGAACGCAAATTGAAGGAGGCTGAAGATGAACAAAAGAAGGTGCAACAATTACTCTTGAGTTGTGGTAAAAATAAATGCCCAAGTGCTGTTAAAGCATCTGCAAGTAAAATTGCTGTCAGCACTTTAACAGCCAGTGTAAATCGTATGCATTTAAATCACGCTACTCCGCGGCTAAAGATCAGCGAATACAAGAATTCTCCATTGGTTAAAAAGAAAGTTGCTCCCATTCCAATATTTTTTGCGGAATTTGATGCACAAATAACCCAACAGCAGTTTGATAAGATACCCAAGTAAGATACTATAATTCCATATTGTAATTTAAAAATATTAAAATGTTTTTTTAGATACATGAGCGGCCGTGAAACTGTGGATCAATTAAATGGATTCTTGGAAACCGTAATCATTCCATGTTTCAACGAAAAATATCAATTGATACATAAACAACGCAATATCCTACGCGGCAACGATTTGGAATTGTGGAAAATGTACAATGACCAATCCAGTTATATACCAGGAAAATATTTCATAACCCTTGGGGATATTGGACGTCATCAAAATAAAATGTTGGATAAGAAGGCCCAGAATCGTCTAACAATGCTCCGACACATTGGTATATTACACGAGGAACGTGTCAAACAGACTGTATGTTATGTTTGGTCACATAATTGAGATTAAATCAAATATTATAAATTATTATTCGGTGTGTAAATGCAATATTTTTCAATGTAATTGTTGTATCTAAATGCATTGATGGCCTGGAGCATCGATGCTCTTTATATCTATTTTTAATATTTCGAAATCATTAGAATAAGTTAATTATTAAATAGGTACTATCATTGATAAATAAATATTAATTTCAGTCTTTTAAATCAAAGAAAAATCAAATCTTTGAGATCAAAAAGGTCAATATTTTCCCGTTTTCAAATTTAAAATTTTTACTGAAGGTAGTCCTTGTAATGACCTGAAAGCTCTAACCAACTAAAATGGCTGGTGGTCACGATAATTATCAAAAGGGGTTACTGATATTTGCCCAACCTTTACTCATAGTAATATTTTCTCAAACTTAAATCAAAATGGAGTTGTCGGACAACCCCTTCGATTATATCCCGCACAAATGTTCAACATGTTTATACCCTCAGCATTTATGCTAACGAGGGTATATACACTTCATAGGGCAGGCCCTAAATATGTTTTGATGAAATCCGTTTCAGACAACTTGGGGTTGATTTAACCCTTTCCGTCTGTCTGGCTGGAGCTCACGATAACTCGATATGGGTCATATCAGTTAACTCCTTCGGGTACCTCTCTCACAAAAGTTCAAAACTTTTCGCTGAAATGGTATCCACTATAACTCTCGAGGCAGTAAGGGGCCACCATATCTGAAAACCCTCTAATACATAATTATTGGGGAAAATGATTTTGGTTGCGTAGCCGGCATTCGATTCTATATATAGAATAGGTATATCATTGTCGGCTAAGCCAACTTTTTTTACTTGTTTAAGAGCTGTTAGAGGACTGATTTAAAATGTTTACTGAGGTAGTTCATGTAGTCCTGTTTTCAACGAGATCATCTTTTTCGTGGGCAAATCCATACAAAAAATCCTACGGATTAGGTATTAAAATGTTTAGTGGACACACTATAACGTCGTATATTTTTTTCAAATGGGATAAGATCGAATGTATTTAAAAAAAATTGATGCAAAAACAAAACATAAAAGCAATTCAAAAACAGAGGAAAATAAATACTTGTAATAATATTAATAATAAATAGTTGTAATAAAAACATTAAAATTACTTTGTTGCATTTTTTAGAATATTATCCTCCCCATCGATATCAAACATTAATGATTCAATCATTGTTTTAGGAAATGGCACGTTACCAATCATTACAATATCATCTGGCCCAGGATTCCTAATATTATTACTGGTCGATGGATATTGAACATCCGAAAATGAATGAATCGCCTTAGGTAAAGTGTTCTCGTCATATGAAAATTGCTGGCCAGAAGCAATCTGGTTTGTATGTGCCTGCGACTGGTTTGTATGTGTTTTTGTAGCAGCTGCTGCCGCTGCTTCTAACTGTAACTTCTGCATTTGCATCATTAGACGAGCATTTGCATCCAAGTGGGAATGTCTAGCTTTCATATGTTTGTCACGATCACCACGTTGACGAAAATGTTTCGTACAAAAGAGGCAACCGAAAGGCTTTTCACCTGTGTGAATACGTTGATGATTTTTTAAAGCATCTGCCCGATAGAACCTTTTGCCACAATCTTCACACTCATAACGACGTTCTCCACGATGTATAAGACGATGCTGATAGAAAACCGACCCAGTCAAGAAACGTTTACCACAGACCAGACAATGATATGGACGCTCACCGGTATGACACTTGCGAATGTGATCATTTAAATCGGGTCGTATTGTAAATTTCCGGCTACAACCTGGTTCTTTGCAGGCAAATGGTTTCACACCTAAATATGACAATTAAATTTAACTCAACATATCATCTACTACAAAACGTACCTTGGTGAAAACGTAAATGCTGCCCCAAATGACTCGACTGGGTATAGGATTTGCCACAAATATCGCATAAGTACAAACGATTTCTATTCGGATTGACAGAACCGTCTTTATCCTTCCTATACTTCTTATAGTGCTTCTCTTCATAGTGGGCCAAACATTCTTGAACATTTTCAAAAATGTGATCGCAATATTCACAGGGTAATTGTAAAATGCCCAATCGGGGATTTAGACGTGGAATAAAATGGTATAAGGTATAACTGAAATAATTAAAATTAAGTTACTTAAGGAAATATAAGTCATAAAATAAATTTACCGATGTTCATGCAACTGTTCCAATGTCGGGAACTTGTTCTCACAAACGTTACAAACAAAATAACGCTGTATATAAATTTCATGCAATTTGATATTTTCTCTCATAAAAACACATTCAGTTTGCCAATGATTGGTTATCTCCTTTGACGTTTTTACACAAATATCACAAGAGAAACATTCAAAGCGACGTTCAGGTGTATGACACACAGTGTGCACAAACAAATACGATACGTCGGAAAATAGAAAGTCACAGAATTCACACTGAAGAATACATGTTAATATAACCATTTTTAGCAATTGTGGAGTTTTTTCGTTAAATGTCTGCGTTTCGGGGATCATTTTTGGGACATCGTTTTTGGACTGGAAGTAAAAAAATTAAACAAGTTGTTTATACCACCAGCTCGCGGAACACCTTAAATTAGCGGGAACGATTACATGGGAAGTCCAAAATAGGAAAGAAAATTACAAACAACAGAACAATAACCGTGATTTTTTTTCCAAAAACAAATATTTTGTCATCCAACAACGGATACCACCACATATTCTCGTTTATATGGCTTTTACCTGATGAGGTCGGAAAAAACTTAGTTGAAGGCAACCGATCTGGTAGCAAACTTCGACTTGGATGACTACCATGTTTCAATATAGGTTTGGAATTCGATTCCTCATCTTCATTAGTAGACCGCCCGACTTCATAATCTATGAAAACCGTAATTTCCTTAACCATAGGAAAGCCAATTGACAATTATTTAGAAAATTCAGAAACCAACGCAAGGGATTGCCCAATCCCTAATTTCCCAGCAGAGACGATGATATTAACGAATGAGTGTGATGAACTTCGCCGTACGAACCCTTAGCGACCGCAGTCATAGAACTTTCCCTGGAAGTCAATAGACTAGTCGAAGACCTCCAATGGAAATTGTGGATAGAGCATCTGAAGAGCTGCAACATTGGACAAAAATTAAGGCGTCATCGAACCCTAGAAAAATGGGTGTTCGAACTTATGTCTAATGGCATGATTGAGACAATCCGAAGTGGTACGCGAGTTATTTAAGTGGAACATTTTTGGGCACACCGATAGTGACCGGACGAAGATAAGTGTTTTGCGTTGTTTGTGATCTCTTCCAGTCGAGAAGGAACCACTACAGTGAAGATAAAGAAACTGGATAAAATATTTGAAAAACTCTCCTCAATTTATAGCCTGGAGAATGGTCAGGATGGTCCCCTGCATCAAAGGTAAATCATAGAGGCCAGTAACAAAGATGCATGAGGCGTTACTCTTTCCCAGCATCGGAGCGGACACGGATTCCGGCAGCAGCATACTATCATAACAGCACTGCACACCATTTCCACACATGTTAGCTGTCATGGTAATATTGGATTCGATAAGGTCTGTGATGAAGAAGTTGAATACGTAAATAGCTTCTGCTACCTTGGATGTATTATGTCTGTCAACGGAGGAACGGAGGAAGACGTCAAATACAAGCTAGCTAAAGCCCGAGCGACTTTTGGACGACTAAACAAGATTTGGAGATCGCCGCAAATCACACTGCATACAAAACTGCGGTTATTCAATGCATGTGTGAAAACAACACTTTTATATGGAAGCGAGACATGGTTAATAAACGATTCCACTATAAAAGCAATTCAAACCCAAATTAATAAGTTCTTGCGCATTATATGTCGAGTCTTCTGGCCTAACACTATTACAAATGCAGACTTATGGCAAAAAACAAACGAAGAGCCTATTGTCAAACAGATAACCAGAAAAAAATGGAGATGGATAGGTCACACTCTTCGGAAAACTCCAGCCAGCATCACAAGATACGCCCTTGAATGGAACCCCCAAGGAAGCAGAAGACGTGGCCGTCCAAGAAATACCTGGCGCCGTACAACCATAGCAGATGTCGGTAGAATTAACATTTCATGGGAAGAAATAAAATCACTCTGTCATGATAAATCAAATTATAACATTATTGTAGAAACCCTATGTTCCACATTGGAATAAATAAAGGAAAAAAAAAAAAAAGGTCTGTGATGCTATGCCGTCCGAGGATGAAAAAAATAAACTATATTTTATAGCTCCGATTTACATGCGAGTGAAAAGTGACGGGAGCGAGGTAAGTTTTTTTTGGGTGCAATTTTTTTTTTTTTTTTTTTTTTTTGGCGTGGGACAAGTTTTTGTTTGGGGGAGGTCTCAAGTTGTCCTCACCTAAACTTGCTCGAATTCGAGAAGAGTTTCACTCGCTGGTGGAATTCGAGCGAGTATTCGGAGCTCTGGCTATATATTTACGTGATCGTCAGTCATACGTGGATTTTTCAATTTTTTTCAAAAATTTTTTCCGATCGAACCGAAAATGACGTTTTTGTCGAAACCGGTTTCGGTTTTGTACCTCAAAACCGGTTTCGGTTTTGGACACCCTAGCCACAGCTCTCTGCGATAAGATCAGAAGTAGGAAAACTGTCCTCAAGTCCTCAGCCTGCAGTGTTGTAATCAGAATCGCAAGGACTATCTTCCATGAAAATATCAAAACAATCCTCGAACCAAAATGCGCTTAGTAGAAAATGTTAACTTTTGTGAGGTCCGATATGAACCATCCAGATCAGAATTGCTGTAGGGGTCATTGTAGGCCATTGCTGCATAGGACCTATGATAAGTAAGTGGGAGTACTGCAGGCTATGTGAAGATATGGATGACACTGAAACAACCAAGCATCTTCTCTGACGGTTTTCTTATCAGACAAACAAAAGACACAAACTGTTTGGTTCCCAGGAGATTGCATCTCTCTCGTATTTCTCTTTCATACACTCGCGGTCCTTCAAAGAGCTTTAAATGGCTATTGGGCGGGTCATCCGAAAGTTCAACTAATCATTTTTCACATCCTTATTTGATCTATCCACTCTCCTCCTTCCTTGTTCCTGTCTCTCTCCTTTTTCTCTCTTTTGAGGGTGGACCGAGTGAAGTGGTTGTCTACATCAACGGCAGCTGCGTAGTAGTATTTCTAGAGCTTTTGGACCACTATGTCAGGGAGCATGAACTTACCTTCGAAAAGCATTATATCGCCGTAAATAGGACCACAATGAGATCCTTCGGTAAGAATTTCAAAAGAAAAGTTTTAACCTTTATGAGAGAGGTGTCGGCAGGAATTGTCCAACATAGACCTTCTTGGAACTTGATGTATAATTGGAAGACATTTTCGTTAAGTTATGACGTTTTCTATCATTTTAATTGATTCGTCCGCAAAGCACTTAAACTGCACTATTGCGATAATTGTTGAAATTTTGCGTGAGAAGTATGCGATGGAGTTGGCCGACGTAGTACATATTCTACGTTTGGAAGAAAGATTAAGAAAGTTTCGGTCAAATCGGATACTCAATTCGTGTTCATCACCACATTTTGGTTGGTGCTGTCAGAGTTTTTGAGCTGTTGATCCCTTAGCTTAGGAAGTATGGACTTGCTCCCTAAAAAAATTGAACTGTCGTAATAACGATCCCAAACTGCAGCTCTTTGAAAATTTGTGTTAGGGATTCCCGAAGGTGTGGACCGAAATAGTAAATATTTGAAACTGATATACGTCTAAAGGAATATACGATGTTCAAAGTTTAGACAAATCGGTTTCTCTCTTCTCTTACTACATATGTTATAGTCACCTAATACACTACAATATGTTTCTGTAAAAATCGAAGCGAACAAATTCAAATAAATTATGTTTGTCTGTTCATGATTTAACAGTTAAAAAATAGCAAATTAAAAACATACTTACTTCATTTTCCAACAATTGCAGTGCATCATCGACATACATTTCGTAGGACATGTCTGTACATGTATCCAATTCTTTTTCATCCATCCAAGTGCTGGGAAAATGTGAAAATAAATGTTCGCATGCGTTGCTATAATGAAAGAATATTCTACCACAAATGGTACACTTTACGACCAATCTAAGACGATTGGTATCGGGCACTGATGAATTAACTTGCGATACAACAGATTTGCCCGAGGCTTTATTTGAATTGGATGGCGGTATCAAATCCATTGCATGTTTCTCCATATGACGTAAAAGACCTGAGTAATGTACAAATGATCTTTCACACTGCGTACAATCATGGGGACCATCCTGTTTTTTTGCATCACTTGAGCTTGACGCTTGGGTGGATGTTGATGATGTGTTGATTGTGTCATTGCTAGTATCATTGTCGTTGGAGCTGATATTGATGCTGCTTTTTGTGTTATTTCTAAACGAAGGGCTCAGTGTGATGTCGTATTTTAATTCATATTTAAGAAAACGTCTTAGGCGTATTTGATTTTCGTTTAAAAGTCGAATGCAAGCTGGATCTGGTGGCAGTAATGGCTCCTTTTTAACAACACATTCTGTAATATCTACAGAGGCTTCTGTAGAAGCAGAGGTTTGTGGTTGTTGCGATTCATCAATTTTAGTTGATGTTAATAAAGTGTCATAATCTACTTGTGAAATATTCGAACTCAATGGTGGACAGTATGATGTTGCTACTGGAAATGTTGGCAAGACTGTAGAATTTTGAATTAAATTATCTCTCACATCCACATTACTTTGACAGATATGCGTTTGAAAGCCAACAAGATCAAATAATTCGTGGCAATTTGTACACTTAATATAACCACCAATTGAAGTTGTTGGTATGGCTTGATATAAATACATCGATGATGGTGCTGCAAAAGAAACAAAAACTGAATTAAATACGTAATTTTAATTGATTTAGATATTTTAGATGGAGCACTTAATACTTGCAAGGTGAATAAACTTGCAAGGGTAGACTACTCTCACTTTTTATAACCGTATCAAACTTATTACAAAACATCCAACATAGCTTCCCAGTAAGTGGTGACCAACTGAAATGGCTGATGAGGAATGACTCCCAAAATAAGATCCCCTTCCAAAATAGACTATGTCCGTCCATTTCATTCAAAATGCATGCGAGGATATTCTGAACGTGAATTCCCCGTAAGTTTTCCCCATTTAAGTTAAAACGGCAGAAAGACCAAACTCACGGGAGTTTTTGTTTCTTTTCTTGCATAATTCGAACTCGGCGATAAAAAGAATGTACAAATAAATTTAATTACCTTGTGATGTTATCGACAAATCCAATGGTTGTTGAGAACCCGCCAACTCCGTTCCATCTACAACCTCCGTGGCTGAGTTTAAAGGAAAGTGTATTTCTTGATTTGCAGTTCGTTGATAACTTAAATCCAAAATTTCTGATTTTACATCGAAAGATTGCTGTTCTTCCGCTACTGTAGCAATAGTTTTAGATGTGAAATCGCCAGTCCCATAGGATGGAACAACATCAATACCAAATTCTGTATTCAAATATGGATTGGTATCATAAGTTGTAAATAAATCGTTGATATTTTCGCCATTTGCACTATATTCTGGATTGAATAACCTGAACTGATTAACTAACAGCGGATCAGAAAGCCAAGCATATTCAGGCCCAGAAAATGTCGTATCGTTCGGATCCATTATAAAAGTTTGAAAATATTAGCAAAAATTCAAAAAAAAAGTGAATAAGTAGATGGATGCGTTTTCTTTCGGAAAATTATTATTTGAATTTGACGGGAATGACAATGCTTACTATTCCCTTAACGGTGTGGTCATAACTTCAATACTGGCGTCTGACGACTGTCACATAAATGCCCCGGCATATACGGCGCGTTGAGCGTTGCGTTACAACAACCACATGAAAACTTCAAGAACAAACTTGGCATCACTTATGGGTACTTTACACGATATGTTATTTTACATATGTGTTGTCACTTTGCGTATACATTTTGTATATAAAAAGTGACAACCCATATGTAAAAAACATATCGTGTAAAATACCCATTAGACATTTTTCATGTGGTTGTTGTTTTCAACGCGCAACGCGTCACACAACGGAACGTATGTGCCGCGACCATAATGGCTATATTACACCATATGCTTTTTCACATGTATGTACGTAGTCACTTTGGGTATACTAATATACAGACCAGCTGATGTCATACATGTGAAAAACATATGTAATATAGCCATAAAGTGGGGTACACACGATCAATTGTCAGTTTTGCTCAAATAATCGGTTGCTTGCCAGTGTGGACGCTAATTTTTTTAGTCATCAGGCAACCACAAAATATTTTGTGGTTGCTGGACAGTTCGACATTTATCTATGTCTCAATTTACATTAGGCGAGTTTACTTGCGGCAATTGTCAGTTTGATGGAGAGAGAGGTGAGGTATATGGTAACCCTTTGCCTCTCAACACCCTCTCTCACCCACAAACTGACAATTGCCGCAAGTAAACTCGCCTAATGTAAATTGGGACTATATTCCGAAAAATCGACAGTCAAAACTGATCGTGTGTACCCCGCTTAAGATGTACCAAATCCATGGTACAATGATACAGGTAAAATCAAGTCCCAGCTGATTAGTTTCACCCGTAATACTAGTGTCAAAATGTATATGACGCTTTGTCATTGTTTGTCATTGTGTATTATTTGTTGTTGTTGTTTTCAAAATAAAAATAAATCATCCACATACAGATTGAAATTAGAAATAAAAAAGGAATAGAAACGAAGGACAATGGTGCTTATTTCAACATTTTATTAGATCCACATCACAGACGTGACTGGGAAGGAAAGGATTTCAGGAAGAGTGACTGTATATGTTGGGATCACTTTTTACCAGAGGACACGAGAAGAGTAGGAACAAAATGGAAGCTAGTGCCACATGCAGAACCATTTGTTGTGCATTCGCCGAACGTTGTGACAATGGAATGGTAATTATTTACATGTATTTAAGAATTGAAAATGTATGTAATATGTATTTTGTTCAGTTCCACAGATATAAATATTGCATTCCATTCCACATCCCATGGTAGAATAAAGTAAAGGTAGGCCACAGCTAACAGCTGATTACAAGTTTTTTCTTTTTATGGCCTAATCTGTCAAAAGCAGGGTTGACATTTTGTACTGTTTTTGACATTATGCAATCATAAAGGTAGATGTATCGCTGAATTGTTCCAACAAAAAACTTCTGCTGTAACACTATATCTTAAAATTGAAAACAAGGACAAAAAATGTGTATTCGCGTGCCATAATAAAATTGTTGATTTTTTTAGCAAAACTTACGAATGAACAATTTATCAAATATTGATATTAATTTAAATTTGTTCCAAAAGTACGGGAATGTAAAAACTACAATTTTTGTAAAAATTCTGCTGACATTTATCTGCAAATCGGATACCAGCAATCACGATGTCAGATTAGCCAAACTTGTCAAGTAGAAAATAAGTGAATGAAATTTTTTCACTGTCATAAGTTTGGGAAGAACTTTTGCTATTTTTGGAACACATTTCCAACAAGAATATTCTGGAGCCTAGCTAGAGAAATGTTTTTACACTTGCTGTGTTCCAGAACCTGCAAGAAGCTACTATCTTTTACTACGATAACATTTTTTCCTTTATGTTATCGGAAAAAATAGTAAAAATTAGTAGATTCTTGCAGTACTGGAACAGACCAACTATATGGCACTTTTAACATATAAAAAGTGAAGCTCTAAGTTCCATATGTTTTTAATACGGGATAGCTATGCAGGTACATCTACCATTATTATTGTACCGTGCCATTTGACGTTTTAAGCCATGGCTGCAGGGTGGCATTTCTCAGTGATTTTCATACCTGGCCTACCTCTACTTTATTGTACCATGGTATGTACATATATGTTTACTATTAATTGTTACTGATAATTTTTATTAAATTTATTTTTCATCACAAAAGTTTTTAGTTCAAATGTATGCGTTGTTGTTTATTTGCCGGCGGAGAAAATAAAATGAAAGAAAATGCAAAAAAACTGCGAAGAGTAAAGAAACAAAACAGAATTTGCGAGTACAGGGGTATGTGTACCCCATGGCCCAATTACAGGTCCTCCATCAAGTGAATTCAAAGAAAAACGAAGATTTTAAATGTCAAAATTCATAAACAGAGGCGAAAAAATTTTTGAGGCGAATTTCTTTTTTGTCAATTCAGGTAGATACATACAAAACATTTTCCAAGAAAAAGTTGTTACCGTAGTTATTTTTGTTTGACGAAACAGAAAATACAAGCTGATCGAACTTGAACTGCTAAAACAAGTTATTGTAAATTAAATTCTCATACAAACACAACAAATGTTGACATTTTACGTGTACAACATTAATTTTTTTGTTTTCTTTTTTCGAGATACATCTACCTGTTTCTATACAGTTCGACATTTCAATACATCACAGCGAATTCAAATGACAAATATGAATTTTGATAGCTCAAATCGAAATCATCTGATTTTGCCTTGGGCCATGGTGTACCCCCTCTTATTCCTCTCTACACCCTCTCTCATAAACTCAATTTTCTTTCCCATTAACTTTGAACGTCTAAACACCGACTAAATGAAGACAATATTTGGAATTTGTGGCAACTCAGAAACAAATTCATTCATTTTATTCAAGCCCTGTTCCTTTACGTTCAAGAATCTTCAAGTTTTACAACTTTTTACTCGAAAAGCGTTCCTTTACTTCAGACACAATACAATTCACATGGGAGCAGTTTTCAACTTTTACTACTTTTGCCGGTTTTACCATTTTCAGAAGTAAAGGAACAGACCATCAATTGTTGTCAGAGGCATGATACAATGAATAGGTAGCATTATCAGCCCAGCTGATGGTAACATAATGTGTCAATTGCATTGAATTTATGTCAAATTTTGACATCTTATGTTACCAAAAACGGCAGTTGCTGCTACCTATTCATTGTATCATGGTCAGAGGTGTGTGTCGTTCTGTTCTGCGGTTCTATGCCGGTGTTTTTATTGTTAAAATAGAATTTGCTCATGCAACACGATAAAGTATTGTTTATAATAATTATTGTTCTTGTTTTCGCTAATTTTCATATCTTTACAGATTTACAACCGCACATAAATATTGTTTATATTTGACAATCCATTTGTTGTGTACTTTCTGATAAGGTATCAAGTGGTTTTGATTGCACTCATCTCAAAATCGCAAGTGAATGACAAATAAAGGAGTTTTAACCTAGTGTTCAAATTCGCACATAAATACAAACATTATGCAACTTGCAATTATTGGTGGTACTGGTATGACCGGCCAATGTGTTGTTGATTATGCAGTAGAAAAGGGTAGGTGGTGAGACATATAATTAATAGAAAATACCATAATAATTAACATTTTATAATATTGTAGGTTTTCAGGTAAGAGTTCTCTTCCGAACAGAGTCTACTGTACCAGAACGTTTCAAGAAGTCTGACAAAATAGAACTTGTACAAGGCAATGTTCTTAACTTTGAGGATTGCGAAAAGATAGTTGATGGTGTCGATGGAGTTTGCATTATTTTGGGTACACGTAATAAATTGGAAGCCACCACTGAAATGTCGACAGGAACGGCAAATCTTATAAAGGCAATGAAAGCGAAAAATGTTAAACGTTTCTCCATTGTAATGTCTTCATTTTTATTCCGACCTGTGGCCGAAGTTCCAGCCATGTTTCATCGTTTAAATGACGAGCACAAACGTATGTTGGAATTAACAAAATCTTCAGATTTGGATTATATTGCAGTTTTACCACCACATATTGCTGATGAACCATCAAGCGAATACACCGTCTTACATGATGAGGCTCCTGGCCGATTAATTTCCAAATTTGATTTGGCCAAATTTATAGTGGATTCTTTGGAACAACCTGAACATTATCAACAAGTATGTGGCGTAGCTAAAAAGCTTGACTAAAAATCGGACGTAATGGTCAATAAAATAAACAGATATTTAATTAATTTCAAAGAAGCTTCAAATCCTCGCCTAAATCTTATATAAACATTTACTTTTTTATATTGTAATTAAATGCCCTAGTCTTCACCTATGTAAATCATTGCATTTGAAAAAAAAACTAATTGTATTACGTGACAGCAAACCACAAACACATCTATAATCACGTTTCTAATGTGTCTTTTCAAATGAATATACCTAATGACACTTAGCATTTTACTGCATTTAATTAAGTATTCCCACAGAGTATTTATTCATATGTATTTCCGCAAAAGAAATTATTTTTAATTGGACAAATGTGCTAGGGTTTAATTAAATTACTCCCCACCAAATTGGCAGCTAATTTACATTGCATTAATAATAGCAAAAAAACAAAGAAATTTGTTTTGTACAGAATTTAAATTGGCATATTAATATATTGAATATCGAATAAAAATACCAAAAAAATCATATGAGACTTTTTTGTATTGTTGATCTTTGATCAGTAATTTTCTTCTTTTATTAGTTTGGCTTAAGGTCAGTAATAATAGTAATAATTAAGAATGAAACATTTGCGGTTTCAAAGCCAAAGAGAGAAGATAAAATTTTTAGACTTTTGACTCTGGAGGTCAGTAGTGGAACTCTGTAACTCATTTTTTTAGATGCCGACAAATATCGGTAACACTTTTATTGGTACTTTTCATTCATAATTTAGCGTTTTAATTTTACCGATTTTTGTCGGTATCTAAAAAAATGAGTTACGGAATTCCACTACAGAAATTGGCTGACTTCCGGAACGTCAGTTGCTTTGTATTCGTGCATGAAACTAGGGGCTCTTAGAGGTTGAGATACTATGGAAATGTAGAAGGAGAACGCTGTGTGGTTTTACCTGCAATGGTGTGAAGACGTTCTGACATGGATATGTTAACCCCTGAATTCTGATGCAAAATGCTTTATGTCTTCTTATAGGTTTTGTAGTTTTTGCTCGGTCAAATTCATCTTGTACAAAGCTTTAAGTTCTTAGAAGCTTCGTATTTTGTAGGTGTTGCAATGAGTTTTGAGGGAGAAATCGTATAGGTATTTCTCTAATTTATTTCATTCGTACTTTTCTATAACAAATACAGTTGAACCTCGATTATCCGTGAATCGATTATCCGGGAACCTCCATTATCCGTGATAGAAAAGAAATTTTGGACTTTTTTCCATTTCTTCTATTTTTCGTTATAAACTTCATTGCCCGGGAGTAAAAACACACTTTCCAATTAATCTGATTAAGCAAACAAAAGGTAAACAAACGAAAACTGGTAATTCTCCCGTATTACACAATTTGTGTATTTATGTATCACAAAAACCATGGGACAAAGTCAGTTCAGATGAATCTGACGATGATGATATTATGTATCCTTCTAAAATTTGGTGGATTACCATTACAAATTTAATAAAAATTGAAGATTTTCATATTGTTGTACAATATTATGTAATTTTTACTTAAAAATATGTTCAAAAACTGCACAAAAGCATTGCCTCCATTATCCGGGAAAATCGATTATCCGTAATGCCTCCGGTCCCGACCATCACGGATAATCGAGGTCCGAATGTACATACTTTCATAAAACAAAAATTGTTTTGTAGTCTCTTCTAAATGTCGATAATGCAGTTGAATATATTGCATAATATAAATTTGTCGCAGTTCAGCTTGCAGTTGATTCTTCAACATGTAAACATGCATAAAGAATAATAAGGGTTGAAAAAAGAAACATGGGAAAATAACTATGTATATATTTCTTATAGATCTTGAGAAAACAAACATATTTCTAGCATATTTTACTTGTTGTTGCAAGCATTTTTGTGACCTTTTAAAAAACTGACAAAATGTGGGTTAATGCTCTCTGCAAAGAATAATACAATACCACATATTCTAGCATACTTTTAGGCTTATTCTAGTTGATAATGCAGTTATTTTGCTTTTTAACCAAATCCCTGTGAAGAATTTTTTTGATTTTATTTCGTGAAAATTCTCTCGTTAACTAATTTTGTCCTCCTGAATCCGAAAATCACAATGAAAATGCTGTATTGTTATCCGTTTACCCGTTATTTTCCGGTACCATATGGAACCACCTTATAAAATGATTCAAATAAAATGTATGTTTATAATTGGTCTGTTCCAGAACTGCAAGAATCTACTAATATTTACTATTTATTCCGATAACATATAGGCCAATCATGAATATTTCTCACGGAATTTTTCCACACGGAAAATAATTTAAAAATGTGAAATTCTCTAAAAGACAATATGTTAAAACGTGGAAAACTACTAAACCACCAAATTATGGAAAAAATAAAAAATTGTGAAATTGGGGAAAGGGAACAAATTCCACACGGAATTTGTATTCATGATTGCCCTGATAAAGGAAAAAATGTTATCGTAGTACTAAATAGTAGCTTCTTGCAGGTTCTGGAACAATGCATTCGTTTGCGTAAACAAAGACATAAGCTGTGTTCCAGAACTAAAAAGTTTTTACAATTTTTACGACTTTTACACATTTTACTCGAAAAAGCGTTCCCGTACACAAAAAAGTTGTAAAATGTTCACTTCTCTTTAAACAAAAATGGCGCTGAATGACGCTCTCTTTAAAAACTTTTTACACGACAAATTTGGGCGAGTAAAAAAATGGTAACATGGTTGCCGGCGTCTGATTGGCTGATACGCCGACTTTGACATTTGTTCCAGTTTTTTTGACGTATTTTCCATTTTTCCGTTCCCGAACTTTTTGAAAAAACTTTTTTGTGACAACAATTTTTCTCTCTTTCTCTCTTTTACGAGTTTTACTATTAAAAAGTACGGGAACGAAGCCATAAATACAACTAAGACATGACAAAATGCATGCAACAAAAAAATGTTTACGAAACTTTGTATAGAAACATTACCCTTAACAGGTTGCAGTTAATTCAAAATCGCAACCAAGGAGGAACATTTCATGTAATGGTATCAGAAACGAAATTTATGAATTCAAGGATCTAATCAAGAATAATTCTATGTCAATTGGATCGGTAAATTCGGTTAAATACGTAAAAATGTATAAAAGAAAAAAATGTTATATCACCATATCGTGATATAACATTATGTTAAATTCAAAAGCCATTCACTGAAGAATGATAGCAAAAAAAATGTCTTATCTTGTTGTATTTATGTCTTTGGCGTAAATCAAAGATTTTTATTGATAACATAAAAAAATAATATATGCTCTGTTCCAGAACCTGCAAGAAGCTACTATTTTTTACTACGATAACATTTTTTCCTTTATGTTATCGGAAAAAATAGTAAAAATTACTAGATTCTTGCAGTTCTGGAACAGACCAAAAGTTTATGTACAAATGTTTGAGTTGAAAGATTTTTCAAATTAAACAAAGAAGAAACAAAACGAATGTTTCGTTTTTCAATCAATTTTTTTGGCTGAAAATGTGATATTTTTCGAAACATTATTAAATTCATAAGGCCATATCGCATTTTTGGCATTTCGTACGTGAACGACGTATGCAACTTTAGTTTTGACATCTTTTTGTTCAAATCGTTTTTGTTTAAATAAGAAATGACCTTCCTTGCTGCAATCCCTTAAGCTTGTGTCTGGAAAATAGGCTTCGAGGCATGAAATGCAGACTTGGACTTGGACCATTGGTCCTTCAAGTTTGGCACATTTAACTAATATTTATTTATTTCGATGGAACCTGCGATAAATTGGAATTTTCTACTTTGGGGATTTCTTCGTCGATTCCCTCTTCCAAAATCGATTGGACTATAAATACGGCCTTTAAAAATTTTTTTGTGGAAATGCACCTTTGGCCCCTTACAAATTATTAGTTCCAATTTACATTAGGCGAGTTTACTTGCGGCAATTGTCAGTTTGTAGGTGAGAGAGGGTCCTGAGAGGCAAAGGGTTACCATATGCCTCACCTCTCTCTCCTACAAAATGACAATTGCCGCAAGTAAACTCGCCCAATGTAAATTGTGTTATGTTAACCTTGTATAACAACGACGTAAGCCGCCGCGTATAGAGCGCTTTAATTGTGCGCCAAGTCATCCCGTAGTCATCGTATGTTCCGCCTCATACTTATTTGTATGACCATGTGGCAACATTGCATACAAGACATTTTTTCGACCTACGTCAACCTAGCTGCTGTCATTTGCAAAAACGAACAGCAGGCGGCAAGTCGAACAAGGAGAAAAAAAATTGCAAAGCAATTTTTCGCTAGTGACGCCATATTAAAAATTAATTAATTTTCAAGTTGTGGCATAGTGAAAACGTTTCCAATAGGAAACGTGTTTTATAATAATTGTGTGGCGATCATTTAAGGTGAGTGTTAACCAGATGCACCAATCTGGAAACAGAAAAGCAACACCTCTAACAAAAATGAATTTTTCTCATTTTTCTAGAAATTCCTTTTGGTGGTAAAAGTGCCTGTTGCACCTAGTGTTGTTGAGCGTGGAATTTTCCAATACCACCAGCCATAACCTCATCAAAAGTGTTTTTGTGCAACAATGCCAGTGCAATTTAGTTAACATTTGGTTAACAATACACCACCACCATACAAATTTCGCCCGCCACAAACAAACCACAATATTTGCCGTGTGATAAATTATAACCTGCAAAACATAACACTGTTGGCAGCCACAAAACAGTGCATACCATTAATTCTCTACCATTTGGAAACCATTTTGTGTTGCGTGGAACTGCTTATGGGATCCAAGCCTCCTTCAATTGTTCCAAAGTAAAGGCGACAGCTCCAGGATCACCTTTACATAACCCTACCTTGAAACAACATCAATTCCATACCAAGCTATTGCTACGGGAAGCGTCAAAAATTTATCGTGCCATTTTAACTCAATCAAGATATTTTTGCCCTGCCGTTTTTCGAGTCGAAATTCAAGAAATATCCAGGCAGAATTTCCATAAGCCACCAGTAGTGAGTCAAGCCTTCCCAAAATCATGCAGTACATTCCTGCAGTTGTTACCAAACACCCGGATAAGTACCATTACCCAGAAGTTCGTGAGTACCAACATTGTAAAGTAGCAGCCTGTCAACATCAGTGTTTAAATAATTATCTATAATTCTTTTTTTTTTTATTTCTTGAGATTATACCTAACTGTATGCGTATGTATATGTGTGAATGTGTAGAATACAGGTACAGTTTAGTGTAACGGTCTTTCTCCACGTGCATTAACCGTTAACATTCTCGGGTATAGAGTACATATGTAATCCGACTGTACTTTTGTTTTCATGTTACATACCAATATGAATTTTTTTGCAATATCAGTGAAACCATTTCTAATGAGATTTTTTTCGTGGGATCTCGAAATTTGAAATTCTTGGCTGACAATAATTATCGTTTTAGAAGTAAAAGGCAAAATGATTAATGGATTTAAGGCACTTTTGAACGAATTTGTAGGTGGTATTTTAAAGTGAAATTATTAGTGATGAAGATTCCTTGGAGATTTTAATCGTCCATTGTAATCTGGTTTACCATTTATTTTCTGAGATATTGTATGCAATTGGCTTGTGCTTATAGATCGTATATTCAGATTCCAGAATCATATTATGATTGAAGATTGAATATGCCAATTATCAAATAGGAATTGAATGGTGATTTTGTGTGGAAGTCTAATCCGATTCATATCTCCATTTTTCATTTAAAAAGGGATGATTTCATTTTCATTTACCACTATACCATATGAATAAATCTAATCGTATTGTGTTTTTTTAGCCTTTAAATATAAATCCACGTAATTTGTTAAATTAAATCCCGAATTCAAAATTTGATATCCCAGTGCAAAAATAGAAATCAATTTAGTCAGTTGAATCCAACTAGACCAACTCAGTCTGATTCAAATTGACGGTCATGTTTTGGCAAACCTTTTTAACTTCTTCCTGATGACAATAAACAACAAAAATTCATATTGAGTATATCTATGAGAATATTGGAATCGTATTTAGAAAAGACAAGTTGGAATTTTGAGGCATATTGGAGACAGTCTGTTACCCTAAAAGACGTAAAATTATTTCTTTTATTTAATTTCGATTTCTATATTCTAAATTATACTCCATATTTACCACCCCTTTTGTTACCCCGATTCCTTTTACATAACTATATAATTATTCTGCGCCGATTATATCATTATCTACGATTCTACGTCCCAATATTGTCACCCTATCCCCCACTGATTATTGATTGATATTTTGATTATTGAATTTTTTGCTTCACAATATCGTCATCTATTATGTGAATGTCTATCCCAGCAAAATTAAACAAAGAATTTATCGATTTTTATCATCATTCTGAAATTACTATTGAGCTCGATAGGTATTCAGGTTTTGAATTATTCCTTTTTTTTGATCTCGCCTACAAATTGGCTTAAATAAGTTGGGACTGACAACCCTAAATACATATGAATTTGATAATAAAGTGCATGCTTTTAATACGCTTATAAAAATATAGTTAAAGAAAGAAATTTGATGGTGGATTATAAACTTGAATTTTTTTTGAACCTTTAGATTTAGTTTAAATCTAAGATTAAGTATAAGGAAGCTTATTATATCGAACCATGAATAAATGTACTCCTCTAAGGATGTTTAAAGGAAATTTATAAACATGGTTATGTCTTAAGGAGGATTTTTTAAAGGTAATGTAGGAGGGAGGTTCAGCCAATGCAAATTTTGGGAGTCATCATCATTGATGAGGCTCATTGGGGATTTGTGTAGAAATCCATTGGGAGGGCATGGTATCCCAACAAACACCTTGGGTACCCATATCAACAACAACAACATCATATCATTTTTTTTTTGTGAAATAAAGCATCCTGTTTGCGATTGTGAATTAATAATGAATCAATTTTGTTTATGGCTAGTCAGGAGTGGCCACTGAGCTAGACCGAATTTCTTCAATGGCAAGTGTATACCAGCGACATCTTGGTATGCCTCATTCCCCTTTACACCCCAAACTAGTTACATAACAATGGCGCCCAACGTATAAGCCAATGTCTTAGGTTCAACTCCCATCAATGGGAATTGTTCCTGTACATTAGGTGTATGAATTTTTGTTTGATTGGTTTTCAGTATGTCTTGAGTTGTTGTTATATTACAACATACCAATTGCGACTTAAGGTCAATTAAATTTTAACATCATTTCTTGAATTTCATCTTAAAGAAAAAGTGTTTTAGTCGTCTTGCAAGCCTGAGTTTATGTCAAGCTGCAATTTTGTGACAAAACTTCTATGTTATTAAGTTCATACTTCGACTTTCTTTAAAGCTTTATAATATATTGTCATCTGCAGTTGATTATTTATGATCATTTGCATGATTTGCGATATTATAGATGCTTTAATATATTGATTTATTAGCATTGAAATTTTTGGGGAAAATTTTGACTGCGCTTTTGGAAGATGATAATGATTGTTTGTTGTCGTTGTTTTTTTTTTATTTATCTTGGCTGATACCTTAACCTTCTACTAATTACCTTTAATTTTATGGAAATTCTGATCATCAATTATTTGAAATACTTCTGAAAATTATTGGGAATAAAATTATTGACATTTAATTAATTGTTGGCACCTTTAAGACATATTAGTTTTCATTTTTATCTGGCACCTGCACTAGTAACATCTTTTGACAATTTTTTTTCCTGTTTCTGGTTTGAGAATTGAAGTGAAGCATCGTCGTGGAACCTGGTGAAACCTTTCGAGGTTTCAATTGGGATCTGTGGTGCATTAGTTTTGGTCAGATTTTTCAGAAGTGATAGTGATTTACTATTCACTTTGCTGGAATTTTCTACTGTGGTACTAATTATCATTCTTTTTCCGATTGCGTGAGGCATAGGGTCGTCGCCCTCAAGACATTTGTTTTTCTCTTTTTGATTATAAGACTGCAGGAGGGGTTTGATAGGCTCAGACTACTGATTGCTAGTTCTTTCTCTTAAAATATACAGGCTTTAAGTAGTAGTATATTTCTGTTTGTTTTCACGTACACACAGGGTGTACACAGAACTGGACTAACTGTTTCCGAAGACTGGTCTTCAGTTCGACTCGAGGTCAGCTGAAGTACCTTAAGGTTGTAGGGGCGGTTAGTCTGGAGAGCCTTCGGACGGCAGCGCTCAACCTTGAGTTGGAGCATTTTCCGTAGGACTGATTGTTGTATGGTTGTCGATTTCCCAGTGTATTTTTAGAAAGCCGTTCTATGCTTAACTAAAGATACACTGAAGAGACCTCGAGAAACTCTTTGAGGAAATTCTAACCGGCAACAATCACTCTTACGTTTTGAACAGTTTACCTCATAGAACAATAGGGGTAGGCGAAGAGGACTGAAGAGCCTATCGAAGTCCTATATTTTGTTTTTTTTTTTCTTCACCAGCTAAGACCTTTCTTTTTCTGATTCGAAGATTATTCGAATTAATTTTACCCGGACTTACAAACTTTTACCCTGATCTACCACAGCTTAGATAATCTACTGTCTCAATTTATTCTGTCTTTCAGGATTTTTGAGTTTTTTTTTCTGCTTATGAGAAACTTTGCAAGATTTATTGTTTTTTTTGGTTCGATCTTTTTTCGAAATACCTGACCTGTTGGAACCATTTAAATTTTCATATTGAGTTTTGTTGCGTATGAGATTTTCTATATTGGACTTTTCGGAACCTTAAGGCAGTAACCGTGATTGGCTGTTTCATCTATATATCTTTGGTATTTTTGTTGAATTTATGGTATCATACCTACCTTTTTGAAAACCTGTCGGTCATTAGAGAAGACATTTTTGGATTTTGAGCTTTTTATTGAAATTTCTTGTTGGACTGAGTAGTACAAGGTCATATTTTTTTGTAACTTTTGTTGATTTGTGGGACATCATGCAGCCGGCTACAGGTGCTAAGCCGAAAACTTACAGCATTATTACCAGGTCAACAAGTCAAGCAGTGGGAGAAGCTGCTGGAACAGAACCAGGTACCGGATCAGGTATCCCAGCTAGCGCTGATGGCAATGATCCGCCTACACCAAACGAATTTGCAAGCCCACCTACTCTTTCGCAAGTAAATGAGCAACCAAGCACAATTCCCAGACCTTCTTTTAGCCCTTTGACTATTCGTGGCAATGATGAAGATCAGGTTGATAGGCTTAGTAGCACAGGAGTTCTTGAGGTAGTTCAGTCCGCCTTAGAGGCCACCCAAGCATCAATGGTTGAAACCATGAAAAAGGAAATGCAGAAAGCGGTTGCTGCTGCAGTTCAAGCTGCTTTTTCTCAATCTTCCGTTCCTCCAGCTAATCCTATTAACAGACAAGAACTACATTCTCAGAGCATTGATTGGCCTCATGATTTGCCACCACTACAAACCGATACCAGACATGCAGGATCGGGTGGTAGAAACCAGGAAGTTCCAAATCGAAATAGGGAAGATTTTAGTAGGCCCAGGTATCCATATCTTAGTAAGTGGGGCATTAAGTTTGATGCTACCCCAAAGACACCAAATGTCGAAGATTTCATCTTTCGAGTAGAAAGGCTTCGAAATAGTTATGGCTGCCCAGAACAAGAATTGGTTGATGATTTTCATCATTTACTGGAAGGCCGTCCTTGCCAGTGGTACTGGGGTCTGATCCGTCAATATCCAAATTTGAACTGGGAGATGTTAAAGCTGTGTATAGTTAGGGAATTCCAGCGTTTTCAATCAAATCTTGATGTGATGAGGCAGATTATGGACAGGAAGCAGGGTAGAGATGAATCTGCTACTCAATATATAGATGCCATAAATAATCTGCGGACTCAATTAAGGGAACCTTTGAAAGATTTTGAAGTTATAGACATCCTCAAAGCTGGATTGAAACCCAAACTTGCCCATTTAACATTTAGTGGCACTTTTTATTCGGTGGAACAATTCCGAAATGAAGTTAGGAAAGCTGAGGAATTTCTGGAAAGGGAATGGTCGATGAGATTTAGGACCAACCAACCCCCTCGAATGATAAATGAAATTAACGATTCTGGTTTTGATGATTTAGTCCATGATGTTGAGGAGTCGCGTTTACGGCAGAAGCCAACTGGTGTTTCCAAAAATGAGCTTTCACGGTGTTGGAATTGCGGCAGCAATGGCCACATTTTTAAAAATTGCTCCAGTTCTCATCGTTCAGTATTTTGTTTCCGCTGCGGATCACCAGGGGTTACCACCCCACAATGCAATAACTGCAAACAAATTAGTCGTTCTAATGTTTCTAAGTCCGAATCCATAGCTACTCAGACAGTGGATTGACTAGCCTCTACTGATGTTTCCACGCCTACAGATCCAATTCTTTCTGATTCATGTAGAGTATTACCCAGACCTTCCAATAACTTAGCCAGAACCAAACCTGATTTGACCTTGCCATTTCATATTCGAATGGCCAATTATATGAAGACTCGTGATAGAATTTTCAATTCCGAAATAACTGCCGATACCACTGTTTTTGTTTCCAAACGTATTATGAAGACTCGTGAGCGATATAAACGTAGGCGACTTAAAAGGTTATCAATATCGTCTGCTCAATTTTCTGATTTTAAATCAAGTGATCCTCGACCATTCCGGGAAGTTTTTGTAAACGAGATACCCGTGTTAGCTCTTTTTGATAGCGGTGCTAGTGTTACCTGCTTAGGTAAAGACTCTTTATCCCTCGTTGAAAAGTTGAAGTTGGACATTATCCCTGTTTTTAAGTGTACAGTTGGCACAGCTAGCGGCGAACGAGTTTCATGCAAGGGGAAAGTTAAAGTAGATCTGTCATATGATGGACAGACTAAAAGCATGGAGATTTATTTAATTCCGGGACTTGAAAACGCCATGTACTGTGGTGTAGATTTCTGGAAGGAATTCAAGGTTGCACCAAAACTAGTCAGCAGTTTAGATATTGATCCCCAGATTAATGTTTCTGACATGCATGTTTTGTCTCACGATCAAATGATTGCCCTTGAGAAAGCCAAAGAAACATTCAAAGATTTCGAGAAGTATGGTCTGGGAAAGACATGTTTGGAAGAGCACGTTATCGATACCGGTAACGCGGTACCCGTTAAACAACGCCACTATCCCGTGTCTCCAGCCGTCGAATCTTTGATTTACAAGGAATTAGATAGAATGTTGAGCCTTGGCGTAATCGAACCCAGTACAAGTCCCTGGAACTCTCCCGTCACTCTGGTTCGGAAAGGTGAGAAAAACAGGCTGTGTTTAGATGCACGCAAACTAAACGAATTAACAATTAAAGATGCTTATCCGCTTCCGTTTATTGATGCGTTACTTGGTCGGCTTCAGGATACATATTTCATTTCCAGTATCGACTTAAAAGATGCGTTCTGGCAGGTTCCCCTAGCAGTCGAAAGCCGTCCGAAAACTGCGTTCACAGTGCCGGGGAGACCACATTATCAATTCACCGTCATGCCGTTCGGGTTGTGTAACGCAGCCCAGCGGCTATGTCGGCTGATGGATAAGGTGATCTCACCGGACCTGAAGAGCAAAGTTTTCGTGTACCTTGACGACTTGCTGGTAGTCTCACCGGACTTCGAGACCCATGTCGAACTTCTTCGCAAGGTTGGCGAGATGTTAACTAGGGCGAACCTGACCATCAATCTGAACAAATCGAAGTTTTGTCGACGGGAATTGAAATATCTCGGATACATCGTTGGTGAGGGGAAGTTAAAACCCGATCCGTCTAAAATCAATTCAATTACTGAGATCGCCATTCCAAAGAACACCAGGGAAGTTCGACGATTCCTAGGCATGACATCGTGGTTTCGTCGTTTCATCCGGAATTATGCGGAGATAACAGCACCAATCACAGCCACTTTGAAAAAGGGCAAAGTATTCTCGTTTGACAGTTCGGCTGTAGAAGCCTTCAATAAATTAAAGGTAGCGTTGACTACCAGCCCCGTCTTAAGTCATCCAGTCTTCGACAAGCGTTTCTACGTCCAATGCGACGCCTCCAACCTGGGCTTAGGTGCGGTTTTGTACCAATTAGACGCTGCAGGTCTGGAACGTCCCATTGCTTTTCATTCCGCTCAGTTGTCCAAGGCGGAACAAAATTACAGCGTCACTGAGCGGGAGTGCTTGGCCGTTATCAGTGCTATAAAGAAGTTCCGTCCCTTTATAGAAATGATGCCTTTCACTGTTGTAACGGACCATAGCGCTTTGAAATGGCTAATGAGACAGAAGGACCTCAGTGGTCGATTGGCAAGATGGAGTTTGAAGCTCCAGGCGTACAATTTTGACATCCAGCACCGTAAAGGGTCTCAGAACGTTGTCGCTGACACTTTATCGCGGTTGCACGTCGATGAAATTAATATGTTCGTAGATGAGAAACCACTGATTGACTTAAATTCGCCCGATTTCAAAAGTGAGGAGTATACACAACTGATAGACATGGTAAACGAAAACCACGATAGTCTACCGGACTTATAAATTTCAGATTCGTTCGTTTATAAAAAGACTAGTCCTTCCGACGGCACACCAGTGCATGAAAATTTTATTTGGAAGCTATGGGTTCCAAGTTCTTTAACCGAATCACTTATTAAAAAGACGCACACTTCTTCTGTAAATTGTCATTGTGGTATAGGACGTACGATCGCGGCACTGAGGCAATATTTTTATTGGCCTAAGATGGCTCAACAAGTCCGGAATTTTATTAATCACTGCATTGTTTGTAGACAAACCAAGGCCCCAAATCACATTTTAAGACCCAAGATGGGCACCGAAACCGTTACCGATAGGCCTTTTCAAAAGATTTTTATTGATTTCATTGGACCTTTCCCGAGATCGAGGTTAGGTAACACTTATATTTTTATCGTACTCGACCATCTGACAAAATTCGTTCTGCTGAAACCACTAGCCAAGGCGAACTCGAAAAACGTGATAAGATTTCTAGAGTCCGAGGTGTTTCATAAATTTGGCGTGCCACAAATTGTACATTCCGATAACGGAAAGCAATTTACTTCTTTAGAATTTTCTTCGTTTTTAAATAAATATGGATGCCGACCGATTAGAAATGCCGTGTATTCGCCACAGGCGAATGCATCGGAACGCGTAAATAGGACCATAATCGCGGCGATCCGAACTTATGTTTCGGAAGATCAACGCGATTGGGACCGAAATATATCGTCCATAGAATGTTCTTTGAGGTCCACTTTTCACACGACACTCGGTTGTTCACCGTATTTCGCATTATTCGGCACACACATGGTTACACACGCGAGCACTTATGACTTAGCACACAAACTAGGAGTTTTGGAAGATGGTTTAGTTGAGGTAGTTCCGAAACACGATATTTTGAATTTAGTCCGCGAAAAGATTAAAACGAATATCCACGATTCTTTTGAAAAATCTGCGGCTCGGTATAACACGAGGACTCGCGACGTCAGTTTCAAACCGGGGCAGGAAATACTTAGGCGCAATTTTGTTTTAAGTGACGCTTCGCGCCATCTTAACTCAAAGTTATGTCAAAAGTTTGTAAAATGCAGAGTTGCCAGACAGGTTGGAAATTCATTATATGAGATAGAAGACTTACAAGGTAGGAAGATAGGGATCTACCATTCCAAGGACCTACAACACATGGTGCCAACAAAGTAATTGCCCGGCTTTCATTTCTTTTAATATTTTTGCTGATTTTTATCAGGGTCGCGGTTCTTCCCCACCCTTAACCTGACTCGGTTAACTTCCCGAATCAGTATGGCTTCGGCAGGCCTATGCCAACGTGTTCGGGTTTGTTATGTTAACCTTGTATAACAACGACGTAAGCCGCCGCGTATAGAGCGCTTTAATTGTGCGCCAAGTCATCCCGTAGTCATCGTATGTTCCGCCTCATACTTATTTGTATGACCATGTGGCAACATTGCATACAAGACATTTTTTCGACCTACGTCAACCTAGCTGCTGTCATTTGCAAAAACGAACAGCAGGCGGCAAGTCGAACAAGGAGAAAAAAAATTGCAAAGCAATTTTTCGCTAGTGACGCCATATTAAAAATTAATTAATTTTCAAGTTGTGGCATAGTGAAAACGTTTCCAATAGGAAACGTGTTTTATAATAATTGTGTGGCGATCATTTAAGGTGAGTGTTAACCAGATGCACCAATCTGGAAACAGAAAAGCAACACCTCTAACAAAAATGAATTTTTCTCATTTTTCTAGAAATTCCTTTTGGTGGTAAAAGTGCCTGTTGCACCTAGTGTTGTTGAGCGTGGAATTTTCCAATTCCACCAGCCATAACCTCATCAAAAGTCAGACATTTTGTTCGACCATAACCGACAATTGTGTTTTTGTGCAACAATGCCAGTGCAATTTAGTTAACAATACACCACCACCATACAAATTTCGCCCGCCACAAACAAACCACAATATTTGCCGTGTGATAAATTATAACCTGCAAAACATAACACTGTTGGCAGCCACAAAACAGTGCATACCATTAATTCTCTACCATTTGGAAACCATTTTGTGTTGCGTGGAACTGCTTATGGGATCCAAGCCTCCTTCAATTGTTCCAAAGTAAAGGCGACAGCTCCAGGATCACCTTTACATAACCCTACCTTGAAACAACATCAATTCCATACCAAGCTATTGCTACGGGAAGCGTCAAAAATTTATCGTGCCATTTTAACTCAATCAAGATATTTTTGCCCTGCCGTTTTTCGAGTCGAAATTCAAGAAATATCCAGGCAGAATTTCCATAAGCCACCAGTAGTGAGTCAAGCCTTCCCAAAATCATGCAGTACATTCCTGCAGTTGTTACCAAACACCCGGATAAGTACCATTACCCAGAAGTTCGTGAGTACCAACATTGTGAAGTAGCAGCCTGTCAACATCAGTGTTAGTGTATAATGTTTCTAGCATCTTGGACCTTCCAATCACAGATCGGAAAGTTCAAGATCTAGTTTTTTTTGTCCATACCGACGGTCAGCCGGATTATCTTAATTTTATGATAATTAAATAATTATCTATAATTCTTTTTTTTTTGATTTCTTGAGATTATACCTAACTGTATGCGTATGTATATGTGTGAATGTGTAGAATACAGGTACAGTTTAGTGTAACGGTCTTTCTCCACGTGCATTAACCGTTAACATTCTCGGGTATAGAGTACATATGTAATCCGACTGTACTTTTGTTTTCATGTTACATACCAATATGAATTTTTTTGCAATATCAGTGAAACCATTTCTAATGAGATTTTTTTCGTGGGATCTCGAAATTTGAAATTCTTGGCTGACAATAATTATCGTTTTAGAAGTAAAAGGCAAAATGATTAATGGATTTAAGGCACTTTTGAACGAATTTGTAGGTGGTATTTTAAAGTGAAATTATTAGTGATGAAGATTCCTTGGAGATTTTAATCGTCCATTGTAATCTGGTTTACCATTTATTTTCTGAGATATTGTATGCAATTGGCTTGTGCTTATAGATCGTATATTCAGATTCCAGAATCATATTATGATTGAAGATTGAATATGCCAATTATCAAATAGGAATTGAATGGTGATTTTGTGTGGAAGTCTAATCCGATTCATATCTCCATTTTTCATTTAAAAAGGGATGATTTCATTTTCATTTACCACTATACCATATGAATAAATCTAATCGTATTGTGTTTTTTTAGCCTTTAAATATAAATCCCGAATTCAAAATTTGATATCCCAGTGCAAAAATAGAAATCAATTTAGTCAGTTGAATCCAACTAGACCAACTCAGTCTGATTCAAATTGACGGTCATGTTTTGGCAAACCTTTTTAACTTCTTCCTGATGACAATAAACAACAAAAATTCATATTGAGTATATCTATGAGAATATTGGAATCGTATTTAGAAAAGACAAGTTGGAATTTTGAGGCATATTGGAGACAGTCTGTTACCCTAAAAGACGTAAAATTATTTCTTTTATTTAATTTCGATTTCTATATTCTAAATTATACTCCATATTTACCACCCCTTTTGTTACCCCGATTCCTTTTACATAACTATATAATTATTCTGCGCCGATTATATCATTATCTACGATTCTACGTCCCAATATTGTCACCCTATCCCCCACTGATTATTGATTGATATTTTGATTATTGAATTTTTTGCTTCACAATATCGTCATCTATTATGTGAATGTCTATCCCAGCAAAATTAAACAAAGAATTTATCGATTTTTATCATCATTCTGAAATTACTATTGAGCTCGATAGGTATTCAGGTTTTGAATTATTCCTTTTTTTGATCTCGCCTACAAATTGGCTTAAATAAGTTGGGACTGACAACCCTAAATACATATGAATTTGATAATAAAGTGCTTGCTTTTAATACGCTTATAAAAATATAGTTAAAGAAAGAAATTTGATGGTGGATTATAAACTTGAATTTTTTTTGAACCTTTAGATTTAGTTTAAATCTAAGATTAAGTATAAGGAAGCTTATTATATCGAACCATGAATAAATGTACTCCTCTAAGGATGTTTAAAGGAAATTTATAAACATGGTTATGTCTTAAGAAGGATTTATTAAAGGTAATGTAGGAGGGAGGTTCAGCCAATGCAAATTTTGGGAGTCATCATCATTGATGAGGCTCATTGGGGATTTGTGTAGAAATCCATTGGGAGGGCATGGTATCCCAACAAACACCTTGGGTACCCATATCAACAACAACAACATCATATCATTTTTTTTGTGAAATAAAGCATCCTGTTTGCGATTGTGAATTAATAATGAATCAATTTTGTTTATGGCTAGTCAGGAGTGGCCACTGAGCTAGACCGAATTTCTTCAATGGCAAGTGTATACCAGCGACATCTTGGTATGCCTCATTCCCCTTTACACTCCGACGTAGTTACATAACAATTGAGACTTATGAAACAAAGATCGCGCAGGTGGCACGGGTTTGCAATTTGAACGTTAACAGTGATACTGTAGTTGTGTCTTTGGATCTTACTAAGGCATTTGATTCGATTTCACAATCTGTATTGGTTGGGAAGCTCAGGAATGAGTTCAATTATTCCAAGATCTATTTAACAGGTCACGTAAGTAGCACAACAACAACTCTATTTTGGCCGAAAATTCTTCAATATGTCAAAATGTTTGTTTACTTTTTCATACAATTTATTCACAATAACAAAATATTTGACAAATTGAAACCAATCAGCTGGCCGTTTTACGCCACCTTATAATTTCATCATGAATTATTCTATTTCTGCTTGCAATCTTATCGTTTCTTACTTATGTGGCAGAACACAATTTGTCTCTTATAACGGTCAGTATTCTGGGACACTTTTACTTACGAATGGTGTTCCGCAGGGGTCTGTCTTGGGTCCTCTGCTGTTTATCCTCTATGTTAATAGCCTTGCTGTGTGGTGCTCTGATGTAAATTGCAAGCCTCTTTTATTTGCAGATGATGTTTTCTTAGTTTTTGCTAGAAATGGAATGTCTTCAATAGCTTTTGAAACTGCAATAAATCATAGTCTTGAACGTTTTAGACTATGGTCTTTAGAGAACTCGTTGGTGATCAACCCAGTTAAGACGAAAGCAATACGATTTGGTAGTCAGTCGTACGATTTAAACATTGCTCTGGGCGGAAATTTGATCAGCTTTGTATCTTGCCATAAAATATTGGGCATTTTTGTAGACGAAAAGCTTGCATTTGAATATCATGTTGACTATGTGCATAGAAAAGTTGTTGGCATAATTCGGAAATTGTATTCCACTAATATATACCTTCCTTCATGGGTTAAATATAGGTTAGCTTACGTACTATTAATGCCTCATGTTAACTATGGTCTGGAAGTTTTTTCTGGTATGTCAGAACGTAATGCATTGGTATTAGAGCGTGCAGTTAAACGTATTGTACGCTTTGTCTACGGCTTAAGGACTCGTGACAATATTTCTGACCATGTTAAGAGCTTTTTTGGAGTTACTTTAGATCAGTTTGTGTCCACTAAGTTGTTGTGCGCCTATTATAGAATAATAAGGAATGGTGTACCTGTTTCACTGAAAAACATGTTTCGTTTTGGTTTATTGTGGAGGAACATACAGATATCTATTCCTTTAATAAATAATTCTACATTTGAGAATCCATTTTAGTACGTGTGGCCAGATTGTGGAATTATTTACCAATAGAACTTAGAGTATTCTCACAGTCTAATAATGCGTTCCGCTTGAAACTGTTGACCTATTTTGGATCTCGACCCTAAATATTGGATTTGAAACTGCTATTACTGCATATGATGATTTTAATTTCATTTTCCTGGTGCACTTGCTACCTTTTTTATACTTGTGGGCTTGTTTGCTATGCAAATTAAATGTGACTGTTTTTTTCCTTTGTTAGTATGCGTTTACATGTCCTATGTACCAGTCAATGCTAATGCGTACTGGGAGTCACTTATATTACTCTGTATATTTGTCATTCTATACTGCTTGTTGCTTATGGCCATTTATTGCATCGAATATTTTTTTTTCTCTTCTTGGTAGTTATGGCCAAGGCATATTTATAGAAGGTAGAAGTGACAATCAGCTGTATTCTTACTTTTTTTGTAAATTTTGTTTTCAAAATGTAATAGGGTCTACTCATGAAATTTGAAACTTCGAAATTTGCTACCATAAAATACTTATTTTCATCCTAAACGTGTAATAAAAATTACCTACGAGAGTTCTGAATGCTTTACATTTACACTTTGATTCAAATTTGTTCTATTTTGGAGGATTTTCAAAATGTGTTTATGATTTTCCTAAAACAATTTTTGGAACAACCCTATTATTCAATATTTATCTTTGACAATTAATTTTCAATACCAACAATCATGGTAGAACAAGAAAAGGTAGCAGCAATACCCAGCTGACTGAACTGGGTTGTAGTGTTAGTGTCAAATTCCATTCGACATTTTATGTATTTATTTCTATGTTCGATGTATATTAGGGATATATATTTTTGAAGAACAAATGTATTCATCAGAAAAAAAAACTATTTCCCATAAAGACGGCTTCATATCATTGACATGTAACCTCCTCCAGGTCCGAACGACATGCCGCACACTAAAACACCGCTTATAGAGGCGGTACAATATTTGTTAATATGTGTGGTATTTTGTTAAACTTGAAAAGAATAAAGCCCTAATAAACATGTGCTTTTTTGTTTTCAAAAGCAAATGATTGAAACAGCTTCTCTTTTTTCAATGAATTACCAGCGACCCGAAACATTTTTGCAAGTATTCTACTTTCTGTGAGAAATTATGCATTCAGTGGAATGATATGGAAACATTCAAATTGAAAATCTAACGAGTTTTCATTCATGTTTTCCAAAATATTCAATCAAATGTGAAAAATTATTAGTTTTCTAAATTCCAATAATTTATAGACATTTCCTTGTTTTGTTTACATTTACGTTGACACTAAGGTTTACAAACAAAAACAAATTCCTTTGTGGTTGTTGTTCGAGTTGTATTTGTTGTAGTATTAACTTTACCTTGTATTTGTTCTACCATGACCAACAATGTTGTTTTTGTAAATTTGTTAGTTGTTGTAATTCATGCATTTACCTTATATAAATTTGCCTTGGTTATGGCTGGGGAGCCAATTATATAAAGTAACATTGTGGATTATTTAGTGATATTGAGTATAAGGATATATTGTTAATACTATTTTTTGGCCTTGGAAAGAATGGAATGAATAAACAAACAAACAAGGTTTTCGGGTCAACTAAAAAAAATTTTAATTTTTTTTGGCTGGTCTACTGTACGTAAACCTCAACGATTTCTTCCTCTTTACAATCCTCGTCACTCAAAGAGTCTAATGCCTTGTTCAGACTGACGGTATTTCGCTCTCTATTCGTTGTTCGACCCCAAATTACGATGTAATTACTTCATTTCCCACATAAAATTTTGAGAACGAAAAACAACGAACGACGATAAAATATGTCCCATCTCTAACAAATGAGAGAATTTATCGAAATAAATTAATTATGACAGGAAAAATTAAAAATGTATTATAAATCCAAACCTTTTTAGAAAAACTGCTAAATATGAATGAAAAGTAAACGGTTTAATTACTAGTATACATTCAAATCATAGCAAATTGTGTCTTCTTTTTCATTGCACTTGCATTTCTTGAAATTCGTGTACAAATTTAGAAACAAAAATCAAATGCCTGCCGGAAAGAATTGGTCTGTTCCAGAACAGCAAGAATCTTCTAATTTTTAATATTTTTTCCGATAACATAAAGGAAAAATGTTATCATAGTAAAAAATAGTAGCTTCTTGCAGGTTCTGGAACAAAGGATATGTATACCAAAAAGTTATTTTGGCAGGTCTCTCTCTCGTTAATTTTTAGAATAGAAAAATTTGAAAATATACTGAAAACACCAAAATTGTGAGAAAAAATAGAAAACATGAATGAAACTAATATAATTTAATATTAAATAGATATCTGAAAGGACAAACATTTATTCAGTTCATATCAATTAACCTTACTCGTCTTTTGGCTGAAACTTTCTTTAAAATCAGTAAGGCCGCCATCAGACCATCTGCTATTTCACATGTATGTAGTCACTTTGGGTATACTAATATACAGAACAGCTGATCCCATACATGTGAAAAAGCAGATGGTCTGATGGCGGCCTAAACAAAACCAAGAAAATATGAATCATGTTGCTATGAATTGTCTACCATATCGTATGAACGGGTTAATTCGTACACGTAATTATGAGAACGAACGACGTTATTCAAATGCTGGTATGAACATGGCATAAAAAGTCTTGTGTTTCATATATGGTCTGTTCCTTTACTTCTGAAAATGGTAAAACCGGCAAAAGTAGTAAAAGTTGAAAACTGCTCCCATATGAATTGTATTGTGTCTGAAGTAAAGGAACGCTTTTCGAGTAAAAAGTTGTAAAACTTGAAGATTCTTGAACGTAAAGGAACAGGGCTATAGTGTCATATTTGTCCCGGGCCACACTACAGTAATTTCACTGAAATTTTGATATGAAATTATGCGTCTCTAGATCGACGTCCATAGTAGAGTAAAATCATTAAATTGCTGTTGTGAGGAATTCGATTTAAGAACACCTAATTTCATGAAATTTTTTAATGAAATTCACGCTAGTGTGGACGGGACTTTAAAATAAACCATAATATGTATTTTCCACAACCCGCAAAAAGCTACTAATTTTTACTACGATAACATTTTTTCCTTTGTGATATCGGAAAAAATACAAGAATTAGTAGATTCTTGTATTTCTGGAACAGACCTAATGTTTTGTTTGAAAAATATATGCTCTGTTCCAGAACCTGCAAGAATCTACTATTTTTTACTACGATAACATTTTTTCCGTTATGTTATCGAAAAAAATAGTAGGTTCTTGCAGTTCTGGAACAGACCAATATAGAAATATGTTTAATTTTAACTTGCGAAAACTATTTTTTCACTTTTTTGTTCAATTATTTTTTATACACTTTTAACTTGCTTCTAGAACTGCACCGGTAACTAGAATGCCCGAAACGTAAGAGAGAAAAAATTAGCTGCATGTGTTTATAATTGTTCCACAAACATAACAGATGGGACAAGGGAGACTTCTCTCATATCAATGAGTGCACCCCGATTCATATTAGCTCAATGATATGGGACCTACAGTTTATCGCCGAGTCCGAACGGCGTGTCTTAAGACACCACTTGTAGAGAAGTTTTACATGGCTGAAATACTCCGGAAATGTCGGAAACATTACTGAGGGGTATTTTGCCACCGTTGAAAATTGTTTGATGTTGCTTGGCCGGGGAATCGAACCCACGACCTTCAGCGTGCAAGGCGGGTGTGCATACCATTGCACCACGGAGGCTGCATGTATTTACTGTTAGAAAAAATTTCAACAATATCAACATATTTGCTCTGTTCCAGAACCTGCAAGAAGCTACTATTTTTTACTATGATAACACTTTTTCCTTTATGTTATCGGAAAAATAGTAGAAATTAGTAAATTCTTGCAGTTCTGGAACAGACTTGTAACTATTCCCGACTCTATACATAACATTTCCCTTTGCTGTTGTTTTTATGGTGAATTGAATAAATTACTTACCATTTGCCAAACTATGACAATTTACAATTTTTTGGCCCATCAACTAGGGTTTCTAATTGATATTTAAGGAATTTAGAAAAGTGATGAGGCTGCCATCACAATTGACATTAGCAGCCACATGCGCCACATGCATTTATCTTTACATGTGGATATGGAACATTGCCTACAAAACAATTGCATAGAGAAGCATTTCCCAAATTATTCAAGTCTTCACTTGTTATACGGTCCCCTAGGTATATATTCAAAGGTTGACAAATTATTTAATTTAAACACACGAAACGAATTCTATGTTTAATTATTACGTAGCAACTACACAAACGATATACATATAAAGAAAATCTATTTTAATTTCATTTAAGTTTTTTGTTTTACTTTCATTTGCCGTCATTTCAAACACAATTTTGCTGTGTTGATGTTGTTGCTTTTGTCTCTAATGAGCACGAGATGGGCGTTTTTTCTTTCTTCCTTTTTTTCTGTAAATAAAAAAAAAATATTTATTTTGGGTATAACACTGAGGATCAGTATACAAAAACAAACAGATGGATGTGCCTTTTGAATATCATGAACTTGAACTTGGCAATAAAAGCTGTGTAAAAAGCCAACGAACGACATGGTTAAGTAGTGTGGGCATCCAATAGTGTTAAAATTCTAAATATTTGAAATGTTTTTTGGCTTTTTTGTAAACACATTTGAGATGCAAAATTTGGCATCGTCATCATCGGACAGACCACGGCATGTTTTGTAGACAATTTGTTAATGGGATGCTAATCAAAAAAATCATTTCAAATGCTTTTTTGATTAATTTCTCTCGTTCTGTTGCCACAGTTCATAATTTGACTATGCACATACATATTTATGTAGCTAAAAGAGGAAGTGTTTTCATCATTTTGAAAATATGTTCATCATTTATTTTTGTCTGTTTTAATATCTACATATTTATGCATTCATAGGGGGTACTTAGGCATAAAGCAGCATTTCTGGGTATATAAACTATTTTTACAAAATATATTGTCGTTTTGCGGAAGTTTAGACAAGATATGCAGTATTTGACTATGCATTAATTATAATAATTATTTACGTTACACAACTACTTCTTTTCTTTTAAGTCGAATCAATTTTGTAAATTGCTAGCGGTAGTTCTATTTATATGTTATATTATTTAATTGATATTTCTTTTATACTCTAGATATGTATTACAAGCCATTAAAATACATACATATTATAAAAATAGATTTCTATAAAATATTTAACAAAATAGATGAGCTATTTTCTATTATTTTTTTTTAACATATGTATGTTTACTAATTGTTAAATATTGAATTTTCTTCGACCTTTATGTTAATATACTATGCTGTTTTAAGTGTTTACTTTATTTTTATAACACCTTTAACTTTTCTCTCACACATATCTGTCCTCCAACCTCTGTACTTAAAGGAACGTAAAAATATTGTAGACAAGTTGAAAAAGAATTTGATGGTTTAAATTGGTTAGTGGTAAAATATATTTTCATGATATCAAAATCTTATTCCAAAACGTGGACGTGGATACGTTTCCAAAATGTCAACACATTCTTTTTTAAAATGTTCAGTCCCTCAGAACCCAGAACACCATATACATAACTGAAACATCTATTGATTAAATGGGTTGGTTAAGTCTAAAAAAAAATTCGAACTTCTGGTGACCCTTGGACAATTTTGTGGGAGGTATTATTGCTACTTAATGACCTACAGAACCTGTGTAAAGATTCGAAAGAAAAACTGGGAGGACGGATTTTTGAATAAAAATTAAATAAAATATTAAAACGTTCGCGGACGTCAGTGCTATAGCATTCATTCATGTACAAAGTTTCGGCCAAATCGGACGCTCATTTAATAAGATATCGTGCTCATCCGTGTTTTTAGAGCTTTTGGTCCAATATCCCCGAAAAAAATGTGCCGTCGTACTGCTACAAACTGCTGTAAGAACAAAACACGGAAACAAAAACACAAAGTTCTGCCGGGCTGAACTTTTTCTACCCTCCACCATAAAATATTCTGAATAACATGGAATAATTAGTTTCCTATTAGGTGCAAAAATTGGTCACCCACGAATACCACAAATGCCTAAAGTAGAAGAAACAAGTAAAAAAGTATAAGTCGGCTTTGCCGACAGAGATATACCCTCAGCCTGTGTGGATTGAAATACTTTTCTTCCAAAAAAACTTATGTATTTAGAGGGGGTTTTCAAAATGTTGGCCGTATGAACCGACAAGAATATGGATAGGATTAAAGCGCAAAAATTTGCGGGGATATCGATAGATAGAGCTTTTTTACCAATCTAGCCTACGAAAAACATAATATCGCTATAAACAGGAAGAATCCTACACAAAAATGTTGAACATTTGTGTGAGTGGTAGGACAGATAGGGCACAAATTTGAACATAAACTAACTTTCGACAATATTTAAAGATCCAATGTTTGGACTAAATTAGTTGCTACGCCTATGAGATATCGCGCGTACCATTTTATCGAATATTTTCGAACTTGTGGGGGAGGTACCGAAAGAAGTAGACCTATAAGCACCACCTTAGAATTTTATCTAATATTCGAAGAAATATTACCATATCCAAAGTGTGAACGAACGTAGTATTCGGTTCGAGCTCTCCAGTCACTACATATGGTGCCATTGGGGTTGTTTACCACTTTCGGGCTGTTTTCCCAAGAAGTATGGACTTCACACTGAAAAAATTTTTACCGCTGTAATTGAGACAGCGATTGCAAGTTGCTTCAACAGAAATCAAAGTTAGTCAAGAGCAGGTCTTAAAGTAAACATATCCGAAATTTTGTGTGGGAGGTACCCGAAGGAATGGGAAAATATAGTCCATATTCAAACCTGATCTAAATCTGGTAGATATATTAGGATGCGTAAAGTATGGACCAAATCGGTCCGTCCCTTCAAGAGTTATCGTGCGCACAATTTTTCCGAGCATTTCTGAAATTTTGTGGGTGAGGTACTAGCACACATGCGAGCTTTTGGAAATTTTCATAAAATTTGAATATCGATAATATCGGAGCATTCCTTCTGGTACCTCCCCCAAAAAAGTTCAAGTTGTGTTGAAATGGCCCGTTAAATGAATAAATTGGAAAATAATTTACAAAAAAAAAAAAAAATTAAAATTGCACAATGGTCCCAAATCCAAATTTTCTGGCCAAAACTATTTCAATGTCCATTTAGTATTGAAATTAATTATTACATATAATAAATGTGAACAAACAGCAATTCTTACGTTTTATCGACCAAAATGACCAACAACTGTCAAAATTTGTTGAACAGGGTGGCCCCGTGGTGTGGGGTCTAAACCAAAACATTGACCTATGTTAATAATTTTTGGTACGAAGGATTCATATCTTCCAAGAGGTCAAAATACCAAATTTCGGCCGAATCGGTCATAAAGTGTCGCTAAAATCCACAAAATATCTAAAATCGGACGGTACTTTTATGTGGGGGATATGACAAAACAATGGACCTATTTCCAAAAAAATTATTCTTGTTTTCTACACTCTGAAACTCTTAAATATGAATTTTAAGGAAAATCGGTTGATTGATGTGGGTATTATTGTTCTATTTCAATTGGATACTACGTACAGTCACAACAGGTATTTACAAAAAATTCTCCATCTTAAAATAGAAAAATCCACTTTATTTTAACTGTGGCAAATAGTACAGACCCCCTGCTATCTTTAAAATTCGATTCGGAGGTGGACATATTTGGACATTTTTTTAAAAGTTTAAGAATATTTAAAAAATATTTGTAAAAAATAATTTTTAGTATTTATAAAAACATTGATTTTATTACGCTAATTTTAAAAACTTCATCTTTCTTTTTGTAAATATTATGAAAGTACTCATTAACAGCCTCCCGATTCATATTCATATAATATTCATATTCATATAATAACTTTAGTCTCACTTCAGCGATGCAGCGATGCAATACAACAAAAATTGTATATTTTACAGCACAAAGTCTGTTTTATTTTTACATAAAAAAGTGTCAACTTTGGTACTGCGCCAATCAACGAAGTTTGAGGTTTTGTTTGATAATTAAAAATGTGTTTTTTTTTTTGTAACTCTTTTCTTCAATAACTGTCTGAAAATAGTCATAATCCGATTCATGACGATGAAACGTTAACCACAAACTACTCATTAAATTCAATTGATGCGAATATATAGAAAATTGTTAATATTTTTATAAATATTTCATTGAATCTTTTAGTATTGAAGTTTGTTGTTGAAATTTTAGTAGAAAAAAACATGGAAATTATAAAATAGCAAAAATAATATTTATTTATATTTTAAGGTACATATAGTAAAGTTTATTAATGGCCTATGGACTTATATATAAATGACTTATAATATTTTTCCACAAACTATTTTAACATTTTGCATGTGTATATTGGTCACATATTCACAAGAGAGGAATTCAATTAAATATTTTACACAAAGTTTTCTTAATATTTACTTAAAATTTCCAAACGAAGACGAAGAAGAAAATCTGCATAAAGCCGAAAAAAATTATTGTGTTTTTGGTTATTTAAGTTTAAAAACTTGTTGGAAATTTTTAAACTTCAAAACCAAAAAGACGCTACAAATTGTGAAGAAATATTCAAATAGAAATACATTTTAAAAAGTTTATAAATCAAACAATAAACAGTAATAAAGACAAAAAGAATACAAAATAAATATGTGTGATTTCTTTATAAGAAATGGAAATGTAGAAAACAAAAAACTTAAATAAAAAATGGCATTTTGCTTCAACAAAAGCAATTATTGTTATTTTGTAAATTACGTAATTGTTAATTTACTAAATTACTAATAATATTGTTGTTTTTGCTTTCTAGTTATATGTTTGTGTTATATCCTTAAGTTCGTTTTTTGCTTTGGACTGTTTTTGTTTTTGTTTATTTTCTTCTTTCTAATGATAGCTGTTATATTTCCCTTTCATTTAACTGCCTTGTTGTAACGTTTTGTTTTCCCTTTTTTGAGATTTGTTTTGTTCTTTTTTCATGTGGCTTTTTCTGTATTTTCATAGAAACATTTAAACACTTATTGCAACCGATGTATTCGTTGTTGTTGTTGTATTAATTACCTTTCGTTTTGCATGTATTCCTGTTTCGATTGTTGCCTATAAAACTTTCTTCATGTATTTCTTTTTGGCTGTCTGCAGACTGGGCAATTCACAATGTCTGGGACCGTACATTGAGATTGGAGCACAGTATTCATAACCTATTCTTTGGTAGAAACCTTCTTGATCAATTGTTGACAAATATAATACTTTTAAATCTAATACAACACGACAATAATCTTCGGCAAACTTCATTATTAATTTACCGAATCCTTGACCGCGACAACTCTTGTCCACTACCACAGATTCAATAAAGCAGGATTTACTTTTCGATGGAATTGGACTAAGCTTGCAATGGGCAATTACTCGGCTGAGACCTTCTGTTGTCAGTACCAAACTGCAGGGTAATGTATCACATGATGCTTCCAAGGAACGCATACGCGCCGTTTCACTTCGTGGCCATTCGGAATTGATAAGGGCGCAAGTGTCCTTCATTAGCTCGGGATATTGGTGAATTGGTACCACATTAAAGGGACTGCCGGATTCATTAAATGGTGGGAGACCCTTTGGAAATTAAAAACACAGAATTTGTTTTAATTAATAATTACAGTTAAATATGATATTCTACAAAGACGCAATTTTTTAATACTATTATTTTTGAATTTGAAGAAATACCTCATAATATGGTTCCGGTTTTATATAGCGCATATCAACTAAAGCCACTACAAATACTGAAGATCTTTTTTAATACAATACAAAGTCTTATGGTGCTCTAAAAAATCAAAAGAATTTATTTCTGCTTTTAGTAATAGAATGAGTACTTTTCTTTTGGACGGACTATGGGATTTACCCAATTACATTGTACAAACAAGGTACGTTTACGTACATTTACATCAAACATGTAACATCATCAATGTGATGACAAACACATAAAATGACAAAAATAATGTTGGAGGAAGGTTTTTATTAAAATAGTTCTTTTGGAAGGCGAGTTTAATGTCAAATCGTCTAAAAACGTGGTTCAGATAGAATAATTCCCCATGATATTACTATGCCAGGCTTTTACAAGGTAACAAACCTGAGTCTATTTCTGTTGTTGTAAATTTTTAATAGTACAATCTGAACTAAAATCGAATAAGTTGTTTCCTTTGCTGGCATAATTTTAGATGTAGAAATTGTTAGACTACTGGGAACCCCAAATGCAAAATTATACATAATTAGGTCAGAAAATGTAGCTAAAAAAGGGAACAAGTCTCGTTTAAGTGCACCTCTCGGATCTGGAAGTGTGAGCTATAGCTATATATCGTTGTGATTAGGGTCGGACTACCTATGGTACAATTTTCAGCGCGATCCGAGAGTTGCCCATAAACAAGAAAATTGTGTTTAAGTAAGACATTTCGGAAATGTCAAGAGCGATATCTCGGGAACTATTGGCTTCCCCCGAGAAATCTATATGTCGTTGTGATTAGGGTCCCTAGGACTAAACATGGTAAAAATTTCAGCCGGATCCGAGAGGTGCAACTGAACGAGACTTAAGCCTAAAAACGTTATACTGAGTTTTGTGAAATGTTTTCTAACATTTGGAAACAATTCGGCAATTCGAATGGTAAATGGGACTAATAACTTCAAATTTCCTAAAAATGGCGAATCGCGTTATATGGGGGTATGGTAAAAATTTCAACTCAATTCGATAGGTGACTAAACGACACTTGTTCCCAAATTATATCAGTTGTTGTTGTTGTTGTTGTTGTTGTAGCAGCATATAATGCTGGGTTGGCAGCCGCTGGCCGAAACACTTTTGGTTTCGGGTCAATCCGGTACGTAAGAACCCGCTGCCGTGGGATTGAAATTATATCAGTGATCTTAGGTAGCAAAATACTAGATTAGCCAACATCAATGTTGGTGCATATATACATCATAGCCCTGTTCTTTTACGTTCAAGAATCTTCAAGTTTTACAACTTTTTACTCGAAAAGCGGTCCTTTACTTCAGACACAATACAATTCATATGGGAGCAGTTTTCAACTTTTACTACTTTTGCCGGTTTTACCATTTTCAGAAGTAAAGGAACAGGCCACATATTTGCAATTCACGCACACAAAATCTATAGCTTTGTATTTCCATCCCATGAGTATTAATAGAAACAAATAAAATATCAATGCTCATCAACTTGCAAATAGCAACCACTTGTTCTTTGCTCTGAAAGATTTGCACAATGAATGTGATTTCTTCCATATTTATTATTCGCACATTAAGAGCAGAAAACAAAACATTGGTACGCATAAAGTCAACTCATGTCAATTTCGAGGTGTTCGTTTGCCTCATAGCAGAACGACTCGGAGATAAATCAAGGTTAATGGAGGCTAAATTGTTTTGCGTGCGTATGCGATGGACAAATCATCTTTTTTTTCCATGGTTGGCTGGCTATTTGTGGAATGTTTGATTCGATTAAATCGCAATGACTAGTAATATACTGGAATTCGACGTGCATTGCATAAGATTTAAAACAGCAAAAATAGATAGCATAACAGATATACTCCATTTAACTCTCATTATATTGTAATCGAAGGGGAGTGGGCTGAACATAACAATAACAAATCACATTTATATATGACTCCAAAATGCACTACACTACATGCAATTATCTTTTATCTTCGTTTCACAAATATACACAACCTAAATATCGATTATTTCCACATGAAAACTCATACAAAATTATTTCGAATTTATTATTACCATAATTTTATTTCTACGTTGTTTTTCTTCCTGAGATATGCCTCCACGACGACACAAAGCACAGAACGAACTGAGGCTGAAATAACCACCAATTTTTCTATTTTCCCAAGAGAAAATTATTTAAAAACAACAAGAGGAAAACAAACGCAGCACCAGAGGTGGAAGCGAGTCGGCTTTCAGTCGGCGGCGCGTCGCCGCCGATCATTTTTTAGGGGTTTAGCCGCCGCCGACTACATCGGCTCAAATCGGCTAAAAATGCGCAGCTGTCAATTCGAGCTAGGATGGCGCGCGCCGAAATTTTTTAGTGAATTAATTATTTTTTTTTATTTATTATTGTCTTTTTAGGACGAAGGCCGTTATTTATGAAAGTTTTTAATTAATTAATTGGATTAATCGAGCTGACATGGCCTAAGGAGTTTTGCATTGAAAAATGAATTCTAGCGAAATACCACACACTCAACCATTACGCTACGATCGTTTCGCCAGGTGGTTTAAGCCAGGCTTATCAGGCGTATTTGAATGCTAATGGCTAGAAGACAAAGGCTGATTTTGATAACTTCTATTTATACAAACATTTTTACAAATTTGTAATTATGAAGTATTTATTGAAGTCTTTTTCTTTATCAAGTCACCCTAGTGTCTTGTCTAGGAATCATTTTCTCAATACATACACATATACAATCGAAGGGGGGTTTCCTTCATGAATTGTAATGCCTTCAGTTTTTGAAGTTTTGGATATCATGTCGACTAATTTTTTGTTGGCTACGAAAAATAATCTTGCAAAAAATGCAATGAATCCAGTACGCTTACATATAACCGGATTTATTAAACACATTGCGTTTCAAATATCATTTCCATATGTCAAAAAATCGCGGTAAAAAAGGTTCACCCGGCAAGAAGCTATAATATTGGCCTGTTCCTGTACATTATAAAGTGGTAAAAGTTGTATAATTCCCAAAAGTGGTAAAGCGGTTTCTACACGGTATGTTTTGTGCAAATAGACTGCCACTTTTTTAAAAAAAAATCTTATATCACTTGTGAGGATCAGTTCCAACTCGGTTTCTTATATAAAACAGAATGATATGAAGTTTTAATACATTAACAACTTTTTTATACCCTCCACCAAGGTCTACAGAAGATTGGTCATTCAGAATACGGAGCAAGTTGAATGTACTCACTATGCTAAAAAAATTGGTTTAATTGTAATTCTTTAATTAGCCGGACTTCGGCCGACATTTTAAGACTTTATCCTTTGGACAGGTGCAAACCTAGAGCAAGGGAGCAACATTTTTTTATTTTTAAATTTTTGTCTTATTAGGTGGCATTTTTTACAAGGGAACTTTTGGAAATTCAAAGGCCCCTATCTCGGGAAGTATGGATTTCCGCAACAAATGTTTTATATATTTGTGATCAGGTTAGTTTTTTTACATTTTTGCTGGTGTGGGCCCACAGAGTAAATGGCGTAAGGAAAATCTCCAATATTGCATGTATTAGCGAATATATAACGATGAAAAATTTCATGTCATATGACATTTACATGTAGTGTAAACTACCCCTTAGAACTATGCGTGTTGCGTATAAAAATACAAAAACAAAATACATGTAATTCAATTGAAATACATGTATTTTGTTTTTGTATTTTTATACGCAACACGCATAGTTCTAAGTTTTGGCCTTCTAAAAAATAGCAGTATTTCGATATTTGAGGTTCCAAGAGGTAAGAAAATTAGAGTATGTATATATTTGATTTTTAACAAATTGCGCCGAAATTCAGTCGCCGCCGACAAAAATACGAATGGCGCGCCGCCGCCGTCCTTGCAAATGATGAGCCGCCGCCGCCGAAAAAATCAATTCGCTTCGTTGTCTGCGCAGCACAAAGAAAAATAATTTTCCTTGTTTTTATTTTTATTTCCTGAGCCGAACGAATAGGAAAACGTTCCACCATGATACGAATAATGAGAAGAAAACAGATTGGCTTATAAAAAATGAGCACAAAATGAATATGCCGATTAGAATTTTTGTTTATTAGAGTTTTGTAGTTCGCAAACGACAGATTTTTGATTTATGGCACAATAATACGAGTAGTCGTATTAAGGCATCGGCACATACGGCGCGTTGAGCGTTGTGTTACAACAAGAACAAACTTGGCATCACTTACACATTTTTCATGTGGTTGTTGTTTTCAACGCGCAACGCGTCGCACAACGCATGGTACAATAATACAGGTAGCATTATCAAGCCAGGTGATAGTAACATAATGTATCAATTGCATTGAATTGATGTCATATTTTGACATCTTATGTTACCAACAATTGCCGATGCGGCTACCTGTGTATTTGTACCATGGCACAACGTACCGTATGTGCCGGGGGCTTTAGTGTAGATGATGAGTTGACAGAAAAATTCTAATAATTTTGGATAATATTAAATATTTTGTAACATTTGTACATAATAGCCTGTTTAAATTATAGCTTTTTGTCGGGTTAAAGTCCTGGGTACATAAGCTTCTTCGCCTGGTTGCCTTGCTTCTCTGCTTCATTTCTGACATAACGACATAACATAAAAAAATAAAGAAGGCCGAGCCAATTTTGAACTAGGCTGCCCTTTTCTTCTTTCTAGGGTTTTTACCATGGTAGAACAAATACAAGGTAAAGTTAATACTACAACAAATACAACTCGAACAACAACCACAAAGGAATTTGTTTTTGTTTGTAACGTTACTGCCAGTTGTATTTGTAAACAAAACAAGGAAATGCCTATAAATTATTGGAATTTAAAAAACTAATAATTGTTCACATTTGGTTGAATATTTTGGAAAACATGAATGAAAATTCGTTACATTTTCAATTTTTATGTTTCCACATCATTCCACTAAATGCATAAATTCTCGGAGAAAGTAGAATTCTTGCAGACAAGTTTGGGGTCGCTGGAAATTCATAGAAAAAGGAGAAGCTGTTTCAATGTTTTGTTTTAGAAATCAAAGAAGCACATGTTTATTAGGGCTTTATTTTTTTAAATTTTAACAAAATACCTCACATATTAACAAACGTTGTATCGCCTCTACAAGCGTGGATTTACTGCGCGGCTTGTCGTTCGAACATGGAGGAGGTTACATATCATTGATATGAAGAAGTCTTTCTGGGAAATGTTTTTTTCCGAATGATATTTTTTTTTCTCAAAAAATATATGTCCCTAATGTACATCGAACTAGAAATAAACGTATAAAATGTCATATGAAATTTGACACTAACGTTACAACCCAGTTCAGTCAGCTGTGTATTGCTGCTACCTTTTCTTATTCTACCATGGGTTTTTACATTAGCACAAAAATGTGGCTTTAGAGCTGTTGCGTCATTTATTTGCTAAAACAGGCAACATTTTTCGTCATTTACCATACAAAAGTAAATGACAATAGCTGCTTCATTTATCCTAAACCAAACACGAAAACACCATACCATTATAAGCAACTCTGCTTTTTTGTCATAAACTACCGAAAAATGCAACTGTTTTATGTTGCTGTTGTATGGTGGAGAAAAACAAAAGTACTCAGACAATAACAAAAGTGAAAATTAAGTCAAATTATTTGATTTGATATTCTCAGTTTTAACATTAACACTGTGTAATATATTATTGGCCTTTAAGGCTTCCATATTACTGAATAAAGAAATTGAAACATTTGAGTTGCTAAATTGCTATTTTTCCCGATGAAAACTATTGCGTACGTGTGTTGTGTGATTGAGTGCGTGTGTATATGTACACGAATGACGCAAAAACTCAGACCTGAGTACATAAGCTACCTCGCCTGCTTGCCTTGTTTCTCTGCTTCATTTCTGACATAACAAAAATAAATGAATAAAGAAGAAAAGGGCAACCCAGTTCGAAATTTGCTCGGCCTTCTTTATTCTTTTATTTTTTATTATGTCAGAAATGAAGCAGAGAAGCAAGGCAAGCTGGCGGGGTAGCTTATGTACTCAGGCCTTTAACCTTCTTTATGAAGATTTGTTTGACGTATACGCAATGGAATTGACATTTGAAACCCAGTGGGTTTATTTAAACAGGTTATATGTAAACGCACTATAATATTATTTAAAATATGAGAAAATCTATATAAATTCAGAATTTTTCTATATGATTTTTTTAAACTATGTAAATTCCCGTTTAGTTATTTCGCATTGCGCTGTCAAAAATGTTGCAAGTTTAAACAAGAAATATTCAATTTTATAATTCCGTGTCATTCGACTCTTTCCATTAAACAGAAATTGCGCACTTAAAAATCTTTTTTACTAAATTTTGCTTGCATGCAACTGGTCTGTTCCAGTACTGCAAGAATCTACTAATTTTTACTATTTTTTTTCGATAACATAAATAACATGGGTGCCACCGTGGTGCAATGGTATGCACGCCCGCCTTGCACGCAGAAGGTCGGGGGTTCGATTCCCCGGCCAGGCAACATCAAACATTTTTCAACGGTGGCAAAATACTCCTCAGTAATGTTGGCGACATTTCCTGAGTAATTCAGCCTTGAAAAACTTCTCCACAAGTGGTGTCTTAAGACACGCCGTTCGGACTCGGCGATAAACAGTAGGTCCCATATCATTGAGCTAAATATGAATCGGGGTGCACTCATTGATATGAGAGAAGTCTCCCTTGTCCCGTATGGGATGTTGTGGAACAATGTTTTATTTTTTTTTTTGTAACATAAATAACATATGGTCTGTTCCAGAACCTGCTAAAAGCTGCTAATTTTTACAACGATAACAATTTTTCCTTTGTCATATCGGAAAAAAATAGTAAAAATTAGTAGATTCTTGCAGTTCTGGAACAGACCAATAAATTGTTAACGTAGTAAAAAGTAGTAGCTTCTTGCAGGATCTGAAACAGAGCAAATGTTTGAAATAAAAGAATAAAATAGGAGATGCAAAATAAATCGATCTTTTCTTTATTCTTTTATCAAAAATGATGCCTAACTTTACTGGAACATTGGATGTGTTTTCGGCTTAAGAACAATAGTCTTTGTCGTAATATACTACCTTGGTTCGTTCCAAAAAGGGAAGGAATGTGGTAGAAGTAGTGTACATATCTATTCATTCAAAAGTTTGAAGGACTTAACAAAAACTTCATTTTGACAGCTAACTTACCGAAAATATGGGTAATTACAAAATAATTGGTCTGTTCCGGAACCTGCATGAATCCGAACATTTTTACTACGATAACAATTTTTCCTTTATGTTATAGAAAAATATCAGAAAGAGTCAAGGCCTGCGTACATAAGCTGCTCTGCCTGATTGCCTTGCTTTCCTGCTTCATTTTTGACATAATAAAAATAAAAGAATAAAGCTGAAAACAGATACAACGTTTGATTAAAGTTTTGCGTTGGGCGTCGAGAAAAAAACAACAACAACAGGGCGACGACGATACCAAAGTCCAGCGTTTATCTGTTTGTCGGCATATATTTCAAATGAATTTGAATTTTTCGGCATCATGCCCAACAGTGTAAAAACGGCCAAAACGACACAAAACTTTACCCAAACGTTGTATGTGTTTCCAGCTTAAAGAAGGCCGAGGAAATTTCGAACTGGGTTGCCCTTTTCTTTTTTATTCTTTTATCAGAAGTAAGCAAGGTAGGCAGGCAAGGCAACTTATGTACGCAGGCCTTTAAACGGCGTCTGCGTTAAAGCTTTTTGTCGGGTTAACCTTCTTTATGGGGATTTATTTGACGTTTGTGCTATAGAATTGACATTTGAGACCCAGTGGGTTACATAAGTTGAGTTTAGGGCCCGGTCCCGGATTTAGATATATATACCACCCTGAGTATAATGATATACATTATATACAGGTCTATACGTATATGGGCCTCTGAAATACCGAAAATTCTATTGTTTCAAGGCCGACAGCTTAGAAAAATTTACAAAAGAAAATTTTGTTCCCATTCCCGAAATTTGCACCTGTCCATAGAAAATCTTAAATCCCCGGCCGGCGGTCGGCTATTTAGAAAAAATATAATTTAAAAGAAAATTTTGTTCCCGTTCTCGAGAATGTCATTTGTATTTGAAATTTGAAGGCCCATATTTCCAGAAGTACGGACTGGTGCAAGACAAAATGTATATCATTATACTCAGGACCACAAGGACTATCTGTGGTATATACATCATCAAGATTCTGGACCGGACCCTAAACTCGTCTTGTTCCATTGTGATTTATTAAAGACTGTATATATACATTGGCTTTTGAATTACCTTATATAGTTGTACCTTGACCGAAAGCGAAATAACAACGCCAAATTAATAGAAAATCGATTTCGATAACTCTATTAGCCAAATTCAAGTTTTAGTTCCCTGTAAATTTTCTGTGTTTGCTATTTCCTATATTGAAAACGTCTATTGAATTTATTTATTTTTTATTCATTTCGCGAGATTTTATAAACAGAAAGGTACAAAGTGCACAAAATACAGCATAATACATGATGGGAGTAAAAGTGGCATTTGAAAATAGATACATATTACCTGTTGATTCCGTATATTTTATTTTAGTAGACAGACCGGACGCGAATCAAACACATCGGTTGCTTTTCGGAACAAAACTAAAAAATCCAATATTACACAACCTTTGCACAGAAATAAATTAACTAAGATAAATCAAAGCAAAAATGAAATTAAAAATAATGCAAGTGTCTACTAAAATAAAGTAAACAATGTGCTTGTCGCATCACAATCGCTCGCAGCATCTGAATGGCACTGACCTCCCTCCAATTATGCGAATAGGAAGTGAAAAAGATCAATAGTAATGACGTTTCCACGATTTGTTTATACAACAAAAAATGAAAACACAACAAAGAACAAATAATTTAGAAAAATGCCGGTGATAGATTGCCAAAAATGCTAAACATTGTTATTCCTTACGTTTATTTATTTATATGTTATTTTTCAGATACTTTTGGCAAAAATGTTGCCAGGCCGACAGATTCCTCCACCCATTTCCCAAGAGAATCCTCTGTGGGTCTCTTGGCATGATACACAAATTATGGCTTCGTTGGATCCAACAAATGTCATGGATTATTTCTGTCGCAAATCAAATCCATTTTATGATCATTTGAGCAACAATGAAATAATTCGTATGCAGCGTTCAAGTTTGGACAATTTAACGTAAGTTTCATATTTTTTGTTTGCAAATCTCCATATGTTTAATATGTTTCATCTTTAGCAATTTGGTCGGTGTAGAGTATATTTTATTGCACGTCCATGAGCCCATTTTATATGTGATTCGTAAGCAACACAGACACAATCCTCATGAAGCAACTCCAATGGCCGATTACTATATTATTGGTGGCACAGTTTACAAAGCACCTGATTTGGGAAATGTAATAAGTTCACGTATTGTAAGTTTAGAGGGATTGTCTGGTGGAGATGTTTATGAACGACTACTTTTTTTCCATTTTAGCTTTCAACTGTTACCAACTTACAATCAGCATTTGAGGAAGCCAGTAGTTATTCCCGTTATCATCCAAACAAAGGATACACCTGGGACTTTAGTTCAAATAAGCAGCGTAAGTTTGTTTGATTTGACAGGATACATTGGCGGGTCTTGTGGCAGAAACCCTGGAACAATGCGTTCTCTATAGGAGTATTGGGGTATTATTGAACTAGATTGACTTGAACGATGTATCCGAAATTGCGGGAGGATGTCGCTTTAGGACTTTATTCCACCATTGATGGTGTACAGGCTGTTAAAGGAGAACATCTTGGACACCACCAGAATTTCTTACTGACGCGTCGGGGTATTAAATATACTACTATACTGCGACTCAGTAACCCACCTATTATGTTGCCAGACTTTTCGCCAGATGCTCCAACTTTTATGTATTTACTTTGTTGTGTGCAGAAAGGTAGTTGAAATATGAGGAGGGAAAGTACGCCGCCAATTTAAAATCATTAGAATCATAGGAGTTCACGATATTCCCCATTTATGAAACGAGAGGGTCATTAGAAAGCTTTGAATTTCATATATCGCCAAGAGCATTAAAATGTTATCCCCTTGTTATAGTCTATTTTTTATTATTCTAAATTTTATGCTTCTTCTTTCAGTTGCCGATAAAAACAAAACATCTGCCAAGAAGGAAACAACAGCCAAAGATGACAGTGGTACGGTATTTCAAATGCAAAGAGTTGATATGTTATTGGCAGAATTATTGCGTAAATTCCCTCCGCCAATACCTCCAATGATACACCAACAACAACAGCTTCAAGATGGTAATCTCAATCCACAGGAAGGCAATACTGGAAATAATCCCTCTGAAACAAGTCCAGCGGGCGGCAGTCAGCAGGCAATGGATATAAAACAAGAAAATGTGGATATGAAACCACCACCAGAGAAAAAACCAAAAACATAAGACTTAAAACTCAAACCCAAGAATTTATATTTAAATATTAGAAAAGTATATTTTTATTTAAGCGTATAAAATAATTCTAATAGTAAAACATAAAATTAAAAGAAAAAAATCCTCTGTTTGTTGATATCAGGAACAACATGTGTCCTTGTACTGTGTGGATGGGCATATGTATGTGTCATTTACTGCTTGCAGTAATGAACTGAAATGCGAAAAATTTATAAGGATTCGAAAATCTACGTTACAAAAATATAAGTAAAATTAAATCGAGTGCAAATCGTTGCATTTGTGTTTTTTAACATTTACGTCATTTTTGAATTTAATTTTCATGCGAAACCTCGTCATTTGAGTTTTGTGATTTTTGTCCATGTGTAGCTAGACTGTGATTTGTATAGTCCAAAATACTTTTAAATGTTAATTTACAAATATGACATGGTACAGTTTTGCTGGGGGTGCGATATACTCCCGAATGAGCGGTAGCCTTTTTGGGTTTTTGTATAGATCCCATACTTGATGAACTGGTGGATGAAGTGGTGTTGTTATTTACGTTTGAGTTTGATCCAGCGCTGATTGATGAAATCGATTCTGATGATTTATTATTCAATTCTGCAAAGAGATTTTTATTCGTTATTTTAAATAAATTCATTATTTAAATGAGTATGAGACAAATGTAGAATATTTACTCACCTCTCTCTCCCGAAGAATCTGTAGGTTTCTTGGCAGTATACAATGCCTTTTGTGCTGTAGCAGTTGTTGATGATGCTGCATTTGTTTTGTTTGCTGGCAAACGTGGTGTTGCTTGCACCGAATTAGCGCTGTTATGACCATTCCCATGGCCACGATTGAAAACATTTGGCAAACGTGCCTTCTCAACATGATCCAATTCTGTGTATTGTAATTTCTTTTTTTCACCCGGTGGAATTTTGGAGCAATGCAACATTAGATGTTGGTGCAAAGCCCGAACCAAAGCAAATTGTTTATCACAATATTTACATTTATTCGAATTATCAAGAAGGGAATGTGGTTGTTGGGATGCCGCCGCCGCTGGTGGTTTTACAGTTTGCAATGATGATGTGGGTTTCTTTGCTACCGGTGGTGGTGGTGCACTGTCACCACCCTCATGAGAACGTCTATGGGCATCTAATAATGATTTTATACGGAATTTCTCTTTACATGAAGGACATGATAGCACTGTATTATCTTGTATCTTCAACATACATGTCGTCTCTCCGGCGCTTGATTGTATTTGTGCTTTAGCAACAACATCTGCTTTCTTTTGGCTTGTCGGAGGAGTTTCCTTAACGGTGGCTAAAAGTCGTGAGCCTGTTCTAATATTGTTTGATGTTCCAATTTTATTGGTCGGTAACATACTTTTGCGCACGCCTGTGTCTATTTTGACTTCAGATTTTCGCGTAGCCATCATGCTTCTTCTTTGATGTTGTTGTTGCAAATGTGTGCTAGTACTAGCAATTGTACTTTTCCTGGCCATTTTGCGGGCTGGACTATTCAATGTTGTCTTCACAACTACCGACATGCGTTGAGTGAAACTAAACGGTCTTTTTTCACCCAATGCTGATGGTAGTAGTGAGGATCTACCGCCCTTTGATGATGCCATGGGCACAGCTGAACGTCGTTTTTCTATTGGCTTACTGCTAGCAGGCTTTGTCGTTTGTTCAGATTCGGGCTTAGCGTTGGCTTTATCAGTTTTCTCTTCTTTTACATAAGTGTCAGATATTTTCAACATTTTACTCATAAGTAAAGGAATTTCAGTTTCAATATCCATAGGCAAGGCCTGTTGTTTTCTTGTAGTTGTTGTTGATGATGGCAACATTGATTGTCTCTTAGGACCCTTTGAGCTGAGAATGCGTGAAGGTTTATTTGTCTGCAAATTAGGCAAACAAACTGAACGACGGCTGAGAGGTTTTAAAACTGGAATTTTAGGTTTTTCTTCGGGCTTGTGGGCAGCAATTGTTTCTTTTAATATTTTAGATTCCTCTGTTTTAGCATTTGCTCCTTTTACTGTATTAGATTCTTTCAATTTAAGTGACAATGATTCCGGATTTTTATTTTCTTCTGGAATTGTTTATAGACATTGATAAAACTGTACGAAATTAATCTGCCCGTTCATGGATATCAACTCCCCGTGAGTTTACTCACACTCTCCTTTATGTTGCAACGACAGAGAGTCAAAACTCACGATGAGTTTACATTCATGATCGGGCTGAATATTAATAACTATTTACCCCTTCTGGTGGCTAAATCTTGTTGTGGGGTTCCTTCTTCCACCTCCATTACAGGTTCCATGTTGGAAGAAAGTTCAATTGCTATTTGTGGAATATCTTTTTCATCTGGCTTGGCGGTAGCAACTGTTTCTTTAATGTCTTTCATTTTAAGATATGTTTCTTTTATTGCGGTCTTAGATTCATCCAATTTATTTGGCAACGGTTCTATTTTACTATTTTTTTCTGGAAATTTATAGGAAGAATGTTAACAAAACTGTACCATATTAATACCTACAACTATTTACCACTTCTTGTGTCTAAATCTTGTTGTGTTGTTTCTTCTTCTACCACCTCCATTACAGGCTCCATATTGGAAGAAATTTCATTTGCGATTTGTGGAATATGGATAGAAGGCGGTATCATTTCCTTTTTGAACTCAGTATTGTCACTGAAACTTTTATCTTCTATATGCTTTGCAAGGCTCATGGCTATTGCATTTTGCACTTCCGACAATGTTTGTGGAGTTTCTTCGATAACAAAAAGAATCTCGTTAATGACTTCATCCGTGCTTTTCATGTTTGTTTCAAACTCATCATTGTTGCTACCTTGATGTTTTGTATATTGGGCTGAATGTCCCTGAGTAACTGCTAATAATACAAATTATGAGTTTATTGGGTTTTACAGAGAATATTGCAATCTAAATTCGAATTTAAATGGATTCGGGTCATGTTTATGGGCTTTATTTGGATCGTTATGAAATGCTTAATCCAGATAGGTCTTTTAATGCTGGCAGCTGTATACATTTTTTAAGTGGGGGAGGTTTAGCTTGCCTAGGCTTCCAATTTTTTTTTTTTTTTTTTAATAGGTGGCATTCCGTATGCCAAGCAAATGAACCTGAATGACATTAATATGACGAAGTCCCAGAATTTGAAGCATTGGCAAATAGGTTTGATGCCATAAACATCTGCTTGGGAGGGAGTAAAAGACTGCGTGTTCGCTTTTTCGAAAATCATCACCTTTCGTGCACGAAGACGATGGGTTCGAAGTGGTAAATATATCTACGTCTTTACCACTACTAAATAAAAAGTTTATGTGTCGACTTGCCTTTAGTGGACCTGTGCGGGAAAGCAGTTGTGTCCAGATCTTCAGTGATCAGGCTTAGACTAAACCATGTGAGGCGGACACGGTCGATATCGAATTGATCCTAACAAAGTGTTCTGTTTTCCCTCACATTTCCTCAACATTTTCTGCACTACTGGGTCTTTTTCAATAATTCCTTCTCGAAGCCTTCTTCTTACCTCTCAAACTCTATAATTTTGCTTAAACATCAGGTTTTGTATCCTTTACATGTTTGGTCGTCTAGAGACTAGACTTTGGATTGAGCGGGAAAAGGTTTTGATTGAGCGTATACATATTCGGGTCCCTTCCCATGAATTTGCAAGTATAACTATTATTAGAGGCTTTGGCTCTTGCTGGATTCTCTATCGACAATCTGTTGCATCCAGCTTTTGAGGTGCGGAGATAGGACCAATCGTCGACCAAAGTCAGATTAAGTAATACTTTTTCTAGGGTATGTCCTGGCCTTCTGGAGCAAGTCTTTCCAATTTGTCAAACTATAATAATTGTCCTGTAGTATCGCTCATGTCAACCGATAAATGGTTTCCAGCTTACTTTAAAGTCGGTCAAGGTCAGATTAAGTAATACCACGGTTACCCTTAACCAGATTAACCCAATGGGTTTAGATTTCAAATGTCAATTCCATAGCGCAAACGTCAAATAAATCCTCTCGAAGTGGGTTAACCTGGCCAAAAAGCTCTAGTGTAACCGTACTATAAGATTCTGTTCTGCTGGAGCAAATCTTTCCAATTTGTCAAACTTTCATAATTGTCCTATATAGAACTATCATAATTGTCCTAAAGTATCGCTCATGTCAACCGATAAATGGTTTCCAAACAAACTTTAAAGTCGGTCAAGATCAGATTAAGTAACATTTTCTCTAGAATATGTCTTTGTTCTGCTCTTCTGGAGCACATCTTTCCAATTTATCTTTGATTCTATATAATAGTCCAATGGAATCAGGCCTGGGGGGTTACTCTGTATTGCGATGCGTTTGCGTTTGGTATTTTTTTAGCGCAAGATATTTGCGTTAACGCTCGATTTTGACATACCCTTTTGTATTACAGATTGCGGCGGTGCCAGAAAGGAAAAAGGAACAAAAATACTTGCAAAAGGAGATACGAAAACGCATTGGAGACGTATTTAATTTCCTTACGCATCGCATTTTTCTTAAGTATAGTACACACTGACAAGCAAAACTGACAGTCATCTAGGTTTATTTCGTGAATATCAAAGACTAACTGGCAAATTTCTTTTGTAATCTCTAAATAATACCGTATATATTGTATTTCAAACGTTTTTAGCTAAATAAAAGTTGTTATTTGCCGAAAAATTGTCCTAAAAGTACGTTGACTGTCAGTTTTGAATGATAGTGTGTACTACCCTTTACGCATCGCAGAAATACTAATAAGAGAGTAACCCCCCCGTTCGCCAAAGACTGGCTTCTACAACTTTTGGCTCTATCATTGTCCAAAGAAATTGTCGGATCGTCAACTATCCTATCACTATCAGCACGTCTTAATTTCACCTGAAGATCAGTATCTACGAAAACTTTTAACAAATTGTCTTCATTTATATGATAATTTTATAATTTCTAAAAATAACTTACCAGTTTTAGAATCCATTTTAAGTGATGTTACATCTTCATTTGGCGAAGTCTGGCTAAATAGTTCACAGTGTTGATCTTCAACAACCACTTTGCTTCTATCATAAGCTATCGGGGTTTTCATAGCATCATTATCAACTATCGGATCTTTGACAATTTCATCTGCCTTTCTTTCCACCTTCAACGAGTCGTCCTCCACAACCATTAAACCAGCATGCGATACCGAACTTAAGCATTTTCTCTCTATAACCGATGTTGCAATTTCCACAGAAGATGAAACGGATAGGGTGGAACCATCCGATATATTTTCCTTATTTTCTTCGCAACGCTGGTGTTGACGTTGCACAACCGATTGGGTTGGTGGTGGTGGCGGAGGGAAGAAGGCAGGCAACCCATCATCAACCCCTAAAAATGCAACACCCAAATCATCATATCTACATGCGTCGGATCCTCTCGTAACATCAACTGTTTTTAGTAGCTGCTCCTTTGATGGTGTGGAACACAATGCCTTATATTCTCTCATAATATTCTTAGGCAAAACTCTCAAAGGAGAATTTACAGACATTGCATCCATTTTCTTTACTGTTTTCAGTGGACTTGCTTCCACCGAAGAATTTTGATTTTCCAATGTACTATTACCATGTTTCTCTTCAGTTTTTTCACAGGCATCTTCAATTTTGGATATGTTCGATATAGCCGATATATCACTTTCCAATGTGCGATAATATGTTTGTCCCGCAATAGTGCTCTCAGCATCAAAAGATAAGTAGACAGATGGATCCATTAAACTTGAACGACGCGATTTATTATCCATGCTTTTTATTTGGCAATAGGTCGATTGAAATGTCTATTCGAATTTAATTGGGGAATCTTTGTAATGATTGTAGTAATTAAACGTCAAATTAAATACTGTACTTTTTCCTTTGAAAATGTTCACATAAACCACCAAGCCGAAAAATATTTTCACATACAACAAACGCACCACATTGAGACGCCTAGCGCAATATTAATTTTTAAAAATGCTAATTGCCAATCACCATTCATTCATCTCTTTGAACGATATGCGAGCGTATATTTTCCACTAGTAATTCTTCTTTAAAAATTAAGATATTTTAAATTAATTTAATAACAAGGTCAATGCTTGTAATTTTTCCTCCAAAAATATGTACGTTTGAAACTTCAAATTTGTTTGGCGGTGGTGGTGTTGAAAATTGTTATTCACCACATAAATACCCGATGATCGGTAACCGATAACGATAATGCATAAATCGATAATGTATATGAAGTGTCATAGCCACATATTAAACTGACACTTCGTGTCTATCATGGTACAATAATACAGGTAGCATTATCAAGCCAGCTGATGGTAACATAATGTGTCAATTGCATTGAATTGATGTCAAATTTTGACATCTTATGTTACCAACAATTGCCGATGCGGCCACCTGTGTATTTGTACCATGGTGTCTATTTTCTACTAATTTTTATAGATTTTTTTTTTTGATAAAATAAAGGAAAATTTGTTATCGTAGTACAAATTTGTAGAATCTTGAACAGGCATACTGATAAATCACCACACTTATGGGGGTTAATTTTAGTTGTGTTCCAGAACCGCAAATTATTCAGGGCAATCATGAATAAAAATTCCGTGCGCAATTTGCTTTTTTCCCTAATTTCACCATTGTTTATTTTCAGCTCTTTTTGAACAAAAATGGCACTTAAAAGCGCTCTCTTCTGCTATATTTGTCTGTATGTACCGGTCCACACTAGTGTAAATTTTATTAAAAAATTTCATGAAATTAGGCGTTCTTAGCTCGAATTCCCCACTACATTTTTGTGATTTTACTCTACTATGCAACTCGATCTAGAGACGCCTTATTTCGTGTCAAAATTTCAGTGAAATTCCTGTAGTGTGGCCCGGGGCTATAGAAACTAGAAAATGTAGCAGTTTATAAATTTGACATTTAATTGTCAGGGATGTATTGGTCTGTCCCAGCACTGCAAGAATCTACTAATTTTTACAATTCTTTTCGATAACATAAAGGAACAAATGTTATCGTAGTAAAAAATAGAAGCTTCTTGCAAGAACAGAGCAAGAAATGAGCCCCTGGTTAGAGGTAGTTTACACTATATATCAATGTCATATGTCATGAATTTTTCTTTATACAGTCTCAAATGTGTGCAATACTGGGGATTTTCCTTAAGCCATTTACTTTTTGCGTCCATCCCAACAAAAGTGTAATGAAATTACGTCTCCACCATGGTACAATAATACAGGTAGCATTATCATGCCAGCTGATGGTAACATAATGTGTCAACTGCATTGAATTAATGTCAAATTTTGACACCATATGTTACCAACAATTGCCGATGCGGCTACCTGTGTATTTGTACCATGGTCTCCACATTGTCTTTGTGGGTAGATGATATTAGAGTTGGGCAATCTCGTTCAATTGAACGATCCGGTTCACTATCTCGTTCAACGGACACCGGTAATTTCTTTGTCATATCTGATAAAAGACTGATGCTAAGTTTACATTTACGAAATCCACTCAATTTCATTTGACGTTTGAGCTATGGAATTGACAGTGTAAATCGAGTGGATTTCGTAAGTGTAAACTTAGCATAAGCAATGGAATTGACATTTGAAACCCAGTGGGTTTGTTAAATCCAGTTATATAGCACGGTTACACTACAGCTTTTTGCCGGGTTAACCCACTTCATGAGGATTTATTTGCTTAATCTGCTCAAATCTGACCAGATTTGCCATACAAAAATTAAATCCTCCCATGGCTGGGTTTATTTTAAATCCGGCACAAATCCACTAAAAATACAGCGTTGTATTCGGTATTTGTGCAAAAAAATCCAACTCTACTCAAAAAGTACAAAAATTTGCAACTGTTTTTGCAACAGAGTTTGTCGTGTTTTACACGTTTACGATTCGTCGCATGGGATTTTATGGAGTTAATAAATCTAAAGTTATTTGGAAATCATAAAATTATTTATTTTTTTCATTAGACACTTTTTTAACAAAAAGTACGATCGATAAATGTATCCCTGTGTGTAAAATATACCAATATGAGCAAAGAGGGGGCGATATCTCATACGAGAAATTGTAAAAGTGTAACACACGACTTTATTAGTTATTTTGTATGTATACGTAAACAAACATCAGCTGACAGTTTATATCCTCGAAAAGCTAAGTGTAACCAGCAAAGATTAACCCACTGGATCTATTAAACCCAGTGGGTTAACCTTCAATAGTGTAACTGGGGTAATATAAACGTACTATAAATACCAAGTTCGATCTAATAAAAAGATTTCAGAATCACATTTGAATTAGGTCGAACTTGGATATGACTTAAGCAAGAATGCCATGCTTCTTATGTGTCGAGGTCTTTACAGATCTTTAGTACGATGCTTTAACTCATTTTTTGAGTTACCGACAAAAATCGGTAAAATTAAAACGCAAAATTATGTATGAATAATTCAAATAACTGTTGACAACACTCTTGCTTTCAGTTGAACTTTACGACTACTTTTTATTCATCGCTAACTGGCCGACAAACATCGTTAATTATCGAAATTATAAGTATTTTAATTTTGCTGATTTTTTGGTCTGTTCCTTTACTTTGAAAAATGGTAACAGTGGCAAAAAATGGAAAGTCCCTATTTACATTGGGCGAGTTTACTTGCGGCAATTGTCATTTTTTAGGAGAGAGAGGTGAGGCATATGGTAACCCTTTGCCTCTCAGCACCCTCTCTCACCTACAAACTGACAATTGCCGCAAGTAAACTCGCCTAATGTAAATTGGGACTAAAAGTGGTGAGCATGGTACAATAATACAGGTAGCATTATCATGCCAGCTGATGGTAACATAATGTGTCAATTGCATTGAATTTATGTCAAATTTTGACATCTTATGTTGCCAACAATTGCCGATGCGGCTACCTGTGTATTTGTACCATGGTGGTGAGCTGCTATCATGGTACAATAAGAAAGGTAGATGCATCGGCGAATTGCTACAACAAAGCAACTTTTTTTGTAATGTAAACTGTCAAAATTTTCGCCAAATGTTCTCTTGTTATCTCTTTTTATCGCTTGTGTTTGTCTATAAAGTGTAGACATGCTATCTCTTACTTACCGAATCATATGGTTTTTTGTTTTGATTTTTCATGGCGAATTCATAGTTTTTTGACGTTTTAGATTCGATCAGCTGGGCTGAGGCATCTACCTTTTTAATTGTACCATGGCTGCTATCATATAAATTGTATGCTTCTTTAAGTAAGGGAACACTTTGCGGGTAAAAAGTGGTAAAAACTGGTAACCTCTGGCTCGTAAAGGAACACTTTTGTCTTTAACTCAAAAAATGATTTAGAGAATCCCACTACTGTAGTGGAATTCTATAATGTCATGTTCACACGAGCGTTTCAATTACGTTGTTAGCATGTCGAACGACGTACACGAATTAACCCTTCATTCTTGTTTCCTTGTTTTCACTAAAATTTGAACCGAAAACACATAAAATATACATTAAATTAATAGGAAAAGCAATAGACTTTCCTCCAAATGTATCTTCTATATTTAACTACACACATTTCATTTTTTCATAAATTCTGAATAATTTTGTATTTTCAATATATTTTTAAAATTAAAGAGAGGGATAGAGAGTGAGGGACATGCCAAAACAATGTTTGTGTATACAGACTTTCAGTTATTTGTTTCCTTTTTGTTTCGGGTTTTTTTCCTCGATTTTGAACTAATGGACAAGAAATGTGTGTGGAATTAAAAAGGAAACACAATCATCTTCCTTCTGCATCTATATAAGTCCCGGTCCTTACTAGCGTGAATTTCATTAAAAAATTTCATGAAATTAGGTGTTCTTAAATCGAATTCCCCACTACAGCAATTTTATGATTTTACTCTACTATGGACGTCAATCTAGAGACGCATAATTTCATGTCAAAATTTCAGTGAAATTACTGTAGTGTGGCCCGGGACTAAAATGTTTAGTTCATTAATTTTCATTCATTTGTTTCCTTTTTTCTAAAAATTTTTTTGTTTTCAACAAATTTTTCAATTTTGAATTTAGACATGTCATAATTAATTTTTTCGATAAATTCTCTTATTTGGTAGGGATGGGACATACTTATTCGTCGTTCAGAGAGTATTTCTAATCGAACAACGTAGAAAAATCGTCGTTCGTTCATAGAATTTTGAGTGGGGAAATAAGTAATTTTTTCGTATTTATGGGTCGAACCATGGTATAAGTAAAGAGGTAGATTTAAATGAAAAAAATCTATAGAACCCTAGTTTTTCCTGAATTCATAAAACTTCAAAATTAGTAAACAAAAAGGCAACAAGTGGGTTTGTTTACAAAATACCAATTTTGAGCATTTTATAAAAAACGCGAAAAATGTATGAAGGGCCAAGGTTTCTCCACATAATCGAGTTGTGGATATGATAAAATGATTGTTTCAATAATAAGCTGAAGGATTTCTTCCATACAAATGCTCTAAAAACAATTTTGAAAATCATTGAATTCGATTGTTTTTAAAATTGTTGGCATATTATTCAAACACCACACACACATACAAAGATTGTGTATATTGTTTTGACGTTTTAGGAACAGTCGAAAGAAAAAAATTAAATTGACAGGAAGCTTTAGCTAACCTTTATTATTAAACCATGGGTCGAACAACGAATAGAGGACGAACGACTTACCGTGGAAACGGGCTATAACACATTTTTCGAGTTACCGACAAAAATCCATGGTACAATTACAAAGGTAGATGCCTCAGCCCAGCTAATCGGATCTAAAACGTCAAAAAACTAGGAATTCGCCATGAAAAATCAAAACAAAAAACCATATGATTCGGTAAGTAAGAGATAGCATGTCTACACTTTATAGACAAACAAAAGCGATCAAAAGAGAAAACAAGCGACCATTTGGCGAAAATGTTGACAGTTTACATTACAAAAAATGTTGCTTTGTTGTAGCAAATCGCCGATGCATCTACCTTTGTAATTGTACCATGCAAAAATCGATGAAAATAAGATGCTTATAATTTCGGTTGTTAACGATATTTTTCGGTAAGTTAACAACCAAAACAAATCTGTTGCTAAATTCTACCAATAGCAACAGTGTTGTCGACATTTTTAACATTTTCATTCATAATTGTGCGTTTTAATAAAAATAGTTATAGAATTCCACTACTGAAAAACAGATACAGAACATACGAAAAACAGATGGTCTGATGGCACTATGATATGAAGTCATGGTAGAACAAGAAAAGGTAGCAGCAATACCCAGCTGACTGAACTGGGTTGTAGTGTTAGTGTCAAATTCCATTCGACATTTTATGTATTTATTTCTATGTTCGATGTATATTAGGGATATATATTTTTCAAGAACAAATTTATTCATCAGAAAAAAAAACTATTTCCCATAAAGACGGCTTCATATCATTGACATGTAACCTCCTCCAGGTCCGAACGACATGCCGCACACTAAAACACCGCTTATAGAGGCGGTACAATATTTGTTAATATGTGTGGTATTTTGTTAAACTTGAAAAGAATAAAGCCCTAATAAACATGTGCTTTTTTGTTTTCAAAAGCAAATGATTGAATCATCTTCTCTTTTTTCAATGAATTACCAGCGACCCGAAACATTTTTGCAAGTATTCTACTTTCTGCGAGAAATTATGCATTTAGTGGAATGATATGGAAACATTCAAATTGAAAATCTAACGAGTTTTCACTCATGTTTTCCAAAATATTCAATCAAATGTGAAAAATTATTAGTTTTTTAAACTCCAATAATTTATAGACATTTCCTTGTTTTGTTTACATTTACGTTGACACTAACGTTTACAAACAAAAACAAATTCCTTTGTGGTTGTTGTTCGAGTTGTATTTGTTGTAGTATTAACTTTACCTTGTATTTGTTCTACCATGATATGAAGTATTCCCTGCTTCATTTCTGACATAATAAAATTAAAATAATAAGTTTTATTATGCCAGAAATGAAGCAGGGAATGTACGTCATTTATTTGGCAGATATTCTACGGAACTGACAAATTAAATGACGTTTATTTTATAAATCATGCTAGATGTAAAATCCGCTTTAAATTGAATTAAATTATAAATTACGAGTTGTATTAGAAGCTCTTCATTGGTGCACGACTTGTGGCCTGTTCCCGTACTTTATAAAGTGGTAAAAGTCGTAAAAGTCGTAAACGATTTTCATATAAATGTTGTGTACGGCAACGCAAAATGTGTAAAAGTGGTAAAAACTTTTTAGTTCTGGAACAGAGCTTTGATTTGAAGTTTAGTCGGGCCCATGGTACAATAAGAAAGGTAGATGCATCGGCGAATTGCTACAACAAAGCAACTTTTTTTGTAATGTAAACTGTCAAAATTTTCGCCAAATGGTCTCTTGTTGTCTCTTTTTATCGCTTGTGTTTGCCTATAAAGAGTAGACATGCTATCTCTTACTTACCGAATCATATGGTTTTTTGTTTTGATTTTTCAAGGCGAATTCCTAGTTTTTTGACGTTTTAGATTCGATCAGCTGGGCTGAGGCATCTACCTTTTTAATTGTACCATGGTCGGGCCTCATTTGTGCAGGGATTTTTATTTAGTTATTTCACATTTCCAACCCTGGCAATAACAGCTGTTTATCGCAATTGTCAGATTATCATCAATAGTCTGGCAACACTGGTTCGTACTGCAATTTCTTTTATTTACCGGTACTGTCAAATTTTATTGCATTGTCCGAATTTCAGTTTTGGCTATAGGTATATAATTTTTAAGAACAATACCGATTTTAGAAAATCAAAAGGTAAGTTAATATTAATTTATTGGATCTACTATATTTCATTCGCCAGATGGAATTGTGTAATGAAATTCTTACTTTGTTGTGTTTCGTGGCATTGTCCAGTTGTTGACATAACCTTTTTTCTTTAGGGGGTGACAGAAGAAGATGATTGATGATTGTTGTTGCGAAAAAACACAAGTCATCCAAAACTAATAAAAAAAAAGTCCTTGAACATGGACAACAGTTTTGAAATTGACACCAAGCTGTGCTTTATTTGATGTCATAATCTAAGCTTTATTATTGAATTCCAAATGTTGCGTTAACATGATCGTTTGTGGAGGAAATCAAGCTGATCTGGGTCCACCAAGATAATTAAAACCAACGATAGAGGAATTTCAGAATTCATTTTTGTTGGGATTATGAAAATCACTTGTAAAAAGTAAAATGTGTAATGCTCAGCATTTTTTTAAGAATCAAAATCAGCAAAAATCTAGATAACCATCACAAACGTGAAATGTTGCAGTGTCATCCAATGCAATAAGAAATGAATAAACAAAGAGCGAACGCAATAACTTGTATATGTACTTATAAGCGAAAAAAATTTTATCTACAAAGATATTTCTTCACCATGCACCTACTAACAAGAGCAATCATCTCATTAGATTAGCGAAAACGCTTTCACACCTTTTTCCTTAAATTATATGATTTTTGGTCCATATTCTATCAAAATTTAACTTCTATCTCTTTCCATATTTCAGTTACGATCTTGTAAATATTGAAAACAAGTCTTCTAAATTATTCACATATAGTACAAATGTAAGTACAAGAAGTTTATCAATAGGTTAGTGATTTTTCGAAATAATCAAGAAATAATCTTCTTACAGATAATATTTTAAGTCCATCAAAGCTCCTCACTGTAGCCTTCTAGTAAATAACATAAATAACAAGTTTCACAAAATGCTAAAACTAAATAGAAGACATTTCTCCCAGTCTCTTCGTATATTGCAAAAATGTACAAATTTGAAAATTCAAACCTTTAATACGGCCTATATTAGGACCAACACAACCACAACAACAACTGCAACGAAACAGCGACAGTATTTAACATCTAGTAGTTTATTAAAATTATATACAAATAATTTAAGGTATTATAATATAACTAACAAATTTCGAACTTTCTCTGAGTATTGTATTAATTTTTCTTTTAGTTCATTGCAAAATAGAAGTACCCACAACATGAGTGCATCGAATGCTTCCCACTTTGTGCTACCAAATACCCAGCCAATTGCTGATTTGGAATGTAAAAGTGCTTTTGAAAATTTAACAGACAAGGAAAAGCTGTATGCACATTACTTTAGCAAAGCTTCCTGGGATGGGGGCCTTGTTTCTTTGATACAATCTAGTCCTGAAGGTCCTCTAATCTTTTCTTTACTACATCGCGTATTTGTTGCTGAACCTTTGGAAGAATTGAAAAAGAAGGCTCTGGAAAATGGCATAACTGAAGATGAATTTACGGTGAGTTGCTGGGAAAGTAAAGGAACAGTTTTTTTTGGTTTTTTAAATATGTCATTACCCGAGAAGGAGTTTGCAAGTTTATTGGGTTTAATGTCCAGGTTAAGCTTATTCGTGTAAGCGTATTACGGGAGAGTGAGTTTTGAAGATTGTTTGTCTTATGTACTGCTAAGTACCCACCACTCGAAGATCTCTCATGATTCAACCGATTTCCTAACCTCTAAACGTTATAACAGCATAGTTAATAATGAAGGGTTTTAAAAATAACTAAAAGGACACATCCAAAATTTCTCGTATATTGAATTTATTTTCTTTTTTCTTTTCTAGGCCTTCTTAGTATATGCATGTGGGATTTTTGCCAATGCCGGCAACTACAAAGGCATGGGTGATAGTAAAATCATACCCAATTTAAGCGAGGAAAAATTTGAAGCCATAGTTAAACTTTCCGCTGCCTATGCAAATGACACAAAAGTTCCAAAAGTCTTCAACAAAGTCATCTCCCTGATTTATGCTTTGCAGCCTCGCAATGAAATTCTTGGGTTTGCACCCAATGGCATTACCACCTATTGGTCGGATAATTGTACTAAAGAAGATTCAGATGTGGTCAATGAATGGTTAACATCGAAACGTTTGGAACCCTATATGTGTCGTACATTTAAAGTTGAAGAAGATGGCAAGACCATTTATGATGTCAAATTGGGTTCAGTGGCAACCAACGATAAAGATGGCATAACATTGCCGTTGGAAGAATACAAGGGAAATTATTTCCGTGTAACACGGGGTGACTATAACAAGTTGTTGGCACGTGTTAATGCCAACTTGGAAGAGGCCAAGAAATATGCTGCCAATGAGAATCAAGTGAATATGATTGACCACTACATTAAATCCTTCCAAGAGGGATCCTTGGCAGATCACAAGGATGGTTCGAGATATTGGATTAAGGATAAGGGACCAGTAATTGAAACTTATATTGGTTTTATTGAAACCTATCGTGATCCTGCTGGTGGTAGGGCTGAATTTGAGGGATTTGTTGCCATGGTTAACAAGGAAAGTTCAGCTAAATTTGCGGAATTGGTGGCCAAAGCTGAAAAGTTATTGGAGTACTTGCCATGGACCAAGGAATATGAAAAGGATTCATATTTGAAGCCAGATTTTACATCTTTGGATGTGCTCACATTTGCCGGCAGTGGAGTACCTGCTGGTATTAACATTCCCAATTGTAAGTTTTACATATTCTTTTTTAAATAATAATTTCTAATAATATGATTCCTTACAGATGATGAAATACGCCAGGATGAGGGCTTCAAAAACGTCTCATTGGGCAATGTATTGGCCAACATCAACAAAAAGGATCCCGTACCTTTCCTCACCGAAGCCGATCAAGAACTCATGAAGGAATATAAAGTGAAATCCTTTGAGGTCCAAGTTGGTCTTCATGAACTTTTGGGTCATGGCAGTGGCAAACTATTCCGCATCGATGAAAATGGCAAATTTAATTTTGACAAGGAAACAACCAAGAATTTGATAACCGGAGAACCCATTACCACTTGGTATTTGCCTGGAGAAACGTATGATACTAAATTCGGTGCCATTGGTTCCTCCTATGAAGAGTGCCGTGCCGAAGCTGTAGGCCTCTATCTCTCATTGCAACCCGATATTTTGGAAATTTTCGGTTTCAAAGATCCTGTAGAGCAGGAGAAAATCATCTACATCAACTGGCTCTCCTTGATTTGGAATGGCATGGGTGTGGCCTTGGAAATGTTCAATCCCAAATCAAAACAATGGATGCAGGCTCATTCGCGTGCTCGTTTTGTCATCATGAAGGTATTATTGGAAGCCGGTGAAGGTTTGGTTAAAGTTGAGGAAACTGAAGAGGGTAAAAATCTACTCTTAACAGTTGATCGCACTAAAATTGCCACGGTTGGCAAGAAAGCTATTGAAGAATTCTTGAAGAAATTGCAAGTCTATAAGAGTGCTGCCGATATTGATAGTGCCACAAAAATGTATGAACATTATTCGGAGGTTAGTGAAGGTGGCTCACATCCTTGGGCTAAGTGGCGTGACATTTGTTTGGCACACAAAAAACCAAGGGTAATTTTGGTACAAGCCAACACCCAAGAGGAAAATAATGCCGTGCAATTGAAAACCTATGATGCCACACACGAGGGCTACATTAAGTCATGGGTGGAACGTTATCCCAACACTGATGTGGATGACATTTTGGAGGAAATTGTGGAACATGATAAGAAGTATTTCCCCTGTGCCTTTGGCAATTGATGAAGAGAAAAAACAGCCGTTTTAAACAAAACAGCTAATACCGTCAATAGCATTTTTTTTGGAAATTTTTGAGACTTTATAATGATTGTTAATTTGTTTAAAAAACATAACAAAAAATAAATAATGTAAATGTTTACGCAAGCATTTTGTAAGATTTAATTTTTATTTTAATAATTTTCAACAACTTTTCTACGTTTAATCAATATAGTTTTGCAGCACTAAGTCCATTTGTCCTTGCCATGATTTGTCCTTGTGATGGTCCATTTAAACTTTACGCACTTGACATCCAACATAATTAAAGAGGTTGGCTTCCTCCTTGGGGGCTGGGGGATTTATAATGAAACGAGCAAATGTGCCACCATTACTGTCTGCCAAACGTCCGGGATTAATGGCCAAACATCCATTGACAACCTGAAGGTATAGGTAATTGTAATCATTTTGTTTGAAATGTACAATAATTATATTTACCCTTAAGAAACACTTCTGGGTACTGGGCAAAATTAAAATATTTGGAATTTTCTCAATCCGAGCATATTTGTTGGCCAAATCACTGTCCAAACACATTTGATCTTCTTTGGGATGATTAAGGGGATAAAATGACTTCTGTTGTAACAAATAGTTGACAACCCGTTTGACTTTGTCACCAGCATTGCTGCAAAAAATAACAAAAAATATCAGTAAATAAAATTCATAAATCATATCGCCAATTTGCAACTACTTACACAGCCAACTCCTCTGACAGGATGTGATCAACAATATCCGTAGAAGTCATGCCAATAACCAAACCATTTAAATCCACAATTGAGGGATCCGGTAACATATGGACATTGGGGAATGCTTTCTTCATTTGTATGGCCATTGTGGGATAAACACAATCAGCATGGGCATCACGATGTGAAGCCACCACAAGTATTGTGGTCTCCTGGCCAATGGCTTCAACAATACCTGTTATCATTTTTTCAAAAAATGCCTCAAATGTTTCGGCCAAGGTTACATTGTCACTAATGACTTTATGATCGGCTTCCATAAATGGTCCACAGAGTATCAAAACATTTGGACGATTCTCCTTCAAATACATAACTAAATCTTGCAATGGATCATAAATCAAATCATCATCATTGGTATAGGGACCAGCAGCTATGACAAAACTTAAACGATCAGCAATTTGTGGTGGTTTGGGTGGTAGAAGATTTTGTTCCGTTATTACTTCTTCAACCATAAAGACATCACCTTTGGGATTCATGCCGGAGACCATAATAACTTGACCGGGAAATATGCCCACCGATTTGGCTTTGGAAAAATTCAAGCGAACCGTATGACAGCTTGCCTCATTCGATCCCACCAATATGGTGGATGACGGATCCAAGGGTCCATCATAGTCACTGTGTACAATGCCAATGGTTTTGATGACATCCTGCAGGGTAATAAATAAAATAAATATATTTTCAAATTAAATAAAGTAATCGTGTTTAGCTCACCTGAGAATGCATATCCACCTGACCCAAATCATAGTCATCGATGTCCTCGCCAAATACCTTCCTACACAAAGCTTTACCAATTTCAAAAATGCGGTCTCCAGCAATTTCTGCCTTTTCATAGAGATTATCAAACATATATTTGGCTTTGGTACCGGGTCCCAAGCAGTTTCCGTCATGCTGTAGTAGCTGTTTTATGCTAATTCTTGGCTGTGGTGTGGTGAACGACCACTGAGCATTGGTGATAAGTGAAGGGTTGCCGAAGGTGTAGACAATTTTTCCGGAACCAGGAGCAGCGGTATGTGTACGAGGCGTTCCACTGTAAATAGAGAAAATTAAAAAAAAATTAGAGCTTCCTTCATCAACAGCAAATCAATAACCGCAGATTTTTTAAAGGACATTTTTTCATCTAACATCCAAATGATTATCGTAGATTTTTTAAAGAATATTTTTTCATTCAACTAACAAACGTGGGCGTTTTAAAGAATATCGTGGATTTTTTGAAGAATATTTTTTTTCTCAAGCAATAATTGTGGATATTAAAGAATATTTTTTCATTCTACCAACAATCGTGGATTTTTAAAGAATTTTTGGACCAGGATGAATGTTTGGACTGTATTCGGATCGATCTGAAATTTTTATCACAGGTAGGGCTTGCCGTGCTGATCACGCCAATATGTATATCATGGGCAGGAAGTCCATACTTCCCGAGATATAGGCTCCGAAAGTTAAAAAATTCCATTGGTTTTGACGATAAGTTTAGTTTAAATCGAAATTTTTTCATATATAGCCGGCCTTTGACCGGGGATTTAAGACTTTCTCCTATGGACAGGAAGAAATCTCGGCTAACGCGAACAAAATTTTCCCTTAAACCGAATTTTTTTTTATCATCGATCTGAATCCAGTCCGTATATTCAACTTATGCCGAATATTTTTTCTCAACCAACAATCGTGGATTTTTAAAGAATATTTTTTCATCCAATCAATAGTCGTGGATTCTTCAAAGAACATTTTTCATCCATTCAATAATCATGGATATTTTAAAGAATATTTTTTCATCCAACCAATAATCGTGGATTCTTTAAAGAATATTTTTTCATCCAACCAGTAATCGTGGATTTTTTAAATATTTTTTCATCCAACCAGTTTCATGGATTTTTTAAAGAATATTTTTTCATCCAACCAGTAAACGTGGATTTTTTAAACAATATTTTTTCATTCAACCAGTAAACGTGGATTTTTTAAACAATATTTTTTCATCCAACCAGTAAACGTGGATTTTTTAAACAATATTTTTTTATCCAACCAGTAAACGTGGATTTTTTAAACAATATTTTTTCATCCAACCAGCAAACGTGGATTTTTTAAAGAATATTTTTTCATCCAACCAGTAAACGTGGATTTTTTAAAGAATATTTTTTCATCCAACCAGTAATCGTGGATTTTTGAAAAGAAAATTTTTTCATCCAACAAATAATCGTGGATTTTTTAAAGAAAATTTTTTCGTCCAACCAGTAATCGTGGATTTTTTAAAGAAAATTTTTTCATCCAACCAGTAATCGTGGATTTTTGAAAAGAAAATTTTTTCTTCCACCCAATAATCGTGGGTTTTTTAAAAGAATATTTTTTGAACCAACCAATTATCGTGGATATTTTAAAGAATATTTTTTCATCCAACCAGTAATCGTGGATTTTTTAAAGAATATTTTTTCATCCAACCAGTAATCGTGGATTTTTTAAAGAATATTTTTTTCATCCAACCAGTAATCGTGAATTTTTTAAAGAATATTTTTTTCATGCAACCAGTAATCGTGAATTTTTTAAAGAACATTTTTTCATCCAACCAGTTATCGTGAATTCCTTAAAGAATATGTTTTCATCCACCCAATAATCGTGGATTTTTTTAAAGAATATTTTTTCAGCCAACCAGTAGTCGTGGATTTTTTAAAGAATATTTTTTCATCCAACCAGTAGTCGTGGATTTTTTAAAGAATATTTTTTCATCCAACCAGTAGTCGTGGATTTTTTAAAGAATATTTTTTCATCCAACCAGTAGTCGTGGATTTTTTAAAGAATATTTTTTTCAACCAACAACTTTCATCCTTCAACTTCTAAATATGGAGCATGAACATTAATCTAATATTGCATTATTGTAAGGTGAATAATTTGCCAAAGTTGACTTAGAGATAATAACAATATTTTAACCATATGTCAGCACATAAAGCAAAACTGAATTGCCAAACTGAAGTTAACAGGAAAAATCGATTTGAATATTTGACCAAAAAACAAAAACATTCTTTGCATCTTTTTTTGCAATTTCAAACATGGACATTACACAAAAATCATTGCATGTAGGCGGATGATTTAATGCAGAATTGCAAGAAGTATGGTAAACATGTTCAAGCTCGCAAGTGCACTATGTACCACCACTAACTCCCATGTCAGTGGACAGGCAGCCTGACTAGCGCTAGCCAGGCAGTTAAGGCAAATGTCAAATATTTGATATAAATTTAGGATTAAATTGCTAGAATTTGGCGCTTTTAGCCTAAATTCCTGTGGCATTTCTTTTGAACGTGAGGCTATCTTGGAGTAACCTTGTTGTTGCATTAAATTTTCGACTGTTTCGAGTTCACCACGTTGAGGTGATCATCCCAAGAAAAGCGAACGAATGAAAAAAGAAACAAAAACTATAATAACAAATGTTTAAAGTCTGGTTTGGGGCCAAAAAAAAGTAGAAGGTGTTTGTAGTGTGGCTGATGTCTGTCGAAAGAAAAGAAAAATAAGGACAGAGTGAGTCTGGGTTGGAAGTAATCTTAAAGTCTATGATTTTATTTAAATTTCTTTTTTGTCTTTTTCTTTGTCACTAAACTCTGCGGCCACAAAGAGTCAGCCACGTTTATTTATTTAACATTTTCGTCTGCCATGACAACAGTCAATTTGTTGGTGTTGTTGTATTTGCTGCAATTGCCATTTGTTTCAATTCGATGGTCATACTTTTGCACCGACACACACACAAGTTAAAATCATGATATGACTTTTAGTGGACGGATTTAGCAGCTAAATCACAAAAAAAAACGAAACAAAAATTTTTTTTCTACAAAAAAATGGACAAACACCATAAAGGTTCAAAAGATCGCCTTAAGCTTTCTTCCCATTTATGAAGAAAATGTGCATGGAACAGTTTTTCTTTTGGTGGCATACTTTTTGGTGGCCAAAAGGTTTGGAAATGTTGGGTAATGGAACGTAAGGTTGGACCTAAGGGCCTCATTGGAATAATAGGGGTAAGCATAACACGCCAATTAAAAACAAATGGTTAAATCATCTGAAGAGCTGCAACATTGGAGCCGGTATAGGTGAATTGTGGGCAACGGTTAAGTCACTCTCGAACCCTGGAAGAAGGGAAGATAGGACCTCAGTCACGTTTGGCGACGTTACGTTGACTGACCCGAAAAGGTGCGCAAGTAATTTCAATCGACAGTTTGTCGAGCATCCCGAGAGTGACAGGGCGAAGAGAAGAGTATTACGTCGCATCAGATCTCTTCCTGCCGAGGATGAACCACCACAATTTACAATGGATGATGTTGCCAATGCCATCAGGAACGCTAAATCATCCAATCGTTGGGCCCCGATGGAATCTCCATGGTAATGTTGAAGCAAACGTTGGATAGTCAACTATATGTGTGGACGCCAGTCGTACGTGGAATTCAGGAATAAGAAGTCCAAACCCCGTAGAGTGAAACAGGGAGTTCCCCAAGGTAGGGTGATATCTCCGGAACTGTTTAACCTCTACCTCTCCTGTATTCCACCCCCTCCCGACGGCATTGAGATCGTGACGTATGCGGATGATTGCACGATCTTGGCGTCGGGTACCTATCCTGATGACATCTGTGAGAGACTGAACAACTATTTAAATGATCTTACCACCTTTTTCCATTCGAGGAATATGCAGATTTCCCCCACAAAATCTACAGCCACTCTGTTCACCACATGGACAGCGCAGTTTGGACGTGAGTTGAATGTCGTGGTCGACGGTAGCAGAATTCCGACCACAAACTGCCCTAAAATTTTAGGGGTCACATTCGACACTATATTCACGTCGTGCGCACACGCCACAGCTATCTGCGACAAGTTGAAAAGTAGGAACAAGGTCCTCAAGTCCCTGGCCGGCAGCACTTGGGGTGCAGATAAAGAAACCTTGTTGACCACATATAACGCGATAGGTCGGTCTGTGGTAAGCTATGCGGCTCCAGTCTGGTCCCCGAGATTTTGTGATTCGAACTGGAAAAAGATTCAAACTTGCCAGAATGCAGCCCTGAGAACAGCGACAGGGTGCCTCCTCAAATCTTCAGTGGACCATCTACATGAGGAGGCAAAAATTCTTCCTGTAAAGCAACACAATGAGATGCTTTCGTTGCAGTACCTGCTTGGATGTTATCGTGTGAGCCATCCCAATCACCATCTTGTGGGTAGGCCCGGCCCATTCAGGGAGATCAGGAAGGATATCCATGCTCTAGAGGGAGAGGTCCAACGATACAGGAGATAACCCCTAGATCAACAAGCATATCAAGCAGGTTTGAATAGCATTTACACGGACGCAGTTGCCAAGGCCTTAAGCAATTATAGTGTGAATAAAGTATTCGGAGTACATCCCCCATCTATCGCAGCTGAGGAGCGTCAGCTGGCACGACAAACCAGAGTAGTTTTTGGATCAACTACGCTCGGGATATTGCAGTCGCCTAAATTCTTATTGGGCGGAAATCGATCGCGCCGTGCAAGACATCTGCCCAGTATGCGGCATGGGCCCGCACGACACACAACACCTTTTTAACTGCCCCGCCAAACCTACCCATCTAACTCCAGTGGATCTATGGCTACATCCCATCGAAGCAGCCACTTTTCTGGAACTGGAGATAGACCCAGAGCCAGATTGAACAGAGGAACAAACAAATAAACATAACAAAAACACTGTTACAACAACAACATTAAAAACCTATTCCTTAAACAATCCACGATTACTGGTTGAATGAAAAACATTTTCTTTAAAAAATCCACGATTACTGGTTGAATGAAAAACATTTTCTTTAAAAAATCCACGATTACTGGTTGAATGAAAAACATTTTCTTTAAAAAATCCACGATTACTGGTTGAATGAAAAACATTTTCTTTAAAAAATCCACGATTACTGGTTGAATGAAAAAAATTTTCTTTAAAAAATCCACGATTACTGGTTGAATGAAAAAAAATTTCTTTAAAAAACCCACGATTATAGGTTGAATGAAAAAAAAATTCTTTAAAAAATCCACGATTACTGGTTGAATGAAAAAAATTTTCTTTAAAAAATCCGCGATTACTGGTTGAATGAAAAAAAATTTCTTTAAAAAACCCACGATTATAGGTTGAATGAAAAAATTTTTCTTTAAAAAATCCACGATAACTGGTTGAATGAAAAAATATTCTTTAAAAAATCCACGATTACAGGTTGAATGAAAAAAATTTTCTTTAAAAAATCCACGATTACTGGTTGAATGAAAAAAATTTTCTTTAAAAAATCCACGATTACTGGTTGAAGGAAAAAAAGTTCTTTAAAAAACCCACGATTACTGGTTAAATGAAAAAATATTCTTTAAAAAATCCACGATTTCTGGTTGAATGAGAAAATATTCTTTAAAAAATCCGCGATTACTGGTTGAATGAAAAAATAATCTTTAAAAAATCCACGATTACTGGTTGAATGAAAAAATATTCTTTAAAAAATCCACTATTACTGGTTAAATGAAAAAATATTCTTTAAAAAATCCACGATTACTGAATGAAAAAATATTCTTTAAAAAATCCACGATTACTGAATGAAAAAATATTCTTTAAAAAATCCACGATTACTGAATGAAAAAATATTCTTAAAAAATCCAAGATTATTGGTTGTATGAAAAAAATATTCTTTAAAAAATCCACGGTTACTGGTTGAATGAAAAAATATTCTTAAAAAATCCACGATTATTGGTTGTATGAAAAAAATATTCTTTAAAAAATCCACGGTTACTGGTTGAATGAAAAAATATTCTTTAAAAAATCCACGATTACAGGTTGAATGAAAAAAATTTTCTTTAAAAAATCCACGATTACTGGTTGAATGAAAAAAATTTTCTTTAAAAAATCCACGATTACTGGTTGAATGAAAAAAAATTCTTTAAAAAACCCACGATTACTGGTTGAATGAAAAAATATTCTTTAAAAAATCCACGATTTCTGGTTGAATGAAAAAATATTCTTTAAAAAATCCACGATTACTGGTTGAATGAAAAAATAATCTTTAAAAAATCCACGATTACTGGTTAAATGAAAAAATATTCTTTAAAAAATCCACTATTACTGGTTAAATGAAAAAATATTCTTTAAAAAATCCACGATTACTGGTTAAATGAAAAAATATTCTTTAAAAAATCCACGATTACTGAATGAAAAAATATTCTTTAAAAAATCCACGATTACTGAATGAAAAAATATTCTTTAAAAAATCCACGATTATTGGTTGTATGCAAAAAATATTCTTTAAAAAATCCACGGTTACTGGTTGAATGAAAAAATATTCTTTAAAAAATCCACGATTACTGGTTGAATGAAAAAAAATTTCTTTAAAAAATCCACAATTACTGGTTGAATGAAAAAATATTCTTTAAAAAATCCACAATTACTGGTTGAATGAAAAAATATTCTTTAAAAAATCCACGATTACTGGTTGAATGAAAAAATATTCTTTAAAAAATCCACGATTACTGGTTGAATGAAAAAATATTCTTAAAAAAATCCACGATTATTGGTTGTATGAAAAAAATATTCTTTAAAAAATCCACGATTACTGGTTGAATAAAAAAAATAATCTTTAAAAATCCACGATTACTGGTTGAATAAAAAAAAAATATTCTATAAAAAATCCACGATTACTGGTTGAATGAAAAAATATTTTTTAAAAAATCCACGATTACTGGTTGAATGAAAAAAATATTCTTTAAAAAATCCACGATTACTGGTTGAATGAAAAAATATTCTTAAAAAAATCCACGATTATTGGTTGTATGAAAAAAATATTCTTTAAAAAATCCACGGTTACTGGTTGAATGAAAAAATATTCTTTAAAAAATCCACGATTACTGGTTGAATGAAAAAATATTCTTTAAAAATCCACGATTACTGGTTGAATGAAAAAATATTCTTTAAAAAATCCACGATTACTGGTTGAATGAAAAAAATATTCTTTAAAAAATCCACGATTACTGGTTGAATGAAAAAATATTCTTAAAAAAATCCACGATTACTGGTTGAATGAAAAAATATTTTTTAAAAAATCTACGATTACTGGCTGAATGAAAAAATATTCTATAAAAATCCATGATCACTGGTTGAATGAAAAAATATTCTTAAAAAAATCCACGATTACTGGTTGAATGAAAAAAATTTCTTTAAAAAATCCTCGATTACTGGTTGAATGAAAAAAATATTCTTTAAAAAATCCACGATTACTGGTTGAATGAAAAAATATTCTTTAAAAATCCACGATTACTGGTTGAATGAAAAAATATTCTTTAAAAAATCCACGGTTACTGGTTGAATGAAAAAATTTTCTTTAAAAAATCCACGATTATTGGTTGTATGAAAAAAATATTCTTTAAAAAATCCACGGTTACTGGTTGAATGAAAAAATATTCTTTAAAAAATCCACGATTACTGGTTGAATGAAAAAATATTCTTTAAAAAATCCACGATTACTGGTTGAATGAAAAAATATTCTTTAAAAAATCCACGATTACTGAATGAAAAAATATTCTTTAAAAATCCACGATTATTGGTTGTATGAAAAAAATATTCTTTAAAAAATCCACGGTTACTGGTTGAATGAAAAAATATTCTTTAAAAAATCCACGATTACTGGTTGAATGAAAAAAAATTTCTTTAAAAAATCCACGATTACTGGTTGAATGAAAAAATATTCTTTAAGAAATCCACGATAATTGGTTGTGTGAAAAAATATTCTTAAAAAATCCACGATTATTGGTTGTATGAAAAAATATTCTTTAAAAAATCCACGATTACTGGTTGTATGAGAAAAATTTTCTTTAAAAAATCCACGATTGCTGGTTGTATGAAAAAAATTTTCTTTAAAAAATCCACGATTACTGGTTGAATGAAAAAATTTTTCTTTAAAAAATCCACGATTACTGGTTGAATGAAAAAATATTCTTTAAAAAATCCACGATTACAGGTTGAATGAAAAAATATTCTTAAAAAAATCCACGATTACTGGTTGAATGAAAAAATATTGTTTAAAAAACCCACGATTACTGGTTGAATGAAAAATATTCTTTAAAAAATCCACGATTATTGTTTGTTTAAAAAATATTCTTTTAAAAATCCACGATTATTGTTTGTTTAGAAAATATTCTTTTAAAAATCCACGATTATTGGCTGTGAAAAAAAATTCTTTAAAAATCCATTATTATTTGTTGGATGAAAAAATATTCTTTAAAAAATCCACGATTATTGGTTGTATGAAAAAATATTCTTAAAAAATCCACGATTATTGGTTGTATAAAAAAATATTCTTTAAATATCCACAATTATTGGTTGTATGAAAAATATTCTTTAAAAAATCGACGATTATTGTTGCCTGAAAAAATATGACAAAATGTTCACGGCCCCATTTTCGTAGTGCCTTCTGTTGCAACCATGTACAGGTTTACACTAAAACTGTTGCTATCTATTCCATCCAGCAGCATTAGATACAATGAAAAAAAAAACCAAAAATAAATCTAAACAAAAACCTAGCAACCAAACACCAACCACATTGCATAATGGCTCCCCCAAAGCAAATATGAACGAAAACTCACCGTGATTTTCGGCTAGAATTGCAGTAAATGTGGCACCAAAGACACAACATGAGGCAGTAATCACGTTGTGAACACGATTCAACACCACTCTTAAGCGAGTAACATACGTGCGGTGCATACTCACTGCTGCATTATGAATGCTGCATGCTGTTGTGGTGGTGTTGGCGGCGATCCTAGTGTTGGGATGGCAACAATTTATTTGTTGCATTTATTCTTAAATAGTACTGCAATGAGAGGAGCAGGAACAACATTCTGTGGAATTAGCAGTCATCTAATCGAAATAGTAAAATTTTTGATATTTAAAACTAAAGTTTTTCTCAAATTAATTAAAGATTTTAAGAAACATAAACCAACATATACCGAAGTGTATAATTATGTATGAATATATTAGCTTTGTTCTTTTCCTTTTTAAATAGTAAAAGTAGCAAAAGAGAGAAGTGTCAAACTTGGTCTCACGTAACAAGTTTTGCACTAAAGTAAAGGAACGGATAAGTAGTAGATCTGACAGCAATGTAAAAAAACATGGCTGCTTAAAAAAATAACAGCCAACAAGATACATTTCACTGTTTTTTCTTTCACTTTATTGCATTTTTAATTATTTATATTTATTTTATTTCTTCATATTTTGCTTTGACGGTGCGCGTTGTTTTCTTTTTTCTTTTGCCCTAATTGTCAAATAAATATCAAATCAGCCGTTTGACAGATTTTCAAGCTTCAAGTTTTACTACTTTTTGGGGTTAAGGAACGCTTTCTGAATTAAAAATGGTAAAACTGGTAAAACTTTAAGAAACTTTAACGTAAAGGAGCAAAGCTAGTGTTTATTAAAGGTGTTTGTAAATTCGATACACAACTTTTGGATTGTGTCTAAAATATGTTGTAGTGGCGCCATCTGGTGACGAATATATTAACATAATAATTTAAATTTAGTGTGTGTCTATGCTAAAGAGTGGCAATACCAAATCAATCAAGTGACAACTCTACGCTTTGGCAACATTGATAGCTGCGTGCCCCATCATTCCCCTCCTACTAAGCAGCTAGTTAATTTATTTGTTTATCACGATTTATTTCAATAAATTTCAAAAACAATTGGAAGGACATTTCCACCTGTGACTTTCTTTGATTGCTAACATCCTATTAAGCTGAACACCTGGCTCAATATGGGTTAATCCACATTTTCCGTAAATTCCATTAACTTATTTAGAATTTCAATATCGACTTCCGTAAGTCATTTATTTGCAATAATACAAGTATTAAACTAGTTTGGGTTTTTGGAAAATAATTTATTGTTATTTTAATTTATGACCACCACCCAATACAAATTGCCCACTCCGTTGCAAATGTAAAATGTAGAGCAACATTTTATTGAAATTGCATGAAATCATATTAAAAATCAATAACACGATAATTGAACATAAATTAGAGACAAACAATGCAAACAAAAACAAAACAAAAGAGACAAATGATTAAAGCGTAAACGTTTTTGGAGTGAAACAAATTAGATTCCTTTTTTCAATAGCTAATATTAGTAGAAGATACGGAAAAGAAAGAAGACTTTTGTAGTCTGCTTTTATAAGACGATTTGAAACCAAATTTGATCGAATTACCAGCAAACTATTTTTGTAAAAAAATTTGTTTCAGTGTAAATATTTTCAAAGAACGAATTTGTTTCGAAGTTGGTTTCCAATTGGTCCATTAGATTGCAAACAATCTGAGTTTTTATATAAAATATGAAATATAAAACAAAAAATATATAAAGCATAAAATATGTATAAAATATAAAGTGTAAAATATGAAATATAAACTATAAAATATTAAATATAACATATAAAAAAAAAAAACAAAATATTTTCTTAATTGACTATCTTAAATCTCTATCACACCAAATTCCTATTTTCAGTGTTATTGATTAATATCTAATTGTTGTTGTTGTTGTAACAGTGTTTGTTATTATGTTTGTATGTTCGTTCTTCTGTTCAATCTGGCTCTGGGCCTATCTCCAGTTCCAGGAAAGCTATCTCCAGTTCCAGGAAAGTGGCTGCTTCGATGGGATGTAACCACAGATCCACTGGAGTTAGATGAGTAGGTTTGGCTGGGCAGTTGAAAAGGTGTTTTGTGTCGTGCGGGCCCATGCCACATACTGGGCAGATGTCTTGCACGGAGCGGTCAATTTCCGCCCAATAAGAATTTAGGCGACTGCAATATCAAGAGCGTAGTTGAGCCAAAACTACTCGATATGCTTGTTGATCTAGGGGTTCTCTCCTGTATCGTTGGACCTCTCCCTCTAGAGCATGGATATCCTTCCTGATCTGCCTGAATGTGTTGGGCCTACCCACAAGATAGTGATTGGGATGGCTCACACGGTAACAGCCAAGCAGGTACTGCAACGAAAGCATCTCATTGTGTCGCTTTACCAGAATCTTTGCCTCCTCATGTAGATGGTCCACTGAAGATTTGAGGAGGCACCCTGTTGCTGTTTTCAGGGCGGCATTCTGGCAAGTTTGAATCTTTTTCCAATTCGTATCACATAATATCGGGGACCAGCAGACCGACCTATCGCATTATATGTGGTCAACAAGGCTTCTTTATCTGCACCCCAAGTGCTGCCGGCTAGGGACTTGAGGACCTTGTTTCTACTTTTCAGTCTGTCGCAGATAGCTGTGGCGTGCGCGCACGACGTCAAAGTAGTGTCGAATGTGACCCCTAAAATGTTGGGGCAGTTTGTGGTCGGAATTCTGCTACCGTCGACCACGACACTCAATTCTCTTCCAAACTACGCTGTCCATGTGGTGAACAGAGTGGCTGTTGATTTTGTGGCGGAAATCTGCATATTAAACTACGCTGTCCATGTGGTGAACAGAGTGGCTGTTGATTTTGTGGCGGAAATCTGCATATTCCTCGAATGGAAAAAGGTGGTAAAATCGGTTAAATAGTTGTTCAGTCTCTCACATATGTCATCAGGATAGGTACCCGCATACGTTAGATTTCATCCGAATACGTTACGATTTCGATGCCGTCTGGAGGGGGCGGAATACAGGTGAGGTAGAGGTTAAACAGTTCCGGAGATATCACCCCACCTTGGGGAACTCCCTGTTTCACTCTACGGGGTTTAGACTTCTTGTTCCTGAATTCCACGTACGACTGGCGTCCATACATATACTTGACTATCCAACGTTTCAAGCTTGGCCGGAGGGTTGTCTGCTTAATGTCCTCATACAGCGTGGAGTGCCTGACTGTATCAAAGGCTTTTGATAAGTCAACCGCCACCATTACTGTTCTGTCGCACGGCCGTCTTTGGTTGAGTCCTTGACAAATATGTGTTGTAATGGCGTGCAGCGCAGTTGTCGTGCTGTGCTGCTTACGGAATCCATGTTGATGATCGGCAACTTGATAGCTATTTCTGATACTGGGGAGGACTAAGGCCTCAAGGGTCTTTGCTACGGGCGACAAAAGCGAAATTGATTCGCTTTTGCTGGCATCCTTGACGGGCTTCCGTAGTGGGACCACCCTGCCCATTTTCCAGACTTCGGGAGCAATGAGGGTGGATAGCGACAAGTTGAGAACATTCGTGAGATACTCCACTCCCGGCTCATCCAGCTGTTTCAACATTACCATTGTAAACTGTGGTGGTTAGTCCTCGGCAGGAAGAGATTTGATGCGACGTAATACTCTTCTCTTCGCCTGTCACTTTCGGGGTGCTCAACTGTCGATTGAAATAACTTGCGCACCTCTTCGGGTCAGTCAACGTAACGTCGCCAAACGTGACTGAGGTCCTATCTTCCCTTCTTCCAGGGTTCGAGAGTGACCTAATCGTTGCCCACAATTCACCTATACCGGCTCCAACTCTTCGGATGATTTAACCACTTGTTCCGCTTATGCTCGCCGACCAGACTTTTAACTTCCAGTGTCAGCTCCCTGACTCTGGGGTCATTGGGGTTGGTTCGGCGAAGCTCATCACGCTCATTTGCTAATCCCGTCGCCTCTGCTGTGAAGTTTGGTCTTACTTCGGGTATTCGACCACCAGGGATATGGCGAGCGGCTGCAGCAGTGATGATGTCTCGGAACGTCCTTTCCGCTACCCGAACAGTTCAGAGGTAATGAAATCGGGTGGTCTGCTAATGGAGACAATTATGGGGAGATGGTCTGATCCAAGGGAAATGACGGGTTGCCAGGTAACGTCATTTGTCAGACCAGGTCACACGATGGTTATGTCTGGCGAGCTGTGACACTCTCCTCTAATTCTCATTGACCGTGGAAAACGTAGAGCTGTCAATCTGCTCAGCCAGCGCTGTACCTCTCTGGTCGTTTCCGAGGGCCGAATGCCACATCTCATGATGTGCATTAAAGTCCCCCACCAGACGATTATTGCCTTCCAAAAGCGGGCTAATGTTAGGCACGTAATCTGAGATGCAGATATTTCTCGGCGTGATGTATACGTTCAGCAACTCTATCTCGTCAGCCTGACTGCTACCCCCATATAGTCAATGTACGGGTCATTAGAGACAGGCTCAAGCGAGATAGGTCTGTATTGGACAGACTGGTGCAATAGGGAAGCTAATCCCCCACCTCCACTTCTGGTGCGATCCTTCCTTAGCACGTTGTAACCATCCTTAGCACGTTGTAACCATTGCACCTCAGCGACCTTGATATTCCTCCGACTCATGAAATCTACTATTTCCTCGATCTTACCTCGGTGTCCATTGCAATTAAATTGCAAAAAGGATGCATTTTCCGGGATTGGGACAACAACGGCTTGCGTTAAAGGCTGCATGTGCGGTTGTTGTCGAGGGGACTGCGGGGGATGACGATGACGACTCACTGGGGACTCTATTTACACAGCATGCAGCAACATAGTCCCTGACGTAGTCCCTCACGTGGACAAGTCCAGAGCAACCCCTTAGATGCACCCACTACTGACATCTATTGCATCTCACCGAAGGCTGGATGTGGGTGAAGATGCGGATGTGACAAATCGAGCACAAATATATTGGTCCTGGGTTTTCCTCCGTCCCGGCACGGACCAAAAGGATTGAGCAGGCATTCCGGGATATGCTGCTCCCAACACAGAAAAACGAAACAAATACAAGCATATGTGCACTGAGGTGGCAGCCGCTGGCGGGAACCATGATGTTGTGTAGTTCCGGGTCAATCCGGTACAAAGAACAAAGGAAAAGAAAGAAGACTGCTTTTATAAGACGATTTGAAACCAAATTTGATCGAATTACTGATTACTAAAATAAAATTTTGTTTGAGTGAAAATATTTTCAAAGAACGAACTTGGTTCGAATTTGGTTTCCAATTGGCCCATTAGATTGCATTGAAATATAAAATATAAAAAATATATAAAAAATAAAATATGTATAAAATATAAAGTGTAAAATATGAAATATCTATATATATAAAAATGGTGTAAAAAATGTATAGTAATTCATAAAATGAGAACGGCTAGGCCGATTTCTGTAAATTTTTTTGTCAGTTATTCGTATTTTCGAGGAGAAGGTCTTTACGGAAGAAAATTTTGGAAAATCTCTCTGGAAAAGTCGGAAAATTGGAAAAATCGAAAATGAAATTTTATTCCTTAATAGCGAGACGAAGTTCGCCGGGTCCGCTAGTAAACTATAAAATATTAATTATAAAATACAACATATAAAATATAAAACATAAAAAATAAAATATTATCTTAATTGACAATCTTGAATTTCCATCACACCAAATTCCTATTTTCAGTGTTATTGATTAATATCTAATTGATTGTGGCATGTTAGCTAAAACTAACTAACGCTTACAACAAAAAATGGGTGTTTTCCCGCCAGCACCTACATGACAAGAGACCACTGACTGGTAAGAATTACAAAAAATGCTATTGTCTAGCAGGATTTTAAGTTCTAAGCAAGCAATTGATATTGTAGTTAATCGTAATATTGACACTTACATGGGATTTCTTGCATATTTCAATATTTAATGACTAATTTGTATCAACATCACTACTACTTCGGTATTTCGAAATAAAACTAAAGTGATTGCTATGGAATGATTTTTTCGGCCTCTTATATTCATAGACACTATGGAAGGACAGTCAGTCATTTATACTGGGATGAAAATCGCACAAGGAAACTTTGTTTTTGATTGCTCAATTCGATATCGAGGTCGGTGGAATGATTGCTAATTTGCATTATGCTGCGCCAAAGTAGTCTTCAACATCAGTAGGTCTTCAACAACATCGACCGTTAAGTCATTACATTTCAAAAGTTCTAACAATCTCCTCAATAGCCATCTCAAACACATCATCCATCTCATACAAACTGTAATACAAGGTAGGTAAACATCTTCCTTGATTAATTACTTTCACCTTTACAACAACAACAGCTATCAAATTAAATTTATTTTCTCTCTTCCCCCCAACATTTTTTCAAACACATTATTTTCCATAAGAGAATTAAGGAACATTAAGAAATTCCGATTTTATCCCATAAGGATTAATTGTTAACGAAACCAGTATTTAAGCAATTATAAAATGAGGCACATCCAAGAATATCGAGAATATGCATCAGTTACACACACACACATACATTTATAAAGCGTCTGTGCGTGTATAAATTACTAGTTGCCAGGTTCTAAGTCCTACTTTTGAGACTTTGGCTGAATGATTAATAACGTTAATAATCTGTAATAACAACATTTATGAAGATGTCCGATAATGATTCCCATCACACCAGACTAGCGAATGAGGTGATGTACAATGTGTAAACCAGCAATAGCAGCAAACAAATGTAATGATATTATCATACGAACGGGTTATTAAAGAAGAATTATGATAAGCTCTAAAATTAAAAGTAAAGATTAAAAGTAATGATAAGCTCTAAGTGTAAAAGAGTAAAGTGACTGACTCACTGACTGACTGGATCTTGAAATTTTGGGTGAGGGTCTGTCCTGGTCCGAAGGTGTCAGATAAGGCTGCATTTTTGGAAATTCGTACGGGAACGGTACGAAAAGAACTAGAAGGTACTAAATATGGTACCGTTTGTATTTGGCGAACCGATAGAGCTAGAACTTTGCAATTTGGAATGAGGGTCACTGATAGATTGAATAATAGATGTACCAACTGTTTTTTAAAAATTCGAACTAAAAGTGTACAAAAAGTACTAAAATGTACTAAATTTTGTTTCATTTTGTTTTATGTGAACGGATAGAGCTAAAAGCTTGAAATTTGGAATGAGAATTAAGGTTGAGATGTAGGTTTGATATAAGGTGGTGATTTTGGAAATGTATACACATGTGTACGAAAAGTACTAAATGGTACTAAATTTGATAAGACTTGAATTCGGGTGCACGGATTCAGCTGGAATCCTAAAATTTTGAATTAAGATTACTGTTGGAGTGTTGGGTTGAGATATAGAGGTAGGTTAGTAAATTCATACCTATGTGTAAGAAAAGTACTAAATTCGATAAAATTTGGATTTGGACGAACGGCTAGAGCAGGAATTCTGAAATTTGAAATTGAGATTAAGGTTGGAGTGTCGGATTGGGATGGTTTTGGAAGTACCACATGATACTAAATTTGGTACAATTTAGATTTGGGTGAACGGATAGAGGTGGAATCTTGAGATTTGGAATTAACATTACTGTTGGAGGGTAGGTTTGAGGTGATTTTGGAAATTCGTATGGTTTTGGAAATACATACAAAAAATACACGAAAAGTACGATCTGATTCTAATTTTCGTAAAGGTTGTAGGGATAGAGTTGTAATTCTGATATTTGGAATGAAGACCGATTGCGTAGGGTTGATATGTGTACGAATTTTCAAAACAACCTCAATCCCACACTCCAACAGTAATTTTAGTTCCAAATTTTAGGATTCTAGCTCTACTCGTTCATCCAAATCCAAAATGTACCAAATTTAGTACAATTGTGTGCCTTCCGTAACCATAAGTACGAATTTCCAAAACTACCTCAATAATACACTCCAAAAGTAATTTTAATTCCAAATTTCAGGATTCCAGCTCTATTCGTTCTCCCAAATCCAAATTGTACAAAATTTAGTACCATTTAGTACGAATTTTCAAAACTTCCTCAATCCTAAACTTCAACAGTAACCCTAATTCCGAATTTCAGGTTTCCACGTCTATCCAATTACCCAAATCCCAACTATACCAAATTTAGTACCATTTAGTACTTTTCGTACACATAAGTACGAATTTCCAATACCACATCCATTTCTCAATTCTGCACTTCAACAGTAATCTTAATTCCAAACTTCAGGATTTCAACTTTATCCGACCACCCAAATCTAAATTGTACGCAATTTAGTACCATTTAGTACTTTCCGCACCTGTAAGTACGAATTTCCAAAACTACATCAATCCTTGACAGTAATCTTAATTCCAAATTTTAGGATTGTAGCTCTACTCGTTCACGCATATCCCAAATGTACCAACTTTAGTACCATTAAGTACGTTTAGTAACTATAATCACGAATTTCCAAAACTATCTCAATCCTACACTCCAAAACTAATTTAAATTCCAAATTTAAGGCTACCAGCTCTATTCGTTCACCCAATTCCAAATTGTGCCAAATTTAGTACCATTTAGTACCATTTCGTACTTTCGTACCCTTAAGTACGAATTTTCAAAACTTCCAAACTTCAGGTTTCCAGCTCTATCCCATCACCAAAATCCCAACTGTACCAAATTTAGTTCCATTTAGTACTTTTCGTACACATAAGTACTAATTCCCAAAACCATCCCCATATCTCAATCCTACACCAAATTTTATATTTTATATTTTTTATTTTATATTTTATATTTTATATTTTATATTTTATATTTTATATTTTATATTTTATATTTTATATTTTATATTTTATATTTTATATTTTATATTTTATATTTTATATTTTATATTTTATATTTTATATTTTATATTTTATATTTTATATTTTATATTTTATATTTTATATTTTATATTTTATATTTTATATTTTATATTTTATATTTTATATTTTATATTTTATATTTTATATTTTATATTTTATATTTTATATTTTATATTTTATATTTTATATTTTATATTTTATATTTTATATTTTATATTTTATATTTTATATTTTATATTTTATATTTTATATTTTATATTTTATATTTTATATTTTATATTTTATATTTTATATTTTATATTTTATATTTTATATTTTATATTTTATATTTTATATTTTATATTTTATATTTTATATTTTATATTTTATATTTTATATTTTATATTTTATATTTTATATTTTATATTTTATATTTTATATTTTATATTTTATATTTTATATTTTATATTTTATATTTTATATTTTATATTTTATATTTTATATTTTATATTTTATATTTTATATTTTATATTTTATATTTTATATTTTATATTTTATATTTTATATTTTATATTTTATATTTTATATTTTATATTTTATATTTTATATTTTATATTTTATATTTTATATTTTATATTTTATATTTTATATTTTATATTTTATATTTTATATTTTATATTTTATATTTTATATTTTATATTTTATATTTTATATTTTATATTTTATATTTTATATTTTATATTTTATATTTTATATTTTATATTTTATATTTTATATTTTATATTTTATATTTTATATTTTATATTTTATATTTTATATTTTATATTTTATATTTTATATTTTATATTTTATATTTTATATTTTATATTTTATATTTTATATTTTATATTTTATATTTTATATTTTATATTTTATATTTTATATTTTATATTTTATATTTTATATTTTATATTTTATATTTTATATTTTATATTTTATATTTTATATTTTATATTTTATATTTTATATTTTATATTTTATATTTTATATTTTATATTTTATATTTTATATTTTATATTTTATATTTTATATTTTATATTTTATATTTTATATTTTATATTTTATATTTTATATTTTATATTTTATATTTTATATTTTATATTTTATATTTTATATTTTATATTTTATATTTTATATTTTATATTTTATATTTTATATTTTATATTTTATATTTTATATTTTATATTTTATATTTTATATTTTATATTTTATATTTTATATTTTATATTTTATATTTTATATTTTATATTTTATATTTTATATTTTATATTTTATATTTTATATTTTATATTTTATATTTTATATTTTATATTTTATATTTTATATTTTATATTTTATATTTTATATTTTATATTTTATATTTTATATTTTATATTTTATATTTTATATTTTATATTTTATATTTTATATTTTATATTTTATATTTTATATTTTATATTTTATATTTTATATTTTATATTTTATATTTTATATTTTATATTTTATATTTTATATTTTATATTTTATATTTTATATTTTATATTTTATATTTTATATTTTATATTTTATATTTTATATTTTATATTTTATATTTTATATTTTATATTTTATATTTTATATTTTATATTTTATATTTTATATTTTATATTTTATATTTTATATTTTATATTTTATATTTTATATTTTATATTTTATATTTTATATTTTATATTTTATATTTTATATTTTATATTTTATATTTTATATTTTATATTTTATATTTTATATTTTATATTTTATATTTTATATTTTATATTTTATATTTTATATTTTATATTTTATATTTTATATTTTATATTTTATATTTTATATTTTATATTTTATATTTTATATTTTATATTTTATATTTTATATTTTATATTTTATATTTTATATTTTATATTTTATATTTTATATTTTATATTTTATATTTTATATTTTATATTTTATATTTTATATTTTATATTTTATATTTTATATTTTATATTTTATATTTTATATTTTATATTTTATATTTTATATTTTATATTTTATATTTTATATTTTATATTTTATATTTTATATTTTATATTTTATATTTTATATTTTATATTTTATATTTTATATTTTATATTTTATATTTTATATTTTATATTTTATATTTTATATTTTATATTTTATATTTTATATTTTATATTTTATATTTTATATTATATATTTTATAGTTTATATTTTTTATATATTATATATTATATATTGGTGATCTTATACCATACTCCATTACAGAGCTCTAACTGACTACAACAACAACAACAACAACCATCAAATTACTAGGAATCGTAGAAATCGTAAATTGTTGTTTTACACTTGCTTTACAACTGCGTAACCAAACAAAATAAAGTAGCTAGGAGGTGAGACTTGGGCATCACCGGAAGTAGCAAATGCTGTGGCAGTTGTTGTTGAAAAACAACTATTTATTCCCAACACACTAATGTAAGAAAAACAACAATAACAAAATATGAAGATTGTGATATGGTGGGTAGCAAAACAGGCCTATAGTTACAACCAACTACGATGATGATGAGTACCACCTAACATATGGAGCATTTTAGCTGAGAAACATTTCCACACTGTGGTGGCTTTAGACCAAAGACCAGAGTCGATAATAATGACTTGAAACTCACTGAAGTGGTTTTTAATTGCGTCTGCTGCTTCGATGCGGCGGTGTTGATGTTGTTTTTCCTACCTAAATTCTTAGCTTACGTGCGGTCATTTAAGCCAGCATTACCTTGTGTGACCAGCTATGAAAGGAAATAGCCCATGATGATTTGGAATTCTTGGGCCCCGCTGTAATGCTGCTGATGATGCTGTGCATTGGTAACATGCTGTAAAGGAAATGCTTGCACATCCACGAGGGGGAAGTCTGCGTTTGGAATTAGAATAAATTTATAAAAATAAATATAAAGAAATAGCGGATGTAAACGGCATCTTTTTTCGTTTCTCAAAAGAATTATCTTCCTACTACGCAAGTATGTCTATGGGGTTATTTAATAGAAATTCACACAAGAGGATGCAGCTGATACTGATAAAGAGGAAACATATTTTGAGTTTTGATTTATGGATTATTATTACATATTTAGAACGTAGATAAGATCAAAATCTTGTATATAACATTTTGATGGTGATGGCAGAAGGTTCTCAGATTATAAATAACGGATGTTATTGTACAATTTTTAACATGCAATTTGAAATTTTTAATTATTATTATTATAATGAGAAACGGTAAAACACGGTAACTGTCAGCATTAAGGCAGCGATATGTCTAACTATAGAAGACCAATAAAAGTTGCCCCACTAGGCATATAATGAAGAGAATAATTTTTCCTACCATCTAAAAAATCAAAATTTTCTCATATGCTAGCCTGAAAATACCAACAACGTCCAAATAAATTCGAATAAATGATAAAGGAAACGGAATTGCATTGAAGTCAAATTGAAAAAAAAAACAAACAAAAACGTCAGCCAACTAGAAATAAAAAGAAAAACAAAATTATAACAACTTACATTGGTGAATAGCTGGCAGGACTGAAGAGGGTCTCGTTCTGGCGAGCAGGTGTTCTAGCCAAAGCACTTTTAGCCTGAAAGAAACAAAAAGGAAAATAACAACAAAAAACCATTAATAAACGAATGAATGACTGACTGAATGTTTTGTATGAATCAATAATCGATTGAATAACAAACGAATGATCACCGAACAATAGAAGGCAATATCCTGAAAGAGAACACAAAAGAAGCAATTACTGTGTTGTCCACACAGAGCAAATAGCAAAATGTTGCACAAGAACAAGAAAATAATGTGGCAAAACCTATTGTGAGATATTTCCTTATTGCATCTTTTCTTCCAGTTGCCTTTTGTGGTTTCTGGTCCGTACAAGTTGTGTTGAAATAATAATTGAAAAAGGAACTGCTGTAATACATTCGTAATGGGCATTTATATGGTATGACTGTTTGTTTTTGCCGGTCATAAGCGATTGGGAAAGAAAAATTAACACCTGTCGATTGTTAGAGAAGTTAAATCAAATGGCAGTAAAACGCAATGTGTGATTTGGAAAGAATAAATAATAAGAATTTTGAATAATAACAAGTTAATATTCGTTGATTTTTAAAGACTATTTTGCTGGGTCTTTACGCAAATAAGCGGGGATTTTTTAAAGAATATTTTTTCATGGACATATTCGCCAAAAGGGTGGATTTTTTAAAGAATATTTTTTCATGGACCATTAGACCAAAAAGCGTGGATTTTTTAAAGAATATTTTTTCATGGACCATTAGACCAAAAAGCGTGGATTTTTTAAAGAATATTTTTTCATGGACCATTAGACCAAAAAGCGTGGATTTTTTAAAGAATATTTTTTCATGGACCATTAGACCAAAAAGCGTGGATTTTTTAAAGAATATTTTTTCATGGACCATTAGACCAAAAAGCGTGGATTTTTTAAAGAATATTTTTTCATGGACCATTAGACCAAAAAGCGTGGATTTTTTAAAGAATATTTTTTCATGGACCATTAGACCAAAAAGCGTGGATTTTTTAAAGAATATTTTTTCATGGACCATTAGACCAAAAAGCGTGGATTTTTTAAAGAATATTTTTTCATGGACCATTAGACCAAAAAGCGTGGATTTTTTAAAGAATATTTTTTCATGGACCATTAGACCAAAAAGCGTGGATTTTTTAAAGAATATTTTTTCATGGACCATTAGACCAAAAAGCGTGGATTTTTTAAAGAATATTTTTTCATGGACCATTAGACCAAAAAGCGTGGATTTTTTAAAGAATATTTTTTCATGGACCATTAGACCAAAAAGCGTGGATTTTTTAAAGAATATTTTTTCATGGACCATTAGACCAAAAAGCGTGGATTTTTTAAAGAATATTTTTTCATGGACCTTTGGACCAATAATCGTGGATTTTTTAAAGAATATTTTTTCATGGACCTTTAGACCAATAATCGTGGATTTTTTAAAGAATATTTTTTCATGGACCTTTGGACCAATAATCGTGGATTTTTTAAAGAATATTTTTTCATGGACCTTTACACCAATAATCGTGGATTTTTTAAAGAATATTTTTTCATGGACCTTTGGACCAATAATCGTGGATTTTTTAAGGAATATTTTTTCATGGACCTTTGGACCAATAATCGTGGATTTTTTAAAGAATATTTTTTCATGGACCTTTGGACCAATAATCGTGGATTTTTTAAAGAATATTTTTTCATGGACCTTTGGACCAATAATCGTGGATTTTTTAAAGAATATTTTTTCATGGACCTTTGGACCAATAATCGTGGATTTTTTAAAGAATATTTTTTCATGGACCTTTGGACCAATAATCGTGGATTTTTTAAAGAATATTTTTTCATGGACCTTTGGACCAATAATCGTGGATTTTTTAAAGAATATTTTTTCATGGACCTTTGGACCAATAATCGTGTATTTTTTAAAAAATATTTTTAACGAAACTTTGGACCAATAATCGTGGATTTTTTAAAAAATATTTTTAACGAAACTTTGGACCAATAATCGTGGATTTTTTAAAGAATATTTTTTCATGGACCTTTACAACAACAAGCGTGGATTTTTTAAAGAATATTTTTTCATGGACCTTTGGACCAATAATCGTGGATTTTTTAAAAAATATTTTTTCATGGACCTTTGGACCAATAATCGTGGATTTTTTAAAGAATATTTTTTCATGGACCTTTGGACCAATAATCGTGGATTTTTTAAAAAATATTTTTTCATGGACCTTTGGACCAATAATCGTGGATTTTTTAAAAAATATTTTTTCATGGACCTTTGGACCAATAATCGTGGATTTTTTAAAGAATATTTTTTCATGGACCTTTACAACAACAAGCGTGGATTTTTTAAAGAATATTTTTTCATGGACCTTTGGACCAATAATCGTGGATTTTTTAAAAAATATTTTTTCATGGACCTTTGGACCAATAATCGTGGATTTTTTAAAGAATATTTTTTCATAGCCCTTTGGACCAATAATCGTGGTTTTTTTAAAGAATATTTTTTCATGGACCTCTATACCAATAATCGTGGATTTTTTAAAGAATATTTTTTCATGGACCTTTGGAACAATAATCGTGGATTTTTTAAAGAATATTTTTTCATGGACGTTTGGACCAATAATCGTGGATTTTTAAAAGAATATTTTTTCATGGACCTTTGGACCAATAATCGTGGATTTTTTAAAGAATATTTTTTCATGGACCTTTGGACCAATAATCGTGGATTTTTTAAAGAATATTTTTTCATGGACCTTTGGACCAATAATCGTGGATTTTTTAAAGAATATTTTTTCATGGACCTTTGGAACAATAATCGTGGATTTTTTAAAGAATATTTTTTCATGGACGTTTGGACCAATAATCGTGGATTTTTTAAAGAATATTTTTTCATGGACCTTTGGAACAATAATCGTGGATTTTTTAAAGAATATTTTTTCATGGACGTTTGGACCAATAATCGTGGATTTTTAAAAGAATATTTTTTCATGGACCTTTGGAACAATAATCGTGGATTTTTTAAAGAATATTTTTTCATGGACGTTTGGACCAATAATCGTGGATTTTTAAAAGAATATTTTTTCATGGACGTTTGGACCAATAATCGTGGATTTTTAAAAGAATATTTTTTCATGGACCTTTGGAACAATAATCGTTGATTTTTTAAAGAATATTTTTTCATGGACGTTTGGACCAATAATCGTGGATTTTTAAAAGAATATTTTTTCATGGACCTTTGGAACAATAATCGTGGATTTTTAAAAGAATATTTTTTCATGGACCTTTGGAACAATAATCGTGGATTTTTTAAAGAATATTTTTTCATGGACCTTTGGACCAATAATCGTGGATTTTTTAAAGAATATTTTTTCATAGACCTTTGGACCAATAATCGTGGATTTTTTTAAGAATATTTTTTCATGGACCTTTGGACCAATAATCGTGGATTTTTTAAAGAATATTTTTTCATGGACCTTTGGACCAATAATCGTGGATTTTTTAAAGAATATTTTTTCATGGACCTTTGGACCAATAATCGTGGATTTTTTAAAGAATATTTTTTCATGGACCTTTGGACCAATAATCGTGGATTTTTTAAAGAATATTTTTTCATGGACCTTTGGACCAATAATCGTGGATTTTTTAAAGAATATTTTTTCATGGACCTTTGGACCAATAATCGTGGATTTTTTAAAGAATATTTTTTCATGGACCTTTGGACCAATAATCGTGGATTTTTTAAAGAATATTTTTTCATGGACCATTAGACCAAAAAGCGTGGATTTTTAAAGAATATTTTTTCATGGACCATTAGACCAAAAAGCGTGGATTTTTTAAAGAATATTTTTTCATGGACCTTTACAACAACAAGCGTGGATTTTTTAAAGAATATTTTTTCATGGACCTTTGCACCAATAATCGTGGATTTTTTAAAGGATATTTTTTCATGGACCTTTGCACCAATAATCGTGGATTTTTTAAAGAATATTTTTTCATGGACCTTTGGACCAATAATCGTGGATTTTTTAAAGAATATTTTTTCATGGACCTTTGGACCAATAATCGTGGATTTTTTAAAGAATATTTTTTCATGGACCTTTGGACCAATAATCGTGGATTTTTTAAAGAATATTTTTTCATGGACCTTTGGACCAATAATCGTGGATTTTTTAAAGAATATTTTTTCATGGACCTTTGGACCAATAATCGTGGATTTTTTAAAGAATATTTTTTCATGGACCTTTGGACCAATAATCGTGGATTTTTTAAAGAATATTTTTTCATGGACCTTTGGACCAATAATCGTGGATTTTTAAAGAATATTTTTTCATGGACCTTTGGACCAATAATCGTGGATTTTTTAAAGAATATTTTTTCATGGACCTTTGGACCAATAATCGTGGATTTTTTAAAGAATATTTTTTCATGGACCTTTGGACCAATAATCGTGGATTTTTTAAAGAATATTTTTTCATGGACCTTTGGACCAATAATCGTGGATTTTTTAAAGAATATTTTTTCATGGACCTTTGGACCAATAATCGTGGATTTTTTAAAGAATATTTTTTCATGGACCTTTGGACCAATAATCGTGGATTTTTAAAGAATATTTTTTCATGGACCTTTGGACCAATAATCGTGGATTTTTTAAAGAATATTTTTTCATGGACCTTTGGACCAATAATCGTGGATTTTTAAAGAATATTTTTTCATGGACCTTTGGACCAATAATCGTGGATTTTTTAAAGAATATTTTTTCATGGACCTTTGGACCAATAATCGTGGATTTTTTAAAGAATATTTTTTCATGGACCTTTGGACCAATAATCGTGGATTTTTTAAAGAATATTTTTTCATGGACCTTTGGACCAATAATCGTGGATTTTTTAAAGAATATTTTTTCATGGACCTTTGGACCAATAATCGTGGATTTTTTAAAGAATATTTTTTCATGGACCTTTGGACCAATAATCGTGGATTTTTTAAAGAATATTTTTTCATGGACCTTTGGACCAATAATCGTGGATTTTTAAAGAATATTTTTTCATGGACCTTTGGACCAATAATCGTGGATTTTTTAAAGAATATTTTTTCATGGACCTTTGGACCAATAATCGTGGATTTTTTAAAGAATATTTTTTCATGGACCTTTGGACCAATAATCGTGGATTTTTTAAAGAATATTTTTTCATGGACCTTTGGACCAATAATCGTGGATTTTTTAAAGAATATTTTTTCATGGACCTTTGGACCAATAATCGTGGATTTTTTAAAGAATATTTTTTCATGGACCTTTGGACCAATAATCGTGGATTTTTAAAGAATATTTTTTCATGGACCTTTGGACCAATAATCGTGGATTTTTTAAAGAATATTTTTTCATGGACCTTTGGACCAATAATCGTGGATTTTTTAAAGAATATTTTTTCATGGACCTTTGGACCAATAATCGTGGATTTTTTAAAGAATATTTTTTCATGGACCTTTGGACCAATAATCGTGGATTTTTTAAAGAATATTTTTTCATGGACCTTTGGACCAATAATCGTGGATTTTTTAAAGAATATTTTTTCATGGACCTTTGGACCAATAATCGTGGATTTTTTAAAGAATATTTTTTCATGGACCTTTGGACCAATAATCGTGGATTTTTTAAAGAATATTTTTTCATGGACCATTAGACCAAAAAGCGTGGATTTTTTAAAGAATATTTTTTCATGGACCATTAGACCAAAAAGCGTGGATTTTTTAAAGAATATTTTTTCATGGACCATTAGACCAAAAAGCGTGGATTTTTTAAAGAATATTTTTTCATGGACCATTAGACCAAAAAGCGTGGATTTTTTAAAGAATATTTTTTCATGGACCATTAGACCAAAAAGCGTGGATTTTTTAAAGAATATTTTTTCATGGACCATTAGACCAAAAAGCGTGGATTTTTTAAAGAATATTTTTTCATGGACCATTAGACCAAAAAGCGTGGATTTTTTAAAGAATATTTTTTCATGGACCATTAGACCAAAAAGCGTGGATTTTTTAAAGAATATTTGTTCATGGACCATTAGACCAAAAAGCGTGGATTTTTTAAAGAATATTTTTTCATGGACCATTAAACCAAAAAGCGTGGATTTTTTAAAGAATATTTTTTCATGGACCATTAGACCAAAAAGTGTGGATTTTTTAAAGAATATTTTTTCATGGACCATTAGACCAAAAAGTGTGGATTTTTTAAAGAATATTTTTTCATGGACCATTAGACCAAAAAGCGTGGATTTTTTAAAGAATATTTGTTCATGGACCATTAGACCAAAAAGCGTGGATTTTTTAAAGAATATTTTTTCATGGACCATTAAACCAAAAAGCGTGGATTTTTTAAAGAATATTTTTTCATGGACCATTAGACCAAAAAGTGTGGATTTTTTAAAGAATATTTTTTCATGGACCATTAGACCAAAAAGTGTGGATTTTTTAAAGAATATTTTTTCATGGACCATTAGACCAAAAAGCGTGGATTTTTTAAAGAATATTTTTCATGGACCATTAGACCAAAAAGTGTGGATTTTTTAAAGAATATTTTTTCATGGACCATTAGACCAAAAAGTGTGGATTTTTTAAAGAATATTTTTTCATGGACCTTTGGACCAATAATCGTGGATTTTTAAAGAATATTTTTTCATGGACCTTTGGACCAATAATCGTGGATTTTTTAAAGAATATTTTTTCATGGACCTTTGGACCAATAATCGTGGATTTTTTAAAGAATATTTTTTCATGGACCTTTGGACCAATAATCGTGGATTTTTTAAAGAATATTTTTTCATGGACCTTTGGACCAATAATCGTGGATTTTTTAAAGAATATTTTTTCATGGACCTTTGGACCAATAATCGTGGATTTTTTAAAGAATATTTTTTCATGGACCTTTGGACCAATAATCGTGGATTTTTTAAAGAATATTTTTTCATGGACCTTTGGACCAATAATCGTGGATTTTTTAAGGAATATTTTTTCATGGACCTTTGGACCAATAATCGTGGATTTTTTAAAGAATATTTTTTCATGGACCTTTGGACCAATAATCGTGGATTTTTTAAAGAATATTTTTTCATGGACCTTTGGACCAATAATCGTGGATTTTTTAAAGAATATTTTTTCATGGACCTTTGGACCAATAATCGTGGATTTTTTAAAGAATATTTTTTCATGGACCTTTGGACCAATAATCGTGTATTTTTTAAAAAATATTTTTAACGAAACTTTGGACAAATAATCGTGGATTTTTTAAAGAATATTTTTTCATGGACCTTTACAACAACAAGCGTGGATTTTTTAAAGAATATTTTTTCATGGACCTTTGGACCAATAATCGTGGATTTTTTAAAAAATATTTTTTCATGGACCTTTGGACCAATAATCGTGGATTTTTTAAAAAATATTTTTTCATGGACCTTTGGACCAATAATCGTGGATTTTTTAAAGAATATTTTTTCATGGACCTTTACAACAACAAGCGTGGATTTTTTAAAGAATATTTTTTCATGGACCTTTGGACCAATAATCGTGGATTTTTTAAAAAATATTTTTTCATGGACCTTTGGACCAATAATCGTGGATTTTTTAAAGAATATTTTTTCATGGACCTCTATACCAATAATCGTGGATTTTTTAAAGAATATTTTTTCATGGACCTCTATACCAATAATCGTGGATTTTTTAAAGAATATTTTTTCATGGACCTTTGGAACAATAATCGTGGATTTTTTAAAGAATATTTTTTCATGGACGTTTGGACCAATAATCGTGGATTTTTAAAAGAATATTTTTTCATGGACCTTTGGACCAATAATCGTGGATTTTTTAAAGAATATTTTTTCATGGACCTTTGGACCAATAATCGTGGATTTTTTAAAGAATATTTTTTCATGGACCTTTGGACCAATAATCGTGGATTTTTTAAAGAATATTTTTTCATGGACCTTTGGAACAATAATCGTGGATTTTTTAAAGAATATTTTTTCATGGACGTTTGGACCAATAATCGTGGATTTTTTAAAGAATATTTTTTCATGGACCTTTGGAACAATAATCGTGGATTTTTTAAAGAATATTTTTTCATGGACGTTTGGACCAATAATCGTGGATTTTTAAAAGAATATTTTTTCATGGACCTTTGGAACAATAATCGTGGATTTTTTAAAGAATATTTTTTCATGGACGTTTGGACCAATAATCGTGGATTTTTAAAAGAATATTTTTTCATGGACGTTTGGACCAATAATCGTGGATTTTTAAAAGAATATTTTTTCATGGACCTTTGGAACAATAATCGTTGATTTTTTAAAGAATATTTTTTCATGGACCTTTGGAACAATAATCGTTGATTTTTTAAAGAATATTTTTTCATGGACGTTTGGACCAATAATCGTGGATTTTTAAAAGAATATTTTTTCATGGACCTTTGGACCAATAATCGTGGATTTTTTAAAGAATATTTTTTCATAGACCTTTGGACCAATAATCGTGGATTTTTTTAAGAATATTTTTTCATGGACCTTTGGACCAATAATCGTGGATTTTTTAAAGAATATTTTTTCATGGACCTTTGGACCAATAATCGTGGATTTTTTAAAGAATATTTTTTCATGGACCTTTGGACCAATAATCGTGGATTTTTTAAAGAATATTTTTTCATGGACCTTTGGACCAATAATCGTGGATTTTTTAAAGAATATTTTTTCATGGACCTTTGGACCAATAATCGTGGATTTTTTAAAGAATATTTTTTCATAGACCTTTGGACCAATAATCGTGGATTTTTTTAAGAATATTTTTTCATGGACCTTTGGACCAATAATCGTGGATTTTTTAAAGAATATTTTTTCATGGACCTTTGGACCAATAATCGTGGATTTTTTAAAGAATATTTTTTCATGGACCTTTGGACCAATAATCGTGGATTTTTTAAAGAATATTTTTTCATGGACCTTTGGACCAATAATCGTGGATTTTTTAAAGAATATTTTTTCATGGACCTTTGGACCAATAATCGTGGATTTTTTAAAGAATATTTTTTCATAGACCTTTGGACCAATAATCGTGGATTTTTTTAAGAATATTTTTTCATGGACCTTTGGACCAATAATCGTGGATTTTTTAAAGAATATTTTTTCATGGACCTTTGGACCAATAATCGTGGATTTTTTAAAGAATATTTTTTCATGGACCTTTGGACCAATAATCGTGGATTTTTTAAAGAATATTTTTTCATGGACCTTTGGACCAATAATCGTGGATTTTTTAAAGAATATTTTTTCATGGACCTTTGGACCAATAATCGTGGATTTTTTAAAGAATATTTTTTCATAGACCTTTGGACCAATAATCGTGGATTTTTTTAAGAATATTTTTTCATGGACCTTTGGACCAATAATCGTGGATTTTTTAAAGAATATTTTTTCATGGACCTTTGGACCAATAATCGTGGATTTTTTAAAGAATATTTTTTCATGGACCTTTGGACCAATAATCGTGGATTTTTTAAAGAATATTTTTTCATGGACCATTAGACCAAAAAGCGTGGATTTTTAAAGAATATTTTTTCATGGACCATTAGACCAAAAAGCGTGGATTTTTTAAAGAATATTTTTTCATGGACCTTTACAACAACAAGCGTGGATTTTTTAAAGAATATTTTTTCATGGACCTTTGCACCAATAATCGTGGATTTTTTAAAGAATATTTTTTCATGGACCTTTGGACCAATAATCGTGGATTTTTTAAAGAATATTTTTTCATGGACCTTTGGACCAATAATCGTGGATTTTTTAAAGAATATTTTTTCATGGACCTTTGGACCAATAATCGTGGATTTTTTAAAGAATATTTTTTCATGGACCTTTGGACCAATAATCGTGGATTTTTTAAAGAATATTTTTTCATGGACCTTTGGACCAATAATCGTTGATTTTTTAAAGAATATTTTTTCATGGACCTTTGGACCAATAATCGTGTATTTTTTAAAGAATATTTTTTCATGGACCTTTGGACCAATAATCGTGGATTTTTTTAAGAATATTTTTTCATGGACCTTTGGACCAATAATCGTGGATTTTTTAAAGAATATTTTTTCATGGACCTTTGGACCAATAATCGTTGATTTTTTAAAGAATATTTTTTCATGGACCTTTGGACCAATAATCGTGTATTTTTTAAAGAATATTTTTTCATGGACCTTTGGACCAATAATCGTGGATTTTTTTAAGAATATTTTTTCATGGACCTTTGGACCAATAATCGTGGATTTTTTTAAGAATATTTTTTCATGGACCTTTGGACCAATAATCGTTGATTTTTTAAAGAATATTTTTTCATGGACCTTTGGACCAATAATCGTGTATTTTTTAAAGAATATTTTTTCATGGACCTTTGGACCAATAATCGTGGATTTTTTTAAGAATATTTTTTCATGGACCTTTGGACCAATAATCGTGGATTTTTTAAAGAATATTTTTTCATGGACCTTTGGACCAATAATCGTTGATTTTTTAAAGAATATTTTTTCATGGACCTTTGGACCAATAATCGTGTATTTTTTAAAGAATATTTTTTCATGGACCTTTGGACCAATAATCGTGGATTTTTTTAAGAATATTTTTTCATGGACCTTTGGACCAATAATCGTGGATTTTTTTAAGAATATTTTTTCATGGACCTTTGGACCAATAATCGTTGATTTTTTAAAGAATATTTTTTCATGGACCTTTGGACCAATAATCGTGTATTTTTTAAAGAATATTTTTTCATGGACCTTTGGACCAATAATCGTGGATTTTTTTAAGAATATTTTTTCATGGACCTTTGGACCAATAATCGTGGATTTTTTAAAGAATATTTTTTCATGGACCTTTGGACCAATAATCGTTGATTTTTTAAAGAATATTTTTTCATGGACCTTTGGACCAATAATCGTGTATTTTTTAAAGAATATTTTTTCATGGACCTTTGGACCAATAATCGTGGATTTTTTTAAGAATATTTTTTCATGGACCTTTGGACCAATAATCGTGGATTTTTTAAAGAATATTTTTTCATGGACCTTTGGACCAATAATCGTTGATTTTTTAAAGAATATTTTTTCATGGACCTTTGGACCAATAATCGTGGATTTTTTAAAGAATATTTTTTCATGGACCTTTGGACCAATAATCGTGGATTTTTTAAAGAATATTTTTTCATGGACCTTTGCACCAATAATCGTGGATTTTTTAAAGAATATTTTTTCATGGACCTTTGGACCAATAATCGTGGATTTTTTAAAGAATATTTTTTCATGGACCTTTGGACCAATAATCGTGGATTTTTTAAAGAATATTTTTTCATGGACCTTTGGACCAATAATCGTGGATTTTTTAAAGAATATTTTTTCATGGACCTTTGGACCAATAATCGTGGATTTTTTAAAGAATATTTTTTCATGGCCCTTTGGACCAATAATCGTTGATTTTTTAAAGAATATTTTTTCATGGACCTTTGGACCAATAATCGTGTATTTTTTAAAGAATATTTTTTCATGGACCTTTGGACCAATAATCGTGGATTTTTTTAAGAATATTTTTTCATGGACCTTTGGACCAATAATCGTGGATTTTTTAAAGAATATTTTTTCATGGACCTTTGGACCAATAATCGTGGATTTTTTAAAGAATATTTTTTCATGGACCTTTGGACCAATAATCGTGGATTTTTTAAAGAATATTTTTTCATGGACCTTTGGACCAATAATCGTGGATTTTTTAAAGAATATTTTTTCATGGACCATTAGACCAAAAAGCGTGGATTTTTAAAGAATATTTTTTCATGGACCATTAGACCAAAAAGCGTGGATTTTTTAAAGAATATTTTTTCATGGACCTTTACAACAACAAGCGTGGATTTTTTAAAGAATATTTTTTCATGGACCTTTGGACCAATAATCGTGGATTTTTTAAAGAATATTTTTTCATGGACCTTTGGACCAATAATCGTGGATTTTTTAAAGAATATTTTTTCATGGACCTTTGGACCAATAATCGTGGATTTTTTAAAGAATATTTTTTCATGGACCTTTGGACCAATAATCGCCGATTTTTAAGTACCCACTTCACTGTTCTAAGTAAATGTTTGAACAAAGTGTTAAACCTTCTTACAAGATACTATATTTTCTCCCAAACTGCCCAATTGAAATAAAAAATCAGTAAATGTTTTTGAAAACTATTTTTGAAAGTCATTGTTGATCTGATATTGGATGTAACTCTGGGATGCTGTGAATGTAACAAATAAATAAGCGAAAACAACAACACAGATGTTCAGGCACTTCAGAACAGAGATAGGTAAACATTATCAATGGCTGGTCAAATACATTTTTGCAACATACAACAACAGTAAGCAAAATAAAAGCTTCTTGGGTTGGTAGAAAATACGTTACAAAAGCCAACAAACACACACACTCACACTAAAGTGTGTATGTGACATATCAAAAGTCACTTTGGAATGTTGACTGGCCATTGAATGAGACAGGAAGCTCTGATACTCTGATGTAGTAACGTATTTTTTCAGTAGTAGTTGCTGCCGAACAACAGCATCTGGAGAAAACATTCTAATGATTGGCATCACCAACATTCTAAACATTTTCAATAACTATTCGATGTTTATATGTCGCTGTCACCAGAGTCATGTTTGTTGTTCCCCGTTTTTTTTCTTTTCTTCGCCGTAACAACTGTTGTAAAGCAGCACATTCGACTGTTCGTTCGGTTCTTGCTGTTGTTGGCAAACTGTTGCTGTCAATGCAATTTCTTACTTCTTGCATTATCATTATGCCACAGTTGGAGTGTGTAGTATTTGTTGTTGTAGCACGATGATGACAACATGATTCTCTAGGTTAGAGTAACAGCAACAACTGAAAACATACAGAAGTCAACAACCAAACATTCACTGATTTAGAAATGGTGATAGTTTTGCTCCCGCACTCAAAACAGAGACTGACGGAACATTTAAATCCCAGTAAAAAAAAACAACAACAACATCATCAGGCAGGCCAGTAAAAAAACAACAACATCATCAGGCAGGCAGGTTGTCATCATCTTTGTGAGGCTACTTGTTGCTGCTACGGCAGATTGGTGTTTTGTTATGCGTTGATGTTGCCGTTGTGTCCCCTTGATTTTTACATCTGTTTGCAACAGCAACAACAAACAATGTCATCCATTCTTTGGTCCAAAAGTTGCAAAGTTGTTTGTTTTGCTGCCACAACAGTTTGTTCGATTGAGTGTTGCGTTAAGTACAACACAGCAACAACAACATGCGCTTAGCTTGAGATTTAGCAGAAGAGGTTGCAAACTTAATGACATCTTTGTTTAGCAGTGGTGTCAGCCACTAGGAACCAACAATAACAATATAATGTGCCGATATTTAAGATAAAAACGCTCAGAGAAAAATGTTGAAAGAAAAGTTATGGTAGTCTCTCTCGGACTGCTCTGGGATAATTTTCTATGATAAGTCGTGGTAAGATCGAGGAAATAGTGGACTTCATTAGTCGGAAGCATGGTCGCGGCGCAGAGTTCTGCGGAATACAAATTTATTGATGAGAAATGATAGTAAACATTTCAATTTTAAGAAATTTCATTTATTTGTCAAATAGTTTTCTCCATGTGAAGGTTCAAATCCGATAATTGTTTTAAGAGTCTTTATTTTAAGAGCCGCTATAAAAGTACCACAAGATGACGTTTTTCAGCTTCGAAAAGTTCTGCAAAAATGTCGCTCAGAAAATTTTAGGTACGGCTCTCATTGACAACTAATCGCTTGCTCAGAAAAAACTGTGTTTTGTTTTTTGTATGTTCTTTAACTAGTATACAAGAACAAAATATAGTATTTTTCTGAACAAAAACAGGGTAAATGAACAAAACTACCACGAAAACCCGACAAAATCGATTAGTTGTCAATGAAAGCCGTACTTAAAATCTTCTGAGAGACATTTTTGCAGAACATTTCGAAGCTAAAAAACGTCATCTTGTGGTACTTTTATAGCGGCTCTTAAAATAAAGGACGAAAAGGACATTGAAGGAAGCGAGTTAGTAGGTCGAAGAGCTCTTCGAAAAGTATCCTCATTCGATTTGACTGAAGACATGTCATCTCAAATATAAGCTAAATCAACAATGAATAAAGATATACGCTATATATACGCTAATTACTGATGGCTTACAGGGTCTCTAGCAAAAACTTCATCACGCCAAAACGCGGAAGTTCGACTCACGGCGGATCTGTCCTTCGGGGTTCTTAATATACTCACCAAGGGCTTTCATCTCCAAAAGGAATTATCTCTGCCTCAAAATTTGTGTTCACAGTGTAATAAAAACCTTCAAAATACCGAGGTACCGTCCTTTGGGGGCTATATCAAAAGGTGGACCGACCATCCCAGTTTTTTGTCCTCGAGATTGTAAGTCAACAATAAGTACATGTACCAACACTGATGTACCTACGATAACTCCTTCTATTTTTGGCCACAGTTAATATCAACTCGCGACATACTCGTAGTGCGGCGGAGTAGCTCAATAAGAAATGCAGGTTACAGAGTTAAGGAAGGATCGCACCAGAATTTGACAAGCTTTATTGCTGAATCAGTCTGCCCAATATATAAATATCTTGCTTGAACCCGTCTGTAATGGATCGTACATGGAAAGTATGAGGGTAGTGCAATGGAACAGCCGCCTAGCTACCGGCGCACAGTGGTTTAGGATCGTTTTTTCCTAGTCAAAATTCTGTAACTTTTGAACGGATATTTTCAAAGTTCTTATACATATTTTCAAAATTTTTTTGTTAGACAGATAACAATAATCAGCTTTCACATGAATTATAACCGATCAAATTCGGTCTGGTAGTTGCAGAGAAATTCAAGGTCAAAATTAAACTATTGAGTTTTTCATCAAAATATGACTGCTTTTGTGTTTTTTATATCTTCCTATATATTAAATATGTTAAAAAAAGTAAAAAAAACTATAAAATACAAAAAACTTCAAAAAAAATTCGACATTTTTTTTCAATATTTAAAAAAAATCCAAAAAATTTTATTTTTTTTGAAAAATTAAAAAAAAAATACTCCTTGGGTTTTCATAAAACTTATATAACTCGTATAAAAACTCGTATACTCCAAAAATGTTCATTTGTGTAAAAACAAGTAAAAAAGTATCAGTCGGCTTGGCCGACAGAGATATACCCCCAGCCTGTGTAAGTAGTATATTGAAACAATTTGTTCCCAAAAAACGTATGTATTTAGAGGATTTTAAAAAATTTCGGCGTATGAAACGACAAAAATGTTGATTAGGATTAAGGATCAAAAGTTTTGCGGAGGAGATACTAAAAGGAATGGATCGACATTGACCGTTATGGAAGTGGATCTCCAGCCACAACCTATGGTGCCATAGGGGGTTTTTTTACTCTTCGGACTGTTTGCTCAAGAAGAATGGACTTGCCCCTAAAAAAACTTTTACTATCGCAATTGATGCAGTGAATGCATGTTGCTTCAACAAAAATCGAAGTGATTCGATATCGCGTCTTAAAATGAACTTACCCGAAATTTTGTGTGGGAGGTACCGGATAGAGTGGACAAATATAGTCCATATTCGAACCTGATCTATATCTGGTAGATATATTAGGATGTGTAAGGTATGGACCAATTCGGTCACTCCCTTCAAAAGTTACCGTACGAACAATTTTTCCGAACATTTTTGAAATTTTGTGGGGGAGGTACCTGAAGGAGTGGACCGATATGGCTTATCTTCGAACTTAAACTATGTTTGGACAAAATATTACTAAGACCAAATTTTGGACCGAATCGGCAGAGCCGTTCTAGAGTTATCTTGCGCTCCAACCACCTCACACGGTGTCATAGGGGTTTTTTGCAACTTTCATGCTATTTTCTCAGGAAGTATGGACTTGCCGCTAATGAAACTTGTACCGTCGTATGAGGGGCAGTGAATACAAGTTGCTAAAACAAAAATCAAAGCGATTCGAGAGATGGCCCTAAGTTGAACTTTTCCGAAATTTTGTGTGGGAGGTACCAGAAGGAGTGGACCGATTGAGTCCATATTGAAACCTCATTTAAGTCTGGTACAGGTTTCACGAGGGACAAAGTATGCACCAAATCGGTTACTCCCTTCAAGGGTTATCGTGCGCACACATTTTCCGAATATTTTCGAACTTTTGTGTGGGAGGTACCGGAAGGAGTGGACCGCTATAGCCCATCTTCGAACTTAAACTAAGTTTGGGCAAAATATTACGAAAGCCAAAATTTGAACCGAATCGGTTCATCCGTTCGAGAGTTAGCGTGCGCACCAGCCAGACAGACGGACAGACAGACAGACGGACGGACATTGCTAAATCAACTCTAAATTGTCTGAAACACATTTCGTCCAAACATACTTGGGGTCTAAAACCATTATTTCGATGAGGCACATTTCGCCCGTATGAAAGTGTATATACCCTCCCTTTCTAGCCTAAAGGCTGAGGGTATAAAAAACTGTAATTCATATGGAAACGGTATGGAAAACACACACATTTTTACCCATGTAATTTCAATAAATTTAAAAAAGTGTTAAACGGACGGAACGGACGGGCACAAAAGTATATATGGACTGAAAGAGGAGACCCTCCGGTATCTTTCTGTGAAAACGGAACTTTGTCCCAAGCTGTTCCCTAAAAGTTCTAGTCCACTAAACTTGGAATTTAACTAAAAATTATTACCTGAGGAAAATTAAATTAAAACAAGTAAAAAAGTATCAGTCGGCTTTGCCGACAGAGATATACCCTCAGCCTGTGCAAATTGAAACACTTTTTTCACAAAAAATTATGTATTTAGGGGGTTTCAAAATTTTGGTCGTATCAACTGACAAAAATTTTGTTTAGGATTAAAGTTCAAAAATTTTGCGGAAAAGGTGCTTAAAGAAATGGACCGACATAGACCATGGGGGTGCCATAGGGGGTTTTTACACCCTTCGGGCTGTTTTCTCAAGAAGTATAGACTTGCCCCTGAAACAACTTTTACCATCGTAATTGAGGCAGCGAATGTAAGTTGCTTCAACAAAAATCAAAGTGATTCAATAGCAGGTCTTAAAGTGAACTTATCCAAAATTTTGTGTGGGAGGTACGGGATGGAGTGGACAAATATAGTCCATATTCGAACCTGATCTATATCTGGTAGATATTATGAGAATGTGTAAAGTATGGACCAAATCGGTCACTCCCATCAAGAGTTATCGTGCGCACAATTTTTCCGTATATTTTTGAACTTTTGTGGGTTAGGTAACTGAAGGAGTGGACCGATATGGCTTATCTACGAACTTAAAGTAAGTTTGGAAACAATATTACGAAGGTCAAATTTTGGCCGGAATCGGCATTTCCGTTCGAGAATTATCTTGCGCTTCCACCCATAAATATGGTGTCATAGGGTTTTTTTTTTCAACTTTCAAGCTATTTTTTCAGGAAGTGTGGACTTGCCCCTGAGGAATCTTGTACCTTCGTATAGGGGACAGTGAATACAAGATGTTACAACAAAAACCAAGGCGATTCGAGAGCTGGCCCTAAACTGAACTTTTCCGAAATTTTGTGTGGGAGGTACTCGAAGGAGTTTACCGATTGAGTCCATATTGGAACCTCATCTAAGTCTGGTAGAAATTTCGTAATGTGCAAAGTATGGACCAAATCGGTTATTCCCTACAAGAGTTATCGTTCGCACAAGTTTTGCGACAATTTTTGAACATTTGTGGGGGAGGTACCTGAAGGAGTGGACCTATATGGCCCATCTTCGAACTTAAATCGAAAATTTGAACCGAATCGATTGATCCGTTCGAGAGTTATCGTGCGCACCAGCCAGCCAGACAGACGGACAGACAGACAGACAGACGGACGGACATTGCTAGATCTACTCAAAATTGTCTGAAACGGATATCGTACAAACATACTTGGGGTCTAAAACCATTATTTCGATGAGGCACATTTTTGGTCGTATCAAAGTGTAAATACCCTCTTTAGCCTAAAGGCTGAGGGTATAATTAAAAAAATTAAAACGGCTCTTAGAGATTGAGTATCTCACCAAAAATCTCCCACATCATTTCCGAAGTCTGGAAAATGGACAGGATGGTTCCGCTACTGAAGCTGAGGCAAGGATGCCAGCAAAGGTGAATCGTATAGACCATTTCCCTTTTTCCGGCCTCAGGCTTTACTTCTCCCATGCGCGTCATGGTTCCGTAAGCAGCACAACACGACAACATTTTCACACATATTAGTCGAGGACTCAACCAGGGCAATCCCTGTGATAGAATATTGATGGCGGAGCTCGACTTATCAAAAGACTTTGATACTGTCCAGCACTCCACACTGTTTGAGGACATTGAGCAGACTACCCTCCGGCCAAGTTTGAAACTGTGTGGACGTCAGTCATATGTGGAATTCAGGAACAAGAAGTCCAACCCAGTAGAGTGAAACACGGAGTTCCCCAAGGTGGTTGATATCTTCGGAACAGTTTAACCTCTACCTTTCCTGCATACCATACTCTCTAGAAGGCGTTGACATCGTTACGTATGCGAATGATTGTATGATATTATGACATTTGTGAAAGGCTGAACTCCTAGGAATATGCAAATATCAGCCACTAAATCTACGGCCACTCTGTCCACAACATGGACGGCAGACATAGTTGAATGTCATGGTCAATGGTAGCAGAATTCCGACCATAAATTACCCCAAAATTTTAGGAGTCACATTCCACAACATCCTAATGTGGTACGTACATGCCACAGCTATCTGTGTCAAGCTCAGATGTAGGAACAAGACCGTCAAGTTCCTAGCCGGCGAGACTTGGGGTGCAGATAAAGAACCCTTGTCGACCACATATAACGCGATATATCGGTCTGTGTTAAACTATGCGGGACCATTGTGTTCCGTGTATAAAAGTGTATAACGAGACAGAATAATATTCAAACCTGTCAAAACTCCGCTCTGAGAAATGGAGCAGGGTGCCTCCTCATTTTATCATAGAGAATATGTACTTATTTGTCGACAAAGATTAATAACACCGTCCAAAACATCTGTGGTACAGGCCCGCTCGACACTTTGCACCTTTTCAACTGCGCTGCCAAGCCTACTTAACTAACTAAAGTAGCTTTGTGATTACAACCCATTGATGCAGCCACATTTCTCGACCTTGGGATAGAGCCAGGTAAGTTTAAGTAGCCACCGTGGTGCAATGGTATGCACACCCGCCTTGCACACATAAGGTCGTGGGTTCGATTCCCCGTCCAGGCAACATCAAAACACTTTTCAACGGTGGCAAAATACCCCTCAGTAATGTTGGCGACATTTCCTGAGTACTTCAGCCATGTAAAACTTCTCTACAAAAGTGGTGTCTTAGACACGCCGTTCTGTAGGTCCCATATCATTGAGCTAAAATGAATCGGGGTGCACTCATTGATATGAGAGAAGTCTCCCTTGTCCCTTATGGGATGTTTGTGGAACAATTATTATTATTAGTTTAAGTAGAAAAACTTGCTCAGCCATGTTAGTTGTTCACCGTAGGATTTGGTAGAGCTGATATAATAAATAGCCCATTTATGTCAAGAACTCATGTAATTGCCTATGAAAACCATTATATCACTGCAAACAAGACCGGAGTACCTTCTGTCAAATTTTCAAAACTATCTTGGAACAGCCCTTAAAGTAAACCTAAGCAAAAATTTTAACTTCTGTGAGAGAGGTACTCATTGATGCAGCCACATTTTTAGATCTGGAGATAGAGCCAGGTCAGTTTTAGTGGGAAAACGAGATCAATCAAATTAGTTGTACACAGTAGGATTTAGTAGAAATTTTGGGTCATTATGTCAACAAACATGAACTTGTCTATGAAAAAATCTAAATCGCTGTAAACAGGACTGCTAGGAGTACGGTTAAAATTTCAAAACGATCCTCCGAAATTTTGTAAGAAAGGTACTCGAAGGTGTTGTCCGATATAGACCTTCGCTTAAAATAAATTTTACGATGTGCAAAAATACCTACCAACTCTAAATGGTGTTACCCCGGAACGCTCCTCAGAGACCGAATATAATAATTTATAAATATGTTGAAGTAGCACCCTCGTTTGGCCGGAGGCTGAGGGCCGTATATATTGTATCGTTGTTCATATTGTATGATTTTCAGGGGAGAGTTACTTCATTGGTTTCCCGAGGCTTTCTGAAAGGTTTATTGTTTTCCGTCTAGTTTCAGCTGCTCCTCCTGGAGTTCAGACGCTGTTTGCTGGTGCTATCTGTTATTCCCCAAGACGTATTTGATTTCCGTCTTTCCACCCATATCTGGGAAGCATACCCTATACGCTACCTGGGGACGCGTCCAATACGGGTTACAGGTTCTGGGAAGAGGCCAAATATCTTATAAGTGTGTTTTAGAACTGCTATCTCAAGAATGGAATTTTACAGACCAGACTTGTAGACAATTTTTCTGTCTATAATATTTGCTTTAGTAATGAAATTATCGCTTAGCCTTAATTTACACTGTTTACTTAGCCACTGTTCTGCTGTACACACACACTCTCTCTCTCCTTTTATTTGTTTTGATCATTCACTTCTAGCTTACATTGTGACGTCATTCATTGTAAGCCCTTCTGCTCTCTCTAATTTACTACCTCTGCCTATTTGTTGTTTACATTCATCCGTCTGTTTTTATGTGCGTACATATGTGTATTTGCATTTCGCCTGAACATTTGATAACCTCCTAGATTGAGGAGGACATTTAATCTATGTGTCACAAATAGCATAGTTGGACTCTTTTGTGTCCAACATTTTATATGTCCTTCTTAAAAGGATTTCTCATAACGAACTGAGCATTTTCTCTGAGCTACTCGTGTGAAATGGTGGTAGTGGCGGTAAAAGAAAATTTCAACGGAAATGCGTTAAATTTGCTAAACAAACACTTTGGTCGTGGTCAGAGTTTGTTCGATCTCGTTGTTAGTGGCAATTTTAAGTTCAATCTGCTTAATGTTGTTTTTATTATGTCCGTCCAGCCGTTTGTCCGTCCGTCTGTCTATTCGTGTTCATAGCTGATTTTTTACGTTAGATTTGCTACTCCTTTTAATTTTTTGATGGTGTTCTGGTGTGGTGCTGCTATTTCACAAAAACTAAACTAAACTGAAAATATTTTCATTCTGTTGTTCATTGTCAACTTTTATCAATGTTCAGGTATCTGCTGCTGCTGCTACTACTACTTCTTGGACTTGGAAGTTAAGAGTTCTTATTCTTAAAACAACAGGTGGAATTTTTTCAAGTTGTTATTTCTAAGAGGTTAACGTACAACAACAACAAAACATAACATCTGTATGGATATGTTGTTTTGTGTATTGTCAAATTATGGGAACCACGAATCGAGTGGAGAATAGAAGTAGTTCAGCTGAAGTTGCTTAGTAGGGGAGTTGCTATGCTAAGATTTTGCTATGTTGTTGTTGCTGTTGATATTGTCGCTGTCATTTAACTATTTCTACAATTTCCATTGACAATTATATTTAGGTGCGTGTCATTTGTTTATTTAAGTGACGGAAACAAGTTCAGTCGACTGTTTATTTTGTTCTGTTTGTCTGTTTCTGGTTATTTCCTAGATTTAAATAATGTGTGGAGTGGTGGATGGATTAGCAGGAAATCGTATAATGTGATCTATAGAAATTAATTGAAGTGAAATTCTTAAGTAAAGCTAAAAAAACATAGTATGTATACGTTATGTATGTTGTATAACACATGTCCGGAAAAGCTCCGCAAAAGGAGAAACTCAAATCTAGGCATCTGGACCATATCATATCACGTTCTGTTAATTTGTATCTGTAATCACCAAACCTTTGGGGTAACACAGGGGATGAAAAATATCAAGAAACGGTCTAGATCGATTTTAAGATGCCCAAAGCCCAGTACTTATTTTAGTTCCTCCTACATCTCAAGGGGACACTAACCTTCCTTTAGTGGCACCTGGGTAACTGTCTTTAACATCGGTTTAAGGTAGTGAGCTGACATGTGCCTCACGTTTACCCATATGAACGACACCTATAATAAACGGTTTAAGGTCATGGTCGCGAATCTGCACATGGAATGTTCGGACTCTTTATACACGCTGAAAAAAATATGATAGATCCAACAATATTCGAAGAGCAAAATATGTATTGTAAAGATATTGTTAAATTCCGCATGTAGTATTGTGAGTGCAACAATCGTTTTTGTTAATTACTACAATTGTTTTTGCTATATCCAACAATAGCTGTTGTCATATCCAACAATAGTTTTTGTCTGCTGGACAATATTATTCTCTTTTCTTCGACAATTTTATTCTCTTCCCTCGGTATTTGATGCCGTGGTAAAAAAAAAACAATTTTGGTGAGATCATGGATGAATGAATGGCATAAACAAAGATATTGGAGTGTGCTTCTTTTTTGTAGGTGTCTGGCCAAAGATTATCCACATGTTGTCTTTTATCATAATAAATATTTTAAGATCAATAATAACTATAAATAAAACTACTAACGCCATCTACCAATTTTCGCAAAATTCGACGATAAATGCTGAGAGCAAATCTATGTCTATACCATTCATTAGTCCAGGTACAAACGCATTGTTTGCGGTTTCACGCATACGTCTCTCTCCACAAACAGCGTGTGCGTCAATGCATTGCTAAAACTAAAAATTATTGAAACCAGCGACAGCAGAACCTTCTTCAGTGACTTCTTTGTTGTTATTCTCATCAAGGGCACGTGTGCCCCTTTTTGCCGGATGCTGCATTAGTCTATGCCATATACCCTATGGTGAGATTTGTTTGTAAAAGTTCCTCTTATATTTGTTATTGTTTGTGTATGTACATTGTATACCAGTGTGAGGCATTGTGTTAGAGTCTACACAAGTTCCGACTCAGAACTTCTGAGCGAAGACAAATTTACGCTAACGGAACTCACAATGCCTCACGCTGTTGTACACCATGAGATTCTTGTTTTTATTTGTTTCTTCTTTCTCATTCTTCTTTGTGTGTTTGATAGTTGGGTTTACACCATTACTTTTCTATTGCATACTTTTGGGGGTGTCATTGTGTGAGTGCATGCTTTTTCAATTGGTTGACTTGTGTGTGTGGAGAGAGAAATGTTCACCGAGAGCACGTGGGCGCTCTCTTTCCTGACGCTGGTTTACACCACAATCTGTGAAGTGTTTTGGTCGAAATATGTGTTTTTATTTTTGTTGTGGTTTTATTTTATGTTGTTGTAGGTGTTTGGAGGATGAGCGCAATGGAGTAGCTATATTTCTTCTTCGATTTTTGTCTTTTTAGTTAGACATGGCAAAACCTGGCCATGTGTAGTGTTTGTCAATGCTCATAATATTATACGTGACATTTATACTAAAGTTATGTGGAAAGTGTATACGAGCATTATATACGATCAAATAAAAATGTTCAGTAACAGGTTTTCTGGGCTGACAATAGTTTTTGTAAAAATTGTAGATTATGATAGTTCCTACCATAGGTATTGTCAATGATTTTTACAATATTGAGGAATTTCTCAAGTTGTTTTTTTTTTGTATGTTTGGAGCAAACGATGGTATTTTTGGATTTGTAAGTGCAATGCTTGAACAAAACAAATGAATTGTTGGAACATAAATAGATATTGTTGTTCCAACAAAAGCGACACATTTTTTTCTCTGCGTGTAGAAAAGGTGCATGTTACGCACTGTCAGATGTACTTTCAAAGTACAAGGCCAATATTACTGCCATACAGGAAATAGGAGGGCTTCGAAAAGGCGTCCAAACAACACCTAGCACGAGTTTGGTTGCGGATTTGTAGTAAGTCTGAAGTTAAAACAGTTTCATCCCGGTAGATGAAAGACTTGCTACGAGGGCTGAACGATAACTATCTGACCTAAAAATGAAACTGCGAATATTTACTATCAAAAACGGTTTTATTGTTTTCTTCAGTAGTCTCCAGTATGATTTAAACACTTTTTCGCGCGCCCAAACCTATTGGCGAAACACTTTTTCCACTCGGATTGAGACACTTCCAAAACATGGTTTTTGAACGCTTTTACAGCACCTTCAGGCGACTAAAATCGTTGACCCCGCCTTTTTTGTTGGTGTGCTGGAATCAAATGAAGTCATTGGATCCCCAGTCAGGGTTGTACGGCGGATGACCCATCAATTCCACGTTTTGTCCGGTCAAACAGGCGCTGGTTTGAATCGATGTGTGAGAGCTCGCATCGTCATGATGCAGAACGATTCGTCTTCTCTTGTTCGTTTTTCGAATTTCTCGGGAGACTTCAGGCAAACAAATTGTAGTGTAACACTCAGAATTTACCGTTCTACATTTCTCAAGCCGTATAGTCACCACACAGTCAGTTTTGCCGGAGAAACAGGTGATCAATTGCCTCCCAGTGCTTCTTACATGAACAACTTTCATTGGACATGACTGAGTACGTCTGTCCTGAGTACGTCTAGGCTAAAAACTGTCAAACTTTCCATAGAAATTTTCAAATGACGCCTGGCAACACGTACTGTTGCCTAGGCCAGATAGTTTTCGTGCCGACCTCGTACAATTCGGCTAAAAGATAGGTACTTTTTATACCGTCCACCATAGTATGGAGGGTATATTAAGTTTGTTTTTCCGTTTGTAACGCATTGAAATAATCATTTGCGACCCTATATATTGATCAGGATAAAATTCTGAGTCGATCTAGACATGCCCGTGTTTACGTTTGTTGTAATCACTCTAGCGTCCACAAAAATCGTGCTAGAGGGCTAGATTTTTCCACCCGAGTATCTTTTCACCATATGCAGGTCAAGTTCGAAGATATATCCTCCCGATATTCGGTATTTTGAGGATTTTAGATATAATTTTTAACCGTACTAGCTGGAATTTGACATGTAAGGTTCCTAGGGATAATAACACTACTCCACAAAAAACTGTCAATATAGATCCAAGTTTAGTTATAGTCTCCATAAAACGGTACCTCCCAATTTTCCGTATTTTGAAGGGTTTAGCTACAATTTTTAACCGAACTAGCTGTAATTTGGCATTAAAGGTTCTTAGGTGTCGCAACGCTACTTCACCAATATAGGTCCATGTTTACGTATAGCCCCCATATAACGGTACCTCCCGATTTAACGTATTTTGAGGGTTTTGGCTACAATTTTTAACTGAACTAGCTGTAATTTGACAATTAAAGTTCCCACAAAATCACAAAATATCTCCACCAATAATCGTCAAAATTGTTTTAGTATACCTCCCTATTTTCGGTATTTTGAGAATTTTTGCTACACTTTTCTAACGAATTACCTGTAATTTAACATTTGATGTTCTCAATGGCTACAAAACATCTCCACCAAAAATTGTTAACATAGGTCCAGATTTAGGAATAGCCCCAGATGACGGTACCTCCCGATTTTTTGGTATTTTGAGGATTTTAGCTACATTTTTGACCGAACTATCTATAATCTGACATTTGAGATTCCCAGTGGTGACAAGACGTCCCCACCAAAAAAGGTCACGATAGGTCCCTGTTTTGTTTTAGCCCCCCATATAACGGTTCCTCCCATTTTTTGCATTTTGGGGATATTAATTTCAATTTGCCGTTTGAGGTCCCTAGCGGTCATAACACCTATCCACTGAACATTGTCAATACAGGTCTATGTTTTTGGTATAAGCCCCATATAAAGGTACCTCCCGATATTAGGTGTTTTCGGGATTCTAACGACATTTTTTGACCGAACTACCTGCAATTTGACATTTGACCAAAAATTGTCAACATATGTAGATCCATGCTTTTGTATAGCTCTATATAACGGCACCTTCCGTTTTTAGGTATTTTGAAAATTTCAACTATATGTTTTCATCTGTAATTTGACGTTTAAGTTTCCAAATGGTCACAGAACTTCTCCACCAAAAATTATAAACATTGGTCCATGTTTTGATATAGACCCATATAAAGTTACTAATCGATTTTAGGATTTTTGAGGAGTATAGCTACATTTGTTAACCGAACTATATGTGATTCGACATATGAGGCTCTCAGTGGTCAGAAAACTTCTCCACCAAAAATTTTCAAGATTGGTCCAAATAATGGTGCCGCCCGATTAAAGGCTTTTTAGATGCGTTTTTTACCTTAGTTAGATAGCCGTGGTCACAAAATATTTCCACCTAAAATTGTGGACAGGAAAGAAAATAATATTCCATATTTAGTATCAGAATATTTTATGGTCGAGAATATAAAAGTTCGGCCCGGCCGAACATAACTTTTTTACTTGTTTATATTAGTCATGCCCCACGAGCAGATATATTTTACGAGCGCGAAAAAAAATCATATGACCGGTGTCCTGACGATGTCATTAAAATTATTCTAGACGATTGGAAAGAAAGGATATCTTCGGTCCAACGGAAAATCGTAAAATTCAGTCTCCACAATGAAACATCTGACAACGGAATGTGCTGATGGATTCAGCAGCGGTAGCAGATTTAAGCATGGGCTTACCTGGTTTTCACCAGAAGACATTTATCGAGAGTGATTAATATACGATTATGATGTTTTGCACGGTGTCATTGATCCTTGGAATCCAGGCGGCTGCACCATATCGAGCGCAGTTGAGCCAAAACATCTTTCGTAACAGCTGACTCTCCTCAGCTGCTATAGATGGAGGATTTTCTCCGAGGACCGCATTCACACTATCAATGCTATTTAAACCTGCTTGAGTGGCATGTTGATCTAGGAGTTATCTCTTGTAACGTTGGTCCTCTCTTTCTAGATCATGAAGATCCCTCCTGACATGTCTGGGTGTGGTCATATCCGCCATATGGTGATTAGGATGGCTCTCAGGTAACACCCGAGCAAGTACTGCAACGAAAGCTGTATCGGAAGAATCGTTGTCTTCTCATGAATACATGAGGATACACCCTGTTGCAGTTCACAGGGCGGTATTTTGACAGGATTGAATATTTTTCCACTGCGTTGCACTTATATTCGCGGACCAAACTGGTTCTCATAGCTTGCCACAGACCAACCTATCGCGTTACATGTGATCAATATGGTTTCTTTATCTGCACCCCTAGTGCTGCCAATTAGGGAATTTAGGATTTTGTTCCTATATCTCAGCTTATAGCAGATAGCTGTGGCATGCGCGGACGACATGAAAATGTTGTCAAATGTGACCCCTTGAAGTTAAGGACAGTTTGTGCCAGAATTTGCTACCATCAACCATGACATTCTATTCTGTTCTCACCACTGCTGTCGATGTGGTGAACAGAGTGGCCGTAGGTTTAGTTATGATCGCAATGCCATCTGGAGGGGGCGGAATACAGGATAGGTAGAGGTTAAACAGTTTCGGAGATATTACCCACCTTGGGGAACTCCTTGTTTCACTCTAAGTGGCTTGGACTTCTTGTTCCTAATTTCCAAGTACAATTGCGTGGACAGAAGGTAGTCTGCTCGATGTCCTTGTCAAAAGCCTTTGACAATGTCACAGTCAAGAGGTACCATTACTCTTTTATCTCAATGCTTGCTGCGGCTGAGTCCTCGACTAATATCGGTGGAGATGATATGCAGCGATGTTGTAGTGCTGTGCTGCTTACAGAATCCATGTTGATGATGGGCAACTCGATAGCTAATTCTGACGCTGGGTAGGACTAAAACGTCAAGGGTCTTTGCTTCGGGCGACAAAAGCGAAATTGGTCTGTACGGTTTACCTTTGCTGGCATCTTTGCCTAGCATCAGTAGCGGGATCACCGTTCCAATTTTCCAGAACTCGAGAACGATGTGAATCCAGCTGTCTTAGCATTACCATGGACATCGCTTTGGATGATTAAGCGTTCCTAAAGACATTCGTAACATTATCCGCGGAATCACCTTGCCAATTTTCCAGACTTCGGGAAAGACATGGGTTGCTAGTGACAGGTACTCTACTCACGGCTCATCGAGCTGTTTCAGCATGAACATGGAGATTCCATTACGGCCCAACGCTTTGGATTATTTCCCTTTACTAATTACATTCGCAACATCATCCATTGTAAATTGTGGTGGTACACCTTCGGCAGAAAGATATTTAATGGGGCGTAGTATTCTTCTCTTCGTCCTGTCACTCCCGCGGTTCCCGACAAACAGTCGATTGAAAGAACTCGGATCAGTAGGCCTAACGTCGCCAAACGTGACTAAGGTCCTATATTCTTTTTTCCAGGGTTCGAGAGAGACATAACCCTTGCCCACAATTCACTTATTCCGGCTCCAATGTTGCAACTCTTCAAATGATTTCAAATGTTTTGCTTATGCTCACCGACCAGCTTGTTAATTTCCAGATTCAGCTCCCTGACTCTGCGGTCAAAAGAGTTGGCACGACGAAGTTCACCACGCTAATTTGCTAATCCCGTCGCCTCTGCTGGGAAGTTTGGTGTTTTGGAACGTCCTTTCTGCTACCCGAACATCAGAAGGGAGGGGCAGATCTCTGAAGAGGTGATTAGTGAACTCTCTAAAACCATGCAAAACGTAGAGCTTTTAATCTGCTCAGCCACCAATATACCAATCTGGTTGTTGTCGAGTCCCCCAAGACCAGACGGTTGAAGGGTCATCAAAAGCGGTCTAATGTTGGGCCTGCAACATGAAGTACAGCTATTTATCGGCGGAATGCGAGCGTTCAGCAACTCCACCTCGGCACTTGCACACCTGATTATTACGCCCATACATTCCATGTACGGGTCATTAGAGCCAGGATCAAGGGAGATAGGGTTTTATTGAACAGACTGGTGCAATAGAAAAGCTAATCCCTCACCTCCACTTCTCGTAAGATCTTTACGGTATAAAAATAACAGCGCTGTACGCTGCAGTTTTTGTTCAGCTTGGTTCCCTGCAACGCCGCGACCATGATATTCTTTCGACTCATGAAGTCCTATTGCGATTAAATTTCAAAAAGGATGCATTTTCTGGAATTGGAACAACAACGGCTGGTGCGAAATGCTGCGAGTGCGGCTATTGTTGGGGGATTGCTGTGGAGTTTCGTTATCTGACGACGACTCACTGTGGACTGTTTTCACGCAGCAACATATTCGTAGTCCCTCTAACGGTCGATTCCAAAACTAACCCTGAGATGCCCCCACTCCCGACACTTATTGCTTCTCACCGAAGTTAGAGTGTTGTGGATGCGGATGTGACAAACTGAGCACATATAAATTGGTCCTAAGATTTTCTCCGTCCCATCTATGACCAAAAGAATCCGGAGCATGGATTCCGGGATATGCTGGCACTGAAAAGCGATGCAAATACAAACACGTGTATACTGAGGTGACAGCCGCTGGCCGGAACACGGGTGTTTTTTGATTTCAGGTCAATCCGGTATCGAAGAACCCGTAGCCATGGGATTGAGACCACCGTAGTTGGAATACCTTGTAAAAATTTAAAATAATTCGAGACTTTGACTTAAATTGCAATTCGAGAATTTTTTTGAAATTTTAAGTGGGAAGTACCAGAATGTTTGTACCTGATCTATTTCTGAAAGAAATATTACGATGAGCAAGGTTCGAGCAAATCTGTTGATCCGTTTGAGAGTGCGTAATAGCCAGCCAGATCTTCTCCAAATTGTTTGAAACCGATATAAAATAATTACATTGTACAAGGCACTTATGCACGGGTACTTGCGAAGGTAGATAAGACAAAAGTTTGTGCGAAATATCTACGGGTCAATCTGCGTTGAAGACATGAAACCACGAGTTTTGTCCTGTATATATAGACATTAACAGAATTAATCATGACATTAGAATGAATGGATGAGCGATTTCGTGGTAAGTTTAACACGCTCTCTACCTTGCCTACAAGAAGTAGGTTCCATATCTGACCTACATGTTCTCTTTTGGAGCTTCGTGGATTATTTTGTTAGCAGATGCCGTGCTAGTTCTCCTAAAAGTAAATTGAACAGTTACAATCGATGAAGTATCTATAAATTAAGTTCGCCGAACTAAACAATGGAGACGAATACTAAAAATCCCCCCAAAAATAAAACTGAAAGAGAGATGCACATTCAAAGAAACGCTGATAAACTGAAAAAAAAAACATTTATAATCTAAAATTAACAATTGCTTTTCTTTTTTTCTATCATTTCAATCATGATCTGTTATGCATCATGATAACGTTAACAATGTACACACGTCGCGACGTACCTAGTTGCATATCGTCGATGATTATGAAAAGCCTACGACTGACCTGGTCGGTAATCAAAAACTCATTGAAAGAAATTACATTACGGGGGCTACGAAACAATTGCATTCAAATTCATTTCAAAGTGGAGAATAAAATGTTAGACCTGCCGAAAAACCTGAAATAACAATAAATCTTGTGACTGACTGTTGGACTTGTTGTGTAGTTGTTGGATGGTTGGTGGTGGCAAACCCGCAACTTGTCTTGTTGGAATAAATAGATGGATATGATTAATGAAGTCATGTACAGAAATTTGTACGCATAATGCGGCAGCGATAACAAAAAATTTCTCCTTCACTAAAGAAAAAGAAAGCCTTAATTAAAAAGAAAAAACTTTGTATTGAAAGAATTCTTCAAGCGGGGGAAATAGGCAAAACAAACCTAGCAACAAGTTATTCGAACAACATAACCAAAAAAAACGTAAAAAAATAGATCAACATTTTGTGATAAGTTTAACCACAAAAAAAAAAAAAAAAAAAAAAAAAAACACAAAAACAAAATATACAGCTACACCACAAGCTATTGGAAAAGGTCTATTGCCGTAAACGAGCTGTGCCTTCAAACCTAGACTCATTTCTTGGCCTAAAAAAGAAACACCCGCTCGTAGTTGATATTTGTTATTGTTGTAGTATTTCTTGGTTTTTCTATTGTGGTGGTTGTTGCCATTGTTGGAAAATGGAGAAAAACAAACTAATTTTTCCTTGACGTAAGGTAATTTTTTTCATTCCATTTCATTTCAACTTTTTGGCTTAGTTTTTCTTTGTATTTTCTTTCAACTGCCTAACAACAGCTTACAACAAATGCAACAAAGCGTTAAGTGGCAAATACGCATAACTTCATAACTCACACAAAATGTTTGGTCGATTTTACAGGGGTTTAAAGAGGCTGGTTGTAAAATATATGGGAAACTTTTCTGAGTCGGAAAATTTCTATCGTGAGTTACCTCATATCAGTAATCCGTCAATTTCTCCAGGTAGTACCCAAACCGATAGACTCATTCTTCCCAGGCAGGAATGCTCTGGTATATGAGGTTGTTGAGGATCCCAGACGATGTTTCGGAAACGGTCTTCCGTGAGATTCGGCTAAAACAGCGGTTCGTGAGGCATTTCCAACAAAAATATCCTCACGATAAAAAATGTTTAAACCCAATCGACCGGATTCCAATATCTTGTTTGATTACGGCACGACAGCAGATTTTAAAAAAGAAGAATTTTAAAAAAAGCACATGTTTCGGGAAGGATCATCACAAGTGTACACTGACCTCCCGTGGTGTCACCTGGGGAGCTGTCTTTAATTAAAAAAAAAACACATTTTTCGGGAAGGATCATCACAAGTAGACACTGACCTCCCGTGGTGTCACCTGGGGAGCTGTCTTTAACGCCCGTTAAAGGTAGTGAGTTAACATGTGACGCGCATTCACCAATAACAACGTTAAAAACTTGGGTTTGGGTGTCGGGTTAGTAACCCTCCCCTAGAAAAACAGCCTAATATGAAAAAACGAAAGAAAAGAATACCAACCCCCTCTAAAGTTGACCCCCGCAAACGTTTTAAGGACCATGATCTGCGAATCTGCACTTGGAATGTTCGCACTCTTTAAAGAGAAGGTGCAGTTTACGTGCTGGCAGATAGACTTGAAAAGTACATGGCCAATAAATGGCCTGTTCCCGTACTTTATAAAGTGGTAAAAGTCGTAAACGATTTTCATATAAATTTAGTGTACGGGAACGCAAAATGTGTAAAAGTGGTGAAAATTGTAAAAACTTTTTAGTTCTGGAACAGAGCTATAATTGTAATACTGGAAATACGTTGGATTGGGAAAGACGTCAAAACAACACCTAAAGGTGACGCACTGTATTATAGCTGCTATGACACAAAGCATGAGTTTGGTTGCGGTTTTGTAGTTGGTCGGAGGTTAAAACATCTGGTCTCCAGTTTCACTCCAGTGAATGGAAGACTTGCCAAAATACGATTAAACGCAAAATTCTTCAAAATTATCCGCGCTCATGCTCCAACCGAAGACAAGGACGAACAGACCAAAGATATATTCTACGAGCGCCTGAAAGAAACATATCACCGTTGTCCTGCCAATGCCAAAATAGGAAAGGAGAATATCTTCAGCCCAACAGTCGAAATAGAACATCTGACAATGGTATGAGACTTCGGAGCGGCAAAAACAGGGTAGTTAGCAGTACCAGATTTAAGCATCTCGATATTCATAAAGGCACCTGTAATGGGATTCTATAACGCATTTTTTGGTTACCGACAAAAATCGGTAAAATTAAAATAATTGTTTGAAAATTTTGCTTTTTTAGGCGAAGATCATTTTTAGTATTATACCCTAGACAGACGGCAGCGTTAATTTGCATTAACTGCCTTAATTCAAATTAATTCGTGCATTATCCACATTCTTAATGCACAAAAGCAAAGGAAATTTAAACTGAATTTAGCAATTTCAATATGGCAATGCTGTTGAAAATCAATTGTCTTTTGTCAAATTTTCATGTTTAAGAAAATAAAAAGGGAAAGCAAATCACCAATTTTCGCGTTTCTTCAAAATAAGTAGTGGTCTTTCGCGAGTAGAATAGCAGCTAATCGTTTTTCCAAGCCTTCTAACAAATCTCTTTTTCAAATTTTTATTTTCACAAAAAATTTCATTACCCACCATACCAATTCTATCAAAAATTATATCTTCCTCAAATGTTTTTTAAAGTTTTGCAATATTTGTATAATATTAAAAAGACTCAAAAATATCGCGAATAAATTAATTTATTTTTTTGCTTCATCGTGGTTAAAACATTAAAGGTAGAAAGTGTATTTGTTTCGCATATTTTGGTGAACTTTTGTAAAGCTTTATGAAATGGTCTGCTGGGTACAAACAAACAACACAAACAGCTGTTTCATAAATGCAGATACTATTGTCTGTCAGGGTGAAAAATTAATTCAAATTAGGACATTTTTAATGCAAATTAACTCTGCCGTCTGTCTAGGGTATTAATTATACCCTAAGCATTTATGCTAACGAGGGTATATACACTTTCATACGGGCAAAATCTGCCTCATCGAAATAATGGTTTTAGACCCCAAGTATGTTTGGACGAAATGTGTTTCAGACAATTTGGAGTTGATATAGCCATGTCCGTCCGTCTGTCTGTCTGGCTGGAGCGCACGATAACTCTTGAACGGATCAATCGATTCGGTCCAAAATTTGGCTTTCGTAATATTTTGTCCAAACTTAGTTTAAGTTTGAAGATGGGTTATATCGGTCCACTCCTTCCGGAACCTCCCACACAAAAGTTCGGAAATGTTCGGAAAATGCACGATAACTCGTGAAGAAAGTAACCGATTTGGTCCATACTTTGCACATTTGGTCCATACTTGCACATTTCTACCAGACTTAGATGAGGTTCCAATATGGACTCAATCGGTCCACTCCTTCGGGTACCTCCCACACAAAATTTCGGAAAATTGCAGTTTAGGACCTGGTCTCGAACCGTTTTGATTTTTGTTGTAGCAACTTGTATTCACCGCCTTCCATACGACGGTATAAGTTTCATCAGGGGCAAGTCCATACTTCCTGAAAAAATAGCTTGAAAGGAACAAAAAACCCTATGACACCATGTGTAGTTGTTGGAGCGCAAGATAACTCTCGAACGGATCTGCCGATTCGGTCCAAAATGTGGCCTTTGTAATATTTTGTGCAAACTTAGTTTAAGTTCGAAGAAAAGCCATATCGGTCCACTCCTTCAGGTACCACCCCCACAAAAGTTCAAAAATGTTCGGAAATACCACTCCTTCGGGTACCTCCCACACAAAATTTCGGATAAATTCACCTGCTCTCGAATCACTTTGATTTTTGTTGAAGCAACTTGCATTCGCTGTCTCCATTACGGCGGTAAAATTTTTATCAGGGGCAAGTCCATACTTCTTGAGAAAACAGTCCGAAAAGTGTAAAACATCCCTATGGCACCAAATGTAGTGGCTGAAGCGCATGGCAACTCTTGAAGCTTTGAGCTTTTATCCTAGTCTATATTTTTGTCGGGAAGTTCATATGCCTAAAATTTTGAAACCCCCCCTAAATACAAACGTTTTTTCCAGAAAAAAAGTATTTTAATTCACAGAGGCTGAGGGTATATCTCTCGGCAAAGCCGACTGGTACTTTTTTTACTTGTTAATTTATTTTTAAGGTATAACATTTTTATACCGTCAGCCTTTAGGCTAGAAAGGGTATATACACTTTGATACGACCAAAAATGTGCCTCATCGAAATAACGGTTTTAGACCCCAAGTATGTTTGGACGAAATTCGTTTCATACTGTCTGTCCGTCTGTCTGGCTGGCTGGTGCTCACGATAACTCTCGAACGGATCAACTGATTAGAACCAAATTTTGGGTATCGTAATATTTTGTCCAAACTTAGTTTAAGTTCGAAGACGGGCCATATCGGTCCACTCCTTCGGATACCTTCCCCACAAAAGTTCAAAATTTGTTCGTAAAATGGTTTGAACGATAACTCTCGAAGGGAGCAATCGATTTGGTCCAAACTTTGCACATCGTATTATTCCTTCTACATATAGATCGGGTTCGAATATGGAGTATATTGGTCTCCTCCTCCCCCCACACAAAATTCGGTTAAAGTGAAGTTAAAGAGCTCCTCTCGGATCGCTTTAAAATTTGTTTCAGTAAGTTGTCCTTGCGGCTCCCTTTACGACGGTACAATTTTTTTTCTTGCGCAAGTCCAAACTTCCTGAGATGTTGGCTTATAAGTTCCAAGAAACCCAGACGGCACCAAGAAAAATGGCAAATCCGCACGTAATTCTCGCAGGGAGTTTCTGATTGGTCCAGACTTTGTACATCATATTATTTCATCCAGTCATGTATCAGGTTGGAATATGGACTATTTCGGTCCACTTCTTCGGGTACCTCCCACACGAAATTCGAAAAATGTGAAGTTTAAGAGCTCCTTTTGGATCGGCTTGAATTTTTTTTCAGCAGGTTGTCCTTGCGACTCCCTTTATGACGGTACAATTTTTTTTCTTGTTCCAAGAAACCCTGACGGCACCAACCAAAATTGCAAATCCGCAAGATAATTCGAGCATGAGTTTCTGATTGGTGCAGACTTTGCACATAATATTATTTTATCCAGTCAGGGACGTAAGCAGCAACTTGACCAAAAATCATGAAAGTTAAAAATGTTGCGTAGCCTTACGTAAAGCTATTTTAAAGGTTTTTAGTTCATTTTGTATGCAATATTTTCACAAAGTATATACATTCAATAGAGAGAGATCACAATATTTTAGATAAAAGTTTGAAATTTGGATGTTTAGAATTGAAAATGAACCATATCAGACCACGTTCGATATAGTACTCATACAAAAGTTTTTAACCAATTTCTCCAACACAATTGAAGCAATAACTAAAAAGCTTTCAAATGAATATTACCCATATAGGTTTACATTTTGGTGTATCCCAGAATTTTCAGCCACATTAGCTCTTATTTTGGCATTTTGGGTTCTAACTCCCGCAGAGAGTAGCTGATACAGCTCCACGTTTTCGCTTTCGAAAGATTTTCTGTAATTCAAAGCTGCTAATTTTTAAAAAATATCGTCTGTAATATGGATTTTGCAAATCCTTTTGTTGGGAGAACCTATATGCAGAAAGTGGGGAAAATAGATCTACGTTCGAATACAGGGATTGCATTCGAGAATATTTCGAATAGTGATATAAAGTGTTTTAATGTGGAGGGTTCACAGGTCTGCCCGAACATAACGCCTTTTCTTCAAAGCTGTAGCAAACTTATGAAAATTCTTAAATTTTGTTTTCTGGAAAAAAAAAAATACTCGGATCACAGTTTGCCGACAGAGATATACCCTCAGCCTGTGTGAGTTGAGACTTGTATCTGTAGACAGATTGAATACGGGCTATATCTTATTGTGTAGTCAGGGAGTTTCAGAATTCGTTGTATTTTTTGGATGTATAAAGTTTCCGACAAACGTATTGAAACATTTAGGGTATATAACTTCACGATTTTGGGAGTTGCACTTTTGTACAGAAGATACCTGAAAGACTAGACCGATATAGTCCATTTTGGAAGTGGACCTACATAATTTTGGAAGTCATTCCTTTTAATAGTTAAGCCGTCATTTTATTTGGTCACCGTAAGATTTAGAGCTTTGGGACCATTCCTGACATAACCATGGACTTACCCACGAAAGATAGAATATCTCTGTAAAAAATACCCACTTTCGAGAGTTATTGTGCGCACCATTTTAGGGAAACATTTTGAAGTCTTGTGGGGGTAGTGCCCGAAGGAGTGGACCGATACGATTTAAAGTTTAGACAAAATATTGAGAGATCCAAAATTTGGACCGAATCTAGTGATCTGTTCTAGCCAGACAGACGGACGAACTGAGCTAAATCGACTCCAAATTGTTTGAAATGGGTTTCGTCAAAACATATGATTAGTCTAAGAGAAGTATTTCGAAAAAGTACATTCGTTAGCCTAAAGCTGAGGATACAATATACAATACAAATAACAGCAGATTTTCATACCATATACCCAATGTTTGACCATTAATTTCGTTTACGGTTGTTTTCAGCTACAAATTTGTTACTGATAGGAAAAAAATCAGATGGGTATGCTACGAGGGCGGTTCGGAAACTTCTTAGCCTATCAATGAAAGAGAATAGTTAGTTTCTCAAAAATATTTATATTTTTCAATATAATCCCCTGAAACTTCAATACACTTAGTCCAACGCTTTTCTAGCAATTCTATCCCTTGATTAAAATAGTTTTCTTCAAGGTCTTGAAAATAGTGGTTTACAACTGTAATTGCATCTTCATTTGAGGTAAAACGCTTGCCAGCAAGGAATTTATTTAGATTTGGGAACAAGTAAAAGTCACTGGGAGCTAAATCAGGAGAATAAGGTGGGTGGTCAAGCAACTCGTACTTTACTTCGTTGATTTTAGCCATTGTTAAAACACTCTTGTGCGCTGGTGCGTTGTCTTTATGAAAAATTATTTTTTTGTGTTGTAAGCCAGGACGTTTTTCTCGAATTTTTACATTTAATTGATCCAGAAGGTTGCAATAGTACTCTGAATTTATTGTTTTACCCTTTTGCAGATAGTAAATCAATAAAATACCTTTGAAGTCCCAAAAAACCGTTGCCATAACCTTACCAGCGGATTGAATTGTTTTTGCCTTCTTTGGGGCACTTCCTCCAGCTTCAGTCCATTGTTTGGATCGTTCTTTTGTCTCGGGAGTATAGTGGTGGATTCATGTCTCATCAACAGTTATGAAATGATCCAAACAAGCTTGAGAAATGTTCATTCTTAAGCGTTGGCTACAATTTCTGTTGTTGTTGCTGTTTTTGGACGTCCACTACGTGGTTCATCCTCAATGCTTGTACGACCACGTTTAAATTTAGCAACCCAATTTTTTACTGTTGCATATGAAGGAGCACTTTCACCTAACACATTCACCATATCATTATGAATTTCTTGTCCCGATAAACATTTTTTAAGTAAATATTTAATGACAGAACGCATTTCCAATTTTTCCATTGTAAAAAAATTGCGGATGCGTCTTTTCTGAACACCTGGTTCTATATGAAGGAGTCGCCAGATCGAAACAAAATTTAACATGTGTTTATAACAGAGATGGAAGTTTCCAAAACACTTAAATTTTTTCTGTTTATACCGCGCTTTTTGTGCTGGGCTAAGAAGTTTCCGAACTGCACTCGTATGTGGTAAGTATTGATACATACATATCTTGACACAATTCATTATCGCGTCATTTCATTAAACTTCTATACATTTTACTCCAGGAAATTTTGAATGTTCTGAAGAACCCATGAGAAAAACATTCCAAGGAGCAAATAAACATAAGTCGCTGAATCACGTAGTCATACACTAGTATCAAGGATCAAGATCTATATGTATACAAGATTATATTGTCCTTTGTAAAATATATTCACTCCATGTAATAAAATAAAGTGTGGCTAGTTACTTGTACTTTTGGCTATAATTTCTGACTACTGAAGGGACAATTGGTTTTCCCAAGACTATCGATTTGACTGGTTACTGGTAATGCAATGAAGAGACGATTGCCTCTCACACGACCATCGAATTGGGTGGTTACTGGTAAAGTAGTGGGGGGACAATAGACCCCTTCCTAAGACATCCCCATGTTAAATTCACCAGTCTATAGCATTGCGAGTAGATTGGGTGGTAACTAGGGGTGTTTACCAGTAGCCAGCAAAATTGCTAGTAATTCCCTAGTTACTCGAACAACTGGGAAATATATCAAAAATTTCTTTTGGTTTTTACACACATACAAACAGCATTGGATACAAAAACAAAAATATGTTTTTGTGTGTGACAAAAACGAACGAATTGGAAAATTTGAGTTACAGAAACTGGCTGTTGGTGTATTTTGTAATGCCTTTGTAATGCCAATTCGATCATACAGATTAATTTGACCTAAGGTTTTAGTCATGATGCCCACCAGTGCCCACCTCGGGAATAATTTTCCAATGTAGGTCATGGATTTAAGTTTATCCAGTATTAATATGAACTGCCAAATAGTACCAGACTTTAAATGGTGGGTCGCAGAATAAAGCTGCCCTAGCATAGGTTCCTATTGATGTATTAGGGTATAACACTGACCACGTACATTAACATAATTGGCATCGATGGCAAGGTCAAGTGTTCTTTCTCCAAATATTTTTGGCCACATTCTCCATACAAGTGGATTCACTGTGCCTTCTGGGAAAAGTTCAGCTAGACAGAGAAAAGGAAATGAAACTGATAGACCATCAACCTTTTTGCCGGCTAATGACTCAAAATCGAACAGACGAGTGTGCGATCTTCAGTTCCAAAAAACGATGGTACGCCTTCAGTCGGGCTTATCAACTTCTACGAGAAGTATAATTTTTAAAAGCGAGTAGGCTCATCCTATGATGATCAAAACATGGTCGTATAATTGTTTCAGACAGCGTACATAAAAATACTTTATGAAATATTTCCAATGGTTTCGTTTCTCATTTTCCATAGTATTCTTACTATTATTTTCCATAGTAACAATACAAAACGAAACATAACCCACGACCAAACTCCCTGTTTAGTTTCGTTTTGTTTACATTCGTGAGTGCGAACAAAAGTAATAGCGAAAAGTTCTCAATTCCACAACAACTGATAGAAAACGAAAAAGTTCAAAACACATTTGATTGATTCAATGAATGATATGTTTGGAGGTTGATAAAACATCTACCGTAATATGTTCCAAGCATGTTGGTGTTAGCTAAAATGGTTGATAAGCAACAACAAATGTTTGCCAAAAATTCTTTTTGTTTCGTTGGTGAATGAAAGATCTCGGAACTGCATAGCCGAAGTACATTTCAGCAATCGTACGGTTTTCGTCTTTTTGCATTGAAAAGTTTGTGGTTTTGTTTTGAGAACGAAACGATTCAGAAAAACAAAAAGTTGTGACTTTGTGGGATTAGTACGGGAATAGTTTTGTTTGTTTGCGTTCATTGGTCAGTTTAAAAACAAAGCCATCAGATTTATTTTTCACTTTTTGGTAGAACTTTTGGCCTTCATTTTGGCACCTGGCTTCTTGTTTGTTTTGATCTGGTGCTTTTAACTACCCTTAAATTTGGTGCTTTTAACTATCCTATTTTTTGCCGATTCGAAGTCTATTAGCTTCATTCCGCTGTCAGAAGTTTCATTGTGGAGACTCAATTTCCCGACTTTTGGGCCAAAGATTATTACAATTTTCGCCTAGAATAGCTTTAATGCCATGGGCAGGACTCCGGTCATATGTTTCGAAGCACTCGCATTATACAAGTAATTTGGGTAGTAAGATCATTCAGCATTTGTTTATTTTATCCTACCAAATTTCTTACCACCCTCGTAGTTACAATTGTAACATTGAGTGATGGATGAATGGCTGGGTTATACCAACAAAAGAAATTCAAATGAAGAAAATTTGATTTTCTTTTAAAGTGAACTAAAATAGCAACAACAAAATTACCCCAAAAATATAAAACATTTTGCTGTTGTTGTTTCTTTTAAAGCAAACAAATTCAAGCGAAAAGCAATTTAACGTTAAGTAAAGTTGATTCAACTTTATTTCCCTTCGAAAGCGGCAACAAAATGGTTTGGATAATGGCGGTAATATCCAAATGGTTGGTTGGTTGGTTGGCAGTACAAATATGGGGGAGTTATTTGTTTTGTAGATTAAAGGAAATTAACTTTTTGAGCTGTAGTTATTTTGAAAAATAACTATAAAACATACATACACGTACACACAGTTTAAGTACTTACAAAGTTTTATAGTCGAACAGAGGCTTTTGATGGACTACATCGAAAAATATAATATGGCATTCGATAGACAGGAATGTTGTTGGTGATTTGAAGAAAATTAGATGTCTTCTATAAAGAGAAGCCAGATTTATAAAAGGATAAATGCAAATAAACTTGACTAGTTTGTTTAGAAACCCCCTTTTGCTCGTTAAATCAAATATAACAGTCAGTTAATATGTAACGCACTTTTCCGAACATTCAACATTAATAGGATGAATACTTCCTTCACTTCTTCAGACACTCCACCACATTCCCCATATAAGTTGAACCATCTTTGCAACAATGTTGTGCCGATGTAATTTAAATAAGTTCTCATATTTGCCCATTTGCCGATTACAGGCATTTAGACAATGGCCTAAAGAGAACTACTGCGGTAGAACTACTTGTCTTGAAGGGTTGGCTTGGATGTAATGCTGATGATGGTGGTGTTTATATTTATCTTGATGTCTTTAAGTAGTTATCTTTTTTTTCTGTCTATCCAAATGTCTAGAAGAAGTCTAACACCACAACTGTGGAATGTCCGTCCGTTCATCCGTGGTTCGTACCTTCAAAAATTGTTTTGCGTTAAAGTGGATTCTTATTTTCTGGCTATGCTTAATGTTGGCATTAAATTACAGAAATGCTATTATTATGATTATATTCCATTTGTTGTTGTTGCTGATACGGAAGAAGACGATGATGATGATGGGACTTCTGTTGTCAGAGTTATGATTATGATGACCATAATTGTGTTTAGGCTCAGAGTCTCCCTGCCAATGTTTAGATAACTTTGTAATTTTGTATTTATTTTAAAACTCGTCAAGTTAAAGGTTAATTTCATGGCGAGACTATCAGTCAGTCGAATGATGATGAGGATGAGGAGATTATAAGTCAATGTTATGTAATAAGAAGTTCGTTGACACGACCACCTATGGGTTATGTTGTGACTTTTTTATTACCTTTGGTAATCAAGACATTTGAAAAAAAAAAAACAACAAACGTTTTGTCTTCTATAAAAACGACATAAATCCACGACTATTGGTCTAAGGGTCCATGAAGAAATATTATTTAAAAAATCTACAATTATTGGTCTAAAGGTCCATGAAAAAATATTCTTTAAAAAATCCACGATTATTGGTCTAAGGGTCCATGAAGAAATATTATTTAAAAAATCTACAATTATTGGTCTAAAGGTCCATGAAAAAATATTCTTTAAAAAATCCACGATTATTGGTCTAAAGGTCCATGAAAAAATATTCTTTAAAAAATCCACGATTATTGGTCTAAAGGTCCATGAAAAAATATTCTTTAAAAAATCCACGATTATTGGTCTAAAGGTCCATGAAAAAATATTCTTTAAAAAATCCACGATTATTGGTCTAAAGGTCCATGAAAAAATATTCTTTAAAAAATCCACGATTATTGGTCTAAAGGTCCATGAAAAAATATTCTTTAAAAAATCCACGATTATTGGTCTAAAGGTCCATGAAAAAATATTCTTTAAAAAATCCACGATTATTGGTCTAAAGGTCCATGAAAAAATATTCTTTAAAAAATCCACGATTATTGGTCTAAAGGTCCATGAAAAAATATTCTTTAAAAAATCCACGATTATTGGTCTAAAGGTCCATGAAAAAATATTCTTTAAAAAATCCACGATTATTGGTCTAAAGGTCCATAAAAAAATATTCTTTAAAAAATCCACGATTATTGGTCTAAAGGTCCATGAAAAAATATTCTTTAAAAAATCCACGATTATTGGTCTAAAGGTCCATGAAAAAATATTCTTTAAAAAATCCACGATTATTGGTCTAAAGGTCCATGAAAAAATATTCTTTAAAAAATCCACGATTATTGGTCTAAAGGTCCATGAAAAAATATTCTTTAAAAAATCCACGATTATTGGTCTAAAGGTCCATGAAAAAATATTCTTTAAAAAATCCACGATTATTGGTCTAAAGGTCCATGAAAAAATATTCTTTAAAAAATCCACGATTATTGGTCTAAAGGTCCATGAAAAAATATTCTTTAAAAAATCCACGATTATTGGTCTAAAGGTCCATGAAAAAATATTCTTTAAAAAATCCACGATTATTGGTCTAAAGGTCCATGAAAAAATATTCTTTAAAAAATCCACGATTATTGGTCTAAAGGTCCATGAAAAAATATTCTTTAAAAAATCCACGATTATTGGTCTAAAGGTCCATGAAAAAATATTCTTTAAAAAATCCACGATTATTGGTCTAAAGGTCCATGAAAAAATATTCTTTAAAAAATCCACGATTATTGGTCTAAAGGTCCATGAAAAAATATTCTTTAAAAAATCCACGATTATTGGTCTAAAGGTCCATGAAAAAATATTCTTTAAAAAATCCACGATTATTGGTCTAAAGGTCCATGAAAAAATATTCTTTAAAAAATCCACGATTATTGGTCTAAAGGTCCATGAAAAAATATTCTTTAAAAAATCCACGATTATTGGTCTAAAGGTCCATGAAAAAATATTCTTCAAACAATCCACGATTATTGGTCCAAGGGTCCATGAAAAATATTATTGGTCTAACGGTCGATGTAAAAATATTCCAAATGGTCTAAAACGGATTTCGTCAATCATACTTGGGATCCAAAACAATTATTTCGATGAGGCACAGTTTTTCTCGTATTAAAGTGTCTATGCCCTCTGAAAGGGTCCGTGAAAAATTAGGCTTACACTATTCCAAAGGCTATAAACTATTCCAAATAATTCATTTTAATTTAATCTTCATTAATTGAAATATCCATTATTTTTTTGTAACAACAAAACCTATGGCCATACTCTGCTATAAACATTTATAATTTATTTTGAGAACCAAATTTTTCGACAATTACAGAGCCACAACTATGGCTATAATCGAAAATCACAGCAGGTTCAAGAAGTAGGTGTTAAATTTCATTTCGCCAACACAGAAGAAAGAGCCATAAAGTCAAATATTACAGCCAGCAAACAAATACAAAACGGTTAGCGGTGTAGCAGCAGCAAGCGTTAATAGATTGTAAACTGTGATAATGATAAATGATGTTACAAGTTTGGCAACAACACCAACACAAATATAAATGAGTTTTCTTGTTCTTTGCAACTTTTTAACTGTTTCTTGGTTTTAGGAGTTGTTTTACTAAGGCATTATAGAATGCCAAGTGTTAGTTTTTTTGTGGAGTAATGAAATGTTGAAATATACTATGGCAACTGAAAAATCATTGTAAATATATTGGGAAAATAAATGCAAGATGCAAAAATATCGATGTCCAGTGATTTTGAATTCGTTTTACTGGCCAAAAGTCACGATACATATTTTGTCATCACCGATGATGAAGTGCAGTGGATAGTGTGGCAGACTAACAAAGTGGTTTTGAAATTTTTATAAAAAAAGAGGTTTACATCCTCCTCCAGAAGAAATAGATCCAAAGACCCGGACATCCTAAAAACCAACATTGCATCAACACTTAAGAATAACCTAATTATTAATGGCAGTGAATAGCGCCACCCAGAGTAGAATGTCAACACTAAAATAGCAAAGACTCCAACCACTGTACAAACACGATGATGTTTTTGGGGTAGCTGCCTTTAACACCCGTTATAGGTAGTGACCTAAAATGTGCCGCGCGTTCACCCATAAGAACGTTAAAAACTTGGGTTTGGGCGACGGGTTAGTAACCCTCCCTTAGAAAAAACAGCCTACTATAAAAAAACCAAAGAAAAGGAAAAGAAATCCCTCTAAAGTTGACGAACCCCGCAAACGTTTTAAGGACCATGATTTGCGAATCTGCACTTGGAATGTTCGCACTCGTTATAAAGAAGGTGCAGTTTACGCATTGGCAGATGTACTTGAAAAGTACAAGGCCGACATTACTGCCATACAAGAAATACGATGGATTGGGAAAGGCGTCACAACGACACCTAAAGGTGACGCACTGTATTATAGCTGCCATGACGTAAAGCATGAGTTTGGTTGTGGATTCGTAGTTAGTCGGAGACTAAAACATCTGGTATCCAGCTTCACCCCAGTGAATGAAAGACTTCTTCAACATCAGCTTTATTTGCGCTCATGCTCCTGCTGAAGAAAACGACGAACAGACCAAAGATATATTTTACGAGCACTTAGATGAAACATGTGACCGTTGCCCTGCCCATGACATTAAAATTATTCTAGGGAATTTTAATGCCAAAATTGGAAACGAGAATATCTTTGGGCCAACAGTCGGGAAATTCAATATCCACAGTGAAACATCTGACAATGGTATGAGGCTGATAGACTTTGCAGCTGCAAGAAACATGGTGGGTAGCAGTACCAGATTTAAGCATCTCGATATTCATAAGGGCACTTGGCTGTCGCCAGATCTAAGAAGAAATCAAATTGATCACGTTGTGATAGATGGAAGACATGCATCGAGCGTGTTGGATGCAAACATAGACTCGGACCACTACCTTGTTGCAGCAAAGGTACGTACCAGATTAAACGTAGCAAACCAAGTGCGAACAGACACAACACGGAAGTTGGACATCGGTAAGCTGCAATCACAACAGATAGCCACAGCATATTCCACTCAACTGACCTAACTGCTTAATCAAAGCACACGCAGAGAAAAAATATTTTTCGCTTTTGTTGGAACAAAAATATCTGTTTTGGTTCCAAAAATGTATTTGTTTTGTTCAAACATTGTAATCTAAATCCAAAAATACCATCTTTTGTTCCAAGCATAGAAAACAATAACAACTTTCGAATTTTCGCAATATTGTAAAAATCGTTAATAATACCGATTGTAGGAACTATCATAATCTAATTTTGTTTACAAAAAGTATTGTCAACCCAGAAAACCTGCCCAGAAATTTTTGATTTGAGTGTATATACTTCTCATATACACTTTTCACATAACTTGGATATAAATGTCGCGTATAATATTGCAATCATTGATGAACACAATACATGGTTTGCTGAAATGGCTGACAACAAAGCCAAACAAAAAGCCACAAGCACCCACCACAACATAAGGAATAATTAAACACGATAACAAACTCCGGTATAACACCAAACCTCAAAGCACAATGAAGATAGAAGAACGAAACAAAATAGAAACAAATAAAAACAAGAGTCTCATTGTTGGTATACATACACACAAAAACAACGATAAAGACATCATGTCATACAAACAAAACTCACCATAATTGTTTTTTTCAACACGGCATCGAATAGCGAGAGAAGAGAAAAAATTGTCGAAGAAAAGAGAGAACTATTGTCCAGTTGACAAAAACTATTTTTGGATTTAACAAAACCCAATTGTTGGTATCACAATACTACATTTGGAATTTAACAATATCTTTACAATACATATTTTGCTCTTCGAATATTGTTGGATCAATCATATTTTTTTCTCTGCGTGCACTCCTCGTCCCGATAACATATCAGGACAGTGGCAAAACATTGCCCACTCCATGCAAACAGCCGCAAAATCAGTACTTGAATACCAGAGACCTCCACCAAGGAATCCATGGTATGACCAGGAGTGTCGTGCTGCTACCGAAGAGAAAATGCGGCATATAGGGCTACTTTACAATCAGTAGCAACGCGTAGCGGACGAGAGAGGTATCGGGATAAAGGAGAGAGACGAAACGTCTTTTCCGCAGGAAAAAGAGAGAGAGATGGAAAAGCGGGAGTGTGAGCAAATCGAGATGTACAGGAGACAGAATGAAGTCCGAAAATTCTACCAAAGAGTGAAACATCAAACTGATGGCTTTGGAACTGGCACATCCTCCTGTAGAGACCAGCAAGGTAATCTGGTAACTGATACAGATAGTGTGCTAAGGATAGGTTAAGAGCATTTTTCCAAACTGTTGGTATCCAATAGTAGCGAAGTCGACGAAGATACCATAGATCTAATTCCAGAAGATGGTATTGAATGTATACCACCCGGCCAAGATGAGGTAAAGACAGCAATGAACCGGCTGAAGAACAATAAGGCAGCAGGAGCTGATGGTCTACCAGCCGAGTTGTTTAAAACCGGAGGCGACACGCTGATAAGGTGTATGCATCAGCTAGTTAACTCCATCTGGCAGGAAGAACGCGTACCCGACGATTGGAACCTGAGCATCCTGTGTCCCGTCCATAAGAATGGAGATAAGACTTAATGCTCCAACTATAGGGGCATAAGTCTTCTCCCTATCGCCTACAAGATAGTGTCAGGGATATTGTGCGAACGACTAAAGCCCATGGTCAACGAAATAATTGGACCATACCAATGCGGCTTTAGACCTGGCAAGTCCACCATTGACCAGATATTTACCCTTCGGCAAATCCTGGAGAAGACCCAAGAGATTCAGATGGACACGTACCACCTTTTTGTCGATTATAAAGCAGCCTTCGACAGCCCGCTACGTTCAAAGGTATTCCAAGCAATGTCTAAATTTGGTATCCCCGCCAAAGCTCATTCGGCTTTGTAAAATGACTCTAACTGACACAAGATCTTCAGTTAAAATAGGAAATAACCTCTCCGAAGAGCTTTGTACCAAAAGAGGTTTCAGGCAAGGAGACAGCCTTTCGTGTGATCTTTTTAACATCCTGCTAGAAAAGGTTATGCGAGAGGCAAACGTCAAAAGAAGTGGCACAATTTATAACAATAGCCACATGTTACTTGCTTATGCTGACGATATAGACATCATGGGACGATCAGTAAAAGAAGTAACCGATACCTTTATGAAGGTCGAAGGAGAATCTGCTAAAGTGGGTCTGGCGGTAAACGGCGAGAAGACCAAGCTGATGGTGTCGACGCGCAATGCGTCCATTGAGATCGGACCAACTGTTGAAGTTGATTCCTATAATTTTGAGGTAGTAAAAGACTTCGTATACCTCGGCACCGCCATAAACAGAACAAACGACATCAGTTGTGAAATAAAAATAAGAATTGTATTGGCCAACATATGCTACTTTGGCTTAAGTAAGCACTTTAAAAACAAAGACACAACTCGTAAAACAAAAATAACGATTTACAAAACACTGATACTACCCGTGCTGATGTATGGTTCCGAAGCCTGTGTTTGAGAGACAATTTTTTCGAAAGATCTACGTCCCAATCTGCGTTAACGGTAAATATCGACTATGCATGAACGAGCTGTATCAGCTATACAACGACATCAGTATAGATAAACGTATCGAGATGCAGCGATTGCGTTGGTTAGGCCATATCATAAGAATGAGTGATGTTGAATTCGCTAAAAAGGCGTATAAATTTGGGCCGCATGGCGGTGCACGAGAATAATTTAATTGCCGCATCAGTAATTTCCCGGTCGTGTTATTTCGCGTTTTGGAGACCAGAATTGGGCGCCTAGATCGTGCGATTTAACACCTTTAAATTTTTTTTCTTTGGGGTTTTTTGAAGTCTATGGTTTACGCGAATAAGCCGACGACGACTCAAGCCTTAAAAGAGGCAATTGGACTCTGCATTAATGAAATACCGCAGCATTTATGCAAAACGGTCATTGAAAACTCATTAAAAGATCGCGTGTGTGCCAGCAAAGCCGCGGCGGCCATCTGCACGATATCTTGTTCCATACATAACCTCATTCTGTCTACTTTACGATATAATAAAGTTTCACGATTTTTTTAAATATCTGTGTTTTATTTAAAATTTAAAAATTGCGTTCTAGTTGGGACGCCCTTTAGATATATCACATATGCGTGAGCAGAAGATGGAGAAGCTCTTTGCCAAAGGCACTAACATTGAAAGTGTAATGTCCAGGAAGAAACGTTAAATGGAACCATCTAGAGGTAAATGACAACACTAACATGGCAAAGACACAAACCAAGCTATGATAAGGGCAGTCTAAGCAGACCAATCATCTTAGCTGGCCCATTACAGAACATTTGTTCCATAGACCGAACTAAGAAAAGATCTCCATTCCCCTCTGTTTTTCGCTTCGCTTTTTGGAATACCGCGCTTTTTCATTTCTTCATCCACTTGTATGCTCCATCGAAACTTAGGCCTGCCGATTCTGCGTGCACCGTCATGTGGCATGTATTCATATTCCTTCTTAGCGGGTTCATCATCGCTCATTCTTATGATATGGCCTAGCCAACGCAATCGCTGCATCGCGATACGTTTAACTTTATTGATGTCGTTGTATAGCTGATATAAGCTCGTGGTTCATACGACGTCGATATTCACCGTCAACGCAAATCGGCCAGTAGATCTTTCGAAGAATTTTCCTCTCAAACACACCAAGCACTACCTTATCTGCTTGCGCAAGTACCCATGCTTCGGAGCCATACATTAGCACGGGTAGTATCAGCGTTTTGTATACTGTTATTTTTGATTGACGAGATGTGGCTTTGTTTTTAAATTGCTTATTTAAACCATAGTAGCATCTGTTGGCCAATACAACTCTTCTTTTTATTTCACAACTGATGTTGTTTGTAGTGTTTATGGCAGTGCCGAGGTAGACGAAGTCTTACCTACCTCAACATTGTAGATACCAACTTCCACAGTTGGTCCGAGCTCTATGGACGCTTTGCGCGTCGACACCATCAATTTGGTATTTTCGCCGTTTATGCCAGGCCCACTTTCGCAGACTCTCCTTCGACCTTCCTAAAGGTATCAGGTACTTCCTTTACTGATCGTCCCATTATGTAAATTGTGCCATTTCTTTTGACATTTGCATCTCGTATTACCTTTTCCAGCAAAATGTTGAATAGGTCACACGAAAGGCTGTCTCCTTGTTTGAAACCTCAATTGGTAATGAACTGTTCGGAGAGGTTCTTTCCAATTTTAACTGAGGACCTAGTATCAGTTAAAGTCATCTTACAAAAGCCGGATGAGCTTTGCGGGGATACCAAATTCAGACATTGCATGGAATACCTTTGATCGGAGGGGACTGTCGAATGCTGCTTTATAATCGACAAAAAGGTGATATGTGTCGATCTGCATCTCTTGGGTCTTCTCCAGGATTTGCCGCATGGTAAATATCTGGTCAATGGTGGACTTGCCAGGTTTAAAGCCACATTGGTATGGTCCAATTATTTCGTTGACCATTGGCTTTAGTCGTTCGCACAATATCCCTGACACTATCTTATAGGCAATAGGGAGAAGACTTATGCCCCTATAGTTGGAGCATACAGTCTTATCTCCTTTCTTGTGGACGGGACACATGATGCTCAGGTTCAAATCGTCGGGTACGCTTTCTTCCTGCCAGATGGAGCTAACTAGCTGATGCATACACCTTATCAGCGCGTCGCCTCCGGTTATAAAAAGCTCAGCTGGTAAGCCATCGGCTCCTGCTGCTTTATTATTCTTTAGCCGGTTGATTGCTGTTTTACCTCATCTTGGCCGGGCTGTATACATTCGTTACCATCTTCTGGGATTGGATCTGTGGTATCATCGTCTTCGCTACTATTGGATACCAGCAGATTGGAGAAATGTTCCTTCCATATCCTAAGCACGCTATCTGTATCTGTTACCAGATTACCTTGCTGGTCTCTACAGGAGGATGTGCCTGTACCAAAGACATCTGTTTGATGTTTCACTCTTTGGTAGAATTTTCGGACTTCATTTTGGCTCCTGTACATCTCGATTTTTTCACACCCCGGCTTTTCCATTTCTCTATTTTTCTTGCGGAAAATACGTTTCTCTTCTCTCCTTTTCTCCGATATCTCTCTTGAGCGCTACGCGTTGCTACTGATTGTAAAGTAGCTCTATATGCCGCATTTTTCTCTTCGGTAGCAGCACGACACTCCTGGTCATACCATGAATTCCTTTGTGAATGTCTCTGGAATCCAAGTATGGATTTTGCGGCTGTTTGCATGGAGTGGGCAATATTTTGCCATTGTGTTGTTATGTTATCGGGACAAGGAGTGCTCGCATTAAGCAATTGGGCTAGTTGAGTGGAATATGCTGTGGCTATCTGTTGTGTTTGCAGCCTATCGATGTTCAACTTCCTCGTTGGGCCTGTTCGTGCTTTATTTGTAACGTTTAGACGGGTACGTACCTTTGCTGCAACATGGTAGTTGTCCGAATCAATGTTTGCACCTCGGAACTATCGTACATCCAACACGCTCGATGAATGTCTTCCATATATCACAACATGATCAATTTGATTACTTGTTTTTTGATCTGGAGGCAGCCAGGTGCCCTTATGAATATCGAGATGATTAAATCTGGTACTGCTAACTACCATGTTTTTTGCAGCTGCAAAGTCTGTCAGCCTCATACCATTGTCAGATCTTTCACTGTGGAGACTGAATTTCCCGACTGTTGGGCCAAAGTTATTCTCCTTTCCAATTTTGGCATTAAAATCGCCTAGAATGATTTTAATGTCATGGGCAGGGCAACGGTCATTTGTTTCTTCTAAGCGCTCGTAAAATATATCTTTGGTCTGTTTGTTCTTTTCTTCAGTGGGAGCATGAGAGCAAATAAAGCTGATGTTGAAGAATTTAGCTTTTATTCGAATTGCAGCAAGTCTTTCATTTACTGGGGTGAAACTGGGTACCAGATGATTTAGTCTCCGACTAACTACGAATCCGCAACCAAACTCATGCTTTACGTCATTGCAGCTATAATACAGTGCGTCACCTTTAGGTGTTGTTGTGACGCCTTTCCCAATCCATCGTATTTCCTGTATGGCAGTAATATCGGCCTTGTACTTTTCAAGTACGTGTGCCAATGCGAAGACTGTACCTTCTCAAGCCATGCAATTCAGCATAGCTGAAATTCAGCAATGATTTACGAAACACAAAATGAACAAAAACAGAATCTTATGCCGACGACCTTTGGCACACGAAATAGGACGCGCATTGCACAATGGGAAAGCATAGATGTGGTGTTAAAACAATAACGTAGTTAAAACAATAACAATAACAGAGCCCAGTGATTCAGAATTCGATTTACTGTCCAAAAGCCAACCTATTCGGTCATCAACGACTTCTAAAGTATTGATGGGAATCGTAAGTAAACATATCAAAAAATAAGGTAGTCAAATTTTACTTACTTAGGTCAATATATTTGAAGGAGTGGTTGTTCTAAAAATCAAAGTAAAACTAATGGTAACTTTTGCAGAAATAGACTTATTGGAGGATACCTGTGGGAAAGTATGAATGCGACCAAAGTTCATCCACAAACGTGAGGTTATACTAACCCCCTTCGTTTATAATTATTCTATTACTAATGGAATGCCACTTTCATCATGTAAACAATTTCAATCCAGACCCATGCCATGCCATATCTCATCCATACCTCTTCTCAATGAATATAACAGATTTTTAAATGCTTTGATCTTTTGGGGCGGTAATTCTTTTTTATATGAAATTAATTTGAAAACATATTTCACATTTTGCCATAATAATAAATTGCGAGGCAGTAGCAGCAGTTAGCTACAAATGCTACAGGACACCGCGCCAGACACCGTTGCTGCTCAACTACGTACATGATTGATTAATTTAATTGAAAATGATTTTTCAAAATAATTTATCTGGCCATTGATCACTCGAACAATGTCTCTAAATATGGACAACTGGCACGTAATGAGAAGTAATTGCAACAAACATAATAACAACAAATATGATCAGTTATCGGCCATTTACCGACTACCAACAAAAGCAGCAGCAGCACCACCAACAGTTGTAGCAGGCGGCAGGCATTTGGCTGACAGCCAACGTAAAGCAGTCATAGAAAGTCGTCACCAAAATAGCTTTGAGGTGGAGGTTGCGGCTGAATTGCTAGGGTATTAATGAAGATAATCTTATTTTATGAGACACTGATCTCGGTGTACTACAAACAGACACACTTGGAGTGACGTTTGTTTTTTTTGCCTCGCTTCTTTGATTAGCATAAGGCATAGAGGTGAGGTGAAGCAACAAAAAAAACAACAACACATAAATGTAAAATTACCCATAACAAAATACACATAGAAAATCCATCCATGAAGACCGACAGACAGACAGGCACATCATCCATCTTGGTTGGAGGAGCTCCAAAAACAAACAAACATCAACTGAAGTGGTCAAACAAATGCAAATATGCCGAGAAGAAAGACATAAAATCACCTTTAATGCAAATTACAACATGCATTTTATGTGTTGTTGTTGTTTTTTGTAGCTTTTTTCCTTCATGCAGATCTTAAGATCTTTGCATAGAGATGCACTGCCTTGCCAAGTTGCCTGGTAGGCTGGCTGGCGAACTGTTGTTGCTCTCTAGCCCAGATGAAAAGAGTCATTTAAGCAAAAATACGACATAAATGTTTAGATAAGACTTTAAGACCGAAAATCTTTGATCGCTGATATGCCAAGTTTTCTGTTTGTTTTTTTCTTCTGTCCTTTATGCCAAGTCTAAGAAGTGCTGAAACCCACTTCATGACAAACGGCACAAGGTGGTAGTCTCAACCCACTGGGTTGTTAGTCTTTTATGTGTTTTGTTTTCCATATGTGGAAGAAAACACATCGCCAACATGTCAAGTTGAAGAAAACTTATGAATATAGTTTCATCATGGCCAACGTCATCTTTTAACCACACAAACATACACATAAATCTGTTAATGTCTAAGACAAAAGGCTTTAAAATAAACCCAGCAAAATTTGACGGAAGGGGTTCTTTGCGATGACGTGATTTCATGTCATCTTTTGCATTGGTTCAAAGGAAGTCGTGAAAGATCCGATCTTTTCATCAGCATTTGTACCCATTCCATCGATCCAATATAGATGATGTTTGTGTTTTTATTTACACACCTGTTTATTTTCATTTTGGTATGTTCCAGTACTGCAAAAATCTACTAATTTTACTATTTTTTCCGATAACATAAAGGAAAAATTGTTATCGTAGTAAAAATAAGTAGATTCTTGCAGTTTCTGGAACAGACCAAAGTTGTTAGAACTGTCGTCGTGATGTTGTCTTACATTTCCTGCATATCAAACAACTAAAATTTCTAAACAATTGGTATTATATGAAGTCCCAACCATCGAGCTAAAAATAGAAAAAATAGACTGCACACATTGCTATTTTAAAGGTTCCCTTGTCTGTTCTAAATCTGACATAGAATGAAATCAATCAAATCTCGCTTCTTGGAATTTGAAAAAAAGTCCGAAACGAAAAGGAAGAAGAATCTGAAAATAAAGAAGAAACTACTTTTGGAAAGAAACAATTAAAAATAAATTAATTAAGCATAAATGGTATTTTCCATAAAAAGTCTCTCCTCCCCGTTCGTTACATTTTGTTCTTAGAGATCCCTAAAGCAAGCCGGGTAGTAGATCCCTACATATTTCCGTCACTAAACAAAAGAGTATAAATTACCAAAATGTTGTTATAAAATAACAAAATTATAAAATAAAAGTAATTTACGAAATAAAAATACTTAAAGGAGTGCATTTGGAGTCCATGTCGAAATCTGAACTGGTGATGGGAAGATAATTGAAAAAACCTTTTGTAAGATGAAAGAATATCAGTTGCGGAGAACGGAGGAAGTAATCTTTTGCGTTGCAGCGGTGGTGATTACATTGCAATTTTGGATGTAAACTTTTGAAAAACTAAACTAATAAATTATTTATAGTTATTTCATGAATTCGTTTGAATTAATAACGAGTTTTGTTTTTCATGAAAACCATATTTCAATACAGCATTTCCATTTTCCAAACAATACATGAAAATTTCATGCCAAGGGGTTGGTGAAAATGACATGCCAAAGCATTGGTTAAAATGACATGTCAAAGCATGGGTGAAAATGACGTGTCAAAGCATTGGTGAAAATGACATGTCAAATCATTGGTGGAAATGACATGTCAACGCATTGGTTAAAATGACATGCTTAGGATCCAGAAAAGAACGTCATCTTTTGGGGTCCACGCTCATATAAAATTCATCGATGAAGATGCTAAAAAGATGACATGCTAGATCACTTGCACCCATGATTGAATGTCATCTTTGGCATCGAACATTTTGCTGGGAAAGTTAGGAACGGTAAAGAATAATATTGGATGAATATCATTAGATGTTCTCGTAGAAGAGCAGAAGGTAATTTCATAGAAGACCATGAAGTTTTTTCATAGAGGACCATAAATTATTCTCATAGAAGACCTCTAGACCTTCTTAATGATGGCCACTAGGTCTTCCCATTACCTACCATAATTTCTTCTGATAGAACTTCATTATAAGTCCATTATGTCTTCACATTGGAGGGTGGTGAAGTGCAGTGGATAGTGTGCCACACTACAAACCAAGAGGTCCTAGCTTCGAATCGACTATTTGTAAAAAGAGGTTTAAATCCTCCTCCAAATGATTTCATCCGAAGCCCCTGACATTCTTAAAAAATAAATAATCTCGGCATCAACAACTCAAATATGAATGGCATGAAATAGCGCCATCCAGAGGTAAATGCCAACACTAAAATAGCAAATACCCCAACCACTTTCTATGCAGTGGTAGATGGCAGCTCATCAACTAGAGTATGCTACAGCAGACCGATCATCTACTTGGCTGGAATATAACAATGATTTACCAAGAAGAATATGACAAACGAAATAGGAAGTGCATTGCGAAAGGGGCGAAATGGAATGTACGGACTCTTTGTGAAGCATCAATGCTTGCACAACTCGAACTCGACTACTTAGGCATAAGCGAAATGAGGTGGAGTAAACATGGCGTACTACCCACAGAGGGAAAGACAATGTCGACGAAAGCGGAGTTGGCTCCGTGGAGTTAACAACAATAACGGTGAGCTACTAATAGAACTGTGTCAAAAATTCCTGCTGGTCAATCCAGCTCCATTTCTCCTCACAAAGGGATTCATAACCACACATGGACGTCACCAAGCGGCAATATCCGCAACCAAATATATTACATATGCGGGATGGAGAAGCTCTCTGTTAGACGTCATAAACAAAAGAGGCACTGACACGAGCTCAACAGTTTCAAACTGAAATGCCCATGAATAGGCTCAAAATAGTGCCACACAGAGGAAAACCGCAACACTAAAGTAGCAAGGACCCCAGCCACTGCACAAATACAAGGCAAGGATATATAACATAACAAGATGCGCCATTTCAATGCTACTATACATCGGCAGATGTCGCTGGAGGTATAACAAAATGCTAATTTACAATATGGTGACATGAATTTATGTTATACTTGTTGTTGTTGCCGTCGTGTTCTGTTTGTTGTCTGTTATACATATGGTTTAATGGTTTAATAGTAAAATTTACCTGCATTATGCACTATGCGAAATGAGGTGGAGTAAAAGTGGCGAACTTCACACAAAAAGGGGGACTATGTGCTATACAGTGGAAAAGAAAGTGGTCATGACAGCCTAGTAGGGATCATAATATTGAAGAACGCTAAGGGCTCGTTATACCATCAGCATTTATGCTGACGAGGGTATATACACTTTCATACGGGCAAAATGTGCCTGATCGAAATAATGATTTTAGATCCCAAGTATGTTTGGACGAAATCCGCTTCAGACAATTCGGAGTTGATTTAGCCATGTCCGTCTGTCTGGAGCGCTGGAGCGCACGGTAACTCTCAAACGGATCAACCGATTCGAACCAATTTTGCACTTCGGTCCACTCCTTCCTGTAACTCCCCCACAAAAGTTCGAAAATGTTCGGAAAATTTGTGCGCACGATAACTCTTGAAGGGAGTAACCGATTTGGTTCATACTTTGCACATCGTGAAATTTCTACCAGACTTAGATGAGGTTCCAACATATACTCAATCGGTCCACTCCTTCGGGTACCTCCCACACAAAGTTTCGGAAATGTTCAGTTTAGGACCTGCTCTCGAATCGCCTTGATTGTTGTTGTAACAACTTGTATTCATATGACCCCATATGACGGTGCAAGTTTTATCAGGGGCAAGTCCATACTTCCTAAGAAAATAGCCTGAAAGTTGCGAAAAACCCATATGACACCGTGTATTGTCGCAGCGCAAGATAACTCTCGAACGTATCTGTAAATTCGGTCCAAAATTTTGTTTTCATAATACTTTGTCCAAACTTAGTTTTAGTTCAAAGATAAGCCCTCAAAAGTTCAAAAATATTCGGAAAAATTGTGCGCACGATAACATTTGAAGCGTGTGACCGATTTTATCCATACTTTACACATCGTAATATATCTACTAGATACAGATCAGGTTCGAGTATGAACTATATTTGTCCGATCATTCGTGTACCTCCCACACAAAATTTCCGATAAGTTCACTTTAAGACCTGATCACTTTGATTTTTGTTGAAGCAACTTGAATTCGCTCCCTCCATTAAGACGGTAAACGTTTTTTGAGGGGAAAGTCCATACTTCATGAGAAAACAGCCCGATAGGTGTAAAAAACCTTATGGCACCATATGTAGTGGTTGGAGAGCACGATAAATCTCGATCTGATCAACCAATTTGGTCCAAACTGTGGCCTTCGTCATATTTCGTCCAAACTTAGTTTCAGTTCGACGATATGCAATACCTGTCCACAACTTCTGGTACTTTCCCCCAATATTTAAAAAATGTCACTAAAATGGTATGAACAATATCTCTCGAAAGGGGCAACCAATTTGGTCCGAACTTTGGATCTCCTAATATTTTGTCCAAATTTAGTTTAATTTCTAAAATGGCTCGTATCGGTCCTCTCCTTAGGGTACCTCCCCACAAAAGTTCAACATTTGTGTCTAAGTGCAGTTTATGGTCTGTTCGAAGATCCTTTGGAAATGTAGACCGATGCTGTTCGTTGTGATCCTGCTTACAGCGATATTAGGTATTCTGTGGACAAGCCCATGCTTCCTGGCATACTGGTCCAAAGGTTATACGATGACCCACCGAAATGACTAGTGGGCGAGATATCTATCCAAAAGATATGATTCCCATAATAAGATCCACTTCCATAATGGACTATGTCCGTCAATTCCTTCAAGTACCTCCTCCGCAACACTTTTGAACTTCAATCCTAATCCACATTTTTTTCGACAAGTTTAAATGTTCAAAAAGGGCCACAAAATTCTGAAAATACATTCGATCTGTCCGTAAATGAAAGTTTCAATTCACATAGGCTGAGGGTACATATCTGTCGGCAAAGCCGACTGACTTGTTTTTGGCATAGAATGCAATATCTGACCGTGTGGTGATGGCTCGATTCAAAAGTAATATAAGAAATGTCACCATAGTATAGGTGAGACGACCTCGTGATATTTCTCTCAAACTTAACTTAAGTTGGATGATGTTTTATATTGGATAATTGCTTCAAGTATCTCTCCCTCAAGAGTTCAAAATTTTCGCTTAATCTCAGTTCAAGAGCTTTTTAAGGATCATTCTGATTTTTGTTTTTACGAAGTTAGTCCTTGTAGTCCTGATTACAACGGTACACTTTTTTCTTGAGAATGTCCATTGTTTCTAAATAATGGACCGAAAGACCTAAAAATCCTACTGTGACAAACTAAAGTGTCTAGCGGGAACGATACCTATCGAAAGGAGTGACTTCATAACATACGTTATGTTTCTAGATGGACAACTTCGACAGGTACTTTCTCCACAAAAGTTCAACAGTTTGAGTCCCCTTCACGATCTTGTATTGCGCCGAAATTTTAATAGCGGATAATCCTTGTGATCATCATGTAATGTGACGAAATGTTCCCGTGAGTAAACCTGCAATATATTATCTATTCAACACACTACTATACACCAACTTCATTACTCAGTCCGCCCTAATGCATAAGTACTAATGCCCAGCAAAATGTTCGATGCCAAAGATGCTATTCAAGAATGGGTGCAAGTAAAATGGAATGCCATTTTTCAGCATCTTCACTCATTCTTTTTACAAGAGCGTGACCCCCAAAAGATGCAATTCATTTTCAGATCCTAAGCATTTCTCGATGGAATGGCATCTTCAAGAATTCTTTGGCATGGCATCTATACCAATCCTTTGGCATGCCATCTTAACCAATTCCCAAGAATAGCATTTTCACTAATCTTTGGCATGTCATTTTCACCAACCCTTTGGCATGTAATTTTCACGTCTTGTTCGGAAAATGGAAAATGCTGTATTGAAAAATGATTTTCATCTTTTTATTTTATTAATTCAAAGGAATTAATGAAATAACTATAATTTATTTATCATCATAAAGTTTACATCTATAATTGCAGTTTCTTCTCGTTGTTGTAACAGTAGTGAATATGTTTGTATTCTCATTTTTCTACTTAATCTAATGGTTTGTAACCACAAAGTTGCAAACTTATGTTTCTTAGCAGGATTGGTAGGGCAATTGAAAAGGAGCAGTGTGTCGTGGGGCCTGTGCTGTATGCTGGGCAGATGTTTTCCGCGGTTTCCCTATAGGAATTTTGACGTCTGCACCATCCCGAGCGTATTGACCCAAAACTAATCTGGTTTGTCCTGACAGCTGGCGCTTCTCAGCTGTGATAGATGGTGGATGTTCTCCAAAGACAGCATTCACACGATAACTGTTTACTGCATCTGCAACTGCATTCGTGTGAATGCTACTTAAACCTGGTAGAAAGGCTTGTTGATCTAGAGGTTCTCTCTTGTAACGTTAGACTTCTCTTTCTAGATTATGAGCACGGCTTGCTCTGAGTGAGTCCTCTGCCAATATGCCGGTTTTACCACTTTTAAAAGTAAAGGAACAGACCATAAGTGAGAAACTTGACTTCCGGCTGTCCCAGCTGTTGCAGTCTAAACACCGCCGCTGCATGCAACAGAGTTTACTTCCTCCGCAACAGGTTTTGATTCATCTTACAAAAGGATTTTACTTCCCATCAGTGCAGTGCAGATTTCGACATTGACTCCAACCGCAGATTACTATTTCGTGAATTTTATTTTACAACGTTTTGGAATTTTTTGTTGTTTTGTAGGGATCTACAAGTCGACTTGTTGAGCAGGGTTATCTAGAGCAGGCAAGGAAACTTTTATATTTGTTATGTTCCTTTACTTTTAAAAATGGTAATTGTTGCAAAAATGGTAAAAGTGGTGAACTGCTCTCATATAAATTGTATGCTTTTAAAAGTAAGGAAACACTTTGCGGGTAAAAACTGCTAACCTCAGGCACGTAAAGGAACACGACTAATACCAAAGAGTGCAGTCCGACTCTATTTTTAGCTCAATGATTGGGATTTCCTAGCATAACAAATCTTACATTGCTTTAAACGTACATATTTAGATAAATAAAAGAATATATACATGTGTAAAAATAAAAACACAAAATTCATCTCTATTGGATCGATGGAATGGGTTCAAATGCTAAGGAAAAGATCGGATCTACCACGACTTACTTTGAATTGGTTCAAATGCTGATGAAACGATCGGATCTTTCACGACTTCCTTCGAATGGTTTCAAATGCTGATGAAAAGATCGGATCTTTCACGACTTCATTTCAACCAATGCAAAAGATCCAGTGAAATCATGGCATCTCATGGAACCACTTCCATAAAATTTTGCTGGGTGTTTATATGGGCCCATCATTATTAGGCGAGTTCCTGAACTTTAAATATTGGTGTCAACCAAATCAACCCGATTTATCAATCAGCATCGCACCCGAACATGAACACACCTCGTCATTAACAAACATCGTCACTATCGATCATAATCAATCAAATTCGACAAATCAACACTAGAGGACTTCAATGCTGATCATTAGCTTTGACTTCCGTCCTAAGAAATGACTACAGTGTTGGTCACAGAATTAGCACACCCCTTTGGGCAAAATGATTTCAGTCAACTAAGAGTTTTGATAGGGCAAATTGAAATATTTTTGTAAACAAAATCATTTTCTATAATGTATTTAACAGATTTAATGATATAAGTGAATAGTATTATCAGTGGTTTTTTGAAAATAAAAGTTTTGTGAAGACGCCCAAATTATCAACATATAATTAGCACACCTAAGATTTTTAATTTAATTCAATTAATATACAAAAATTAATTTATATTGAAGTTAATTCATATTCAAAACGTATTGAACAAATCATTTTTTGAAAGAAAAAATAATTTATCACCCCAGAATCTCAAAATATATCCCAATAGCGGACCATTTTTCGTAATGTACACTTAAAAGTCAGAAAGTCGCCAAAACGTTAAAAACAAATGTACAATTGGATCTGAAATTATTGGAATTGTTAACCGATTGCCGAAATTTAAATATAAAGTGCAAAAACTTTTCAAAAAGTGTTTAAGGTCGATGATTCATTTAAGAAAATTTTCGATTTGGAAGGGGTTTATAGAAAGAAGATCAATAAAATGCACCCTTATGTGAAGAAGGATCAACTTATAACACCATTTTTTATTCAAAATTAAACGTCTGAATAACACCAAAGACCTATCACTACAAAACTGTCAACAAAGCACTAGGTGAACACGTAGCACATGAGTACGTTTAAAGGTATAACCCCTTTCTAACAATAAAGGATTTTGAGGTTTGTTGAAATCGGTTAAAATCCATGAAAGTAGGCATATACTATTCAAGATAAATGTTTTCTGGATTATTGATTTTAAATTTAATCGTTTTAAGCTCCGGGAAACATATAATTTTGCCGTCTCACTAGACTATCTCCCATTTGCCATATGTTTAGAAAATTATTGAAATTTGCGTAGGTCCCATAGAGATGAACATAGGTTTACTGTGGCATACTTCGCGACATATCGGTAAAATTCAGTCCAGATGGATAAGTATTTATAAAATCTTTTTAATTAATTAATTGGATTAATCGAGCTAACATGGCCTAAGGAGTTTTGTATTGAAAAATGAATTCTAGCGAATCAATAGCTCAAAGCATCATATTACAGTTTTTTAATGACAATTTTTGTGCCAAACGGACTTTACAGATGCACACTGCTGGTGGGTACATCCCACTATTCGCAAATTTACAAAGATGAACAAGAATATGATGTTTGATTTGATGTTTCTATGAACTACTTGCCTCAATGTATTTTTTTACATGTGAAAAAATCGATAAAAACACTAAAAAACTGAAATTTCCATCAGTCCTTGGGACCCAAGGTGTACCCCATATAATTCCCTTCTGACACTGAAATTTCGGAGACTGGTGGAGAGTATAACTAGCAGACTGGAACTTATTCCCAAAGGAAAGGGATTTGAAACTGAATATGGATGAAAATATTGAAATTATTCACAATATTATTGATTCTTTTAAGGTGTGCTAATTACGTGTCCAGTGAATTTAGGACATTTTTTACGTTTTTGGAGGTTATTCAAATTGACAGTCATGTTTCAGTTTCTGTATTCCGTTGTATTCTTTAAGCATAGTACTGAGAATATATTAGTACAAATACTTTGTTAAATACATCTACTTTTGAAGATCTTTTTAGACAAAATAAATGGGTGTGCTAATTGTGTGACCAACACTGTAGGTGGGTACAGCGATCGCCGAACAAATGTATAGCTCCACATTTTGCACGGTGAACCAAGACGCTCCTAAAGGAAATTGCCACAGCTCGCCAGACATCATCATTGCGACACCTGTAGTGGGATTCTGTAACTCATTTTTGCTGTTACCGACAAAAATCGGTAAAATTAAATCTCAAAATTATGACTAAAAACATAAAGCAAAGTTGGCATCACTGTTTGTGTCGGTAGAGGCTACCGACTACTTTTTATTCATCGTTAACATACCGAAAAATTTCGTTAAATATCGAAATTATAAGCATTTTAATTTTACCGACAATTATCGATAAAAGCAAAAATTAGTTACAGAATCCCACTACTGATCTGATAAACTACGTGTCCTGGCAACCCGTCATTTTCCTAGGCTCAGAGCATCTTCGTATCATAGTCTCCGTTAATAGGCCTTCCGAGTTCATAAACTCTGACCGCTGTCCTTTTCTGAGCCATGGAAAAGTCGTTTGGCAAGTGTTGAAAGAATTTATCAAAGCAAAGGCGATGTGGCTAGCAAATGAGCGTGATGAGTTTCGTCGTACGAACCCTGAAGACCCGGAAGTTAGGGAACATACTCTGGAAGTAATCAGGCTAGATGGCGAGCATAAGCAGAAAAGTGGCTAGACTATGTGAAGCAATTCAACATTGGTACATGAAGCAAGCATTAACATTGGAACGTGATAAAGTAAATTGTGGGCAACGGTAAAATCACTATCGAATTGGAAAAAGAATGATGATAGAACGTATGTTACTTTGAAGGGGCATGTTACTTTGACACAAACCTATTGGAAGAGGTACGAGTGTTAACCGGTGATTTATAGACCGGTGATTTATAGAGCACCCAGAATGTGATACAGCAAAGAGGAGTATGCTATGCTGTATAAGAGCCCTCTCAGGCGAGGAGGTACAACCAAAATGTTCGATAAGCGATGTCGCAGATATCATCCGAAACACGAAATCCTCCAAAGCGATGGGCACACACGGAATCTCAATGGTAATGTCTAAGCATTTTGCTGACTACCGGTAGCTATCCATATTGTACCAGAAGCCTGGAAAGTTGACGGGATGGTTCCGCTACTGAAGCCAGGAAAGGATGCCATTAGAGGTGAACCGTACTGGCCGATCGCCCTTTTGTCGCCAGTAGGGAATATACTAGAAGCACCACTTCTCCCTATGATGAGAAGCAGTTACCCAGCATCAGCATGGCTTCCGGAAAATGCACAGTACATACTACAACCGCACGTCACGCCATGTTCACACATATCAGTCGAGGACTGAACCAAAACAGGCCATGCGACCGAACAGTCATGGTGGATCTTGACCTATCGAAGGCTTTGAATATCGTCAACCATGCCAATATGTTCGAAGACATAGAGAATACTTTCCTCCGGCCGTAGATGCAGCGTTGGATAATCAAAATATATAGAGTATCGGCCAAAACTAAAGCACCCCCTCAGTAAATTTTTTTGAAATGATAATTTTTGTATGAAAACTAAATTATAAATTTATATTTTATTTTTCTTTTTATTTATTTATATCTTTATAATTGGAAAATACAAAAATAAGGGATTCAGAATTTAATAAACAAAAGTTAAAATTCAAAAAATATTTTAGGTCGCAAATATAAGCGGACAAAAGTAAAGCACCCCCCAATTTGAGGTACAACAAAAACTATTGAAATCAATATTTCGTTGCGTGTCATCTATTCTGAATGACACAATCACATCTTTTTGGTATAGAAGATACTAAATTATTAATTATTGCAGGCGAAATAATCGGTTTTCGGAAAATTTAGCTTAAATCCTCAAAATACTGAAAATCGGAAGTTACCGTTATATGGGGGCTACACCCAAACGTGGACCCAGGTCCACGATTTTTGGTGGATATGTTTTGTGACCACTAAGAACCCTAAGTACCAAATTACAGCTAATTTAGTAGGAAAATGTGGCTTAAATATCCGAAATACCGAAGATCGGAAGGTACCGGTTTAAGGGGGCTATACCAAAACATTAGCCGATATTGTTCATATTCATCCAAAAATGATGATACAGCATCCACTAGTCAAATACAATACGCTAACGTTTAAAAATTAGAAAAAGAACGAATTGCAGAAGAACGATAGACGCCGGCTTATTCAGTCGACGACCAGCAAAAAAAACCCTTCATATCGACTAAAAATGAAGGAGCCAGACTGGCATTCGCCAATACCCATTTGAACTGTTTTCCGATGAATCTGTGTTTAATTTAAAGTATTCAGGTGGTAAAAGGCTTGGACCAAATGGGCAACCATTAAATCCTAAATATTGCAAAGACGCTGTAAAACATGGAGGCGGAAGGTTTTTTGCTGGTCGTCGACTGAATAAGCCGGCGTCTATCGTTCTTCTGCAATTCGTTCTTTTGCTAATTTTTAAACGTTGGCGTATTGTATTTGACTAGTGGATGCTGTAGCATCATTTTTGGATGAATATGAACATTATCGGCTAATGTTTTGGTATAGCCCCCTTATAGCGGTACCTTCCGATCTTCGGTATTTCGGATATTTAAGCCACATTTTCCTACTAAATTAGCTGTAATTTGGTACTTAGGGTTCGTAGTGGTCACAAAACATATTCACCAAAAATCTTGGACCTAGGTGTAGCCCCCATATAACGGTAACTTCCGATTTTCAGTATTTTGAGGATTTATGCTAAATTTTCCGAAAACCGATTATTTCGCCTGCAATAATTAATAATTTAGTATCCTTTATGCCTAAAAGATGTGATTGTGTCATCCAGAATAGAGGATAAGCAACGAAATATTGATTTCAATAGTTTTTGCTGTACCTCAAATGAGGGGGTTCTTTAGTTTTGTCCGCTTATATTTGCGACCTAAAATGTATTTTGAATTTTAACTTTTGTTTATTAAATTCTGATTTCCTCATTTTTGTATTTTTCAATTATAAAGATATAAATAAATAAAAAGAAAAATAAAAAATAAATTTATAATTTAGTTTTCATAAAAAAATTATCATTTCAAAAAAATGTACTGAGGGTGCTTTAGTTTTGGCCGATACTGTATGTGGACGCCAGTGAAACAGGAAGTTCGCCAAGTTATGGTGATATCTTTGTGAAATTCCACACCCTCCAGACGAAATAAATATCGTAAATTATTCGGATGATTGTACGATATTGGGTGATGACATATGTGATGGATTAAATATCAACATAGGTGACTTAGTGCATTTCATCCATCTCAGGAATATAGAAATACCCTCCGATAAATCTACTACCAAGCTGTTCACCACCTGGACGGCGGAAATTAACATATTGATCGATTGTATCCTGATTCCGACCACAAACTGCCCCAAAATGCAGGTTGTAATGTTCGATAGCATGTTTAAGTCGTCGTCGTAGGAACAAGGTCCTCAGGTCGCTGGTCGGAACCATTTGTTGTGCTGGAAAAGAAACCTCGTTGACTTCTTGTAAAACAATATACCGGACTGTGGTAAGCTATGCGATGCCAGTGTTGTACGCAAATGTTAGTGACCATCTTCATGAAGCAATGAAGATTTTACTGGTGCATCAGAACAACAAGATGTTGTATATCAGTGTTAATCACAACTGGGCTCGCGAGCCGTGTCTGTGTGAACACACACAATCTCAATTGTGGTGAGTTTGAACGTGGTGAGAGCAACGTTTTTTATCTAACGAGGGATAGATAATCTCGTGTATGTGCCCAACACAAACGCAGCGGTTGAATTTGTTGTTGCTGGTGAACACTTATCTACAAATGCAACCGCACCGTTTGTGTTGGGCACACACACGAGATTATCTATCCCTCTCTAGATCAGTGTTTACCAGCAACAACAAATTCAACCGCTGCGTTTGTGTTGGGCACACACACGAGATTATCTATCCCTCTCTAGATAAACATCGTGTGCGTTAATTTATTGCAGAATGCGGCACACAACAACAACAATTTGAGCAAACACTGTTGTCAGTGCATGGTTTTTCATTTAGTGAGTGGAGAGAAGCTCTCTTTGCTTGCTCGCGAGTAAAGAGGTGCCGCATTCTGATTTATTGCTAAAACAAAGAAGATGATCGGTGGTAAGAGCAACGTTCAAACTCATCACAATTGAGATTGTGTGTGTTCACACAGACACGGCTCGCGAGCCCAGTGGTGATTAACACTGCTCTAGATAAACATCGTGTGCGTTAATTCATTGCTAAAACAAAGAAGATCATCGGTGGTGAGAGTAACGTTCAAACTCACCACAATTGAGATTGTGTGTGTTCATACAGACACGGCTCGCGAACCCAGTGTTGATTAACACTGTTGTAGATGCAATCTTTACCGTGAGCATCCCTGCCACAAATTAGTGGACAGACATCAAGGGAGAGAGGTCTAACGAACCTCTAGGCAGTTATATTAACATTCACACTGATGCAGTGGCGCAGGCAGTACAAAGGAATGTACAGTGTGTGGTGTTTATGGTAATCCTATAATTTTATTTCCCTACATTCCTCGATAATGGCTGGAATATACGCAGGATTATAAATTTCATTGGTGTAGACTGTGTTGAATATGAATAACTACACTAAATGTTTTAATATCCGATCCACAAACGGCTAAAAAATTACGCTGGAAACTTCAAAAATGTTTTATAATACAAAACTTATATCTCTTTTTAAAATTAGGGCTCTGTTCATATGACATATCGGTCCACCATTCCTGTTATTGTGTGATGTACAGTACTTAGTACATTTAGATAACGGTAAAGCCGACTGAATCCTTTTTAAATATTTTTCTTAATTTTTTACACCATACTTACATATGGGGAAATGTAAAATTTTATTTACCTGAAAGTAGAAAAATAAAAAGTATTAGTATATTATATAATTAAAAAGATACATATGGTCTTATATAAGCAATGCAACATCCAATGGTGTTGTGGGAATACAAAATGGTGTAGAACTAATTGCTTTTTTTAAGCATTTCATAAGAAATTTATTTTAGGTGCACTGCATGCAATTTACACAAATTGACTTTGCAACATTGTTGCAGCAGTTCCATAAAAGTTTTAGGCATTGAACTTTGAAACCCATTCATTATCCAAAAGCACATAATGTAGAAGTAGGCAGTATGCTTATGGCACCTTAAAGAAGAGTCTACCCAAATTTAGTGTCAGCCAGTCACACAAAGATCTCACCTAGGAAAAATAAAAAAAAAAAAACAGTTTTTTTTGGCAACGATAAATTATGGGTCTCCCAAAAAAGAGAAAGAAAGAATGAAACAAATCACAGCAAAAAAAATCCACAGAAAATAGACGTTCAAAAAACATTAACAATTGCATTTGCAGATACAGTTGGCACTCTAAAAAAAATTTTTCCAAAGATGTTGCTGCTATTGTTGTCCTGAATTGGCGGGGGGTAATAAATCAGTGAATAAATACAAGCAACGATGCCTTCAATCAGATGCAATGAAATGTGCAATGAACAACTTTTCACAATGATTGATACATTTTGCTTATTAAGCAACCAACCAGCAAAGCAATGAATCGACTCACCATCCCATCTAACAACCAAACACAACATTGACCAATATCTAGCCAACAACCCACAATGTCAATAACATTGCCTGCAAAGCATTAACATCAGCAACAGGAAGATGACCAACGAAGTTGGCAATGGATCATAGCCCCCCTCCATCCAATACCAACCAGCAGATCTAGCAAATATTGAAATGTCTTGTAATAAAACATCCCTTTCACCAGATTGACAACGGTTGTAAATAAAACGACAGGACCTACCTGAATAGAAAAAAAAAAAAAATAAAAAAATCAGAAGAAGGAGGAGGAAGCAACTAAAACCAAGGTATCCCAGGCAATCTTCTTCTTCTTATTGTGGTTGGTAGTTGTTTTAGCTTTCAGAAGATTAAGAGCAAATCCAAATAAACTTAGATGTCAAGAAATTGTTCAATAACAACAACAACAATTACAATATGTGCTAGCAGCATCTATTGATGCATCATCACAAAGCATTGAATCCTCCTAACATATCATTAATATGCAATAGTGGGTTGAAGAGGAGAGTCATGGTGTGGAGAAATGAGTAAAAATGTATCAGTCAGCTTTGTCTGTGACTGTACAAAAAACCAATAACAGGAACCTAAATGGGCTATGAACAGAGCCGTAGTCTTAAAAATGTGCGTAGGTGAGAAAAATAATTTTGAAATTTTTGTAAATTCTTAGGGGTTTGTGGGGTAGGTATCTTGGGTCTAATTTTTCCACCGACAGACCTAATCAACACAGATTTTAACCTTATAACAAATACTACTGGGTGACGTAGGGGATGGAAGATACCAAGGAACGGTCCTGACCGGTTTTAACATGGCAAAGCCCAGGATTTATCATGGTCCCTCTTTCATCTCAAGTCGACACTGACCTCCCAGTGGTGTCACCTGGGGAACTGCCTTTAACACCCGTTAAAGGTAGTGAGCTAACATGTGCCGAGCGTTCACCCAAAAGAACGTTAAAACATGGGTTTGGGCGTCGGGTTAGTAACCCTCCCCTAGAAAAAACAGCCTGCTATGAAAAAACGAAAGAAAAGAAAAACAAACCCCTCTAAAGTTGACGAACCCCGCAAACGTTTTAAGGACCATGATCTGGCAATCTGCACCTGGAATAGTGTGAACATTTATAGAGAAGGTGCAGATTACGCATTGGCAGATGTACTTGAAAAGTACAAGGCCGACATTACTGCCATACAGGAAATACGATGGATTGGGAAAGGCGTCACAACAGCACCTAAAGGAGACGCACTGTATTATAGCTGCCATGATACAAAGCATGAGTTTGGTTGCGGATTTGTAGTTGGTCGGAGGTTAAAACATCTGGTCTCCAGCTTCACCCCAGTGAATGAAAGACTCGCTGCAACTCGATTAAAAGCAAAATTCTTCAACATCAGCTTTATTTGCGCTCATGCTCCCACTGAAGACAAGGACGAACAGACCAAAGATATATTTTATGAGCCCTTAGAAGAAACTTATGACCGTTGCCCTGTCCATGACATTAAAATTATATTAGTCGATTTTAATGCCAAAATTGGAAAGGGGAATATCCTTGGCCCAACAGTCGGGAAATCCAGTCTCCACAGCGAAACATCTGACAATGATATGGGGCTGATAGACTTTGCAGCTGCAAAAACATGGTAGTTAGCAGTACCAGATTTAAGCATCTCGATATTCATAAGGGCACCTGGCTGTCGCCAGATCAAATAACAAGAAATCAAATTGATCATGTTGTGATAGATGGAAGACATTCATCGAGTGTGTTGGATGTACGATCGTTCCGAGGGGCAAACATTGATTCGGACCACTACCTTCTTGCAGCAAAGGTATGTACCCGTCTAAACGTTGGAAATAAAGCACGAACAGACACAACGCGGAAGTTGGACATCGATAGGCTGCAAACACAACAGATAGCCACGATAACATAACAACACAATGGCGGAATATTGTCCACTCCATGCAAACAGCCGCAAAATCCATACTTGGATTCCAGAGACCTCCACAAAGGAATTCATGGTATGACCAGGAGTGTCGTGCTGCTACCGAAGAGAAAAATGCGGCGTATAGAGCAGAGAAACGTCTTTTCCGCAAGAAAAAGAGAGAGTGTGAAAAAATCGAGATGTACAGGAGCCAGAATGAAGTCCGAAAATTCTACCAAAGAGTGAAACATCAAACATATGGCTTTGGTACAGGCACTCCTCCTCTAGAGACCAGCAAGGTAATCTAGTAACAAATAAAGATAGATTGCTCAGGATATGGAAGGAACATTTCTCCAATCTGCTGGTATTCAATAGTAGCGAAGACGATGATACCACAGATCCAATCCCAGAAGATGGTATAGAATGTATACCGCCCGGCAAAGATGTGGTAAAAACAGCAATCAACCGACTGAAGAATAATAAAGCAGCAGGAGCCGATGTCTTACCAACCGAGCTGTTTAAAACCGGAGGCAATGCGCTGATAAGGTGTATGCATCAGCTAGTTAGCACCATCTGGCAGGATGAACGCGTACCCGACGATTGGAACCTGAGCATCCTGTATCCCGTCCACAAGAAAGGAGATTAGACCGTATGCTCCAACTATAGTGGCATATGTCTTCTCCCTATTGCCTATAAGATAGTGTCAGGGATATTGTGCGAACGACTAAAGCCAATGGTGAACGAAATAATTGGACCATACCAATGTGGCTTTAGACCTGGCAAATCCACCATTGGCCAGATATTTAAACTGCGACAAATCCTACCACCTTTTTGTCGATTAAAAAGCAGCCTTCGACAGCCCGCTACGTTCAAAGGTATTCCAAGCCATGTCTGAATTTGGTATCCCCGCAAAGCTCATTCGGCTTTGTAAAATGACTCTAACTGAAACAAGATCTTCAGTTAAAATAGGAAGAAACCTCTCCGAAGAGTTTTGTACCAAAAGAGGTTTCAGGCAAGGATATACGAGAGGTTATACGAGAGGCAAACGTCAAAAGAAGTGGCACAATCTACACCAATAGCCACCTGTTACTTGCTTATGCTGATGATATAGACATCATGGGACGATCAGTAAAAGAAGTAACCGATACCTTTATGAAGGTCGAAGGAGAATCTGGGTCTGGCGGTAAACGGCGAGAAGACCAAGTTGATCGGACCATTGAGATCGGACCAACTGTTGAAGTTGGTTCCTATAATTTTGAGGTAGTAAAAGACTTCGTATACCTCGGCACTGCCGTAAACAGAACAAACGACATCAGTTGTGAAATAAAAAGAAGAATTGTATTGGCCAACAGATGCTACTTTGGCTTAAGTAAGCACTTTAAAAGCAAAACCACAACTCGTCAAAAAAAAATAACGCTTTGCAAAACACTGATACTACCCGTGCTGATGTATGGTTCCGAAGCCTGGGTACTTGCGCAAGCAGATAAGACAGTGCCTGCCAATCTGCGTTGACGGTGAATATCGACGTCGTATGAACCACGAGCTGTATCCAGATGCAACGATTGCGTTGGCTAGACCATATAATAAGAATCAGAGATAATAAACTCGCTAAAAAGGAGTATTAATTCGAGCCACATGGCGGTGCACGCAGAATTGGCAGGCCAAAGAATAGATGGCGCAAACAAGTGGATGAAGAGATTACAAGTCGCGGTATTCCAGAAAGCGAAGAACTAAACAGAGAGAATTGGAGATCTTTTTTAGTTCGGTCTATGGAACAAATGTTCTATAATGGGCCAGCTAAGTAAGTAAGTAAGTAATGTTTTTTCGTGGGCAAGTTCATAAAACGGTCCAAAAATTCTACGGTGGCTGGTGGCCACGATAACTATCGAAAGGAGTTGCTGATATTGATTCTTAGGGATTGTGTCGAAATTTTATTATTGCTGGTCATTGTGATAAGTACAACAACATTCTTTTTTCTGCTAGGGGAAGTCTTACATAAATTTATCATATGCATATGCAACGACGAAAGGGCCCCGGGGATCCGCGCCCTATAATGGTCATTTTTTAGACATTTTTTGTAAATGCATTTCTGGTAATACGGTTCTATGTATCGAATTGACTTGTCTGTTTTCGTTTATTTTATTATTCATCATTTAACTGCAGAATGTCTGGAAATGCGCGCCATGTATCTGTTCTGTTTGCAGAGATCCGCATTCATCACATAATAATCAACATTTGTGAGATGTAATGAATGTAGAGAATGGGTGCATATTCAAGGTTTGTTCCGGTCTTAGGAGCCTCCAGGTTTTCCGTGGTACTTCAACTTCACTCCACTGATACCCCTATAGCCTGCACTACAACAACAAACGCAGCACCTTACACCTTACTGGTTGCTGTTCAGCCACTCGGAAATGCATTGTTCCTGCAATTAACAAATTCCGCGAGATTTTCTGATTCGAAGAAACATTACGATCGTAGCGGTACAGACAACAAAGCTCAACGTCATCCCCAGCTTCCAACGTTGTAAAGGTTACAGCTTTTTGCGATCGTACGAGGAGTAGAGGGATCTTGTCTTCCTTGTACACTAGTCTGTCCAGTGTGGATCTATTTCGTTTAAGATTGACTCTAGTAAAGTATGGATCTCTCGAGGTAGGAGTGCTTAGCGTGTACATATTGCCGGTCAATAGCTTTCTCTCGCCATATATGTCAGGCATTTGTTTGCTTTTGGAGGGCAATTGCCGTATTTTTATTTAGGGGAATTAATTTCTGATTATTAACTCTACATTTTATACAATACGATCGATTGCTGTTTTGTTTTGGGTTCACACGCATAGATCCATGATTCGCCACAAGTGACGATCTTGTAAACGTCTTTTGAAGCACAGCGATCGCATTTGTTCAACATTTTTATTTTTCATCGACAAAAGACGCTTTTTGGGGGATTGTCAAATTGTGCTGGATCCAACGTGAAAAAACATTGCCTTTTCAGTTTGTCGCAGATAGCTGTGGCATGCGCGAACGACTTGAAAGTAGTGTCGAATGTGACCCCTAAAATGTTGGGGCAGTTTGTGTTCGGAATTCTGCTACCGTCGATCACGACATTCAACTGTCTTCCAAACTGCGCTGTCCATGTGGTGAACAGAGTGGCTGTAGATTTTGTGGCGGAAATCTGCATATTCCTCGAGTGGAAAATGGTGGTAAAAGATCAGTTAAATAGGTGTTCAGTCTCTCGCAGATGCCATCATGGAAGATACCTGACGCCAGGATCGTGCAATCATTCGCATACGTTACGATCTTGATTTCGTCTAGAGGCGTCGGAATACAGGAGAGGTAGATGTTAAACAGTTCCGAAGATATCACCCTACCTTGGGGAACTCCCTGTTTCACTCTACGGGGTTTGGACCTCTTGTTCCTGAATTCCACGTACGAGTGGTGTCCACAACACATATAATTGACTACCCAACGTTTCTAGCTTGGCCGGAGGGTTGTCTGCTCAATGTCCTCAAACAGCGTAAAGTGCCTGACTGTATCAAAGGCTTTTGATAAGTCAAGCGCCACCATCACTGTTCTATCACACGGCAATCTATGATTGAATCCTTGACAATTATATGCGGAGATGTCGTGCAGCGCTGTTGTCGTGTTGTGCTGTTTCCGGAATCCATGCTAAAGCGAAATCGGCCTGTACGCTTCACTTTTGCTGCCATCTTTGCCCGGCTTCCGCAACGGGACCACCCTGGCCATTTTCCAGACTTCGGGAACAATGAGGATGGCTAGCGATAAGTTGAGACCTTTAGTAAGATATTCCACCTCCTGGCCTGGCAGTTGGTGTTGGCCCCCTTGTGGGAGCATCGCGGTGGCTGTGGTTTAGGCCCAAATCGCGGGTAGAGTTTCGGCTCGAATTTGGAGTTGCATATCAACCGGGTGCCTGACCCAAAGAAAGTCAGGAGTTTAGATAGGCTCCGCTCCTAACCAAGGTGGCAAGTACGTCCAATTACGTGTGAGCGAATTGGTACTCGTACTTTGCGTGCGGGGGCGTTGGTAGACGCATTGTATTCACCAGGTGTTAAGAGCACTGTGAGGTAGACCATAGGTAGGTACTCACATTAAGCACCACGACTTATTCCAACCCCTGGCTTGTGCAGCTGCTTCAGCATTACCATGGAGATACCATCAGGGCCCAACGCTTTGGATGAGTTAGCGTTCCTGATGACATTCGCAACATCATACATTGTAAATTGTGGTGGTTCATTTTCGGCAGGATAATATCTATTGCGATGTAGTATTCTTCTCATCGCCCTGTCATCTCGGAGGTGTTCTATAAATTGTCTATTAAAATAACGTGACTAAGGTACTGTTTTCCAGGGTTCGAAAGTGACTTAAATCCACTGATTCCAATAATGTTGAAATTTTTCAGATGATCTAGCCATTTGTGTTTGTGCTCACCGACCAACCTATTGGCTCGACAAATCTCATCACGCTCATTCATGCTGGTTTCCGCCACCTCTGCTGGGTCCAACGCTTGATTTAGCGTTCCTTATGGCATTCGCAACATCATCCATTGTAAATTGTCGTGGTTCATCCTCGGCAGGAAGAGATCTGATGCGACTTAATACTCTCCTCTTCGCCCTATCACTCTCGGAGTGCTCGACAAACTGTAGATTGAAATAACTTGCGCACCACTTCGGGTCTGTCAACGTAACGTCCCCAAACGTGACTGAGGTCATATCTTCCATCCTTCCGGAGTTCGAGAGTGACTTAACTGTTGCCCACAATTCACTTATACCGACTCCAATGTTGCAACTCTTCAGATGATTTAACCACTTGTTCCGCTTTTGTTCGCCGACCAACCTGTTAACTTCCAGTGTCAGCTCTCTGACTCTGGGGTCATTGGGGCTGGCTCGACGAAGCTCATCACGCTCATTTCCAAATCCCGTTACCTTTGCTGGGAAGTTTGGCCTTACTTCGGGTATTCGCAGCAGGGATATGGCGAGGGCCTGCAGCTGTGATGATGTCTCGGAACGTTCTTTCAGCTACCCAAACATCAGAAGGATTGGGCAGTTCTCTGAAGATGTGATTGGTGAACTCTCTGAAACTGTTCCCGAACTGTACTGTACATGTACCCGATTCTTTATGGGCGCGGCTGATTGCAGAATTTTTTAGTTTGGACACAGAAGTTTCTTTCTAAACCTATAGAATTTTGGCCATTAAACATCCTCATGCAAATCGTCCTCTGGTGTAGAAAGGTCACCTGCAGCATGATGTACTCAGAAAATGCGGATAGCATTTTGCTTACGCCGAAAATCTGATGAACGGAATTAAAACACAGGCCTTCTGTGTACAATGCGGACATGCTTACCCATTAGGGTGGGGCGATTTGAACACCACCACGGGCACCTGGATTTTCAGATTATTGGGATTGTATTGAGCAAAAAAGTCCACTAGACCATATGTCTACGGTGAAAATCGAGCCCCCGGATTTTGACTTGAAGTTTTTTTTCAAGTTTTTTTTGGATATTTTGGCATATATGTAACAGCCAAACCACTGAGATTTTCGATCCAACACAAAGACAAAAATTGTAGCCAAGACAATAATTAAGAACTCTCTAGTACATAGCAAAAGCATTGGAAAGCTCCTTCAGGCAGTTATGGCCCCGAGAATGTGCACATTTTTCGGAAAATATCAATAAATTACACTGTGCTACAAAATTTGACTCAAAGTCAGTGGGAGGAAATTTCCTTTTGGAGATGAAAGCCCTTGGTGAGTGTACTAAGAACGCAAAAGGAAATTTTCAGATAGGTCAAGTTTCTGAGATATGGTTTGGCCAAAATATCCTTGAAAAAAAAAAATCAAGTCAAAATCCGGGGGCTCGATTTTCACCGTAGACATATGGTCTAGTGGACTTTTTTTGCTCAGTACAATCCCAAGAATCAGAAACTCCAGGCGCCCACTATCACTTTTTTCCTTCCATACAAATCGCCCCGGCCTATTACCCATATATTGTTTGGAGAATATTTGGAGATACAACCCAGATATATTTATTATTTTTGTAGAATAGGAACGTTCTTGTGAAACCCATTGTACAATAAACTGCTAGAAGCATTTGTGCAATAATTCCATTAGCTTCAACTGAGGTTATTGCTTTAATAAAAGTAAAATCAAAACAAAAAACAAAGCAAACCTACCAACTCTATGCCGGGATAAAAAGTAGAGAAACAAAAAACTTAACAGAACAAAAGAAATAGGCGTATGGGTTGCAATGTCAGGGGACATTCAAGCGGATACAGCTTTCAAATGTAGCTGTTGCTATTTCTTGGCTCTTCTTCATTTCATTGGAAAATAATCAAATAGTTTCGTCGTCGTTTTTTGTTTGTTTGTGTTTTGTTTCTTTACTAAAAGAAGGGAAGTTAGGCGAATGTAAAAACAAAGACGCGGTATCTTTTTACCCTCGTTTACGTTTGCGGCTGTTATGAGACGGCAGATGCTTTTAGTTTTTCTTGTGGCAAACAGAAAGTACACCTTTTATTGTAATGGGAGGGGAAAACAAGAAATCTCAAATTCTCTTTTTTTGTGATGGTGGTTAGTCTCTTTCTTTTGCTTATTTGAAGCGTTCTTATATATTTGAAATAGGGTTGTATTGTAGGACATATTTTTAAGGTGGGAATTTGTAATGTTTCAAAGAAGAAGCGTATGGCAAGGATTTTAATGAGATCACATTTGACCGCAGAATCAATCTTTTGATATTTTGAAAAAAACCTTAGGTTAGGTCAAAAGCTTATGGCTAACGGTTCAGTCACTTGGCTCATTAACACATCCTAAAGTCGTATATGACTTGAAGTTCACTAGCCTTAATTATCTGTAAGAAAAACGTAGTTTTTAAAATCTATTATACCCTGATTATTTAAAAGCTATTAGAAAAATCGTTGCTTTACATGCCATTACTAAAAAATTCTTCACGATCCGTATGTCTCTTCTTCTACTTCTACAAAATAAAATCACCCATTACATCAATACCTCCCGATGACCAATGGCATCCTTCAATATGACTTGATTTGATGTTAATTTGCAATGATATTTGATGACACAGTGATTTAACTAACCGGATTTGATTGATAAGATTGCGTGAGTGAGTGGTTGGCGGTGGTTTTTAGTTGTTATTGCTCTTTTTTTCTTTTGCAAAATTCTTTTAATCTTCTTTTGTATAAAGAATTTGCACTATTTATTAAAGTAGAAGAAGACGATGAACAAACAAATAACAAAAATAACTATCACAAAATCCAATAATAATGACGTTTGACAATGACAGTCTTAAGAAGAATGCCTCTATTGGAATGATATGAATGAATGTTGAATGTTTTTGTTGGTTGGTTGTAACACATGTGACGCCAGTGTTGTTGTCGGTTATTGGCGCATATTGAGAAAATAAAATCAACTTGCCAGCACTTCGTCTTTAAATAGAATCGTAAACAGTTGTTAAATGGTATCGCACACAAAAGGAGAACAAGAAGATGGTGAACATGAATATCTCTAGGGATTAGTTGGACGGGCATTCATTCATATGGAGTTTATTTAAAATCGATTTAGAGTAGATGAGGCAATAGTCGATTATGTTGTATGGTATGCTGGTATCTAAAATATGTTTATATGGCAAAAACAGAAATTGTCGAAACGATTAAGAAAAAAACTATGGTCAGATGTCCCCACGAGAAGAGACTTTTCATCAATACACATTGGAAAATACTGTTACGGAATTAGGTTGACCTTAATCCCGTGTAGACGCTGCTTTATTTCCCGATACTTCCTTCCTTCTTTTTTACATATCCGTTATTCGGATGTTAAACGATCATACAATATTACATTTTATTACATTGTTCTTGCAAATATCTAGTTTATGTGGAAAGCGATAGTTGTCGGTTTTTAGCCGATGTTAGAAGACTGAGTTCATCACGGTATCCGGTCCAGTCTTGAATATTTTTTAGCCAGGACAATTCTCTTCGACCTCTACCATGTCTTCCTTCAACTTGGGATTTGGAAATGATCTGCAGGATCTTATATTTGTTGTTTCTCATCAAATGTTCCAAATAGGAAACTTTTTGGGTTTTGATGGTTTTAATTAGCTGCCGTTGTACATTCATTCTTCGCAGAACTTCGGCCTTTGAACTCGATCGGTCCATGAAATTTTGAGCACACGTCGGTATGCCCACATTTCAACTGCTTCCAATTTCTTCTCGTCTGCTGATTTTACAGGCCATGTTTCAGTCCCGTACAATAGAACAGACCATACCACTTGATAAAGCGGGTTTTAAGTTCAATGTTGATGTCGTGGCTGCTTAGTACTTTTTTTTTGTATTTGAGAAACGCTTCCCTCGCCATTTCTATTCGACATCGTATTTCATTAGAAGATTGCCACTGCTCATTTATTTGTGCTCCCAAGTGTTTATACGATTTTACTCTCTCTATTTCTTAGTCACGGATTTTTAGTGTGAAGTTGTATTATTTATTTTTTATTTATTTACTTATATCAATTTATAATACAATTATAAAAGATATATCGATGTTAAGCTATGACAGCGCAGGTCTTAAGCTTTAGTGTGGAGTTGTAGAAATTGTAACTTTACTAACGATAATATATTTTGTCTTATTAAGATTAATGTATAATCCGTATGAATTACTTATCTCGTTGAGAGAACTTAAAAGACTTTGGAGTCCAACTAAAGAACTAGCTATTATCATGGTGTCTTTAGCGTATCGAATATTGTTAATGAATTGTCCATGTACTTTTATCCCAATCCTTGTTCCTTCTATGCATTATCGAAATATTTGTTCAGCATATACATTAAACAATAATGGCGAAAGTATACACCCCTGTCGAACACCTTTACTACTTCATCTGAAGTTTCACCGGATACTTCTACTGATGCTGTCTGGTTCCACTATAGATTTTTTATGCATCTTATGTCTTTGTGTTCAATGCCTATGGATGTCGGAACTACCATTAGCTTGTCGTGTTTAACAGTGTCAAAAGACTTTTCATAGCCTACGAAACACATAAATACGTATTTTTGGACATCGCGACACTTTTGGATTAGCACTTGAACACCAAGTAGTGCTTCTCGAGTTCCCATTCCCTCTTTAAATCCAAATTGCGTTTCTCCCATTGCTGCCTCGCATCTAGGGTATATTATTTTGTGTAGGAATATTTTTAAGGAGTGGCTCATTAGGCTAATTAATCTATAATCGTTGCATTTTCTGGCGTTTGCTTTCTTTGGTATGGGGACAAATGTAGATTTCAACCAATCTCGCACATATTGTCCTGTATTGAACAGTTTCGCAAACAATTGTACACAGAAAAAAATTTACTGTATTATAGGAATAGTGTTCATAAAGTCTTGCCAAGGTTCAAATTTCTGCATTTCAAGTACGCCTTTCATAAAGCAAAAAAATACTGGTTTCTTTTGAGTGATTTAAATAAACAATTTTGGCGAGTTGTTTTTATTGTCTAACAACAACACCATCAGAGACAAATTTTGCTGCTTTTTATTAAATGCTTTTATTTTGTATTATTGTAATTTACCATTTCTTCTAATGTTTTCACTGAGTTGTTATCGTCTTGTGAGCATAGCAGAAGAATATGAACCATATGCACATACATGTTGAGTCTATCAGCACAAGGTTGAGATATTAGATGTTGCCTTTATATTAAAAAAAATTACAAATTTGTAGATGCGAAATATTCGTTCGACCAATGACTTTGTTTTTTTTTCGACACCAAACGCAATGTAGTTGTTTGGTTTGTTAATTAACAAAAATTGTTGCGGCAGTGGTAGTTGTTGTGTGTGTGGTTTGTTGATAAAGTCTCAATGTGATGCTGAGACGATGGTGGGGGTTATGTCGTGGTTTTTGGATGGTGGGACGATGAGACAATACAAAAGAAAACGAGAACAAAGTCGAGAGCGTTTACCAAACAAGAGAGGAAATGTGAGAGAATATAGGGAAAAATAAGAAAGTGATTTTGCATCTCATGAAAATCTTACATATTTTTGAAAAAATAGTGGCTTTCGGATGGATTTAAGAAAGTGCCCATGTATCTTAAGTGAGGTACCTGTACAGTATGAAAAAAATACATCACGAACGAAAATATGTAAAAATTCTTGAAATATTTTTTTCTGTGTATATTGTTTTCATCGATTAATTTGAGCATTTCGGCGGGAATTTCATGTGGACCAACGGCTTTTTTGCCCTTTAAAGATATTACTGCATATATGACTTCTTCTTTGGTAATATGTTTTATACTTACGAGAGAATTTTCGTTTATGTCAGAGTTTTCATTACGATCACAATCTGATTTTTCATTATCTGTAAATAGTTTTAATACGTATTCTTTCCATATTTGCTTTCTTTGCCGGATTGATTATTATCATCAAAGAGTATAGATGGAGGTTTCCGTTTGTATATTCCGGCTGTTTCTTTCAGCTTTTTGTGCATATTAAAGTCGTCGTGGAGTGTTTGTAGGGCTTCAATCTCTTCACAGTTTCGTTTGAGTTGTTCATTTTTTGCGATACGCGTTGCGATTCTTATTTCTTTATTGATTTCCCTATATATTTCGAAGTTTATGTTTTTACATCTTTTCCTTTCTGATCGAAGTTCTCTTATCTCATCAGTCATCCATTCCTCGTATGTTGGTGTTGGATCTTTTTTTAGAGAACTTCTCATAGTAGTTAAGGATAGTATTAATCCTTAACATCATTCCATACAGTTTCTATTCCATCATGATGAATTCTTCTAAGGTCTGCGTTTATTGTATCCGTAAGTGCTTGTTTAATTATAGGGTTGCTTAATTTATTGAAATCGGGTTTCGATACTTGCTTTTTGCGCTTAATTGTTGCAAGTTTTCTGCGAACATTTGCGATAAGAAAGTTACGATTTGATGGTAAATCCGCTCCAGGATATGTAGAGCATTTCGTTATACAGAAACTAAAACGTTTGTTGATCAGTATGTAATATATTTGCTTACGAATCACATTGGTTCTATGGTCCTGTGGGGATTTCCAAGTATATAATCTTCTTGGGTGGAGTTGAAATAGCGTATTTGATATTATAAAATTGTGTTCTTGACAGAACTGTACGAGTCTATCTCCCCTTTCGTTTCTTTCCCCCAAGCCATGTTTTCCCGTGACGCCAGCTACATGCTCATTGCCAACTTTAGCATTGAAGTCACCCTGTATGACGGCCAATTCGTGGGGTTTTGTCATTTTCAAAAGTTTTCCTATGTCGCACTGTGGGCGAAATTGAAATCTAGCGGGGAAAAAGTCCGAAAACTAACCAAGAGCTAAGTAAAAATCATTAATGCAGTATTTTACCAAACATACTGGTAGACCTAAAAATAACAATGAGTATTGCATTTAACGGTTATTGGCCGTTATAACGGTACACTTACTGGAAGTTTTTTTGCAAGTGATAAAATCGATTTTTTTTGATAACTTGTATGTTGACTAATGACATGGAGAAATGAAAATAAACATGTCGATAATTTAATTTTTTCAGATAGTTTGGAAGTAGTTTTTATTAAAAAAATGATTATACCAGTATTTGATGTTGGAAATATTCTAAAAAAAAGGTTTGAACATTTGTATGCAATTTTTTCTACATAGAGCATTTTGAGTAAAGTGCAACTTATGGGAAACACACGGAAACACTATCGGACTTTTTTAATATCAAATTACATACTCCAAAGTATCTACTCCCAAATCTTGGTCTGCCTTTTTTTGCCTTTTTTCATGTTATCAACAATTTTATAAATCCATTTTTACATGAAAATGCGTAATTTAAAGTGGGCCATTTGTGTGGCGGATATACCAAAAAGTGAACCCAAGTGAATAATGTTTGGTGTATAGATATTTTGTCTATTAAAAACACGAAAACCAAATTTACAGCCATTTCCGTTGGAAAATGTAGCTTAAACCTTCTGAATTCTGGAAATCGGGAGATACGTATATATGGGTACTCTATCAAATCGTGGATCTAGGTCGAACATTTTTGGTATGGAGATTTTGTGTGTACTTAGAACCCAAAATACCAAAGTACAGCCAATTTGGTTGGAAAATGTGAAGAATACCTTCAAAATACCTAAAATTTCGGGGCTAGACCTAAACGTGGACCTATGACCCCCATTATGGGAACTAATGTCACATACCCTCTTAAGACCCTAAATACCAAAATACAGCAAAATTCACAGTGAAATGTGGTCCACATACCCAAAATACCATATGTGCCGAGGTACCGTTACGAGGACGATATGATTTAACGGTGAGTTATATTCGCCATACTCCGTGTAGTCATACCTATACAAATATGTAACATCTGTACCAAATTATAGCCGCATTCCTCAATTAGTTTAGGAGTTATTAATTTTTCCCCGCTAGATTTGGATTTCGCCCACAGTGTGTCGTCGTAGAATTATTCAACTTCATCTGAACTCCCATGACATGTGGGTGCATAGACTTGGATTATATTTGCCTTTATTGGTCTTCCTTTTATTTTTACCATCATTGTTCCTTCAGACATTGGGACATATCCAGCTTCACAATTAGCTATATGGTTCTTCATTATAATGCCCACCCGTTTCTATGTACACCGTTTTTTTTTCCAGAGTGGTATACTCATGTGTTTTCGTATCAAAAATCTCCAGAACCTGTCCACCAAGTTTCGCTGACTCCAAGTATGTCCATGTTTAATCTATTCATTTCACATACCGCATTGTTGAGTTTCCCAGCTTCGTATAAGCTTCTTACATTCCATGTTCCAATATTTAGTTTATGTTTTGTTTTATCTCCGGGGATTCTTAGCACCCTCATTTCGCCGGAGACTGAGGGCCATTCAGTCTGTGATGTGTTGTTCATTGTATGATTTTCAAAGGAAATTACTTCAGTGGTTTCCGGTTTCCTTCTGAAGGATTTAAAGTTTTCCATCTTGTTTGCAGCCGCTCCTCGAGGAGTACAGACGCTGTTTGCAGTCGCCCAATGTGGGACCGTCACTGCAGTGGTGTGGTTAGCTCCTCCGCTGTAATTGTAGTATCAATGCTACTTCTTCACCGTTGACTTCCCATGTTGCGGATTGTTCTTAGCTTCGGTGTTCACCTTCAACCTTACCGGCAAGGGTGGCCCTACCAACAGCTGTGCTACCACCGGCATCGCTACCAGGATCCTCACGCTTACAGGACCTCCCCATCACGTTGCGTTGACAATCCATCGAGGAGGACACATATTCAGAAACGACTTTTATTACTAAGCACACAACTTCTCTAATTTACGACTGACTGTCTCCCAATCCCTAGGCATTTATGCCTAATCGCCTCTCGTAGTCGTTGTTTCTAGAAGATCTGGCAACATCACAAAACCAACTGTGCAACTGAGCGAACAGTTACTTCTCAGTACTTCCCTCGATTATGGTCTGAAAGTTCTCAAAATCCTTTCTATGTAGGCTGCTTCTTGTTGTATAACATGAGTTATGGATTCGTGCAGACTGTCACTGGAATAATTACGCCTAAATATTTAACGCTGGAGACTTCTAAAACTGTGGCGAATCTGTTTATAGAACATTTTAGTCCGTCTATTCCTCCTTAGGGGAGATGGGGGATCTATCAGACGCTCTGGAAACACGAAAAACTATGAAAATACACCTTTGACTGAAATTGTTGTTGATGCCTAAGTACCCTTAGTCTTCATTCCACAATTGCCTCAACCTTCCTCCCACTTACTATTTTAAAAGCAGTAATTCGTCACCATAAATGCCCGAAGACGTAACCGACATGAAACTCGAAATTCGTTTTTTGACGTAATCTGATACACGCAGAGAAAAAATATTGTTGGAACAATCATATTCTAAGAAGAAAATAGTGTATTTTAAAATTCTTAAAATATGTATTATTGTCCCAACAATATATTTTGTGTCATCATGTTTCCTAATAAAAAATATATGGTTGAAACAACAATATATATTTTCAGATTTTTAAAATACACTATTTTGTTCTTAGAATATGATTGTTCCAACAATATCTCTTCTCTGTGTGTACATAAAGCTAAAATACATGATCTGGCAAAATTTCAAGCTTCTACGTTAAAAAACAACAATCCTATTCAAGAAATGGCATTTTGTAAAATGGGATAATATTGCAGATTTGTTGTAATGGAGAATCTCAAAAGTAAGCAATTCAGCGGTTTTGGGTTCACTACTTATTCCCCTTCGTATATGATCGATAACATCCCATATACTCGCCTTCATAAGACTAGTATTCCGTAAAACACGTTTTTAATTTTATAACGTTTTTTGCTTCTCCTGTAAAGTTTTGATGTTGTGGGTTACGTCTTCGGTCATTTATGGTGACGAATTGCTCCAGGACGATTTTCCGAAACTCGAAAACCTAAATGACATCCTAAATTAACTGAGGAGACGGAAGCTACAGCAACAGCAATACATGATACTTTACCCAAAATTGTTGGAAAGAAATGTTATTCAGGCTTCCCTGATAGGCTTATTGATCTAGAGGTTCTCGTTTGTACCTCTGTCTCTAGATCATGACGGTCTCTCCTGACGTGCCCAATATATTGTGGCAGGAATGTTCATGGCGATAACACTCAAGCAGGTTCTGCATCGACCAACATATCGTTGTGCATTTTTTTATAAGAGGTCAACAACGATTCTTTGTTTGCACCCCATTTGGGGCCGTTCGGCGATTTTAGAACCTGTTCCTACTTCTGATCTTGTCGGAAGTATCTGTGGCTTCCGCGGACGTCTTCATCATGCTCTCGAACGTTACACCCAAAATCTTGGGGTAGTAAGTGGTCGGAGTCGGGGCACCATTGACCAATATATTCCTGGGAGTCTCATTTCAGTCCTCAATGTGGTGAGCAGTGGATTTTGCGGATGATATTTTCATATGCTCTAAGTTTATGTAGATATTTAACCTATATGTCAAGATTGTACAATCATCAGCATACATTACGATCTCTATGCCGTCTGGAGGATGTGGCATTTCAGAAAGGTAGATATTAAACAATTCCGGAGATATATCCTCGCCTTGTTGAACTCAACGGGTTTTATACTTTTTGTTTCGGAATTCTATAAACTACTGGTGTCCATAAACTACTGGTGTCACATAAAGCTGATTATCCCACGTTTCAAACACGGCAGGAGGGAAGTCTTCTCTAACAGCTTAGCATGGTTGACGGTATCAGAGGCCTTCCATAGGTCAAGAGCCACCATGGCTGGTCGGTCGCACGACCTTGTCTAGTCCAGTCATCTACTGATGAGTATGGATGCGGCGTGATGTTGGGCAACTGGGGAACGCACAATGTTGAGGAGCAGCACCTCTGGGATCCTCGCTACTGGCAAAGGAAGGAAGATCAGCCTGTAAGATTCCCCTCAACTGGCATTCTCGCCTAGTTTCAGTAGCGGGACCACCCTATCTACTTTCCTGTCTTCTGATACAATATGGATGGTGGCTAACGATAGATTGAAAATGTAGCACGCTCCTTTTCGGAGTGCTCTAAAAATTGCCGGTTAAAATGTCACGAGCACCTCTTCGGATCTGTCACGCTGTTGAAAGTAACAGCCACTCTATCATGCTTATTTCCCGGATTGGAGAATCATTTACTCAACCCTGTTGCATTGCTCCAGTAAGAATAAGTTCCCTAAATCTTGGGTCTCCAGGGTTCGTACAACGAAGCTTATCACGCTCAATTGCTGAGAAATTTTCGGGTATTCGACCGGCAGGTAAGTAGCAAGCGGCTGTAGCTGCAGCTGCGATGATTTCCTGGAAAATTCTCTCAGCTACCCGTGGATTTGAGAGAATGGGTGATTGCTAAATTCTCTGAAACCTCGCAGTCAGCTTTTCCGTGGTTCAGAAAAGTACGTCGGTCATAAAATGGTCTGAGCTAAGGGAAAATACTGTTTGCGAATGGTGATGTCTGGCGAGATGTGGAGATTGCCTTATCCTCGTAGGACCGTCTTCGTTCTCAGTACAAAATTTATCAGACCGGGTGCCACAATGGTGATGTCTGGCGAGCTGTGGAGATTCCCTTGTCCTCGTAGGACCGTCTTCGTTCTCCGAACAAAATTTATCAATCCGGGTGCCACAATGGTGATGTCTGGCGAGCTGTGGAGATTCCCTTATCCTCGTAGGACCGTCTTCGTTCTCCGTACAAAATGTGGAGCAATTTGTTTTGCTGTCGTTGTTGTTGGATAACAAATCACATTGTCATACTGCAGTCAATATATTAAAAACCACCTCAACTTTGTGAGGAAGTTCGGAAAGAGCTGTCCTCATCTACGCTACTATGGAACTTCAAATGTCTCACATCAAATGCATGCGTAACTCCCTGAGAAGCTCCAATTCTGTTACCAAGACAATTTTGTGAGCTATGACACCACCACAATATGGGAAGGTTGAGAAGGTGTCACGGCCATCGGTTACCCTCCCTCCATTTCAAAGGGAATAGAAAGATGACACACAGTCGCAATTTGTGAAGGATGTGAATGTGTTGAGATAATGTAAGTCTTTAACCAATGTGTTTAAGTCACAGTCTTCCATAAAGACTGCGAAGCAGCAAAAAAAAAAACGGAAACTGCACCAAAGAGCTCTGAGACGGTTTTACTGGGCATCTCAGTTGCACTTCCAAAACCCAATACTAGGGCTATATGGAGATGAGATAGCTGGGGGTCAGAGAAAAACCATCGAACAAAGGTGCAAATACGAACACTATGGGTCTGAGACAGCGTCATTCACTTCAAAGGTCACAAACCCGCAGTCGATCAACTCAACCCATAAAGAAGATGAGGTCTTCCGAATGATGATCTTCCGCGGAACAATACTTGGACTCCAAAAAGAAATTTCAATTGATAAGAACACACCCTAAGATTGTGAGGAAGTTCCTCCTGTCAGCGAAATTCCTACATGAAGTACAGGAGTCCGTTTTGAGTTCCCTATATTGAGGTGACGACTGCGGGAACCTTCTGTTCGGTGATAGTATGGTTTATAGGGATATGGGACAACAGCAACCTGAGAGGGTTGAAGAAGTTTTAAGGCCATCGGCCACTATCTCAAAAGGGAATCCGAAGTTGACACAGTCGTAACCTGTGAAAGTGGGAAGGAATTTAGATCCCACCTCTAAATGCAAAAGGTAAGTCTTCGACAAATGTGGGTGAATCTCAGTCTTTCAAAAGATTGCGAAGGAGTCAAAAAAAGGCGAGAGAAAGATGGTTTCGCTGGGCTCCTCAGCTGCACTTCTCAAACCCCATACTAGAGTTATTGAGGGCAGAAAAAAACATACAAACGCAAACTGTCGGCACAATAAAAAGTCTGTGACAACGCCGACCAACCCAACCAGTTGAGATGATGATGACCTCTTAATGGTCTTTCGTGGAAACTCAACCTGCCAATCCATCTGTATCGTATTCCTCGCTGAAATTTCAATTGATAAGAACACACTCTAAGATTGTGAGGAAGATTTTCCTGTCAGCGAAATTCGCACATGAAGTGCAGGAATCCGTGTTGACTTCCCTATTGAGGTGACGACTGCGGGAACCTTCTGCGCGGTGACAGTATGGTTCATAGGGATATGGGACGACAGCAACCTGGAAGGGTTGAAGAAGCTCAAAAAGGAAATGTGGGCAAATCTCAGTCTTTCTAAAAGATTGCGAAGAAGCCAAAAGAGGGAAGAGAGATCTCGTTTCGCTGGACTCTTCATCTGTACTTCTCAAACCCCACACGCACAGAAAAAAGAGAGAAGAGAAACAAATTTTCGAAGAAAAGAGAGAAATATTGTTCAGTTGACACAAACTATTTTTGGATTTACAATACTACATGAGGAATCCAACAATATGTTAACAATACATATTTTGCTCTTGGAATATTGTTGGATCAAACATATTTTTTTCTCTGCGTGCATGTTAGAGTTATGGAGGTGAGATAGCTGGTGGCCAGAAAAGACCAACAAACGCAAACTGTCGGCACAATAATAAGTCTGCAACAGCACCGACCAACCCAACCAATGGAGATGATGATGACCTCTTCCTAATTATGGTCTTTCGTGGAACCTCAACCTGCCAAAAAGAAGTCGACAGTGTCACAACCAGTCACTACTGAAGAGACTAAAATTCCAAGCAACGTTATACGTCTCCTAAGGTTGGTGGGAAGCCCAGAAACGTTTCTCCTTTAACGCGAATCTGGCGACGTTCGCTATAATAGAGGTTCTGAGGTTCGCTATCATAGACAAGGCTTATCAGGGTGTATCAGCGAAAGTCATTGTTTGCCGATTAAGGGTCATTTCAGGGGCATTATCATCTCAGACGATGTGGATCAGAGTATTGTACGGATCGGCTAGGAAGTCGTGTACAAAGGAGCTAAGGAAACAGCATAAGGAAACAGTTGATTCCTTCATGTAGACAGTTAATACTACTGGCTCTCCTTGGGAAAGCAGTTATTCGCCGCCAGTACCTGTCATAAAATCAGAACATCGGTTAACGAATACGGGCCTGTTGTATTCTAAATTCCTTTCAGAAGAATGGAGGACTTGTCATTAAGTTTGCCATCGATCAAACCTGGGAGATTCCCTTATCCAAAGTCTAAAAAGTCGGAGGCCACTTAATAGCCGCAAGTCCGCAGTCTATCAACCCCAACACATAAATAGTTTGATGTCTTCCGGATGATGGTCTTCCGTGGAACAGCAGCTTGCCGCGAAGAAGTCGACACTATCACAAGCGTTCCATCCGTCTGTTTCGTCTCGGTGACGACCTTTTACTCGTACATCTGCGAAAGCCAGTAAGGTCAGCGGTAGGCACAGTTCTTCACAAGAAGCATACTAGTCTAACCAAAAGATTGACGGTTGAACCCGAATGAAGAACGGAGGACTTGTCATAAAGTTTGTCACAGATCAAACCTGGGAAAAATATTTAAAAAGTCGGAGGCCACTTTATAGCCGCAAGTCCGCAGTCTACCAACCGCAACACATGAAGAGCTTGATGTCTTCCGGATGATGGTATTCCGTGGAACAGTAGCTTGCCGAGAAGAAGTCGACCCTATCACAAGCGTTCTATCCGTCTGTTTCGTCTCGGTGACGACCTTTTACATCTGCGAAAGCGAGTAAGGTCAGCGGGAGGCCCAGTTCTTCACAAGAAGCATACTCGTTGAACCCGAATGAACTGAAGGTTGCAATCATAGACAATTCTGATTCCAATGAGTGTATGAGTGAAAGTGATAACGACCACTGTGCGATTGATATTTTTTTACATGATCGCCAAAAACGTAGTCTGGTTTCTTTGGGGATTATAAATTCAGATACTCTCAATTTTGGAAAATACGACAGTTTTCTCTTTATATCCCCGGAATAAATAATTTCACATCTTGGCCTCCATTACTGGACTTCTAGCTTAAACAGTGGATCAAAAAACATATATTTAATTTCTTCCGCTCCATCCGTGTAGTGGATTGACAATTTTAAATGCTCCAAAAATTTAGGGTATGAAACTATTTAAAAGCATTAGAGAGGAAGAAACAGATCTTTTGAATAATATCCTTCCATCAAACTGAAGATTAATGATGTAAACGACACAATAGCCTGTCGTTTGAGGGAAGTAATGCTGTTGTGGCTGCGAGTGGATGCAGTCAGCAATCAGGAAGTTACTTGTGGCAATGTCAATGCCGCCATCATGAATGAATCAACATCAACAGTTCTGATTTATTGAATATTATTGAAGTAAAGACACAAGTTGAAGACATCAGCATAGTTCCACGCTGGAACTTTTTACATATTCGCTGGCAGCTGGTAGCTGCTTAGTGGCACTAACATTTATCATCTGTTACCTATATGGAGGTAACAAAATTCCATCATATGCGGACATACAATTGTTGCTCTCCATCATCTATGGATTTAGAATATTTCAATTTCCCTGAGCTGCTGTACGAGAATAATTGCATGAAATTATTTCACGTTCTTTTTTGGAGGTGGGGAGAATTTTCTTTTCATCAAATTGTTGGTGGCGACTTAAAAGTGATCTGCAAACCACACTTGGATTTAGAGTGAATTGTTTATTTCCAGTTGCTAAAATCAATTACATGCATCTGTGGACATCTCTTCAGAGCAAGAAAGCGAGCAGCCAATCAATGGATTACTGGCATTAGAAGCGACAAGTTGACCATTCATCCAAGATGTCCACCTCTAGCTCTGGCATACAATGTGTTAGGCATGTTTTATTTCGTTTTTTTTTGCACTCAAGAATTTTGTTGTCATTTGGTGTTTGGCCATTGATATCCTCCTTCTTCGTTTGGAGGTTAAAAATCTTTGAAATAGTTTCGTTAATTTTTAATTGCCTTCCACCAAATGTCTTTTGGCCATAAATCAGTGTCGTCGCCACTGAGTGACTGTCTGGTCTGTGACGGTATAAAACATGAATGTTAGATTTTAATTAGACAACAAATTTGTTCGGTATGTTGTTGGATTTTTCTATTGTTGTTGTTTAGTTGGTTGGTTGGTTTGTTTGTTATTTGAAATTGATTTAATTGTGGACAAGTTCTAATTAAAATTGCAGTTGATTGGTTGATGACTGAGGTTTGTTGGCAAGTTGTTTGGTCAGTTGGGTTCGATGAATTGTCTGGTTGAGTGGATGGATGTACAGTTTGAAGTATTTATGGCCATATGCGGCCAAAAGTGTCATAGTGTTTTGTTAAAATGTCATCGTTAATTGAGATTGTATAAAATTGTGCCATTGACTTTTGATTAAAATTCCATGCATAGACCAATAATTATGGGAAAGAAACCCGATGGTAAGAGAAAAATGCTATTATAGAAGAAGATTGCTACACTTAACTCGTAACTTAATTTTCAGCAAAGCAGGTGGGAAAAAAGTTTCCTGAGAAACGACGACATAAATTAAACTTAACGAGAAAGCGTCCCCAAAGGATAGAGAGTATCCCACACAAAATTCGGGAAAATTTATCACTGACTTAAGACGATGAAGCTAAGGGCACAAGTGTTATCCATGTTTCCACCTCCAGTTAGGTTAGTTCATCATCCAAATCGTCTGACAGGATGCAGAAACGACCTGTACGTCGCCACCATGGGACCGGAAGCGTCGAATAAACCCAGAAAAATTAATCAGAAAACCATCGCTGGAGGAAATTTCAGCTAATAAAAACGCACATCACCATTGTGATGGAGTTTGAAACCCCCATGGAGGTACCAAGGAACTTTCTATCAGTAAAATCCACATCAAGTGTCGGAGTGGACCCTGCCGAAACTCTTATGGGAGGACGATTTCGAGCAACCGCAACCTGCGAAGGCTGGGGAAGTGTCATCGCCAACGGTTACACTCCCCCCACCTAAAAAGCGAATCTGAAGGTGACGCAAAAGGTAACACGGTGTGCCTTAACCAAATTTAAATGGAAGGTGCTTACACCTGGGAAGTTTTTGCAGATTATGAAACTACAATGCTCAAAGATGAGAAATATCAAGAAACAAACAAATCGCCGGAGGGATTTTCAAATAAATCCCGATTTAAGTTCACATTTTTAGGGGTTCTTTAGGTTTTCAAGATTTTGCTGGGAAACCGCGGGTCCTATATAAATGGGCCTAAAGAAAATATTGTAGCTGTGAAAATTCTACATGATATTTTCCTAGGTTTTACCGTTTTTGAGATATAGAAGTTCAAATTGAGAAAATGCACTGACTGCTTCGCCCTCTTTATAAAACAATATCATGCTCAGTGCGCCTTAACTAACTTTTGATGAAAACCGCTTACACATGGGAAGATTTCGCGGATTCTGAAACAGCAAAGTTCATAGATAAGAAAAATTAAAAAATTAAAAAAAATCGCCGGAGGGATTTTTAAATAAATCGCGATCAAAATTCACAATTTTAGTGTTTTCTTAAGTTTTCACGATTTTGCTTGGAAACCCCGATTCGTATCGAAATGAGTCTAAAGAAAATGTTGTAGCTGTGAAAATTCTCTACAAGACTGACCTTTAGGTTTTTTTTGTAGGTTTTACCATTTTTGAGATATAGAGGTTCAGTTCAAATTTTTAGCTATTTATCTTAAGTCTTCAAGATTTGGTTTAGAAACCGCAAGTCATATCATAATGGGATTAATGAAAATGTTGTAGCTGTGAAAATTCTCTACAAGACCGGATGATATATTTTTTCCTAGGTTGTACCATTTTCAAGATATATAAGTTTAATTTGGGAAATTGCAGTAGACATTGTTTTATAAGGAGGCGATACTGTCCTGCATTGTCTCAATTTGAACTTCTATATCTCAAAAACGGTAAAACCTACGAAAATGTCATAAAGGTCAGTATTGTGGAGAATTTTCACAGCTGCAATATTTTCTTTAGGCCCATTTACATAGGACTCGTGGTTTCCAAGCAAAAACGTGAAAACCTAAATACTCCTAAAAATGTGGACTTAAATCGCGAATTATTTGAAAATCCCTCCGACGATTTTTTTGTTTCTTGATATTTCTCATCTATGAGCATTGTAGTTTCAGAATCTGCAAAAACTTCCCAGGTGTAAGCCACTTCCATTTAAAATTAGTTAAGGCGCACCGTGGTAAGTCTTCGACCAAGGAGACTAGATCACAGTTTTCCAAAAGTCAGTGAAGAAGTCATGAAAGGTGATCACTAGCCAAAGAGCTCTGAGACAGTTTTGCTGGACTTCTCAGCTGCTGGACTCCCCAAACCAAATACAAAGTTGATCAAGGTGAGACAGTTGTTGGGCAGAGAGAAACCATCCAAAAAAGTGCGCGAAGAAGTCGACACTAAAGATTGGACTGGCTGTGTCTGTAAAGATTCCGGATAATTAGATTCCGTTAGCAAATAAACACATGTAGTGTGTCGTGCGGTCCCAATCAGCATGTAGTGGGTGTGTTGGGTATCGTGCGATCAATTCAGGCCCGATGGGAATTGATGCGCCGTTTTTGCCTTGGCAGGTGGCGTTCTTCTCCGTACATCTCCGAGTACGTTATTATACCCACAGCCTTTGGGATAGAAATAACTGTTTTAGACACCAAGTATGTTTGGGCAAAATTCGTTTCAGACAATTTGGAGTCGATTTAGTTATGTCCGTCCGTCTGTCCGGCTGGTTGGTGCGCACGATAACTCCCGAACGGATCAACCGATTCGAACCAAATTTTGGGTATCGTAATATTTTGTCCAAACTTAGTTTAAGCTCGAAGATGGGCCATATCGGTCCACTCCTTCGGCTACCTCCCCCACAAAAGTTCAAAATTGTTGTGTAAAATGGTGTGAACGATTTAGTCCAAACTTTGCACATCGTATTATTCCTTCCAGATATAGATCGGGTTCAAATATGGACTATATCGGTCCACTCCTTCGGCTACCTCCCACACAATATTCGGATAATGTGAAGTTTAAGAGCACCTCTCGGATCTTTTTGAAATTTTTTTCAGTAAGTTGTCCTTGCGACTCCCTTTACGACTATAAATTTTTTTTCTTGCGCAAGTCCATACTTCCTGAGATATTGGCCTAAAGCTCAAAAAAAAAAAAAAAAACCTGACAATACCAGCCAAAATGGCAAATCTGCAAGATAATTCTCGCAGGGAGTTTCGATTGGTGCAGACTTTGCACATCATATTATTTCATCCAGTCATGTATCAGGTTGGAATATAGACTATGTCGGTCCACTCCTTCGGGTACCTCCCACACAAAATTCGGATAAAGTGAAGTTTAAGAGCTCCTCTGAAATTTTTCCAGTAAGTTTTCCTTACGATTCCTTCTACGACGGTACAATTTTTTTCTTGTGCAAGTCCATAATTCCTGAAATATTAGCCTAAATGCTCCAAAAACCCTGACGGTACCAGCCAAAATCCGCAAGATAATTCTCGCAGAGAGTTTTGCGATTGGTGCAGACTTTGCACACCGTATTATTTCATTCAGTGCATTGTGGTAGGTTTGAATGATCTTTAACTGCGTAGTGCATACCACCCTGCGGCTTTGAAGCAGGTCAACACTGTTTCTTTGTCAGCACCCCAAATTCTGCGGGCCAGCGACTTGGGGACCTTTTTTCTACTATTGGTTATGTCGCAAATAGCATATCATGGGGTAGTTAGTGGTCGGAATCAGAAACCTCAGGGGGAACCTCACTTCGACCTTCGCACAATCATCAGCATACATTACGATCTCACCGTCTGGAAGGTGTTAAATTTCAGAAATGCAGAGTTTAAATTGTTCCGATAAATCACTTCGCCTTTCAGAACACCAAACGAATGTCTTCCACACATGTGTGTATTATTGATTATCCAACGTTTTAAACACGATTGGAGGAAGTGTTCTCTATGTCCTTGAACAGCTTGGTATGGTTGATGGTATCGAAGGCCTTCGATTTGTCCGCCTTCTGTAGTGGTTTGCCCTATCTCGGGGTGCCCTATAAATTGCCGGTTAAAATTATTATTTGCCGGATTAGAGCGTGATTTAATCGTTGACTACGATTTACTCAATCATGTACCAATGTTGCATTGCTTCAGCTGGTCTAGTCACTTTTCCGCTTGTGCTCGCCTACTAGACTGTTGAGTTCAAGGGTAAACTACCTTACTCTTGTGTCATACTCGTTTGCTAGTGCCATCGCCTCTGGTGGGAAATTTGGTATATTTAGGCTATTCGACCAGCAGGTACGTAGCGAGCGGCTGTGATGATGCCCGGAAAATTGTCTCAGCTACACGAAGATCTAAGAGAATGGCCTCTGGCGCTCTGAATCGGCGATTGATAAATTCTCTGAACCCTTGCCAATCAATGGTTCCATTGTTCAGAAAAGTACGGCTGTCAGAGTTTATGAAGACGGGTCAGTTATTAAGGAAGACGATGATAGGAATTTGGTCTGAACCAAGCGAAATGACGGGTTACCAGGTCAAGCCATTTAGCAGGAGCAACAACAGTGATGTCTGGGGGGGTGAGACAATTTCATCTTATAGTTAAGGGAGCGCATTCGTTCAGTGTTCAAATGTAGAGCTATAAAAATCCTCTGGTCATTGCTTAGAACTTAATGCCAATGCTCATGATGAGCAGGGACTTCAGTGCTCATCATGAGCATTGGCATTAGTACAAGGCCATATTGCCGTACAAAACGAACTAATGTCAGGTAAATTACGTATGACACAACTTCATGGACGTTATGTACACATTAAGCAGCTCTACCTCGGCACTTCCACATTTTACTGCTACCCCATATATTCCATGTTTATATCTAAGTTCGGTAGAAATATTAAGATGCATAAAGTTCTGACAAAATCGGTTAATCCACTCATGAGTTACCGTGTTTTCCAGCCAGACTAGAATACTGATGGGGCGTATCATATGTGGTGTCTTAAAAAACATTATTTCGATGAGACATATTTTCTATTGAATAAAAGTAGTGTATACGAATGTTCTCGGTGAATATTTTTCATAAATTCAAACAAAAAATAGAAAAATCAAAAGACTTAAGCCACAAACTTTAGTACTTTATTATTTTATTACCTTTCATTTTATGTGATGAACAGCATTGTTTGGCAGACTATTAAGCCGTACAAAACTTTTCTATTCTTTGTTTTCCTTAAAGAATTTTAAGTTTTTTGTTTGTTGAGTTAACAAACAATTACAAAGCTTCAGATGTTGTTAACTGGTTTTGTAGCAATTATTGTTCGTTTTTGTTTGCCATAAGTTCTATGTTTAAACTGTTTAGACTTGATTTAAGAACATTTAAAAGAAGATCAATGTTTGTGTTGTAAGTGTTTCATGTGTGTTCGCTTATTTCGCGTTTTGCTTCAAGGATCTTAATAGAAGGAGAAGAAGAATCGAATTACACAAGCTATGCTTTCATTTCTTTATTAAATCATTGTTTTTGTTGTTGCTGTTTTCTTCTCCCACTTTAACCTCTCTCCATCTTTAAGTGGCCATTATCTCAGCTACTATCGTTGTTAGTTTTACTAATTCCAGACATTGTTGAGGTTGTTTATGTTTTTGTTATGTTTACAACACGATTTCACGACTTTTCTCTTAAATACACACCTCAACATTTTTTGTTTAAGAATTATGTAAGGTTGTTGTTGTTGCGGATCAAATGAGGCACGCATTAAGTACGACGGTTTTCTTACTTGTTATTGATTTACTAATATTGTGTAAAAATTAACAATAAAATTTCTTACAAAGCTCATCATGCCAGACAGAGGAGATGAATATGTGATAGCTTGGATACTTAAAAACTTTGTCTCCAGATCTACTCCAGTGGATGAGAGAATTGCTACAGCCAATATAAAGGCAAAGTTCTTTAACATCAGTCTTATTGACGCCCCAACCGAATGCTATGTTGAACATACCAAGGATATATTCTACAAGCCCCTAGTGAGAGCCGTAGTATGAAGATTGTTCTAGGAGAGGAAAATGTTGGTCCCACGGTCTGCAAGGTCAGCCTTCATGAGGCAATATCCGGTAACGCAATAAGGCCCATCAATTTTACACGGTAGTAATCAGCAGCAGGTTTCAACATCTCGACATGCACCGGCACAAGTGGATTTTCTCATGTAGAAAATACCAAAAACCATATCTATTAGGTTGTGATAGACAGAAGACACTTTTCCAGTGTGTTAGATGTCCGATCGACTCGAGGAAAATTTACTTTTTTACTTGAAAAAATAAACGGTCAATAAGCTCGATTCCAATGAACATTTAATTAAACAAGTAAAAAATTTTCAGTCGGCTTTGCCGACAGATATATACCCTCAGCCAATGTGAAGTGAAACTTTCTCCTACGGACATAGCGAATGTATTTAAGGTCTCTTCATAATTTTGTAGCCCTTTTTGGACATCTGAACTTGCCGACAAAAATGTGGATTAGGAATTAAGTGCACTAAGACACAAATGTCGAACTTTTGAGGGGCATGTAAGGGTACAGGGAGGACCGATATGGGTCATTTTAGAAGTTAAACTAAATTTTGACAAAATATTAGGAGATCCAAATTTTGGACCAAATTGTTTGCCCCATTCAAGTGATGTCGTTCTAGCATTTTAGTGACATTTTTAACTTTTGGGGAGAAGTACCGGAAGTTGTGGACCGGTATTGCCCATGAAACTAAGTTTGGATATAATATGACGAAGACCAAATGTCGGACCAAATCGGTCCACATATGATGAAATAGGGGTTTTTTACATCTTTCGGGCTGTTTTCCTAAGAAATATGGACTTGCCCCTGAAAAAAACTTTTACCGTCGTAAGGGAGGTATCGAATGCAAATCGCTTCAACAAAAATCAAAGTGATTCGCGAGCAGGTCTTAAAGTGAACTTATCCGAAATTTTGTGTGAGAGGTATCAGAAGGAGTGGACAAATATAGTCCATATTCGAACCTGATCTATATCTGGTAGATATATTAGGATGTGTAAAGTATGGATTACATCGGTCACTCCCTTCAAGAGTTATCGTGCGCACAATTTTCCGAACATTTTTTTAACTTTTGTGGGGGAAGTATCTGAAGGAGTGGACCGATATGGCTTATCTTCGAACTTAAACTAAGTTTGGACAAAATACTATGAAGGCCAAATTTTGGATCGAATCGGCAGATCCGTTCGAGAGTTATCTTGCGCTCCAACCACTACACACGGTGTCATAGGGTTTTTTGAACCTTTCAGGCTATTTTCTCAGGAAGTAGGGTTTTGCCCCTGATGAAACTTGTACCGCCATATGGGGGCCGTGAATGCAAGATGCTACAACAAAAATCAAAACGATTCGAGAGCAGGCCTAAACTGAACTTTTCCCAAATTTTATGTAGGAGGTACCCGAAGGCGTGGACCGATTGAGTCCATATTGGAACATCGTCTAAGTTTGGTAGAAATTTCACGATGTGCAAACTTTGAACCAAATCGGTTACTCCCTTCAAGAGTTATCGTGCGCACAAATTTTCCGAACATTTTTGAACTTTTGTGGGGGAGGTACCCATCTTGGGGTCTAAAACCATTATTTCGATGAGGCACATTTTGCCCGTTTGAAAGTGTATATACCCTCATTAGCATAAATGCTGAGGGTATAAAAAGCAATTGTTTTCATTAAATAAAGATTTTATTAAAGATATCATCATCAGAGCAATCGCCTAAACTAAACAATGATAACCCAGGGTAATCGGGAAAATTAAGATTGTGTCGGGGTTGACACGTGCTGATAACTCAGAAAACCGAAGAATACGTTCCTTTGGAATCTGGTAGTACCACACACAGGCAATTTGGCATTTCACCTTACTGACTACGTTGATAATCTCTGGGTGCGGGCGGTTCTATGCACCGGATTGACTTGGACGATTTTTCCACCACGGACCGTCACTTCAACATTTATGTGTTTGTGTTCTTATATTTTTTACCATGTGAGCGGCAACAAATCTTGGAACGCCTGCTCCGAGCTCCTTTGGTCCGTGACAGGATATATTAGAACCCCAGGCCATGGATCTGTTCCGTTTGCAGGTCCACTTCCACACCACACGTCAACATCGGTGAGAAGTAACAGATGTAGGGAAAGGATGCACTTCGGATGCTGCTTTGTTGTTACCTTTGAGTCGGAAAAACATCACCCGCAGCTTGCTACGTTGTGATGGTTACAGCGTTTTGCGAAAAGGATAGTGCAAGAACATGAGGAGGAGATCTTGCCTGCTTTATACACCAGTCTCTTCAGTACAGACCTAGCTCGCATGAGCTTGACTATAGTGACACATGTCAAATGCATAATGGTAGCAGTAAAGTGTAGGATAGCCGAAGTAGAGTTGCTTAATGTATATATACTGCCGATGAATAGTTGTGTCCTGCGTTATATGCTGATATTAGTTCGCTTTTGAAATGGTAATCACCGTCTGGTAATAGGGAACTTCAATGCTCATCATGAGATTTGGTATTCCCTACGAGACAATGCCCGGATGGGTCCAGAGCTGTTGGAGCAAATTGATAGGCACACTTTTTGCACAGTGAACAAAGATGCTCCTATGGGAATAAAAGAAGATTGCCGCAGCTCTCCAAACATCACCGTTGTGGCAGCCGGTATTATAATTGACGTGTTCTGATAACCCTTTCCCTTTGCTTATCCTATAATAATTTCCGTTACAGACCTATAAAACAGCACATTGACAAGAGAATTTAGCAATCACAGATTCAGAGAGTTGGCCATGCCCACAGGTCCTCGGGTAGTTGAGAAAAATTTCCCTGGACATCATCGCAGTTGCATCTGTTCACTACAACCTAACGGTCGAATATACGAATTTACTCGACATTTCCCAGCTGAGGGGACGGGACAAGTAAATGAACGTGTTACTCGATTTTATAAACGACCTCTGACCGCTGTACTTTTCGGAGCTATAAAACAAGTATGTATATTGAAAATAGAATGTAGCAATCACAGATTTAGAGAGCTGTCTATTCCCTCAGATCCTCAGGTAGTTGAGAGTATTTTAGGGACATAATCACAGCTGCAGCCGCTCGTTACATACCTGCTGGTCGAATACCAGAATTTACTCAAAATTTCCCAGTAAAGGTGACGGGAATAGCAATTGAGCATGATAAGCTTCGTGCTACAAGAGTTACTCTTGAAGTCAACAGACTAGCAGGCGAGCATAAGAGGAAAAATTAGTCAGAACACCTGAAGACAATTGTGGACAACGCTATAATAAGTCTCGAATCCGGCAAAGAAGGATGATAGAACGGCGTGACAGTCACAAATCCAAAGATCTCTCCGCTTTTTTAACCAGTAATTTATAGAGCACCACGAAAAGCACACGGAACCTCATTGGTACTGCTTAAGCAACTGAATGTTCCTGGAGTTGAGTAGTTGACAAAAATCGATCGTTAGGCATTCATAATGTCGTTATCGGTCGTGTCGTCTGTAGCAAAGATTCTAGAGGCAATACTCCTTCAGGACAGACCGTGCGACCGAACAATCATGACAGCTCTTGACTTATTGAAGACCTTTGATACCGTTAACCAAGCTACTCGAGCAGGACATTCCAGTCGTTTATGAAATTAAGAAATAAGAAGTATACGGTCCGTAGAGTAAAACAGGGAGTTCCGCAAGTCGGGGGGGATATCTCTGGAAAAGTTTAACATCTACCTTTTAGAAATTCCACATCCTCCAGATGGCAGGGTGATTATACGACTTTGCTGTCGGGATCTATCGACGACGACATATGTGATAAGTTAATATACACATAGCTAACTGAAAACAGCTCTTCCACCGAGGAATACGAAAATATCTGCCGCTAAATCCACTGTCGCAGTGTTCCCCACATGAACGGCTGAAATGAGCCTCCCCTTGAGCGTATTTGTCGATGCCGTCCTAATTCCGACAACAAACTACCTCAAAATATTGGATTATTGGCGACTAGATTATGCCAATGTTAGCACTTCGCTGTGGAAGAATATTTAGATTTGTCGGAATGCCTACCTGAGGACTGAAGCAGGGTACCTCCTCATGACACCAGTGGACCATCTTCATGCGGATGTGAAGATTTTGGCGATGCCTCAGCACAATAAGATGTTGCCGAAGCCGTACCTGCTTGGTGCTACCGCTGTGAGCATCCCTACCACTATTTAGTAGACAGGCTTTCCCACTTAGTTACGTTAGGAGAGACTTTAGGTTAGGTTGAAAAGAGGGGCGAGTAATCGCCGCATGCCCTGGTGGACATACACTTAAATCAGAAGTAGGTTTGTTGTGCGCTCTAGACTAGGTTTGTTTGAAGAAGGGGACTCTACTGTATTTTATTTAAGAAACTCTGTGCCCTTAACAATATCCCGCAATTGTTTCAGGTCATCTACTATTACCTAATTAAGATCTGGTATTGTGTCGTTCCCTAAACACTGGGATCCGATGTTTGCGAAAGCGTTGCATTGGCAGAGAAAATGCTCCAGAGTTTCGTCATCTTCTCCGCATGTCCTGCATATGCTGTTGTCTGCACAATTAATCTTGTGCAGATGAGCTTGCAAACCCAGGTGACCTGTAAGGACACCTGTAAGTGTACTCAACTCTGCCTTATCTAGTAGCAATAGGTTTTTAGTTTTTTCATCATTTGGGTCTGCCCATAGGATTTTTGTGGTTTTCCCTACTTCATCTCTATTCTATAGGGATAAGTGGACATTTTTTACCCAAGTTTTTAGGAGAGACTTTCATAATCTAAAGAGAGTGAGACAGAGAGAGAGACATTCAAAAGTCGAAGCGAGAAACTCTAGTCTATAGACAAGGATAACATTCACACAGATGTAGTTGCAAAGGCCCGCATTGAAGGCGCGATACGCAACACCTATCTTGTATGTGGATTGGGTCTGCACAACACTCTGCATTTTTTAATTTTCCAGCTAAACCCATCCTTTCTCCTAATGGACTCAGTCAGAATTTTCAATCTGGACTCATAGGAACGAAGATATTTGTGTTGCTACAAAGAAACGAAAAAGATCACCCCAACATCATTCGTAGGTTGTTGAAGGTCCCCAGTTTTCGGATTCCAAGCTTCCTGATACCTAATGGACTCAGCCAGAATTTTGAATCTGTACACACAGGAACGAAGATATTTGTGTTGCTACAAAGAAACGACAAAGATCACCCCGACAGCATTCGTAGGTTGTTGAAGGTCCCAAGTTTTCGGATTGCAAGCTTTATTTCCTTGTTTGACTCCCTTAAGTTTATTAGGATGCGTTTTCGCATAAAGTTTACCATCAGCCTAATCCTTCAGTGTTCCTTCTCTTTCATCTACTACGTGTCCTTTAATTTCTCCTATTTTTGTTGTTCTTTTTTCGAGTCTTTTCATTATGTCTGTCCGTGGTGGAGGTGAGTCTTTTCTTCAACGTACTTGAAGCCTGTCGATGCTAATGTTCCCTTGTTTGTCTGAAATCTAATGGATCTTTCTGAAACCAACTAATCACTTTTATCACTCTGTCAAAAACCTATTGGTTTTACCTAGCTACACAAAGTTTTCGACACATGTATTCTACGTCGGAAAAGTATGTCATATATGCCATAAATTCTAACAGACCGTCTCTGCTTAATATTATCCCCAAATCATATTCCATTTGCCAAAAGGTCTGTCATTTTAGTGCGGAAATGCAAAATGAGAACAAAAAGCCATTCTTTACATTTCCTCTTTATTTCAAAACATTTCTTCTAAGTCATCTTGCTGGTAGTGTTAATCTTTAGATTTGTTAAAGGCAGAAGTATGCAAAGAAGAAGCAGAAGAGTAGTAAATCGACAGCATCAGTAAACAAACAGTAGAACAAATTACAAATAAACATAATTTTCCAATCAAATGAATCGCCCAAGCAATGCATAACAAATTGTTTAAACAGAAGCACCAACAACAATCACAACAACCCGACAACGTTCCACAGATCTTCAAGATAGCAACAGAAAGCGGCAAAGCGAAGCGGCACAGGTCTTGTGGATATGTCTTTGTAGGTTGCATCTGCCTGCCACAATGCATTGTTTGCATCGTTCGGAGATTCAACAACGGGGAGAAAAAACAAATCATCCGCAGCAACAACATTTCTGCAATACTCAAGCGAAATATTATATCAAACCGCCCAAAGATGTTATTGCCGTTGCCGATGCTGCTGCGGCCTGATGATGATGTGCGGTTTATACATAATGGTTTATTAGTGTCGGTCGGCATTGATACGCAGCTAAGAAAACGCAGCATAGCCAAAACAAAAGACAATTGTACAACATCTTCAATGATGAGGAAAAAAGTCAACAGAGATGCCGCTTTTCTTCTTTGGTGTTTTTTGTGTTTTCTTTCTTCTTTTCTAAGTTTTCCATCATTGCTGAAACGACTGGCTTGGCTTGGATTTGCACTCGCTTTACTCTAAAAGATTTCAGATAACAGCCTGGTAAAATTAATGATGTTGTTTCTCGCTGTCTCGATACTGAGGAATCACCAAGTATTCAAAGTTTTTTTTTGCTTTCTTCGGTCAGAGCTTTGTTCTTTCTGATTTTTTTTTTGTCTTCTAAGCAAGCATTTCATTATGCTTTTCTTGTGTAGAAAAACAACAACAGCAAACGAAGATGAAGTAGAAATGCAGTGAGTGAAAAATGTTATGCTTTGTTTTCCTTTTGAATCTCAGTGCGAAGTCGACTCTTTAGATTAGAAAATTCGTTATGCCAACAAGCTACACACATACTTACATACCACCGAGAGTCAAGCTATTGGTTATGAACAAATCTTTGGAACGCTTTGTGTAAAATAATCAAATGCCGCCATCTAACAACATAAAAATTATCCCAAGAGAAAAATTGTTTTAATAGAAAATCCATAATGCAATTTAATAGTCGTCGTTTTCGTTGTTGTTGTTGATTTTGTTTTCAAAGCCATTGTTTTTTCTTCTTTCTCTGCTTGCAGTAGAGATATCTTTTGAAATGTTTATCAAAACTAAATAAGCATGAAATTAAACAAATCATAATGAGCATTACAACAGAAGATACCATTTTTGGAGATAAGATCATCAATCAAACATTTTGTACATCAATCCTAATTCTCATTAACGTCACTCCTGGCTGCCCAATTAAAACAAAAGACTTAAGACACAAACATGGTTTTCACTCATTTACAATCGCACAGGCACTGAGTTTTATGAAATGATTTAAGATGTTTTCGTTTTTTAAGACATCTTAATGAGATTTGAGTCCTCAAATTTGGTGTTTAGAGTGTTTTTTGTTTTCTTTGTTCTTAAGGAATTGAGTAACACCGAACCAGTGCCAAAACTCAAAGACTGTCCCGACTCAATTTTTTTTAAACGCCTTTAAAGTTTGCAAATATTTTTACATCTCTAGGAGAGATCGTCCGGGTGACGTAGGGAATGGAATATACCAAGGAGCGGTCCTGACCGGCATTAACATGGCAAAGCCCAGGATTTATCTTGAACCCTCTTTCATCTCAAGTGGACACTGACCTCCCCGTGGTGTCACCTGGGGAACTGCTGTTAACACCCGTTAAAGGTAGTGAGCTAACATGTGTCGCGCGTTCACCCATAAGATCGTTAAAAACTTGGGTTTGGGCGTCGGGTTAGTAACCCTCCCCTAGAAAAAGCAGCATACTATGAAAAAACGAAAGAAAAAAAAAAAAAACAAACCCCTCTAAAGTTGACGAACCCCGCAAACGTTTTAAGGGCCATGATCTGCGAATCTGCACCTGGAATGTTCGGACTCTTTATAGAGAAGGTGCAGTCTACGCATTGGCAGATGTACTTGAAAGGTACAATGCCGACATTACTGCCATACAGGAAATACAATGGAAAGGGAAAGGCGTCACAACAACACCTAAAGGTGATGCACTGTATTATAGCTGCCATGACACAAAGCATGAGTTTGGTTGCGTATTTTTAATTGGCCGGAGTTTAAAACATCTGATCTCCAGCTTCACCCCAGTGAATGAAAGACTCACTGCAATTCGATTAAAAGCAAAAATCTTCAACATCAGCTTTATTTGCGCTTATGCTCCCACTGAAGACAAAGGCCGAACAGACCAAAGATATATTTTACGAGCGCTTAGAAGAAACATATGACCGTTGTCCTGTCCATGACATTAAAATTATACTAGGCGATTTTAATGCCAAAATTGGAAAGGAGAATATCTTTGGCCCAACAGTCGGGAATTTAAGTCTCCACAATGAAACATCTGACAATGGTATGAGGTTGATAGACTTTGCAGCTGCAAGAAACATGGTAGTTAGCAGTACCAGATTTAAGCATCTCGATATTCATAATGGCACCCGGCTGTCGCCGGATCAAAGAACAAGAAATCAAATTGATTACGTTGTGATAGATGGAAGACATGCATCAAGCGTGTTGTACGATCGTTCCGAGGTACAAACATAGACTCGGACCACTACCTTGTTGCAGCAAAGGTACGTACCAGATTAAACGTAGCAAACAAAGTGCAAACACGGAAGTTGGACATCGGTAAGCTGCAATCACAACAGATAGCAGCAGCATATTCCACTCAACTGGCCCAACTGCTTAATCAAAGGACTCCTCGTCCCGATAACATATCAGGACAATGGCAAAACATTGCCCACTCGATGCAAACAGCCACAATATCAGTACTTGGATACCAGAGACCACCACCAAGGAATCCATGGTATGACCAGGAGTGTCGTGCTGCTACCGAAGAGAAAAATTCGGCATATAGGGCTGCTTTACAATCAGTAGCAACGCGTAGCGCACGAGAGAGGTATCGGGAGAAAAGGAGAGAGGAGAAACGTCTTTTCCGCAGGAAAAATAGAGAGATTTTCATCTCGGGAGTGTGAACAAATCGAAATGTACAGAAGACAGAATGAAGTCCGAAAATTCTAACAAAGAGGGAACCATCAAACTGATGGCTTTGGATCTGGCACATCCTCCTGTTGAGACCAGCAAGGTAATCTGGTAACTGATACAGATAGTGTGCTAAGGATATGCAAAGAGCATTTTCCAAACTGTTGGTATCCAATAGTAGCGAAGTCGACGAAGATACCACAGATCCAATCCCAGAAGATGGTACTGAATGTATACCACCCGGCCAAGATGAGGTAAAGACAGCAATAAACCGGCTGTAGAATAATAAGGCAGCAGGAGCTGATGGCCTACCAGCCGAGGTGTTTAAAGCCGGAGGGGACACGCTGATAAAGTGTAAAAAGTAGCATTAGCTAGTTAGCTCCATTTGGCAAGAAGAACGCGTACCCGACGATTGGAACCTGAGCATTCTATGTCCCGTCCATAAGAAAGGAGATAAGACTGTATGCTCCAACTTTAGGGGCATAAGTCTTCTCCCTATTGCCTACAAGATCGTGTCAGGGATATTGTGCGAACGACTAAAGCCCATGGTCCTAGAAATATATGAACCATGCCAATGCAGCTTTAGACCTGGCAAGTCCACCACTGACCAGATATTTACCCTGCGGCAAATTCTGGAGAAGACCAAAGAGATGCAGATCGACACACACACACAAAGATATATGGACCAATTGGCGTTGACGGTGAATATCGACGTCGCATGAACCACGAACTGTATCTGCTATACAACGACATCAATATTGTTAAACATATCGAGATGCAGCGATTGCGTTGGCTAGGCCATATCATAAGAATGAGCGATGATGAACCCGCTAAAAAGGCGTATATATACGGAGCGATTGGCGGTGCACGCAAAATTGGCAGGCCAAGGAATAGATGGTGCAAACAAGTGGATGATGAGATGAAAAGGCGCGGTATTCCAGAGTGCGAAGCAACAAATAGAGAGGAATGAAGATCTCTTCTTAGTTCGGCCTATAGAACAAACGTTCTGTAATGGGCCAGCTAAGTAAGTAAGTAAGAAATGTCTACCAGACTTAGATAAGGTTCCAATATGGACTCAATCGGTCCACTCCTTCGGGTACCTCCCACACAAAATTTCGGATAAGTTCAGTTTAGGACCTGCTCTCGAATCGCTTTTATTTTTGTTTTAGTAACTTGCATTCGCTGCTTCAATTACGATGGTAAAAGTTTTTTCAGGGGCAAATCCACACTTCTTGAGCAAACAGCACGAAGGGTGTAAAAACCCCCTATGGAGATCCACTTCCATAATGGTCAATGTCGATCCATTCCTTTAAGTATTTCGTCCGCAAAACTTTTGCTCTTTAATCCTAATCAACATATTTGTCGGTTCATACGCTGGTTCATACGCAAAATTGTTAAAAAACTTTAAATACATACGTTTTTTGGGGAAAAAATTTTTCAATATACACAGGCTGCGGGTATATCTCTGTCGGCCAAGCCGACTGATACTTTTTCACTTGTTATAGAAAAGATAACTTCATAAAACTTTAAACAGAGTTTTTCTTGCTTAAAAGAAAAGTACTTTGAAATTAATGAATTGGTTCATATATTGCAAAATAGAATATACATTTATTCCATGTTTATGTTTCATGCAAAAAAGATACCAGTATTTATTGCTTCATGAATTAGGATAATAAAATGCAAAAATCTGAATATTGGAAACATTTTTTTGAACACTATTCATAAATTGAATGAATTTTATTCTGTGTATGCTTCTACATTGCGACGTCATTCATTGTAACCCCTTTTACTCCCTCGTATTAATGCCCCATTAGTTGTTTTCATTCATACGGGAGAGTAACAGCTGGGTGAGTTGAGTTGTAAACTAGACCGCAACTTAAAACCGTCAGGGCAAGCTAAGTGAAGAGTAACCTGAATAAAGAAAAGATGTGTGCTTACTAAAGTTAAGCTATGTGCTTAGTAGAGAAATAAAGTATTACCTGAATAAGGGGATAACGGGAATAAAACATCGTCTACACGGAGCTTTGTTTAACCTTAACTCCGTAACAGTAAGTACAACAGTACACTTTTTTTAGGGGAAGGTAATACTTCCTACAATATGGGCCCAGAAATGTTCCAATATTAGGGTCACTCCTTCATATACGAACGACTTCGCTACACCCTTTATGGTAAGCATGTTGACTGAAAATTATGTTCTTTGTGTTACCATCTTTTCCCGAATATACACGTCGATGAGTCTATCGAGCCTTTAGCAGAAATGATGAACGGCTTATGGGTCTAAAGGCTTTCGTCATTTTCGTTAATCCGTTTCCCTGCTTTGGGTATAGCGACGCCTGTCTCCAACTCATTGCTACGTATTTAAGGTATAGACATACATATACTGTAGATGTGCACTAGTCAAGGATTAATTATGATTTCGGCCCTTTGCAGCATTTTTGGTATAATGCCATCTGGCCCCGGAGATTTGTAGGGAGAGAAGTTTTAAATAGCCCATTTGACTTTACTCGGACTTATAATCTTGTCGGTTTCAATGCTATTTATATTGGTTTGCTGTTCGATGGTTCGATCCGTGCAACAGGGAAGTGTGTCGAAAGAAGAATTTCAAGATGATGATGGGGTTGTGTGATTGAATGTCCCTTATAGTATTCCAGACCTCGCTTGGTCGGGTTTATCTCAAGTGGGCCATGTAGCAAGACCTAGGTTTACCTGTGTCTAGATCTTCCTTGACCAGATGCATCTGAAGATTATCTGGAGCGATCTGCACAAGCTTAAGCATTATTTTTGTTAAGTGATGATGTGTATGACCCCCTAGGTACATATTTTCCGGTAGCTTTTCATTTCATATAAACAGTAGCCAAAAATAGAATGGTGGAGGAATAGGTGGATGAATTTTGGTGCAAGTACTTATTGTTGGCTGACAATGTCGAGGGCAAAAAATTGTTATGGTCGGTCCAAGTTTTGGTATAGCCCCCACATAACGTTACTTCCCAATTTTCCATATTTTAGCTAAATTTATCGACCAAATTTGCCGAATTTTTAGGTGCAGTGTTGAAAAAAACTTTCCCGATTAAAAATATGGACATAGGTCCACGTTTTGATATAGACCCCATATAATGGTACCTCCCGATTTTCAGTATTTTGAAGATTTTGCCTAAGTTTTTCGACCAACTTGGCTGAATTTTCGCATTGAGGGGTTGAGGGTGGACAAAAAATATTTCCGATAAAAATTATGGGTATAGGTTCACGTTTTGATGTAGCCCCATAGAACGGTACCGCCTGATTTTCGGTATTTTGAAGGTTTTAGCCACATTGTCTTGTGGGCTTATAAAATACATACATCAAAATTCTGTTTTTTATACCCTACACCACTATATGGTGAGGGTATTATAAGTTGGTTTTGCCCAAAAAGTTTGTAACGCATCGAAATAATGGTCGTAGACCCATACTTATATATACCAAAATGAATGTCTCGACGAGGTGAGTCGATCTGGCTATGTGTGTCCGTTCGTCAGTCCGTCTGTCCGTCTGTCCATCTAAACTTTGTAATCACGCTACAGGTCGCAATTTTGATCGGATCGTCACGAAATTTTGGGTGTTGATGAGGGTCCCGGAGGGGAAGAAGCCTATTGATTTTGGTGATGGTCGGATAATATTAAGGGGTCGGAATGGGCAAAAAACGTATGTGGATAAAAAGACAACGTTTTTTTCCAAAGCGAATATCTCAGCTTCTATATGGGGTTTATCCAAAAGCAAGACCTGACAATAAAAGTAGAAAATATCGCCTTTCTAATGATGTAAAGTAAGTTCTCGTAGGTAATCAAACAACGGAGATATTACAATAGTCGCAAATAAAACCCAAATTTTCATTCTTGCGATTTTAATTATAATGACGAATATCACAGCTTTGGTTAGGGACTTTTCAAAAGCAAAGTCTGACTATGAAAGTACAAGATCCTATCTTTACAATGATGCAAACTAGGTCGGCGTAGGTGACCAAATAACGGAGATATTGCAATAGTAGGTAATACATCCCATTTTTCCACTTTTTTGGAAATCACGCTGCAGGTCGCAGTTTTGATCGGTTCGTCACGAAATGTTGAGAGTTAATGGGGGTCTCACAGATGAAGATGCCTATTGATTTTGGTGATGGTTGGATAATATTTAGGGGTCGTAATGTTTAAAAAACTTATTTGGATAAAAAGACAATGTTTTTATCCAAAGCGAATATCTCAGCTTCTATATAGGATATACCAATACCAAGACCTGACAATAAAAGTAGAAAATATCACCTTTCTAATGATGTAAAGTATATCCTCGTAGGTAATCAAACAACGGAGATATTACAATAGTCGCAAATAAAACCCAAATTTTCATTCCAGCGATTTTAATTATAATGACGAATATCACAGCTTTGGTTAGGGACTTTTCAAAAGCAAAGCCTGACTATGAAAGTAGAAGATCCCATCTTTACAATGATGCAACCACGTCGGCGTAGGTGACCAACTAACGGAGATATCGCAATAGTCGGTAATACATCCCATTTTTCCATTTTTTTGGAAATCACGCTACAGGTCGCAATTTTGATCGGATCGTTACGGAATTTTGGGTGTTGATAGGGGTCCCGGAGGGGAAGAAGCCTATTGATGTTGGTGATGTCGATAGCAGTCAAATATACAATTAAATATTATTTATTTTGGTTCAGTTCGCCTTAAGTCATTTGGTATAAAAGCAAGATAGGTGAAAACTTTCGTATCTCCCTATAAGAAATGTTATCAAGTGAAAAGATTATGCACAGAGGTAGTGGTGTAGGGTATCTCATAGTTGGCCCAGTACCGACTATAGCCTTTTCTCACTTGTTTTTCCTTAAAAAAGTTTTTTGACCGATTAAAGGTCAAAGATATCCCCTTTTTTGTTAAAAATCTTTGATTGTTCATAATATTTAAATTGATTGATTAACTTTGGCCTCCATTATGCCGAAGAACAACTTATTTTCCAGCCTCTCCAGAGCCACCACTCTGTCAACAACAGAACAGTTTTTGTTGCGTGGCTCAGTAGCGATAACGGATCACTCGTCCATTGGAACAGTCTTGTTTATCTTTGCCGGACATTTCATCAGCTTGAGGCCTTCTTACACTATTCTGGACCACCAAACTCTGGCATGAGGTTTCATGGGGATTTCCTGGGACGGGAGCAGCCTCGCTTTAGCTATGCTTTTTACAGGAATACCTGTTTGAACTCGTCGATGTATTTGATGGCCTTGTAACCACGACGCACCTCGCTGGAGTCGAAATGTGTCATACGAGAATCTTCGTTTGTAAAAAATGTTCCACAACTTTTGCAGATAACTTAGTTTCTTTACTCCCAGTCTGCAGAGGTGTTAGGCGACAGCTTTTCCTTTTTAGCGTTGACCACGGCAACCATAAAGTTGTCCTTAACGACGTCAGTGAAGGGTATTGCGATTTATCTTCTTCATCTTAGCGGGGTTTATGTCCTCTGTCGGAGAATGTTCTCGCTTGGAAGTTGAGGGGCGATCTTCGGGCGATCCATCAGCATCATAAAAGTATTATATCATAGAAAAAAATGGGGTGCACGCATTTATATAAGAAATTTCTCCCTTGTTCCTTCGAGGATGTTTGTGGGAACATATGTACGAGCTTGCCTGCCTAATCCGCATCGTGCAGCATTCATGGAGATCTTGCCGAGAATGAACTTTGTCTTTTGTTACAGGGCTTTCCAAACGCCTGACTGTTTATACCCTACACCACTATGTGGGGAGGGTATTATAAGTTGGTTTTGGCCAAAAAGTTTGTAACGCATCGAAATAATGGTCGTAGACCCATACTTATATATACCAAAATGAATGTCTCGACGAGCTGAGTCGATCTGGCTATGTGTGTCCGTCCGTCAGTCCGTCCGTCCGTCTGTCCGTCTGTCCATCTAAACCTTGTAATCACGCTACAGGTCGCAATTTTGATCGGATCGTCACCAAATTTTGGATGTTGATGAGGGTCCCGGAGGGGAAGAAGCCTATTGATTTTGGTGATGGTCGGATAATATTCAGGGGTCGGAATGGGCAAAAAACTTATTTGCGGAAAAAGTCAACGTTTTATTTCAAAGCAAATATCTCCGTATCTATAAGGGGTATATTAAAGGCAAAGCCTGCTAATGAAAGCAGAAAATATCACCTTTACAGCGATGTATGGTAGGTTGTCGTAGGTGGTCAAACAACAAAGATATCGCAATAGTCGCTTATAGAACCCAACTTTGCATTTATTCGATTTTAATTCTAATGACGAATAACACAGCGTTTGTTGGATACTTTCCAAAAACAAAACCAGACTATGAAAGTAGAAAATCCTGTCTTTACAATGATGCAAAGTAGGTTAGCGTAGGTGGCCAAATAACGGAGATGTCACAATAGTCGGTAATACATCCCATTTTTCCACTTTTAAAGAAATCACGCTAGAGGTCGTAATTTTGATCGGATTTTCACCAAATTTTGGGTGTTGATGGGGGGCCCGCAGGGGAAAAAGCCTATTTAATTTCGTGATGGTCGGATAATATTTAGGGGTCGGAATGGACAAAAAACTTTTTTTGAGAAAAAGACAATGTTTTTTTCCAAACCGAATATTTCAGCTTCTATAGGGGGTATGCCAAAAGCAAAACCTGCTACTGAAAGTAGAAAATATCGCCTTTGTAACGATGTAACGTAGGTTGTCGTAGGTGGTTAAACAACGAAGATATCGCAATAGTGGCTAATAGCACCCAACTTTTCATTTTTGCGATTTTAATAATAATGACGAATATGACAGCTTTGGTTGGGGACCTTCCAAAAACAAAGTCTGACGATGAAAGTAGAAAATCCCATCTTTACAATGATGCAAAGTAGGTTGGCGTAGGTGGCCAAATAACGGAGATATCGCAATAGTCGTTAATACATCCTATTTTTCCATTTCTTTGTCATCACGCTACAGGTCGCAATTTTGATCGGATAGTCACGAAATTTTGGCGGTTAATGAGAGTCCTACAGAGGAAGAAGCCTATTGATTTTGGTAATGGTCGGATAATATTCAGGTGTCGGAATGGGCAAACAACTTATTTGGAGAAAAAGTCAACGTTTTATTTCAAAGCGAATATCTCCGCTTCTATAAGGGGTATATCAAAAGCAAAACCTGCTGATGAAAGTAGAAAATATCGCCTTTGAGTTATTCTGACGGTGCACTTAAACGCGTTTCAATAAAATTGACCTGTATTAATGAAGACATTCAGAGCAAAGGCGCTAAGCTATCCCAATTTTAATATTTTGAATTTTAGCAGTAAAAAGCTTATAATTATAATGACGAATATCACAGCTTTGGTTAGGGACTTTTCAAAAGCAAAGCCTGACTATGAAAGTAGAAGATCCCATCTTTACAATGATGCAACCACGTCGGCGTAGGTGACCAACTAACGGAGATATCGCAATAGTCGGTAATACATCCCATTTTTCCATTTTTTTGGAAATCACGCTACAGGTCGCAATTTTGATCGGATCGTTACGGAATTTTGGGTGTTGATAGGGGTCCCGGAGGGGAAGAAGCCTATTGATGTTGGTGATGTCGATAGCAGTCAAATATACAATTAAATATTATTTATTTTGGTTCAGTTCGCCTTAAGTCATTTGGTATAAAAGCAAGATAGGTGAAAACTTTCGTATCTCCCTATAAGAAATGTTATCAAGTGAAAAGATTATGCACAGAGGTAGTGGTGTAGGGTATCTCATAGTTGGCCCAGTACCGACTATAGCCTTTTCTCACTTGTTTTTCCTTAAAAAAGTTTTTTGACCGATTAAAGGTCAAAGATATCCCCTTTTTTGTTAAAAATCTTTGATTGTTCATAATATTTAAATTGATTGATTAACTTTGGCCTCCATTATGCCGAAGAACAACTTATTTTCCAGCCTCTCCAGAGCCACCACTCTGTCAACAACAGAACAGTTTTTGTTGCGTGGCTCAGTAGCGATAACGGATCACTCGTCCATTGGAACAGTCTTGTTTATCTTTGCCGGACATTTCATCAGCTTGAGGCCTTCTTACACTATTCTGGACCACCAAACTCTGGCATGAGGTTTCATGGGGATTTCCTGGGACGGGAGCAGCCTCGCTTTAGCTATGCTTTTTACAGGAATACCTGTTTGAACTCGTCGATGTATTTGATGGCCTTGTAACCACGACGCACCTCGCTGGAGTCGAAATGTGTCATACGAGAATCTTCGTTTGTAAAAAATGTTCCACAACTTTTGCAGATAACTTAGTTTCTTTACTCCCAGTCTGCAGAGGTGTTAGGCGACAGCTTTTCCTTTTTAGCGTTGACCACGGCAACCATAAAGTTGTCCTTAACGACGTCAGTGAAGGGTATTGCGATTTATCTTCTTCATCTTAGCGGGGTTTATGTCCTCTGTCGGAGAATGTTCTCGCTTGGAAGTTGAGGGGCGATCTTCGGGCGATCCATCAGCATCATAAAAGTATTATATCATAGAAAAAAATGGGGTGCACGCATTTATATAAGAAATTTCTCCCTTGTTCCTTCGAGGATGTTTGTGGGAACATATGTACGAGCTTGCCTGCCTAATCCGCATCGTGCAGCATTCATGGAGATCTTGCCGAGAATGAACTTTGTCTTTTGTTACAGGGCTTTCCAAACGCCTGACTGTTTATACCCTACACCACTATGTGGGGAGGGTATTATAAGTTGGTTTTGGCCAAAAAGTTTGTAACGCATCGAAATAATGGTCGTAGACCCATACTTATATATACCAAAATGAATGTCTCGACGAGCTGAGTCGATCTGGCTATGTGTGTCCGTCCGTCAGTCCGTCCGTCCGTCTGTCCGTCTGTCCATCTAAACCTTGTAATCACGCTACAGGTCGCAATTTTGATCGGATCGTCACCAAATTTTGGATGTTGATGAGGGTCCCGGAGGGGAAGAAGCCTATTGATTTTGGTGATGGTCGGATAATATTCAGGGGTCGGAATGGGCAAAAAACTTATTTGCGGAAAAAGTCAACGTTTTATTTCAAAGCAAATATCTCCGTATCTATAAGGGGTATATTAAAGGCAAAGCCTGCTAATGAAAGCAGAAAATATCACCTTTACAGCGATGTATGGTAGGTTGTCGTAGGTGGTCAAACAACAAAGATATCGCAATAGTCGCTTATAGAACCCAACTTTGCATTTATTCGATTTTAATTCTAATGACGAATAACACAGCGTTTGTTGGATACTTTCCAAAAACAAAACCAGACTATGAAAGTAGAAAATCCTGTCTTTACAATGATGCAAAGTAGGTTAGCGTAGGTGGCCAAATAACGGAGATGTCACAATAGTCGGTAATACATCCCATTTTTCCACTTTTAAAGAAATCACGCTAGAGGTCGTAATTTTGATCGGATTTTCACCAAATTTTGGGTGTTGATGGGGGGCCCGCAGGGGAAAAAGCCTATTTAATTTCGTGATGGTCGGATAATATTTAGGGGTCGGAATGGACAAAAAACTTTTTTTGAGAAAAAGACAATGTTTTTTTCCAAACCGAATATTTCAGCTTCTATAGGGGGTATGCCAAAAGCAAAACCTGCTACTGAAAGTAGAAAATATCGCCTTTGTAACGATGTAACGTAGGTTGTCGTAGGTGGTTAAACAACGAAGATATCGCAATAGTGGCTAATAGCACCCAACTTTTCATTTTTGCGATTTTAATAATAATGACGAATATGACAGCTTTGGTTGGGGACCTTCCAAAAACAAAGTCTGACGATGAAAGTAGAAAATCCCATCTTTACAATGATGCAAAGTAGGTTGGCGTAGGTGGCCAAATAACGGAGATATCGCAATAGTCGTTAATACATCCTATTTTTCCATTTCTTTGTCATCACGCTACAGGTCGCAATTTTGATCGGATAGTCACGAAATTTTGGCGGTTAATGAGAGTCCTACAGAGGAAGAAGCCTATTGATTTTGGTAATGGTCGGATAATATTCAGGTGTCGGAATGGGCAAACAACTTATTTGGAGAAAAAGTCAACGTTTTATTTCAAAGCGAATATCTCCGCTTCTATAAGGGGTATATCAAAAGCAAAACCTGCTGATGAAAGTAGAAAATATCGCCTTTGAGTTATTCTGACGGTGCACTTAAACGCGTTTCAATAAAATTGACCTGTATTAATGAAGACATTCAGAGCAAAGGCGCTAAGCTATCCCAATTTTAATATTTTGAATTTTAGCAGTAAAAAGCTTATGCACAGGGGAAGTGGTGTAGGGTATCACATAGTCGGCCCCGACACGACTATAGCCTTGGCTCACTTGTTTTTTTTTTTGCTTTCGTAGGTTGTCCATCTTTCGGGCTAAGATTCATCCCCGGAAGAGTTGCGAGACTGCAACCGAGAATTTGGTTTGTATTTTTCTCCATATGTTGTTCCCACGAGTGTGCCGTAAAAGGATGGATCAAGCTACGTAGTGGCGGCTTGCGCAGACTAGGCTACTAATAGTTACCCCAGACCCGTGCCCTGACTTCAAGCGGGATCAGTTAACGACCAGACAACTCCTTCACCACCTTCATCTTAAATGTATATTTATGTCGCTGGTTCCAAAGGTTTATAGTGGAATAATCTGTGCACCTCCTTGGCTCCTCTTTTCCAACCGGGGTTGGCACTGGCTACGGCGGAATTTCGAAGTAGGGGACCGATAGAGTCCATATACGGATGATGTATTACGATGTCCAAAGTTTAGACCCAACCGGGTACTAGCTATTTTAGTTGGTGGACGTAGGAATTTTACAGTTTTATTGTAATTTCTCAGGAAATATGGACGTATACCATCGTAATAGGGTCGCGAGGTCAAAGCTTTAGCTTTAGCATTAGCTGAGAGGAATTGTCTAGGTAATTGAAAATTACAAGTTATAGTGAAGGTATTATTAAGGGAGCCGCCGTGGTACAGTGGTAAACACTGCTGCGGTTCAATCCTATCACTTTCGGCGGAGGAAAATCTCCTCAGTTTAATGCTGGCTTTTTCAGCCATCAAAAACTTCTCTCCCTGGCCCCTTTGTGGATGTTGTGGGAACATATGTATGTACGCATGGTGAAGGTATTAAATCAGTATATCCTTATGGAGCTGTAACCAACAAAGACTTTGGAATTACTCCTAAAATTATTTTGAAAAACTTATAATTTGCACAAATTGTACGTTTAAAGTTAACACCATTGTTTATTGCTCATCGTCTTTCGAACCTCAAATTGTCCAGCCTTACAGAACTATATTGAATTGTTAGAATAGACAAATCTAACGTTTTCCGTTCGGAATAAGAATGAAAATAAAATAATATGACAAATTTGGGGATGTTTTTAATGCCAATTTGGAAAGCTACGCATTTCCATGTAGAGCAATGTAGGCAGTGTGTGAATTTTACCTAACGAAATGCATAATCTATGAAAAGCTATAAATGACAACAAAACAAACACAAGCACAACAGAACTTTCACAATGAAAAAATATGCCTTTTCAAGTATTAAGCCACCACCAACGATGGGGCAATGACCGGCCCTCATAAATAAATTCTAAAACGCAGTTTAAAATAATTTCCATGTGTTTTCTTCTCTCGACCGTTAAACAATTTACGCATTGCAATGTTAACAACAAATATGCGCAATTAATTACTAAATACGTGTTGTGTTGACTTGTATTTCAAGAGCGGCGTGTGAACCAAACGCGTAGAAAGGCGACGACCAACCCTAAAAGGACGGAAATGAAAATAGCAAAAATGATCCTTCGTCTAGTAAGGGTTGTGATAAGACAAAACAAAGAAAACACCCCAAAAAATCAGCAAAGTGGGAAAGTGCCATGGGATAATCGTGAAACTAAACCAGGTTAGCTGTGACACACACACAGCAACAACAATGGATTTCTAGTGGTTACACTGCACAGCAACAGCCAGTAGTCACAGAAGTTAATGTAGATCGTTCCATCAGATACCAGCATATTTTTATAAGGGACAAAAAGAAAAAAACCGAAGAAGCAGAAGTATTTTAGTAGAACGCTAGTTGTTAGTATTTTTTCCACGTTTTCACAAAAATGACAGCTGTATGCCACCACACCACAGCACTTCACTTTTCTTGTTGTTCTTGCTGTTATTTTAAATTTCTTTCACTTTTAGTGCATTTTATGCTTGAGAAGTTTTTTTTTTATTTTTTTGGTTAACTTGTGAAGGTGTTTAATGTGCTAACTTGGCTTAACAGTTCAACAGCCTAACAGAGGAACGAAGCACTGTTTGGTTGGTTTTGTGGGTGCAATAAAGAACGCCACCGCAGCCTAAAGAAACAAAAAACAAAACGCTTAAAAGCGGAAAACTCATTCTCATGCATAAAACGCATTTCACAGAATTTACACGCCCTCAACGTAGCTGTTACTGGCGTACGAGAGTTCTTAGCTTTTCTTTGGGTCTTTACTATGACGACGACGACGCTTGAGCTGTAGCCTGGTAATGTGTGTGGGTGTTGTTGGTGTTTTATAGGAGCTTGAAGGAAAAAAAAGTTATGTGGGTTGTGTTTTGGCATTCTTAGTGTCCAACTATTTGTTTTTGTTTTGTGTTTTGTGGTAACTTTATTTAAATTATTACAGGTTTAGAATATAAAGTTAAATAACCGAAAACCCGGTTTGGAATTGTAGTTACAAAGGGAAAAGTTTTGATATTTTATGGCATTTTCTCACATATGTATGTTGGTGGCCTCATATTGGGCGCCATTTCTTATGGAAACCAGTAAGAACAAGTAAGAAAAGCGTTAAGTTCGGTCGGGCCGAACTTTTTATACCCTCCACCACAAATTTCAGCCATCTCGGTGGATTAATGTGGCCACAACCTTCAAAATACCGAAATTCGGAAGGTACCGTTCTATGGGGGCTATATGATGGCGTGGACCTATACCTACAAATTTCTGGGGGAAAGTTTTATACGCCTAAAGAAGACTAAATAACAAATTTCAGCTATCTCGGTGTGATAATGAGGCTAAAACGTTCAAAATATCGAAAATCGGGAGATATTGTATTATGGGGGCTATATCAACACGTGGACCTATCTAAACATTTTATGGTAGAAATGTTTCTTAGCCTCTGGAAACACAAAATACAAAGGTACAACCGATTCTTTGGTCAAATGGGTCTAATACATTCAAAATATATTAAAATGACGCGTACTTTATAAGGGGCCTTATGTGGGGGCTATACCAAAACGTGGACCTATATAACCCAACTTTGGTAGGAATATTTTTTGGCCTCTGTAGACACAAAGTACCAAATTACAACCAATTCGGTGGTAAAATGGGCCAAATATCATAAAAATTCCTTAAAACGACGACGCGTCACGCGTCATTTTGTATGGGCGCTATACGAAAGCGTGGACCTACATAGCCCGCTTTCAATACCAATAGTCCTACGTAAATATAACATATTTTCCCAAAATTTCATCAACCTCCGTCAATCCGTTCGGACGCTACAGTGATTTCCACAGACGGACAGACAGACAGACGGACGGACATGGCTATATCGATGTAGAATTGCACGCTGATCAAGAATATATATACTTTGTGGGGTCTACAATGATTATTTCGAGTAGTTACAAACGTAGTGACAAACTTAATATACATACCCCCATCCTATGGCGGAGGGTATAAAAATACCAAATCTAGCAGGTATAGCCTTTTGAGACTCTACAGCACTCTGGGTATTTAACATCCCTCAACACATCAAATTTGACAAAGTTAGCTATGTCAGATCCCTCGCCAGGGATAACAATATTGAAGTGATGTAGGGGCTTCATTACCTCGAAATTATGAGGCAAAGAAATTGTTATCGAACCGACCAAAATTTTTGTTGTCAAGTCCTTGTCATAATAAGGATCGCTTTTCCTGAACATGAACACACAATGACATCTAGAGTCCGCAAAATAATAAACAAGGGGAAGGACATGGGGTATCTAAAATATATTTGGTGAAAGATATTCTGGAGGTACGAAATAGAAAATGTTTAGCCCTACTGAAACAAACGGTGGTCATGGGCCTCAGTCACGGTGGAGGTTCTGCTGAGGGCGAGGACGAAGTAACAATACTAGACCTATGAAGGTCTAGGGGTCAGGTCCGTCGCGAATCGGGGAGGAATATACATCGACTGAACCCGATATAATTAGACTTCCAGGCAGCATTCAGTTGAGGGCGGAAACTCAACAAATAAATGAGTCTAGAAATGGCTATGGCGAGGGAGTGCAAGTTGATAAAGATTAATCTCAGGGTGATGAGCAAATTGGAAAGGTAATGCCTTATACCAAATGATGACAACACTCCAGTAAACAGCCCACGGAAAGTAATACCATCAGGACTAGAGAGATCTAGTCTACGGTCGAGAGGACATTACATCAGGAAGCGAACGTATATGGGATACTCAACCTAGGTTCGGTGACAATTAGTCTGGCGGAAAAAGCTGTAACAAATGGTGGCCATGAGTCTCAGTAACGTTAGCGGTTCAACTCAGACCTGGGGGCGTTCTTTGTCTGTAAGTCCTATCGAAATGGGATTAGAGAAAATATTGTAGCTGTGAAAATTCTCTACAGGAATGACTTTTATGATATTTTCGTACGTTTTACCATTTTTGAGATATAGAAGTTCAAATTGAGACAATGCACTTACTGTATTGCCTCCTTTAAACAATGTCATATTTACGGTGCGTCTGTGAAAGATACTCGCCTCCTCTCATAGAAGAGCAGAAGGTCGTCTCATAGAAGAGCAGGACGTCTTCTCATAGAAGATCAGGACGTCTTCTCGTAGAAGAGTAGGTGACCTTCTCATAGAAGAGCTGGGGGATCTCTTTATAGAAAAGCAGGAGCTCATTCCATAGAAGAGCAAGAGACCTTCTTATAAAAAACAGATGGTATTCTCATAGAAGAGCAGGCGCCCTTCTTATAGAAAAGCATAAGCTCTTCTCATTGAAGGCCAGGAGGTCTACTTATAGAAGACATGAAGGTTTTTATAGAAGATCTGGAGGTCTACTTTTAGAAGATTTGGGGATCCTCCAGATCTTCTTCAAGATGACCTCCAGCCCTTCTACAGGAAGACATTCAGGTCTTCTATAAGTAGTCCTCCAGTTTATAAGAAGGCCTCAGATCTTCCATAAGAAGCCCTCAAATCCTCCATAAGAAGACCCTAGGTCTTCTATAAGAGGCTTTCAATGTTCTAAAAGAAGACCTCCAGATATTCTATAGGAAGACCTTCTATGTGAGGCGGAACAAAGCAGACCTTTGCTTGCCTACCTGTAACAAACGGTGGTCCTAAGTCTCAGTCAGTCTTCTGAGGTCGAGTTCATCTTAGAACGAACGAAAGGGAACTTCAACAAACCGATAAGTCAACAATGTTCCCACCGCCCCAACTAATTTCGTAAATCGATGGCTAAGGGAAAGATGGCTTGTTCAATGGCAGGGAACCCTTGTCCATCTCGGTGAGAGACTGCAAGTTGATAAGAAATAATCTGAGGGTGATGAGCAAATTCGAAGGGATATACTCTCACGTGCCCAAGAGACATCCAGATCTGGAAAAACTGTCTCTCTAATCTCGATGTCCAGAGAGGACAAATTGAGCTCAACATAAATGTCGACTCAATTGTCCCTAAAAGCCACATTAGGAGTGGTGTTGATTTGGCTCAATCTTCCGTGAGTGATTCATCCTTGGCGACCTCAACACCCTTTTCAACGAGGGTGAAGTCAAGGTATCAGCGTCAAAATTAACCAAAGACGCAGAGGGCTGGGATGACTGACTCATCATCAACATCGACCCCTGGACATGTAGATTAGAGTAAGACAAAACTTCTTCACCAAGAAACACGGTTATAACCAAATCCTCTACATCCTCGGCTTGCCATAAAAATACTGAGATCGGGAAAGATACCAATAGCCTCAAAGGTTATATCGGCAACGATGTTAATTTGGCTCAATCTCCCATGGGTGATTCATCCTTGGAGACCTTAACACCATCTTTAACGGGAAACTCTGTCATAAAAACGGCAGGACTCCACTCGATACTCCACTCGAACCAGCCTCAAAATAAACCAAAACGCAGAGTCGCAGAGGTTGGCTCACCGTTGTCCTCGGCCCCTAAGCGTGTGGATTCGACTGTGGCACCCCTTCTTCATGAAGAAGGTGAAGAGGAGGTCATGATATACAATCCTTGCTATCAAAAGACTGTGATCCGGAAATATACTACTGCTAAGGTAGCCTGACAAACTAGCGGAAACTACAAGGTATCCCCTAAATCTCATCTTACGGATACCAAAGCAGATATTATGAACGCAATACGACCAAGGGTACCAGATGAGCTTTGAGTGGGAGCCATCGCATGGCTCCGAGGGTTAAGAAGACCGGCTAAACACCCCTCTCTACGTGACGTTAAAGAATCACCCTCAATATAAAACAAATACATAGAGGGCTGGAAGAATGACTCATCACTGTCCTCAACCCCTGAGCGTGTAGATTCGACCGAGGAAATACGAAGGCAAAAGCTCCGACCCGAGTAAGGACTCCTAACGCTCTACCTCATCTGCTGATCCTTAATGAAAAATCAGCGACAGCGATCGACATTGTGTTTCGGGCAATGATGATCCTCCAAAACATAAGTAGTTCGGCAGCGCTGCCACATTTAGGGACTTCTTTGTTAGCACAGTAGATGAACTCGGCATCTTCTGGAAGTGTGGAAGTCTTGTCAAAAGGGTGTCAATAGACAATCAAGGACAAGAGAATTGTGTAAGCTGCATTTTGATCTGGGTTGGATAAGATTTCGTATCGCACCAAGGCAGTAGAAGAACGAAGGTAGTAATACCTTCGCAGCATGCAGATTAATACGGATCACTGAAAAGAAGCGGCTGCAGAGCTTCTTTTAGCCCTTCAGATATCGGAAGTTGACATCGTCATATCTATACAAAAATAGGGTTGCTAGGCAACAATAGTGCAATCGTAAGCACGCCCGCCTTGCACACTGAATGTCCGCGTTCGATTCCCAGACCATATAACATTAACGATTTTTAACCCCACAATGTAATGTACGCGATATTTACTTATCGTTTCAGTCATGTAACACTGCTCTACAAGTGGTGCCTTAAGACTCGCCGTTCGGACTCGAATACAAAAATAGGTCCTATATTATCGAGCAGTACGATTCACTTTTTCTGGCATCCTTGCCTGGCTTCAGTGGCGGAACACCCTGCCCATTTTCCAGACTTCGGAAACAATGACGGTGGCTAGCGACAAGTTGAGAACTTTAGTGAGATACTCCACTCCCGGCTCATCCAGCTGTTTCAGCATTATCATGGACATTCCATCAGGGCCCAACGCTTTGGATGATTTAGCGTTCCTGATGGCATTCGCAACATCATCGTCCTCGGCAGGAAGAGATCTGATGCGACGTAGTACTCTTCTCTTCGCCCTGTCACTCCCAGGGTGCTCGACAAACTGCCGATTCAAATAACTTGCGCAACTCTTCGGGTCAGTCATCGTAACGTCGCCTAAAGTGACTGAGATCCTATCTTCCCTTCTTCCTGGGTTCGAGAGTGACTTAACCGTTGCCCACAATTCACTTACACCGGATCCAACTGTTGCAACTCTCCAGATGATTTAACCACTTGTTCCGCTTATGCTTGCCGACCAGCCTGTTAACTTCCAGTGTCAGCTTCCTGACTCTGGGGTCTTTGGGGTTGGTTCGGCGAAGCTCATCACGCTTATTTGCTTTCGTCTCAAAGAGACAAACTTTGGGCGCTGTTCCGAATATGGTCACCCTGTGATTCTGCGCAAATAGAATTACCGTCGAGCTCGGAGGGAATTACATGAGCTTCGAACAAACAAATGTAGGCGTACTTGACAGAGAAGACTGGACTACAACACCCTACCTCTCGATGGTAAAGAAATGTATACAGACGGTTCTTAGATGGAAACTGAAACAAGTGCAGACTCCGGCACTGCGATACCCTCAACCTGAGACTCTCAACTTCAAAGACAACTGTAGTGTTTCCGAGCAGAACTTTTCTCAATCAAAAAAGGCAGCAGATTTAATAAACAACAGAAAATGGGACATCAAGCCAAACAGGCATCAAGTGCCCCTTAAATCACTCAGGCCCTTCTCTAACAGCCTGTTTGTGTAAAAAAATGTTTTGCAAACAAAAAGTTCGTACTCAAACGCATCCGTTTAAAAGTGGATTTTTAAATCGAGTACTATTTCCCTGTACAATACTTATAAAAGACATCGAATTATTGGTAAAATTCTATTTATAACTTCTTTTTCTCTGAAGTATCCACTTACTCTAACCTCTCCATCAATACGTCCCATGATGAACACAATGGATCATAAGGTCTAGTGAAGCAGATGTCATCTACGACAGCTACGTGTCCTTTAACCTAAGCTTAAAGTAAAATGTTTTTCATCAAATGAAATTAATATTGTTAATAATCTTCGGCATTTCCCTATGATATGATATTGTTAGATATTTACCATACCACCTAAAACAAACTCGGTTTCGTTAAAACGGCAGAGAATCTAACATTTCCCATAACAAAGGAATTTAATTGAAATGTTTCTAAGTACGACAATAACGTCGTCTAATGTATGTATGGGTATATCTCTTTGTTAGTATTCTCTCAAATAGTTTTCCACTTATAACGGCTCTTTTTCTGCTGATTAATTTGCATTGCATAGAAATAATTCTAGTTAAGGGAAGAAGGCGCTGCTTATTTTCATGTGATATTTAATTACAACCGTCAGGGGCACCACAACCACCTTCATATGGTTCTTAACCAAAAGATTGTGAGAAAAAGAAACTACAACAATGATCGCCAACTCTTTGTTAGTGGATCAGCTGCAGTTACCCAAACTCAAAACTCTCTTTTAAAGTGTTTGTCGCTCCATTTAAAATGACAGGTAAAATTTACACATTGCGTGATGATGACGATCATAGTATGTATGTACTTGTGGAGGCGTTAATTGTAGCGAAGGTGTAGTTGAGGCCGACGACAAATGATGTATGGTATAGAATTCTAATAAATTTGAACAAGTTTTGTAATTTCGTTTCTTTTTGTGATTATTGGTTGTTTTTAATGAAGGCGACAATGAGTTAAGTGCAACACATTGTGTTGCATGTAGAAATTATATTAAGTACATGGGTGTACTTAGATACATACATATTTTGTTAATTAGATGTACAACTTTTAGGGAACATTGGGAATTCCTTCCCAGGAAATAATCAATAGATGCTTTTTCTTACACTGGGGAGGATTCAAGCTTAGGGCCACAAAATCGAAATCGATCTGTACGATTCACCTTTGCTGTCAGCTTGACGGGATTCAGTAGCGAGACCACCCTGCCGATTTTCCATCGGGATGAGGTGGAGAAGACGCGTGACATACAATTTTGTTTGTAGTGTCTCGACATTCTGCTAACTTTCGTCCTGTGTTAGATAGCACTTTTGGACGCAACTGTAAGACGTACTTTGGCTCCTACAAGGAAATTGTTCAAATCTATGTTAGCTTCCCGAATTTATCGTACATCTAACACACTGGCACGGCAAAAATTCGGATCTGTTAGTTATTATGTAACCCATTACAAAAGAAAAACTACTTATTTTACTTCTTACTATGTAATGAGTACGGTGGTACAGAGCGTGTGTGTCCGACAACAAATCAGAGGGTTGTGTGTTAAAATCTAACCGTCGGCACGCGATTTTTTTTGTTAACAAAATTAAGAACAGTTGGTAAGCGTACGCGTGACACATTGTGTAATGTGTTCGGCTACAAATCAGAAGTTCGCATGATCAAATCCAGCAGAGAGCAAAATAAAATGCAAAATATGAAGTGTGTTGAAATTGAAAACAAATTCCACCTTAACCGTTCTAAAAATAGAACATATCGCACCTTTTCAACAAAAGTGTAGCAACTCAATTTTTTTATTTTTCCGTACACACAAAAAACTGTTAATACTTTACTACGGTGACGTAGGGGATGAGAGATACCAAGGAATGTTCCTGACCGGCTTTAACATGGCAAAGTCCAGGATGTATCTTGGTCCCTCTCTCATCTCAAGTGGACACTGACCTCACCGTGGTGTCACCTGGGGAGCTGCCTTTAACACCCGTTAAAGGTAGTGAGCTAATAAGAACGCGCGTTCACCCATATGAACGTTAAAAACTTGGGTTTGGGCGCCGGGTTAGTAACCCTCCCCTAGAAAAAACAGCCTACTATGAAAAAACAAAAGAAAAGAAAAACAAATCCCTCTAAAGTTGACGACCCCCGCAAACGTTTTAAGGACCATGATATGATCTGCGAATCTGCAGCTGGAATGTTCGCACACTTTATACAGAAGGTGCAGTTTTTACGCATTGGCAGATGTACTTGAAAAGTACAAGGCCGACATTACTGCCATACAGGAAATACGATGGAATGGGAAAGGCGTCACAACAACACCTAAGGTGACGCACTGTATTATAGTTGCCATGACGTAAAGCATGAGTTTGGTTGCGGATTTGTAGTTGGTCGGAGGATTAAACACCTGGTGTCCAGCTTCACACCCGTGAATGAAAGACTTAATACAATTGGAATAAAAGCAAAATTCTTCAACATCAGCTTTTTGGGCTCATGCTCCCACTGAAGACAAGGACGAACAGATCAAGGATATATTTCATGAGCGCTTAGAAGAAACATATGACCGTTGTCCTGCCCATGACATTAAAATTATTCTAGGCGATTTTAATGCCAAAATTGGAATGGAGAATATCTTTGGCCCAACAGTCGGGAAATTCAGTCTCCACAGTGAAGCATCTTAGAATGGTATGAGGCTGATAGACTTTGCAGCTGAAAGAAACATCCTAGTTAGCAGTACCAGATTTAAGCATCTCGATATTCATAAGGGCACCTGGCTGTCGCCAGATCAAAGAACAAGAAATCAAATTGATCGCGTTGTGATAGATGGAAGACATGCATCAAGCGTGTTGGATGTACGATCGTTCCGAGAAGCAAACATAGACTCGGACCACTACCTAGTTGCAGCAAAGGTACGCACCCGGCTAAACGTAGCAAACAAAGTACGAACAGACACAACACGAAAGTTAGACATCGGTAAGCTGCAATCACAAAAGACAGCCACAGCGTATTCCACTCAACTAGCCCAATTGCTTAATCAAAGCACTCCTCATCCCGATAACATATCAGCGCAATGGCAAAGCATTGCCACTCCTGGCAAACAGCCGCAAAATCCATACTTGGATACCAAAGACCTCAACCAAGGAATCCATGGTATGATTAGGAGTGTCGTGCTGCTACCGAAGAGAAAAATGCGGAATATAGGGCTACTTTAAAATCCGTAGTAACCCGTAAAGAGGAGAAACGTCTTTTCCGCAGGAAAAAGAGAAAGAGGGAAAAGCGGGAGTGTGAAAAAATCGAGATGTACTGGAGCCAGAATGAAGTCCGAAAATTCTATCAAAGAGTGAAGCATCATACTGATGGCTTTGGTACAGGCACCTCCTCCTGTAGAGACCAGCAAGGTAATTTGGTAACTGATACAGATAGTGTGCTCAGGATATGGAAAGAGCATTTTTTCGAAACTGTTGGTATCCAGCGAAGACGACGAGGATACCTCAGATCCAATCCCAGAAGATGGTATTGAATGTATACCGCCCGGCCAAGATGAGGCAATAAACCGGCTGAAGAATAATAAGGCAGCAGGAGCCGATGGTTTACCAGCCGAGCTGTTCAAAACCGGAGGCGACACGCTGACAAGGTGTATTCATCAGCTAGTTAGCACCGTCTGGCAAGAAGAACGAGTACCCGACGATTGGAACCTGAGTATCCTTACTTGCTTATGCTGATGATATAGACATAATGGGACGATCAGTAAAAGAGGTAACCGATACCTTTATGAAGGTCGAAAGAGAATCTGCTAAAGTCGGTCTGGCGGTAAACGGCGGGAAGAATAAGTTGATGGTGTCGACGCGCAATGCGTCCATTGAGATCGGACCAACTGCTGACGTTAGTTCCTATAATTTTGAGGTAGTAAAAGACTTCGTCTACCTCGGCACCTCCGTAAACACAACAAACGACATCAGTTGTGAAATAAAAAGAAGGATTCTATTGGCCAACAGATGCTACTTTGGTTTAAGTAAGCCCTTTAAAAACAATGCCACATCTCGTCAAACAAAAATAACACTCTACAAAACACTGATACTACCCGTGCTGAGGTATGGCTCCGAAGCCTGGGTACTTGCGCAAGCAATTTGCGTTGACGGTGAATATCGACGTTGCATGAACCACGAGCTGTATCTGCTATACAACGACATCAATATACACGGTGCTTTTGAATCAAATTTAAATGGAAGGTGCTTACAACTGGGAAGTTTTTGCGGATTCTGAAACTACAATGTTCATGAGAAAAATCAAAAAACAAAAAAAATTAGGTTTTTGCGATTTTGCTTGGAAACCACAAGTCATATCAAAATGGGAATAAAGAAAATTACGTAGCTATCAAAATTCTCTACAAGATTGACCTTAATGATATTTTCGTAGGTTTTACAACTTTTGAGATATAGAAGTTGAAATTGGGACAATTCAAATTCAATTCAATTCTGTATCGTCTCCTTATAAAACAATGTCATGACTGCAATTTCCCAACTTAAACTTATATATCTAAAAAATGGTACAACCGAGGAAAAATTACATAAGCCAGTCTTGTATAGAATTTTCACAGCTATAAGATTTTCTCAGGTCCCACTGAGCTTCTTTATCTCAAAAATGGTACAGCCTGAGAACAAATCATAATCGTCAATCCTGTAGAGAATTTTCACAGCTACAACATTTTCTTTAGGTCCATTTCGATTGGACTTGCGGTTTCCAAGCAAAATCGTGAAAACCTAAAAAAAAACACCTAAAACTGTGAATTTTGACCGCGATTTATTTAAAAATCCCTACAGCGATTTTTTCTTGTTTTTGGATTTTTCTCATTTATGAACATTGCTGTTTCAGAATTCACAAAAACTTCCCCTGTGTAAGCGGTTTTCATTAAAATTTAGTTAATGCGCACCCTTCATGACATTGTTTTATAAGGGGGCGATACAGTCAGTGCATTGTCCCAATTTGTACTTCAATATCTCATAAATGGTAAAACCTACGAAAATACCGTAAAGGACAATCTGGTAGAGAATTTTCATAGCTACAATATTTTCTTCAGTCTTATTTTGATAGGGCTTGCGGTTTCTAAGCAAAATCGTGAAAACCTAAACAACCAATAAAATGTCAATTTGAATCGCGATTTATTTAAAAAGCGCTCCGGCGATTTTTTTTGTTTTTTTTATTTTTCTCATCTATGAACATTGTTGTTTCAGAATCCGCAAAAACTTCCCAGGTGTAAGTACCTTTCATTTAAATTTGATTCAAGAGTACCGTGTATAGTTAAACGTATCGAGATGAAACGATTGCTTTGGCTAGGCCATATAAAAATGAGCGATGATGAACCCGCTAAAAAGGCGTATAAATATGAGCCGCTTGGCGGTGCACGCAGAATTGGCAGGCCAAAGAATAGATGGCACAAACAAGTGGATGAAGAGATGACAAGGCGCGGTATTCCAGAAAGAGAAGCAATAAACAGAGAGAAATGGATATATTTTCTTAGTTCGGCCTATAGAACAAATGTTCTGTAATGGGCCAGCTAAATAAGTACTTTACTACGCCATTTCAGATGTAATTCGAATTATTTTAATTGTAATTCGAGAATTCTATTTGTAATTCGTAACATTTCATTTGTAATTCGACAATTCCATTTGTAATTCGAATTATTCTATTTGCAATTCGAAATATTCCATTTGTAATTCGAATTATTTCATTTGTAATTCGAATTTCAAATAAAATGATTCGGAATAACTAAGTTTGGACAAAATATGACGAAGGCGAAATTTTGGATCAAATCGGTTGATCAGTTCGAGAGTTACACTGTACAACAAAATTGAAATGTTTTTAAAATTACAAGAAACGCTGCACAGATTATGAAAGAAGACCGAAAAAAGAAGACACGTGCATCGGCGTTTTGAAAGTTTACGTCGGGAAGTAACCAAAATAGGCGTGGCAAGGTCCGCCCATTTCTGCGGTTTTTGAAATATTCGACATCAGATTCCTTGGAATCCTTGCATTTTAGGTATAAAGTGTCTTTGGCAATATTACTGACAACAATGCGGGGTATCTTTTTATGAAAAAAATTAACCCTCATGCGAGTCACTAAAGGGGTCTTTTTGGTCCATTATTTCAAAAACGTTTAAAAACTCCTTTAAAATGCGATCGTATCAGATCAAAATATTTTACAAAATTATTTGTCGTACAATTTTATTATAGGCCCCCGAATACACCAAAACTCTAAATCGATATTATGGTAGAAATTATTATGGTAGAAATTATTTATACTCTTAATTAAAATTTATTCTATACTGAGTCAAAATCTCCTAAAATACCTCACCTTTTTGGGGGTTGTGTCAAAAGAAGAAATGTTCCAAATCAAATTTCATTATTAGTCTCTGAACAAAATAAATTTGTAGCTATAATGTTTAACATCTCCAGAAGCTATCGCTTTTCATATATGATTTAGGACCATATTCTACCGTTGTTATTCACATTTTCGTTATATGCGGTCACAATATATACATATTTTATTGATGTTTTTCATAATAAATTCTTTCAGAAGATTATGTGTGCTCGATCCAAACTGTTTTTGGAATATCTATGGTGAATATATATAGGGAAAATATGGATAACCCAGATCGGACTTTGAAAAATTACATATTTTAGTACAGAAACTAAAATAACGTCATCAGGATAAGTCATAGGTTCCTGATATTGTATCTGAAAATGCGGGGATAGTCTACGGCTATTGTCCAGTGAATATATTCGACATACGAGTCCTAATACCAATGATTTTGGCATGGTCCTAATTACTATAATGACGGCAGCTACTCCTGGTCTGACAAACTTGTCTGAATTAACCTTTGAAATCGAAGTAACTAGCCATATCATAACTAAATTTGTTATGATAATTCATGATACACACATACATGGCACTTTCTAGGGTTAATTCAGTCAATTTTGTCAGAGCAGGAGTAGTTGCCGTCATTATAGTATTTAGGACCATGCCATCCAAAAACAGTTTGTGCTCTCCAGTCACTACATGCCATAGGGTTTTTTTACACCTTTCGGGCTGTTTTCTCAAGAAGTATTAACATGTCTCTAGAAAACATTTTTACCGTCGTAATTGAGGCATCGAATGCAAGATGCTTCAACAAAAATCAAAGTGATTCGAAAGCAGGTCTTAAAGTCAACTTATCCGAAATTTTGTGTGGGAGGTACCAAAACGTGTGGACAAATATAGTCCATATTCGAACATGATATATAACTGGTAGATATATTAGGATGTGTTAAGTATGGACCAAACCGGTCACTCCCTTCAAGAGTTATCGTGTGCACAATTTTACCGAACATTTTTGAACTTTTGTGGGGGAGATACCTGAAGGAGAGGACCGATAGGGTTTATCTTCGAACTCAAACAATGTTTGGACAAAATCCGTTCGAGAGTTTCCTTGTGCTCTAACCACTACATACGGTTTCATAGGGTTTTTGTTTGCACCTTTCAGGCTATTTTCTCAGGAAGTATGGACTTGCCTCTTATGAAACTTGTTCCGTCGTATGGAAGGCAGTGAATACAAGTTGTTACAACAACTGCACTTTTTCGAAATTTTATGTGGGGGTAACCGAAGGAGTTTGCCGATTGAGTACATGTTGGAACTTCATATAAGCCTGGTAGAAATTTCACGATGTGCAAAGTATGGACCAAACCGGTCACTCCCTACAAGTGTTATCGGGCGCAAAATTTTTCCGAACATTTTTGAACTTTTGTGGGGGAGTTACCGGAAGGAGTGAACCGATATATATTATATTAGGAAGTTTGAACCGGTATTGCACATCTTCGAACTTAAACTAAGTTTGGACGAAATATTACGAAAGCCAAATTTTAGACCGAATTCGTTGGTCCGTTCGAGAGTTATCGTGTGTCCAGCCAGACAGACAGACGGACATTGCTAAATCGACTCCAAATTGTCTGAAAAGGATTTCGTCCAAACATACTTGGGGTCTAAAACCGTTATTTTTATGAGGCACGTTTTGCCCGTATGAAAATGTGTATACCCTCGTTAGCATAAATGCTGAGGGTATAAAAAGGTGTTGTAACTTTGAAGACATGAACAGTTTCATAACGGTATTTTTTGACGAAAGCAAAGACAAAATGATGTATAGATTTTTAATAAAAAGTAAAAGTTTTGATATTTCAAAATAGTCTATCTTAATCCCATTGTTGCTGTTTTAATATTTAAAACAACTAATTTATTAGTGGAGAAGGTTTGACATTGTTCGCCAAGGGGTAAGCAGGGAAGACTAGTTTCGATCGTCGCCACAGGATCTCATCAGTTCCCTTGTTTCTTGTTTGTGGATATCCTCCAACGAAGTTATTTTTCAATAACTTTTTCAACAAAAAAGTTTTATACCCAAACATCAATCGACAATAAAAACCCATTATTTGGAAATGATTTTTTTTGCTGGTTGGAAGAGTGTTTTCCGTCCATCATATCATGATCGATCTGATTTCTTTATCAACTAAAAGAACGAAATTTCTTATTAAACTGAGTAAACCAGAGACTTTACTGACCACTGCAATATAACAGCGTGACAGTTTTGATTACTGTAGACCCTGTAAGGAGGAAGACAAGACTGAACTTGTTTGGAAACCTATTATTTTGGGTTCAAATTTTTGATCACAAACGCTAGTTCACTCTCCCATAAGTTCCACTTTTTATTCTATCGTGGAGTATGATTTGATTTAATATGAATAGGGGTGCCCTCATTGATAAGAGAGAATTCTTCCTTGTCCCTTCTGAGAAATGTTTAGGAAACATATGTGTGTAAATAAGTAACAAACGATCTGTTGTAGTCACGACGAAAAGTATTTTAACCGTAAACAAACCTGACTCACAAATAAACTAAAAAATAATAGTAATTAATTACAATTATCTCGAAAAACATATTCTGAACTTTGCCAGAAAAAATTCCGCTCACTCTCTACAAAAATGATTGGCTGATGGGATGAATATTCAGTAGTTAATGTTAAGTGCCATCCTAACGACAAACTTATAATGAAATGTCTAAACACTTAACCTAAAAAAACTTACTAAAGGAAACCTTAGCAAGACAACAAAAACAACAACAAATGATTTCAGAAAATGTTTTAAGAAACACAAATCTGCAAATGAATGAACTGGCAAATGAGCGACCAACCGACGACCGATTTAATAGGCAACGAGAGGCCTTAGGTCGCGTGTTATTTGTCAATAAATTGCCAATGTTTACATTAACACACAGTCGGAGGCGACAACTGGGTTTTTGTTTTAAATGGCTTAGATTCAGGTCTTGCTTATCAGCGGTTAGTTAACTAACTGGTGGTGTTGCTTGTAGTTCGTTCATTTATTTTGTATCCAATTCATTTCATGTTGCATTTTTTTACATTTATTAACAATTCACAATTTCAATTTGTAACCGTGGTAAGAGAGGGAGGGAGAACAGGGGGTGTTTGAATAACCTATCCAATGTGTTGTGAAGTTGGGTTCTGGGTTGGTTATGGTGTCGAGAAAGATCATTTGGTTCTCTTGTTACTACTCCTCTAGTCTCCTGTGGCTGTTTGATGTTAAGTTTTTGTAACGGTTAACTGTCACATTTCGTTCGATAAGAACATACGATAATATGCCAATAAGCCACTAGAGCTGCTGGCTGAACTTTGGTAATGGTGTGAATAATATTTGTCATATATGCTAATTATTACACTTGGTAACAGAATACAATTAACAACGGGACACTTTTCATATAAACCAAAGAACGAAGAAATGTTTCAAGAAAAAATATAAGTTCTTTAAGGATCGAGTAGTATATAATGCCAAATATGACAAATAAAAACTCTTCCTCTTTGTCTTTCTTTTAAAACCCATCACCATTACTCGATCCCTCTCTCAATATTTTTTTTTAAACACCTTCACCTATCAATAACATTTAAACCTAATGTCATATTGTTGTAAATATCAGTAACATATTGTCGTGGTGTCCATTTTGGCGATAGGGGCAACATTTTGACATGCATGCACTCCCAATATCATCGTCATAGTCGTCGTTATGATTATTTTGGGCGTGTGGCAATCGAATGGTGGGTTTGCAGCAAAAAACACAACCTCACCGCTGAATACAGTGTAACATTAGACACACCTAAATACGAGTACAACAAGCTTCAACAACAAATAATAACAAATGCTACAGCAGCAATAACAAATAATAATAATAATAGCTTGAGAAATAGAAACAAAAAGAAACCAACATCTTTGATTTGGGCTGCTGCTGTCTTAGCTAGAGAATAACCAGCAGCAGAGACAACAGCAATAAAATCACAACATCACTTCTTTGGCAATTGATGGCACCAGCAGCATTCAATACATATAATCTCTGCATTAGAGAGGAATGGTTGTTTTCGAGTGATAGAAATTTAAAACTGTAAATAATACGATTCTACAGATAAATCATAGATGAGTGCTAACGAGGTCGTTCACATAGAAAATGTCTAGTATATATTTTGCATCACAAAAGCATTGGGGAACAGCTCAGCGGACAGATGGGGAATAACAGTGTAAATAGTCTAGTTCCTATGATCTCTGTATTGGAACGATAAACATATAAGGTTGATCCCCTCCCCGGGTTTAGTAATCCATCCTCGGAAAACGCTCCCACGAAGAAACGAATGAACTCCCCTTACATTGCCGATTCGGGTATATGTAAGACAATTCAGATAAAACTAACAACTAAAACAAGATGTACTTTATGAGCGGCTACCGATGCCCTGATGATTACATTAAATGCTTCAATTGGAAAGAAGAATATGTTTGGCTTCACATTGCAAAATGGATGTAGGGAATGGGTGCTCTGGTCTTAGTCAGAACATCTCCCAGTGTGTCTCCAACAAGTTGTTGTTCAGCGCCCCGGAAATGCATCAACCATGCAATTTAATTGCAACATTGTCCGCAACAAAGTCAGCGAAATAGTAGACTTTATGAGTCGAGAGAACATCATGGTCGCCGCGATCGAGCAAACAAAGCTCACCATCACCTGTAGCTTGCAGCGTTGCAATGGTTAAAAACTTTTGCAGAGGTATCGTACAAAAGTAGTAAAGAGAGACTTGCCTCTCTTATACACCAGTCTTCCAGTGCAGACCTATCTCGTTTGAGCTTGATACATGGAGCTAGCAGTAAAGTGTGGCACTGCCGAGGTCAAGAGGATACTGCCACAGCTAGCTAGACATCACCACTGTGGCACCCGATCTGATAAATAAAGTGTTCTGGCAAGCCGTTATATCCCCTTGTTCAGTGCACTTGGATCCGCTCAACTCAAAACCTCTAACCGCCTTACTTTTCTGAACCATGGAAAAGCTAATTGGCAAAGGTTGAGAGAATTCCATTCCCTCGGATTCTAGGGTAGCTGAGAGATTTTTCAGGGACAACATCACTGCTGTAGCTGTGAGCTACATACCTGCTGGTCGACAAAATAAATAGTAGGCAACGATTAAATCACTCTCGAATCCGGGAAAGAAGGATGATACAACGGCTATTACTTTTAAGGGCGGGACTCCATGAGGAGACGACGATTTTATTGGCACATCATGGCAGGTTCTTTTTTACATTCTTTTACTAGCTTATGTGACAGTTTTTGATTTTAATTATCCTAGGAGCTCCGCTTAACTGTGGACAAAAATTACTATTGAGCTTGATGATGATGCTTTATGGTCACTATCTCCGCCTCAAAGAGGACAATACTAACGTAGCTTTGTGGATATATGTAGCTATGTTTGCTTCTTCCGTGAAGACACCCGATCCGACTCCACAATTCATCTTAGAGCCATCTGGTATAGCTTGATGCTCTGACCCGTCATGTGGTGATTATTTCCTGTTTGGAAATTTAACTACAAAAGATTCATCAAAGGTCAATGCAGGAACTGATAGGCGTATTTCTTGATCTCGTAATCGTAGCAGTTTGGGGATTGCAGATTTGGTTTTTGTAGTGAATAGCACCATCTCAGTTTCCCCGCATTCAAGTATCCAGAGATTTCAGGGCGAATATTACCACATAGTTCGAATAAGTAAACACGTTAATAGCCATGTTTTCAAGTTTGCTTAGGATTTGATAATGATAAGGAACCAAGGCTGTGGCCTATAGTAAATGACGGTGCACCTGAACTAACGTTAAATAAAAGGTCTTATGATATTTTCGTAGGTTTTATCGTGTTTGAGTTATAGAAGTTCCAATTGGGACAATACACTGCCTGTATCGCCTCCTTATGAAACAATGCCATGCACGGCCATGCTGCTTACACTTGGGAAGCTTTTACGGATTCTGAAACAGCAATGTTCATAGATGAATAAAAATTCCAAAAACAAGAAAAAATAGCTAGAGGGGTTTTAAAATAAATCGCGGTCAAAGTTCACATTTTTGGTTTTTTTTAGGTTTTAAGTATTTTGCTGGGAAACGGCAAGTCCTATCGAAATGGGACTACAGAAAATGTAGTAGCAGTGAATATTTCCTCTTTAGTCCCATTTCGATAGGACTTATTTCCAAGCAAAACTCTGAAAACTTCATCATTAGTTTCTGTTACAGAGAGTAATGTTTTTCAAATATCATGATTTCATCCCGGCGAAGGGAATTGTCAATTGGCTTTTCCGCTTTTTGAAACGATGCCTTTTTTAGAGAAAAACAAGTGAGAAAAGGCTATAGTCGGTACTGGGCCGACTATGTGATACCCTACACCACTACCTCTGTGCATAATCTTTTCACTCGAAAACATTTATTTTAGGTAGATACGAAAGTTTTCACCTATCTGGCCTTTATACCAAATGACTTAAGGCGAACTGAACCAAAATAATTAATATTTAATTGTATATTTGACTGCTATCGACATCACCAACATCAATAGGCTTCTATCTCTCTGAGAAAATTTCGTGATGATCCGATCAAAATTCCGACCTGTAGTGTGATTGCAGAAAAAGTGGAAAAAAGGGATGCATTACCGACTATTGCGATATCTCTATTATTTGACCACCTACGCTAACCTACTTTGCATAATTTTAAAGATGGGATTTTCTACTTTCTTAGTCAGGCTTTGCTTTTAGAAGGTCCCCAACCATAGGTGTGACATCCGTCATTATTATTAAAATCGCAAAAATGAAAAGTTGGGTTCTATTAGCAACTATTGCAATATCTTCGTTGTGTGACCGCCTAATACAACCTACGTTACATCGTTTCATAGGTGATATTTTCCACTTTCATTGACAAGTTTTGCTTTTTATATACCTCTTATAGACGCTGAGATATTTGCTTTGGAATAAAATGTAGACTTTTTCTCCAAATAACTTTTTTGCTCATTCCGACCCCTAATTATTATCCGACCATCATCAAAATCAATAGGCTTCTTCCCCTCAGGGACCCCCATCAACACCCAAAATTTCGTGAAGATCCGATCAAAATTGCGAACTGTAGCGTGATTTCCAAAAATATGGAAAAATGGGATGTATTACCGACTATTGCGATATCTCAATTAGTTGGTCACCTACGCCGACTTGGTTGCATCATTGTAAAGATGGGATCTTCTACTTTCATAGTCAGGCTTTGCTTTTGGAAGTCCCCAACGAAAGCTGTGATATTCGTCATTATAATTAAAATAGCAAGAATGAAAATTTGGGTTTTATTTGCGACTATTGTAATATCTCCGTTGTTTGATCACCTACGAGAACTTACTTTACATCGTTAGAAAGGTGATATTTTCTACTTTCATCGTATATCCCATATAGAAGCTGAGATATTCGCTTGGGAAAAAACATTGTATTTTTATCCAAATAAGTTTTTTGAACATTACGTCCCCTAAATATTACCCGACCATCACCAAAATCAATAGGCATCTTCATCTGTGAGGCCCTCATTAAACCTCAAAATTTCGTGACTATCCGATCAAAATTGCTACCTGTAGCGTGGTTTCCAAAAAAGGGGAAAAATGGGATGTATTACCGACTATATCTCCGTTATTTGGTCACCTACGCCGAACTAGTTTGCATCATTGTAAAGATGGGATCGTCTACTTTCATAGTCAGTCCCTAACCAAAGCTGTGATATTCGTCATTTGCTACTATTGTAATATCTCCGTTGTTTGATCACGTACGAGAACTTACTTTACATCATTAGAAAGGTGATATTTTCTACTTTTATTGTCAGGTCTTGCTTTTGATATACCCCATATAGAAGCTGAGATATTCGCTTCTTTTTATCCACATCAGTTTTTTGCCCATTCCGACCCCCGAATATTATCCGACCATCACCAAAAACAATAGGCTTCTTCCCCTCCGGGACCCTTGAACACCCAAAATTTCGTGACGATCCGATCAAAATTGCCACCTATAGCGTGATTACAAGGTTTAGATGGACAGACGGACGGACTGACGGACGGACGCACATAGCCAGATCGACTCAGCTCGTCGAGACATTCATTTTGGTATATATAAGTATGGGTCTACGACCATTATTTCGATGCGTTACAAATTTTTTGGGCAAAACCAACTTATAATACCCTCCCCACATAGTGGTGTAGGGTATAAGAAACGAACTCTTTAAGTGTCTAGTATTCTCAAATAAATGAGAAGCACACTGACTTTTCGGCTTTCCCAAAAAACATCAGAACAGTTGATATGTGCTGATAGTTGTTTGCAAATATTTCTGTCCTTAGTGCGCTATCTGTACCAGTTATCAGGTTCCCTTCATCATCTTTGCATGAGAATGTGCTTGCACCATACCAATCAGCAGTATGGGGGGTTACTCTGTATTGCGATGCGTAAGAAGAATTGTACCGAATCAAGTAATTGCTAGCTATATTCGGTAATATATTCGGATCGAGCCATCCAGCCACTACATATGGTGCCATAGTGGTTTTTACAACTTTCGGGCTGTTTTCTAAAGAAGTATGGGCTTGCCCCTGAAAAAACTTTTACTGCCGTAATTGAGGCAGCGAATGCAAGTTGCTTCAACAAAAATCAAAGTGATTCGAGAACAGACCTTAAAGTGAATTTATCCGAAATTTTGTGTGGGAGGTACCAGAAGTAGTAGACAAATATAGTCCATATTTGAACCTGATCTATGTCTGGTAGATGTAATAGGATGTGCAGAGTATGGATTACATCGGTCACTCCCTTCAAGAGTTATCGTGCGCACAAATGTTCCGAACATTTTTGAACTTTTGTGTGGCAGGTACCCGAAGAAGTGGACCGATTGAATCCATATTGGAACCTCATTAAAGTCTGGTAGAAATTCCACGATGTACAAAGTATAGGCCAAATTGGTTACTGCCTTCAAGAGTTATCGTGCGCAAATATTTTCCGAACATTTTGGAACTTTTGTGGGGGTGGTACCGGAAGGAGTGGTCCGATATAACCCGTCTTTGAACTTAAACTAAGTTTGGGCAAAATATTACGAAAGCCATCATTATTTCCACAATACCTTGTATAGGCGCCAAACACGAATTTTGGGAAAATCGCTCTACAGGCCAAAATTATTTTCCAATCGTGAAAAAAAAACTTTGCCAGTTCAATGTTGTGTCTAAAAAACGAATCCCATAAAAATATGTCAAAATCGGGCCAGATGTCATGTTTTGTAATATCATCTTCAACTTGGGTTTTCCATAAAAGTTTCGAACTTAGCTCTACATAGACATTGATTTATTTCGCGATACGATATGTAGGATGTTGATAAGTTGAGCATGGTTGAGCGTGGCCTGGTGTATATCGAGGTGTTGAAACCTGGTGGTGCTCACGACCATGCTTTTTGCAGCTGTAAAATCGATCTGTTCCATTCCGCTGGAGGGAGCCAACAAAGGCAAAGAAAGTGTCCAAACCCTCCGGTAAGATTTCAACTCCAAAACACCGCAAAAGGGTGCTGGGAAGCGAGTTAGTTGATGAGATGGAAGAAGCTATCACCATGTGTCAGCTTCAACAAAGGTCGCAGCTCCTCAGTCGACTAATCCAAAATCACAACCAGCGGTTGTGAAAAGGATGAGGTCGTTCGAGGAGCAGCCTCGTGCCGCGAAGAAGTTGACACTGTCACAGCCCTTCTATTCGGCTGCATCATATGCTTTGTGTACGAAAAATGTTAGTGGGAAGATCACTACTGGAGAGACCAAAATCTCTTCAATAAGTGAATCTTCTTCTAAAACTTCTACGTCTCTGAAGGCCAGTTCCTCGCAGAAACCATGTTCTTCCAACCCGAAGCATGTTGACAACAATACTGCTTGATGAATTGTCTCGGATGACCTTCGACTAACAATTATCGACAAGGATAATCCCAATGGACATATCTGCGATTGTCATTGGTTGTTGATGGAAAGTCATCTTATAGTACGGTTACATTAGAGTTTTTTTTGCCGGGTTAACGCACTTAATGAGGATTTATTTGACGTTTGCGCTATGGAATTGACATTTGAAACGCAAACCCACTGGGTTAATCCGGTTAAGTGTAACCGGGGTATTAGGGACATTCTCATCGCGGTCATGGTTGACCCAAGAAATGTACGGATTGACAAGGCTGCTTTTTACAAGGCAGTCGATGTAATTAGCTGCGAGAATAAGGAACCTGGACATTTTCTTATTCAGTCAGTTAAGGATTGCTTTGGAAAGGCAGAAAACTGGTAGATGTACCTGTTAATGAAATACCATAGTTGATGGTGCTTCAGTATGGGTCCCTCCTCCTTCAATGAACCTGGGACGAGTATTGCAATTAGTCGAAAAACAGAACTTCGGCCTTAAGATGGCAAAGTTCATCAAGTTTGTCACCAGTTTGGATATGACTACGTAAGACGTGCTTAACTTCGGGTTAGGAAGTTATGCTTCCGAATCCTCCAATGCACCAATAGAAAGGATGCACATAAAGCTTAGCTTTGTGCACATAAATCTGCATCAAACCCTCTCTATCTTCGACATCGGCATCGTCCTTGCCCAGCAACCTTATTTGTACAAAAAGCAGCAACACTTATACTGTATTCTCTGCCTCGAATGCGGACGAGGTTAGAGCATGTATAGTTGTTAAGAAGAACCTTAACATACACAACGGTACGAATAGAAGGAGAGCGGATCAGGCCTTTGATACTTACTTCGACTTACACGCCTTATAAGGACCCCGAATCACCAGGCAATGTCACACAGGAGTTACTGGACAAATGTTCACCACTTCCAATCGAAACGAATTAGTAGATGGACTAGCTCGAGCTGGCTCTAAGTCTATCGACCTATCAGTTGATGAAATTGTACGGCCACCTATGTGCTGCTGCTACGTGAGATCTACATCGAGAAATCTTATCGAATGTGACTCTTGGAACCTGGATGCAGGACATCCAAAGGAATATAGCCTGTGGTCTCTCGTGGTAGAACGACCTATGTCCTATCTTGCGACAAGTTAGAGATGAAAATCACTGTGGTACTTATAAAGGGTTACTGCAGAGTGAGATCTCTAACTTCAAAGTGGGATGTCAGTGGCATTAACTAATGTAGGCTATGCGAAAATGAGAAGAGATAGAGACTGTCCAACATCTACTTTGTAGATGCCCCTATTGTAAAGAAGAAGACACCGAATACTACCCTGCAATTTTTTTTTTTAATTTTCAATCGCTTAACGATAATCTGGGATTCGCGGGGAAGATCAATACAAACACGGAAGAGCGCATCTTAAGATCTCTGCGAATCACCAACATAAAGCAACTGTGTCTAGAAAGCGAATTTTTTTCATTTGTTGTCTTTGAGTTTTATTACCCCCTTTTGTTTTCTGCCTTTTTATGATTTTTAATTATTCCTTATGTTGTTGGTGGTTAGTCATACTGCTACCTCATTCACTTTGTTGCCTTTCTAGTTAAACTCGGCAAAACCTGGACATGCGTTGTGTTTGTCAATTCTCATAATATTATGCGTGACATTTATATCAAAGTTCTGTCGAAAGTGTATATGAGAATTATATACAACCAAATCAAAAATGTCAGTGACAACCATCTGTTGCTCTTCCAGAAGAGTATTCTGTTATTCTCTAGGGCGATCATTTGAAAAAATCTAAGAAAAAAATTTAAACAATAGTCAAATGATCGCCGTTGGGAATCACAGAAGATTAATCTGAGAGATTAAACGTACATCAAGAGATCGAAGAAGGTATATTTCGGAGACCTTCAGGTACCTCCTACACAAAAGTTCGAAATTTGTGTGTGTGTGTGCAGTTTTAGGGCTATTCGAGGATCGAATCTGATTACGTCGTTTTTTTACAACCCTTTCCCCTTTACAACCCTATAGACGACCCCTTCTGTAATATCAGGTTGTATAGACCCTTTTCTGAAAGAAAGGGTGCTTCTTGTGGCGTATATGAATTTTGAAAATGTTGAAAACAATCTAAAAACTAATCAACCTAAGCTATTCACCACCATTAACACCCTGCATGATGTTCGAAACAATGTTAAACGTTTACTAAAAAACAGCACTTTGGCCTGCTTACGGCTAGTAAGGATGGGTGGCAAAAATAACCATAACATTAGTGGCATCAAAGCAGTAATGGCAACAGGAGCAGTCCGCCTGAATGCCACCACTACCACCACCATCCACAACAACAACAACACTAATGTAGCATCAACAATTTATTAAAATTACGATTACATCGGGTGAAAGATAATATTTTGGTGCAATGTTTGTTGTTGTTTATCATTTGACTTTGTTTTCTCCATTTGCTCTTATTGTTGATAATTTTTGTTGTTTTTATTGTTTTGTGAAGAAAAGCATTCATAATCACTGCAGGCCTTTTTATGGTAACCGTGTGGAAAACCATGCTAACTCTACTCTAACTTAGCCGAAGCAGCAGCATCATCAGCCATTGTCCTATTTGACTTCAAATGACTGGCTGTTCATCCTATCTAAACCACCTTCTTCATTATGTGTGAGTGTGTGCCATCAAGCCATCAGCGCTCTGTGAACTTTTGTTTTGAGGCATTAGAAAACAAAAACAACAGCAAACCCGTTAATGGATGCAGTCGTTCAAATTTTCAAAATAAAAGAAAAAACAAATTGCAACTGCCAAGGAATACAAAAACGAACTGTGGAAAATGCGGGTCAATTATTATTACGATTAGTAGGAGAAGCTATAACATCAGCCAGTAAGTAGTGGTGGTGTGAGTAGGATGCATTAAGCTTTCTGCTGTAAGCCATCCAACCACCATTGGATGAATGACAGACCTCCTCTCACTTTGTATATGTACATAAGTGATGGCCGGGTTTTGGTTTTTGGCATGGTGGTGGACCCGTCCGTGTTACCAAAATGAATTTATTTTTTGTAATTAATTTTATTTTAGTATTTTCTTCGCCATTAGTTTTTGTGGGTAAGCGCACCCGATTTTTGTTTTGCTTTGTAGGAGGATGTGAACAAAAAATCCTGACCATATATGCAGCAGTATGCTGGTATGGATAGATGGAACTGGCAGCAGTATGGTGTTGATGGCAAAGAAGGAAGGTGGTGGTGGTGGCGTTGCCATTTTTATTGTTGTGGTTGGGGTCATGGATTGCATCGCCTTATCAGGCAACATTTTTACGCCTCTGATGAAATGTTTGTGGGTGAGGTAAGTCGAGATTTTATTGTTAAGATTTTAACAAAGATGTGCTGTGATATTTTATTTCTAGAGGTGGCTGCCAAGCTGGCTACTACTATATGGTCATCAAAAGAAGGTGCAGTCACTCGCCTTTGTATTATTATAATTTGTGGTGTATATTAATGGACGTGTCGAATTATGAAGCTTCCTATTTTGAAACTCATATACAATTATGGGAAAATAAATTAGAAAATTTTGAAAAACAATCGATATTGAAATCTATCAAGGTTTGATAGAGCGGCATACAATGGCGTATCCATACAATAGGGGTGGGAAAGCATTGATGAACGACAATGTTTACGAAGAAAAGGAGTTCCTTTGCTTCTTCGCATCCCATCACTGTGAGCATTTACAATTGTTGAAAGTATGTAAAACTAAGCGGTATTGAAGTGTTAGTGTCATCCATCCGTTAGTGGATGGCATTCTATTCACAAAGGATAAAAAATCTCACCCTGTTCAAAATGTGGGTATAATCTTCTAAACTCTTACAACTTTGTCTCACGAACTCTTATTCAGACTTGCTTGGGACATATCCTCAGAGTCCTGATTGGCTTTAATAAGGCGAAGTCAAAAATTTATTTTGGTTCCACTTCCTTCAGAAGAGAACACTGCCCTCGAATTAGTGTCATCATGAAATTTACCACCAAATAAAATTATGAGGTTCGAACCTAGGTCTTCACCAATCAGCAGAAAGCGTTGCCGATGTCTACGTGTTCTAAACCAGTGCATTCTTATTGTGGAAGACACAATAGTATTGTGGAAGACACAATAGTTTTGTAGGGGTGCCATGTTAAAGCAGGTCGGATAAGTTACTTGATATCTTCCACTCCTAAGTCAAAGAGTGAAACTTCAAACTATTGGCTTTGGTACATCCTCCTGTAGGAGCATGCAACAAAATATGAGAACAGATACATATAACGTGCTTAGGCTATGGAAAGAAATTGTTTTCCAAGTTGTTGGTGTCCATTAGTAGTGACTACGAGGAAGAATCATTCTAAAGGCGGCCGGTTCTATACACCGGACTGACTCGGAGGAATCTTCGTCACCTCGAGAATTTTGTGTTTGTGTCTTTTACCATGGGAGCGGTAATAAACATTTCATAATGCCTACATTGAGCTATTTTGGGCCGTGGTGGATCTGTTCCGTTTGCAAGATCCGCATACACTACAGGTCAATATAGGTGTGAATGAATGCAAGGAACAACAAATACAGCATATAGCGTCTAATCTTGTTGTTCAGCGCCCCGGAAATGCAGACTTTATGAGTCGGAGAAACATCATGGTCACAGCGATTCATGTATTCATGCTCACCATCGCCAGTAGCTTGTAACGTTATGATGGTTATAATGTTTGGCGCAAGGATTGTACACGAAGAAGTATTTGCCATCCTTATGGGGCTGCCAAGGTAGAGTTGCTGCGTCATATGTCTGATTAATTCGCTTTTGGAGGACAATAACCGCCTAGTTCTAGGAGACTTCAATGCTAATCATGAGCTTTGGCAATCTATCCTAAGCTATGACCAGAGTGGTACAGCGCTTGCCAAGCTCCACATTTTTCACGGTGGACGATGACGCTTCTACGATGATAAGAGAATAATGCCACAGTTCTCCAGACATCTAGATTGTGACGCCCAGCCTGATAAATGACGTGTTATTTATCTTGGCTCAGACCATTTTCCTATCATTTTCTGCATTAACAGACCACTCAACTGCATAACCTCTGAACCATGGAAAGGATTCATAAGAATTTACACATCACAACTTAATTCCCTCAGATCCTAGGATAGCTGCGAGAATTTTGCAGGACTTCATCAAAGCGGGCGACATTTGCTGCATATCTGCTTGTTAGTGGAATATCTCAGTTGAGGTTTCCTATAGAAAAGAAGACCTCAATTGAAGTCTGCTTTAAAAAGAAAACGATTGAAGTCTTCTGGAGAATAACATACCTCAATTGAGGTCTCTTACACAATAGCATACCTCAGGTGAGGTCTCCTATAGAATAGCAGACCTCAGTTGAAGTCTCATATAGAATAGGAGACCTCAGTTGAGGTCTCCTAAAGAATAGCAGATCTCAGTTGAGGGCTCCTATAGAATAGCAGTCCTCAAGTGAGGTATCCTATAGAATAGCAGACCTCTACATAATAGCGGATCTTAGTTGAGGTCTCCTATAGAAAGCAGACTTCAGTTGAGGTCTCCTATAGAATAGCAGACTTCAGTTGAGGTCTCCTATAGAATAGCAGACCTCAGTTGAGGTCTCCTATAAAATAGCAGACCTCAGTTGAGGTCTCCTATAAAATAGCAGACCTTAGTTGAGGTCTCCTATAGAACGGCAGACCTCAGTTGAGGTCTCCTATAGAATAGCAGACCTCGAGTGAGGTATCCTATAGAATAAAAGACCTCAGTTGAGGTCTTCTATAGAATAGCAGACCTCTGCAGAATAGCGGATCTCAGTTGAGGTCTCCTATAGAATAGCAGACCTCAGGTGAGGTCTCCTATAGAATAGCAGATCTCAAGTGAGGTATCCTGTAGCATAGCAGACCACAGTTGAGGTCTCCTATAAAATAGCAGACCACAGTTGAGGTCTCCTATAGAATAACAGACCTCAGTTGAGGTCTCCTATAGAATAGCAGACTTCAATTGAGGTCTCCTATAGAACAGCAGACCTCTGTTTAGGTCTCCTATAGAATAGCAGACCTCAGTTGAGGTCTCCTATATAGAATAGCAGACCTCAGTTGAGGTCTCCTATATAGAATAGCAGACCTCAGTTGAGGTCTCCTATATGGAATAGCAGATCTCAACTGGGGTCTCCTACAGAATAGCAGACCTGATTTGAGGTCTCCTATAAAATAGCAGACCTCAGTTGAGGTCTCCTATAGAATAGCAGACTGCAGTTGAGGTCTCCTATAGAATAGCTGACCTCAAGTGAGGTATCCTATAGAATAGCAGACCTCTACAGAATAGCGGACCTCAGTTGTGGTCTCCTATAAAATAGCAGACCACAGTTGAGGTCTCTTATAGAATAGCAGACCTCAGTTGAGGTCTCCTACAGAATAGCAGACCTCAGTTGAGGTCTCCTATAGAATAGCAGACCTCAGTTGAGGTCTCCTATAGAATAGCAGACCTCAGTTGAGGTCTCCTATAGAATAGCAGACCTCAGTTGAGGTCTCCTATAGAATAGCAGACCTCAGTTGAGATCTCCTATAAAATAGCAGACCACAGTTGAGGTCTCCTACAAAATAGCAGACCTCAGTTGAGGTCTCCTATAGAATAGCAGACCTCAGTTGAGGTCTCCTATAGAATAGCAGACCTCAGTTGAGGTCTCCTATAGAATAGCAGACTTCAATTGAGGTCTCCTGTAGAATAGCAGACCTCAGTTGAGGAATCCTATAGAATAGCAGACCTCAGTTGAGGTCTCATATATAGAATAGCAGACCTCAGTTGAGGTTTCCTATATAGAATAGCAGATCTCAACTGAGGTCTCCTACAGAATAGCAGACCTCAGTTGAGGTCTCCTATAGAATAGCTGACCGCAGTTGAGGTCTCCTATAGAATAGCAGATCTCCGTTGAGGTCTACTATAGAATAGCAGACCTCCGTTGAGGTCTCCTATAGAATAGCAGACCTTCGTTGAGGTCTCCTATAAAATAGCAGACCTTCGTTGAGGTCTCCTATAAAATAGCAGACCTTAATTGAGGTCTCCTATAAAATAGCAGACCTCAGTTGAGGTCTCCTTTAGAATAGCAGACCTCTACAGAATAGCGGACCTCAGTTGAAGTCTCCTATAGAACAGCAGACGTCAGTTGAGGTCTCCTATAAAATAGCAGACCTTAGTTGAGGTCTCCTATAGAATAGCAGACCTCAGTTGAGATCTCCTATAGAATAGCAGACCTCAGTTGAGGTCTCCTATATGAATATTAGGAGATCCAAGGTTTGGACCAAATTAGTTGCCCCGTTCAAGAGATATCGTGCATATCATTATAGCGAAATTCTTAAATATTGGGGGAGTACCAGAAATTGTGGACCGGTATTGCCCATCTTCGAACTGAAACGAAGTTTGAACAAAATATGACGAATCCCAAATTGGTTGATCAGTTCGAGAGTTATCGTGCTCTCCAGCCACTATAATACAACAAAAATCAAAACTATTCGAGAGCAGGACCTAAACTGAACATTTCCGAACTTTTATGTGGGAGGTACCCGAAGAAGTGGACCGATTGAGTCCATATTGGAACCTCTTCTAAGCCTGGTAGAAATTTCACGATGTGCAAAGTATGGTCCAAATCGGTTACTCCCTTCAAGAGTTATCATGCGCACACATTTTCCGAACATTTGCGAACTTTTGTAGGGAGGTACCGGAAGGAGTGGACCGATATAATCCATCTTCGAACTTAAACTAAGTTTGGACAAAATGTTACGAAAGCCAAATTTTGAACCGAATCGGTTGATCCGTTCGAGATTATCGTGGGCTCCAGCCAGCCAGACAGACAGACGGACGGACGGATAGTGCTAAATCAACTTCAAATTGTCTGAAACGGATTTCGTACAAACATACTTGGTGTTTAAAATCATTATTTCGATGAGGCACATTTTGCCCATATTAAAGTGTATATACCCTCGTTAGCATAAATTCTGAGGGTATAAATATACAAATCGATCCGGTCGTTCTCATATTATTGTTTTTATACCCTCAGCATTTATGCTAACGAGGGTATATACACTTTCATACGGGCAAAATGTGCCTCATCGAAATAATGGTTTTAGACTCCAAGTATGCTTGGACGAAATCCGTTTTAGACAATTTGAAGTTGATTTAGCACTATCCGTCCGTCTGTCTGACTGGCTGGCTGGAGCGCACGATAACTCTAGAACGATCAACCGATTCGAACCAAATTTTGGGTATGGTAATATTTTGTCCAAACTTAGTTTACGTTCGAAGATGAGCCATATCGGCCCACTCCTTCCGGTCCTCACCCACAACAGTTCAAAAATTCCCTGTAAAATTGTGTGAACCATAACTTTCGAAGGGAGCCATCGATTTGGTCCAAACTTTGCACATCGTATTGTTCCTCCACATATATATCGGGTTCAAATATAGACTATATCGGTCCACTCCTTCGGGTACATCCCACACAAAATTCAGATAAAGTGAACTTTAAGAGCTCCTCTCGGATAGTTCTGAATTTTTTTTTCAGTCATACTTCCTGAGATGTTGGTTTAAAATCTACAAGAGGGCATATCTCCGTCAGGACAGCTGACTGATACTTTCTTACTTGTTTTTTATATAGATTTACATTCTTCCAAGGTTCAAAATAGAAACAAATAAAAACGAAATACAATCTATCAAACTTAAATATTTATATTTGTTCCCTATGCCGATCTAAGAATTGGTTTCCAAACGCATCTTTTTTTCTCCAATTTTGGATGCCATGTTTGATATTTTTTGTTTTAAAGCCCCTAGCAATGTATTTCAAATCAAAAATCCAATCACTACTTTAATTAAGCCTCATAAATTCGAAATGTTGTTAATTAAGATGCCTTGTTTACAATTACAAATCATTTTCAATTCTTTCCCTAACATTTCACATTAGAAAATTCCCAACAACAGCGTCAACGAAAGGTTCATTAGAATACCATTTTGAGTGAAATCTGCTGTAAGCCATACAAAATTTTTGTATGGATTCTGTTCAAATGGATTTTGATAAACCTATTACAGAGCGAGAAAGAGAGAGAGAGAGAGAGAGAGAGGCAAGGAAACAAAAGAGTGGAGTTACTTTGATGCATATGCCCATATGGAACACACATCCCAGCGCTTACAAAAGGCCGGATTACAGCACGGACAGAGTTATAAATAGCACGTCATAACAATTAAAAGTCTTTAATTAAAACCTGACTTTTATAACACCTTTCTTTATACAACACATACGACGCTTGGACAGACAGACAGACAAAGCATTCGTGTGTCTTCTTCGTATTCTTTTTCTGCTTCATTAAATCTAACAAAAGTGCGGTGTGCGTGCAAACCCAAAATGGAATTAATTCAATTTTTCATTTCTTCGGCATCATCATCATCATCGTGGATGGCATTATTGAACATAATGTCTCTGTGTGTGTGTGTTTGGAATTACTCTGGATGGTTGTATGAAACCTGAAGAATATCGAAATAATAGTTTCCTATAGAATCAACAATAAGAAGCATTAATAAACAGCAACAACAACAACACTACAAACCCATTAAGAATTAAACCAAACCATAGAAAAAAGTGAAGTGACTGCAATCGACGAAGGCAGTGATAATAAAAAGAAACCACAATCAATGCAATTGAATCCATTGAATGGATTTCTCTAAAAAACCGAGCGAACGGGGGAGAGTTTGATTAATGCACAGTTTGATAAAAGCAGAATAAATTATGAGTTCAGCAAGGTATTCTCTATTGCAAGTTATACCTTGCCGGGATTATTTAACTTAAGAGAATATCTTTCTTCAGTGCTGTTTTCTAATAGAAAACATTGACTCCCGATAAACTTTCTAAATTTGTAGAAAATACCCCACTCTTATTGGAATTTAACAAACCCCATGCATGGACCCTCGTTTTTTTTTAATAGACCGTCCAAGAACTGTATCAAACATAAGGTTTTTAAATCAAACAACCATCAAAACGTCGACAACGAAATTGCCATCGCCGCCACCGAAGAATAAGAAAAAGAAGAAATTATAGTTTTAAAGTGCTATAACAACGCACCAATTGTTTGGAAAATGTGATCGGAAATATTAATGAGAGGCAACAGCAGCAACTTCTATTCCACGCAACTAATCACCAGACAGACGCATTGCATTCTCACTTAAATGCAACACAACATAAAGAAGTGATTTTGAATTACGATATGACGTTGTTTTTCCACCAAAGGAAATCACTTTACATGGGGAGGTTGGCTGGCAGATACGTAGGTAGTTTGGCGTTACTGCACCACACTCATGTGTTTAACAAACATTAAGGAAGATTGTTATAATGAACAGCCACAACATCCCATAACTGCTGGACTGCCTGCCAACCAAAGTAGCATCCACATAGAACACAGCCAGCAATCTCTCAATCATGGTAACACCTTGTCCATATATTTACAGAAAGATGCAGACATTAGGACAGACAGACAGTCCAACAGACAAACAGCAGTTGCATTTAATTGAAAATGTAAGCAAAACTATTGAACGGACTGTCGCATGCATAGCTAGAATTTTTCAAAAAAAAGAAAGATCGGAACACATAGATTCCGTATATTTTTCTTCCATGCCTAGAAGCAGTATAAGTAAATGTGGGTTGATGATAAATATCAGGAAACTCTTTTTCGATCGGTCCAGGATTTATCTTATTTCCACTTTTATCTAAAGTGGATAAATACATCTTCGTGATGCCACCTCGAAATCTACATTTTGGCGGCCGTTAAAGTCCGAATTATGCCGCGTGACATGTTCACCTTAAGAAAGAAAGGGTGATTCTAAAGACGCTTTCTGAAAGAAAGGGGCATCTAAAGACCCCTTCTGAAAGAAAGAGTACTTCTAAAGACCATTTTTTAGGGAAAGGGTACATCTAAAGGCCCTTTTTTAGGGAGAGGGTACATCTAAAGATCCTTTCTGAATGACAGGCTGCATCTAAAGACTTTGTCTGAAAGAAAGGGTGCTTCTAATGACACTTTTTGAAAGAAAGACGATTTCTAAAAGAAAGGATGCATCTAAAGACCCCTTCTGAAAGAAAGGGTGCTTCTAAAGAACCTCTCTAAAGACACTTTCTGAGAGAAAGGGTACATCTAAAGACCCTTTCTGAGAGAACGGGTACATCTAAAGACCCTTTCTGAGAGAAAGGGTGCATCTAGAGACCCTTTCTGAGAGAAAGGGTACATCTAAAGACCCTTTCTGAAAGACAGGGTGGTTCAAAGACCCTTTCTGAAAGAAAGGGTGCTTCCAAAGACCCTTTTTGAAAGAAAGGATGCTTCTCAAAGACCCTTTTTGAAAGAAAGGATGCTTCTCAAAGACCCTTTTTGAAAGAAAGGATTCTTCTAAAGATTCTTTCTGAAATAAAGGATGCTTCTAATAAACCTTTCTGAAATAAAGGGTACATCTAAAGACCCTTTCTGAAAGTCAGCGTGCATCTAAAGATCCTTTTTTAAAAAGGGTACATCTAAAGACCCTTACTAAAATAAGGGATGCTTCTAATAAACCTTTCTGAAATAAAGGGTACATCTAAAGACCCTTTCTGAAATACAGGGTGCTTCTAAAGAACCTTTATAAAAGAGAGGGTGCTTCTAAAGACCCTTTCTGAGAGAAAGGGTACATCTAAAGACCCTTTCTGAGAGAAAGGGTACATCTAAAGACCCTTTCTGAAAGACAGGGTGCATCCAAAGACCCTTTCTGAAAGAAAGGGTGCTTCTAAAGATCCTTTTTGAAAGAAAGGATGCTTTTAAAGACCCGTTTTGAAAGAAAGGATGCTTTTAAAGACCCTTTCTGAAAGAAAGGATGCTTCTAATAAACCTTTTCTGAAATAAGAGTACATCTAAAGACCCTTTCTGAAAGTCACGGTGTATCTAAAGATCCTTCTTTTAAAAAAAAGGGTACATCTAAAGACCCTTTCTAAAATAAGGGATGCTTCTAATAGACCTTTCTGATAGAATGGGTACATCTAAAGACCCTTTCTGAAAGACAGGGTGCATCTAAAGACCATTTCTGAAAGAAAGGGTGCATCTAAAGACCCTTACTGAAAGAACGGGTGGTTCTAAGACCCTTCCTGAAAGAGTGCTTCTAATAACCCTTTTTTAAAGAAAGGATGCTTCTAAAGACCCTTTCTGAAATAAAGGGTGCTTCCAATAAAAGAAAGGGTACAACTAAAGACCCTTTCTGAAAGACGTGGTGCATTTAAATACCCATTCTGAAAGAAAGGGTGCATCTAAAGACCCTTTCTGAGAGAAAGGGTACATCTAAAGACTTTTTCTGAAAGAAAAGGTCCATCTAAAGACCCTTTCTAAAGAACCTTTATAAAAGAGAGGGTGCTTCTAAAGACCCTTTCTGAAAGAAAGGGTGCATCTAAAGACTTTTTCTGAAAGAATCGGTACGTCTAAATACCCTTTTTGGAAGAAAGATCTTTTCTGAAAGAAAGGTGAGGATCTGCACTGAACGAGTGAAATCACTTCTGATATAACCTCTTTGCAGTAGAGTAGCACGATCACTTGCATCTGGAAACCTTTGACATTCCCACGGACAAAAAATTGTCTATGGTGGTTTTTCCTTATGACAAAAAACAAAAGATGGGAGAAGTAAGACGGTATAAATAAAATTAAATTAACGATGTGCATCTGTGGTCGAAGGTACTGTTACAAGTACACAACCAAAAGGAAAAATGCTCAATCATCAGAGACTGGGACGACTCTGAATTAGAATCTGAAAGCAACAGCAAAATAAATACTACCAAACAAACATGTTGGTAGATAAAGTTTCACAAAACTACCTACGAAAAGGTAGCTCAGCGACGACAGCTCAAGAAGCCAAATAGAAAAAAATAATATTCTCTCAAGGAGATCAATAATACTCTCTGCACTTCCCAGGAATCGGATAAGAGGATAATATCTCCTGATGAACAGAACACTGTTAAACCATCCACGATGAAAAAGAGATTGCGAAGTTCAAATGTCCTTGGTAAACCTCGTCATGGCTCATATAGGGGAGACTGCCCCGAGTATCCTTTTGCAAAGTGAGCTCGAACATGAAGGGGGTTAGCTTGACCATTGATTCTCCTGGAATGACTGGTTACTCCGAAAGGAAATAGTTTACCTTCCAGAAGAGGCATATAATCGCGGATACAGGAATGGAACCGTTATCTACTTACGCCAATGCCTAAACGACAAATTATTTAATTTTATCTTTCAAGGAAAGGTGGTAATCTGAAACTTTGACTTGACGTCTATCACTGGCCAACTTAACAAAGACAAAGGGCAGGACGTGCTACATCTCCAATGCTATAAACATACATATGTTCATATGTTCCCACAACATCTTCGAAGGAACAAGGGAGACTTCTCTCATATCAATAAGTGCACCCCGATTCATTTTGGCTCAATGATATGGGATCTACTTTTTATCGTCGAGTCCGAACGGCGTGTCTTACGACACCACTTGTAGTTAACTTTTTCATGTCTGAAATAATCTGAAAATGTCCCCTATATTACACTGAGGGGATTTGCCATCGCCGAAATTTTCTGGTGAGGGATTGCGCCACAGACCTACAGAGTTCAAGCCGGACGTGCTTATCCCTGCACCATGGTGGCTCCCACGTGTCTCTCTGTTAACTTCAAAATTGGAAGGTTTTTGGGACAAGATCAATGAGATTGAAAATTTTACGACTCGGAGAAGTATAATGGTCGCGTCGATTCAGGATACGAAACTGAACAACACCTACAGCCTTCGGAGTTGTGATGGATATAACGTACTTCGCTACGTTCGTACTATAATTGGAGGTGGTGAACTTGCAATCATATTGCACCAATCTGTCCAGGACAATCTGTCGCTTGAGCTCAACTCTAGTGACCCATACCCGCGTAAACAACCGGCTGTCTTAGGAGATTTTAGTGCGCATCATGAGTTATCGCATTCAATCCTATGAAATGAGCAAAGAGGAATAGCGCTGCTTGAGCAAATAGATAGCTCCACATTTTGCACCGTGAGCCACGATTAGAAGAGACTGTTATAGTTCGCCTGACATATCCATTGTGTCACCTGGTCTGACGAATCACATGCCTATCTATCATTTTCCTTCGGTCGGAGCACCTCCCTGTTATCATCTCCACCCGATTTCATAATCTCTGAACTAGAGCTGGCAAACTATCGATAGACGGATTATCGTTTTGATCCCTGTCGGAAAGATTTGTTTATATCGTACTCAGAATCAATTATGTTTTAAATAATTCACGATACGTAAACAAGCTACTTGGGTTATCAAGTAGCTTGTTTAGGTGGCCTATGTAACCTTTATTTTACGCCAGCAATCAAAACGATAGTCAGACTATCGATAGTTTGCCAGCTCTACTCTGAACCTCGTATTTTCCTTATCGATGGGGATTAGAGAATTCACCAACTAGCGGATCAGAGAACTGTCCATCCCTTTGACGTTCGAGTAGCTGAGGGGAATTTCAGAATCATCATCACTGCTGCAGACGCTCACAATATTCCTGCTTGTTGAATACCTGATATAAGACCTAATTTCCCAGTAGAGGCGACGGGATTAGCGAATGAGCGCAATGAGCTTTGCTGTACGAACCATAGTGACATTGAAAGTCAATAGCCGCGAATACAAGCGGAAAAAGTGGCTAAAGCATCTGAAGTGCTGCAATATTGGAACCGGTATTAGTAAACTGTGGGCAACGATTGGATCTGACGGAATTTCAATGGTGATGCTAAATTGGCTGTATTAACCAGGAGTCGAGTATCTGAGCAAAGTCCTCAACCGCCCTAGTAGTTCTTAAAGTCTCGTAAAGTCGAATCATGCAGGCCGATCTCACATTTCTCACCAGTAGCAAAGATACTTGAGACGTAAAGTCTCCCCCAGCATCAGAGCGTGTTACCCAGTTTCAGATCATAAACACGGATTCCGCAATCAGTATATTATCACAACAGCACTGCACGCCAATCCCGCACGTATTAGCCGAGTTCTCAACCAAAACAGGCTGTGCCACCACAGAACAGTGAGGGTAGCATTAGACCTGACTAAAGGTTTTGATACTCTCAGCCATGCTAACCTGTTCGAGGATGTCGAGAATGCTACCCTACGATATTGTTTGAAACGTTGGGTCATCAACTATATGTGTGGTCGACAGTCATAGGTACCTGGACCAAAAGTCCAAAACCCGTAAAGTGAAACAAGGAGAAGGGGTTATGACCCCTGCAATTCCACGCCCTTCTCCCGACGACATTGTGATAATTACCTACGCGGATGATTTACATTCATGTGGTGTTGAGTTCTTCCACGCTAGGAATATGAACGTTTCCGCAACCAAGTCAACAGTCACACTGTCCACCACATGAACTGCGGAAATAAAGGTCCCATTTAATGTGCGGTCGATGGGTCAAAGAAACACGATGTGGACCATTTACATGAGGAGACAAAGATCTTGCCCATGCGTCGGCACAACAGGATGTTTTTTATGCATGAGCAAAACCGTCCAAATTACCGAATCTAAACCAGATTGACTAAACTTTTACTTCGTCTAATGGAAATGAACAAAATCCCATATTGACTGACAGAATATTATAAGAATCTTTAATATAGTGGTAAAAATCTGGAGACATCTAGGCTTCAAAGAGGAAAAATTTGTCTCCCATATCTTTAAATTTAACCTCAGTCTTTAGACTAAAGAGGGTATACACATTTTGATATGATAAACGTTTGTCTCGATTTAGCCATGCCCGTCTGTCCCGCTGGCTGGAGCGCATGATAATTCTAGAACGGATCAACCGGTTTGGTCCAAAATTTTTTTCTCGTAATAGTTTGTCCAAACTTAGATCACGTTCGAAGGCGGGCCATATCGGTACCTTCCTACAAAAGTTCAACATTTGTCGCTAAAATAATTCGTACGATAACTCTAGAAGGAAGTAACGGATTGGTTACAGCTTCGAATTTTGACTATATCGGTCCATCCTTCGAGTACATCCCACACAAATTTTCAAAATAGTTGGCACTAGTGCGGTGTTCGAGACTTTTGTCGATATTTTTGCAGGAGGTGGCGCTTGCTGCCCCTTAATGATTGTTCGAAATTGTTCCAAAAATTTTTACCGAATGTACTTTTTGTGGTCCTATTTACAGTGATACTAGTACATGCTTCCTGACATAAAGGTCCAAACCCCCCCCCCCCCCCCCAAAAAAAAAAAAAAAAACAAATAAACACGGTGACCAACTAAATTGCCTGAAGGGCACGATAACCATCGAAAGGAATGATTGGCATTGGTACAATAATATTTCGAAATATTTCCTTAGCACTTAAATAATGTTCGAATATAAACTATATGGGTATATCTGAAGCAAGATGGAATAATTTCGACGATCATATACTAAGCAGTGGAAAATCTCTTATATTCTCTGGAATGCGAGGAGTAAACGCGCCCACACGGATGGTGTAGCTTTTCTTCTGAGCTCGGTGGCGAGAAAAAATCCCGAGGGAATCGATGCAGGGAACACTTGTAAAAGTACAAAAAACGGCGCAACCTCAGATTGCAACAACTGGAGAGGAATCATGTTGTTATCCACACCACTCAAAATTTTCTGTCAGATTATGCTCGACCGAATTTCCAACAAATCGAATCCACACTTCGCAAGCAACAAGCAGGATTGAGATCACAATATTCATGTGTTGACCATATTGCGTCGCTCCGTATAATTATTGAACAAATGAACGAATTCAAACAGACCCTACATCTAGTCTTCGTCGACTTCGAAAAAGCTTTTGACCGCTTAAATCAAAAGAAAATATGGGAACCTCTTCTCCGTTAAAATTGTAAACTTATTAAAAGCGCAATACACTGAATTTCAATGTCGAATTCTTCATAATGGCACATTATCGGAACCAATAGATATTGTGGCCGGTGTTCAAAAGGGATGTATTCTATCCCCTCTTTTATTTTTAATTGTGATGGATGATATACTGCGGTCGAGTGTGGATGCTCCAGCAAACAAAGGTATTCTCTGGCACTCCGTAAACATGGAGTATCTAAACGATTTAACGCACACTGACGACATTGCATTGATCTCCTCCGACGAAAACCATATGCAAAGCAAACTAAATGACTTGCAAATCAAGGCAGAGAAGTTAAATGATGTGATCCTGACAACTTCCATCTTGATGGCAGGGCAATCGACGATGTAACAAGCTGTACATACCTTGGAAGCCAAATAACACCAGATGGTGGCACCCATGCAGTCATCCAAGTCAGATTACTTACTTGCTTTGCTGGCTCATTACAGAACATTTGTTCCATAGTCCGAACTAAGAAAAGATCTCCAATTCTCTATGTTTTTCGCTTCGCTTTTTGGAATAACGCGCCTTTTCATTTCTTCATCCACTTGTATGCTCCATCGAAGTTTAGGCCTCCCGATTCTGCGTGCGCCGCCATGTGGCATGTATTCATACGCCTTTTTAGCAGGTTCATCATCGTTCATTCTTATGATATGACCTAGCCAACGCAATCGTTGCATCTCGATACGTTTAACTATATTCATGTCTTTGTATAGCTGATATAGCTCGTGGTTCATACGACGTCGATATTCACCGTCAACGCAAATCGGCCCGTAGATCTTTCGAAGAATTTTTCTCTCGAACACACCAAGCACTGCCTTATCTGCTTGAGCAAGTGTCCATGCTTTGGAGCCATACATTAGCACGGGCAGTATCAGCGTTTTGTATATTGTTATTTTTGTTTGACGAGATGTGGCTTTGTTTTTAAATTGCTTACTTAACCCATAGTACCATCTGTTGGCCAATACAATTCTTCTACTTATTTCACAACTGATGTTGTTTGTTGTGTTTATGGCAGTGCCGAGTTAGACGAAGTCTTTAACTACCTCAAAATTATAGGTACCAACTTCCACAGTTGGTCCGAGCTCTATGGACGCTTTGCGCGTCGAAACCATCAATTTAGTCTTTTCGCCGTTTACCGCCAGACCCACTTTCGCAGATTCTCCTTCGACCTTCCTAAAGGTATCAGTTACTTCCTTTACTCATCGTCCTATGATGTCTATGTCATCAGCATAGCAAGTAACATGTGACTATTGGTGTAAATTGTGCCATTTCTTTTGACATTTGCATCTCGTATTACCTTTTCCAGCAAAATGTTGAATAGGTCACACGAAAGGCTGTATCCTTGTCTGAAGCCTCTTTTGGTACTGAACTGTTCGGAGAGGTTCTTTTCAATTTTAACTGATGACCTAGTGTCAGTTAAAGTCATCTTACAAAGCCGGATGAGCTTTGCGGGGATACCAAATTCAGACATTGCATGGAATACCTTTGATCGGAGGGGACTGTCGAATGCTGCTTTATAATCGACAAAAAGGTGATATGTGTCGATCTGCATCTCTTGGGTCTTCTCCAGGATTTGCCGCAGGGTAAATATCTGGTCAATGGTGGACTTGCCAGGTCTAAAGCTACATTGGTATGGTCCAATTATTTCACTGACGATTGGTTTTAGTCGTTCGCACAATATCCCTGACACTATATTATAGGCAATAGGGAGAAGACTTATGTCCCTATAGTTGGAGCATAGGGTCTTATCTCCTTTCTTGTGGACGGGACAGAGGATGCTCAGGTTCCAATCGTCGGGTACGTTTTTTTCCTGCCAGATGTTGCTAACTAGCTGATGCATACACCTTATCAGCGCGTCGCCTCCGGTTTTAAACAGCTCGGCTGGTTATTATTCTTCAGCCGGTTGATTGCTGTTTTTACCTCGTCTTGGCCGGGTGGTATACATTCTATACCATCTTCTGGGATTGGATCTGTGGTATCATCGTCTTCGCTACTATTGGATACCAGCAGATTGGAAAAATGTTCCTTCCATATCCTGAGCAAGCTATCTGTATCTGTTACCAGATTACCTTGCTGGTCTCTACAGGAGAATGTGCCTGTACCAAAGCCATCAGTTTGATGTTTCACTCTTTGGTAGAATTTTCGGACTTCATTCTGGCTCCTGTACATCTCGATTTTTTCACACTCCCGCTTTTGCATTTCTCTCTTTTTCTTGCGGAAAAGATGTTTCTCTTCTCTCCTTTTCTCCCGATATCTCTCTCGTGCGCTACGCCTTGCAACTGATTGTAAAGTAGCTCTATATGCCGCATTTTTCTCTTCGGTAGCAGCACGACACTCCTGGTCATACCATGAATTCCTTTGTGGAGGTCTCTGGAATCCAAGTAAGGATTTTGCGGCTGTTTGCATGGAGTGGGCAATGTTTTGCCATTGTGTTGTTATGTTATCGGGACAAGGAGTGCTCTCATTAAGCAATTGTGCTAGTTGAGTGGAATATGCTGTGGCTATCTGTTGTGATTGCAGCTTACCAATGTCTAACTTTCGTGTTGTGTCTGTTCGTACTTTGTTTGCTACGTTTAGACGTGTACGTACCTTTGCTGCAACAAGCTAGTGGTTCGAATCAATGTTTGCGCCTCGGAACGCTCGATGAATGTCTTCCATCTATCACAACATGATCAATTTGATTACTTGTTCTTTGATCTGGAGACAGCCAGGTGCCCTTATGAATATCGAGATGATTAAATCTGGTACTGCCAACTACCATGTTTCTTGCAGCTGCAAAGTCTATCAGCCTCATACCATTGTCAGATGTTTCACTGTGGAGACTGAATTTGCCGACTTTTGGGCCAAAGATATTCTCCTTTCCAATTTTGGCATTAATATCGCCTACAATGATTTTAATGTCATAGGCAGGGCAACGGTCATAAGTTTCTTCTAAGCGCTCATAAAATGTATCTTTGGTCTGTTCGTCCTTTTCTTCAGTGGGAGCATGAGCTTATGTTGAAGAATTTATTCGAATTGCAGCAAGTCTTTCATTCACTGGGGTGAAGCTGGATACAAGATGTTTTAGCCTCCGACAAACTGCGAATCCGCAACCAAACTGATACTTTACGTCATGGCAGTTATAATATAGTGCGTCACCTTTAGGTGTTGTTGTGACGCCTTTCCCAATCCATCGTATTTCCTATATGGCAGTAATATCGGCCAAGTACAAGTACGTCTGCCAATGCGAAGACTGCACCTTCTCTATAAAGAGTGCGAACATTCCAGGTGCAGATTCGCAGATCATGGTCTTTAAAACGTTTCCGGGGTTCGTCAACTTTAGAGGGTTCGTCAATTCAGATTAGCTAAAGGTTCCTTTGTTAAACTGCGGAAAATATGGCGCTCCCGACAGTTATCAATTTCGACAAAAATCCGTATATTTAACTCGAACGTAAAATCCATACGTTTATACGGATGTGAAACATGGCTAGTATCCACCAGAGGGTCAAATACATAGAAAGCAATAAATAATAAAATAATAATTGTGTATGTGGCCCTAATTACAACGATTCGATACTTCCTGAGAAATTGGTCCAAAAATTAAAAAAAACTATATAGACGTCAGAAGTATTGGGTTTACTTCTTTATTTAGGTCCGAGGCTGATGGTATATATCTGTCGGCACACCTGACTGATACTTTCATACTTGTTTTTACTAATCTTGAATACCTTTTTATTTTCATTACTTATGTATTCTTCTTGGGAAGGTGCAATCGTTGAGATACAGTCCTAAACATCACCCATGTGTCGCTTTCTGGATTTTACACAGGCGTTATTGACTAACGGAAAAGGATACGAATATTTAATTTATATGGGTAAGAATATGGATACGATATATTAAGGTGGATTCAAAGCAATAAAACTTGGCTCTCACCATTTTAGGAAAAAATGGTCTTAAATTTATGGAAATTAATAATACTACTAAAACTGCTTGAAACTGCTCTCATGCGGAGTTAAAAAAATAAAATCAATGACTTTTATCGCATCACTCACATTTGTAGTTAATTAATTTTATATAATTGATTGTAAATATGCGAAAACTTGTCTATACATCTTAACGTTTTGTTTTTCAAGATCACCCTCCTTCCTATGTCCTGCTTAACAAGAGGAAGAAGAACAAAAATAATAAAAAAACGAAGTAGGTACATCCAATGACCAGCATAAGCAGTTAAAGAGTAGCACGCTGTTAATATTGAAACCATATTAAGAAGAAAAATAGAGTAATAGTCCAGCTCTGCAGACTCAGCACATTCAGGGGCAATTAAGTAACGGCGTCTAGTTGTCCATCAGCCAATATGTATGTGCGTATATACGGTTTGCGTTTTTTCAATCACTTTAGTTAGATTTATACACTCAATCAGTGTGGAGCAACAGTACAGGAGACCATCATCATTATTATATTCTTCGGCAGCAGATGCTGCTGCTTCACCACCAATATGTATTTCTCTCGAAGTCTCTCTCCACTTGAAGTCTTCTTTTATGGAGTTATTCAATTAAATTTAATGAATATTAATATGAGTTTGATTTCGCTTCAGTCTTTACACAAATCAAGCGTTTTGTAAAGTTTTGTTGTGCTTTTAACAATTATCTGCTTTAATGAGTGAAAATCGCCTGTTTAAAATACTTTAATTGAAATTGGTTTTGTTGTTTTTTTCTGTTTTGCTACTCATCTCAATTGGATTTCAATTCGTTTCAGATAACGTAGCAGTAATTACAACAATTTAGAAAAAAATCTCTATTGATTTATTGTTACATAAGAAGTGATTTGCGTTTAATGGAGTTGTTGTGAGAGGAGGTAAGGGGAGACAAAATCCTATTAAAATAAGCTTTAGATACTTACCCGTACATTGACAATCGATAGATAGATAGATTTATTCGATTTTGTGTTTAAAGTCGACTGACTTTGATTTGAAATTGAATGATTTGAGATTTCCTGATTTCTCATACTTACATAGAGACAAAAGAAGTCACGACTTACCTGGAAATAAAGAAGATAGACAAAGTAAATAAAAAATAATTACAATGTGATTTAATGTTTAAATGTAAGCTAAATTGTATGTCTTTTATAAATGAAATTAAATTGAAAATATTCTTAAACATTATAGTTCAGTGATCTCTCCTTCTCTTTCGTATCAATTTATTTGTATTTATATTTTTGCTTATCAATATTAAACTAATCGCAATTGCTATCATAAAACAAGGCACCACTACTCGCCTATCTAATTCAATCTACAATTTTCCTTACATAATCACAGTTATAAAAGGCAATGAACTGCAGTCCAGCATCATTCTCTATCTTTCTCTGTAAGGAAAAGGTGTGCGCTTTTCCCTACAACATTCGCTAAATGGAAAAAAAGATTTATTACCATCAGAGGCTACTGCCAAAATAAGAAATACAACAAACCATAATTTCATAATACACAATCTCTGTAGATAAACAACAACAGAGAAGAACAAGCATGAGATGAAGGAACAGCAGAAACATGATCAAGAAATTTTCAAACAACAGATACGACGACCCTTCCCTATTTCCTTAATAATATAATAAGCATGGATGAGAGATGTTTGAGCGAGCGGCCAGCCAGGCCATTACTTTAGAATTCGCATAAAATGGCCAATGATGAAGTGAAAGAGGCTATTTCGGAAATACAGTGTTTTAATAATATTATGAGCGTATCAGTCAGCTGTGCTGACAGAGATATACCCTCAGCCTCTGACCAAAAAGGGTGACGTAGGGGATGGAAGATACCAAGGAACGGTCCTGACCGGCTTTAACATGGCAAAGCCCAGGATTTATCTTGGTCCCTCTTTCATCTCAAGTGGACACTGACGTCCCCGTGTTGTCACCTGGGGAACTGCCTTTAACACCCGTTAAAGGTAGTGAGCTAACATGTGCCGCGCGTTCACCCATAAGAACGTTAAAAACTTGGGTTTGGGCGTCGCGTTAGTAACCCTCCCCTAGAAAAAGCAGCCTACTATGAAAAAACAAAAGAAAAGAAAAACAAATCCCTCTAAAGTTGACGACCCCCGCTTTAAGGACCATGATCTGCGAATCTGCACATGGAATGTTCGCACTCTTTATAGAGAAGGTGCAGTTTACGCATTGGCAGATGTACTGGAAAAGTACAAGGCCGACATTACTGCCATACAGGAAATACGATGGAATGGGAAAGGCGTCACAACAACACCTAAAGCTGACGCACTGTATTATAGCTGCCATGACACAAAGCATGAGTTTGGTTGCGGATTTGTAGTTGGTCGGAGGTTAAAACATCTGTTCTCCAGCTTCACACCAGCGAATGAAAGACTTGCTGCAATTCGAACAAAAGCTATAATCTTCAAAATCAGCTTTATTTGCGCTCATGCTCCCACTGAAGAAAAGGACGAACAGACCAAAGATATATTTTACGAGAGCTTAGAAGAAACATATGACCGTTGCCCTGCCCATGACATTAAAATTATTCTAGGCGATTTTAATGCCAAAATTGGAAAGGAGAATATCTTTGGTCCAAAAGTCGGGAATTTCAGTTTCCACAATGAAATGAGGCTGATAGACTTTGCAGCTGCAAGACACATGGTAGTTAGCAGTACCAGATTTAATCATCTCGATATTTATAAGGGCACCTGGCTGTCTCCTGATCAAAGAACAAGTAATCAAATGGATCATGTTGTGATAGATGGAAGACATTAATCGAGCGTGTTGGATGTACGATCGTTCCGAGGCGCAAACATTGATTCGGACCACTACCTTGTTGCAGCAAAGGTACGTAGCAAACAAAGTGCGAACAGACACAACACGTAAGTTGGACATCGGTAAGCTGCAATCACAACCGATAGCCACAGCATATTCCACTCAACTAGCCGAATTGCTTAATCAAAGCAATCCTCGTCCCGATAACATATCAGGACAATGGCAAAATATTGCCTACTCCATGCAAACAGCCGCAAAATCAGTACTTGGATACCAAAGAACTCCACGAAGGAATCCATGGTATGATCAGGAGTGTCGTGTTGCTACCGAAGAGAAAAATGCGGCATATAGGGCTACTTTACAATCAGTAGCAACGCGTAGCGCACGAGAGAGGTGTCGGGAGAAAAGGAGAGAGGAGAAACGTCTTTTCCGCAGGAAAAAGAGAGAGATGAAAAGCGGGAGTGTGAACAAATCGAGATGTACAGGAGACAGAATGAAGTCCGAAAATTCTACCAAAGAGTGAAACATCAAATTGATGGTTTTGAAACTGGCACATCCTCTTGTGGAGACCAGCAAGGTAATCTGGCAACTCATACAGATAGTGTGCTAAGGATATGGAAAGATAATTTTTGCAAACTGTTGGTATCCAATAGTAGCGAATTCGACGAAGATACCACAGATCCAATCCCAGAAGATGGTACTGAATGTATATCACCCGGTCAAGATGAGGTAAAGACAGCAAAAAAAACCGACTGAAGAATAATAAGGCAGCAGGACGTCACCAAAAATTTCCAAAGACGAAACCCACACGCAAATCGAAATTCGTTTTTTGATGGGATCTGATACATAAAGTTAAAATACATGCTCTGGAAAAATTTCAACCTTCTACGTTCAAAAACAACGATCCTATTCAAGAAATGGCATTTCGGAAAATGCGATAATATTGCAAATTTTGTTGTAATGACGGATCCCAAAACCGAGCGTTTCCGCTGTTTTGATTTTATTTATTACTCCAATTCGTATAGGATTGATAATATCCCGAATACTCGCCCTCATAAAAATTATATTCGATAAATCTGTTTTTAAATTTTATAACGTTTTTTTGCATTTATGGTGACGAGGAGCTGAAGGCCTACCAGCCGAGCTGTCTAAAACAGGAGGCGACACGCTGATAAGGTGTATGCATCAGCTAGTTACCTCCATCTGACAGGAAGAACGCGTACCCGACGATTGGAACCTGAGCATCCTGTGTCCCGTCCATAAGAAAGGAAATAAGACTTTATGCTCAAACTATAGGGGCATAAGTCTTCTACGACTAAAGCCCATGGTCAACGAAATAATTGAACCATACCAATGCGGCTTTAGACCTGGCAAGTCCACCATTGACCAGATATTTACCCTGCGGCAAATCCTGGAGAAGACGCAAGAGATGCAGATCGACACCTACCACCTTTTTGTTGATTTTAAAGCAGCCTTCGACAGCCCGCTTCGTTCAAAGGTATTCCAAGCCATGTCTGAATTTGGTATCCCCGCAAAGCTCATCCGGCTTTGTAAAATGACTTTAATTGACACGAGGTCCTCAGTTAAAATAGGAAAGAACCTCTCCGAAGAGTTCTGTACCAAAAGAGGTTTCAGACAAGGAGACAGCCTTTTGTGTGATCTCTTCAACATCCTGCTGGAAAAGGTTATACGAGAGGCAAACGTCAAAAGAAGTGTCACAATCTACACCAATAGCCACATGTTACATGCTTATGCTGATGATATAGACATCATGGGACGATCAGTAAAAGAAGTAACTGATACCTTTATGAAGGTCGAAGGAGAATCTGCTAAAGTGGGTCTGGCGGTAAACGGTGAGGAGACAAAGTTAATGGTATCGACGCGCAATGCGTCCATTGAGCTCGGACCAACTGTGGAAGTTGGTTTCTATAATTTTGAGGCAGTAAAAGACTTCGTCTACCTCGGCACCGCAGTAAACACAACAAACGACATCAGTTGTGAAATAAAAAGAAGAATTGTATTGACCAACAGATGCTACTTTGGTTTAAGTAAGCAGTTTAAAACCAAAGCCACATCTCGTCAAACAAAAAAAAAAAAAAAACACGCTCTACAAAACACTGGTACTACCCGTGCTGATGTATGGTTCCGAAGCCTGGGTACTTGCGCAAGCAGATAATGCAGTGCTTGGTGTGTTTGAGAGAAAAATTCTTCGAAAGATCTACGGACCAATCTGCGTTGACGGTGAATATCGACGTCGCATGAACCACGAGCTGTATCTGCTATACAACGACATCAATATAGTTAAACGTATTGAGATGAAACGATTGCGTTGGCTGGGCCATATAATAAGAATGAGCGATTATGAACCCGCTAAAAAGGCGTATAAATTTGAGCCAAATGGCGGTGCACGCAGAATTGGCAGGCCAAAGAATAGATGACGTAAACAAGTGGATAAAGAGATGGCAAGGCACGGTATTCCAGAAAGCGAAGTACTAAACAGAGAGAATTTGAGATCTTATCTTAGTTCGGTCCATGGAACAAATGTTCTGTAATGGGTCAGCTGAGTAAGTAAATAATAATATTAACAGGTACACACAGGTATGAGCGTATCAGTCAGCTGTGCTGACAGAGATATACCCTCAGCCTCTGACCAAAAAAGAAGCAAACACAACAATTGTGCCGTATATAGAATATATTCAAAATGGTGGAATTATCTCAGGTAGTATGGACTTACTGCGAAAACAAGTATATCGTTGAATTTCAAATATATCCAAGACGAGTCCTAAAACTGCACTCTTTCTCAAATTTTGTGTGGGAGGTACCCGAAGGACGGGACCTATATATTTCATATGCCAACCTGATACATAACTGGCTAAAATAATACTATGTACAAAGTTTGGACCAATCTTGCGGATTTGCCGTTTTAGTTGGTGCCGTCAGGGTTTTATGGAACTTTTAGGACATTATCTCAGTAAGTACATATGTACTCATAAAACAATTGTATCGTCGTAAAGGCGGCCTCAAGGACAGCCTGCTGAAAATATTTCAAAATGATAGGAGAGAAGTTCTTAAACTTCAGTTTTTTCCGATTTTTGTGTTGGAGGTACCCGAAGGAATGGGCCGATATATTCCATATTCAAAACTAAATACATGTTTGGATGAAATAATACGATGGGCAATGTTAGAACCAATCATAAACTCCCTGCGAAAGTTATCTTGCGTTCTTTGCCATTTTAGTTGGCGTAACAACAGGGCTCTCGCTTATTTTATAATAAAGAGATGTGTGTATGGTGCAATAGAAGACGCAGAAGCGACGACGGGAGGGGGAAAATTGTTTTGCTTTGGTATGCGGCCAAACTCTTCGTACTAGGTTGCTGTTGCGGTTTATTCCTCCACAAGCAGTTTTTTTCTGTAACTCACAGTTATCCAAACATACAAGCGAAGAGGAAAAGCAAAAAATTCTATGCATTATTTTTGATCTACTTGCGAGAAAGGCAGAAGGCATTTTTTCTTCAGTTTCTTCAAGGCAATCGTTGATTGAAGACGGTAAAGTGAGTAACATATTTTCATAGTTCGGCTCATAGGACAAATGTTCTGTAGAAGGCCACCTAAGTATATAATAGGTATTGTCTCCTTCCAATTCAATCGTGGGGTGTGTCTTCCTTATGAATACTCATTACACTGTGCCACAAATTGGAACTCAAGGTCTGTGCGGTGGAAAATTCCTTTTGGAGATGAAAGCCCTTAGTGAGTATATTAAGAACCTAGAAGGAAATTTTCCCCATAGGTCAAGTTTCTGAGATATCGCGCGATGAATTTTTTGAATTTTCGCCTATGATGCTAGAGAAAATGGCTTTATATCTCTGTTTGCCGTTATTGTAGCTGTGTTTTGAGATTACATGTCTTCAGTCAAATCGAATGGCGAATCTTTTTGTAGAACATTTCATTCTTCTAACTCAATTCCTTTCATGTCCTTTTCGTCCTTTCTTTCTAGAACCGTAGTAAAAGTACCACAAGATGAGATTTTACAGCATCCAAATATTCCACAAAAATATTGCTCAGAGAATTTTAGGTACGGTTCTCATTGACAACTAATCGATATTGTCACGTTTTCATTGTCCTTTTTGACATTTACCCGGTTTTTGTTCAGAAAAACCCTATGTTTTGTTTTTCTGTATATTCGTTATTTGTTATGTATTGGTAGGTAGACATACACATTGGTTATCGCTTATATTGACATCTGGGATGTATCTGAAATATTTACACATATATAGCTCCCGATATGCTGAACACATTAATGACAAATTTTCTTGGAAAATAGATCCGGTTATCTAATATTTTGAACCGGATATAGCGATATAAAACCCGGATTTTGTACCGATTTTAAGTAACCGATTAAGCTCATATGTATACCATTAGAAAGCTAATAAGATTGTCAATCAGGGAAAATAATTTTTTTGACAGCATCTTACCTGAGTTCGGTGCTAAAACAAAAAACCCGTATTCTTGAACCGTTTTTAAGGAAAAATATCACTGCGCGTAAATATGAAGATAAAAGCTAACTCAGAAGTTTGACCTATGGCATAACTGTCCTTCCGGGTTCATAATATAAACTTCATCGACTTTCATCGGCAAAAAGAATATTTTACCCACCAAACTTTTATCTTCATGGTGGCATGTCATAACGTCCAGGGTCATTATGTCCATGGACGCTATGACACCAAAAAAAGTGTCATATCGTCCATGGACATTGCGACACTTTTGCAAATGTCATAAGGTCCATGGACTTTATGCCACTTTAAAAATAAAAAATATGGGATAAAAGTTTTATTCATAATTCATAATTTTATTGATAAATTTTTAAATTTGTTTCAACAATTTGTCTGCAATAAGGGCAAAGCAAAGGTGATCGATTTGTTTTGGACTTTGCATCTAACTTGTCAAAACAATACGAACAAATCTTGAAATGTTTACATGGTTGAAGCAAAATATTTCTCGGTTCCTGCACACCAATAACACATTTAAGGACCTCTATAGGTTGACTCGGAAATGTTTCTGCATCCTCCTGAGTCTCCGATTCAGAAATATCTTGGCTATCAGCATCCTCTATGATGTCATTATTAACAATGTTGTTTTCCTTGTTTATAATGGCTTCGAAGAACTCAGATAGAGTCATAACGCCTTTGTTGAGTTTTTCGGTAAGACAACTGATCTTAGAGTTTTTACTATTTTGAATTCGTCGTTTTTTCGGCAAAACACTCAAATTACCCGCCGAAGCTTGCGCCAAAGAAACAGAATATGAGAAATCCTCATCGCGAATAATATCGAGGAACTTTAAAAATTGACCGTGTTTTTCCAATTTCCTTGATAATTTCGAGTTATAGCCTTCGAGCGCACTAGTTGTCCTCACATGCTCAAGACTGACAGAAAATCCATAAGGTGTAACCTAAATAATTTAAGAAGAAGGTAAATGCAATTAGCTTCTGTATTTCAAAACATAGAAACGATATTGATAAACGACAAGTTGAAAAGTAGGAACAAGGTCTTCAAGTCCCTGGCCGGCAGCACTTGGGGTGCAGATAAAGAAACCTTGTTGACCACATATAACGCGATAGGTCGGTCTGTGGTAAGCTATGCGGCTCCAGTCTGGTCCCCGAGATTGTGTGATTCGAACTGGAAAAAGATTCAAACTTGCCAGAATGCCGCCCTGAGAACAGCGACAGGGTGCCTCCTCAAATCTTCAGTGGACCATCTACATGAGGAGGCAAAAATTCTTCCTGTAAAGCAACACAATGAGATGCTTTCGTTGCAGTACCTGCTTGGATGTTATCGTGTGAGCCATCCCAATCACCATCTTGTGGGTAGGCCCGGCCCATTCAGGGAGATCAGGAAGGATATCCATGCTCTAGAGGGAGAGGTCCAACGATACAGGAGAGAACCCCTAGATCAACAAGCATATCAAGCAGGATTGAATAGCATTCACACGGACGCAGTTGCCAAGGCCTTAAGCAATTATAGTGTGAATAAAGTACTCGGAGTACATCCTCCATCTATCGCAGCTGAGGAGCGTCAGCTGCCACGACAAACTAGAGTAGTTTTGGCTCAACTACGCTCGGGATATTGCAGTCGACTAAATTCTTATTGGGTGGAAATCGATCGCGCCGTGCAAGACATCTGCCCAGTATGCGGCATGGGCCCGCACGACACACAACACCTTTTTAACTGCCCCGCCAAACCTACCCATCTAACTCCAGTGGATCTGTGGCTACATCCCATCGAAGCAGCCACTTTTCTGGAACTGGAGATAGACCCAGAGCCAGATTGAACAGAGGAACGAACAAATAAACATAACAAAAACACTGTTACAACAACAACAAAATCCGCACCGAATTCATTGTTTTTCCGATTATCTGCAGCCGAATACCGAATTCATCGTCTTCCCGATCATCTGCAGCCGAATACCGAATTCATCGTCTTCCCGATCATCTACAGCCGAAAACGGAATACATCGTCTTCCCGATCATCTACAGCCGAACACAGAATACATCGTCATCCCGAGCATTCAGACCCGAACATAAACAACACCGTTTCCCTCGTAGAAGAAGCCGGTAAATCAACACGAGCTCCTCAGCTGCCAAATCCCAGCGAGTCTGCATAATCCTACGCCAACTATTAATCTAAATATATACCCATTGAATTCATTCTTATCGCAGTTAAACACAAGTAGATTGTAAATTAGTATTTATTCAATAAATCTCCGATTTAGACCCCAGGAAAGGGAGAATACAAGTCTTCTCATTTCGTAAGGTTTAGTGGGTCCTTATGGAGACCCTGGACGCGACTGAACTTACCCCAGCCGACGAGAAAACCACGTTACAGCAAGTCCATACTTTTTGAGAAAACAGACCGAAAAATGTAATAAACCCTCTATGGCACCATGTAGTGGCTGTAGCGCACGACAACTATCGAACCAAATACTGAGTTGATCCACACTTTGCAAATCGTAATATTTCTTCGAATATTAGATAAAATTCGAAGGTGGTGCTTGTAGGTCCACTCCTTCCGGAACCTCCCCCACAAAAATTCGAAAATATTAGCTAAAATAGTACGCGCGATATCTCATAAACAGAGCAACCCGGTTAAGGGTCTGTGAGAGGATCCCTTGGAAATTTGTACCTAGTGATCCCGTTTACAGCGATATCATTACAGCAAGCACATGCTTCCTGATATAATGCTCCAAAACCTCTGAATTATATGGTGACCAACTGAAACGACAGGCGGTCGCGATATCTATCGAGGGAAATGACACCCAAAATAAGACCCACGTTCAAAATGGAAAATGTCGTTCCATTCCTTTTTGAGCTTCTATCCAAATCAATATTTTTGCCGGTTCATACGCCCAACATGTTCAAGACCCCCTATATACAAAAAAGTGTTTAAATTCACACAAGCCGACTGATCCTTTTTTACTTGTTTTTTAGAGATGTTTGTATATTTTACTCACAGAAGTTCAAATGTTGTCCATTTGGACCTCCAGATGGCGTGGAGATGTATTTCCGGCTACATCCCTGGGCTGAGGAAATATCTCGGTGGGCAAAGCCGATTGATACTTTTCTTATGTTTACAGCTTCTCTACATACAGCTTCCGCAAAATGTTAGTGTTCTCTTGAGATAGAAGAGGAACCAATAAAAAATCTCGAACAGCTCTTAAACTTCATTCACTTCAGCGAAAAAATATAAAATATATCGTCAGTGATATTTTCGTATAGAAAATATCCTGTCTATTACAAAGATTTGTGTTTATTATTTTTTTTTATTGAAAATTGATTTTCTAATATCTTATCTTCTCATAGAAAATATCTCGTTCAGTGGTGTTTTCGCATAAAACATGTCGCATGAGTGAAAATATGTCATCAGTGACATTTATTACATTTTCTTCTAGAAATGATATTTCTTATAGAAAATTTAACATCTTTGGTGAAAAACAAAAAAATCCATTTCTCAAAACACTGTCTCCTCATGCCCGATTCAATTTCCAAACCAAGCCATAAATGCCCTTTCACGTAATGTACGCAAACGCATAATAATATGCTGGGTTTATTCTAGTCGCAGCTTTTACCAAACACAAAAAGGTATTGCCTATCCTCAACGTTCACGCCATCATCAGTGCAGTTTGGAAAATTTCAAACTAGAAGATATCCAAGGAAAACACTATCGCGCACAGTCAAAACACTTAAAATAGACTTTTATCATCATTTATTGTTGGGCAAAAGGGGTGCCAATGCCCTATCAATGCTCAGTCAGCTTTGGGAAAAATATAGTTTTTAATAAAGAAAAAAAAGAAAGAAAAAAAACTATATGTTGCGCAAAAGAAAAATCTATGGTAGGACACTAAACCCTATACAAGCGTCTATAGGCAACACAACCACTCACTCACGCATAGGCAGTACCAAATAATAATGCAGAAATATCCTAACCGCCATACAATGATAATAATAGAGTACAAAGAAGAAGAAAAATATGCCTACCTTCAGATACGGCTCTTCTTAGATAGATAGGCGAACGAACATAAGCATCTTCATGGGATAAGGAACACAGAATGGCGAAACAGAAAATCAATGGATTCGAAAGAAAATAGCGCACAGTAATAACTTGAATGCATTCAGAGCTTTGATTTTTTGCGCTGCTTGTCTAAGACATTGCCTTAGAACCAAAAAAAAAGAGTAAAATAAAAAAGGAAGGGAAAACATTGCAAACAAATGAAAGGTTTACCTAAGCGATGAATACGTGCAGCATTCATACGAATGGGAATGTATGATTTGTTCCTGCATGCGTCAACCCAAAGTTATGTTGCCCCGATATGTAAAGGCATTTATCTCAATGTGTGCACATTTCAGATTTACTCACCAAGATATGCATGTTTCACAGTATCGAAGTTGCAATGGATGGTTTAAATGATTCGCTGGTTTTATTGTTAGAAAGATAAAAGATTTGCAAGTCTGGTTGTTAGGTGCGTATTTTGTCATAGAAATTCGTTATATTAACGAGGAACACGGCGAAGTTTTTTGTAAGAATTCGTATTAAACCTAAGCAATTCATTTTTCGATATCTTAAATCTGGTTTCTTAAGATTTCAAGCAGGATTATTCGATACAAATGGCCCTTTAATTAAGAATTATGGGGACGAGTGAGTATTGGGTACCATGTATTATTAAGGTGGTTTTAAAAAATCGATGTCGGATTTTTTTAGGCGGGTAGCTTGCTAGATTTAAAGTTTGAGCACAATCGGAATATATTAACATGTACCACTGGTGCCTCTAAGTTTCAATGGGCCCTATATAGCTAATATTAAAATCCGAGCCGATTTTTAAATTTTTTTGTAGGATTATTTTTTAGTCACAACAAAGAACAGGTAAAAATTGTTCATCGATTGGTCAATAAATGTGGTCTGTAGAGCTATTTCGTGAAAATTCGCCCTTGGCCGCGTACATCATTACTATGGAAACTTTGAGGCCCCAGTGATACACGCAAAGGAAAAACATTTTGTTCGCTTTTGTTGGAACAACAATATCTATTTTTGTTCCAACAATTCATTTGTTTTGTTCAAGCATTCTAATTGCAAATCCAAAAATATCATCGTTTGCTCCAAACATACAAAACAAAAATAACTTGCGATATTCCTCAATATTGTAAAAATCATTGACAATACCTATGGTAGGAACTATTATAATCTAGAATTTTTACGAAAACGATTGACAGCCCAAAATTATTTCTGTCACCACGGCATCGAATGCCGAGAGAAGAGAATAAAATTGTGGAAGAAAAAATAATAGTATTATCCAGCAGACAATAACTATTGTTGGATATGACAAAAACAATTGTTACAATTAACAAAAACGATTGTTGGGCTCACAATACTACATGCGGAATCTAACAATATCTTTACAATACATATTTTGCTACTAGAATATTGTTGGATCAATCATATTTTTTTTCTGCGTGTACGTGTTATCATATTCCTTACTTACTTACTTAGCTGGCCCGTTACAGAACATTTGTTCTATAGACCGATCTAAGAACAGATCTCCAATTCTCTATGTTTAGTGCTTCGCTTTCTGGAATACCGCGCCTTGTCATCTCTTCATCCACTTGTTTGCGCCATATATTCTTTGGCCTGCCAATTCTGCACCGCCATATGGCTCGTATTTATACGCTTTTTTACCGTGTTCATCTTCGCCCATTCTTATGATATGGCCTAGCCAACGCAATCGCTGCATCTCGATCCGTTTAACAATATTGATGTCGTTGTACAGCAGGTACAGCTCGTGGTTCATGCGACGTCGATATTCACCGTCAACGCAGATTGGTTCGTAGATCTTTCGATAAATTTTTCTCTCAAACACACCAAGCACTGCCATGTCTGCTTGCGCAAGTACCCAGACTTCGGAGCCATACATCAGCACGGGTAGTATCAGTGTTTTGTAGAACGTTATTTTTGTTTGACGAGATGTGGCTTTGTTTTTAAACTGCTTACTTAAACCAAAGTAGCATGTGTTGGCCAATACAATTCTTCTTTTTATTTCACAACTGATGTCGTTTGTCGTGTTTACGGCGGTGCCGAGGTATACGAAGTCTTTTACTACATCAGAATTATAGCAACCAACTTCCACAGTCGGTCCGAGCTCAATGGACGCATTGCGCGTCGACACCATCAGCTTGGTCTTCTCGTCGTTAACCGCCAGACCCACTTTAGCAGATTCTCCTTCGACCTTCATAAAGGTATCGGTTACTTCTTTTACTGATCGTCGCGTGATGTCTATATCATCAGCAAAGCAAGTAACATGTGGCTAATGGTGTAGATTGTGTCACTTCTTTTGACGTTTGCCTCTCATATAACCTTTTCTAGCAGGATGTTGAAAAGATCATACGAAAGGCTGTCTCCTTGCCTCAAACCTCTTTTGGTACAAAACTTTTCGGAGAGGTTCTTTCCTATTTTAACTGAAGATCTTGTGTTAGTTTGAGTCATTTTACAAAGCCGAATGAGCTTTGCGGGGATACCAAATTCAGCCATTGATTGGAATACCTTTGAACGTAGCGGGCTGTCGAAGGCTGCTTTATAATCGACAAAAAGGTGGTAGGTGTCGATCTGCATCTTTTGGGTCTTCTCCAGGATTTGCCGCAGGGTAAATATCTGGTCAATGGTGGACTTGCCAGGTCTAAAGCCGCCAATTATTTCGTTGACCATGGGCTTTAGTCGTTCGCACAATATCCCTGACACTATCTTGTAGGCAATAGGGAGAAGACTTATGCCCCTATAGTTGGAGCATAAAGTTTTATCTCCTTTATTATGGACGGGACACAGGCTTTTCCATCTCTCCCTTTTTCCTCCTCTCTCCTTTTCTCCCGATACCTCTCTCGTGCGCTACGCGTTGCTACTGATTGTAAAGTAGCCCTATATGCCGCATTTTTCTCTTCTCTTGGTGGAGGTCTCTGGTATCCAAGTACTGATTTTGCGGCTGTTTGCATGGAGTGGGCAATGTTTTGCCATTGTCCTGATATGTTATCGGGACGAGGAGTGCTTTGATTAAGCAGTTGGGCCAGTTGAGTGGAATATGCTGTGGCTGTCTGTTGTGATGGCAGCTTACCGATGTCCAACTTCCGTATTGTGTCTGTTCGTACTTTGTTTGCTACGTTTAATCTGGTACGTACCTTTGCTGCAACAAGGTAGTGATCCGAGTCTATGTTTGCACCTCGGAACGATCGTACATCCAACACGCTTGATGCATGTCTTGCATCTATCACAATGTGATCAATTTGACTTCTTGTTCTTTGATCTGGCGACAGTGAGGTGCCCTTATGAATATCGAGATGCTTAAATCTGGTACTGCTAATTACGATGTTTCTTTCAGCTGCAAATTCTGTCAGTCTCATACCATTGTCAGATGTTTCACTGTTGGGCCAAAGATATTCTGCTTTCCAATTTTGGCATTAAAATCGCCTAGTATAATTTCAATGTCATGGGCGGGACAACGGTCATAGGTTTCTTCTATGAACATGAGAGCAAATAAAGCTGATGTTGAAGAATTTTGCTTTTAATAGAATTGCAGCAAGTTTTTCATTCACTGGGGTGAAGCTGGATACCAGATGTTTTAGCCTCCGACTAACTACGAATCCGTGCTTTACGTCATGGCAGCTATAATACAGTACGTCTCCTTTAGGTGTTGTTGTGACGCCTTTCCCATTCCATCGTATTTCCTGTATGGCAGTAATGTCGGCCTTGTATTTTTCAAGTACATCTGCCAAAGCGTAAACTGCACCTTCTCTATAAAGAGTGCGAACAGTCCAGGTGCAGATTCGGAGATCATGGTCCTTAAAACGTTTGCGAGATTCGTCAACTGTAGGGGGGTTTGTTTTTCTTTTCTTTCGTTTTTTCATAGTAGGCTGTTTTTTCTAGGGGAGGATTACTAACCCGACGGCCATACCCAAATTTTTAACGTGTGTTAAAGGCAGTTCCTCAGGTGACACCACGGGGAGGTCAGTGTCCACTTGCCATGTTAAAACCGGTCAGGACCTTTCCTTTCCTTTCTTCCATCCCCTACGTCATGATATCCAAATGAAAAGTGTTGATGTTTTGAGAATTATTTGAAGGAATGGACCTTGGAATCATTCCATTCCTATATTTCACGCCTAATAGCAATTTTAGTTTGTGACCGTACGATTTAGAGCTATTGTATTATTGTGTCAGGAAACATGAATTTTCTCACGAAAACAAAATACAGCTGAAATACGAGTACCTTCGGTAAAAATTTCAAAACGATTTTTATACAAACCTTAAACTGCACTTAAGCGAAATGTTGAACTTCGTGAGGGAGGTATCCGAAGATGGTGACCAATATAGGCCCTCTGGAAGGTTGGCGTACATTTGGCAAAGTTTCAGTCAACTCGGATACTAATTCGTAAGATATCGTGCCCATCAGTTGTTGTAACGTTGTTTTTATTCTTTTTAAGTTAATTTTTCTGCTTAACCTGATCTGCTTAACCACAGATCTACTCGAGTTAGTTGAGTAGGCTTGGCAGGGCAGTTGAAAATGTGCAGTGTGTCGTGCGGACCTATGCCGCGAGCTGGGTAGATATTTTGCACGATGTCATCGAACCTTGCCCTATAGGAATTCAGACGGCTGCACCGAGCGTAGTTGAGCCAAAACTAGTCTGATTTGTCGTGGCAGCTGACGCTCCTCATCTGCGACTGTATCCGTGTGAACGCTATTCAAACCTGCTTGATAGTCTCTTGTCACGTTCGACATCTCTTTCTAAATCATGAAAATCCCTCCTTCTCAGGGCGACCTTCCGACAGGTTTGAATATTTACTTTACACTTACAATTGCGGACCAAACTGGTGCTGCACAACTTACCACAGACCGATCTACCGCGTTATATGTGGTCTACAGATTTCATTATCTGTGACTCAAGTGTTGCCGGTTAGGGACTTGAGGGATTTGTTCCTACATCTCAGCTTGTCGCAGATAGTCGTGACATGCGCGGACGACATGACCATACTGTCGAATGTGACCCCTAGAATTTTGGGGTTGTTTGTGGTGGGATTCCGCCACCATCGACCATGATATTCCATTGCTCTTCTCACCACTGCCGTCTATGTGGTGAACAGAGTGGCCGTAGATTAAGAGGCAGATATTTGCATATTCTTCGCGTGGAAAAAGGCGGTAATATCAGTCAAATATGAGTTCGGCATTTCACAATTGACATCACAGAGAAGGTACCTGACGCCAAGATCGTACAATCATCCGCATACGTTAATATCTCAATGACGTCTGGGGATATCACCCTACCTAGGGGAACACCCTGTTCCATTCTACGGGGCTTGGACTACTGGTTTCTGAATTCCACGTACGACTGGCGTTCACACATATATTAGTTATCCAACCTTTCAAACCTCCATCACTGTTCTATCAGACGGCTTGCTCTCGTTGAGACCTCGACTAATATGTGTTGAGGTGGCATTCAGCGTTGTGGTCGTGCTGTGCTGCTTACGGAACCCATGCTGATGATCGCCAACTGGATAGTTATTTCTGACGCTGGGGAGGATTAAAGCTTCAAGGGTCTTTGCTGATGGTGACAAAAGCGAAATCGGTCTGCACGATTCACCATTGCTGGAATCATTGCCTGGCTTCAGTAACGGGACAACCCTACCCATTTTCCAGGCTTCGGCAACGATGTGGGTAGTTAGCGTCCGGTTGAGAACTTTAGTGAGATACTCCAACAAGATCCATTGTAAATTGTGGTGGTTCATCCCCGACGGGATGAGAGCTAAAGCGAGATAGTACTTTTCTCTTTGCCATGCTCGACCAACTGTCGATTGAAATAATTTGTGCACCTCTTCGGATCAGTCAGCGTAACGTCCCCAAACGTTACGGATGACCTATATTCCTTCTTTCACTTATGCCGGCTCCAATGGTGCAACTCTTCAGATGATTTAACCACTAGGTACGCTTATGCTCACCGACCAACCTCTTATCTTACAGTAGTAGCTCCCTGACTATGGGGTTGGCACGACGAAGATAATCACGCTTAAGCTGAAAACACATCCAACATTTGGGTAAAGTTTTGTGTCGTTTTGAAAAATTCAAATTCATTTGAAATATATGCCGGCAAACAGATCAACGCTGGACTTTGGTGTCGGCGTCGCCCTGTTGTTGTTGTTTTTTCTCAACGCCCAACACAAAAGTTTACTCAAACGATGGATGTGTTTTCAGATTTATTTGTTAGTCCCGTCGCCGCTGCTGGGAAGTTTGTTTTCACTTCGGGTATTCGACCAGCAGGTATATAGTGAGAGGCTGCAGCTGTGATGAGGTCTTGGAACGTCCTTTCTTCTACCCTAATATCAGTAGGATTGGACAGATGTACACATGTTTATATTTGTATCGTGTTCATAATTCATTTTAATTGGCGCTGACCGGATTTTTGACAGCTCTTGGTCCATTATTTCAGGAAGTAATGACTAACCCCGATGTTTCTCGTCAAAACAATCTGGGCAAAATCCCAACAACAAAAAATGTAGCGGCTCGGTGGAGCAAAATGGGAGACAACCAAAGTGGAAAAAAGGCACAAATAGCAAGAGAAAAAATAAAAAAGAAAAAAAGAAAAACACCTTTTTCGGCTTCCGAACGATATCGGGTGTAAAAGAAAACAATTTCGTTTTATTATTATGGAAAATTCACGATACGAATGAAAATATTAAACAAATTCAAATTCTTTTTAATTATTCTTTAATTCTTTAAATTAATTAGAGCGAGTGCCATCTCACAACGGGGTTGCCACATCCAGAAAGTTATCTCCAGAAAATGTTGCCACTTCGTCTTCGCCACCAAGGTATCCAACAACAACGGCGCTTCACGAACGTGAACACCCGATAAAAACTATACCATCGTAATAGGTGTGGGTGTAGCAGAAGTAGTGAACCGATATAGTCCGTATTCCACCCCGGCATATATTTTTTTAAGAAATATATCGATGTGCAAAGTTTAGACCAAATCAGTTACTACTTTTGAGACTTATACTCCGCATCATTTTAGCGAACATTTTTAAACTTTTGTGGGGGAAGTAAACGAAGAAGTGGACCTTCTTCGAACTTCAAATAAGCTTGGTAAAAATTTACAAAACTTTGACCAAATCGGTTAATCCCTTCGAGAGTTATAGTGAACACCATTTTTGATACAAATTTTGAACGTTTGTTGGGGAGGTATCCGTGGAAGTCGGCCCACATCCACGGGCACCATCTTCGAATTAAATCGAAGTTTGGTCAAAATATTACGAGGGCCAAATTTTGGACCGAATCGGTTGACCCGATTCGAGTATTATCGCACCAGCCAGACAGACTGAAACCAGTACCATGTGCGGAATATTGTCCTGATATCGGGAAAGCGTGAAAAAGGTTTCCGCACTGACTGCAATTACTAAAGCCCTTTTGAACATTTTTTAACTTTAGAGAGAGCGGTATCCAGAACTATACCTAAAATTCGCAGAAATATTACGATTTGCAAAGCTAGGACCAACGCAGTTTCCAGACCAAAAGTTGTTGTGCGTATGAAGTATGCCCAGCGAATACAAGTTACTGCAAAAACAATCCAAGCGATTCGAGAGCAAGTCTTAAACAGAACATTTCCGAAATTTTGTGTGGGGGTATTATTTATTTTCAAAAGCAAAAGAAATTTAATCGTCAAAAGAACAATGGACCTGAGTATCTCATTGAACTTCTATGATAAACCGCATATTAAAAGTTCATGTTTGTTTACGTTTACAAAATTTTATCGCTCTTCAGTTAAGTTTAGTGTTATGGCTTTCTTTAAAAAGCGTAAAAACAAAACATACTAAATTCTATTGACGGGCACAATTTTTATGCTGTTGCGCTGTTATTGCTGCCGTACTAGATGTCAAATATGAGGGTACACAGTTCATATACTGAAGATGACAAAGCTGATGATCATGATGACTTTAGTAATAGTCCATAATGCTGCTGTTATGGGCCATAACCGTTGACATGGTTTAGCTAAACATTATCATCATCATCTTTTGCTTTGTTGTCACATCTTCATCTCTTTTGAACAGTCACCAACCACCATCATTTCTACTTTTTATCTCTTTTGCTTCCCGATGGTTTTGCGATCATATGCGAGTGAGTGAGGATATGTGTGGCTAGTATTTTATTTTTATTTCTTGTCATAACTATTTTTAACCCCACTCCCTGTCATGCGATTCCGAACATTAGCTTCATAATGGTGGTGGGGGTACCTTTAAAGTTATGTCGTTTACTCTTTGTTCTTTTATTTCTTGTGTGAGTGCTTTTAAGAAATCTCAACAGAGAAGTTAGTATATACAGTATGTCGCAAAAGTTAGTATACACCGTTGAAACCAAAATGTATTAGGGATAAATATCACTATAACTTATTGAAAACAACAAACAATTAGTTTTATTTGATAGACAAGAAGGTTGTCTTCCGTAATAAAAATTAAAAGTGCGCAATATTTGCATACATTAGCAAATGTACGGTTCGAATCCCAAAAATACCAAAATTTATGTCGCAAAAGTTAATATACAATGGAGAATCCTCGTGAAACTGTGTAAAAAAATCTTGATATTTTTGAACAAAATGAAGCTAAATCTGTGCTTAAGATCATAAAGAGTATATTAATTGGTTTTAATGACAGTTATAGTACTTATAGTGACAAGTCCAACGTACACTGGGTCGTAAAATCCACAAAAATTTGTCATCTTCAAATACAACAACTGTAGCGACAAAATTCCGGGTGTTATGTCCTGTTTATGGATTCTAAAGCCATGAAATGCTCAGAAAAGCTCTAAAGTTTCAATATGGGGTGATCTTGATCGAGTTTCGGCTTGTCCTGTTTGAAAAAACGGGAATTTCTTAAAGGAAACCCATACTTTTGAGGTCATTGTCCTTTTGAAATATGTTTTAATCATTAATCCATACACATAAGGACTGTCCTTTTGAGTTAATTTTCTTACAAACGTTGCCCCTTTTCATATTCCCACCAAAAGTAAATAGTAGGAGAACCTCAAGGTCCGTTGTAAGCCCTACAGTTAAACTGTCCTACCGGCCTTTTAGCAGTATCGAACATGCTTCTCATATCCCTAGTGTCTAATGAACTACTTCTAACTGATCCATTTGGTTGTATTTTGGTCCTAAGTGAAGCGAACATAGCTTTTCAGAACGTTGATGCACAATCCATGCGTTATAATGAGCTATCATATCCTTCTGTGGTGGTGGAGTATCACTGTAGAACTTACACCCGAACTTGAGGTTCTCCTACTATTTGTTTTTGGTGGGAATGTGAAAAGGTACATAACTTGTGAGAAAATTAACTGAAAAGGAAAGTCCTTATGTGTAAGGATTAATGATTATTACACGTTTCAAAAGGACAACGGCCTCAAAAGTAAGGGTTTCCTTCAAGAAGTTCCCGTTTTTTCAAACAGGACAAGCCGAAACTCGATCAAGATCACCCCATATTGAAACTTTAGAGCTTTTCTGAGCATTGCATGGCTTTAGAATCCATAAACAGGACATAACACCCGGAATTTTGTCGCTACAGTTGTTGTATTTGTAGATGACCAATTTTTGTGGATTTTACGACCCAGTGTACGTTGGACTTGTCACTATAAGTACTATAACTGTCATTAAAACCAATTAATATACTGTTATGATCTTAAGTACAGATTTAGTTTCATTTTGTTCAAAAATATCAAGAATTTTTTACACAGTTCCACGAGGATTCTCCGTTGTATACTAACTTTTGCGACATAAATTTTGGTCTTTTTGGGTTTTGAACCCTACATTTGCTAATGTATGCAAATATTGCGCACTTTTAATTATTATTACGGAAGACAACCTTCTTGTCTATCAAATAAAACTAATTGTTTGTTGTTTTCAATAAGTTATAGTGATATTTATCTCTAACACATTTTGGTTTCAACAGTGTATACTAACTTTTGCGACAGACTGTACTTTTGTTGTTGTTGTTGTCTTTTGCCAATATCTATCTAATGCTGCAATTTGATATTCCTTGTAACCGCTATATTGGATTTCTGATGCTGTTTAAAAGTCACCATTTTATCGTAACAGGCAGCTGAATTTTGATAAATAGCCGCACTAAAATTAGATTGCTGAAATGCTAAGTGATTTATTTTTAGTATACTGGATTATGAGGGTTTGCTTGGGAGCGTTATTGCTGTTATTTTGGCAATTTATTTTATAAGGCAGTTTCAGGAGATCATTGTTGTTGCAAAAATAAGCAAAAAAATGTTTGTTATTGAAAAAAGAGGATCCATAGTAATAAAGTACCTAAGAAATGTAGGATATAACAAGTAAAAAAGTATCAGAGATATACCTGTGTGGATTGAAATACTTTTTCCCAAATACTTTTTCCCAAAAAAAAAAAAAAAAAAACCTTTTGGGTGTGTGATCCGACAAAAGTATGAATAGGATTAAAGCTCTCTTTTTTATCGCACTAGCCTACGAAAAACATAATATCGCTGTAAACAGGGCCAATAGGAAAACCTTCGGTAAAATGTCTAAAAGATCTTCGAACCGCAGTTACACAAAAATGTTGGTCATTTGTGTGGGTGGTAGCCCTCTAGATTTTTGGTATTTTAAAAATGGTGATCTCAATATCCCACACAAAAATGTGGTACCACAAGGATTGGACAGATAGGGCCCAAATTTGAACATAAACTAAGTTTCGAGCATACCATTTTAGCGAACATTTTCGAATTTTTGTGGGGGAGATACCGGAAGGAGTGGACCTGTAAGCACCACCTTCGAATTCCATCTTATATTCGAGGAAATATTACAATATCCAAAGTGTGGACGAACGCAGTATTTGGTTCGATCTCTCCAGCAACTACATATTGTGCTATAGGGTTCTTTTACAACATTCGGGCTGTTTTCTCATGAAGTATGGACTTGCCCCTGAAAGAACTTTTACTTTCGTAATTGAAGCAGTGAATTCAAGTTGCGTCAACAAAAATACGAGAAATACGAGTGATACGAGAGCAGGTCTTAAAGTGGATTTATTCAAAATTTTGTGTGGGAGGTACCCGAAGGTTGTCTAATCCTTCATAATCGAGCCTGATCTATATCTGCTAGATATATTAGGATGTGTAAAGTATGAACCAAATCGGTCACTCCCATCAAGAGTTATAGTGCGCACAATCTGAATCAGTGAACCGATATGGCTTATCTTCGAACTTAAACTAAATTTGCACAAAATATTACGCAGGCCAAATTTTGGACCGAATCGGCAGATCCGTTCGAGAGTTATCTTGCGCTCCAGCCACTAGCCTTTCAGGCTATTTTCTCAGAAAGTATGGACTTGTCCTTGATGAAGCTTATACCGTCGTATTGGGGGCATTGAATACAAGTTGCTACAACAAAAACCAAATCGATTTGAGAGCAGGTCCCAAACTGAACTTTTCCGAAATTTTGTGTGGGAGGTACCCGAAGTTGTGGACCGATTGAGTCCATATTGGAACCTCATCTAAGTCTGGTAGAAATTTCACGATGTGCAAAGTATGGACAATCAAGAGTTATCGTGCGCACAAATTTTCTGAACATTTCCGAACTTTTGTGGGGGAGGTACCGGAAGGAGTGGACCGATATAACCCATCTTCGATCTTAAACTAAGGTTGGGCAAGATATTACGAAAGCCAAATTTTGGACCGAATCGGTTGATCCGTTCGAGAGTTATCGGGCGCTCCAGCCAGACAGACTGACTGACAGACGGACGGACATGGCTAAATCAACTCCAAATTGTCTGAAACACATTTCGTCCAAACATACTTGGGGTCTAAAACCATTATTTCGATGGCCGTATGAAAGTGTGCATACCCTCGTTATCGTAAATGCTGAGGGTATAAAAATTATTAGTACACCCCGATTCATATTAGCTTAATTATAATTAATATAATTATAATTGTTTTACCAAAGTATGGTGGCGAATTGCGAAGGCACCCTATTTGTTTTGCTAAGTTTACGCTGCTGTTATTGTTTGAGTGTATGGTTGTTCACGTGATGAATAGATGTCACATCAGTACACCTTCCGTTTTACAATTCTAGGTGTTGTCTACTAGGTGCTTATACTTAAATTAGGGAATTGTAGATGCATAAAAGACAGGTACGATTGACACAATGGCATTCAGTAGCAACACTTAATGCGATAGAATTATCAGTAAATAAAGGAAACACATGAGCTGATTGATTACCCATTCTGCATTGCCAGTAGGTTGAACAAATAATAGGTATTTTTTTTTAATTGTAAAGGCACAGAGAGTGTGCGTCTGGGCACAAAACCTACGAAATCGTCGGAAATTTTTTTGTTAACAGAAATATGCATCATTGTTGATGATGTAGATTCTTTAACGGATGCAAGGTATAGGCTATGGGTCGGTATCGATATTAGTAGCAACGTTACGAAAGAGACCAGCAGCAATAAATAGTTTAAAATTTATCCACAAACAAGTCTCTAGCTGTTCTTAAGTCTAAATGTCTAAATCGAAGAGCCGTAATTGGTCGCCGTAGCGTATTTTACAGCTTTATGGTTATTATCTCAATTAGTATGGACTTACCCCCTTTACAAATTATACATTCATAATATGAGCCGCAAGGAGTTGCTCTAAAAATTTAATAACGATCCTATGCATGTCCCTAAACTTCAGAGTTTAGAAACTTTGTGTGGGAGGTACCAAAGGAGATCGATAGTGGTCGATATTCGTATTTGATTTAAGTGCGGGAGAAATATTACGATGCGCAAAGGTACTTTAGTTGGCCACAGTGAATTTTTTTAGAGCTTTAGGACTATTATTATAGGATGCGTGTACTTGTCTACGAAAAATATTATATCGCTATAAACAGGACCATAAGAAGTACTATTGGTAGATATTTGAAAACGATCCTCAAGTAGACAAAAATGTTGAAATTTTGGAGGGAGTATCTGAAGATGTTTTCCAAAATAATATAGACCATCTTGGAACGTGATGTATGTATGTTTGGAAAAATTGTACGATGTGAAAAGTTTCAGCCAAATCGCATACTCAAGTTATTGTCTGTCATCTGTCATTTGAGTTGATGCCAACTGAATGCATTCTATGACATCCTCATGTTCACACAATTCACAAGTCTGAAGCATTGTGAGTAGATTAGGTAATCAGTAAAATATCTGGAATTACTGCAAATACATTCAAAATTTAATGCATATCGACAATTTGTCTAAATTTTTAGAGAATAGTAAAATCGTTACCCAGCAAAATTTGAAGGAATGTGTTCTATGCGATGACGTGATTTCATTGCATCTTATGCATTGGTTCGAAGGAAGTCGTGAAAGATCCGATCTTTTCATTATCATTTGAACCCATGTAAAGGAAGCCGTGAAAGATCCGATATTTTCATCAGCATTTGAACCCATTCCATCGATCCAATAGAAATGAATTTTGTGTTTTTATTTATAAAAATTTGTCTGAATATATGTATAAGATTAATTCTTTAGGCATGATTTAGTCGGAGACTCGAAATCAAAACCAACGTTGTTAAAACTCTCGTCGTAATGATAATGTCATTGCCAAGGGTTGGTGAAAATGACATGCCAAATCATTGGTGGAAATGACATACCAAAGCATTGGTGAAAATGACATGTCAAAGCATTGGTGTAAATGACAGGCTTTGGATCCAAAAATGAATGGCATCTTGGGGTCCGCGCTCATATAAAATTCATCGATGAAAATGCTAAAAAGATGACATGCCAGATCACTTTCACCCATGATTGAATGGCATCTTTGCCATCGAACATTTTGCTGGGTACGTTTAGCGTTATTAGATCTTTTGGGAAAAATTTTACCCTCGTGAAAGGGGCCACGAGCACAATCCAACTAGGGTCACCCTCAATTCAATCGTGGCCGACACTGGCTAAAAAACAAAGGTCGAGAGAGTCGTCCAAAAACGGCCGTTGTGCCAGAAAAAAAAACAAGTAAGGAAAGGATCACAGTCGGGCGGGGCCGACTATATGCACACTTATTTCTAGACCGAATTCAGTCACACATTCCAAATTTCATCAAAATAGGACGTATATAGCGTGTTTGATGCAGCAAATACGTCAAATCGGCCGAAAATATATATGGGAGCTATATCCAAATCTGAACCGATTTCGATGTAGTTTGGCACCTTTATGTTTAGACCGAATTCAATCACACATTCCAAATTTCATCAAAATCAGACGTATATAGCGTGTTTGGTGCAGCAAATACGTCAAATCGGCCGAAAATATATATGGGAGCTATATCCAAATCTGAACCGATTTCGATGTTATTTGGCACATTTATTTTTAGACCGAATTCTGTCACACATTTAAAATTTCATAAAAATAGGACATATGAAGCGAGTTTGGTGCCGCAAATACGTCAAATTGGCCGAAAATATATATTGGAGCTATATCCAAATCAACCAATTTTCACCAAAAGCAATAGCGTTCGTCCTATGGCTAACAAAAATATATTTCAAATTTTCAGCTAATGCGAACAAAAATACATGGACAGACGGACTGACGGACATGCATAAAATGATTATATGTATATCCCCAAAAAGAAACTATGGGTTTATTTCGATTCCTTTTGTATGTTACATACAAATGCACAAAGGCATAATACCCCTTACCACAGAGTGGTGTAGGGTATAATTAAGCCGTGCGTGAACTGATATTGCAAGATCGCCACGTTAAATACCGTGAGATAGAGGCCTTTTTGGCCATTTCTTCCACCAACAATCATTTGATATTGCATGAACACCTGGCCGGAAAAATGGATTTTTCTCGTTAGATCCAGCAAAACTGGACAATCGCTCAAAAAAGGCTCATGTGGACTGGTGCATAGAAATTGTGAATAAAAACGATCGCGATGCTTCAAACAACGTTTGAATTGCTTTGATCGCATGAAAAAGCGTATAAATCATGCTGGAGGCTATTTAAGAAAACAGTAAAACTGTTTTTTACGGTAAGTATTCGCGTTTTCATTATTAGGCCAGATAGTTATCGTTCAGCCCTCGTATTACATATTCAAAGTTGTTCTATTTCTGAGGGAAATACGGCGTGCAATGTTTGGGCACACAAAATTTAAAATTTGACGCAAAATTTCAGTTTAAAGACATGTTTTACAGTAGATAGCGGCCACCAAACTAAAATGGCTACTGAGCAATATAACTCTTCAAGGGAGTTTCCTCCAAACTTTCCACATTATAATTATTCTTGCTAAATTTTATCACATTCGAACATAGACTATTTCGGTCCCCTCCTTCCGATACATTCCCCACAAAAGTTCAAACATATTGGCTTAAGTGCAGGTTACGACAGTTCTTATTACAATAGTATACCTTTTTTCTTCTTTGAGTGCCACCGTGGTGCAATTGCAAGCGCAACCGCCTTGCACTCAGAAGGTCTGCGGTTCGATTCGCAGGCCAGGCAACATCAAATTTTCAACGGTGGCAAAATTCCCCTCAGTAATGTTGGCGACATTTCCTGAGTATTTCAGCCATGTAAAACTTCTCTGCAAGTGGTGTCTTAAGACACGCCGTCCATACTCAGAGATGAACTGTAGGTCTCATATCATTGAGCTAATATGAAACGGGGTGCACTCATTAATATTACATATATATGTACCTTTTTCATGGGGAAGTCAATACTTCCCGAGTTTATGCAATAAGCTACAGCTGCGAAACATAATCATATATTTTGTACCTTCAGACTTTAGGCTAACAATGATATATAAGCTATGTTAGGTTGAGTATATGTAAGCCACAGTTAGCCTGTTGTGCGCTCTAACCTGAAGGAGTTTAGACCTAAATTGTTTTACTAACTTCATAATCCTCATAAATCCTTTAAGTTTTGAACTTATGTGCCCTGATTTGGTTAAGTTTTTGAATTGTGTCGTTTCCAAGGGTCCTGTAAGGATGCCTGTCAGTCTAATTATATCTATCTGGGTTTCCAAATACGATTTTGGTGTTTTCCCCTATCTCCTTATTATTCCAATGGCATGCGTGGACATTTTTTGCCCATTCCTTAAACACTAGACGCACCGCGTCTCTCTTACATGTTTATACCCTCAGCATTTATGCTAACGAGGGTATATGTACTTTCATACGGGCAAAATGTGCCTCATCAACATAATGGTTTTAGACCCCAAGTATGTTTGGACGAATTCCGTTTCAGACAATTTGGAGTTGATTTAACCCTGTCCGTCTGGCTGGCTGGAGCGCACGATAACTCTCAAACAGATCAACTGATGCGATCCAAAATTTGGCTTTCGTAATGTTTTGTCCAAACTTAGTTTAAGTTCGAAGATGGGTTATATCAGCCCACTCCTTCCGGTCCCTCCCCCACAATATATCTACCAGATGTATATCAGGTTTGAATATGGACACTCCTTCGGATACCTCCCACACAAAATTTCGGATAATTTCATTTTACGGCCTGCTCTCGATTCACTTTGATTTCTGTTGAAGCAACTTGCTTTCGCTGCCTCAATTACGACGGTTAAAAAGTTTAAAAACCGCTATGGCACCATATGTAGTCGCTGGAGGGGACTATAACTCTCGAACTGATCAACCGACTTGGTCCTAAATTTGGCCTTCGTTTGTTTCAGTGAGAATATGGGCACCAACTTCCGTTACTTCCCCCCAATCTTTAAAAATGTCACTAAGATGGTATGCACGATATCTCTTGAAGGGGGCAATCAATTTGGTCCAAACTTTGGATCTCCTAATATTTTGTCCAAATTTAGTTTAACTTCTAAAATGACCGATATCGACCTTCTCCTTAGGGTACCTCCCCCACAAAAGTTCAACATTTGTGTCTAAGTGCAGTTTAGGGTCTGTTCGAAGATCGTCTGGAAATGTACACCGATGCTGTTCCTTTCTTCCTTGTGGTACTGTTTACAGCCATATTATGTTTTCCGTGGTATTATGTTTCGCTCAGGGTATATCTCTGTCGACAAAGCTGACTGATACTTTTTTACTTGTTTCCCAAAGAGTTAGCTATCTTGTTATCCCATATTCACCGAACAAAATCAGTTCAAAACAGTTTTTGATTTCACTGTAATCGCCTTAATTGCTATGGTGATTAGTCGGAGGGAGATTTTTGTTTCCGATTCTTCAATATAAAGTACCAGTTCCGTCATCCCCTCTAGCATTGATACATCTTTATAAGCGCAGCAAATGTCTCTGTCTGGTATTATTGTTTCACACAAGGTAACTATCGCACTTCTACAGGATATCCAACATCTCTAGACATTTTTAGCCCTCAACAGGATTACTCCCAAATATTTAACTTTATTTAAAATGTTTTTTATGTTATTCAGGAAAACTGGTTCCTCTTTCGTTTTTCTAGTGAAAAGGCATATTTCCGTTTTTCTGGGTTAACGTTTAGATCTCTTGGTCTCGCCCAATTATATGCTATTTTTAGAGCCGTTTAACGGGAGAAGATTTTAACGTCACCGGAGTATTTGCATGTTACGAATGTTTTTTCTTGTATTTAAGGTGTTAACCCCAATCACACAGAACAAAACAGGAATCTTCCCAGGAAGTTCAGGCCGAATGAGATAATTGGCGCAGCCTCAGCATTTATGTTAACGAGGGTATATACACTTTCATACGGGCAAAATGTGCCTCATCGAAATAATGGATTTAGACCCCAAGGTTGTTTGGACGAAATGTGTTTCAGACAATTTGGAGTCGATCTAGCAATGTCCGTCCGTCTGTCTGGCTGGTGCGCACGATAACTCAAGAACGGATGAACCAATTTGGTCCAAAATTTGGCTTTCGTAATATTTTGTCCAAACTTAGTTTAAGTTCGAAGATGGGTTATATCGGTCCACTCCTTCCGGTACCTTGTCCACAAAAGTTCGAACATGTTCGGAAAATAACCGATAACCGATTTGGTCCATACTTTGCACATCGTGAAATTTCTACCAGACATACATAAAGTTCCAATATGGGCTCAATCGGTCCATTCCTTCGGGTACCTCCCACACAAAATTTCGGAAATGTTCAGTTTAGGAGCTGCTCTCGAATCGCTTTGATTTTTGCTGTAAATACTTGTATTCAATGCCCCCTTTACGATGGTACAAGTTTGTTCCGGGTAAGTCCATACTTCCTGAGAAAATAGCCTGAAAGGAGCAAACAGCCCCTGTGACACCGTGTGTAGGGGTTGGAGCGCAAGATAACTCTTGAACGGATTTGCCGATTCGGTCCAAAATTTAACCTTCGTAATATTTTGTTCAAACTTAGTTTAAGTTCGAAGATAAGCCATATGGGTCCACTCCTTCAGGTACCTCCCACACAAAAATTCAAAAATGTTCGGAAATGTTCGAAAACATGTGGACACGATAACTCTTGAAGGGAGTGACCGATTTGGTTCATACTTTATACATCCTAATATATTTACAAGATATAGATCAGGTTTGAATATGGACTATATTTGTCCACTCCTTCGGGTACCTTCCACATAAAATTTCGGATAAGTTCACTTTAAGACCTTCTCTCGAATCACTTTGATTTTTGATGAAGCTACATGAATTTGCTGCCTCAATTTTGCTTCTTTAGAAAACAGTCCCCTATGGCATCATTTGTAGTGGCTGGAGAACACGATAAACCAATTTGGTCCAAACTTTGAATCTCCTAATATTTTGTCCAAATTTAGTTTAACATCTAAAATGGCCCATATAGATCCTCTTCTTAGGGTACCTTTCCCATAAAAGTTCGAAGATCGTTTGTAAATGTATACCGATGGTGTTCGATATTATGTTTTCCGTGGACAAGTCCATGCTTCCTGGCATACTGGTCCAAACTTTATGCGATGACCCACTGAAATGACTAGTAGGCGCCATATCTATAGAAAAGATATGACTCCCTAAATAAGATCCACTTCCATAATGGTCCATTCCTTAAGGTACCTCCTCCGCAACACTTTTTAACTTTAATCCTAATCATAATTTGTATCGGAAGTTTAAATGACCAAAAAGGGCCACAAAATTCTGAAAAGACCCCTGGCATAGGCTGAGGTTATATCTCTGTCGGCAAAGCCGACGGATACTTTTTTACTTGTTTGTTTTCTCTTTTATCTACGAGAACTGCTTTCGTTTAATGTCTTTATCACTAATTACTCAGAGGTATTTGATGGTCAAAATTTCTATAAAATCTTTTTTTAATATTTCTCTTCTGTAGGTATTCGGTTATCGTAAGGTCCAGCCTTTGGTTTATAGAATGTACTCTCTGAAAGGCCCTAACCAAGATTTCTCACAATATTTGAAGAACACTGTATCATATTCCTTTGGACTTTATTGCTCCGTTCAATGATTCATTTGGCGTTTCCCATACTCGTTTAAAATATAATCTCACTCACGGGTTCCTTATTTCCCCTGCAAACGTTAGACTATCCGATTGGATTGTGACACATGTAAAATATTAATTAAATTACAACCATAATAAAATGTTTTTTACTCCACTTTGAGTGTTCATAAATAATCCAAGAATCCATTTTAGTTCATAACATGTTAAAAACATACCGGGAATTTGCAGAGAAGTAGTCAATAAAATCCGTGTGGAGTTTTTTTTTTCCTTTTTTTCTCCCATCGGACGCCTCCCCAGGTGGTGGATAGGGGAAAGCTCATCAGATATGACGGGTACCGCAAAAATAAAATATGTGGGGCGAACCAAAAAATAAAAGGAAAAAGGCAGCGTCTGATCGAGATTCGGCGGCAGCAAACAGCGTCTGTACTCCATTGGAGCGGCTGAATATATAGACGGAAAACTATAAACCCTTCAGAAGGCAACGGGAAACCACTGAAGTAACATCCCTTGAAAATCGTACAACATGAACAATACAACGCAAAATACACGGCCCTCAGTCTCCGGCCAAGAGAGGGTGCTAAGAATCCCCGGAGGTAAAACCAAACAAAAATTAACAATTGGGACATGGAATGTCCGAAGTCTCTATGAAACTGGAAAACTTAAAAACACCATCAGTGAAATGAATCGTCTTAAAATAGACATATTAGGTGTTAGCGAAACATGGTGGAAGGACAGCTGTGACTTTAGAACGGAAAATGTGGCTGTTTACCACTCAGGAAATCAGCACGGCATTCATAGAAATGGAGTATGTATCATTGTAAAAAACCACATAGCCTCATGCATAACTGGATATGTTCCACTGTCAGATAGAGCCATTCTACTTAAAATAATGGCAAAACCAATAAACATCAACATAATACAAATTTATGCTCCCACATGCGATGCAAATGCCAATGACATCGAGGAATTTTATAACAACATTGAGCAACTATTAAGAATGACAAAAAATCATGAAATTAATATTATACTAGGTGACTTTAATGCGAAGGTTGGTAAGGATGAAGTCAAAGACATCACTGGAAAATACGGTCTTGGAAACCGAAACGAAAGAGGAGACCGACTTATACAATTCTGCCAAGAAAATAATATGAAGATTATGAACACATTTTATCGTCTACACCCCAGGAGATTATACACATGGAAATCACCGCAAGATAACCATGGAAATATTGTAAGAAACCAAATAGACTATGTGCTAATAAACAAAAGATACAATTCCTGTGTTACGATGTGTACAACTTATCCAGGTGCTGATATTCCATCAGACCACAATCTACTGGTCTCAAAATTACGCCTCAAACTGTCCCTAACACGGAAAAAGAAATCCCAGCCGAGAATCGATATCGGAAAACTTACCGATCCTATCATAAGGGATGAACTGCAACATCAAATAAACACAGAACTAGGAAATATCAATGAAGACAATTTGGATTTATTGTGGAACAACCTAAAAACTATTATAAATACAGTTACTAAGAGCACACTAGGAAACCGATCAATGGCAAGAACTGAAGACTGGATAACAGTCGAAATTCGAGAACTTTGGGAAGAAAGAAGTAAGCATAAAAATAAAAATTATGAAAAATACTGGGAAATAAACAAGGAAATAAGATCGGCAATCCGCGCAGCAAAAAATGACCAACTAAATAGAAAATGTCAAGAAATCGAATATCTGCAATCCATACATGACGACTTTAACCTACACAAAAAGTTAAAGGAATCTGTTGGGACGTATGGAAGAAAGTCTAACGCTGTCATATTTAATGATAAAAACGAAGCAGTATTTGATATAGAGGGTAGAAAGACCATATGGAAAGATTACATAGAAAAACTTTTCACGGATGACCAACGAGCACCTATTGAGAATAATATAAACAATTCTTTAACAGGATCACCAATAACACGATTAGAATTAGAACGTGCCATACAAACCCTAAAAGATAAAAAGGCTACAGGTCCAGATGAAATACCATCTGAAGTTTTAAAACTAATAGATACCAGCAATATCGAACTCCTCATCACTCTTTTCAACCATGTATACGACACTGGTCAATACCCAGCAGATTGGCTCAAATCTACTTTCATCGCCATACCCAAGAAAAACTGTGCCAAACGTTGTTGTGAATTCAGATTAATAAGTCTAATGAGTCACGTACTGAAAATATTTCTAAAAATTATTCATCAACGCATATATAGCAAATGCGAAAATGCTATGGGGAAAACACAGTTTGGGTTTAAGGAAGGGATGGGTACCCGAGAAGCTCTATTCTGTTTGCAGATTTTAATTCAGAACTGCCGAGAAGCCCAAAAAGATGTTTTCATCTGTTTCATTGATTATGAGAAAGCATTCGATACGGTTAAACACGATAAATTAATGGATATTTTGGCATCAATTGGAGTACAAGGAAAAGAATTACGCTGCATCAAAAATTTGTATTGGAATCAAAAAGCACGAATCGACGTCAGTGGTGAACAGACTGAAGAAATTGTTATTTCAAAAGGAGTTAGGCAGGGGTGCATACTTTCCCCATTACTATTCAACGTGTACTCAGAAAAAATATTTCAAGAAGCGTTAGGTGGAGAAAACATTGGAATAAAAATTAATGGACAATATGTGAATAATATAAGATATGCGGACGACACCACATTACTAGCTGGGAGCATATCAGGTCTACAGAAACTTGTAGAAAAGCTGGCATTCATAAGTGAAAAGTTTGGGTTAAAAATTAATATGAAAAAAACTAAATATATGATCGTAAGCAGAAAGAACGAACATCGAAATGCGAAGCTTACTATACAGAATACCGAGATCGAGAGGGTACACACATTTAAATATCTGGGAGTTCTAATAAATGACCGGTGGGACTACTCCAAAGAAATTACCAGCCGAATAGAAATAGCGAGAGATGCGTTTTTCAAATACAAAAAAGTATTAGCAAGCCACGAAATAAATGTAACAACAAAAATAAGGTTTATCAAGTGCTATGTTTGGTCAGTCCTCTTATATGCTGCCGAAGTGTGGACACTTAAAAATTCCGATGAAAGGAAATTGGCAGCTTTTGAAATGTGGACATTCCGCCGAGTACTGAAAATACCCTGGACATCAAAAATAACAAATGACGAAGTACTTAGAAGGATGCATGTGAACCGACAACTAATCTCAACAATTAAAAAGCGCAAAATATCTTACCTTGGACACATATTACGGAATAACAAATACAAAACACTACAAACAATACTTAAGGCAAAAATTGAAGGAAAACGTGGAAGAGGTAGGAGAGAAACAACGTGGCTCAAAAATATCCTGACATGGACTGGCTATAATGATGAATACACACTTTTACATGCCGCTAAGAACAGGGAGCTGAACATCATTGTGTAACAACAAATAATTATAAATATGTATTTAATATTATGCATATATGTAGCATTGAAATATTATTGTACGATCACCAATATCCGAATAACGGATGAGTAAATAAAGAAGAAGAAGAAGTCAATAAAAACGACAACTTCATACGATTTTTTGCTTTTTTCATCTATGGATCGTTCACACAAATGTTGCATCAATCAATACCACCATTTTTATATTTATTAAATAGCATTTGTTTTTGTTTCAACTTCAAAGACACAGATAGAAGAAAAAGCAGAAGAAGTACAAGGCAATTACCAGGGAGACAGAAAATAAATAACTTAAGTTTGAGCAAACCTTTTGTGGCGTTTAAGAGTCGACGAACAGCAAAACAATGGAAACGTGGGTTTTTTTCTGACTAGGAAGAGTAACAAATAACAAGAAGGGAAAAAAAACAAATGGAAAAACAACACATTTATAGATGCAAAGATGTACCGACAACTATTGTCGGTATGTTTGTGGGGACCCCAACAGTCGGTAGTATTTGAATCCAGTAACAAAAACAATATCGAGGAACGCAGAAAAAAGTAACAACGACGACTACTACACACAAAAACAGAACTTTGAAAATAATGATGTTAAAAACTAAGTTGAAAGTTTTATTGTGTTAATGTCATCCAAGAGGCACAGTGGGTGATATTTAATAAAAAACCAATAAATCTGCATATAGTAAATAATTATTACAATTTTACAGTTACGTTAATATTAAAACAAGTAAAAAAGTATCAATCGGCTTTGCCGACAGAGATATACCCTCAGCCTGTGTATATTGCAACAATTTTTTTTCCCAAAATACGTATGTATTTAGGGGTTGTTAAAAATTTGGGCGTTTGAACCGACAAAAATGTTGATTAGGATTAAAGATCAAAAGTTTTGCGGTGGAGATACAAAAAGGAATGGATCGATATTGACCGTTATGGAAGTGGATCTCCAGCCACAACATATGGTGCCATAGAGGGTTTTTACACTCTTCGGGCTGTTTGCTCAAGAAGTATGGACTTGCCCCTAAAAAAACTTTTACCATCGTAATTGAGGCAGCGAATGTAAGTTGCTTCAACAAAAATCAAAGTGATTCGAGAGCAGGTCCTAAACTGAACTTTTCCGAAATTTTGTGTGAGAGGTTCGGGTACCTTACAGGTTCGGGAAACTTACAGCGTCGTATAGAGGACAGCGAATACAACTTGCGTAAACAAAAATCAAAGTGATTCGAGACCAGGTCCTAAACTGAACTTTTCCGAAATGTTGTGTAGGAGGTACCCGAAGGAGTGGACCGATTGAGTCCATATTTAAACTTCATCTAAGTCTGGTAGAACTTTCACGATGTACAAAGTGTGGGCCAAATCGGTTACTCCCTTCAAGAGTTACCGTACGAGCAATTTTTCCGAACATTCTTGAACTTTTGTGTGGGAGGTACCTGAAGGAGTGGACCGATATGGCTTATCTTCAAAATTAAACTATGTTTGGACAAAATATTACTAAGAACAAATTTTGGACCAAATCGGAAGATCCGTACGAGAGTTATCTTGCGCTCCAATCACCTCACACGGTGTCGTAGGGGTTTTTTGCAACTTTCAGGCCATTTTCTCAGGAAGTATGGACTTGCCCCTGATGAAACTTGTACCGTCGTATGGAGGGCAGTGAATACAAGTTGCTTAAACAAAAATCAAAGCGATTCGTGAACAGGTCCTAAACTGAACTTTTCCGAAATTTTGTGTGGGAGGTACCCGAAGGAGTGGACCGATTGAGTCCATATTGATTCACGATGGGCAAAGTATGGACCAAATCGGTTACTACCTTCAAGAGTTATCGTGCGCACAAATTTTCCGAACATTTTCGAACTTTTGTGGGGGAGGTACCGGAAGGAGTGGACCGATATAGCCCATCTTCGAAGTTAAACTAAGTTTGGGTAAAATATTACGAAAGCCAACATTTGAACCGAATCGGTTTATCCGTTCGAGAGTTATCGTGCGCTCCAGCCAGCCAGACAGACGGACGGACATTGCTCAATCGACTCCAAATTGTCTGAAACACATTTCGTCCAAACATACTTGGGGTCTAAAACCATTATTTCGATGAGGCACATTTTGCCCGTATGAAAATGTATATATCCTCGTTAGCATAAATGCTGAGGGTATAATGATATATGGCGTCAATACTTTTTCCTTTTGGTTTCAGTTTTTAAATGGAAAAACATTTTACATATCTCCCATTGTGCAAAATTATTACATTAATATTTCTCAATAGCATTTGTATTACTCGTTTTTTTTTCTTGGCATTTGATTGTGATGTTAAAAATTTACTGTCGTTGCTGGATGTGTGCAACCAACTACTACTGTGTTCGGTTGACGAAGATTGTGCACTCACTCACTCAGCGTGTGTGTCGTTAGTTTGTTAGTAACATGTTGTCAGTTGTTGTTATTGCAATGTGACACAATAAATTGCCAACTTTCTTAATGGAGAAAGAATGGATTCAGCTTACAAGAAGACCGAGCGGAAGAAAAATGCAGTGTTTAAAAATTATCCGATACATTTTCAAAGATATCGGCAGAAGATGCGAAAAATCCAACACATGGAGCCATGCATAGAAAAGGAAAAAAACAATAAACATGAAACTTAATAAAACCACAGAAGTAAGTATGCAAAAGATCTTTAACCACCAGTGGCAAACGTAGTTTGAAATTGAGATTTAAAATGAATTCTTTTGTACATAGATGTGGGTCTTATGAACATTTTGGGAAAAATTAAAAAAACAAAACAAAAAAATAAAATAAAAATCAATTATAAATACAGCACACATAATGGCGTAAACACACCGAAAGTTTCAGTAAAGTTGGGCGTCATTTCTGATAAAAGCACAAAAAGCAAGAAAAACATAGATCGATTTTATGTTTATTTTTTTTATCATAACTGACGTCGAACTTTACTGAACCGTTGGATGTGTTTACGGCTTAAGTACGGCTTCAAAGTGTTAGAAACAACATACATGTTTTAATAAATAAGTTTATATTTAAATCATTAATAATTTGCAACTAGTTTTCTGCTGCAGATTTGACTCAAAATTGCATCATTACCTGTCATAAATAAGAGTGTTATCGTTAGGTCGTTTATATGCTAAAATTAATTAATTGTAGTAACAAACTTATAATTAAATTTATTTAATTAAATATGTGGTATGTAAAACAATTCGTATACAACGTAAAACCTGCCGCTGAACAGTGCTTTTGAATTTTCTGGTGAAAGCCACCTTTTGTCTCGGTTATGATATCAGTAATTTTCTAAATATATTTAGTTGGATGTTCGGTATTTCATTAATAATCATGTTAGTCTGTTGGCTTAAACTACAGGTTGCAAATTTCGACCTGACAGAATCCCGTACTTGGAGAGGCATTACCCTCCTTAACGCCATAAAGTAGTCGCATTAGTTCTATTAGTCAGAATATCCCCAGCTATGGAGTCATCTCTCCACAACGGACATAGTGGACGAATCGTAATTTTAAGGACCACATAAACCCCTTAATGCTAATTATAGAACAGTCGTCAGAGTTTAAATGTTCTTACTATTTGTTTATTTTGAGAGAGACATTCGACACCACAAACAGGGATGCTATCTGTTCAGCACTACATAACATGGGCAGACCGGCACATCTAATATCGCTCATAAAGGAGCTATATTGCGGGGCATCATACAAAATTCGCTTCAAAGAACAAGAGAGCAAACCATTCACTATAAGTACCGGTCTAAAAACTTTTTCGATACACAACTCCTTAGGCCATGTTAGCTCGATTAATTCAATTAACTAAATATGAATGTCTCAATAAAAAGTCTTTGCGAACCAGAGCTACAAGCAATAATAAAATAAGAAAAAAAATATATAATATTTTGGCCAAACGACTAATTTCACAACGAATTCGACAGCGAAAATGGTCATGGACCTACAAAAACTTTTCCCCGAAATGTGTCAGCACTGGTCCACGTTCTGGATTGCCCCTCATAGTACCGCCCAATTTTCGGGAGATTTCAAGGATTTAGCTGCATTATCCTACAGAAATGGCTGTAAATTAATACATATTTAGTGTTTTTTCAGGCTAATTAACTTTCCTCCAGAAATTTTTCAACATAGGTCCACGTTTTATGCAGCCTCCGTTGAATGGTACCTAACGATTTTAGGGTATTTCAGGATTTTAGACGCACTATCCTTTATAAATGGCTGAAATTTAGTATTTAGTCTTATATGGTGCTATAATAACTTTTCCCCGCAATTTGTCAGTACATTTCCACGTTTTGACATACCCATCGATATGTAGGTTAAGTACCAGCGTTCGAAATTTCGAACAGTCAATTTTGCAAATCTGTAAAGTCGCGTTTGCCCATGTAAATCATGTTCTCTATATTTTGTGAAATGGCTACATATATTGGCAATAATTCCCCATGACTACTTTTTTTAATTTCATTTTAATACCCTCAGCATTTATGCTAACGAAATGTGTTTCAGACAATTTGGAGTCGATTTAGCAATGTCCGTCCGTCTGTCTGTCTGTCTGTCTGGCTGGAGCGCACGATAACTTTCGAACGGATCAGCCGATTCGGTCCAAAATTTGGTTTTCGTAATATTTTGTCCAAACTTAGTTTAAGTTCGAAGATGGGTTAAACCGGTCCACTCCTTCCGGTACCTCCCCCACAAAAGTTCGAAAATGTTCGGAAAATGTACGAGAACTTTTGAAGGGATTAACCGATTTGGTCCATACTTTGCACATCGTGAAATGTCTACCAGACTTAGATGAGGTCTCAATATGGACTCAATCGTTCCACTCCCTCGGGTACCTCCCACACAAAATTTCGGATAAGTTCAGTTTAGAGCCTGCTCTCGAATCGCTTTGATTTTTGTTGTAACTACTTGCATTCACCGGCCCCCATACGACGTTACAAGATTTATCAGGGACAAGCCCATACTTCCTCAGAAAATAGCCTGAAGGGTGCGAAAATCCCCTATGACACCGTGTGTAGTGGTTGGTGCGCACGATAACTCTCGAACGGATCTGACAATTCCGTTCAAAATTTGGCTTTCGTTATGTTTTTTCCCAACTTAATTTAAGTATGAAGATGGGTTATATCGGTCCACTCCTTCCGGTACCTCACCCACAAAATTTCTGATAAGTTCACTTTAAGACATGCTCTCGAATCTATTTGATTTTTATTGAAGCAACTTGCATTCGCTGCCTCAATTACGACGGAAACATTTTTTTCAGGGGCAAGTCCATACTTTTTGAGAAAACAGCCCGAAAGGTGGAAAAACCCCTATGACACCATATGTAGTGGCTGGAGAGCACGATAACTCTCGAACTGATCAACCGATTTGGTCCAAAATTTGCCTCATATTCATCATATTTTGTCCAAACTTATTTTCAGTTCGATAATGGGCAATACCGGTCCACAACTTCCAGTACTTCCCCCCATATATAAAAAATGTCACTAAAATGTTCCAAACTTTGGATATCGTAATATTTTGTCCAAATTTAGTTTATCTCGGCCCTTAGGGTACCTTCCCCACAAGAGTTCACCATTTGTGTCTAAGTGCAGTTTAGGATCTGTTTAAAGATCCTTTGGAAATGTAACCGATGCTTTTCGTTGTAGTCCTGTTTATAGCCATAATATGTTTTCCGTGGAAAAGTCCATGCTTCATGGCATACTTGTCCAAAGTTATACGATGACACAACTTAAATGACTAGCCTACGAGTACACCTCCAAAATATACAAAATTCAGAAAAGACTCTAAATACATTCGATGTGTCCGTAGATGGAAGTTTCAATTCACATATGCTGAGGGTATATCTCTGTCGGCAAAGCCGACTGACACTTTTTTACTTGTCTAAATATATTTAGTTGAAAGGTGTGTGTACTTCACATTGAAATAAAGGTTCGATAGTCCTTAATAATCATGTTAGTATGTTGGCAAATTTCAAAATGATGGAATGTCGTAATTACGGAGATATCACCCTCCTTAACACCATAAAAAAGCGGTGGCATTAATTCTATTAAACAGGATATTCCAGTCATCTCTCCGCAACGAACAAAGTGGCTTATAGAAAGGTCGCTCGGGTTCAACTTTTCCTATTATATGTTCATTTTGAAAAAGCATTCGACATCATAAATAGGGATGTCATCTGGTCACCAACCCGTAATATCGACATACCTTCACTGCTAATATCGCTCACAAAGGAGCTACATCGTGGTGCATCATGCTAAGTCCGCTTTAAAGGACAAGAGAGCAAACCATTCACAGTAAGCACCGGCTTTAGATAGGGCTTCAACCTATCACATTTCCTTTTGAATCTTATTGGATGAAGTTCTATAGCAAACAAACTAGGAAGCGCCATCAGACATCAATGGCATGTTAACCAAAGTCTTCACAATTTGAACTACGCCGACGACATCTGCATAATGTCACACTAGCTCGAAGGCCTAGAACGCAAACTGGACAGGTTGTATGTAAATGGACGCAGAGTCGGCCCAAAAATGAATACCTCAGAAACAAAGTCTTTGTGATTCAGAACAAGCTCAACTGCGTTAATTCTAAACAGGGCCGAAATTGATGAAGTCAGTAGCCTTACAAACTTTGGTTGCAATATTTCCACTGACGGTGTAAAGGATGCATACTTAATAAATCGCATAAACAAATAAATAACATCTAAGAATGATGAAACAGTATCTCCAAACAGAGATAAAAAGCTATTTTCTCAATGATTGATGGAGGTCAATCAAAAAATTTATTATGTCATAACTCAGAAATTTAAGCTATTGGATCCTTTGGGGTTCTGAATTGGGGCTTTCATTCCGAAAAGGATTTTTTTCCACTCCCAGATCTTGACTTGCTTTTTTTGTCACAGGGAAGACAAGGATTACTTCTCATAAAAAAACAAGATGAGAATAGCAATAGACCTTTGTGAGAAGACCAGTAAGACTTCTGACGAAAGATCCAATCTTAATTCGATTGTCATAGTATTTTACTTTTGTTTGCAAAAATGTCCATTAAGCAAACAAAAGGTAAACAAAGGAAAACTGGAAATTCTCCCGTATTACACAATTTGTGTATATATGGTATCACAAAAAACATGGGACAAAGTCAATTCAGATGAATATGATGATGATGTTATTAATATATTCTTCTAAAGTTTGGTGGATTACCGTAAAAATTTAATAAAAATTGCAGATTTTCATATTATTGTACAATATTATGTCATTTTTAATTAAAAATATGTTCCAAAACTGCATAAAAGCATTGCCTCCATTATCCGGGAAAATCGATTATCCGTAATGCCTTCGGTCCCGACCATCACGGATAATCGAGGTCCGACTGTATATTTAATACTACTACTACTTTAAGCAACTATGTACTACTAAATTTTATCGTACATGACTAAACGACTTTGTCGCTTCTCAAAAGTGAAGCTAAGTAGAATAAAACAAGTAAAAAAGTATCAGTCGGCTTTGCCGACAGAGATATACCCTCAGCCTGTGTAAATTGAAACAATTTTTTTCCAAAATACGTATGTATTTAGGGGGTTTTAAAAAATTTGGGCGTTTGTACCGACAAAACTGTTGATTAGGATTAAAGATCAAAAGTTTTGCCGAGGAGATACTAAAAGGAATGGATCGACATTGACCGTTATGGAAGTGGATCTCCAGCCACAACATATGGTGCCATAGGGGGTTTTTACACTCTTCGGGCTGTTTGCTCAAGAAGTATGGACTTGCCCGTAAAAAAACTTTTACCAGCGTAATTGAGGCTGCGAATGCAAGTTGCTTCAACAAAAATTAAAGTGATTCGAGAGCATGTCTTAAAGTGAACTTATCCGAAATTTTGTGTGGGAGGTACCGGATGGAGTGGACAAATATAGTCCATATTTGAACCTGATCTATATCAGGTACATATATTAGGATGTGTAAAGTATAGACCAATTCGGCCACTCCCATCCAGAGTTATCGTGCGCACAATTTTTCCGAACATTTTTGAACTTATGTGGGGGAGGTACCTGAAGGAGTGGACCGATATGGCTTATCTTCAGACTTAAACTATGTTTGGACAAAATATTACTGAGGCAAAATTTTGTACCGAATCGGCAGATCCGTTCGAGAGTTATCTTGCGCTCCAACCACCTCACACGGTGTCGTCGGGTTTTTTTCAACTTTCAGGCTATTTTCTCAGGAAGTATGGACTTGCCCCTGATGAGACTTGTACCGTCGTATGGAGGGCAGTGAATACAAGTTGCTAAAACAAAAATCAAAGCGATTCGAGAGATGGCTCTAAACTGAACTTCTCCGAAATTTTGTGTGGGAGGTACTCGAAAGAGTGGACCGATATAATCCATATTCGAACTTGATGTATACCTAGAGATAGTATTACCATATGCAAAGTTTGGTTCAATTCGGTTACTCCCTTCGAGAGTTATCGTGCGCACAAGTTTTGCGACAATTTTTGAACATTTGTGGGGGAGGTACCTGAAGGATTGGACGTATATGGCCCATCTTCGAACTTAAATCAAATCTGGACAAAATATTTGGATACCCAAAATTTTAACCGAATCGATTGATCCGTTTGAGAGTTATCGTGCGCACCAGCCTGCCAGACAGACAGACGGACAGACAGACAGACGGACGGACATTGCTAGATCTACTCAAAATTGTCTGAAACGGATATCGTACAAACATACTTGGGATCTAAAACCATTATTTCGATGAGGCACATTTTTGGTCGTATCAAAGTGTAAATACCCTCTTTAGCCTAAAGGCTGAGGGTATAATTAAATGAATTCGTTCATTCCTCTTGAGCAACTTGAACTCTGTACATCAACCTCAGTGCTTCCTTAAGTAGTTGAAACTGATAACAGAGTATCATCCGCAATACAGAGGGTGAATCAATCAACGAAAATCGTGTTTGCTTTATTGGCGCCCAACTCTACCATCAACATCCGAGGATTACAACAACAAAAGGCACGTAATTTGTGAAAACACAGAGTCTTTGCAATCGTCTTGTTTCACAGAAGACCTATACAGATGGCCATATAAGACGACGGGTTATTCCTGTAGAACAATTTGAACACTACATATCAACATGAATGCTTCCAGAAATACATGAAACCGATAATAGTGCATCATCACGCAATTTGAACACTGTACATCAACCTCAATGCTTCCTTAAGTACATGAAACTGATAGCAGTGCATCATCACGCAAATTGGACACAACACATCAACTTCAATGCTTCTGAAGTACATGAAACCGATAATAGTGCATCATCAGTACCTACAGAGTGTGGATAAACATCATTTCTGGATCCGCCAAACCATGCCGTTGACTTCAACAACAATGCAGTTTTACTCCAGAGGAGGTTCCGTAGAAAGTCTATGGTTTCAGCATCCAACAAGACTAGTTCAACACCATCTTCCTACCATCATTGCAGTTTTAGCAGATTCAACAAACTGACACCTCAGCAAAATTCAAGAACCCATTATCCTAATACAGTTCACTTAGCAGATCTAACAATCAATTCCTGATACAGTTTGCCATAGCAGTTCCCACAATCATTTATTTCTGATGCTTCATCCAGACGCTTTCAGCATCAGAGGGGGAGACTGAAGCAATCAACATTTTAATAATCACAGTTTAACGCCCTCTAAATTTCAATAGTAACACTTTTAGGCTTTTGTACTTTTGCCATTGTGATTTTATACTTTTTCATATTTCCTATTGTGATTGATCTTTACATTTTTAAAGTTAACAGCTTAAAATACACCTCTGTAAATATATTTAATACTACTACTTTAAGCAACTATGTACTACTAAATTATTATCATACATGACTAAACGACTTTGTCGCTTCTCAAAAGTGAAGCTAAGTAGAATAAAATTAAATAAATTCGTTCATTCCTCTTGAGCAACTTGAACTCTGTACATCAACCTCAGTGCTTCCTTAAGTAGTTGAGACTGATAGCAGAGCATCATCCGCAATACAGAGAGTGAATCAACCAAACAATCTACGAAAATGGAGTTTTCTTTAAAATGATGTTATCCTTGAGACATCATAATACCAAATTTTTATAGATAAATTTTGTGTTTAGAACCTGCAAAATATTGCTACTTGCAGTAGTAATTCAATATGAATAACTTTACGTTTTGCTATTTATTGTTATTGTCTTTATTTTATTTTGTTAATATTAGGGTTTCGGAGTCCAGGTATTTTTGGGTCGAATCTGACACCAGCCCAATTTTTCACGACTCCGACGCCGGGTCAACACCGAGTGTATATTCCTATACCACTAAAAATTAATAAAATGTGCACAATTTTTTAACTTTTTCGTATATTTGGGCCCGTATAGGCTAATCTATTGGTTTTTATACCCTCAGCTTTTAGGCTAAGGAGGGTATATACACTTTGATACGATGAAAATGTGCCTCATTGAAATAATGGTTTTAGACCCCAAGTGTGTTTGGACGAAATGTGTTTCAGACAATTTGGAGTCGATCTAGCTATGTCCGTCCGTCTGTCTGTCTGTCCTGCTGGCTGGAGCGCACGATAACTCTCGACCGGATGAACCGATTCGGTTAAAATTTTGGCTTTCGTAATATTTTGCCCAAACTTAGTTTAAGTTCGAAGATGAGCTACATCGGTCCACTCCTTCCGGTGCCTCCCCCACAAAAGTTCGAAAATGTTCGGAAAGTTTGTGCGCACGATAACTCTTGAAGGGAGTGACCGATTTGGTCGATACTTTGTATAGCGTAAACTTTCTACCAGAGTAATATGAGGTTCCAACATGGTCTCAATAGGTCTACTCCTTTGGGTACCTCCCACACAAAATTTCGGAAAAGTTCAGTATAGGGCCATCTCTCGAATCGCTTTGATTTTTGTTTTAGCAACTTGTATTCACTGCCCTCCATACGACTGAGAAAATAGCATGAAACTTGCAAAAAACCCCTAATACACCGTGTGAGGTGGTTGGAGCGAAAGATAACTCTCGAACGGATCTGCCGATTCGGTCCAAAATATGTCCTTAGTAATATTTTGTCCAAACATAGTTTAAGTTTGAACATAACTCATATCGGTCCACTCCTTCAGGTACCTACCCCACAAAACTTCAAACATGTTCGGAAAAATTGTTCGTACGGTAACTCTTGAAGGGAGTGGCCGAATTGGTCTATACTTTACACGTCCTAATATATCTACCAGATATAGATCAGGTTGAAATATGGGCTATATTTGTCCACTCCATCCGTTACCTTCCACACAAAATTTGGGATAAGTTCACTTTAAGACCTGATATCGAATCACTTTGATTTTTGTTCAAGCAACTTGCATTCGCTGCCTCAATTACGATGGCAAAAGTTTTTTTAGTGGCAAGTCCATACTTCTTGAGCAAACAGCCCGAAGAGTGTAAAAACTGCCTAAGGCACCATATGTTGTGGCTGGAGATCCACTTCCATAACGGTCAATGTCGATCCATTCCTTTTAGTATCTCCTCCGCAAAACTTTTGATCTTTAATCCTAATCAACATTTTCGTCGGTTCAAACGCCCAAAATTTTTAAAACCCCCTAAATACATACGTATTTTGGGAAAAATTTATTTCAATATACACAGGCTGAGGGTATATCTCTGTCGCCAAAGCCGACTGATACTTTTTTACTTGTTTCCTAATATTTCTAAAGAATATAGAAACGACATCCGTTCTATTATAATACTACAGAACATAAATATGAAGTAAAATTCATATTTATATTTTTTCTACTGAATCTTACATTAGAAAATATCAACAAAATTCAAGCACGAGAATTTTCTGGGAGGAACTTTTCTTCGTGAGAAAATATATCTTGTGCCAGACATTGAAAATATAACATGAACATTGTTAACTTTTAGGAGAGATAGGAGGTGAAGGAGATTCCTTTCTCCCTTCTTACCCATAAGCTCAAAACATTTTCATGAAAATGTTCATAGTCTGGCACAAGACTATGTAAAAATGAAGGAACAATACAAATCATAAGGACTACATGCAGGAAAAATCATAAGCAATTCATGACCAGGTTTCAAAATGTATATAAGCCAACAGTTTAGAATTCTTCGAGAGCCTTAAGAGGTGATCCCCAGTTAAAAAGCCCAATAAAAAACCTTTTTCATGATTTGTTTCCTAGAAAACTACGAAACTTTTGTGATAGACTTTTCCCTTCATCTGAAAGAGAATAACTTATCTGCTTTCTGAAATATTAAGAAGTTTTGTGCAAATGGTCGTCTACGAAACCCTGTTTTTACTAAAGCGTTTTGCGGTGCCAACTCTATCTCGAAAACTATTAATCCGATTGTGTGGGCTTAACAGGGACATCAAAATCTAATCATTCATCGATTGATTTTGTAAAAATGGACCGAAAATGACAACATTTTAATTTTTGCCTTAAATAAAATTACGTTTTTGGTCATAAAACGGACAAAAAAGATTTGAAAATTAAGGGGTTTGGCTACTTATTGAGCACAAAAAATTACATTTTTCATGAATTTTTTAGAAGAAATCTACCGAACGTTTTTAGAAAATTTTGTTTTCTTCTGTTAAACCACACCTTCAGCTACTTTTGTATTTTTTGTTTTTGTTGAAAAAATTGCACTGTGTTCTGACAAATGACCGCCTACGAAACACTGTTCTAACTAAAGCAGTTTGCGATGCCCACTGTAGCTCGAAAACGAATAAACCGATCAGCATAGGTTTTTGTGGGATCATTAAGAACCTAATAAACTAGTATTTAAGCGAAACAGAAATAAAAATATCCATTTTTGAAAAACATTGTGAACTGCCAAATTAACATTTCGATTTTAATTAAAAAATTAATAGTTTTTACGCCATATTTCGCGTAAGTACAAGCTTTTATATGTATAATAATCCCACAAAAACATATCAAGATCGGATCATCCGTTTTCGAGCTACAGTGGGCACTGCATTCCAAAATGTCATTTTGAGGAAACCGCGTTTCAAACTTCGATGTTACATACAAATCAGATGGAATTTTCTCTTTTTAACGCTCGTAACTCAAAATATTCCATTCTACCTATTATTTAAAATAAGCAAATAATAAAAAATAATTTAAAAAAATTAAGTTTCAGTGTTTTATTTAGAAATGCACTTAAAACTAGAAAATAATTTGTCGCTTAGCCCCAATAAATATATTCTTTCTCATGATGGAATCTCTCAAATAAAACGCTTGCATTTGAATTAAAAATTGTGACAATATTGAACGGCAAGTGTTTTATTTGAGAGATTCCATCGTGAGAAAGAATATATTTATTGAGGCTAAGCGACAAATTATTTTCTAGTTTTAAGTGCATTTCTAAATAAAACACTGAAACTTAATTTTTTTAAATTATTTTTTATTTTTAAATTTTTAGTAAATACTTTTTTTGACCACTGAGAACAAAATTATAGTCAATTTTGGCCGTAAATTTGGATAAAAACTTTAAAATGCCTGAAATCGTGTAGTACCGTTATATAAAGGCTAAACCAAAACCAGGACTTATGTCCATAATTTTTTATGGGGAAGTTTCTGTACCATTGGGAACTCCAAATGCCAAGTCACAGTCAATTCGGCCTAAAAATGAAATCGGGTAATACCATTATATGGGGGCTATACCAAAACCTGGACCTATGTCAACAATTTTTGGTGGAGAAGTTTCTGTACCATTGGGGACTCCAAACGCCAAGTTACAGCCAATTCGGCCTAAAAATGAAGATAAAATCCTTAAAACACTTGAAATCAGACCATACCGCTATATGGGGGCTATACCAAAACTTATACCCATGTTCACAATTTTTGGTGGGGAAATGCCTGTATCATTGGAAATCCCAAATGCCAAATGACAGCTAATTCGGGCAAAAATGAAGATAAAATCCTCAAAATACCTGAAATCGGGTGGTACCGCTATATGGGGGCTGTAGGAAAAATTGGGCCCATATTTATGTATTGTCTTCCAAATCTGAAAAGTGTGCAAAGTTTCAGTTCGATTGGTCAACTGCAACTGCGTTAAAAATGAGTTACTAAATTTGAACTAAATCGGGTGGTACCGCTATAGGAAAAGATCGACCCATATTGGATTTGGTTTCACATTCATGTATTGTCCTAAAATATGAAAAGTGTGCAAAGTTTCAGTTCTATTGCTCAACTGCAACTGTGTCAAAATTGAGTTACCAGATTTGAAATGCAATTTAAATAAAACACTGTAAAAATGCTAAAAATGGACCAATATTGGTTTTGATTTCATATTCATGTATTGTCATCCAAATCTGAAATGTGTGCAAAATTTAATTCGATTGGTCAACTGCAACTGTGTTAAAAATGAGTTACCAGATTTGAAAAGCATGTAAAATTGAGCACTGTGCAACACTGTAAAAATGGACCAATATTGGTTTTGATTTCATGTTCATGTATTGTCATCCAAATCTGAAAAGTTTGCAAAGTTTTAGTTCGATTGGTCAACTGCAACTGTGTGAAAAATGAGTTACCAGATTTGAAAAGCAAAAAAAAGGAAATCGGGTGGTACCGTTATATGGGGGCTATAGGAAAAAACGGACCCATATTGATTTCGGTTTCATATGCACGTATTGTCATCTAAATCTGAAAAGTGTGTAAAGTTTTACTTCGATTGCTCAACTGCAACCGTCTTAAAAATCTGTTACCATATTTGAAAAGGGGGTTAAGTTAGACACCGTAAAAACACTGTAAGAATGGACCAATATCGGTTTTGATTTCATATTCATGTATTGTCATCCAAATCTGAAATGTGTGCAAATTTTAAGTTCGATTGGTCAACTGCAACTGTGTGAAAAATTAGTTACCAGATTTGAACTAAACACACACCGAAGCAAGTTAAATAAAACACTGTAAAAAATGTTTCGATTTTCTAAAATTTGTAAGTGGCCATAACCCCTTAAAATCGATACATGAATTGCTAGTTTTAGATGTCCTTACCAACATTTTCGGAGGAACATTTCTGTAGATTTTTATCAGTTCAAGAACAAAAAAGACATGGAAGGAACTGAGCGAAAAGACAAAATAATCTACGAAAGGATTCTTCATTCTATTTACATATCTGAAAAAATTTCATCTCAAAATGATGGAACAATATCGCCAAACAAACAGGTATGTGATGGAAATCGATTTCGAGCTCAAAACGAGTCAAAAACGACTGTAGGTGTGATGCATGTACATTTTCCGACATCGAATTGTTTTCGATATCGGTTTCATATTCCATTTTGTTCTATGGAAAAATTTATCAAAAAGACGTGTGATGCAATTCGATAATCGTTTATTTTTCTCGGTTTGAAAACGGTCATATTTTTGTGGTCGATTTATAAACGATGTAATGAATTTTGATATTTTTTTAAGAAAAAAGCTTTAAATTTAAACACGGATATAGAATAGATAAATTTACATTTATTTGCCTTATATTTAGTATATTTTGTTAAGAAAATATTTGATATTTCGATAAAAAAAAAAAACACGGATCAAAAAATCTACTTTGAACATGTTTCTTTAGTCTAGATTAGTGAAGACATCCGCTTAATATGTTGTTTGCACTGTTTGTAAAGTTCTCCTCATGTAATTGGACAAGAATTTCCACACTAAACTTCCATATAGGCCAATTTAAACAAGAACACTAATTTATTTTATTTGTTATTAAAATTTTTCGGCTTTTGCCATCGCCAAGACTAAAAAAGTGTTTTTTCTTTCTATTTTTCTTCTTTCAACTCCAGAATAGGGATCACCAGTCCGTTTTTTGTTTGTGGGAATTTAATGAAATTGAAACAACGTGGAATTGAAATTCGATTCGGATCCCATCACATCTAAAAACAATTCACTCGTTTTGGGCAAATCGTTTTCATTGTAAATCGATTCGAAATTCATCACATACCTGAAAGATATAAAGCTACTTACTCAAGCATTATTGGGTGTCAATAAAAAATCTTTTCGTAATAATTCAGAAACTTCTGCTATGGGTCCTTAGCAGTTCTTAATATATTCAATAGGTGCTTTCATTCCCAACATGAATTTTCTACCCCCAGACCTTGACTTCCATTTTACGTCACAGTGTAAGATGTCCCATAGCGACCACAATGTCCTTCATAGGAGTCCAACAGGTCCTTTAATAGAAGACAAGGATGACATGTTACAAAAGACAAGATGAGAAGAGCAGTAGATTTTTGTGAGAGGGCCAGTAGATCTTCTGAAAGAAGACTTGTACGGCTATTAAAAAAGACGTTTGTCATAGAACATTACTTTTGCTTGCAACAAAACTAAAGGATCAACTAGACCAAAAATATTCTGGACATGCAATTCGTAATCAAAATAGAGATGAAAAGACTAGACTTCAAAGGACAGTAAATAACCTGTGAATCGTTCACTAAATGTGTATAGTATACCGTTTGCTTATATGTTTTTTAGATCTCTTTATGAAATAATGATTTTTGAATAAAAATGGTATCTCGAATTCTATGTTATATTTTTATATTTTAGAGTTATTTTTCGACTCGGACTCCGAGTCCAGCAAATTTGCTTGACTCCGACTCCGCAACCCTGGTAAATATACATTTATAGGAAATAAATTATACCTATTAATAATAAAATTTACAACTATAAACCGGCATTTCATTTCAAATTGTGTAATTATTTTGTTTTGCAAACTTTTTGTTGGCTAACTGTATATACAAATGTAAAATGTCATTTTGTATTCTATTTATTTTATAATTCATCTATAGTTAAAATTTATTAAATATTTGCCGGATGAACCCGAATTTGGATTTAGAAGCCAATATGTTCGATCTTTTAACCAACCTATATTATAGCTAATATCAACAAACCAATATCTTTTTTTAATTTTTTAAATTAACAAATAAAACAAATTGTTATACTTACCCCATTTTATAAAACAGCTTTAAACTGAAATATAATAATAAAGGCATCCACAATTTATGAACTTACAATTTTGAGCTGTCATCGTCGTTGGCAAGTCAGGCAGCACAGGCAAAGAGGCCAAAGAAAATTTACAATTTCATGTTGATATTAAAATGTTTGGATGCTGAGCTGCTGCTGTTCGTTGGTAATGTTGATGCTGCTGTAAAATGTTGCGCCAGCATCCAACTTGGCTGTCGTTACTGCTCTAAAATGATGACGACAATGTTGGTAATGCCGATGATGGTTGTTCGGTGTAGTTTTTACGATGAAATGGTGATTGTGTTGTGTTTTCTGGTCGCCAAAGCGACAAACGTTAGTTTATTGTTGTTGCTGTTATGTTCTTTTTTCTGCTTGTTTTTGTAGAACTGACCCAACTTAATAGACGAGCATGAAATCTAGTCACGAACTTGATTATGAATAAACCGTGCACTAGATCCATGTTCGCCGACAAAATAGAGCCAGGTAAATGTCTTTCTTATTTTTGCTGTTTTTAACGAAAAAGTAACTGAGATCTCTCAATCTCCGCCACCTCATCCTTTTACTTCTTGGAATGAGTTAAAAGACAAAGAAATTGTGAATAACATTGGAGTGTGAAAGAAGATCATTTTACTTTTTTCTTTTGGTTTTACAACAACATCAACCAGGACAAGGAAAAAATGGCATAAACTATCACCTACAATAACATGGTACAGCAACGGCAGCAAGAACAATAACAACAACTTTAATGACAACAACATGTTCGTGGGCTAGCAATATGATTTTTTGGCTAAGCATTATTAACAACATTTAGACCTTTGTGGAGGCTGGCTGCATTTCTTTTTTGACGCCAACATTTTTCAAACTGCCACCAAGAAGAGGGAGATAGAAAAGAAAAGAGTTAAGACAACAACAGCAGCGTTGTAGCTAGCAATCATTATCATCAACACTAGATTTTATGTTGGCAGCATGTTTTGTTAAGCATAAACTAGCTAGCTAGTTGTTGTTGTCCACTTCTTTTTGGTTTTGTTTCTGATGTTGTTAAGTGTCCCCAGAATACCCCTGGTGTTGTGTTGTTGTTGTTGCTGTTGTCATCCATGCTTTTATTGTTATTGGAGCTGTTGTTGCTGCTGCTTCTTGTAATGTTTAAGATGTCAAAATCAAATATCCAAAAAAGGAAATTTAAAAGAATAACAAACATTTTTATGTCTTGGAGATTTTAATTTGATGTTCCTTTTTTGTTGTTAGTTGTTGGTGTTTATGTTTATTTATTAAAATGGATCTTCTTTCCATTCTTTGATATTCACGATGACGTTGTTTGTATTTTAACTTTTCTTTTGGTTTTGAGTCTAACAATTTTGAAGTCATGTTAATGGCTTTTGTTGTAAATGTTTTTAGCGTTTGGTTAAAATATAATTTTTTTCTAGGGGGCAAATGGGTTTCTTAGCTATTGAAGTGAAGTGTGGGTCGGTAGTTAGATATTAGGCAGGAATTAGGCAAAATGAAAGGACCATTATAAAGTTTTGGAATTACATTATACTATAAAAAAGCAATTGAAGACCACTTGAAACCTATTTTACAAATGAGCATTCCCCCCTTTAAATCAAAAATATTGTTGTTAAACGAGTTAACAAAATTTCTCAAATATTTTAGATTTTACGTATGACAATTATAATTTCAAATATAAGACATACGCATCGGCTCACCTAACAGTTATAAAAATTAATATTAGTCATACACACCCATGGTCAAAATTAATAATTTTAATTGTTTTTGTCATTTTTAGACAACAGCAGTTGGTTATAAATTGTCAATAATTGGTAGGCCAATTAATATGCCGATCATCCAATGATCTTTTACATAAAATTTCCGAGTCATAAAATGTTTGTTCGTAATAGAGCATTGAATATGTACTCAACTGAATTAAATTTAGTTGTTTCCATACAAGCATAAAAATCACATAACCATCGAGCTTATATAAATTAGTTCCCATCTACCAACACCCCCATCTCCCAAAGAGGCAACCGAAGATTTCTCTCATTTCAATGAGATATCACATAGAGACATGTTTTTATAGCGAAAATTTATAAAAAATGCGATGTTGTCGGGCAGGGATTGAACTTCAGACCTTTTATGTGCAAGACGAACATGCGTACCACAGCACCGCGGTGTCTTCCCATCGAGTTTATTCACTAAATATCGCCAAAGAACTAATTTACATGACCTTGGAGGATGTCATATACGAGGCAACGATGCACAGTGGATCCACTTGTATGGAGAAAGTGGCCAAAAATATTTAGAGTGTAAAAATCAAGCCAATGCGCCGGTTACAGCTTTGTGCTACTGCGAAGAGTGTTTTAAGAAACCATGAGCGTAACATTCTCCCCCCTAACAGCTAACTAGAATTCCACAACACGCTAAAACACTATTTTTTAAGGAAAATTAAGCTATCACCTCCTCCTTCAAAATCCACTATAATATTTTGCTATACGTATTAGTTTCGCGATATTTTGAATATATTTACTTGCACTTAAACAAGTAAAAAAGTGTCAGTCGGCTTTGCCGACAGATATATACCCTCAGCCAATGTGAAGTGAAACTTTCACCTACGCACAGATCGAATGTATTTAAGGTCTCTTTAGGATTTTGTCGCCCTTTTTGGACATTTGAACTTGCCGACAAAAATGTAGATTAGGAATTAACTGCACTAAGACACAAATGTTGAACTTTTGTATGGGAGGTACCTTTAGGGAGGACCTATATGGACCATTTTAGAAGTTAAACTAAATTTTGACAAAATATTAGGAGATCCACAGTTTGGACCAAATTGGTTGCCCCATTCAAGTGATATCGTCCTAGCATTTTAGTGACATATTTTAAATGTGGGGGAGAAGTACCGGAAATTGTGGACCGTTATTGCCCCATGAAACTAAGTTTGGATAAAATATGACGAAGACCAAATGTTGGACCAAATCGGTTGAACAGTTCGAGAGTTATCGTGGTCGCCACATATGGTGACATAGGGTTTTTTACACCTTTCGGGCTGTTTTCCTAAGAAATATTGCCCTGAAAAAACTGGTACCGTCGTAATGGAGGTATCGAATGCAAATCGCCTCAACAAAAATCAAAGTGAACCGAGAACAGGTCTTAAAGTGAACTTATCCGAAATTGTGTGTGAGAGGTACCAGAAGTAGTAGTAGTAGACAAATATTGTCCATATTCAAACCAGATCTATATCTGGTAGATATATTAGGATGTGCAAAGTATGGATTACATCGGTCACTCCCTTCAAGAGTTACCGTACGAAAAATTTTCCGAACATTTTGAACTTTTGTGGAGGAGGTACCTGAAGGAGTGGACCGATATGACTTATCTTCGAACTGAAACTATGTTTGGACAAAATATTACTAAGACCAAATTTTGAACCGAATCGGCAGATCCGTTCGAGGGTTATCTTGCGCTCCAACCACCTCACACGGTGTCATAGGGGTTTTTTTTTGCAACTTTCAGGCTATTTTCTCGGGAAGTATGGACTTGCCCCTGATGAAACTTGTACCGTCGTATGGGGGGCAGTGAATACAAGTTGTTGCAACAAAAATCAAAGCGATTCGAGAGATGGCCCTAAACTGAACTTTTCCGAAATTTTGTGTGGGAGGTACCCGAATGAGTGGACCCATTGAGTCCATATTGAAACTTTATTTATGTCTGGTACACACTTTACGATGGGCAAAGTATGGACCAAATCGGTTACTCCCTTCAAGAGTTATCATGCCCACAAATTTTCCGAACATTTTCGAACTTTTGTGGGGGAGGTACCGGAAGGAGTGGACCGATATAGGCCATCTTCGAACTTAAACTAAGTTTGGACAAAATATTACGAAAGCCAAATTTTGGATCAAATCGGTTGATCCGTTCGAGAGTTATCGGGCGCTCCAGCCAGACAGACAGACAGACGGACGGACATTGCTCAATCAACTCCAAATTGTCCGAAACACATTTCGTCCAAACATAAGCGCTGTTCCAGAACTGAAAAGTTTTTACAATTTTTTATCACTTTTACACATTTTGCGTTCCCGTACACAAAATTTATATGAAAATCGTTTACGACTTTTACCACTTTATAAAGTACGGGAACAGGCCAATACTTGGGGTCTAAAACCATTATTTCGATGAGACACATTTTGTCCGTATGAAAGTGTATATACCCTCGTTAGCATAAATGCTGAGGGTATAAAAATGCTATATTCCGGGCAGGGATTGTACCTCAGACCTTTTATGTGCAAGACGAACATGCGTACCACAGCACCGCTGTGTCTTCCCATCGAGTTTATTAATTAAATATCGCAAAAGAACTTATTTGCATGACATTGGAGGATGTCATATACGAGGCAACGATGTTGTTTTGCATTACATGGTCAAATGTACAACTAATCCTTTAGGGATATTCAGAACGAAAATTCCCCTCAGTTTTGTCTTTCTGCCATATCAACTTAAAGGAGAAAATGAGAAATTTACGTTCAGAATAAACCCCATTGTAACCGCCGCTTGCAATCATTTCAAACAGATGTATGTCAAAACAACAACACTAAAAAATCTTCAGAATTTAGAAGACTCTGGAAATATTCTCCATCCGCAAAAGGCTTCAAAATATAGGACATATTTAAAATGCCTTTATAGAAGATAATGATCAAGGGTTTATTAATAATCGTTGGATGACCCGTTGAAGTTTTTCCATCAACAAAACACATTACTCAAGGCCATGTATCAATAGTTGACCTGTTAAGTATTCTTTCTTCAATCTGATCATCCATTGAAAATATCTTAGCTTCGCTTTAATCACAAGTGGAAACTGACCTTCCCTTAGTGTCTCTTAGGGGGTTAGGGTTAATTCTAACAACCATTTAGCATCTATAAAAAAAAGGTAGGTAACAGCTGGGTTGAGCTTACTGTATGCTTATCCGTTAAGAAGACCTTACAAAATACAATACCCCCATAATATTGATAAGCACAGCAAATGCGCATGACTGCTGTTCAACAAATATTACTTATACGCCATGTCATCCAACAGTTATTATTACTTATACGACCCAACATATGAGAAGGTTCACGATATTACAAATAATTCATATAAAAACGACCCATACCAACAGGTAATCAAACCAATTCCATTGTGTTATAGCCAATTCGAGCCGATTTTCATAAGAATTTTTGAAAAAAGGATAGAGTTCCAAGTAGAGTTGGAAAGTGAATGATCTAAACATCCGGCTTACAGATGAAGCAAATGGCGTCGCAATAACATATAGGCCTGAAGAAATCTATTATAGCTTGCCCGAGGCTTGTTTCATCCCAGTGGTGGGAGCTATATTTCCAATATTATTTGGCTCGATCAAAGAAGAGCACAAAGACGAATATCTCTGACACAACTTCCATGAAGTTAGTGTGCTTAGTCGAAAGCTAAAATATCTCGTGCTCCAGAGACAACATCACAGAAAAAGCTAATTTCTTCAATCTTAGGGTTATCTGAGGCTATTTTTATACCCTCCACCATAGGATGGGGGCATATTAAGTTTGTCACTACGTTTGTAACTACTCGAAATAGTCATTGTAGACCCCACAAACTATAAATATTCTTGATAAGCGTGCCGTCTGTCCGTTTGTCCGTCTGTGGAAATCACTCTAGCGTCCGAACGGATTGACGTAGGTGGATGAAATTCTGGGAAAATCTATTATATGTACGTAGGACTTTTGGTATTAAAAGCGGGCTATGTAGGTCCACGCTTTCGTATAGCCCCCATACAAAATGACGCGTGATGCGTCGTCGTTTTAAGGAATTTTTAAGATATTTGTCCCATTTTACCACCGAATTAGTTGTAATTTGGTATTTTGTGTCTCCAGAGGCTAAAAAAACATTCCTACCAAAGTTGGTTTATATAGGTCCACGTTTTGGTATTACCCCCATATAACGCCCCATATAAAGTACGCGTCATTTTAATATATTTTGAATGTATTAGTCCCATTTGACAACAGCATCGGTTGTAACTTTGTATTTTGCATTTCCAGAGGCTAAGAAACATTTCTACCATAAAATGTTTATATAGGTCCACGTTTTGATATAGCCCCCATAGGACGATATCTCCCGATTTTCGGTATTTTGAAGGTTTTGGCCTCATTATCACACCGAGATGGCTGAAATTTGGTATTAAGTCTTCGTTTGGGGTATAAAACTTTCCACCAGAAATTCGTAGGTATAGGTCCACGCCATCATATAGCCCCCATAGAACAGCACCTTCCGATTTTCGGTATTTTGAAGGTTGTGACCACATTAATCCACCGAAATGACTGAAATTTGTGGTGGAGGCCCTAGAATGAAAAGTATACTTTGCAGTCATGATCACAAGGACTACACTCTATTCAAATCGCAATCATAATATTGGTAGCGATCAGTAAAATTTTGCAACACTGTCAGTTCGTTTTGAAAAACATCTCTGTAATAGAGGGTAATAAATGAAGTTGAACCAATGGGGGAATACTCCATTCAAGCAATCGAAAAATCGCAATATGATCTGAGAAGTGCCCTTATAGCGGATCTAAGCGCAAAGTGTTGGTGTTCTTGTGATTATCCGAAGGAAGGAATATGCCGACATAGTCCATCTTGGAACTGGATCTAAATTTGGATCTACGCTAGCGCTTTTAGTGGGTATCTTTGCTGAAAATGTGAAAACAATATTCGAACAATCCGTAATCTCTTAAGCGAAAATTTTGAACTTTTTTGAGGCAGGTACCCGAAGGATTTGCCCGATATTTGCCCATCTTCAACCTTGATGTAAGTTTGGGAAAATATAACAATGTGCATGTAAAGGTTGGACCAATCTCAATCTCAGTCACTCATTTCGATAGTCTTCGTACACACCAGACATTTTATTGGGTTACCGTGAGATCTCTTTTTAGAGTTTTCGGGTCATTATGGCATGAAGCATAGTATTGCCTACGAAAGTAATTATATTGTTGTAATCAGGACAACTTTGGTGAACATTTTAAAAAATACTTAAGCCAAAATGTACCCTACGCAGTTGTCCGATAAAGGCCTTCATGGAACTTGATGTGGGTTTGGATATTTCAGAGCATTTGAGCCATTATCTCAAGAAGAAAAGATTTGTCATAGAAAAATACTCCATTACAATCTGTGCAAAATTAAAAACTTTGGTAAAAAGTTTCAATCGATTCTGGAACTTTCCTTAAACAATAAGGTTGAGGGTATTTTAAGTCGCTCAACATTTACATATGTATGTAAGTGTTTGTCACCTTACTCAAGATGCGTATTGTTAATATTTGGACATAATGACTTATACGCCAATGCTTCGAAACATTATTATTAGTTATACGATCTCAAGTGCCACATTAAGGCAAAACTGTCTAAAAGATAACAAAGTTCAAAATAGTGTGACCAACATGTATTTTTATTTACGCAGCAAAATTTGATTTAAGTGATTTCACTGAATCTCGATCAAACAGAAGTGAATTTTCTGTTTCTTATCTACTTACATGATTTACTTTTATTTGCCTAAATATGTTTAATGCTTTGTAATTTATAATTGGCATGATGTGTCGTAGACATGAAATCAAGACTACTGTTGTTAAACAATGTAAAAGGGTTGGTGAAAAATGGCATGCTTAGTCTCCGAAAATTAACAGAGTCTTTTGGGAGTAAAGCCTTTATAAACTTTATAGGCAATTCATCAAACAAGATGCCACGCTAGATCAACCTCAACCATGCCAGGCCATGATTGAATGGCATCCAAAATTGTGCTGAGACAGTTAAAAAACAAGCTTTAACGGATGGCCATTCCAGGATCAAAAAATAAGGCGGTAAAACTGAACTTCTAAAACAGCCGTATAATGGCGGTGATTCTATTTTAAGAAGGCGTTACGCTATGTCTGCTAACTACTGTGGTACCTAGCTCCCCTAAAACCGCTGACATAACTCCTAAAATTTTAAACGTAAAGCTATTTTTGTTTTTGGGATGAAATTCATCCCATTGTTTACCTCTGCTGCACCCATGGTGTCTTGCTTTATAATCGGAAGGCCGTTCGGGCTCGGCGGTCACATATCATTAAAAAAAATTTAAAAAGAGCAACATTCTTTGATTGAAGTCTTCGCTAGTTGCGACTTTTTCGTCGACTGAAAACACAATTTGACGCGCATATCCGAAAAGCCTTAACATCACATGTCAAAATAAATGTCGAATAGTTTAATAAGAGTATCTATGATCAAATCAGAAATTCCTTTGAAAACAAAACCTCAGCTCATTAACTCCATTAGAAGAGAATATGAAAGAAATACCAAATAGATATGAAATCATGCAAACAAACATGCATAAATCATTGATTTACAATAATTTATTCCACCAAAGAAAAAATGAAACAAAAAAAACATTATTATTCCATAGAAGTTTTGAGATCTCCTAGAATGATTATTCATCACATAAATTTGTGTGTGGTGTATGAAATCACAGGTAGACAGAGTGATATGTAGGTACATACATATGTATGTATGTTAAAGAAACACACAAACCAGACACCAAATGGATAGACAGACAGCTGGACATTTAACTCGACCAGACTACAAATAATAAAAAAACAAACAAGTTACGAGACACATTCACAGACACAATGACTGTAACACCGTTTTTTTTTTGCCTACCGGCCTCTGCCAACGGCATTTTAATCATGAAAACCTGGTAGAAAAGTAATGCCAGCTTGAATGAAAAAATAAAGACACTAAAACCAACACGCAAAAAAATTAAATTTAAACATAAAACAAAAAACTAAATTCAAATGTTAAGTGAATGTACGAATAAGTAACTAAGCCGCTGTGCTTTTTAGGGGGAACACAGTGTGATATACTAAAACTTGAAAAATATGAAAATAGAATTGAAAAAAAAAATCACAAGATGGGGACATGTTAAACAATTTTATTAAAAAAGTCTACTACGATCTACCTTTTTAATAAAATTGATCGTATATTCTTAGATTATTATAGGTAAACACTATTTAAAAATTCCACTAGTTAAAAATTATGGCAAAAATGCCAAACATATGAAGCTACACAAAAATACTGATCTTGCGTATGACTGCTATTTAACAATTATTACTTATACGCCATATCATCCGACAATTATAATTACTTATACGATCCCATATGTCATATTGGAAAAAAATTTAATTAATGAATTTAAAATTTAGTTTTTGTTATTGAAATCGACCAAATTGGAATCTTTCAGTAATTTTTGTTATGAATAAAATATAACAAGTGAGCCAAGGCTATAGTTGGGTCGGGGCCGACTATGTGATACCCTACACCACTTCCCCTGTGCATAAGCTTTTGACTGGTAAAATTAAAAATATTAAAATTTTGATAGCTTAGCGCCTTTGCTCTGATTGTCTTCATTAATACAGGTCAATTTTATTGAAATGCGTTTAAGTGCATCGTCAGAATAACCCAAATAAAAAAATAGAAAAGTGGGATGTATGCCAACCATCAACCATCACATTTCGACCCCTGAATAATATCTGACCATTACCAAAATCAATAGGTTTATTCCTCTGTGGGACTCCCATTAACACCCAAAATGTCGTGACGATCCAATTAAAATTACGACGTGTAGCGTGATTACAAAAAATTAAAAAATAGGACGTATTACCGACTATTGCTATATCTCCGTTATTTAACCACATACGCCAACATGCTTTACATCATTGTAAAGATGGGATTTTCTACTTTCATAGTCGGACTTTGCTTTTGGAAGGTCCCCAACCAATGCTGAGCTATTCGTCATTATTATTAAAATCGCAAAAATGAGAAGTTGTGTTTTAATAGCGGCTATTGCGATATCTTCATTGTTTTACCACCTACGACAACCTACTTACATCGTTGCAAAGGCGATATTTTCTACTTTCAGCAGCAGGTTTTGCTTTTGATATACCCCTTATAGAAGCGGAGATATTCGCTTTGAAATAAAACGTTGACTTTTTCTCCAAATAAGTTGTTTGCCCATTCCGACCCCTGAATATTATCCGACCATCACCAAAATCAATAGGCTTCTTCCTATGTAGGACTCCCATTAACCTCCAAAATTTCGTGACGATCCGATCAAAATTGCGACCTGTAGCGTGATTATAAAGAAATGGAAAAATGGGATGTATTTACGACTATTGCGATATCTCCGTTATTTGGCCACCTACGCCAACCTACTTTGCATCATTGTAAAGATGGGATTTTCTACTTTCATCGTCAGACTTTGTTTTTGGAAGGTCCCAAACCAAAGCTGTCATATTCGTCATTATTATTAAAATCGCAAAAATGAAAAGTTGTGTTCTATTAGCGGCTATTGCGATATCTTCGTTGTTTGACCACCTACGACAACCTACCATACATCGCTGTAAAGGTGATATTTTCTGCTTTCATTAGCAGGCTTTGCCTTTAATATACCCCTTATAGATACGGAGATATTCGCTTTGAAATAAAACGTTGACTTTTTCCGCAAATAAGTTTTTTGCCCATTCCGACCCCTAAATATTATCCGACCATCACCAAAATTAATAGGCTTCTTCCCCTCCGGGACCTTCATCAACATCCAAAATTTGGTGACGATCCGATCAAAATTGCGACCTATAGCGTGATTACAAGGTTTAGATGGACAGACGGACGGATTGACGGACGGACACACATAGCCAGATCGACTCAGCTCGTCGAGACATTCATTTTGGTATATATAAGTATGGGTCTTCGACCATTATTTCGATGCGTTACAAACTTTTTGGCCAAAACCAACTTATAATACCCTCCCCACATATTGGTGTAGGGTATAAAAATAAGGATTGGAAATAATTCTCTTAAATTCATTCAATTTTAATCTACAAAATCAGTCAGTAAGTTTCAAACGTGGAAATGCTTGAAAACTAAAAGGGAAAGGCCAGTGACCGCAATTGATGTAGAACTTTACGTGCAAAACTTAGGTATGCGGGGATTAAAATAATAATAATGGTTAAATGACATAACCCCCAAATATGTTTAAGAAGGGTGGTCCAAAGACAGTGGATGTGCGTATGGAATGGAAAAAATATTGTGAAGCAATATATAAACAGTTATCTGGGAAATTGTAATGGATGGATGGACGTACAAAAATATTATTACATTATGCAAAAATTACAAATAATGCGCTTAGGAAATATAAATAACACTGTGCAACAAAATTCAATTTTTTTCAAAATGGTGGGAAAAACCGAGTACATTATGAAAGTAGAGCTAAAAATATGAGCCACGTGTATCGGCGTTTTTAAAGTTAACGTCGGAAAGTAACCAAAATAGGCGGGGCAAGTTCCCCCCATTTTTGAATATATCCTAACTGGGTTCGTTATGGTCATTCATGATACAGCTATTTACGTCAATTGCTATAGTTAATTACGTAAATGCCACCAAAGTAGGAGTGAGTCCCATCATTGTAGTATTTTGGACCACACCAAATTGTACATGTGAGAGCCTATATGACACCTATATTTTCACTGGACCATAGCCGTAGACCTCTAATACAATACCTCACATACAATATAAGCAACCAATGGCTTATCCTAAATACGTAATTTAAGTTAAAAGTATTAAAAATACGCAATTTTGGCAGGTCCGATCTGGGTTTTCTATATATTTCAAATATATATTTACCACAAATGTTTTTAAAGCTATTTAAATTGAACAAACAACATCTTCTGTATGAATTTATAACGAAAAATCATCAATAAGATATTTATATTTTTTAATCACAACGACAATCTGGTTAAAAATTGTAAAATATGGCCCTAAACCCTACACCAAAAATAAGGGCTGCTACGAATGTTATACGTTATGGTTACAGATTTCTTTTATTCAGAGACTCACAATGAAATTTCTTTTGGAACATTTCTTTCTTTAACAAAATTCCCAAAAAGTAAAGGATTTTGCTAAATTTTGATCCAGTATGGAATTATGTAAAATTAACAGTCCAAAATTAAAACATATAATTTCATCCTAATATATATAAATTTGTAATCTAATTTTTTAAGGAAATAGTATACATAGATATATGGTTTATTTTGAAACTCATAATGAAATATTGTGTAGAATTTTTCATCCTTTGACACTTTTCACCTATAACAATGTTTTATATTACTTCCATGTATCAACTCGAAAAAAAGGACAAATTTTTCATCAAAAAATTGGGAAATACTTTTATATTTTTTTCAGCAAAATTGATACTGATATTTTCATGCTATAAAATGTAAATTGACATTTCATTTCTTTGGTGACCCATAGTGAAATTTGATGAAGAATATTTTTATCTCTGACATCATCTCTCTAAAATTATGTTTTGTGGGACAATTTTGAATAAACTAAGATGAAGTCCGACTTTAACCCTAAAACGTGTTTTTCATTTTTAGAGATTCCTGGCGATTAGACAAGAGTTACAGATTTGGTGTATTCTGAGACCTATAGTAAAATTTTATGGCGAACAATTTTGTAGAATATTTGGATTTGATACGACCGCATTTTTAAGGAGTTTTTGAAAGATTTTCAAAGAAAGGACAAAAAAGACCCCTTTGGTGAACCGCATGAGGGTTAAAATTTTTAACAAAAATATTTCCCACACCCTCCTAAGTAAAGTTGCCAAGACACTATATACCTGAAATGCAAGGATTCCAAGATATCTTCGAATTCGAATATTTCGAAGCAATTAAAAATGGGCGGAAATTACCCCGCCTATTTTGGTTACTTTCCGACGTAAACTTTAAAAACACCGATACACGTGTTTCATATTTTTAGCTCTACTTTCATAATATACTCGATTTTTCTTGTCATTTTTTTGTTGTCGCACAGTGTACTATATAATGATCATGAGCAAATACTTTTTTCACTATATTTGCTTAGTTTCCACTCAAAAACACATTCTTCTATGGCTTCTAAGAAAAATATGTTTTGAATAAAAAAAAAAATAGAATTGGAAATCTAATTTCGAATACAAGGAAATAAAACAACGGATAACGTGAATGTGGTAGAATTAAGTCCGAAAATGAAAAACATCGGTTGAGTATGATTACTATTTGCCAAAAGGTACGTATACGCCAACGCGTTCAAAGAAATTAATATTACTTATACGACCCCCCCGTACCAATATGCCAAAAATAACAAATGATGGATTATACAAACTTCCAAAATACTTTTTGATAATGAAAGCATAGTTTTCATTATCAAAAAGTATTTTTCAACATATTAATATTAAATGTACGACTACAATGTAGATGTAATATCCTCCTCTCCTGCCACCATTTTTTACTGACAACAGTAACGTTTGGGCAACATAAATTTTATTATGTGTAAGCCAAAACGCGAAGGCGCGTTGCGAAAAGGCGCGAAAAGAAACAAGAATATTGTGTGGGTTTTAAATAATTCTACAAACATCGCAAACGTCCAAGCCTAAGGCACTAAAATTGTTTTTAGTTTGCTGCACGATGTTGTTGGGGTATTTTTGTTGCATGCATGCATTCATTAAATGTGAGCTATGACTAAGATTTTCATTGAAGAAAAAGACAAAAATACAAAGCGAAAAAGTGTTCTACTTTTAGAATTGTGTTACAGAAGTATTTGTTTTGTTTGCAGACTATAAATGGAATTTATATAACATATTCGTGACAACAAACTATTTTTGAAAATATTTACTTATAGATTGTTTCAGAACCTATAAGAATCTAAACGTTAAGCAACAAAGCATTTTAATTTGTCTCCTTTTTAAAATTAATTTGTTATTGTTTATTCAATTAAATCGGTGGATATTAAAAACATATAGCAATGAATTATTAAATCTTGCTATAATATTTAAAAATATCAAGTACGTGGATATCTGTTGAATATAAACATTTTTCAAATAAATAAAAATCAGCTTGAGCCAGGCTGGGATTTGAACCCACGTCCTTGAAAAACATATGAAAAGTGTTGTCAACCGTGTTAGCGTTCAGAACCAAACTGATAACTTCCGAAGGCTGCGTTAAAAAAGCGTTTGTCGTGGAATAATGCAGGTTGAATGAGAAAAAGCTCATCACTGTAAAAACAACTTGGATTTGAGAAATGAAAAGTTCGATGACAGAGAAGCCACTCCACAGCCGATATGTCTGATGAGCTGCTACCAACAGTGCAACCGGTCAGATAATGGTGGTTGTGTAGGTACGAATCTTCGGTTTTCCTTTTTCACTTGCAAAACAATTTTCGATCATTAATCTCGACTCCAACGAGAAATTAATTAAAATTAATATTAAAATGATTTTCGCCCTAATACCCTAGACAGACGGCAGAGTAAATTTGCATTAAAAATTTCCTAATTTGAATTAATTTTTCACCCTGACAGATAGTATCTGCATTTATGAAACAGCTGTTTGTGTTGTTTCTTTGTACCCAGCAGACCATTTCATAAAGCTTTACAAAAGTTCGCCAAAATATGCGAAATAAATACACTTTCTACCTTTGACCTTTTCACCACGATGAAGCAAAAATAAATTTAATTTATTCGCTATATTTTTGAGTCTTTTTAATATTATAAAAATATTGCAAAACTGTAAAAAACATTTGAGGAAGATATAATTTTCGATAGAATTGGTATGGTGGGTGATGGCATTTTTTGTGAAAATAAAAATTTGAAAAAGAAATTTGTTAAAAGGCGTGAAAAACGATTAGCTGCTATTCTACTCGCGAAAGACCACTACTTATTTTGAAGAAACGCGAAAATTGCTGATTTGCTTTCCCTTTTTATTTTCTTAAACATGGAAATTTGACAAAAGACAATTGATTTTCAACAGCATTGTCATATTGAAATTGCTTAATTCAGTTTAAATTTCCTTTGATTTTGTGCATTAAGAAAGGGGATAATGTTCAAATTAATTTGAATTAAGGCTGTTAATGCAAATTAAGACTGCCGTCTGTCTAGGCTATAATACGCAAAATTTTCAAGTAAATAATTCTCATTAACTTTGTGAATAAAGTATCATACATCATTTTTTGTCTATTTTCGTCACAAAATTTTATTTTCATCACATTACCTTTGTGATGACAATTTTTTAATTTTGAACCGACAAAAATGTTCATTAGGATTAAAGATCAAAAGTTTTGCGGATGAGATACTAAAAGGAATGTATCTCCAGCCACTACATATGGTACCATAGGCGGTTTTTACAACCTTCGGGCTGTTTGCTCAAGAAGTATGGACTTGCCCCTGAAAAAACTTTTACCATCGCAATTGAGGCAGCGAATGCAAGTTGCCTTAACAAAAATCAAAGTGATTCCATTCCAGGTTTTAAAGTAAACTTATCCGAAATTTTGTGTGGGAGGTACCGGATGGAGTGGACAAATATAGTCCATATTTGAACCTGATCTATATCTAGTAGATATATTAGGATGAATAAAGTATGGACCAATTCGGCCACTCCCTTCAGGAGTTATCGTACGAAAAATTTTTCCGAACATTTTTGAACTTTTGTGGGGGAGGTACCTGAAGGAGTGGACCGATATGGCTTATCTTCGAACTTAAACTATGTTTGGACAAAATATTATGAAGGCCAAATTTTGGACGGAGTCGGCATATCCTTCGAGAATTATATTGCGCTCCTGACACTACACATGGTGTCATAGGGGTTTTTCAACTTTCAGCCTATTTTCTAAGGAAGTATGGACTTGCCCCTGATGAAACTTGTACCTTCGTATGGGGGAGAGTGAAAGTTGTTACAACAAAAACCAAGGCAATTCGAGAGCAGGTCCTAAACTGAACTTTTCCGAAATTTTGTGTGGGAGGTACCCGAAGCAGTTTACCGATTGAGTCCATATTGGAACCTCATCTAAGTCTGGTAGAAATTTTACGATGTGCAAAGTATGAACCAAATCGGTTACTCCCTTCAAGAGTTATCGCGCGCACAAATTTTCCGAACTTTTGTGGGGGAGGTACCAGAAGGAGTGGACCGATATAACCCAACCGACCTTAAACTAAGTTTGGACTAAATATTGCGAAAGCCAAATTTTGGATCAAATCGGTTCATCCCTTCGAGAGTTATCGTGCGCACCAGCCAGTCAGACAGACAGACAGACGGACGGACATTGCTCAATCGACTCCAAATTGTCTAAAACACATTTCGTCCAAACATACTTGGGGTCTAAAACCATTATTTCGATGAGACCCATTTTGCCCGTATGAAAGCGTATATACCCTCGTTAGCATAAATGCTGAGGGTATAAGAAGAACCTTTGGCGAGGTTCGAAACTACAGTCTTCCCTGCCTTAACCGTTGGCGAACAATCCGAAATTCTCAACAAATATGGGATTTCCTCAAACTTTTTTGGAACAAGTAAAAAGTTTCAGTCGGCTTTGCCGACCAAAGTATACCCTCAGCCTGTGTGAATTGAAACTTTTATCCTATGGAAAGATCGAATACCGGCAATACCACCAAAAACCTTTTCCCCAAAAATTATATATTCAAGAGATTTTCAGAATTTTGTGGCTCTTTTGGACGTATGAACTTGCCGTCAAAAATATGATTTGAAATAAAGCTCAAAAGTGTTGCGGAGGTGATACCTGAAGGAATGGAACACATTGTCTCTATCGGAATTGGATTTTATTGTGGAAGTTATTCGTTTCGATACATAGCGCGCCCACCAATTATTTCAGTTGGTCACCGTATAATTTAGAGCTTTTGGACCACTATATAATATCGCTGTAAACAGGACCACAAGATGTACCTTTGGTAAAAATTTACAATAGATCATCGAAAAGACCTTAAACTGCACTTAACAAACAAAAATGTTGAACTTTAGTGGGTATGTACCCAAAGAAGTGGACCGATTTAGCCCTCGAGTACAACCTGTTTCAAGAAAAATTGAAACGATTCGAGAGGAGGTCTTAAACATCACTTTTCCGAAAGTTTGTTTGGGAGGCACCTGACGGAGTGGATCGATATAGTCCATATTCGAACTTGATATAATAATTATAATTGTTCCACAAACATCCTAGGCAGGACAGGGGAGACTTCTCTCATATCAATAAGTGCACCCCGATTCATATTAGATCAATGATATGGGACCCACTGTTTATCGCCGAGTCCGAACGGCATGTCTAAGACACCACTTGTAGAGAAGTTGTACAAGGCTGAAATACTTAGAAAATGTCGCCAACATTACTGAGGGGCATTTTGCCACTGTTGAAAAGTGTTTGATTTTGACTGGCCGGGGAATCGGGTGTGCATACCATTGCACTACGGTGGCACTTGATATAAGTTTGGAAAAAAAGTATTACGACTGAATAGCCTGATCCGTTCCAGAGTTATCGACATTCTGAAAGGCCTCCTGTTGATAGACGACATTTTGAAATGTCTGCTGCCTATAGAAGACTTTCTTAATGACTTTTCAAATAGCCTCTACAGAAGATGTTTTGAATGTTCTTCTGTATGGAAGACCTTTGAATGGTATCTATAGAAGATCTTTTGCAAAATCACCAGTCCATAAAAACATGTTGAAAGTTCATGTTGCAAAGACCTATTGCCCATTAATGGACTCTTGAAAGGTATTTTACCCATAGAAATCCTTCTGTCGGGAAAATACCTCCTCAAAAGCTTTCTGTGTATATATGACCTTCTGAGGGCCTCCGTCTTTCCACTGAAGACCATTTTAACGGTATTCGGTCGGTATTTGAAATATCTTCTATAGAAGATTTTTAAGAGAGGTTCTATCCATTGAAAGCCTTTCCTGCCTAGAAATATTTTCTGTCCATACTTTCTGAAAGCTCTCCTGTCTATAGAAGACCTTTTGAAAGGTAATATGAGCTCTTGAGATCACTTCTGTCCATAGAAGACCTTCTGAGAGGTTCTTCGTCTTTAGAATATCTCATTAACGTCTTTCGTCCATAGACGACTTTTTGAAGGGCATTTTTCTATGAGATTTTTGAAAAAGATTTCGTAGACGACCTTTTGAATGACATCTATGGAAGACCTTTTGACAAGAAAGGCTTTTGGAAAGCCTCTCGTCAATGCAAAAACCTGTTGAAAGGACCTACTGCCCATACACCGCCTCTTGAAAGGTATTTTACTCATTGAAATCCTTCTGTGTGCATTTATGACCATTGGAGAGGTCCTCCGTCTCTCTATAGAGGATTTTTAAGTAATTTGACTATGAGACTTTTAAAAAGTTGTAGTAGTGGCCTTTTGAAAGGAATTCGACTCACAGAAAACCTTCTGAGATGTCTTTCGTCCATAACAAATCTACTGGAAGCTCTTGTGGCCTCAGAAGATATTTTGCGAGATCCTCCGGTTTTAGAATGAATCAGGAATCGGAAATGGCTTTCTCTCCATAGAAGATCTTTTGGAAGATATTTTGCCTTTGAAGGACCTTTTCAATTGTTCAGAGACGATTTACTTAAAAGGTATTTTGTCCATAGAAGGCCCTCTATAAATAGAATACCTTCTGAATCGTTTTCTTTCCATAGAAGACCGTTGAAACACCCTTTGTAAATAAAATGCGCTCTGAAAGAAGAAAGAAGATTTTAATGCCAAAATTGGAAAGGAGAATATCTTTGGCCCAACAGTCGGGAAATTCAGTCGTCACAGTGAAACATCTGACAATGGTATGAGGCTGATAGACTTTGCAGCTGCAAAAAACATGGTGGGTAGCAGTACCAGATTTAAGCATCTCGATATTCATAAGGGCACCTGGCTGTCGCCAGATCAAAGAACAAAAAATCAAATTGATCACGTTGTGATAGATGGCAGACATGCATCAAGCGTGTTGGATGTACGATCGTTCCGAGGTGCAAACATACGACTCGGACCACTACCTTGTTGCAGCAAAGGTACGTACCAGATTAAACGTAGCAAACAAAGTGCGAACAGACACAACACGGAGGTATTCCACTCAACTGGCCCAACTGCTTAATCAAAGCACTCCTCGTCCCGATAACATATCAGGATAATGGCAAAACATTGCCCACTTCTTGCAAACAGCCGCAAAATCAGTACTTGGATACCAGAGACCTCCGCCAAGGAATCCATGGTATGACCAGGAGTGTCGTGCTACTACCGAAGAGAAAAAAAAGTGGCACATAGGGCTACTTTACAATCAGTAGCAACGCGTAGCGCACGAGAGAGGTATCGGGAGAAAAGGAGAGAGGAGAAACGATTTTTCCGCACGAAAACGATAGAGATGGAGAAGCGGTAGTGTGAACAAATCGAGATGTACAGGAGACAGAATGAAGTCCGAAAATTCTACCAAAGAGTGAAACATCAAACTGATGGCTTTGGAACTGGCACATCCTCCTGTAGAGACCAGCAAGGTAATCTGGTAACTGATACAGTTAGTGTCCTAAGGATATGGAAAGAGCATTTTTCCAAACTGTTGGTATCCAATAGTAGCGATGTCGACGAAGATACCACAGATCCAATCCCAGAAGATGGTATTGAAGGTATACCAACCGGCCAAGATGAGGTAAAGACAGCTATAAACCGGCTGAAGAATAATAAGGCAGCAGGATCTGATGGCCTACTAGCCGAGCTGTTTAAAACCGGAGGCGACACGCTGATAAGGTGTATGCATCAGCTATTTAGCTCCATCTGGCAGGAAGAACGCGTACCCGACGATTGGAACCTGAACATCCTGTGTCCCGTCAATAAGAAAGGAGATAAGACTTTATGCTCCAACTATAGGGGCATAAGTCTTCTCCCTATCGCCTACAAGATAGTGTCAGGGATATTGTGCGAACGACTAAAGCCCATGGTCAACGAAATAATTGGGCCATACCAAGGCGGCTTTAGACCTGGCAAGTCCACCATTGACCAGATATTTACCCTGCGGTAAATCCTGGAGAAGACCCTAGAGATGCAGATCGACATATACCACCTTTTTGTCGATTATAAACCAGCCTTCGACAGCCCGCTACGTTCAAAGGTATTCCAAGCAATGCCTGAATTTGGTATCGCCGCAAAGCTCATTCGGCTTTGTAAGATGACTCTAACTGACACAAGATCTTCAGTTAAAATAGGAAAGAACCTCTCCGAAGAGTTTTGTACCAAAAGAGGTTTCAGGCAAAGAGACAGCCTTTCGCGTGATCTTTTCAACATCATGCTAGAAAAGGTTATACGAGAGGCAAACGTCAAAAGAAGTGGCACAATCTACACCAATAGCCACATGTTACATGCTTATGCTGATGATATAGACATCATGGGACGATCAGTAAAAGAAGTAACCGATACCTTTATGAAGATCGAAGGAGAATCTGCTAAACTGGGTCTGGTGGTAAACGGCGAGGAGACCAAGCTGATGGTGTCGACGCGCAATGCCTCCGTTGAGATCGGACCAATTGTTGAAGTTAGTTCCTATAATTTTGAGGTAAAAGATTTTGTATACCTCGGCACCGCCGTAAACACAAAAAACGACGATGAAATAAAAAGAGGAATAGTATTGGCCAACAGATGCTACAAAGCCACAACTCGTCAAACAAAAATAAAGCTTTACAAAACACTGATACTACCCGTGCTGATGTATGATTCCGAAGACTGGGTACGTGCGCAAGCAGATAAGGCAGTGCTTGGCGTGTTTGAGAGAAAAATTCTTCGAAAGATCTACGGACCGATCTGCGTTGACGGTGAATATCGAAGTCGTATGAACCACGAGTTGTATCTGCTATACAACGACATGAATATAGTTAAACGTATTGAGATGCAGCGATTGCGTTGGCTAGGCCGTATAATAAGAATGATCGATGATGAACCCGCTAAAAAGGCGTATAAATTCGAGACACATGGCGGTGCACGCAGAATTGGCAGGCCAAAGAATAGATGGCGCAAACAAGTGGAAGAAGAGATGACAAGGCGCGGTATTCCAAAAAGCGAAGCACGAAACAGAAAGTATTGGATTGAACAATTCAAACATATTACGAAAAGATTCAGATTCATGAATATTTTGATCATTGTTCGTAAAGAATTAATACCGGACTGGATAGGAAATGCAATTTTGATGAGGAAACACAATTTGTTTGGGCTTATTTTCTATAGCAGGAGTTAAAAATTTTTCTCCAATGTTCAGATTCATGCATATTATGAACATTGTTCCTAAAACAAACATCACTGGCTTCTTCTGAGAGAGACTTGACAGGAAAAGTAATTTTGGTGAGGAAAAGCAATTTTGTTCAGCTTATTTTCTTATAGCGGCAGGGTTTTATCTTTGACTATTTTATTGACACCAACTAACCCAGAGACAGAATAAGGGGAAGGTCAAAACTTCAATGAAAAATACAAGGCAAAGCAGTCGCCTCAAAACTTGGTGAGAGTTTCTTAGAGCAAGGAAAAAGAACAAAGAGTGAAACGAATAGCAGGCGTTTTCATCTAGCACTGTAACATAATATCAGTTAATCTTCCCTTTGCAGAAAAAATTGGCAACAGTTATCGTATTCCGAGGTTAAACCACCCTTGGAAATATACTAAACACCTTTTTTTAAAAATTTTGGCTATGTAAATTTTTTTTATAAATTCAGACTCGGTAACAAAACTGATGTCCCATACCTTAGCGACAAAAATAGAATCGAGTAGAATAGTCATTGATATCAGAGAATCTCCCATTGTCGTCCTCACGAGTATATTGCAGAGAAATAATTTTTATGTCGGCACCAAGGCATGCTTAGCTTCAGTTGGCCTCCTACTAAATACCTCCCTCCGACAATTAATGCAATCAATATCGATTTGTGATATCCATCATCCTCTACATCAGTCTCTATATCAAATTGATCCATTTAATTTATTTTCTTAACAAATCTGCTATTTAATTTCCAACAGTTGGACGTTAGCATGGATATCAACGTGGATCCAATGGCAGCTAATCTAAATGGCAGCATGCAACTTTGCCATAGATTATTTAGCAATAAATTCTGATACTCTGAATATGAGATGACGTGCTGCTGCGAGGCTGCTATCTGCACTAATCTAACTAAAACGGTTGATGAAAGACAAATATTGCAGCTCTATACGATATTGGAAATTACGAAATATGCACACATCTGAAGGAGTCGTTTGGCCAAAAAAAAAAAAAAGTTTAATGGCAACTCAATCTCGTCTTGAATTATCAGAAAAAAATCTAAGCCACTTTAAGATGAAAATCCCAAAATGCTGAACATTCAAATTGTTTAGCACAACTTGATATCAGACAGGCTGGCCATATTTTCAGAAGCACGTCAAAGCTTTGTGTGTGAGAGTGTTCGTTCAAAGCGTGAGAAACGAAACGACGAATCAGTGATGTCAGATAATTTGTGATGCTGTTCGGTGGTGGTGCTGGTCAGACAAAATTCCAATGAAAACTTAAACAAATTTGAAATGAAAAAATCTAAATTAATAAAATAAAATTCAATTTAAAAATTTTATTGTCTTCTCTAAGATTAGAGAAAAATGCAATTTAAATTTAATGGAATTTCAAATCCTGTTGTGTGCTCTTGGCCAATCCATGTCGCTAAATATTTCACACATTATTCATGCGATATGAATCCGCCATGACTTAGTTAATAGAAAACGGATTCAATTTCAAGGTTTTCCATTGTTAATCATTGCTAATATAGTAAAAAAATCCAATGACAACAACAACAAAACTGCAATTCAATTGAATTTAGTATCTGATCAAATCGAATCTTTGTAGCAATTTCACATATTGCGTGATTCAAAATTGCCAAGTTTCCATGTTTTGTTTTTTTTTTGTTATTGTCTCAACGCTGTCTATGTACGCCATTGCCCCCCCAAATAGCAAAAATATTGCGAAATATCAACAACAGTTCTAAGCTAGATTTTATTATTTGTTCGTTCCTTCGCTCCCAATGGCTATTAATTTTTCATGTTCTACAAATAATAATATTCAATTCCCATATCTCTCTTCGTAAGCAATTTAATACGTTGCAGTTTATTTTACATACAATACGAGTATGTCTGTCTGTCGGTCCGTCCATCTATCCCCATAAATGTATGTCTGATCATAAAATCGCTTTAATCAAGAACAGCAACAACAACAACAAACTAATAGAGATCACCTACAACTTATTCTAAATACAGTTGAGGCTCGGCAAATACGTCAATTTGTATGACACCTTTTCCAAAGAGATTCCTATTTCAAGAAGACTGTACAAAATACCACTGAAGTAGGTCTTAATGCATGGAAACCCATATAGGAGGTTTTCTATCTATGAAATACCCCTATCTATGGATGAAGTACAGACACATCCTCCTATAGAGACCAGCAAGGTAATTTGATAAATGATACAGATAGTGTGGAAAGAGTAATTTTCCAACAAAGATCCAATCCCTGAATGTATAGATATAGAATATATAGTAAAGACAGTAATAAACCGGCGAAAGAATAATAAAACAGCAGGATGCGATGGCCTATCAGCCGAGCTGTTTAAAACCGGAGGCCACACGCTGATAAGGTGTATGCATTAGCTACTTAGCACCATCTGGCAGGAAGAACGAGTGCCTGACAATTGGAACCTGAGCATTCTGCGTCCCATCTACAAGAAGGGAGATATAACTGTGCGTTCTAACTACAGGGACATAAGTCTGCTCCCTTTTGCTTATATGATAGTGACAGGGATATTGTGCGAACTACTAAAGCCTATGGTCCAGGGAATAATTGCGCCATACCAAGGCTGCTTTAAACCTGACAGATCCACCATTGACCAGATATTTACCTTGCGGCAAATCCTGGAAACAGATGCTGATCGACTCTTAGCGCATTTTAGTCAATTAAAGAGCAGCCTTCGACAGCCCCTTACGTTCAAAGGTATTCCAATTTGGTATCCGCGCAAAGCTCATTTGTCTAATTGTTACTCGGTCCTGAGTTAAAATAGGAAAGAACCTCTCCGAACAGACAATGAGAACCTCCGATGTTTCAGGCAAGGAGACGGCCTTTCGTGTGATCTCTTCATGGATTTTACGAGATGCAAACGTCAAAAGAAATGACACAATATACAACAATAGCCACACTTTAATTGCTTAAGCTAACGATATTGTTATCATGGGTTGATCAGTAAAAGAAGCAACTTACATATACCTTTAAAAAGTTCGAAGGTGAATCTGCAAAAGTGGAACTGGCAGCAAACGGCGACAAAACCAAGTTGAGGGTATCGAAGCACAATGTGTGTCCATAGAATTCGCATCGACTGTGGAAGTTGGTTCCTATAACTTTGAGGTAGTTAAAGACTTCGTCTACCTCGGCACGGCCACGAACACAACAAACAACATCAAACAGTTCTGCGGAAGATCCACGGGCAAATATACGTTGATAGAGAATATCGACGTCGACGTACACCGACATCAGTAGAGTGAAACGTGTCGAGATACAAAGATTGCGTTGGCTAGGCCATATGCCATATGAATGAGCGATGAAGAACCCGCAAAATAAATACGGGGTGCGTGGTATTATACGCAGAACTGGACGGCAAAGAAGACCCTATAGAAGACTGCTTAATAGTTATTCTATATACATAAGACTCCATTAGGAAGTCTTCTATCTGTAGAAGACTCTTTTAGAGGTCGTCTTTCTGTAGAAAAGGCCTTATATCTTTAGAAGATTCCCTTAGGATGTCTTCTATATATAGAAGACAGGTCTAGGAGATATTGTATATTTAAAATACGCCTTTAGGAGGTGTTATATCTTTTGAAGATTCCTTTGGGAGGTCTTCTATCTATATAGGACTCCTTAAGGAGGTTTTCTATCTATAGAAGAGTCCTTTATGAAGTCTTCTAGCTATAGAATACTCCTTTAGGAGGTATTCTATATTTAAAAGACTCGTTTAGGAGGAGTTCTATCTTTAGATGATTCCTTCGGGAGGTTTTCTATCTATGTATATAGGTCTTCTATCTACAGAAGACTCCTTTAGGTGGTCTACTATCTATAAAATACTTCTTCCGAGGTTGTCTATCTATAAGAAGACTCCTTTAGGGGTTTTTTTATCTATAGAAGACTCCTTTATGAGGTCTTCTATCTACAGAAGACTCTTTTAGGAGGTCTTCATGCTATAGAAGACTCCTTTAGGTGGTCTTCTATCTACAGAAGACTCCTTTAGGAGGTCTTCTATCTATAGAAGACTCCTTTAGGATGTCCTCTATCTATGTAAGACTCCTTTAGGAGGTCTACTATCTATAGAAGACTCCTTTAGAAGGTCTTCTATCTACAGAAGACTACTTTAAGAGTCCTCTATCTATATCCTTTATATCCTTTAGGAGGTCTTCTATCTACAGAAAACTCCTTTAGGAGGTCTTCTATCTATAGAAGACTCCTTTAGGTGGTATCCTATCTATAGAAGACTCCTTTAGGCGGTCATCTATCTATAGAAGACTCCTATAGGAGGTCCTCTATCTAAAAAGACTCCTTTAGGAGGTCTTCTATCCATAGAATACTTCTTGAGAGGTCGTCTATCTATAGAAGACTCCTTTAGGAGGTCCTCTATCTATGTAAGACTCCTTTAGGAGGTCTTCTATCTACAGAAGACTCCTTTAGAAGGTCTTCTATCTATAGAAGACTCCTTTAGGAGGTCCTCTATCTATAGAAGACTCCTTTAGGAGGTCCTCTATCTATAGAAGACTCCTTTAGGAGGTCTTCTATCTACAGAGAACTCCTTTAGGAGGTCTTCTATCTATAGAAAACTCCTTTAGGAGGTCTTCTATCTATAGAAGACTCCTTTAGGAGGCCTTTTATTTATAGGAGACTCATTTAGGAGGCCTTCTATCTTTAGAAGATTCTTTTAGGAGGTCTTCTATCTATAGAGGACTCCTTTATGAGGTCTTCTATCTACAGAAGACATTTAGGAGGTCTTCATGCTATAGAAGACTCCTTTAGGTGGTCTTCTATCTACAGAAGACTCCTTTAGGAGGTCTTCTATCTATAGAAGACTCCTTTAGGAGGTATTCTATCTATAGAAGACTCCTTAAGGAGGTCCTTTATCTATAGAAGACTCCTTTAGGAGGTCTACTATCTATAGAATACTTCTTGAGAGGTCGTCTATCTATAGAATACTCCTTTAGCTGGTAATCTATCTAAGAAGACTCCTTTAGGAGGTCTTCTATCCATAGAATACTTCTTGAGAGGTCGTCTATCTATAGAAGACTCATTTAGGAGGCCTTCTATCTTTAGAAGATTCCTTTAGTGGGTCTTCTATGTACAGAATACTCCTTTAGGATGTCGTCTATCTATAGAAGACTCCTTTAGAAAGTCTTCTATCTTTAGAAGATTCTTTTAGGAGGTCTTCTATCTATATAAGACTCCTATAGAAGGTCTTCCATATATAGAATACTTTTTGAAAGGTCGTCTAACTATAGAAGACTCCTTTAGGATGTCTTCTATCTATAGAAGACTACTTTAGGAGGTCTTCTATCTATAGAAGACTCCTTTATGAGGTATTCTATCTATAGAAGGCTCCTATTAGGGGTCCTCTATCTAAGAAGACTCCTTTAGGAGGTCTTTTATCCTTAGAATATTTCTTGAGAGGTTGTCTATCTATAGAAGACTCATTTAGGAGGCATTCTATCTTTAGAAGATTCCTTAAGGAGGTCTTCTATCTATAGAAGACTCCTTTAGGAGGTCTTCTATCTTTAGAAGACTCCTTTATGAGGTCTTCTATCTATAGGAGATTCCTTTAGGTAGTCTACTATCTATAGAAGACTCCTTTAGGAAGTCTACTATCTATAGAATACTTCTTGAGAGGTCGTCTATCTATAGAAGACTCATTTAGGATACCTTCTATCTTTAGACGATTCCTTTAGTAGGTGTTCTATGTATAGAATACTCCTTTAGGATGTCTCCTATATATAGAAGACTCCTTTAGGAGGTCTTCTATCTTTAGAAGATTCCTTTAGGAGGTCTTCTATCTATATAAGACTCCTTTAGAAGGACTTCTATATATAGAATACTTCTTGAGAGGTCGTCTATCTAGAAGGACTCCTTTAGGAGGTCTTCTATCCATAGAATACTCCTTGAGAGGTCGTCTATCTATAGAAGACTCATTTTGGAGGCCTTTTGTCTTTAGAAGATTCCTTTAGTAGGTCTTCTATCTACAGAAGACTCCTTTAGGATGTCTTCTATATATAGAAGACTCCTTTAGGAGGTATTCTATCTATAGAAGACTCCTTAAGGAAGCTCTCTATCCAGAGAAGACTCCTTTAAGAAGACTTCGTTATGAGGTCTTCTATCTATATAAGATTCTTTGAGGATGTCTTCTATCTATAGATGACTTCATTATGAGGACTTCTATTTATAGAAACCCTCTTCAAGAGACTATATAATACTCCTTTAGGAGGTTTCCTATCTTTAGAAAATCCCTTTAGAAGGTCTTCTATTATAGAAGACCCCTTTTGGAGGTCTTTTATCTGAAGAAGACTCCTAATAGGTATTTTATCTATAGAATACAACTTTAGAGGGTATCATAGATATGAAGAAGATGCCGTTAATAAGTCTTCTATTTATAGAAGAAACCTTTAGGAGGTCCATTACCTACAGAAGACTCCATTAGAAGGTCTCCTATCTATAGAAAGACTTCGTGGGGATGTCTTCTATATATATATAGGATCCCTTTAAGACGTCTTCTATTCATATAATACTCCATTGGAGGTTTTCTATATTAAGAAAATTCCTTTAGGGGGTCTTTTATTATAGAAGACCCCTTATGGAGGTCTTTTATCTACAGAAGACTCCTTAATAGATTTCTCTATATATAACATTCCTTTAGGAAGTCTATCTATGGAGGACACCTTTAGGATGTGTCCTATCTATAGAAGACTTCGTTAGGAGGTCTTCTTTACATATAAGACTCCTTTGCGAGTTGATCTCCCCAAACAAAAGCACCTCCAATCACTTCGCATTCTGCGAAGCTCAACTGTATTTATAATTAAAACCCCGCAATCATTTGGTTTTATGCCAATGCTATTCTCAATTGATACTTTTTTAGATTGAATTCTATGCATTTTATTTATTTTTTATTTTGTTATAGAGTCTATAATAAATTATATTGTGTGTGCCATATCATTAGATAGCTTGGTGCTCTGTCAATTTATTAGGAATCTGGTAGACAGCAACAAAGCTATTTCTTGCTAACATTGAAATCATTGAGTCAGCTTTAGGCGATCTCTAATGAAATCACCTAAAATCATAAAAATTTTCAATTTGAAAACCAAGAGGTGTAATTAATAAATAATAAAACTGACATTCTTACATTAATTAAAAAATTGCTTTAATTTGTTTAAACAATAAAACCGTCCATGTCATATGATCGGCTCATTCAGTAAAGTACTCTGAATTTAAGTGAAACAGGTGAACATTTGGGGATGATGCACTTGAAAGAATGGGCCAACATAGTCCATCACTTAAACTGATCTCAATTTGGGATTCACCCCATTCGCTATTAAGTTGTTAGAGTAGTTTCAAAGCAAAACTGTATTTATTATTTGTAAGCATTTTTGTTAGGTTTAGTTTCTGATATATATTGTCGAGTAGTTTTTCCTTTCTTTGGTTAAGCAATTCTTAAGGCCTGGGTACATAAGCAGCCTCGCCTGGTTGCCTTGCTTTCCTACTTAATTTCTGACATAATAAAAATAAAAGAATAAAAAAATTTCGGACTGGGTCGGCCTTTTCTTTTTTATTCTTTTATCAGAAACAAGCAAGGTAAGCAGGCGAGGTAACTTATGTACCCATCCCTTTGAATTACAAGTTAAATAAATTGAATTGGAAAAATTGGTTGCCGTAGTATTGTTTAGAGTTTTCGGGCTATTAAGTGCGGAAGTATGGATTTGATAACAACTTTGTGTATGTAACGTCAAACAAAACAGGCAACGTCAAACAAAAAAGTACTGAAACTCACCATGTGTGGTGCATATTTTTAGGGGATCAAAATAATAATATTAATTTGCCACGCATTAATATTATTATTTTTATTTTCATGCCCTTTTTATGTTGCCCTATGTTCATTAACATTACCTTTGAAACATTTAAGGGCTTCAACGAATTTTGTATTTTAAAACGAAATCAGCTGTTCATAATTTAGAGTTGCCACGCAACAATTTTCCAAACATCATAAAATATTTCGTGACAATTGTTTTCCTGTTGGCATCATGCAAAAAACATTACTTTCTATATTTATTTTTTTATTTTGCTTTTTTTTCTACGTTCAATTAAATATAAACATGTAATTATTCTGTGTGTTTTGTTATTATTTTATGGCGACTTTTACTCTTTGTTGTTGCTCACCTGGTATTTGCTTTTTGTTATTAAAAATTATTTTCCCTGTTAAACAATAACTTATTTTGTGAATGACTCAGTTTTGATTAATGAGTTTGAAATGTTTTTGTTTTGAGAGGAAAGGAAAATTTCAAGCTAGCAAAGAAAATAGCAACAACAACAAAACTATTACAATGAATCATTAGCGTAAAGTGTAACATGTTATGTTACAACATCACTTCCTCTTCACTTCAAAATAAAACAACAATAACAACAAAAACAAACGCAACAATGATTGCCGCCAGTAGCGGCAAGCGAGACCAATAAATAAATAAAGTTGTTTGTGGAGGCAGGCAGGCTTCCCCCGCTTCGAGCATCGCTGGTGTTACACCTGAGTGAAAACGGAAATTCGAAAAATAGTAGGAAAAACAAAACAACATAACGTAACAACCAACCAACCACCCGCTAGATATTACAATTATCATTATATTGAGAGTGATCCGCATTCACTCACTCAACTACTCGCTCTTGTCCCTATCCACAGTTTTTTTGCGGTACATGTACTTTGAAATCGTAATGATGTTTTTTTGTAAACAACAATTTGGTGTTGCTATTATTTATTTTTGTTGTTGTTTTTTCTACGAAAACAGAGCAAAACATGAACATAGATAATTTGTATGAGGGTATTTTATAGGAATTTGGCAATTGGAGGAGTAGGAAATGGATCGTCATTAGTGCAAAACAATGTTATGACTTTTGTTACAACAACAACCCAAAACAAACTTTTTTTGTTGTAAGGTGATTGTTTTTTTTTTTTTTTTTTTTTTTTTTTTTTTTTTTTTTTTTTTTTTTTTTTTTATTTCGTGACAATTGTTTTCCTGTTGGCATCATGCAAAAAACATTACTTTCTATATTTATTTTTTTATTTTGCTTTTTTTTCTACGTTCAATTAAATATAAACATGTAATTATTCTGTGTGTTTTGTTATTATTTTATGGCGACTTTTACTCTTTGTTGTTGCTCACCTGGTATTTGCTTTTTGTTATTAAAAATTATTTTCCCTGTTAAACAATAACTTATTTTGTGAATGACTCAGTTTTGATTAATGAGTTTGAAATGTTTTTGTTTTGAGAGGAAAGGAAAATTTCAAGCTAGCAAAGAAAATAGCAACAACAACAAAACTATTACAATGAATCATTAGCGTAAAGTGTAACATGTTATGTTACAACATCACTTCCTCTTCACTTCAAAATAAAACAACAATAACAACAAAAACAAACGCAACAATGATTGCCGCCAGTAGCGGCAAGCGAGACCAATAAATAAATAAAGTTGTTTGTGGAGGCAGGCAGGCTTCCCCCGCTTCGAGCATCGCTGGTGTTACACCTGAGTGAAAACGGAAATTCGAAAAATAGTAGGAAAAACAAAACAACATAACGTAACAACCAACCAACCACCCGCTAGATATTACAATTATCATTATATTGAGAGTGATCCGCATTCACTCACTCAACTACTCGCTCTTGTCCCTATCCACAGTTTTTTTGCGGTACATGTACTTTGAAATCGTAATGATGTTTTTTTGTAAACAACAATTTGGTGTTGCTATTATTTATTTTTGTTGTTGTTTTTTCTACGAAAACAGAGCAAAACATGAACATAGATAATTTGTATGAGGGTATTTTATAGGAATTTGGCAATTGGAGGAGTAGGAAATGGATCGTCATTAGTGCAAAACAATGTTATGACTTTTGTTACAACAACAACCCAAAACAAACTTTTTTTGTTGTAAGGTGATTGTTTTTTTTTTTTTTTTTTTTTTTTTTTTTTTTTTTTTTTTTTTGTAAGGGTCTACACACTGAGGGTATACACACTTTGGTACGACCAAAATTGTGCCTCATCGAAATAATGTTTTTATATCCCAAGTATGTTTGGACGATCTCCGTTTCAGATAATTTATAATGTCCGTCGGTCTACTAGGCTGGTGCGCACGATATCTGCCGAACGTGGAATTTTTTCCAATCTTGCATTATGTACCTCCGTCATAAAAGTCCAACATTTTAGCTTAAGTGTACTTTAAAGGCTGTTGAAGGATCCTTTGAAAATTTGTACAGAAGGTACACCCTGTGGTTCTGGTTATAGAGATATTATGTGTTTCGTGGACTAGTCCATGATATGTCAAGTATGTCGAGTATATGTAATGTTCCTTAAGTTCTGAAGCCTACGGTGGGTGGTGGTCGCGATAGCTATCGAAATGAATGATTCCTAAAGTAAAGTCCAGTTCAAAAAGGAACTATTTTAGTATATTCCTTCAGGTACATACTCCGGAAAACTTCAAAACTCTTTGTGCTTTAATCTAACTAAAATTTATTTGCAAAACTTAACCATTTATTCGGAACGTCCAAATTGTTAAGATAAAAAAATACCCCAAAAGTTTGGATATTTTTATCGGCAAGTTCATACGTCCCAAAATACCACAAAATTCTAAAACCCCATAAATTTCAGTTGTGTAGTCACTTTTTTATTGTCCGGAGATGAAAGTCTCAGTTCACACATATCTCTCAATTCACGTATATCTGTTTCGGCAAAGCTTAGTGATACTTTTTACTTGTTCGAATTAAGTACATGTAACAATATGTACGAGAGATTACAATGAAGCGCGGGTTCGCACGCTTGCAATTCAAGCTGCACTTTTTATACCCTACATTTGTATGATCTCCCCAATTGGAGGGTATTATAAGTTGATGTTGGCCAAAAAGTTTGTAAGACATCGAAATCGTAGATCTATACTTATACGAGGGCAGTTCGGAAACTTCTTAGCCTAGCACAAAAAGCGCGGTATAAACAGAAAAAAGTTAAGTGTTATGAACACATGTGAAATTTTGTTTCGATATGGCAACTCCTTCATATAGAAACAGGTGTTCAAAAAAGACGCATCCGCAATTTTTTTACAATGGAAAAATTAGAAATGCGTGCTATCATTAAATATTTACATAAAAAAGGTTTATCGGGACAAGAAATTCCTAATGATATGGTGAATGTGTTAGGTGAAAGTGCTCCTTCATATGCAACAGTAAAAAATTGGGTTGCTGAATTTAAACGTGGTCGTACAAGCATTGAAGATGAACCACGTAGTGGACGTCCAAAAACAGCAACAACAACAGAAATTGTAGCCAAGAATAAAAGTGCGTGAAATTGCTAATATCATGGGCATCTCAAATGATCGAGTCCATTTAATTTTGCATGAAGAAATACAGATGAAAAGCTTTCTGCAAGATGGGTGCCGCATTTGTTAACAGTCGATCAAAAACGCATAAGAATGAACATTTCTCAAGCTTGTTTGGATCGTTTTAAGCGAAATAAAATGGATTTTAAGCGTCGTTTCATAACTGTTGATGAGACATGGATCCACCACTATACTCCAGAGACAAAAGAACAACCCAAACAATGGACTGAAGCTGGAAGAAGTGCCCCAAAGAAGGCAAAAACAATTCAATCGGCTGGTAAGGTTATGGCAACGGTTTTTTGGGACTTCAAAGGTATTTTATTGATTGACTATCTGCAAAAGGGTAAAACAATAAATTCAGAGTACTATTGCAACCTTTTGGATCAATTAAATGTGCAAATTCGAGAAAAACGTCCTGGCTTACAACACAAAAAAATAATTTTTCATCAAGACAACGCACCAGCGTACAAGAGTGTTTTAACAATGGCTAAAAAGTGGCTAAAATCCAGGAATTAAAGTACGAGTTGCTTGACCATCCACCTTATTCTCCTGATTTAGCCCCCAGTGACTGAAAAAAAATCCTTGCTGGCAAGCGTTTTACCTCAAATGAAGATGCAATTACAGTTGTAAACCACAATTTTGAAGACCTTGAGGAAAACTATTTTAATCAAGGGATAGAATTGCTAGAAAAGCGTTGGACTAAGTGTATTGAAGTTTTAGGGTATTATATTGAAAAATAAAAATATTTTTGAAAAACTAACTATTCTCTTTCATTGATAGGCTACGAAGTTTCCGAACCGCCCTCGTATCTGCCAATTATCCAATTTTTCAAATATAAACAAAATAATTGTTCTGCGTGTGGTTAAGATTCTAAGGGCTTTAAAACATTATTTGGTCGAGGAATTAACGCCTTATAGATACGCTTTTTTGGCCAATCCTTACATAAAAGTCTAGTGGAAACTGGCTAAAGCTTGACTCAAGGATCAAAATACACAAATTTATCGAAAACCAATCATTATGTATTGTTCGAGGTAAGATCTAGAGTGTTAAACAACTCTAATCAACAAAGGTTTTGTTTATAAAATCCATCGATTTCCCAATAAATGCTCAAATTATAGGAAAATAGCTTGAAGGACAATATCCTGATTGTGGCCACATCCAAAAGCCTTTTTTGTTTTCAAACAGCCTTCAAATCTATTGAATTTACTACTAATAACTAAAATATTGTCAATTCTGGTCCTAAACTCAAATAAAAATTGTTTTATTCTCCTTTCTCTTCCACACTCCTATTTTTTGAACAAAAATTTTTAAGACAATTTATAATGTTGGTGTAAACAGTAAATAATTTAAAACATATTGGCACATTTCTGTTAATGAATAACAGTTGGGATGTCAACTATGTTAAACAAATGCAGAATTGACGAAAATGGAGAAGTTTAAACATGTTTCTTGGACAATTCCATTTTGTGTATGGGCACTCCTATTATTTTGAACACAGCTGTATATGGGGAAAATATTGATAACCCAGATCGGACTTTGCAAAATTACGTATTTTAGTACTATAAACTAAAACAAAGTCATCAGGATAAGTCATAGGTTTCTGATAATATATGTGAAAACGCGGGGATAGTCTACGGCTACTGTCCAGTGAATATATCTGACATCTGTGACTGTGCTATTCATAGGGTTAAATAAATAAGCTCATCAATTCTAATTTAAACCGGTATACTAATCATACTAATTGGAGCAATAACAGCTATATGGCCACCACGTAAAAGAAAAATATATATTTAATATTCATTTTAAATTTGAAGTCGTTACCAAAAATTGTTAAAAAGTGTGCCGGCCAAGCCCCTTTGTTCGTGGTAGGCAAATCAATTATATAGATTTTTTATTAGAACTAAGAAAAAAACTAAGTTTTTTCTAAACAAGTTCAATTAACTGTGCTGAAACTAATCATCTCAATTCAATACAAAATTACAGTCTCAATAACTTCTTTAGACAAATTTTTTTCAATGGCTTCAATTAAACATTAATGTATTATTTGCATGGAGCTAAATTGCGGATAACATGTTGTAGTAGTTACCACCTCAAAAATTATTAAAAAAATTAGAGTGACCAAGCCTTTTTCAATTTGAAATTGAAAAACAATATGTTAAAATTTCATGAACACGAGTATAGGTACGAATGGAAAGTAATGAATTATAAAATAAATTAAATCAAATAAATAAATAATAATTTCTAGCAATAATTTTGTTAATTCGATCGCACAATTTGGTGGTTGGTATTATATCTGCGCCTACGCTTTTTTGCATTTGGAAAAACCTTTCCGATACTTTCGTTCAACTCGAAAGAGAAATTAATTTAAAATATTGTTGGATGGATCTTGCGAGGACTGTAAATCGCCTAATAGTACGTTTAGACTTATAAATCCACTCGATTTCAAATGTCAATTCCATAGTATATACGTCAAATAAATCGTAGTTCTAAATCCACTGGATTTTATTTAACGTATATTGTATGGGATTGACAGTTTAAATCATAGTATAATTTCATAGTCTAACAGGCGTTTAAGTAACCCAAGAATTTAATTTTGTAACTGTATCAGGTTTTCTTTTTAATTTTCAATTTCCACCTTTTGAAATAATTGAAGTGAAACCCCAATTATTTATTACTTCAAAATATAAAAAAAAAAAACAGCACATAAAACATTATTTAAGCAAAAAATCTAGCAATTCGTCTACGAGTCACCAGAGTTTACCCTCCAACTACGTTATGTTAGACATTTAGTCGGCCACAGCACCAACCTATCAGGCTTGTTAGCCACCATTTAATGACAGGTTGACACAACATTTTTCTTAGTTTAGTTTTTTGTTTTTGTTTCTCTCATTGCTGCTCCTCCACAGCAATGTAATACCATAAATTTTCTGGTAATTTTAAGGTAATTTAAAATAGATTTAAACTTTTTGTGACTTGAAAGTGCTCATATAACACTTAAAGTAGTCTACAAGAGAGGTTGTAGGCTACCTCTAGCGGCTTAAGATTGATTACCAACCTTACATTGTAATTGACTTGGTTTTTTTGTGTCTACTAAGGTAAAATGTCAAGCAATTAAATTGAAAACCACCACTTGGTAGTTTTTTTTTTTTTACTTTGTCACGAAGTGTCACCAAATCTAATAGGCTGGCCATAATTCAAAAGAAAAAAAGTTCACCACCTGTTGCTAAATTGTGTCACACAATTGTCGTGACTGTTTGTGCGGCTGTTTTACAAAGAATTTGCAAGTCTAAGTATTGAAGTTGTGTGTGAAACATGGATAGCAAATCAAGGTAGGCCTGCGGATTAATGTAGAAATAAAATCGAATTATGTTTATATTTTGAGCAATGAACGTAAATAAACAAAACGATTCCCGTACCAATCACACAAAGCAACAAACTTTTCAGCTTCTCCGAATCGTTTCATTGTCACAACCAAAACAAAACCACAAACTTTTCAATGTAAAAAGATTAAAACGGTACGATTGCTGTACTTCGGTTATGCTTTGCCGAGTTGTTTCATTCACCACCGAAACAAAAAGAATTTTTGGCAAACGTTTGCCGTGCTTTATGGTCCATTATACACTCAGGCACACATGTGGTTGCTTTACAACCCTATAAACTAACATCAACATACCACAGTGAATATTTTATCAACCACCAAACGTTTTTGATTTATTTACATGTGTTTAGTACTATTTAGTTTTTTATCTGCTCTTGTGGAGTTGAGTACTTTTCGCTTTTCGTTTTGTTCGCACTCACGAATGTAAACAAAACAAAACTAAATAGCGAACTCCGCCAGCGTGGTTTATGTTTCGTTTTGTATTGTTCCCATGGAAAATACGAAACGAAACGATTGGAAATATTATTATTAGTATTTTTACGTACGCTGATTTTGAGATAAAACTAACAATAAAAAGAAAAACTAAAATATCAATATTTTTTAATTTATACATTTCTGCTAAAACATATCAAACTTTCCAATACAAAATAATATGAACATATCTTTACAAACAGAGTTCATGTTGAACATAGGGCGGAATGAGGATTTTCTCAGATGTGTACATCGGTACGGAAAGCCTCTGATCGCCACTCACTTGGCAGACTCATTTGTTGAGCTTTTCAGCTCACTACTTCCTGATTTTAAATCAAGGATTCCCTGGTACTATCGCACATACAACCGTCTGTCGATAGCTAAAGTGAGAAGGCTACCCGGCCTAGTGGGTTTGTTGGCAGCCCCAACACTAGAATCGAATGCTGTGGCCCAATCAGCCGCACAACTTAAATAAAACTATTGCAGGAACCTAAGATGGAGAGTGCCATTATCATCACCGTTTAATGTAATATTGTGGAGCCTGGGAATCGAACCTGTCATTAATTGGGCAAGGCACCTGTGCTTACCATTGCTCCACTGTGGCACCCACATAAAAACTGTAAAAGGTATTAGCAAGAACATAAATTTATTTATATGAAAAAAAAAAACAAATCTAAAGCTCTTAAGAACTTAAGAGAATATTTTTGGCGATACATTACAATTAGCGCCCAAGCAGGGGCCACGACTCTTAAATCTCTCAAAAGATTCCTCTTGTAGTGGGCGTGAATGAATATACCTATAAATCCTCAAATTCTAACTATTTGGGATATATAAACAATAATTATGGCTCATTAAAATTGGCGCCCAAGCAGGGGATGTAATGTAAGTTAAGACATACCGATAAATATAGATAAATATAAATTTAAGACATATCGATAAATAATAACTATAAACGGGACTTTATGACTGGCTTGCAATTAATTCTAGAATAAGGGAAATGTTCAGAATGTTTATGGAAAGAGTGATGCCTCATTTAAAGATAGGTTTTAACAATTTAATATTAGATTAAACCTTCAACAGGTATTCTATAAATAAAAATCTTCAATAGGCCTCTTGATAGAAGATCTTCTATAGATAAAATAACGTCAACAAGTCGTCTTCTACAGATAGGAGACCTTCAAAAAGTCTTCAAAGTTTATAAGACCTTCAACTTCCATATTTAGTCATCTAACTAACTTCAATAGGTTTTCTATTGTTGGAAGATCTTCACGAGGTCTTCTGTATACATTCAGTAGAACTTTTATAGAATTGAATGCGTTTGAAGATTGAGAAACCTAAAATAAAATTGTAAATTTATGTCGAACGTAAGGATTTGATGTTAGGTATGGTCAGATTATAGCTCGCACTTTAACCTTTCCAAAATGGTGCTATATGTTGTAATACCTTCTCTGGATTCAGAGATATGGCCCTTAGAATCTTGACAACTCGGTTCTGTAAGGCTCATTTCTTTACATTATAGGTGCCTATGGAAAATTTTAAAGTTCTAAATAGAACAAAATTTTCTTTAAAATTATAATTTTTCTCTAAATAGCCGGAATTCGGCTAAAAACATCCATTTGGATGAAAAAAATGCAATAATTTCGGAGATAATACAGAGTTTGAGTTGGTAATTATTGCTGGGGAAGAAAATTTTAAAGACAACTAGGAAAGTATTATCGTAAGGATAGACTTAGTAAATGTTTCATTGACTACAGCGGACGTTACATAAAAGAGCTTATTTGTATGCAGTCAAATAAGGGGTTGATTCTGAAGGCTTAAATGCAGTACACAGTGTTGCTCATTGAAATTCCAAACTTCTAGACTGACAAAATTAAAGCAAACCTTAACAAATTATTTTCATTTCAAAAAAACTCAAATGATTTCTCACAGTGTATCTTAAATAACGGCATCTCCATTTGTTTTCTAATAATTGAATATTTTTATTTTTCTTTATGTTTTTTTACTTTGACTTCTTTTGTCAACATTTGTCGTCAAAGCTAATTAAAAGTCTGCCACAACAATGTCGGTCACAGAAAACTTGAGGAAATTTGCGTTTCAGATTTCTAGATAATATTTGCAGGAGGGTATGGGACAAAAGGAGAAGAACCGAACCGGCTGATGATGATGGTGATGATTATAACTATGTTTATCTAAACATTTTCTACAGACACACATATATAGAGAATAATATTACGTTTGTGCATAATTTATTATTTTATTTTTTCCTTCTTGCTTTAATTTGCTGTCTATTGCATTATTTTGTTTTTGTTTGCAAAGTTATCATCAATTACATTGAAACAATTTTTCTAATCGAATGCTAATAATCTCTTTCCAAAGAAAAAAAAAAGAAAATGTAAATCAATGAAATATGTAGCTGAGGAGAGTGGGAGAACGAGAAGAGCGAACATAACATTGATTAGTTTTAATGTAACGATACCTTTATTGAATATTTATGGCCAAGTCTGAGCTAAGATTGACCAGCAATCAATTTATCATAAAATTGCCTTTGTGTAGGGATATACCTAATTCAATATTGCGGTATTCTAGACAGTACAGATAATACCTAATTGAATTCTAATTTATGCTAATCAAAAATTAAATAAATATCGAATCAAATCAAACGGCAGACGGCAAGCATAGACAGGGAATATCAAATACATTTGATTTGAGTAATGTATGTTGAAAAGAAAAAGTTTTTATTATGTATTCAGTCTATATAGTCATTATCGTAATCTTGTTCAGACAAAAGCCTGCAAAAAAGGTGTCAAGAAAATAATTAAAATAATTATTTCTTTTTTTAAATCGAAATTAATTAAGACAATATAAATTATTATTTGGCACCTTGGCGGAGACACATATTGCAATATGTAATGGTGAAAGTCATGGTCTATTCTAAGTTTTGACAAGGTATTATATCGAAATCTCACGTCTTCAGTAAGATAATTAATACCAAATGAATGAAATACCATGCATATTTTGGTATTGGTAAAGCAAGGCATTTTTGTTCTTATTGTATATCTTTCCAAGCTGTATATTTCCTTGTCAAGCTCTATTTGAAGAAGCTTACAATAATATCACTGATTTGCAGCTGTCAATTCATGATTTAATGCATGACAGACATGTTTTGATAGATCGTTTAGTTGCAGTCAACAATTGAATCAAACACCTGTAACCGCAAAAACCAAAAAATGAAGATGTTGAAATTAGTTTTTACAAAATATTGCCACATGTCAAAATAATGAAAAATTTATAAAATAACGAACAAAATCAACACATTATTTTATGTACAATCCAAATTCAAAAGATAATTCAGATTTTAAAGAAAACAAAGGTAGATTGTGGTCTTCTTTGAGAAATCCTACCGATCTGCAATTAGTAGATCAATTCTTCTAATGGTCATTAACAAATAGTTATATTCATATTCTAACTGAACACCTACATGTTTTCTATAAACAGATCTATTCCCAGCAAAAATCATTACCAAATAATGGGTTTTTATGGTACCTTTTGGCAGTCGTAAGTACTTACAAAACCCCCTACTAACCCATTATTTTAACAAAGGCATGTCGCTGGGAACAGCTAGTTATTCTATAACCACTAGAATAACTTGTTATCTTATGGTCATTAGAA